>NW_026054760.1:0-2400000 GCF_022984875.1 Hypoxylon fragiforme
CCTAACCCTAACCCTAACCCTAACCCTAACCCTAACCCTAACCCTAACCCTAACCCTAACCCTAACCCTAACCCTAACCCTAACCCTAACCCTAACCCTAACCCTAACCCTAACCCTAACCCTAACCCTAACCCTAACCCTAACCCTAACCCTAACCCTAACCCTAACCCTAGGTATTTTATGTACATAATATTAGAGTAGATTTACACGCCGCATACCCCTAGGGAGGTTGCGAGGGCACGCCTTTTCTACTTGCTACGGCTTTAAATATACCAACCAACCAACATAATAATAGCGGATAGCGAAAGGTGTTAGGACATGGATGGACGTGGATAGCCACTCCTGTGGCTCTTCATAGCTACTGCCGTATGGGCACATCTCCACAGCTGCTTCCGCAGCTTGCTGAACCTTATCCATGTATACATACCTAGCTTGAGAGGTTGGGAGCTCAGCTCTTTTCTTCTCTTCTATATAATCCATTGACGATTGACTGATTGAGTCCCATCAGAAGGTATCCCAAGTATATGTGGCCCCGGGTGTAAAAGACACGCATAAAGTACTACGTGTGAACATATTATGTATTTACATGTACACGCCTAGGTGCAGGTATGTGCATCTGCCGAATTGTGACCTGGCGTTTAACAGGTACCTACCTGTGCGGCGTTGTGGATACTTGATTCTAGAGGAGAGGGAATACAAACGAAAACTTGGCCAAGCCGGATTCTGTTTGATGCTTAGGAACATTACTTCTTTGAAATTGGTCACCAAGTAGTCACCTCGAATGAGAGCCAATGCGCCTATCCGTTGCATAATTAGAAAGATCAGCATTCTAGTCCTTCAAATGGGTGATCTATCGCATGAGATGTACATATATGTATGTAGCCGCTGGTAGGTTTGAAAAAACCTCCATGTCTGTTGGTTGTTAGGAATGGCGACTTTTTTTCATCGCGTTTGTTTCAAGGGCATTGATTATCATGGGTTTGCCATTATATCCCATAGTCACCAGAATTCCTAGAATTGGGTAGAAGATTCCTTCCGAGCTATTAGGGAAATGACTGATAAAACTATTGTTGAACCGTCGTTGGTGTCGCCGGAGACCTTCTTGGCCAATTACCCCTTATTAACTACACGCACTAGATTTGCAACGATACCTCGAAGCCGTCTTGCCATCTATCTTTCTGTACCAGTACAATTAAGAAATCTGTAAATATACGGCAATAGGTCACCATGGGTTCATCAATTCAACGGGCCCCATTGAGGTCATGCATCCAACTCGGTCAGTCAAGAGTAAGACTTCAGATGTGGCCACGGAGATTCTATTCTTTCCCGCACAGAATCAAGGGTGAAGCTTTCGACATCGTAGTGTCGTCCCTACATAATGGCGGGTCATTCGCCATATCAAATCGATCCAAACTAGGGATATCCGAAGCGAACGTCACACAGTCTGCCATAACGCGCCGAAATGGCGAAGGTACGAATACAGATATAGATATGATCATACAACCAGAGCCCATAGAACCTGACTATCTACAACAGCTCATTGAGAGCCATAACCCAGAGGTCCTCGAGGCCGGCGTTGGTATAGGTCTCAAACTACTGGATCAGTTGAAGAGCATTCTCGAGCAAGGTCGAGGAAGGGAGGACTTCGAACCGTGGCTGAAGTCAATAGAATACTTGCAGAGTCGGACTCAGCCACCTCGCTCTATTATTGGTGTAGTTGGCAATACCGGAGCGGGAAAGTCTAGCATTATCAATGCTCTTTTAGATGAGGATAGGTAATACTCTCTCCATAGATACGTAGCTACTAACGTACCTAGTACGTTCTTGGATGAACAACAACGCTAACAATTCCTTCCCAGGCTTTTGCCCACGAACTGTTTACGAGCGTGTACTGCCTCGCCGACTGAGATCTCGTACAATTACTCGACTGATCCTAGTAGTTCATATCGAGCTGAGATTGAGTTCATCAACCAGGAAGAATGGATTCATGAGTTGAAGATCTTGTTCAGTGATCTTCAAACCAGCAATGTCGATGACTCTCAGAAGCCCAATTTTAGGGATGGCAATGCTGCAATTGCCTACGCAAAGCTGAGGGCTGTCTATCCAACCAAGACGAAGGATATGTTGACAGGAGGCACCCCCAAGTCCTTTGCAAACGATCCCGCCATTCAGGGTTTATTCGGTAGTGTCAAGACACTAAACGAGGACTCGGCGTCTGGACTCTATGATGGACTTCAGCAATACATCGATAGCAAGGATGCCACCAACGAAAACTCGCAAATGGAGTACTGGCCGTTGATTAAAGTTGTCCGTATCTACACTAAAGCAGCGGCCCTCTCAACTGGGGCTGTCATTGTTGATCTGGTAAGGGCTTCCCAATCCTAGCAGTTTATGTTCGCAGGGTTATGAACTAACCAAATAGCCCGGTGTCCAAGACTCCAATGCCGCTCGTGCGGCCGTTGCTGCAAATTACTTAAAGCTGTGTACCGGGTGTTGGATTGTCGCCCCGATCACACGAGCCGTTGATGACAAGACAGCAAAAACGTTACTCGGCGACTCGTTCAAGCGCCAACTCAAGTACGATGGTATTTACTCGGCAGTATCATTCATCTGCTCCAAGACCGATGATATCTCGATAACGGAAGCGGCGGAAAGTCTTGGTCTTGAGGGAGAAATATCCGCAGCCTGGAACCAGACCGAAGATCTTAAGAGAAGGGAAAGGGACTTGAAGATGAAAGTTGGCGATCTGGAGGAAGTCAAGAGCGAGTATATCGATAAGCTTGATGATTACGAAGTGAAGTTGGACATTTGGGGGGGGCTACAAAGACAACTGGCCACAGGGAAGACCGTCTACGCTCCCTCTACTGAAGAGTCCAAGACGAGGGAGGTGGGTGGAGTAGACCGGAACCTCCCGTCTTGCATTAGTGACGACAATGGTTCCATCGAATCTGGCCTCAATGACTCGACCTCTACTCCGAATGGTGAACCTCTAGACGAAGATTCGATCAATGAAATGCTCAGATTCGTCAACTCAGAGCGGAAGCGGCTCTACGAGGCAAGGAACGCGGTGGATGCGGAAGTAATCAAAACTTGGAAGGATATTCAAGGTGTAATAGCGAAGCGAGAAGAAATACTTGCATCGTCGAAAGCTATCTGCACGCAAAAACGCAATGACTACGCTCGAAAGGCTATCCAGTATGATTTTGCTATGGGCATAAAAGAGTAGGTCAGCTCCTTACTTTCAGCATTCACTAACTACTTAATCCAGGAGCATTTTCCTCCATTCAAATTTTGTTAAATGAGATACCCTAATGACATCGACTGACACCTTGGCAGGTTAGATCAAGAGAACGCTGTGGAAAACGAGGATGCATTCGACCCAGAGCACGACATGCGCGACTACGAGAAAGTAGCTCGCAGTCTGCCAGTCTTCTGTGTCAGTAGTCGCGGGTATCAGATGCTTAGTGGAAGACTCCGAACGGATGACTTCTACAACTACGGCTTGTCAGTAGATGACACGGAAATTCCGAAGCTTCGTGAACATGCGAAGAACCTGACAGTAGGAGGGCGGATAAGTCACAGCCGTTGGTTCCTGAACGATTTGCTCCAGCTAGTCAACTCGATGAAGATATGGGCCGTGAACGATGGCAACCAGTCAACTCTGACTGAACTGAAAAGGAAACGGGAGGAGATTCATCTAAGGAAACTCCTTAATAACTTGGACAAAGGGTTGGACTCCTTCGTCAAGAATTCAATGGTTACGCTACAGCAAACATTGGATGAGAATATTTACAAAGCATTCGAGGCTCTGATTCCGCAAGCTGTAAATGACGCCGTACCAACAGCCAAGAGCTGGGGTGCCCCTCGATCTGAAGGAGGCTTACATTGGTATGTACTTGGCCTCATCACTACACTGGACCCGTAACTCATTCAGTACTAAGGCTCATGCGAAATAGGGATTCGTATAAGGCAACTGTACGCCGCAACGGCGTATTCTCTGGCGTCACAGGCAAACGCGATTTCAATGCCGAGCTGTTAGACCCGATCTCTCGCAATCTTGTCAGTGGGTGGGAGCGGACATTCCAACGCCGTGTGCCGGCCATTCTAGATGAGTTTACGAAGCAAACTAAGCGTCTACTCAAACACGTCCATCAGGTAGCTCACACGCGAGCTATGCAAAGACAGATGCGAACTTCAACCCTACGTACCTTACTCAACCAAACCTTGGCTCAAATCCGCACGCTAGAATTTCTGAGGAATGGACTACATGGCACCGTGACACAAATCCAGAAGGAGGCAAATCGAGCTTTCATGCCCGTGATCCTGGATTCTATGATGGATGCGTACTGTACCTGTTCAGCTGAGAAGGGGGCAGGACAATACAATCGCATGAAGGCAATCATGGAAGGCCACGTCAAGTCCACTAGGCATACAATGTTCCGTGAGGCCACAGATAAAGTCAAGGCACAGCTCCAATCAATGGGTGATAGTATAGGGCTGCAAATGGCGGACCGCGTCAGAAACATATTCGATGCTGTGTTTCGGGACTATATGAAAGTTATTGTCGGTATTGAGGTGGACAGGTATATCGAGCTGTCGCCGGAAGAGATTGCCATCCGCGCGACTATTGATGATATCCTGTGTGAGGGAGATATTCTCTTCAACCTACCAGAAGGAACTCGAGGACCGGAGCCCGGCATTATCAAAGGTGTGCCTACAACATCGACGGCTCACACGGAAAAGGAGGTAAATGGCGATGACTACCAGGTGGAGCCCAAGGCGGAGTTACACAGGTCTACTTCAGCTCCTATTGCAGCATGATTCCATGAGTGTTGCCGATGAATAGCCAATGGTAAACTAATTTGTATGAAGCCGCTGATACATCGAGGAGCGCAGAGAATCGAACAAGGATGCAGGCCAAGTGACAACCTCGTTAACTGCACAGGTTCACATAACTATATGTATATGTAATACTTCCAAAATAGAAATAATCCAACTCGTTTACCTTTTACGCACTAATAGGTATTATATTTCGTGCTTCATCGGCAGATTTTCATACCAATGCTTTTACCATCTAATCCATCGAACTAAGAACGGTGTTGACCTAATTTATAACAAAGATAGCCGCCATTATGACAACGGTCATCCAAAATCGACTGTGAGGTGTCAAGAAAGGGGCTTAGCCACTCACTTTGATACATACCTACTAGGTGCAATACATAATCTAGATAGGTTCCAGACTGTCGGGATTGGACCCTCCGGAGCTCAACCCTTTTAATTTGGAGCAAGTCAAATTAACTATGTAAGCCGTTTACAACATGTGAATACGATTGACCAGTTGGGCTCGGTAGGTACACTTCAGCGATCGCATCCTGATTGTTATGAGCACTCTGCATGATATTGGCTCTGCCTGGGTTCGCTCAATACGTGAAAGTGGCGCACGCTGCCATATATATACCTTACCTCCAATATCACCAATATGCATTCCATCTCAACGGCCGACATATCGACACGAAATCCAAGCACTATTTCCTCACGTCAAATCGATTGAATGGCACGAAGATTCTTCAATTGCTCGGTGTCGGGGTGTGGAAACCCAAGTGCCCGCTCGGTCGGAGCTGGGCGCGACATGTGCAGCAGCTACTTTTGTGGAGTTTATTCATGTTTAGGTAGATCAACGAAAAGGCAGTCTGTGAACTCGCTTCTAGCCATTAGCAAACGCCATTCTGCAGGTCTTCGGTGTAGACGAGAACTGGAGTGAATGGAAAGAGATAGGATTGAAACGATATGAAAGCGATACACGTTTTCAAGACCTGCTACAGAGAAATACTTGTAGCCGTCAATGATGTATAAGGCCACATTGGCGAATCAGCATTGACGCTACCTATGAATAGTGAAGTCCTCGAAGGTACCTAGTTAGGTACGAGACCAATTCACATACTAGGTAGTAGGTACCCATACATACTATCTACTACTTAACCCGAGCTTCAACCTGCTTAGGATAACGACCCCCTAGAACAGGAAAATTATTCAATCGGTTTTGGATATCCACCAAATCTTCTTCACTCAATGAAATGTCTTCGCAGTTTTCTATCACCCTTTCGATCTTGGTAGAACCAGGGATGGGGATCGCGCCCTGGAGCCGAACCCAGGCAATAGCAATCTGCGCAACAGTAACTCCTTTCCGTTTTGCGAATCCCTCAATCTCTTCCACGAGCTTGAGGTTTTGGCCAAAAACTTCGGGCTGAAACCTAGGCAACATACGCCGAAAATCTTCTTTGGGAATGTCATCGGGTGTACGAAACTGGCCGGTAAGCCAGCCCCGACCAACGGGACTGTATGCGATGAGAGGAATGCCGACTGAAAACATGGGAGCCATTAGTATTCACGATTATAATCTATCTTTAGTTAGCTAAAGATGTTTGGATGACTTACGCTCTTGACATGTCTCGGCAACGCCATCAGTAAGAACATCAGGAGTAAAGAGACTCAGTTCGATTTCAACGGCAGCAATGGGGTGAACGGCATGTGCACGTCGGATAGTACTGGCGCTAACCTCACTCAGCCCGATACCACCAATCTTGCCGATCTCGACAAGTTCTGCTAATGCCTTCACTGACGTCTCAATGGGCACTTTGGGGTCGACTCGGGCACATTCGAACACATCAATCTTTATTCTTCCACCTAATATTTTGAGTGCCTCCTTAACAGACGCCCGGATACCCTCCGGGCTGCCATCCGGGGTGTGTGTTCTGGGATTATATGCACCTTTGATACTAAGGACGACCTTCTCTGCGTCTTCGGGGTAATTATCAAAGTAGTACTTGAGCAGTTGGAGTGAATTGGCGTGAGGTGGACCATAGAACATGCCCTAATCCGTGTATCAGTAAAGTCCTCATACAATACAAGTACTGAGTTACCTAAGGTAGGCATTCTTTCAGTTACAGATACTCACTCCATTCCAGAGATTGGCGCCGTGCTCAAGCGCCGCTTTCATGACCTTGGCCGCGGCTGGGTATTCTGTAGGGGACCATGGACGAGTTAAGCCTAGAGTAATGTCAATGAATCTAATGCATACCGGTTATATGTAATCATAAAGAAATGGAAAGCTTACTCATTAAGCCAAATCCAATAGGACCAATGGCCTTGTTGGCAATGGTTGCGGGTGTGATAGATCCTACCATCTTAAGATCAGGTGTGTCGTATTTAGTATAAATGCAAGCACGAGGTGAGTTTCCATACGATGAGGACTAATAGATTTTCACGGTACTTCAAATATTTATGGTATCTACCTCACTTCACTTATATTTATATTCATGAATTCCAAGTGTTGCCTGTCATCTAGTCTTCTCGGACACCGGACAATGGACTCTGAAAATGGACTCTCGGGATTAGATTGTTAAGTCCGCCGGTATCATCGCTTGATTTTACACCAGCCTCATGGAAGCTGCTCTTGTCATATGGTCTAACGGGATAGTCCGATGGATAATAGCGTATTCTTGAAAGTTTCTCCAGATTGAGGATTGTTCTTCAAACCTAAGGGCGAGCAAGGAATTTGGTAGAAGACGTAACAGATATAAGCACTCGACCCGCGGTTAGTAGACAAAACATGTCACGAAGAACATGGTATAGGGAGTTCATGCTAACTTGGTTTATTGTTCCAAGAATTGAAGTATTTGAATAGATTTTACGATTGTAAAAGGCCATCAGTCCAGTACCTTTACCCAGTAGATAGGTAGGATGGGGAGTAATGGTAGAAGGAAGCATAAGTCTACCTACACATGTAGGTATCTATATATGCATTTAGTATCTAGTGCACTCCAGATTTAATCAATTGGCCCCAAAGTTTGTTTATACAGGAATACTACCTACCTACACATAATGCTACATACGAGCCAAAAATAAGGACACGGAACTAACCTAGCGTTCAAGGTTGTTAAGTACTAGGTAGACAGAAACCTACAACTCCACATGTCGGGAGTTCTACTATGATAGATCGGCAATAGCCTCATCTCCACCTACCTGGTATGACTAGGGTACACGTGAACCGGGTTAATAATAGAGACTTTTTAACAAGATATATGAATAGCTCCTTGGGTAGCTATAGGGTTGCGTAAAATGCGCATTATAAAGTAAAGTGCGCGTATTATTCATAACCCCTGTAAAATGCGTATTATACCGTATTATTCAAAAGTGGGTCACGTGACCACCCTAACCTAATACACTTAGTAGATACCTACATACAATAAGGCTTTACACTCTGAAATAATATGGAAGATTTACAGGATTTGAAGCTAAAGAATATGGACATTTTTGCCATTTTCCCTATGCAATGGGGCGCCGATTTGATCATGCTCTTCGAGCACATTATGATCAAAGTCCAACGCAATCTTCAAAGCTTAGTTCAGCCGGATCACTTAAACGACATACATGTATCGAGATTTGCGCGCCTTAAATACCTGTAAAATTAGGTAATATCACCAAATTTTGGTGCAAAATTTACTCCACTTATGTACCGATCCACTTTTCCATTTCGGACCCACTGCATTTTATAATAAAATGCAATATTATATTTGAATAATACGCGAATAATACGTTTGAATAATACATTCCGCAACCCTAGGTAGCTACAAGTAAGCTGGGTGAAATCAATGATCAAACCAACTTGATATGCCAGGGATCGATAGGACAATTTCGAGTTTTTCGGTATTAGTACCCTGATCTTCTCAAATAGTATCCTAATTGAAATGCAGAAAATGTATATAGATGACATCACCGAATATCACGGCAGATGATTGCGGTTGGGCTCAAGCCTTCTTGGCTGGTCGCACCATGAAGGTCTCAAGACGAGTCCCTTCATCTAGCAGGACCTGCTCCATGATTTTGAAGCCATTTTTTTCGTACAGGGGCACACCGGCTGGGCTAGCGGCTAAGAAGGTTTCCACGCCGTCCTGGTCAGCTTTACTTAATCCCCACCGCAACAATTGTTGGCCTGCACCCTGCCGTCGGGACCCACGCCGGACTCCTAGCACATCTAGATACCAGTGCGGGCGGTCTTGCATGATCTCTTTGTGCTTTTTGATAATCACCCCCAGAAACCCCTCGACGAAGGCGACATCAGCTTCCGCGGGCAAGGCAAGGGGTGGTGAAGGCGGAGACGTAGGCGTGAGCACTAGCCATTTGCCGAGAGCGATGATGTTTTCCTGGCCCTTGGAATTAAGCTCGGTTAAGACCAAGTACCGCGAGTTCGGGTCTTGTATCTCACTTTCCATCGACTTTGCTAAATGGGCGTCCATTTCTTTCGAACGTGGACCATATACTCGTATGAGAAATGGGTGGCCATCGAAGGCGTCGTAGTATGTGTCTATCATGGCCGGAATATCCGAGAGAGATGCTTGTCGTACATTGAACGCCATTTTGATTGCGACGGAATGGATACTGATTATTATGTTATAATGCGATTTACGTGATGCTATGTAGACGATAATTATGGGAGTGTAAATAAGGCCGAGAGGAAAGAACTTGGATGAAAATGAAGTATAGCCTTGGATATATGTAGTGTTACATGCTGATTAATGTTAAGTACGTGTTGCTTTTTCATACGCCGCGTATACGATGAATACAATATGCCCTGGAAGGTCCCCGGTCGGCGACCCGACTGATAAGTAGTAAATACTGTGAATAGCTTCTATGGGAAAGAATGGTTCAAAATGGTCATATTACTAATCGCGGGGGGTTTCTAACTGATATATGCTAAAACCTGACGGCTCCGAACAACGAATTTTAGATTGTAGATACCTATGTAAGACGATGAATCCGTTCCGAGCAGGAGAAGAGAATTACATATATTATCGGCCTTTGTTATATAGCTCCGGGGTTAGGTAGGTTACATGTGTTGGTGTAACTTACTGCAGAAGGAACTTAAAACATCGTAGTTGGAATGTGTTGATTCCATGTTTAATGTTTGTAAAAGCCACCGGCTATTCATGATATTTTTTAATAGTAGGAATCCAACACTCTCTATCATGGTATCTTCACTACTGGGCACTCTAGTCATTAGGTAGGAAGTAGGTATGAAGGTACACATGAAATCCTGTGAGGTGGGATAAGTACCGAGAACCCCATGTAATAGAAACCGCTACGTACAAGGTCATAACCCTGTAGGATTCCAAAATTGATAGCTTAGTCGGATGACATATTACTATGTAAAGTCGTTTTGGCGCGGGGACAAGAGGTGATTCCAATGCCAATATCAAACTAGCATCGAACATACCCTAAACATACCCTGGGTAGTATGGTCTGTGAGGGGTTACGGCTGTACCCCATTCACTTAGTTTCACCAAGATATGGGGAAATGTATGTGCTATATTAGTAGGTAGTTGGGGAATCAAAGGATCTTCAATCTTCCCCGTACTCTTCCCTAGACCGCTGCCAAAGAATATCCACCCACTGAGCTTATCAGCCACTTCCCAAGAAAAATACATAGCACAATAGTTTGATTATTCTTGGCCATACCAACGACTTACACTATTCTTGCACTATATTCTTCCACTATTCTAGGAGAATTTCAGCAACTCTGATTGGGCGACGCAACCGTAAGGAGCAGCATTGCCCTCTAACGAGTGATGCAATCTTGTTTCCCCCCTTCCCCTTTTGGCATACGGTAATAAGATTCGGGAGCTGGCAATATATAAAGGGAGCAACGGCTATGTAATATGGAATCACTTATAAATATGACTATGGGTAGCGGGGGAGCTTATGCCGCCTTGTTCTCTCTCGCTAACCTAACCAACCACCTTGAAGGAGTAACGATGGCATGGCCGTGGCTTTCCTTAGGCGCAAGCTTCTTGTCATTTCTCGGCGGTGCCGAGTCGTCGCCTTCCCTTGTTGAGAGAACGTGGAATGGCACGAGCTATGGCTGTAAATGCTATTTAGGCGATGATTGTTGGCCTGGAGATGGTGCTTGGGCGGAACTTAACTCGACCCTGGATGGAAACCTACGAACAAACATCCCGCCTGCTGCACCGTGTTACAACGTATGTCAATGCGAAGTGTTCTTGTTGGTCATATATCGGAGATGATGAGGGTAAAGCTGAACAACCCACATCTAGACTTTCCAGGGCCCTTTAGGCACCATCTCGACGTACGACGCTGCCGCTTGTGCGGACGCGACAGCTATGTGGTCTGATGAGTCCTGGACGTATGTTATCGAACCCTTTCCCGAAGCAAGATATTGATATTCTGGCATAGCGTCGAGAAGCCTGCAGCTGCGCTGTGGACATATTTCACCAATGATACATGTCGGCCGACAGACAATCCTACGGCATCCTGTACGCTTGGGTACTATGGTGTGTATGTGATTTTAGCTCAGACTCGAGATCATATCAAAGCTGGCGTGGATTTCGCCAGAGATAACAACCTGCGTTTGATTATTCGCAACACCGGGCACGACTTGATCGGACGTAGCACCGGGTGGGGTGCATTAATTATAAACACGCACAGTTTTCAAGATATCGAATTCACCACCCAGTACTCCGGATGTGATGAATACAAGGGAGGGGCTGTTACGATTAGCGCAGGTGTTCAAGCTCGGACGCTGCTCACACGAGCCAACGCCCAGGACCCGCCGGTTACGGTGATAACAGGAGAATGTCCAGTAAGTAAGCAACGCGCAAGACTGACCAGATCGCAAATTTAACGAATTATTAGACTGTCGGAGTAGCTGGCGGGCTGGTCCAAGGAGGCGGCCACGGCCCTCTCACGCCACTGCATGGATTTACTGCCGACAGCGCACTTTCTTTTGATGTGCTCACAGCAGATGGCGAATACTTGACTGTGGATGCTCAAAATTATCCCGACCTTTTTTGGGCATTGAAAGGAGGCGGCCCCTCAACTTACGCCATTGTGCTTTCCGTGACTCTCAAAACGTTTCCAGAGCAAAAGTCGACTGGTGTCATTATCGATATCAACTCGACCCATACATCTGATGTGGATGTATTCTGGGATGGTGTGAAGTCATTTCACAATTACACAAATGAGCTTGTCTCGGCTGGGCTCTATGCTTATTTTGAGGTTATGCCGTTGCGCCTTCATATACAGCCCGTGCTGGGCATTGGAAAGACTTCCGCAGAAATGCAAACCATTCTTCAGCCTCTGTTCGACGAATTCAAGGCAAAGGGCATCGCCTACGGAACGGAAAGCAAGGAATTTGATACCCTGTTTGATCTGTACACAAATTTGTTCGAAGCGGAGGAAGCCGGAACCTCAGCGCTTACAGGCGGGCGGGTGTTCACTCACCAAGATGTCGAGGAGCATAATGACGAGATTGTCGAAGCTTTCAAAACGGTGATATCACCACGTGATGACTTGAAAGATCAAGGATTCATCATTGGCCATCTCTGGGATGCCGGCTTAAACATGCCTATCTCGAATAGTGCAACGAATCCAAGGTTCAGAAACTCCACCAGCTTTGCAATTGCGGCGCTCCCTATCCCTGACGGCGCAACTTGGGCTCAAAAGGAAGACCTCCAGAATGTGCTCACCAACATTCAAGATGCTGCGTTAAAGGAGGCAGGCCCAAATGGGTGCGCCTATGTAAACGAGGTAAGTTGAGGAATACGATGGTAGAATGATACGAACAAGGTTCAAGGCACTGACTATTCGTCTAGGGAAACCCATACCAATCCGATTGGCAATATAATTTCTGGGGCTCTGAATATCGAAAGTTATTGGAGATTCGCAAGAAGTGGGATCCCAATGGAGTCTTCTACGCTGTGTCCACTCCAGGGACTGAAGATTGGGAGGTTATCGAATATGGGACTAGACTGTGTCGTAAGAACTAAGCGAACGGTGCTGTTGACACTCGGTTTATTTTGATATATGTCATATCATTGATATCTCTGCCGATAGAGGAATATTTAGAAGGGTGCGGTTATGTTCGTACTGTATAATTATAACCTTGAAGTACATAACTACCAAGAACATTGAAACTTGAATGATCCATGGATTGAGCAACATTGATGAATGTTCAATTAAACGTTGACGGATTCAAGTTTAAAATGCACTTGCGTTCCCGATAAAGAAATTAATCAAATTTATGGTGATATGCAATTAAAAGGTCCACGTGACGTCAGCTTATTTGCCTTATCCTGTTTATTTGAATAGGTACATACAACCATTGTACGAAGTAAATTGAAGCTCAAGCTTCGAGTCTCTCACTCTCCCAGTTCACCTCACCACTTATCGTCAAATCTTTCCCCCAACACTCTTGTCGCAAGATGAGTTGAATTACTTTTCTGCATCGGTCGGAAATTGGAAAGGAGTCAATGCGATTATAAGCAATCCATTATACCTTATACCTTGCACCTCTAACTCGAACAAAACATGCGCCGGCCAAGTTAAACGAAGTTTCCCACGTCTCGTCCAGAACACGACAGAGACCACGCTAAATTTTCATGATACATTGCCTCGACTAGATCCAGTCTATACTGACATAAGATAGACACGTCCGTACGATATGGCCGACCTCGAAACATCTACGCCCAGCTTGGGCATGGCCAACGACGTCCGGAACGAGGTCAAGAAACCCAAAAAGAAAAAGGTCCTTCTCATGGGTAAGAGTGGCTCTGGGAAGTCGAGTATGAGGAGCATCATATTTAGCAACTATATCGCAAGGGATACTCGGCGTCTGTACGTCTTTATACACAGTTACAAGAAGCACCGGTAGAAGACTGACTTGCTGCGTATTATGAAAGTGGTGCTACAATTGATGTCGACCTTTCTCATGTCAAATTCCTGGGCAACCTGACTTTAAATCTCTGGGATTGCGGTGGCCAAGAGGCTTTCATGGAGAATTACCTCTCCCAGCAACGCGTCCATGTCTTCTCGAACGTTGGCGTATTGATATACGTTTTCGACATCGAATCTCGAGATGTTGATCGCGACATGGCCACCTATGTCTCCATCATATCTGCCTTAACACAGTTTTCGCCTACTGCCAAAATTTACGTGCTTATCCACAAGGTGGACCTGATCACCCCACATGCTCGAGAAGCTGTCTTCGTCGACCGCGTGCGGTTAGTGCGACAGAAAACCTCGGAGTTTATTCAGGGTGCCGGGTATACGGGTGAGCTAGATCTCATCCCCTTCGCGACCTCAATATGGGACCAGTCCCTATACAAAGCCTGGGCGAGCATCATTCACGACCTTGTGCCGAACCTCTCGGTCATTGAATCTCAATTAGGGTCGCTAGGGCTGTTGATCGAAGCCGAAGAGCTACTTTTATTCGAGCGGACTAGTTTTCTTGTCGTCTCCAGTTGGACGTCGGAGGAAGGTCAAAAGAACCCTACAGGGGATCGCCAAGAACGTATTTCAAATATTTTAAAGCACTTCAAGCAAAGCATCAGTCGATTCACCGGCACACCCCGTAACGCGGAACAATTCACGTTAATGGTGAGTGAACAATGATATATGAACCTCGAGGTCCAGAGATTCATATATGGATTCCCACAGAAAGACTTCTAGCCCCTTTTCAATCAAGGGCTACATTGCAAGCTACTCGAATGGCATCGCTAACAATCACCAATAGGAGCATAAGGCAGGTTCTAGATTTTCTATGTTTGCCTGCAAATTTACAACAAACACCTATCTTATGGTTATTCTCCCACCTGGGGAAGCGAGGTTCAACTCGGCCAAGTTGAATTGCCAGATTGCTAGAGAAAGCTTCAAGTTCTTGGATGGCCCGATGACCGTTGCCGGGTCTGGTCAGAACTACAATTAGATGGATGCCCAAGCAAGGCCTTTGTTATCAAGTCCCAGAAAGGTTGGAGTAACCTCGGTATACCACGAATGAAGCGAAACCGTGTAGTGTTCATATCAAGGCTTTAAACAAGAGAGCATAGCAGCGGGCTCATCCTTGATGCCATGACTTTAGCATATCTAACAAGTTTACGAGTTATATGGGCACCAATCTGAACTAAGATATAGCATGTCCATACGGTACCACTATTTCTACAAGGCACTATAAAGAACGGCGTTTGTCTGGGCAATATCATTAACGAAATGAAGGTCAACACGTTTCTCTACTTGGAGCTTCATTGGCTTTATCAGTGATATTATCAGTGACATTGCATCATCTTGAGTGGGCGGTGTCTTGTCCCTGAAGATCGGCGCATGTCCCGGATTAGGAAGGTCAATATAGCAAGATGTTGGCCAATTATAATCCTCTATTGCACCGTATGCCGTATGCCATGGATGGCTAGAGCGGGAGGTTAGCCGAATAGGTAGCTACCTACTTGATCCGGGCGAGCTCGACTCCGTTGAGCGAGTAGATATGACTGCTTCAAAATATCTAATAGTACAACTCAAAGTCATTAGACCTATGTATTGCTCACCTGGGAGCACAAAGCCTTCACATGTGCAGTTACCGTTTTGCTTGTCTTTAAGGAGAGAGGAAATAAAATAATGAGGTATGATTGTGTACCTGCAGAAAAGCATGGCTTTTTGCCTGTCTTGGCCATGATGATCGTCGCCCTGTTCTCTCAGCACCATGTTGTTACCACACACAACCTATTCAATTTGGCAGGTACTATTCAGCTTCGCGCCATGTAACGCACATCTGAGATAATGATTGCCGTAGCTGTTCCGGGGTAGTCCGTCCCGCAACTGTCCCCTTCCTGCACATGGTACTACTATGAAGGTGGGAGTCTGTGGGACTTGCTCACATGCTTGTGGTAATTGGCTCGTTATCGTCCTTTCCTCGGTGTCTTTAGCGCTTGAGGTTGAGGTCGTTTGGAATGAAGATATAAGACCGACGAGAAGCCATGTGGCCTGGTCATGATATGTGATACTGTCTTTATCTTGCGAGTCTACTACACTTGAGTGCTTGTTATCGTGGTGACAGCTTCTTCTTCCCGTGGTATAGAATTTGCCAATTTACTCGACATTATGAGACTCTCATCTACCCTATTCTTTGCGGGCGCAGTTCTTGCTGCGCCTATGCCCATGCCCACTCCTGTTAGTAAACATGTTATGCCTAAAGTTGAATTCACATGAGATAATAGTACCTGGGCAAACTTTGCTTGAGACCTAGTATCAAGCTGACAGACTCTTAGCCCGGTATCCCATCCAGCTCGTCCGCCAAGTCACAGCTTGCAGGCCTCACGGTTGCCGCGGCCAATGACGACGGCGCATACGACCGCGACCTATTCCCAACGTGGGATACAATCACAGGCACCTGCAACACACGGGAGTACGTGCTGAGACGCGATGGCAACAATGTCCAGGTCGGCTCCGACTGCTATCCAACAAGTGGCTCCTGGACAAGTCCCTACGATGGCGCCACATGGACGGCGCCTTCGGACATAGATATTGATCACATGGTGCCGTTAAAAAATGCATGGATTGTATGTTTATTTCTTTCTTCCGTCGCCCCGTTGGCTCAAGCTATGTAGGAAGGGGGTTGCCTAGTTAGGTGATAGCATGGCCTGCTTTATATCTTGCTACTTGAGAAAATCGTCAAGACTTTTGCTAACAGGTACATCTTAATAGTCTGGCGCGAACAAATGGACAACAGCCAAGCGAGAACAGTTTGCCAATGATGTGGATAGGCCACAACTCTGGGCAGTGACAGATAATGTAAATTCGGCCAAGAGCGACAAGTCTCCCGACGCATGGAAGCCGCCGTTGACGAGCTTTTACTGTACTTACGCCAGTGCCTGGGTTGCCGTCAAGAGCTACTGGGCTTTGTCTGTTACCTCAGCCGAGAAATCAGCTCTAACTAGCATGCTAAACACTTGTTAACTTTGTTGAAGAGAAGACGTCAGGGACTTCCAGGAAATTCTTGCTCGTCAATCAAAAACTCGGTGGCTAGTTAGGGGCAATTACGGGTGTTTGTAGACGCAACCAGAAAGCTAAACTACGCAAGAGAGAAAGAAGTTGAAGTTTATCAAGCCATCGCAATGAGCGACATAATTACTCAGTTTCTTATCTAGCTGCCTAGGTAGTAGACATCTATAGGGCTATAGTGCACTTAGTCGTCTATCTGCAAAGTCTAGCTCTCTTTAGCGATGATAACCCAGCAAGTTCATGCAAATAATACTATAAGTGTTTACTTATTTTTCTTGACCATAGCAGTGCCACCCTTCTTAAACTCAGCCATATCCCCCAGAACCAAAGATTTATCAGTATGATCCTTGTTGGGGAATGTCGTAGCCAATACCCATCCGCCTACGCTTAGTTCGGGCGACGATCGAGTTATAAAGTCGTATACGTCGTTGACCGTCTGTGAGGTGTTGAAACGAGCCGGTAGTCGTGTACCATCTGGCATCTGAATACGGATCATGACCGTAGGTTGCGACTGGTCCGCGGAGGTGCTGGGAGGTGGTGCTGATGACGGTGTGGCAGCGGGTGTGTTCGAGGTCGCTAGGGTAGGAAGCACGGCAGTTGCAGACTCGCCCGGTACGGGACTACCGAGGCGACGACCTTCACCGCCGAAGGGCTTGTAGACTTTAGGAAGAGGTCGGTAATTTTCTTCATGCTGTTGAAGCTTGACGTCGAGTAGTTCATCATATCTCACGTTCATAAGATGAATAGGCGCACGACCCTGTTGGATCATGCGCAGAGCATCGGCATTCTCAGGGTCATCAAATCGACGTAGTTCTCCATCGTCAATGCTGAAACCGTCGCGCCAAAGATGCAATGTTCGTTCCTGAGCCTGGGCACCCTGCGGTAGTGTACGGCTACCAGGTGCAGAATGTCCGCTTGGATTGGGAATGGTGCGACTTGGGGCACCATCACCACCTAAAGTTTGTCCAGAGCCGCGAAAAGAGGACGAGCTAGAGGGTCCAGCCTGGGAAGAAGCCTCGGGCCGTCTATGGGAAGTTACATGTTAATCGTGGCGGATTAGATCAAGAAGCGGACAATGTGATTTACCTTTCAGCCTTGGCAAGAAGATCGTTGATAATTCGCTTCGGATCGGTGCGCTGGTTCGGATCCTGGACGGCAAGTCCACTCTTCTCTCCTCCCGCATACGTGTCTCGGTGTGCGTCGTCATCATCGTCATCATCATCGTCGTTATCGTCATGCCCATGGCCACCACCTAGAGAACTTAATGTAGCAAGCCCCTTCTTCTTCGTTGGCCGCTTAGATGAGCTGGGTGCGGTAGATGGTGAGTCGTACACGGGGCGACCAGACAAGGTACGGGGGCCGGTCCAAGCCTCGTCGGATGGTGCCTCGTCGGATGGCACCTCCGGGATAGATTCTTCCTCGTCGGCGAAGTATGAATGAGCGGCAGAAGCGAGGTCCCAGCCGTTAGCAGAAAGGTATTGGGTAGCCTATGAGGTGAAGAATATGTAGGTTAGTTTAGGTGAGTGGGTTGAAATGGGCAAGATCACTATCATAGATAAATCCGCACCTGCTCAGCTGAAGTATTGGTCATTCTCATGAACTCGCTAGTAAGACCATCTTGGTCATCGGGGCGGTTGCTCGCCATAATTCTTCAAACAAAGGATCGTGATTCCGTAAATCGGCGAAGAACCGAATGGACCTTTTGACAAATCAAGATCGACGTCAAGATTGTGGAAGTTTACCTAACTAGGGAAGCTAGGAGGGGATGCCGACAATGAAGGTGATTTAAATTTGTTGAGGGAGAGAAGTATTGAAGTTGAGAATTAAAATATCGCCTTGGTGATTGGCCTTTGCTGGTGTGACTTTGAACTTTTTGGAAGTTGCACTATAACTAAAGCTTATGGTGTTAATCTTTAGGCAGCTTCTGAGTAACGACGTCAGGCACTCCACAGTAGCCTGATCTACTATGGCAATCACATTAATGCCTACGTTTAAGATATGTATTGCACTGGTGTAAAGAAGGTACGCGGGGGGGAAGTGGGGTTATCAAGGTACAATACATAGTTACAGTACACAGTACATTATGTACCTACTAGGGTACGTTTGAAATGACGGGCAGTTGTGTGACGTTTGCGCTGCTATGGTGCTTAATTACAACTCACTTCCAAGGTTGGCTAACCATTTCTAGAGTCTTGGAGCTGGCTACTTACCTAGTTAGGCTTAGTAGTAAGCACACAGAACTCTAAGTTAGTTATGCTATGTAGCTGCCCTATCATTAAGTCCCGAGCCTTCAATGCTCGTCAGTCTCCAGCCATTTTGACTTCGAAGCAACTACGAACTGCGACACATAAGCTGCACTCGGTATACCATTCATCACTCGAAAGGCTGAAGATACGTACTGTGTACGTAGTAGTCAAACCTTCGAAGTATCAGTATCTCGCTCCTTTTCCCCAGCAGACTTCAACATTTTTGCCATGTCCTCCGAAGAAACAAACCCCCTCGCCGAATCCGGCGTCACGATGCACTCCGACAGTGAACAATATTCTGCTGGAGAGGATATCTCGACATCCCCACCCTCTTCATCTTCGCCACCTATTGTTCTCTATAAGCCACCGACCGTTTGGTCTATGCTCCGAGGTGCCGCTATCAACCTTCTGTTGCCGTTTATCAACGGCATGATGTTAGGGTTTGGCGAGTTATTTGCGCATGAGGCTGCGTTTAGGCTAGGATGGGGGGGCACCAGAGTAAGAATCGCTGAAGCTAGAAACATCAACTCAAGGCTCACATATTATGATCCGCAGGTTTTTCCATTCTCACGCCGAAGAACACATCCCATTGGCCCCGGCATCGAAATCCGTGAGCGACAAAAACCTCGGTTTGACCTACAAGACCTCACAAGCCTAGAGTGATACTTTTCATAGGGTTGACTATGTTCACAATTTCAATAGAGCCGGAATAATTGAATACTGGGGAAATGCGCACCATGTATACCTAGTGATTATCTACCTAGGTAGATAACATGCCTCAGTAGTTACCTAGGTTAGTACTATGTGCTTCACATCTTGGGCAGTCTCTGCCTATATAGGTATATAGTGCATATACACGGTATTGGATTGAACTGAACTGAACTGAACTGAACTGGGGTTCGGTGTGATGGGCGGGCAAAATACCAAAAGAAAGGTAATAGGATGTTAAGGTCTGTCTGTATGAGGCTGTGGAAAAGAAATGTTGAATGGTAGAATAACTTACAGGTGGTTGAAAATGCATACTCCATTCAGTACGTCAATGCTTCAGGACTTTGCATTATGTACCTACATCAAATAGTTGCATACTACGGTATTACTACCAGACATACGTGTACATGATGCTACCCTTGTATGCAGTACCTAGTACCTACACATATGTATGTAATATGTAGTTATGTCTATAACTAGTAGGCACAGCAGTGACGGACCGTAGAATATTGCAACATTGAATGCCTCAGGTGAAGTTAAAAGAGTTCACAATCGTCCAAAGTTTGTGCTCGATGTTGTACTATGTACATACCTAGTTTGTAGGTCCGATATTTAAGCCGTATCGATAGGTAGTAACCAGGTATAACTATAACAACTTAAGTAGGTACTTGTACATATATAGTATTCAGTCAATCCCGCAAAAATATTCAATTTGTCGACCTTGACCTCGACCTCGCCCTCGACTTCAATTCAGAGTCCATATTCCACCACAGCCATTATGTTGCCTAGTAGGGGACTCTTGAAGTCAGGCTCAGCTCCGATTCTACGGAATGGCTGGTGTGCGCGGACACAGGTAATTACCTATATTTCCACCGTTATATCTACCAAATCCCAATGGCGCATAATAACTAAAAACTGACAATTTTTTTGACATATTTATAGTGCGCTCGACCTCTTCAACTTCCCATACGACATTTCTCTCAGAAGCCGTCGCCGTCTAGTGTTGTATTAAATCGATTACGCTGCGCATCCTCTACTATACCGGCGTCATTATTTAATTCTCGCGCCACTGTAGCGACTACTATCACTGCATCTAGTGTCTTCGCCCAGCGTTCTGGAGCTTCGCGAAACCTATCGCTCTGGCCATTCTCTTCGAAACCAAAGCCTCCCACCGACGCCCAGACTCCTTTTGAAACCTCCACAGAGCCATCAACGCTTGCTTCCCAATATGAAGCCCCATCGAACAGTTTGCTTGAAAGTCATGCCGCCAGTACCTCTTCATCTCCAGCGTCTTCATATACTTCGCCATCGACCCCGGCAGATTCCCCCGCCTTAGATTCGGTCCCGCAATTCGGAGATGCTTTTGACGGTCTAGACATGGAATCTGTCCTTGATATTCCTGAGCAAATAGGCTACCTCAAAAGTCTTGGTCTGGACTTCGGATGGGGGCCAACTAGCTGCTGTCAATGGGTTCTTGAGCATATATACATATACTCCGGTATGCCTTGGTGGGCAACCCTTGCTACTGTCGCTATTTTATGGCGTGCTGCCATGTTCTTCCCCACCCTCACTTCCAGCAAGCACGCTGCGCTAGTGCAACAGGTCAGTACGAGTCCCGCCTATATCCAAGCGAAGGCGGAGATGGATGAGGCCATGTGGCGAACCGGCGATCGCGTTGCCCAGATGCGTGCACGTGAAAAGATTATGAGATTGAAAAAGGAGACTGGCGCTAGTATGATGAAGTCTCTCGTGGCAGTTTGGACGGTTCCTTTCAGTTATGGCATGTTTCGAATATTCCGCGCCATGGCCGCCATACCCGTACCTAGCTTAGAGACGGGAGGTTTTGCCTGGTTTACCGACCTTACTGTCCATGACCCTTATTTCATTCTACCTATATCATCTCTAGCTCTCGCTGCTCTCATGTTCAAGGTAGGTACCACGGCTATTTTATCATGAAACTTCTTAAAAAGATGTGACTAACCTTCCCATCAGCAAACGCAAGCCACCCAACTAGTACGTAGCCCTATGGCCGATCAGATGGCTTGGGTAATGAAATGGGTCCTCCCCCCTATGATGTTTCTATGTACCGCATGGCTTCCGGCCGGTATCCAATGGTTTTTCCTACTACTCACTGCCGGCACTGTCGTGCAGACATCAGCAACTCTCAACCCAGGCATCCGTCGCTGGGCCGGCCTCCCCCCTCTTCCCATTAGGGGCCTCGGACCAACTGGTGCTGCTGGTGCGACTGGTCCTATCTGGCAAGCACCAACGCCCTCGAAGCCTGCACCCAGTTCCGAAGGTATAGCCTCGTTGCCAAAGAGCCTTCTTGGCGTTGACAAGCAGAAAGAGGAGTGGAAGAAGGCGCAGGCGTATGAGGAGCGAAGAGCTATGGAAGAGAAGGAAAAGGAGTACCGAAGGATGGAGGAGCTGCGACGAAGACGTTCCGGGAGGAGATCATGAAAGTGAAAGTGGCACTTGACGCGCTAGAATATCTAGCTTATGTACGATGTGAACGCCAGGATTGTAACATACCAAAGCATAGACGAGTACTTTATCCCTCTCACAAGTGGTGCTTACTGCTGATGAATTCATCTAGCCACATAGTAGGTTAAGATACCTATCTATGTATACACGTACCCGCAACGCCAAGCACAATGTACATAGATGCTTCATGAGTGCCTACGTATTCGTACGTAGGTTGGTATATACATAAGGATAGCTTAGGTCCCTCTTCCACTGAGAGCTAGGTGCATACGTAGGTACCTTTTTGCTTCATTTAGATACTTTAAGGGTTAAAACTGCAGGGTTATGTAACTTGACTCAAGCCATGAAGCCATATCTCACGGGTCGCCAATTGACTACTCCCGCCACCCCTCGTCTCATTCGAAAGGAACCCGGTCAATTCTTGATTCTTTGGGTAGGTCCATTGATGCAAAATGCGAATCCCAAGAAGAATTACCAAGGAAGGGGGTCATCGTCTCCGTGTCAACAAGCTTAGTAATCCACATCCCCTCCCCCCCCTTTCCCTTCTCTCCCACCAATCAGAAATGCCCAGTACAAAGGTACTAGGCACCTAGGCAGGTAGGTGGTGGATCGTTTGTCTACTGGCTTTTCAAGAATGAAGTGTACTGTTGCTTCGAATACTAACACAAAGGAAGAGGCTATAAGCTCCCAAGTCTACCAAGATCTAGTGATCTTTCGCTATATGCTTTTCATGATGCACAAGAATGGGGCGTCGAATAGAAGTAGGAAACATAAAAGAAGAACAAGGTGCGAAATAAGTTTCCCATGCTAGAATACAGTCCCATCCGAATCGATCAAGATGGGAGGCTCTTTTGTGTTTGGTCGGCTGACCTCCGCAATTTCACGACCACCCTGTAGATTTTGTGTTAGCTTTCTTGCGCCAGTAGTTATGTTTGTTTATGGCAAAGGGTTGCTTGCTCGCAACTTACCTTCCAACTTCCCGCCTCTAGCAGTTGTGCCAATGTTAACTCGCCACCATTGAGTTCCTTCTTTAGAGCCTTGTTGACCTCGACTAAAAGTTGGTCAAGGAAGCCCACTGTGACACCTCTCCACTCCACGATTACATCGTCACTCGGCTCAAACATTGGCGCTACCTCAACGCCCTTGCTGCCCGTCCGTCGGCAATAATCGCTATAATGCTGTAGACCGCGGTCTAAATCGTCAGGCTTAAGTGTCAAAACACCAAGGTCGATGAACAACCCTCCATTTCTGTACTCGGGCAGGCCTGTTAAAAGCTCAGTGCCAGCGAACTGAATCTTGAGTATGTTTTGCATGGGTTGCATCAACGAATAGGTGAGCCACTGCGTAAGCTTGTGGAAGGGAAGTATGGATTCCCAGGCCGCAGCACCTGGCCCTGACTGGGAGTTGGGGAAGGGCGAAAGGCCGGGAGAACTAGGCTGCGATACCTGTTGTGGCATGGAGGAGCAGGGCCATGCGTCGCCAAGTGAGACCCCGTCAATGGCTGTCCGCGATGGCGGCCAGATTGGTCCAAGCCCAGTCATAAGTACATTCCAAAACACGGGGAGAACTACAATAGGAGTTGAAGAAGCTTGTGTGGTTGGGTGTGCGACAAGATAATCTGCACATATTAAACTGATTAGCTCTGCTCAATTGCCTCTTAGGTGCCCTATTAGAGTTGGGGGGGGTTCTTTTTTTCTTTTTTCTTTTTTTTTTTTTGCTTCATTTGCTTTTGCTTGTTTCCTCTTTTTCCTTTTTCGTTCCTTTTTTTTTCCCTTGTAAAACGAAGAGAAAATCACACATATTATAGGATTTTAACATACCGATCATGCATCCAGGTCGTCCATCATCACCGAAATAATCGGCTTTTTCTAATGCGTCGCCAAGTCGAATCAGCAGATTCGCTCTACCCTCTAAGCCAGCGATCTCGTTTCCAGGTTGTGACTGCATGCCCTTGGCCAGTTGCTCGACGGTTAGGTTTCGGAGACCACCCTTATCCACCTGAAACTTGTTTGACGGACTGCTAGAAAATAGTCCCTATTCAGAGGATCAAGGTTAGCATAACATCCCTCTTTAGTCCATATATGAATATATCCATTATCCAGGGCTCTGAGGTGTGCAAGCAGTACGTACAGCCTTGAACATTTCCAGACTAGCTACAGCCAAGCCCTCGGATCTTCGGTAGATACGGCCATTCTCAGCGCTCTTGAATCCCCAGGAAGTACCTGCGCCAGCGTCAAGCAAAACGCTGACGAGGAATAGGTCTATCAATCGACGGCATTTCTCGCTATTGTCGACCGTTTCGGGGAAGGTTGCAAGCAGATTAGCGATTCGGTCCCGGCCGCCAACGCAGAAGTGCTGATATCGGCCGTGAGATGGGATGGACGAAAACGGAGCGTCATAGTCTCGCTATTGTTGTTTTTCACATGGTTAGCAACAGTAGACGGCAAATGTACCATACACACAAGACAAGTGAGCCAGCTTATCAACCGGCTCAATTGGCTAAGAGAATAGAGGTCAAACCTTGATGATGCCACAGACGAAGCTGACAACGTCCGGGAACTTGCTCATGTCAACATCGAAGTGGTTAAGGGCATTGCGCAAGGCTTTGTCGGTGACGATCTTAGACCGCTCGCGTACGGAGCCCAAACTCTTTAGGTAGCCGGCCGCATCGAGTGACGGATCCGGAGGCTTGGGTAAGTTGACTCGAATCATTGGATGCGGCGTTAAGGGGGTGAGGGGTGTCGGTGGCACGCTACCAGCTGAAGCGCGATTATTGTAAATATGAATGCGCGAATTGCTCGTCGAGGGACTCTTGATATTAGACCCTTCGGAATTCAGGCTGGCCGAGTCGTTGCCTGTTTCACCTCTGCTGCTTCTAGGAAAGATAGTACTGACTACCTTAGACGCTTTGGGCTTTCGGGAAAAGAGACCCATATTGTCATGTATGTATGCCCAATTGCTTTTTATTTAAAGGTCGTGTTTGCTTGGTCGTTGTCCCCTCTCGTGTTCACGCGCCACAACCACTTTTTTGCTCCCTCTTTTTCTTGATTTTAATCTATTTATTCTTTTTGTCTTAGGTAGGTCGTATGTGGTTGGTCGGTTGGTGAGACTTCTGCTTGGTTAGGTTTGGTGTAAGTGCAGAACCAGCAAGGAGATCGCTCAAACCAAGCACGAAAGAAAACGGGGAGGGGTAGGTACCTGTGCAGCTGTGCTACGTAGGTCAGATAGCTAAGAGCTACCCAAGCTAAGGAGCTGCTAGGCAAGCACGTATTATAAAGGGGGGAGACAGGGCTCTCACTTCCTTCCCTTTTTTATTTTCTTTTTTATAATTATTTTTCTTCCTTCGCTTCTTTTTTTTTTTTAATTTTCTCTCACTTCCTCATGGGCTGATAGATCTACCCAATTAGCGACTGTATACCTAGTAAGAGTTACCTTATCTAGGTAGTAAGACAATCGTGCAGCTTCCAGCTAAGGTTAGTGGGGTGAGCTTGGGTAAGTTAGCAGGGAAAGTGGTAAATGTGGGGGGAAGGAAAAAAATTGAAAAATAATAATTCAGGGGGGGGGAGAAAGAATCTGCCTGAATTAAGGGAGTAATAATATTCCTGGGGATGTAGTTATAACGTCTACTGGGTAAGTATGGTCTGATAGTCACATCAACTGACTCACCTATCTCTGAAACCATATGACTTGACTTGAAAAATGACAAAGTAAATCCGATAAAACCGCCTTTGGTATGTCTGTTATAGAACAATAAAATTACTAAGGAGGTAGAGCGAAGAAAGATAGCCTTGAAACCGACAAATTAGAGAGAGAGGATGTAGGTGTATGAGTATGAGAAATTTGAACTAAGGGGGAAAGAGTTGAAACGAGAGGGCTTATGAAGAAATACAATATTATTAACGGGATTTGAATTTCTCGGCTCTAGAGGATTTACAATTAAGTTAACTATTAGGATTAAAAAAGGTAGGTAAATCAAAAAAAAATTATTAGTTAGTATGTAGAAAGGGCAGTATGATTGCCTAGACGAAAGAGAATGCGGCAGTTGGCCTAAAGGTACTACATAGGAACATTGAAGCTCTATGAGATGGGAGACAAAAGTTCGTCCTGTCTCTCCATGCATACTATGTACTAACCTAGGCTATGTATTTCTCTTCAAAGTCCACTAACCATATTACGTGTTTAAACTCATTCAGGAGATCGGCTCTGTGGTGGAGCTTACACCTTGCTGGGATTCATCAGGATCAGCAGGAACCGCCTAACTGGGGACGGGGAAGACCAGGGGTTTGTTAAGGTTACTAGCTAGGGGTGTCAGGGGCCGCCTAAGGTTCCCGACTGAGCTGCTTCTTACAATATGATTTGCTTCCCGTCCCTTAAGGATTGCGACTATGGTATGTACCTACATACAACATAATACCCTAGAATCCTAGATAGTACGACATAGTAGATATACATAGTATGTACTATCAATACATCAATACCACCCTCTCATAGTACTATGCAATACATACCCTTGTCAGGGACACATCAAACAAATTTTCATAAGTCCACCCTTACTGCCTTCCAGCCCTTCTTGGTGCGCCAGGGAATACCTTTCATTGATATTGGCCTTGCCGGGGGATAATCCGACTGGGAGGCCTAATTTGCTGATTGAATTACAATCAAACTCTTCAACATTTTCCTTCCCCTTCCTTCCACGATTCCTTTTATGAAATGCACACACAGTGACACACTACATACATCAACACACAAACGCTCAATAACATCTCTCTTATACCTAGATATCCATGGGTGGCATGTTAGCTTGATGACATGCAGATGTATGTGCGAACGCCGCCAGTGGCACGGGTCAAAATCTGCTGTCAGGGGCCATCTACTCCGTACCATAAATAATAAAGTCGCGGTGTTCCAAACTGTTTGTTTGCTGGTCACTTATGTATTTATACTGCCTATATACTGCCTATGCATGTAATATGCACATTTCAAAGCTATTGATTGTGATTTAGTTACATATGTAGTTAAAAACCACCACATGTACCTCCTTACGACCCTCATATCTAAAACCTAGCAGCTATCTCAGCCTACCTAGGTACCTGCATATGTAGGATCTTGAACGGCGATAGGGATGCGCCAGTTTACTTGAACGTCATGGGTATAGGCAATCTCGTTGTAATATAACTTAGGTAAGTCGACAATATATAATAGGAGCATGCGATCCCAGCACTCGCCTATCTTATTTTATTAATAACCAATATAATCTGTGAATGTACCTTGCCTATTACATATTATGTAATTAATACCTACCTAGGTGAGTTGATAGGTTATTACATACATATGTAACCGGTTAGGTTAGTATGTTTAGATGATGTTCAAAAGGCTCTGCCCACGTGCATGCACTATATGCATTAGTACTAATGATGTATCCAAAACATTGAATACAGACTGCATACCTACATACTACATAGTGTATACTACATACATGGATGGCCTTAGAAACTCTTCACGCATCATACAACATACGATAACTAATAGATCCCTACTATGTAGACAGTAGATTAGTTCGTGAGATAAGTAATAATTCCATCACTATCATGACAGCCGTAGCACATGCCGGCTCGTGCACCGGATCGAGCATCCGCCAGCTCTAATAGGCCTAGGCCTAGAGTCCAAGTTTTAAGATATGCGACTTGCGGGGAGAAACAACAAGCTGTCGATAGTTAGACCCGTTTATTTATCGGGCAAATCTAGATCCAAGGGGCTGGTTCGCAATTCAAGACCTACATACTTGGTACAGACCGTACAGGTA
This sequence comes from Hypoxylon fragiforme, assembly GCF_022984875.1. NCBI lineage: Eukaryota > Fungi > Ascomycota > Sordariomycetes > Xylariales > Hypoxylaceae > Hypoxylon > Hypoxylon fragiforme. The sequence continues at coordinate 28,087 of NW_026054760.1, forward strand.
AATAGGTAATACATAGCATTCATCGCCTACATGTACTCAATACCAGGTAATAGGTAATAGGTATGTGATATGTATGCGTAGAGGTAAGGTACTTGGTACTACCCAGGGTACTTAGGGTAGGTTACATATAAAAACTAATAAGAAGACTAGCCGTTTAGCTACTAAAGTCTAACATAACTAATATAGGCAGGCACATTAGAGTTTGCGTTGAACTTCAGGGTTCAAGGCTTCCTGAAAAGAGACAGCTTCGATTCATCGACTCCCCAGTACGATGTCCTAGGTCTGTGCAAGGGCTTGGGCACTGAAGAAACTCTAAGTAATGCGGTAACGTCTTATGGATCCATCCACACTCTCGGATCGCTACATGACAGGGGCGACCCAAAGACGAACTCCAGATGTCGTTGAACGTTTTCAACGTCGTCGTCACTCTTTATGATTCCTGGTCCGTACCTGCATTTGGCATTAGCACATACTGGGTAGTACTAGGCGCCTAACTAGGTACCTAGTAGTAATACCCTAGGTACGTGGAGAATCTCTCCGCTCCTACCAAGTAGCAAATAAAATCTGTGTAATTCGAAAGCAGGGAAAGAGTTGAAAGATTATGGCCTTTCGGTGTATAACTCTGTTCCTAACTTCCTGTAATAAGCCTGCCTAACCTAAGTAGTTACTGCCACTGAGTGAGGTTTAATTCGATGGAGTATTATTCGTCTTAAAAGGTCCCAAGACGTCTTGTAGCGAAAGCTATTTCCTACATATAAGTCGAGACAAAGACCCGGGCTCGATGTCAAAAAGAAATTTAAAAAAAAAATTAATATGTCACTAATTGCATAATTGCTCGGCATATTGTACAGCGTTCGCAGGTGATTGAGTATGATTTATACTATACAATACCATAATTAACAAAATCACCCTATTACATACCCTTTCAGATTTGAAGATGAACAATTCTAACGTAAGAGGCCCCCTGTTTTACTTATATGCTGTTCAGGCGTGTAATCCAGTGAACTATATATAACAAACAGAACACCCGGCACCAGGTAGGAATAGACTGGTCTCTGTTAGATAAGCATTACAGCCTCATATTCGGATTAGGTACCTACCTATCTACATAGGTGTCTAGTAGGTGCCTTGGAGTTAATTCTGGATTCATCTCAACTTAAGTACCGAAGGACTTGTAGGAATGCCGGAACAAGGTCATGAAGCTACTGCGTAATTGTTACAATAAGGAGCACTTCACTCGGTACATAACAAATACTATATATCTGTTGGAGTAGGGCCATATCAATGGTAGTCACAATCTAAATGTCCCCCTCCATAAGGCAAGAAAAATAACGCAGAGAATCAAAAGATATTAAAGAACCAGGAAACCGGCGATCAGAAAGGTTATCTACTACCTATTGACTACTGGGTACCTAGGGACTTGGGTTTACTGTATACCTACCTAGGTAGGTAGGTAGATCTATTACATAGTAAGATGCCCAATCTCTTCCCACAAAAACATGGCGGAAGTTAGTGTACAGCATCATCGTCCCATGCACCTTCACCTACAAGTCAATGCCCACCTAGCCGAGCAATAACTCTTAACATCCCAAGTTATGTCACTGGTGAACGGTAGAGATGGCGAGGACTCTCGTTCCAATAGAGCTGTCTCGGGTATGCCTGACTTCCTCATAGGCACCTCTACTCATATCTCCTATGCCCAGTAGCATTAGAGCGCGCAGTAAATGCATCCAGATCCTTGAGACCTTCTTCTAGCACAGCTAGCTTCTTCTGTAAAGCGGCACGTTCTTTCACTGTCTCATCATCTTCTGACCCTAGTTGTTCAACTTTCTCCTCTGTAAGATCCCATACGGTATCCGGAGAGAACCTTGAATTTTTGAAAATTAGTAACTGACTAAAAAATGATTGCCTTCTAGTCTCACCCGCCGTTTTCGGGGGAGGAGGTGGGGGGGGGTGTAACTTACACATCTGGTAGGCATTGGATTAAGCAGACCTCGATGGCGTTTACGCTGATATCGTCAGTGAACTTCTTCAACGCAACCTACAAAGCATTAGCATTCATTTTCGAGCATTGAATAAGATGCACCAGTTCAGAATCAACTGATAGCTTGCTACTATACCTGATAGTATGCTTCGGCAACGTCGGCCGCCAACGAAGCAGTGTAATCCTTAACATTGGGTCGAGTCCCTTTCATCAAGCCATTGAGTAGCTGACCTAGGTTCACCGTTGCAGTAACTGGTGCATCCTTTGTTGTGTACTTGCATAACGTGCTAGACAATACGTTAAAATGTCGGTCATGACGCGACTTTTGGGTTTTTTCCACGGTATCGGTCAAGTAGTCGTTGTATGTGATCGGATGGATAGACAAATGGGGCATCAACAACTCGTCAACTTTTGCTTGCAGATTCTGCCGGAGTCGGTGCAATTGAGGCTGGATGTGCCTTGTCATGAGGCGAGATCTGGTGTTTTCATCCGAGATTTCCGACACAATCTTGTTGAAAGTGAGAAGGGCAGCCCCATGTATCTGCTCAACGAGATTATGCGTGATTCGTTCCCAAGGTTTGCACTGTCTACTGAATAGATCCCCAACGACTAAAGGATTGTACGTTCCAGGGAGTTCACGCCCTCGGCATTCGATCATAAGTTCCTTCACAATTTCCAGATATGACTCCCTCATAATATACTGCTGCCGCGAAGTCCTAGTGGGTTTCAGGTCGTCTTCCACGATTTCTAGGGCGTGGCCATCGGCACGCATCTTTACAGCATAGTTACTGACAATCTTCTGTACGTTGGCGCGTAGTCGCCTGCTAAGCGCCTCCTGCTGGCCCTGGCCTGGGAAAGACTCAAAAAATTGATCCGCATATACCCCATCAATAGCTGCTCGGACTAGTTTGCATAGACGGCTGCTTATGCGCTGAAGATAAGTATGCTTCTCTCTCTGTGTGCTACGTGCCTCGCCAAGTTGCAATAGCTTGGCTTTGCAATCCTTGATTCCCGATTGCACCTCTGTCTTGACTCCTGGTAGTCCAGTCTGAATCTGATTCCAAAGGATCTTTCGCAGCCGCTCTCTCAGTGGTTCAACTCCAAGTTGCGATGAGTCAATAGTGTTCCAGGCAGAGTCAGCAAAGAACTCGGTTTCCCTATTGTCCCTCTCCTCGATGGTGTCGTCAGCTGTAGCGTGGCTTCTATTACGTAGGACGTGCCATCCGAGATGTAGCTTCACATTCAGGTTCTGTGCCAGCTCCACGTAATACTTTTCACTATCCGAGCCCATGTCGATCTTGTCTGGTTTCGTAATGAGACCAAGCGTCCTCATACCGGACTGGTCGATCTGTCGCGCAAACTTGGTCACTGGTTGGTTGGTAAAAGGATTGTCGGCTGCGATGACAGCTAGAATGATGCTGCGACTTTGGTTCATATATGATACCACAAGGTCCTCGACCAGGGCAGCGTCATCATCAGATTGGTTCTTGTCGGAGGCGCCAAATAAGCCAGGCAGGTCGACGAGAGTGAGGTTCGGGGCGTCTGGTGATGTGCTCTCGACTCGCAAAACATCGGTGGTGAAAACCCTGGCACCAGCGTTGCCGGTGAGACCCATCGCCTCTTTAGCATTCTCGACAATGGTGTAAAAGTCATCTTGGTCCTCTGACATTGTCCTGGTGAAGGCTGACAGCCGGGCTCTCTCCTCATTGGTCCGGTCTTTGCCAGGCTGAATATTCACCTTGATTTCATGATTGTTGCCTCGTCGGAGTATCAATTCGGTAGCGAAGCGTGTGCAGAGACCTTCAGAAGTCGGAAAGGCAATGCCGGAAAGGGATTCAAGGGTGGAACTTTTCCCGGATGATTGACTACCGCACACAATGATCTGTGGTAGGTCAACATAGTGACTGACACCATGAGATCTAAGTGAGTCAACGATGTCAAGTAGATCCCGGTGATTTTCGGACTGGATGAATCCTGCAGTCTTGCGAGAAATGTCCTCGGCGAGATCCATTGTGAGTTTGGTAGATTTGTTTGTGTTTCTTCGCGTCATTGAAGTGATACAAGTATTTTACACTTGACGGGTATAGTTATTTTGAGAAGTGGTGAAGGTGGTCAGATACTGGTTGAAAACCTGGACGTCTGGAGAGAACTGCTATGTGGTGTAGAGTACCTTAGGTAGGTTCATATATACCCTACAATGCCTACATATGTAGGTAGCTAACACTACTAGGTAGGCAGTTCAATGTTCAATGTTTCCAAGGTTGTGTTTGTATCTAGTATGTATCGCCCTAGTTCAACATTGAATGTTGCAAGGCTAAATTAAAAATTATGCCTTAGGGTGCTTACTATGTGCATGCCTACTTTGTATGCAGGCACATGCCTGAGTGCCTAAGATGTATCATGATGTTGGTAGATGCTGCATCCATGGATATGTACATCTAGAGCTTCAATGTTGGAACTTGGAAGATGTACTAGTAGGTAACCTTACTAGGTACTGTAGGTAGATACTAACCTTAGCTATGTAGGTCAATAAGTTGAATATTGAATTTAACGTTAGTACATTCATATGGGAATATCTGCATGGTACTATCCTTGTACTATGTAATAGTAGTTACTATCGTATCTAACGTTAAAGTGGCACTGTTGGTTGCACATTTGTGGATCCTGAGATTTACTACTGAATTCATTGTTCAAATGTTGCTTGGCAGTTGTCAAACCATAGGCAGTACTGCTACCACGCTGTAGGGACCAGTACTAGGTAGGGACCGTAGGGTACCTACTACGGCATAGTAGGTACCTAAGGTCCTAAGGTAGGTACTAGGTTAGGGACTGATGACGTTTTATTCGTCGCAAGCCTGGGTTACTAATTCTCCGATCGCGTTGCGACGAACTCGAAACGCGACGAGCTGAACCCTCAAGACTTCTGTCCAACTACATAGCATGTAATCATTCAATCATTCAATCAACTAGTCCACCAACTATCATAGAACAAACTGCTACAAACGCACCTTGCACCTCGATACCCCACGAGGAGTACAACCAATTAGCCACCAAGTGTGATGTCACACTTTTACACAGGATGCCTTCGATCCTCAGCCTTCCTGTCGAGTTGGTTTCGCACGTAATCGACGACCTAGATGTCCATGATATATCTGCCTTCTCTAGATCCTGCCGCGCTCTCCATTACATAACCACCCCCCTCCTTTATGATGTTGCGAAGAATGTAGCCTGGGTTATGTGCTGGGCTGTTGACCAAGGCCGTCAGAAAACACTTGAACACCTCCTTGCAGCCGGGGCCAATCCAAACATTGCTTGGGCCCAGCCCTGTACCAGATCAGAAACTCTTCGATTTATTTGTGGTGACAATCCTCCCACGCCCACCTTAGAAACGAGTTTCCTTTATGGTGCCGAACTATCTAATTTCGGTGCATTGCCGCCTGACTTCCCACCCTACCATGAGGGTGAATTCGAACCCGATAACTCTGACTACGAGGAGGAGGGTATGGTTTTCGGATTTGGAATGTCGGGCTTGGATTATTCAGATGATCTTGACAGTCAATACTATTGGACACCTCTTCACATTGCCGCGCGATGGGGTAATAATGAAATGATCGACCTTCTGTTAAAGTATGGCGCCGACATCCATTCCCTGTCCAGAGGATTTTGCGACTGCATTCTACCCCAAAAGGACTCACACGTATCTCTTAACACTGACACAAGCACCGGAGTCAACCCTATCTGGATGCCTCTACACACCGCTATTTGCCATGGCCACGAATCGACGGTGCGCCTGTTGATTTCCCGAGGTGCTTCTGTCAATATCTCGCCGAGACTATTAGGATCCGATTCTCGTCATGTCACTGCTCTACATAGTGCTTGCTATTCCGATATGAGTTCCATTTCTAGTTTTCTCATAAACAAGGGGTATCAGACCGATGTTGACATCGAGGACCATGCTGGTGCCTCGCCTATAAGTTATGCCTACTTCACCGGCAGCTGGGCCTCGATCGATTTCCTAGTCGAGTCAGGCGCTTCATTGAATGCTCGTCTCGGAAATATGACTCTCCTGAAACATGCCTGTTACGGGGGCCGTTTTGCCGAAGCTCTTCGATTTATTGAATTAGGCGCGGACGTCGCCTCGTCCCTTGAGCCTTCAGATGATACCGACCCAATACTACACTGCTGTTGCACGCCTCAAGTTCGGACCCTGAAGCGCGAATCTGACCAAGAACATTTCAGGGGGGAAATCTTCCGAACTCTTGTAAAACATGGTGCGAATTTGGAAGAAAGGGACAGTAATGCAATGACTCCACTGATGAAAGCGGCTCTTTTCAACGATGATGAAGCCGTCGAAGCTCTTCTTGCAGAGGGCGCTGATATTAACGCGGAAGACGACTCGGGGAAGAACGCCTTATTGAAAGCCTGTAGACCAATAGGGCTAACAAGTCCGAAGGGGGCGATGCTACGCACAGTGAGGGCACTGCTTTCTCACATGCCACCCAATATAGACACATTTGATGCCCTTGCGGCACTCTGTGAATCTCGCAGGCATAGCAAAGACAAAGTTGATGTAGTACGAAGGCTCATTTGGCATGGGGGTCCCCCCAGTCTCGATTCTATTGGAGGGCAAGGGCAATTACTACTTACGAAGGGGATGAGATCGGCTAATTTTGACCTTTGCGATGTATTGTTTGAGACCGGATTAAGAACGCCGAATTCATTAGAACTTGACATCATGGTCAAGTGGTTGATGGAAATAGATAACGCTCGTGCTCTCGAGTATATCACGAAGTTCCAGGATACGAGTAAAGTCTTGAAGGGCGCACGGATAGTCTTTGACGCGATTCAGGCAGGTGCCTCTAGTTGCGCCATATTCTTGATTGGAGCCGGGGCACCGACGGACTACCACACCGACGACGGGGAGAGTTGTTTGATAGAGGCCTGTAAACTGAGGGACACGGCTGTAGCTGAGCTCCTACTTGAATGGAACGGAGTCTCCCCGAACGAGTGTTTCGGCGGAAGCCTCCCCTTGACACACCCCGTCTTGAACGAGAACATACCTATGATCAAGACACTCTTAGAATATGGTGCAGTCATGCATAGGCACCCTAACGGTACTAGAATCAACGGACGGGTGTTTGGCCCCCTTGATCTAGCAATTTTCTGCGGGCTGGAGGAGGCTGTGGAAGCGTTTGTTAATCACGAAAGCTTTTTCGACTCAACTGAAGAGGAGCGCAACGCTCATCTCCAAACAGCCTGTTGTGTAGATGGGGCTGCGTTTGTTGAGGGTAACATACTTGACATTCTACTGACCACAGGCAATCTAAACCCAGACACGATTTTCCCAGGAGTGAATGCCACGCCGTTGCATCTCTCCTTGGAACGGGAAAACCTGGAGGCAGTTATTTGCTTGGTTAGTGCTGGCGCCAACATTCATCAGTATATTCCCCCAGCTAGTTCTTCACTTGTCGCGACGGCCCCAAACCCATTTGAAGGGTCAACGCCGTTGCAATGGGCCATTGAGAATGCTTCCAATTTCTCATTTATCGAAGAATTACTAGTAGATCCGATTGATGCAGGGTATCCCGAAGCGCCTTTATTGAGCTACGTTCGGGCGGCCTGTCGCCGACACAATCCCGAGATGATGAAGCTACTACTTGATGCTGGCCTTGACCCTAATACTTCCGACGAGGCGAACAATTCCTTTTTGAGCATTTTCTGTCAAGCGATTGACACCATTTTGTCCAGTGAAGATCCGGGTTGGTCCGCATCTGAAATCGCCGCCATGTCAGCCAAATGTGTTGTTACACTACTTGATCATGGTGCCGACCCTCATCGAAGGAACGCCGAAGGCATTTCTGCCCTGGACCGTGTGCGCCAAATAATAGCCTATGACGGGTCATCCGAATTCCATCAAGTGCTTGCTAAATCATGGAATGAGGCTTTGATCCTTGATGAAGTAGGAATTCGCGAGAGATAGGTACAGACTGTACAGTAGCCTTAATCAGGAAGAGGAATTTGGGTACAAGACTTTGAAAAAAAAAAAGGGGGAAATGTCTTTGGTTCTAGTTTTACGTAGATACTACTCATGATTTCTATGACCAAATTCATATTATATCATCCTTTTCTACTGAATAGTACAAGGTAGATCGTAGGCCTCCATGTGACGACCTACTACATATAAGGTACCTACATATTTACAAGTCTACTACCTCTCGGATGATGATTCTCGCTTGTGATTTTCCTGGGCAAGTTATACTGCGTTTTACCAATCTTGAAACCAAAAAAGAAAAAAAAAAGTAATCAACAATTAATCAACAATTCTTCTAAAATGATAATGCTCGGAGTTACTGTCTACTTCTATATATGGGTGCAGTGGGGTTACTGATATGATCACTTCCCAACCAAGGAATGCATAGTCAGTTTGCATCTTAACTATATGGTTGATAAATATCAAATGATGGTCACAGTCTCGTCCACTACATCAAAATAGATACCTTCGATCAGCCTCTAGCAACAATGTTGAGCAAGCATCATGATTGAACGTGGAACCCAGCTTCTATGAGTGAAAAATTCGTGGCTTGGGACGTCCAGGGCCATAGATCCTCGTCGAAGCACTGGCAACCCCCTTCCTGATTCACCGCTGGCACGATTCTAACATAATGAGAATGTTCTCTGCCATTGATGGCTATTCCTGGAGAGGATGGCTGGCCACTAGACGGCTCCTCAGTCTTATCCCCAAGGAACTGCGTTACAAGATCGATGAACGCATCAAATCCATCGATATAGCAGGCATGTCCGGCATTTTTGATGACTTTGAAAGCCACAGAGGAACTACCAATATTCTCCCTCAACCCGCACTCGACGTCGCGTCTTAAATCCATCATACTCTCATGTAGGTTTGCATCTTTCTCGCCTATGATGAACAATGCGCCGTCGACCCCCCTGCCTGCTACTTGGGCTAGTGACCGTAACTCAAAGTTCTCGCTTTGGAGAGCAGCACAACACGTCTCAAACCCATCAACGGTCGTATCGAGCATCACTAACTGAATTCGTTCTGCTTCTTGTGGGTTGGCCTCTAACCACTCGCGGCCGAACCAGCGTTGGGCAGTGTCCTCAACGACAGCATCCAGTACTCCCAGCCGACGAGCCGCAGCGACTCTCGGGGCAAATACGTCAAGGGCAAAATCGTTGGCGGGACTACAGGAAATGGTATCGCACACAACAAGCTTGTGGATGATTCCGGGGTGTTTCGCAGCAAAGACTATGCCTGTTGCGGCACCCATGCTAACGCCAACCCAAGCATGTAGTTGTCTAATGGAGAGGTGGTTGAGAAGCTGCAAAACATCGCGAGCCAGGGAATCGAAGGTGGTGGAGGAGAGGTTGGCTGGAACAGTAGATGAACCATGACCCGGCTGATCATAACGTAATACACTAAAGCCTATGGAGGTAAGCCTAGGGACTACGTGGTCCCATGAACGGAAGGGTGCACATAAAGGATTAGAGAGTAGTACAACAGGTGCGTTAGGTTTGGATGGTGATGCTGTCCATTGATATGAGATACTACGTGCATCGGGCAAGACGAAGGCTGAAGGGGCACTAGATATAGACATATTCAATGATATCGAGATACAATCTTACTTAGAAAGAAAGAGGAGTGAGTAGAGAATTTTCAAGGAGATGTTCTTCGATGTTGTTTGCGTCTTTGAGTTGGATACGTAGGGAGTATCGACACGGGGTATTGACATTGCACCTAGGGAAATAAATATATATATATATATATATTTATACATCGTAGGGTCAAAGTGTAGGAGGTAGGCATGCTTTCATACATGTATTTATTGTTCTTGTCAAAGCAATCGTTCCCTGTTAGAACAATATCTAGGTGCCTACCTTACTAGGGTACATAGTAGGTATTATCCAATGAAAACTCTTTTGTATTATTATTTCATAGGTATGTATGTATGTATGTATGTATGTATGTACGAAGGTTGTGGCCAAAAGTTTAGACCAAGATATACCTCCGCCCCACAGTGCGCTACTCTTTTTTGGGCCTCTACCAATAATAGGTATACATTTAACGTCAAATCCCCCACAACCCTTAAAAGTATAGCACCTTATAGCACACTTAAGCGCTATAATGTGCTATAAACTTAAAGCCTTCAGTCCTAAACAACCTTAGATTATTATACAAATATTTACATTAATTTAATAAAGAAAAAAATTACAGAAATTTCTATTATTAAATACACTAGTTCAATAACGTAATAGCATATTTAATATTTATTAAATAAATTTATAAGGCTTTATAAGTAGGTAAGTATGTTGGCGATGATATTTCCTACAGTGGTAGAAAAGTGGAGGAACTGTGGGGCTGAGGTATATCTTGGTCTAAACTTTTGGCCACAACCTTCGTATGTAGCACTATCATAATAGGTAGATGCCCGATCTCGATACAAAGCTTAGCAGGACTAGGTACATAAACATTGAAGTTCAGCATATCTAGATTCAAGATCATTGGTCAGACCCTGAACTGGGGTAGTTAGGTACAAGCGGGCAGTTACCAGCCAATTCTTCCAAGGAAAGCACTAAAAACCCGCAATATTTGAACCAAAATGGGGACTACCTAGGTACATAGGGTAAGGTGAGACACTGACAGGTCGGAATCATGATTCCTATGCGGAGACAGCTGATAACCGATACCGATCTTAGTATAGCGTATTATGTATGGGTCCCAGGGACTTGGAGTCATCCATATGGATAAGTATTGGGTGCGGAGAATTAGCATTAGCGCCCCCCCCAATGGGTCCCCATAGCTGACACCCTAGCGATACTGCGGGATCAGAGATAAAAAGGTTGTGTGGTCCCGTATTGCGGGCCAGGAATTAGCGATCCGATGTTTCCAGGGCCTTTCAATGTTCAATGTTCAATGTTCATCTTTACATTCTCAGTGCCAGTTGCCAGTGCCAGTGTCTACCTAGTAGGTAGACTTTATAGTACATACTTCCTTACATAACATACCACCTACCTGGTAACTACCAGTGACCTGGTACTAGCAGTAGTACCTACTATACTAACCTACCCAGTACATAGGTAGTATCTATATAGCCCTGGAGCACTGAGCACTGAGCACTGAGCACTCCTATACCGTATACCATGAGAGTCGCCGGTAGTACCTCTGCTAGGGCTGCTGAGGCCAAAAGACGGGCACGTCGAGTCCCTGAGGATCAACGTAAGCGTGGCATACAGAGTTGTGATCTCTGTCGAAAGGTGAATAGCCTATCTACCTACCTACCTAACACCTAACTTTACATCATCTAGACCATCTACATCATCCGTTTTCCTCATTCGAGTCGCTGACCTTAAAACCTCTCGGAATAGAAACGTTGTAGATGCATCCCAGCCCCTGGGAAGGACAATCGCTGCACAACATGTCTTGCCCAGAATAGCTCTTGCACCTTCACTCTCCCCCGCAAGACTCGCTTCTACGGGAATCTTGAGGATCTCAGTGATCGGTAGGTTTTATCTCTTAAAAATAGCCCATGTAGGATTTGCAATTCGGGCTTGTTACTCCGAGACTATACGCTAAGCCTTACGTACCTAGCTTTCGTTGTCTAGAGGCTATTGTCAGGGGAGCCTTCCCGGATGAGCCTACAGATTCAGTCGCGGATCTCATACACCTCGGCCAAACTCGAGGATACCAAATGCCGGATTTATCTCAGAATTCGGAAACGCCAGTGAAGATAGACGACGCCTTGAGGATACCACATCAGCCAGAGATATCAGTTGAGGAGGACTTCCCCGATGCCCCTATTGCCAACCATCCTGCTCGCCCGAGAGCGAAGTCTAATCCCATCCCTGCTGCGTACCAGGAGAACTTGCAGTCTGACGATGGCCCTGTATCCCTTGTAACCGATACTTCCGGCAAGGAGCACTACATTGGACCGTCTGGTGGCCTTCAGTTTCTTGGTCAGCTGCGGAGGCTTTTGATATCAAAAGAGCACACGCCCGAAATGCGGTCCCCACCACCCCCAAGTGCTATTTCCAAGTTTACCGAGGATGATGGAGCCCAAGCGCTTGAAGCTGAAGATGTCTCTGAAGATAGCCTAGACACCAAGAACGTTGATGATCCATCCAATGCTGCCATGCATCACCAGCGGTCGCCTACGAGTATCGCTTCCCCGGAGAGTGACTTTATGCGGAGGTCAACTATTAGCATAGAAGATCACTGGAGACGGCTACCTGCACCAGAAATAGTCGACAAGTTGTTGAATTCTTTCTTTCAAAACGTCCACGATGACTTCGTCCTCTTCCACCGTGGAACATTTGAGGGTGACTACGAAGCTCAGGCTCGCAGGTTATATCATAACGGAACACAGCCACATGAAGATAAGGAGGTCGATCTAGGATTGCTCGCATGTATCCACATGATGCTCGTGTTTGGCAGCATGAGCGATTCTACCATTGGCGGGACTGGCCTTGATCATAATATGCTTCGAAGACAATGCGTAGCCTCTGCAAGGTCCCTTTTACCACACCTCATAGGAAAATGTACCCTCTACAACCTTAGAGCCTTGCTTCTCCTAGGGCTATTCCTACACAACAATAATGAAAGGAATGCCACCTGGAACCTTGTGGGAACAGCGACCCGAGTTGGCTTTGCCTTAGGATTGCATCGGAGAGACACCGAGTCCGCTTTCAACCCGATCGACAGAGAAATCAGAAAGAGGATTTTCTGTACGCTCTACGGATTTGAACAATTTCTAGCCACAAGTCTCGGTCGGCCCAGCGGCATGAATGATTCTGACGTTGAAGTTATCCCTCCTCGACCAGGAATGTGTAAGTTTCTAGGGTTTATCTACTGCCATTGTTCTCTTTCTGCTCAACTTGGAAAGGAAAATTTGTTGCAAATAGCCTTACCAAATTCTGCAGTTCTGATAATCATCTGATTGAGAGATTAAGCTAACATTACATCGTAGTGGATGGTGACGGAGGCGGGGGTGACGCCGTACTAGCTGCATTTACCTTACGGTTACATCGCATACTCGGAAGAAGTAGAGTAAGCCAAGATGCAAAGATTAGCGCCGAAGTAATCCACGAGTCCAAACTTCTCACCCCTGAAGCGGCTCTGCTCAGCCTTGGACGATGGAAAGCAGATCTAGCCAAGCATCCATGGTTGAATATACCATCCATCAAGACAGGCGAGAGTCTCTTCGACGACAAGGAATCGGGGGCTATTGCGCTTGATGAAATCAAGTCACCCTTGCGCTGGCAGAGTCGATCGTCGCTAAGGGCTGCACTAATGTTACAGCTCCAATATCACTATACCGCCATATTCGCGACCCGCCCCTTTCTTCTACAAGAGTTAGCGGCTAGCGGCCAAGGGGAACAAGAAAGTCCTACTCACCGGCAAACTTCGCTTGCAGTTCAGTGCGTACGTCACGCCACCCAGTTGGCTATGATATGTCTGTTGCTGGACTCGTTTGGTCTAGTCAATGGCGTTTCTGGTTTAGACATATTCTACTTTTATTGGGCTGCCATGATAATGTCACTAGGTATGTTACGGCGTCACCCGCCCTCCGAAGAAGCTCGAGTACTGGCAGCTTTAAGTGGCCTAGTTGCACAGCTCAGGGTGGCGGCGGGAAAAGTTGAGAAGAGTGGCACCATGAAGCGCTTTGCCACACTGTTCGCTGCCTTCGCTGATTATGTCAATTATCGCTGCTGGCCCTCTAAGGCAGCGATCACGAACATGAATGAAATGCGAGGAAACTGCGTGCCTGAACGAGAGGATCATGTGGACCCTAACCACGCAGCACTTGGAGCGACTCAGCCTGTGCCAAACACCTTTGTAGGCTCTGGCGGGTTCGACCCTTTCCATTGGTCGAACCCCATGGTTCCCCTCGGACACACCATCGAAGGAGGGGGTGGACTTGACGGGTTTGCAGGCTGGGCTAACGGTATTGGGGCAGTTGGAAATGGCGTCGATTGGATGGGCTCATTGATGACTCCAGGCATTGACATGCCGTTGGAGTATGGAGGTCCTTCCATGAGACATCCATAATTCAAGTGAAATTCCTTGTTTGAGAGAAAGAAACAAACGTTGTGCTATCCAGAGATTTATTTTCTACCCACGGGTGTATTTAAGTTGGAGCTCTTAATTTGGGTACGTTGCAATTTGCGAGGCGTAGGGGGGGATGGATGGATTTTCTAGATAGGCAATTAGTAGGGGAAAGGGATGACCATTTGGTCTTGTAAATAGCATGGTATAAATAATATACGAAGAGGTCTTTTTGGGTTATTCGATGTGCAAGTTTGATCTTATGAGTATCTCGATGGTTTCCTTTTCTTTGGTCAGCATTATCTACCTAACCTACCTAGTAGGTTAACCAGACCGAGCTTGGAGCACTTCAGGGTCGGACAAGATGATGATAACGTTGGAAAATATTCGACATTGTCGATCTTATAATAAAAGAGCTTACTATGAAGCCGAGTAGACGGATTCGCGTCGTTAGCGGCGGAAACCAATGAGATTAGCTCAATAGCCAAGACACTCTATTCTTTGGGGCTGTGGGAGATATCGAAAGGGGGAGTCATGCATCCGAGATAGTTACGTATGTTCCACCCCCACAGGCATGGGATGAACGGCACGCCTGTTTGCCTATCGGATTTTTGGGCAAGGTACAGCCTAGAGACATGGCACCATCCTATTATGTGTGTCTCTTTGTATGGTTCGTGGGTTTTCTTGATCAAGGGACGCAAGCATGTGTGAGTATCGGGGAGGACCTACTTGGCCTCAACAGCTACCTTGCCTTAATTACATGCCTACCTGGGCAGGCAGGCCACTAAGTGTATAAAGTAGACGTGCTGTCTGCTGCTACATGGCACGTTCGGATTTCAAGTGCCTACCTAGTCTTGACGGCTCGATTTATAAATACTAGGTACTGACCAATGCCACCAGCCAACATATGTATGAGCATTCTCATCGTCGGCGCTGGACTTGGCGGTCTTGCCGCCGCTCTAGCGCTGCAGGCCGATGGCCACAAAGTCCGTATACTTGATGCGGTTTCAGAATTTGCCGAGGTGAGTGTCTATTTGTGGTATGGTGTTGGGTGCATTGAGCTACCTATTAACGCCCAGAAACAGGCCGGTGCGGGCATCAGGGTGCCGCCAAACTCGACCCGACTTCTGCGACGCTGGGGCGTCGATCTAGAAAATATGAAAAAGTCCGTGTCAAGAAGGTATCATTTCGTCCGGTGGCAAGATGGGTCGACGATGGTAAAGATACCATTTGACAGCATTGAAGAAAAGTATGGTGCCCCTTATTATCTGGTGCACCGCGCAGATCTCCACGAGGCACTCTTAACAGCAGTGCGGGAAGCAGGTGTCGAGGTGCTAAATCGACAACGAGTCGTTTCCTACGACTTTCAGGAACCCAGCGTCACCACTCAAACCGGCGAAGTGTTTACTGCGGACTTGGTGATTGCCGCCGATGGTATTAAGTCAATCACACGGCCGCTGCTCACAGGCCAACCTGACGTCCCTCGCGACACAGGAGATGTAGCTTACAGGATCCTCCTTCCGGCGGAGAAGTTGCTGGTGGATCCCGAACTGGCAAGCTTGATCACAGATCCATGTACGACATCGTGGTGCGGGCCGGATGCTCATATTGTCGGCTATCCTATCCGCAACGGTGAATTGTACAATGCCGTCGTATGTGCGACCTCCTATAACGAGACGACGGACGAGGTATGGGTGATCAAGGGTGACAATGGCGAACTGTGCAAGCGCTTTGCGAGCTGGGAGCCCCGCGTTCGGAAGCTCTTTGCGCTTACGGGGGATTTCATGAAATGGCGGCTCTGCGACCTACCCGACCTATCGCGCTGGGTACACCCCTCCGGCAAGGTGCTGCTTCTCGGCGATAGCTGCCACCCGATGCTCCCGTATCTCGCCCAGGGCGCCGCACAAGCTTTTGAAGACGCTGCCGCTTTACGGCAGTGCTTGGCCACCACATATGTAGACCTCAAGGATGCACTAGCACGCTATGAAGCGGTTCGCAAGCCGCGCGTCACTCTTGTCCAGGCTAAGACGAGAGAGCATCAGTATATCCTGCATATAGACGATGGTGAGGAACAGGAGCTGCGGGATAGGCGGCTTCAGATCAACGGTGATGAGAATCCAATTTTCTGGGGCTGTGAGGAGCGGCGGGAATGGCTATTTGGGCATGATGCGGAGGTCCTGGAGAGTGGTGGTGGTAACTGGCGTATGCTTCCAGCTGATGCTGATGATGCGGTCACTTGAATGCCAGGGAATATGTCAATACGAGGTCCCTCCAAGCTGTACTAGGAAAGGTGTAGTACTATGGGGTTTGTGAGAAGATGTTCAAGACATGCCATTTCTTTTTTAGCCCCTATTACTAAATACACTTGAACAACAGTATGTTCTGAAGGCATATGTTGAAGTGGGATAGGTGTCTAGTATCCTTCGCTTAGTCTGATGGCGGTTCGAATACCTACTAGGTACACAGGAAATTAAGCTCACTTCATGTATATAATCGATACAGCTTATCAGGTCAACTATGAGAGCTCTTCTAGTCTTATTCTCAAATTTGTACATACCAGACAATCGGTTCCCTTACCGCCAAGCTAGGTGACTCCACATCTCCAATGCCACCCCCTTACCTCCAACAAAGGGGCACAGTGAGCCAAACAAATACTACATAGTAACTTACATCCCTAGATACCTACCTACCTTGGTAGGCATGTAGCTTAGAAACTCATCTGAATGCTAATAATACGCCCCAGTATGTGAACGGGCACTTATATGTCCAGCCCACGATGGCTTCACATACTCACATGCTCCATAAGCTACTAGGTACCTATCCACTACACGCAGGTGAATCCAACAGAAATGAACACCATTAATAGGTATTTACGATTCACTCTTAGACTACTTCGATGACGTGAATGATTATTCTCTGGTGTCTCTCATAAACTAGCCCCTGACTCATTAACTGGAATGAATGCGTTTCTTAAGGTAGTGAGCAGGTAAGTCAATAACGGTCAGATCCGTTAACTTTCTAATCCGACCATATGTTCAAGTTTGTAGATTTGTCATCCTGCCTTTCCTGACGTAAGTATACCAGGGGAATCTCACAGTTCGGTTCCTACCCAGGTAAGTATGTACAACCATGGTCCCCACCTATGCAGTTGTGGTCACTCCAGCAAGGGGGGGATTCCTATCGCCTATTCGAGTTGTTGGTTAACAATAGGCAACTACCTAGGTAATCAATGCGTTTACTGGTGTAAGTTCCCAAGGTCAATAAGCACTTGATATGCAAGATCACGGAACAGTTTAATAAAACCAACAGAGTGATCTATTACCCGAAAAGCTTATCACCAAGAGGTTTACTCGTCTTCAAGTTCGCGTCAACTTCTCCTCACTTACCCAGGAAACCCTTAATATTGCTTCTTATTTCAAGATGGCATTGAACGTAGGTGAAGTAGAACTTCTCACGGAGAAAATCGAGGCTCTGGCGAACAATCCTCGCATAGCCTCAGAGCTTCAAGACGAGACCCTCCGCTGCAGATTGCGGGAGGCGAGCCGAAAACTATCGTATACAATGGAAGTACCAGGGGATACAGTCCACCGAATAATCAATACCGTAAGCACTGTATGCCATGAATCCCCAAGTCCATGTGTTAATAAAGAGTGCAACTAGCCGTTGCAACTTGCCCTTGCCCAGGTCGGTGTCGAAACAAGACTCTTCGAGATACTCTGCGAAAACGATGGACGAACAGTCACGAATGGGGAGCTTGCAGAAAAGACCAGCATTGACCCGGTTCTGATGAGTATGTACGCATATAGGGTCAACCTTTCCAGCTGAGAATTAATAAGGAGTAGAAAGGCTGCTGCGATATTATCAATCCGAAGGGATGATCTCACAGCCTGAAAATGACGGCTACTCCTCGAATAATATCACCGAGGGTATGACTTCTGATGCCGGTCGACATGGCATCAGATATTTGTGAGTATTAACTCTATAACTAGTACGGACTGTGGTTCTGACATAGTACTGCCAGCTTCGATCTAGTATCTCCATCATTCATGGCATTTCCCCGTTTCCTGCGCGAAACCGGATATGTCAATCCTACTGACCCCAATCACTGCGCCTGGCACCTCGGTCATAACACTTTCCTGTCTCCCTTTGCCTGGCTGCAGAATCATCCAGAACAGCTGATCAACTTTCTGCCATGGATGGCTTCTAACCGCGTTGGTCAGCTATCATTCCT
This sequence comes from Hypoxylon fragiforme, assembly GCF_022984875.1. Classification (NCBI taxonomy): domain Eukaryota; kingdom Fungi; phylum Ascomycota; class Sordariomycetes; order Xylariales; family Hypoxylaceae; genus Hypoxylon; species Hypoxylon fragiforme. The sequence continues at coordinate 46,360 of NW_026054760.1, forward strand.
AGACGTGATGGACTTCGAGAATGAGCTAGCTCAGGGCACAACTGAGTCGACCGTTCTCTTCGTGGACATCGGTGGTGCACTAGGCCATCAATGTGTTGCTCTAAGGAAAAAATACCCCAAACTCCCAGGTCGCATTATTCTCCAAGATCAAGCGCCAGTCATTGAGCAAGTAAGGAAGAGTCCGTTGCCAGGTTTCGACGGCATCGAGACGGAACCGTATGACTTCTTCACTCCGCAACCCATCAAAGGTATGATGCCGAGTTTCTATCTCTTTTGATCGTAAAAGTTTTAACCTACGTACGTTCCAGGTGCTCGTGTCTATTATCTCCGCAACGTCCTTCATGACTGGCCAAACCATAAGTGTAATGAAATTCTTCACAACGTTAAGGCTAGCATGACCAAGGAATCGGTGCTTCTTATCGATGAAATGGTCCTCTCAGAGCGTGGTACCCCATGGAGGGCGGCCCAGTTGGATATGGCAATGATGGCCTTTTTAGCTGCCACAGAGAGAACCAAGCCGGAGTGGCGAACTTTACTTGATGAGTGTGGTTTCAAGGTTCTGAGGATATTCAAGTATGCGGAAGATTGTGAATATTCTGTGTTGGTTACTGTCCTCAAATAGATTATAATATCTGGATATTTAAAAGGTTAGGCACACAGTGGGTGCCCAGATGGTGAGGTGCTAGATATGCAGTAAGAGAATCATCAAAAACAAAGTTAGTTGAGGGCAAACTGTGACTGTCAGTGAGATAATTTAGATATTAAGTATCGACCCCTTAATCTGATCACTTGCTACGTATACTATCCAACTTATCAATCCTACCTAGCTACCTAACCTTAGTATAGTTCCTCGATCTTATGAAATTCTTCTCATATAGTATTACTAATCGCACTTATTTCTACTAGAATCTCTTAAGTACTATCAAATACCAAAGGTTCTTTTAGGATGTGCAGCGAACTTGAATGCATTAAGCTCTTGAACCTTTACTAGAAATCTGTGTCGTTGAATGCCTTGTACGATTATGAACGAGTTCTTCCGTGCTAACGCCACGCAACACTTAAGTTCTTTACAACGGCCAAAGAAAGGGACACACATAATATTAAATCAATCATAGCTTGAAAAGACTGAATTCATTAAAATAACATTTATATACCTAGTGCCTATGTTCCATGTGCCTTATATGCCATGGCTCCACTAGGCCAGCCTAGATATTGGCACAGCGCCATCGTAGTCTAGAATAAAGCAAGCTTTCTTCCATCCTTCTGCTTTCCTTTTGGTTGTCGTCTTACCTGAGACGTCCTAAATAGTTTTTCGAGGCGCAAGCTTGTACGATGCCCCAAGCTGGTCTTTCATGATCCTGTGAAGCTGCTTGAACACATCATCGGAAAGGAGGCTACCGTCCGCTTCGTAGCTTGGATCGACTAGCGGGCTATCCTCCAGTGTAAGCTGGGTATAGACTCTAGTGGCGAGTTCAATCTCCTCCCCTTCATCCAATTCCTCGCAGAACCTGGCCACAAGCCGGATAACCGTGAGACGACAAGCAATGTTGTCATCTTGGTATCCCCTGACATGTGAGAAGGGCTCACCTGCTTCTGCGAGATGCTCTACATTCATCAGTTGTGTATCTAACACCTGACCCTCCCGGTGTCGTGCTATACCACATTGACTACACCTCCCTGATCGTGTTGGTTTACGACGTAGTAGGAATTGGCGTAATTTTTCACCTTTGGTTATCTTTTCAGTGCATTGGCAGTTAGCCTTAAATTCTGTGTCCCCCATTGGTGCTCGAATCAGCAAACGGGATGTCTGATAAGGGAGGACTCGGAATGGAACGCGGTTGAGAATGAATGAGGACCTACCTGGAAATCAAGCCGAATTGATGCTAATACATCCGGGTATTCGTTATGTCTGTGGTTGCATTTAGAATTTGACCAGACACAGTGATACCGTACTCCAGTTTTATAATAGAAAACCGTGTAGAATATGCTCTTTGAGTATCTGGTGACACAAAAAATATACCGGTCTCTTTATGCTACGATCTCGACGTGGTTGTGTTGTAACAATGCATACAATGTCTTTACTTCTCGTCTACTCATGAACACCACGCTTAGGCTAGGTACTTGGTGTTCGTATGGCAACATACCTACTTACTTACCTGAGGTATAGAAAGGTACCCAACAGCACCCCTCGGTATGATATTGCGTGCAAGCTGATCCAATGGTGATTGTCTGGGTACATGGGTAGGTAGCCATTGGGGGGATTGTATAGGTAGACAATGAATAATCGAGAATACCTTCATCAAAGAAATCTACTTAACATCAACAACTACACTGTTTCTTATTAATGGAGAAATACAACATCGATATATGAAAACATAGAAGTAATTAGCCCCATTTGAACGATCCCTTAGAAGTTCCTGATACGAGTCCTTTGACCCCTATCATCTTCACCCCTCACTATTATCCCGACTTTCGTCGGCTCCTTCGCTAAGCCCTTACTGGGATATCTATCTGTCCACTTGCGGAATTGAAAGGGGGTGTTAACGGGAAGCTGTATTCGAATACATATATATAGTATATGTTGAGCTTTGATACTCAATTTTGCCTCCCCCCCTTTCAGACCTAGTACCCACCTATGTCATCGTATTTTATTCTAACAATGGGACTGTTCATGAATCCTTTGATACGAGATCAACCGGCTGTCTGGATCCGAAAAGGTCGAACAATCGACAAGTAGGTACCTAGGTATCAGGGTAAACTCTCGGATCTCAAGGAAGTGTTCGTAGCCATAACATATCCTACAACATCTATGATTGAAGCCCCAATTGAATTGCAATGACTGGTACGAATGCCGCACACCCCTCATCACGCAATGTTTTGCTCCGACGATATCTCTAAGATGGCAACTGTGAAGCCTGTTAAAACTCCACCATCCTACACAATTTTCGCTGTATGACATGTCCCTGCGCTTTAAGGGGTAAGAAGATAAGGGGGGGCAACTTTTAACAACTCAAAAGCGGGTTCACTGCTACCTAGTGACGACGACTCAAAGTAGACGACGCCTACTTGGTACTAGGTAAGATGCCTAGTGATGCAACAACCTGGTAGGCAATCACAGTCGGCGTGGGGCAGAAAGGGGAACGAGACGTCTCGTAACGATCTTAGTTAAGATGTCAAGAAATGCGTTGCGCAACTTAAGGTCGGATGCAAATTCCTCATAGATAACCGCAGCAGAATTGTGATTTATTCAAGCTTCGCGGCAATGCAATGCAACGATGCTATGTGCGAGCAAACGGATATTTTAACAGAAACTCCCAACTGTGCGCCTTTACTTCGTAGTCAGGATAAAGTACATAGACCGTCAACTCTTCGACACTACAATGCCCCAATCCATGATGATAATAATAATAATAATAAAAATGTTGCCTGGAAAGTATCAAATTAACAATTCGACATAGAACCAAATATTGCGGAAGGGACAGCAAGGGCAAGAATAATCGCGATGCCTGGGAGAAGGGCACTTCGAGTTCCCGCTATATGGGTATAAGCCGTATCTCTAGCAAGATTCGTAAACAGCAAGAAAGTGTGTCGTATGTAGGTCAGATTATACCGAATTCTTCAGCATTTAAATGAGCTGAATGGTATATATCGTTGTCGTCCACCAACCGCCAAGATCTATTTCATCTGCTAGTTAGCCGAGTATAGTTCTTAGCTCTTTCGTCGTATCCCCCGATGTTTCTCATCCTTTTTTTTTAAACCTCTTATTTTTATGTGCATCTTTTTTTTTCTGTTTTCCCCACGGAACGCCCCAGATTTTCATACCAACATAACTCGTAACAATCAACCGATTTTTACCTCATCTAAAGGCACCTGGGGGATGTGTGGAGCTCCCAACAGACTTTCCCGTTGTTCCCGTTTTCGCCTTCCTAACCTATCACACCATTCTTCGGCACTGACAATAGTGCCGTCAAGGACTCCCGATACCTGAGACATCATATCAAGACCCTCTTTGGCAAGCACCAATACACGTTGAGCGCTTTCCCGTGTCTCCTTCTCTTGTATCTCTTGGCTTTCTTCTCCACCTTGGCCATGATGGCTATCACCCATCATGCTTGCGACCCTGAACCTTTGGGGCAGGCTAGTCAAATGGCGTCTGACCAGCTCTCGCGCATTCTCCGGTAGAGCTCCACCAGCATATTTGCTGACTGTGTTGATGACATCTTGAAGAGTTCTGAGTAAATCCATCCTCAGCTCCGCGATCTTAGCTGCGAGTTGATTCCTATCTGCTGGACCACCCACAAATGTGCCACTCATTGGGTGATCACCATCTGCATGTTCAGCTTCCGTTTTCTCGTATTTCTCCATAGTAGATTTTAAAGAGTTGACGACGTTTCCAACGCGAACATTAGCCCACCGAAGCCAACTCAAGCAGTACTTAAGACTTCTTAGACTTTCCTCGCTCATGGCGATACTGAGTCCGGATGTCGACATAATGAGCCGGGACTGCCATGCTGCACTATTTGGCCGCGCTTCCGAAGGGCCAAGCTGCTCTACGTAGGGAGGTGATCGTAGCTCATCATATGCTGGTAGAGTGTCTACGGTACTGGCAATCGAGAGTCGACGGTCGTGAGGGGGGTCAAATGAGGCCCTCGGTGTCTGCATACCAGATCCAGGCTCGGGTGTTGTTTCCCTAAAACCGCCGGACCCGTCTACCCTTCGGCGCTTATTAGAACCATGCTCGGCAGCTTCGAGGTCAGAACTTTGCGACTTGTGCCTCCTCCCGCCTCCTAAAAACCATCTTACGCCGCCTTCTACACCAGTAACACGACCTACTGATCCCACGGTATTTGCCAGAGGAATCACATATCCTTCTACATATTCAGCGCTTGTCTTGAATCTCGGCGAGTAGTTCTTAGAGTGAACGTAAGCGGAAGTAGCGCCCTCGATGGTCGTAGCTAGTAAGGGGTGCGATGTGGTCAGTAGCGATATTAGTGGTTCGGGATAAGGTCCGTTCGTTTGGGAATGCGGCGACCCAGGGGATGGTGTGTGTTTGTTCTGTGGAGAAGAAACAAAGTCTATAGGTAGGATATCAATTATCAGTATTCACGCTGAGGTATGCGCGACAAAGGGCTATCGTTTATGATATTAGACAGGGGAGAACTGACCTGCTCTTAAATCTCCTAGGGCCTCAGCAGCCATTCGTACATCTGGATCGTCTAGACTAACGCTGCTGGCTCTTCCATCCTGAAAACGATCCGGTGACGGAGCACTTATGCCGCTATTACTACCCGAGTCTACATCCATCCGCATGGGCGAATCGGGGTTCTGGGCATGGCTTGGATTGTAATACGCAGTAAGGGGATTGAGACTGGGCCAGTGAGTTATGGGTGGAGGCGCGGGAGGAGAGTAAGCTGGCTCTGGCGGGTGGGATGGTGTGTATAGGGGGGCGGAGGAGGCTGTGAGTGAAGAGAGAGAAGGGAGATGATGATCGTTGGGTCTCTTCTCATCATTATTCTGCGCATTCGATAACTTGATAGGAGCCAGTTCAGTCTTTGGCGGGTCGGGAAACCTCAAGCTAGCCGAGTCGTGAGCTTGCGCATAGGATGGGGGAGGGTATAATGGAAGTTGAAAAGTCCGGTCGAATCGATCGAATCGGTCTAACATGCCAGACCTGTGATCAGGAGGCGGCGATACATGGTGAGGGTCAGGTTTCTGAAGCAGACTTTGCTTCTGATCGTGAATGGGGGATGGGTGGAGTGACATGTGATTGTGTTGCTCCATTGTGAACTCCATTTGTGAATTCTCTTTGAGGAAGGCCGAAAGCACTTCTCCCAGTCTCTCTAGCTAGCGATATGTCGCAAACAGAAGATATGAATAGCAATCATCTGCACATTGGCGACAGGTTTAATTTCGGAAGATATGGATAGTATCATGTATACTAGGAGGCGCATAAATGTCGAGAGGTGGTAGCGTACTATACAGAAGAAACGATCGCCTTTTTCGGAGGTGTATGTTTTTAATGTTTTAGGTAGACAGTGATTATGATGGTATAATGGTATAAATAATAATGACTCGTCAAATCGGATTACCTGATTAATCGCAATAGCAAGTAATAATAAAACATACGATACACACAGTTTGTGAAAGGAAATGAAAATGAAAGATGAAATAGGTAATAAAGTAAGATTGTAAAGTAAAGTGGTGAAATTGATCAGAGAAGAAAGAAGTGGGAAGAGTTCAATATGGATTATGGAATAGAATACGGAGTACGGAATATGGGTATGAATCTTGGTTGGCTGGTATCGGTAGTAATAAAGTGAGTGATAAGTACTGTAATAAGGTCAGGCCTGATCAGATTTCGGTGTGAGATGATGGAAGAACCAAGAGACAACGGCAATGTTAAGACATGGAATCCGTTTATGGGGCCCCGGGCCATCCAATATGCAGGTGTTTCTGGTGGACCGCGGTGGGAAAGGAGTGACCACAGGCCTTTTCTAGACAGCCTTGGAGCCTAGAAAAAATGAAAAATGAAAAGAAAAGGTGGGAATAGTATGTAGAAAAAGGGTCTTACGCGCATGATGGGGGAGGAATAACCTACCAAGGTCTAAGGTATTGTATGTACATACATGTATGTATTGCATTCAATGTTCAAGTTGTATTGTTATCGTAATTTGTACCTTCCTATGGTACTGTAACTGTAACTAACTGTATGTAAGTGTTAGGCCCTAGGGTGCTGAAAAATACCCTATCACAGCTTATCACAGGCTATTAGAAATCCACGCTATAATACATCATGGCCAAAGCGAGGCGATTTCAGTGGTAAATTCGACAGGTCAGGCGGCCATCTTTCGTTACTACCAGGGGAAAGTAAGAGACAAGCATGCGGCAACCGGCAGCGTCTTAAGATACCAGGGAGGATCTTGGATCCTGAGTGGTCAGCCCAAGCTCGGGTTCAATTTTTATTGGTCAAAACCTTCAGGATCTGGTCCACATGGAGCTTCCCCAAGAATATCAATCTGTATGTAGTATGTACAGTCCCTCGTACGGTACCGACAGACCTTGAAAGGGATCGGCTTGTGAAAGCCTTACGACTTTTTACCTTTACCATACGAGGCCACATGTGCACACATATTGAATCGACATTGAAGGATGCAACCACGTGCAGTTTTCATGGGCTATTTATTCATTCATTTCCCTTGCTCAGCTAATCTAATTTCATTATAAAAGTTAACAATAGGGCAGTTCAATGTTAGTTTAGAAAGTCATGTACTACTAGATAATGGTAGTTAGATGCATACATAGATGATTCAATTGTTACTTAAGATTACACCCTATTCTCAAAAGCGCCAAGATGAGTCGGAAAAGCACAAGATCAGCGTGCCACAAACCGTTTACCGATGGGGTCAAGAAAGGTACAAGCACGTGTCAATGACCCCAAATTGTATGGCTCAGAATGTGTCCGGGTGATCACATGCAACTAATATCCATCTTGTCCACTAAAGCCAAAGCTGATGTGTCGCTCCTAACACTGTGGATGGGATGGCGAAAAAATAAGCATATGATATTTTCTCGCTTCAATGTTCTTGGGGTCCGAAAGAGGCATTTACCATACATACATGTGTATGTGCATACCTACCAACTGCCTACTACATGTAGACTCTTGGTATTATTCTAGGAGTGATAAGCATGCAATGCTCTCGCCTATGTATGTATGGTAATATAATAAAATCCTCTTTTCGTATGGCCCCCTTTTTCGACGACCTTCGTTTCTTATTCCCTGAAAAGAGTAAGCGTTTACGTTTGAGAATGAACTTCAAGCCTGGCCATCCTTTCAAGGTAGTTGAAGCCTTGAAGGAACACCACATCCGGGAGCGTTGGCGCTATGTAGTGTATTGTACCTACTAGGTACTATGTAGCTAGTAAAGTTCCACTTGGATCTGATCTTAACGTCACTGCAAGACCTGTAAATAGCGTGAGCGGGCTTCAGGTGACGCTGTTTGTTGTCGACTAAGTGGATAAAAATGGAATTCAGGTCAAGCTTTTCCGCGCGCTTAGAATAGAAATTCCACCGACGAGCCATGAAAACATCACGGAAATGGCCTTGCTCGACCGTTGCGCTCAAGACCCCCATTAGCAATGACTCAGCCGTGGTCAACATTGAAGGTTGTACGATCGACTGATTGACATGCCAAAAAATCATCTGAGGCTTTAGCAAAGTTTAAATCAAGATGAGATTTCACGAGGCTACAAGGCCATCCTCGTGAGCGTTGGTTTTTTTTTTTTTTTTTGGCAAACTGGTAATTATTCATAAACCACTTCAGCTCGACGCCGATGAAACTATCTCCTATTAAGTAAAAATCTTCACACATAGCCGCAAAGTGTATTGTACTGTAGGTAGGTATGGTCAGGCAGTCGGGCAGTATTCCGAAGATTAGAAATTCACTTCCACATGGGAAAAGTTCGTGGCAGTAAAACCATCGCAAAACAAGTATCGACAATACAAAAATCACAATTGAAAAATAAATGTCCGGTTCCTCTGACGCCGCCCAAGCAACAGTATGTTGCCAAAACGGCAGATAATACTCGGGCAGCTCTTTATGGCACCATATCAAATGAATCCTTCTCCGCGCCTCGAAATCGCAGTCTTCATCAACGACTACACGGTAGGATTACCGACAGAATGCCGGCACCGATTGCATAGGAAAATAATGAGCTGTACTGTCTATTGGGCGCGTTGAAGAAAAAAGGAAGAAAGGAAAAGAGTAGAGAGGAGACGCGCGCAGAGAATTCATATAGTCAAAGAAAAATAAAAAATTGTTAGTGGGTCCTACACTTCCCCCACTTAGTTAATGGTCATGTGATTTATTAGTTTAGTCCACTGCATGATCCAAGGTCCTCTAGAAATCTTAGCCCCAACTTGAATTTTACGGGTCCAATCCAAGCCGTTTGAGGCTGTTAATGTGGCTTGATAGATAACTAACCTTCTGTCAACTGTACCTTCCAAGCAACTCAATCAAACGTGGGGCGCTTTCTCGAACTTGGAAAGCTGTTCGAGTTTAGAAGTCGCATGCGATTTACGGTGTGGACAGCTTACCTGATACTTACATACTTACCTATCTATATTTGACGACAAGCTTTCTATTCCTGTTTCCTTCTACGTCGCGAACCACGAAACCTTGCGGATTGATTCGTTGAATGATAGAGCAGTCCTAATACGTGTTGTGTGGCCTAAGTGCCAATCGACATCTTCTCCTTTATTCTCCCCTGAATCTAGTGCTAGACCGACATCATCATGGCATCTGCAGTCTTCTTTCTAGACCTTAAGGGAAAGGTGCGCCTGTTATAGTTATACCCCATACTTGAGATAATACACCTACTAACGTATCGCGATAGACCCTTCTTGCCCGAAACTATCGAGGTGATATTCCCATGTCAGCGGTCGAGAAATTCCCCATCCTCCTTAGTGAAGCCGAAGAAGAATCCTCCGCCGTACCACCATGCTTCTCCCACGAGGGAATCAACGTGCGTATCAGGTGCCATCGTCTTCGAGTCATTATTAACAAGATCAGTACCTATACATCCGACACAACAACCTTTACCTTCTTGCCCTAACAAAGCGAAACACAAATGCCGCCGAAATCCTGCTATTCTTACACAAGGTGGTAGAGGTGTTCACAGAGTACTTCAAGGCATTGGAGGAGGAGTCGATCCGCGACAACTTTGTCATCATATACGAATTGCTGGACGAGATGATGGATTTCGGGTATCCCCAAACGACCGAGTCCAAAATTCTGCAAGAATACATCACCCAAGAATCCCACAAGCTCGAGGTACAAGCCCGCCCACCCATCGCTGTCACGAATGCTGTCTCTTGGCGGTCTGAAGGCATTAGGTACAGAAAGAACGAGGTGTTTTTAGATGTCGTCGAAAGTTTGAACTTATTAGTATCTGCGAACGGAAACGTGTTAAGATCTGAGATCCTTGGTGCGATCAAGATGAAGTGCTATCTATCTGGAATGCCGGAATTACGACTCGGTCTAAACGACAAAGTCATGTTCGAAACGACTGGGAGAACAACACGAGGCAAGGCTATCGAGATGGAAGACGTCAAGTTTCATCAGTGTGTTAGGTTGTCACGCTTTGAAAATGACCGCACCATATCCTTTATCCCACCGGATGGTGAATTTGAATTGATGAGCTACCGATTGAACACCCAAGTTAAGCCCCTAATTTGGGTGGAGTGCGTGGTCGAAAGTCATTCAGGGTCTCGAATCGAATATATGCTTAAGGCAAAGGCGCAATTCAAAAGGCGAAGTACAGCAAACAATGTTGAGATCATTGTTCCAGTACCTGATGACGCCGACTCGCCTCGGTTCCGAACAAATATCGGAAGCGTTCATTACGCCCCCGAGCAAAGCGCAATCGTGTGGAAAATTAAGCAATTTGGTGGTGGCAAGGAATTCTTGATGCGGGCAGAGTTGGGACTTCCTAGCGTGAGAGGTGACGATGAGCATGGAGGCGGAATGACTGGTGGCTTTGGTGGAAGTATGGGTGGTGTTAGCGCGGGCAAGGGTGCCAAGAGACCTATTCAGGTGAAGTTTGAGATCCCCTATTTTACGACGAGTGGTATCCAGGTACGATATCTGAAGATCACTGAACCAAAGGTATGTCATAAATCATCAAACCCAGCTACGTGCGTATTAGTTAACCTTGTCTTTAGTTGCAATATCCATCATTGCCTTGGGTTAGGTACATTACTCAATCAGGGGATATCGCTGTACGGTTACCGGATGCTGTATGAAGAGCCCATGTTGATTTATAATATTTGACGATAATGTTACTTTTCGACAGGTCTAGAGAAAAGTTTCAGCTACGGTTGACATGTCATAACTAGCTAGTGGCAACGCGAACTATGAATGAGACGAACATATACCATTTCCACCTCAATATGCCCTCTAGGAGCCATGCCCCTGAATACCTTTCATCATTATATGGTATCTTGCTTTATATTATTATTTGTATTAGTTAACGTCGGGCTTTTAGGTCATCGAAAATCCATTATTGTCATTTATAAGTATTTTACCCCCTAACCCCTGAACCCCTTTCAGGTGAGAGTCCACCGTCTATCATAAGTTGACTTCCTACATGTCGTTTTCACTTCTTTCACAGGAACTTAATCCACAGCTAGACGACCCTGACGATCAATATAGCGCATCGCAGAGTGGTCTTCATAAATCCCATTCGTTTCTCCCACCACAGCACTCACAGGAATCCTCATGTCTTCCGTTCGAGCATCATCCTCGTGGACTGCCTCTAGTCTTCAGTCCATGGCCACCATCGCCAATCTCTTCTCTTCTCTTCTCTTCATTCGTCTCCAATTCCAGGGACCCCACGATGCGCCTCATCGATGTCAACACCCTCAAGCTCAAGGAGTTCTTCGGCTCCGCGATCCCACCGTACGCTATCCTCTCTCATACGTGGGGGGACGAGGAAGTCACGTTCCAGGATTGGGAGCGCATTGACGTTGACAAGTCCATCAAGCGCAAGGCTGGGTATGTCAAGATTACGGGGGCGTGTCGTCGTGCTCAGGCAGATGGACTGAAGTACCTCTGGTGCGATACCAACTGTATCGATAAGCGCAGTTCGGCTGAGCTGAGTGAGGCTATAAATAGCATGTTTGCTTGGTACTACAACTCCGCTTTATGCTATGCATACCTAGCTGATGTGAAGTCGGGGGAACTCAAACTTGCCCAGAGTCGATGGTTCACTAGGGGGTGGACGCTTCAAGAATTGCTGGCACCGTGTGAAGTTGTTCTCTTTGATTACCGCTGGAGCATGCTTGGAAACAGGGGAAAGCTAGCAGCACCTCTCTCCGATATTACAAAGATTCATATTGGAGCCTTGAAGGACCGAGAAACAATACGAGACTACTCCATCGCTCAGCGTATGTCATGGGCCTCCATCCGTGAGACAACACGCTCTGAAGACGTTGCATATTGTCTTTTAGGCATTTTCGACATAAATATGCCTTTGCTATACGGCGAAGGAGTTAAAGCGTTTAACAGGCTACAGCGAAAAATAATCAAAATATCGAATGATCAAAGTATTCTAGCATGGGATTCGCAACCTTCCGATGCTCACCTTTTATCAAGCGCTCTAGCACCCTCTCCAGCTGAATTTCGGTTCTGTGGCTCAATAGTGGCAAGTCGTGACCAACAAAGTGCCTATCCCATCACAAATTTAGGCATATCTATGAACATTGCCCTTATCAAAACTTACGTCGGGAGGAGAGTTCTAGTTGGGTTAAATTGTGCTGAAGAGCTACGGCGAGAAGCTCCCCACTCTAAATTTTCTTCTGGGGTCCAGTTGTGCAGACGTTTTCGAGTTTGGATCCCATTGTGTCAACTAAATCATCATGTATATCTCAGAGCACACCATCCATCCTCTAAGATTTTCCTTGAAAATTCATATCCTATCCTCGAGCAACCAATTCCAACGGATTTGTTTCTAAGTCTGGACACTTCTCAAGCTCATACCGTGCGACCCCTCAAAAATGAAGGAAATGCCGAGATATTGCACCAGCATTCCTCTCGTTCGCCATCCGGGGTACTTGTTATGGTGGCTTCAGGAAATACAGCACCGGATAGATGCATTCTCAAGGAAGCGTACCCCCTAGGTGACACTGTCATTATTGACATGAAGTGCCGAGGAGTTGGTACGAGTTCACATAAGCTCATATCATCAAGTGGCCTTTCCGTAATATTTTCGGTATTTTGGGATAGCAATGGATTGCCGCAGGACTGGCAATCCACAACTATTCTCGATCCAAGCTTAAATACTAGTAGCAGTATGACATCTCAGTCAGAGTGGAGTTGCCTTTTTGATAAAAGCAAGCACACGGCCTCCACCCGATGCTGTAATAATGTAGTGGCGATGCGATCAATACATGAAAGATTACGGAAAGTATTTGGGAAATCATTAGTTGCAAATATAATGGAGGGAAAAACTCCAATTGTCAATGTGGATTCAAAGGTATTGAAGGATTCATTTGAACAACCACAATTGATCATAGAAATTATCTTTCGGGAACCTCCAAAATTTGTATATAATGCTTAAACTGGTAGTACCTACGTACCTATATACTGCCTAAATTAGTATTACTAGGTAGTATACGCCTAATGTACCTAACCTAGTATACATAGTACCTAGTAGTATGTAGTAGATACATACCTCCAGCAGGGCTAGCATCCTTATTTCTACGGAGGTAACTATAAGCCTTCAGCCTCCACCTCAAGTCAGTGCTTGGAGAGAAGTAAAGCAAGACCTTGCGCTTGAAGCAGGAGTAATACAAACTGTGCATCGTTTCCAGCATTATGAAGCAAGTGGTCTTGGTATACTACTCCTAATGTCGTTTTGAGTGCTTTCTCAAGCGTAACTTGGTCCAACCGTTGGTGTTGAAGTTGCCATATATTTTGCGTATCAAGTAGTGTCATTGTATTTGGCGGTTTCCAATGGTTTTTAAGTAGTCTCATTGTAAGGTTGATTCTATGCCCAACAATAACTACATTCTGAGATACAGCAAATGTACTAAAAAGATGCTCAAAATTCGCGGCTATGTCAGTTTCGCTAATAAATTCAGTGCCGCCGAAGGTAAATGTATCGGGTTCATTAGGCGCATGCCGGTTCAGAAGAGACATATTTTCCTTGATTCGCCAATGAAAACACCGTATATCGAATTCGTGATGGGTATTAGGGTACCAAATAGACAGTCCAATGTCCGTAATCTTGCTTTGATCTAAATCCCAGGCGTGTACATCAATTGATATAACATAAATAGTGCGCCTTGTTGGTTCCTGCCAGAGCTTGGCAAGTCGCTGTCCATCGTCCGGGTATGGGCTTGAGGTTGGCCATGTCCAATGATTGTAGAACTCGGTAGGATTATGTAGAATATCAAGTAGATGCCTAACCTTATTTAAAGAATAGGCAACCGGCCAAAATAATAAACGAAATACTTTATAGTGCCACATCATTCTTATAAGCTCTCTTACAACTGACTATATTCCATAGTTGGGCTAGGTTTGCTTATTATAGCTTTGTATTGGGACCGAGATATATAGGCCGGCGTGTACTGAGATCCCTCTATGTGTTTGAAAGCCTTGTCCCAGTGAGGGGGTCGCTTCTGATCGAGGTTGAAAGCCATCTTTGTATATTTAGTTCAAAGCCTCTTTCACCTGCAGAGGCAACAATCAAATACATAGTATTCAAGGTTGGCTTGTACAATGTATATATAGAGAGACCAATATTGAAATTAATACCTACATACACATTGATGTACTTATGTAGGAGGTACATACCTAGGTACATACTATCAATGATGTATCCAGTAATTAGGGCACGAAGTGCATATGTTGATATGCATAACATTGAATACTAGGCATTGAATGAATGTGCGTTGATACGAATGCATTGTATGTATTTACCTGGCAAGGAAGAACCCCCACGCTAACCCCGCGTTAGATTCGTTAGAGTTCCCCATCTCAGCCATGCCGAGCTCGTGAGAAATGTCGCGCAATCCTGGCTCGCTCCTGTCCCGTTCTTGTTGGAAAGCCTGGCCAGGACTCTCTTTAGTCTTTCTCTCCTCAGCCCGCGTAACGGCTCAGTGCATATGCAAGTTATACCTATGGATGAGCGATGTCGCGGTTAAATGGCGTCTCAGCAACAATCACCAGGAGGAGGGTCTGGTGGTGGCGGCGGCGAGAGCGCGAACGCGACCGGCACCTACAAACGTGCGAGTCGGAAGGGCGCGCCGCGGAGGTTTTCGTGCAACTGGCCCGGATGCGACAAGGTGTACTCGAGGGCGGAACATCTTCAAAGACATCAATTGAATCGTAAGCTGTTTTGTTAATTTGGACAAAGAATCCGAGACTCATATTCCAAGAGACCAACTACGTAGATCTAGATCTATCTAGATCCCCAGATCTTCAACCTAATCATTTCTTGTGGGTCTATGCCAATGATTATCCCGCAGTACTAACTAGCCTCAAGATGATCCCAAGACCATCTACACCTGCGATGTGCCTGACTGCACCCAAACCTTTGTGAGGCCTGACCTACTAGCACGCCACAAGAAACGTCATTCAGCCTCATATATCCCGAGGAATCGTACCAGCAGCTTTAGCATACCTGCTAAGGAGACGGTGCAAGACATTCCTGTGATGCCCTCGCCCAATATCGCTGCGAATACTGCTGTGCCACCGCGACCAGCAACATTTCCTCAGCAGCCCGCGAGTGCTCCCCGTAATGCTGCTGTGCTCTTGGCTTCTGACACTCCCGTCCAACCACAGCCTCCACCGTTGCCTCCTCCCATGGCCCCTACCCAACCGAGCCCGCTTCCTCATAGCGTCTCTTGGACTTCTTCGATGGATGGCATCAACCTAATTCGCCAAAAGCCCAGCTTTTATAGTCGCGAACAGCCTCCTATGCCTGATCATTCCACATTTGTGCCTTATCACAGCGTCTCTTTGCCTACTGATCCCAACGAACTGGGGGTTCGTGAGAACTTTGGCGTTTGGCTCTTTGACCCCCGTGACCCCCAACAAGCGTATAGAGACATCAGCTTTACTAACATCCCGTTCCTCGAAGGTGGCCTTGAATCACCATTTAATAATAATATTCATTACGATCATGAGTCTCTCACTAGTCGGTCCCAACTTGATCTTACGCCTCCACGACACCCCGATTCGCCCGAAGAGTTGATCTCCGAGCATCGTCGTCAGGAAGTCCTTCGTTATGTGCAATTATTCCATCAAAAGCAGACTAGATTCAACGCCAAGTTGGCTAACTTAATGCGTGAAATTGGCGATGATATCCCAGGCCTGCATTTGGACTTTTTACGAGAGTGCATGCGTCACTATTGGGACTTTGTATCGCCGCGTTTGCCTATCGTTCACCAACCCACTTTCTCCTCTGCTCAGTGTTCTATCTGTCTCCTCATGGTCATGATCGCCTCGGGTGCTGCCCAGATCTATAGTCGTGAAACTACGCGGGAGCTACTAGAGTACAAGGAATTCGCTGATCTAATCATCTCGAATGTTCGTTTCGAAGTCCTGACCGCCGATGAAGCCTCCCCTCCGGTGGAACTTTGGGTCGCTCAAGCCTTGCTCTTATTAGAGTTCTACGAAAAGATGTATTCGTCTAGAAATTTGCATGAGAGGGCTCATGTCTATCATTCCGTGACCCTAACTTTGCTTAGACGAGGAAGCCCCTTAATTGGAGGCGCGGGGTCAGAATCGCCGTCTGATGAACAAAACGGATCAGAACATCCGGCAACATCAGATGCTAGGACGTGGTGGGTAAAGTGGGCTAGGACAGAATCGATGCATAGGGTCGTATTCGCTGCGTTCATGATGGACATTATCCACGCTGCCATGTTTGGGCATGCGGCTGATATGGCTCCTCACGAAATACGTCTACCCTTACCTTGCGACGAATCTTTATGGTCCGCGTCGAGCCCAGAGACGGTTCGACACCACGACTCCAACTTTAGATTATATGGTGTCAAGCCTGTCTCCTTTTTAGATGGCCTAAAGCGGGCTATCCATGGAAAGGAGGTACAGACACATGCTTTTGGTCGCATGATCATTATGTGCGGCCTTTTAAGTGTTGGCTGGCATCTTAGACATCGCGATACGCACCTCAAATGGTTAGAGCTAGGAGCAGGTGCCTCTGATACGCGAGATAAATGGTGTAGCATGTTGCTTAAAGCCTTTGACCATTGGAAGACCAGCTTTGATAGCGCCATCGGCTCCACCGACTCAGAATCGGACAGTCCAGGACCCCAGTCGCATTCGAACGGTCTCATTCAAAGCGCATCGGTCCTCTATCATCTTGCTCATATTAGCTTGTACATCGATATTATCGATTGTCAAGTATATGCTGGTGCAAAACGATTGCTTGGGCGCAAGGTTTCCACCCGTGATTATAGCAACGTTGTGAAGAGAATGTCGTTATGGTCAAATCAGCTTCCAACGCGCCATGCAATTCTCCACGCCTTCAGACTTCTTCATCGCATTCTTTTGGATCCTCGACAAAGGAGGAACAACGGATACGTCAATAATGGTGTTGATGCATATGGAATACAATATTCGTGTCGGCGAGATCTGGATCCCCATCGACCATGGATCATGTATTATGCAACACTGAGCATCTGGTCTTATGTGCGAGCACTCACCCAGTTGAGTGGCCAGTCCAACACGCTCCGCCCATTTCCACAACAGCTACAACATAACACGACAAACGCTTTCGATTACTTATCCAAGGTCACAAATTTATCGGAGCTTGACGACACTAGATCTCCGACAAGTCTTCTAGACGGGTTGCCCAACCTGCTTGACACGGTTGGTGCTCTTACATCTGAGTCACCCTCAGAATTACTCAAAGAAGCTTGTGGTCGACTCGACACGTGCAAGCAGATGCTCTACCATGGTGAGGCTTGAATAAAAAGCCTGCTTTCGTGATGACTTTGTTTTATCCAGCGAGTAGCATGGTATAAAGAGAGTAGAAGAAATACATCTTTGAACTATATCATACATACCTACCTAGCTAGCGGGACGTCATTTATTACTTACGAGGATTACGCTGATGCTGGATCGATCATGAGAGAATTCTTTTACTTCAGAGAATCAAAATATAATGATACCATTTATATAGAAGACGAGGCCTAGTAGGTCGATATGAGCCTATCGGGCAACGAACGAGGCGCATGTGTTTGGAATGGGAACTAATTTATTTCACATAGAGGACTTGACTTGAAAGTGCTTCATAGATGATTTATTACGACTAAACGAGTTAAACCTACCTCGTCCTAATCCCCAGAGGACATGCTCTATGCGAAGCAAGTGTTTTACTACACCCTATTTCGTCCATATATGTATAACTAAAACTAGGCATTAAATAAAAAAGCAAGGATCAACCTCAAACTGGAAGCCCGTCAGCGCAAGCAGCGTAGCCCGGAACTCACCTGCATCCGCCGGCGCCAGCACGCTCGACCTGAGCTTCTCCAGATCGCGCATCTGCTTCACCCCCGCCGCGTAGCCACCCCTCTTTCCCACCACCATGCTGCGCCGCTGCTTCCGTATCAGCGTCTGAAGGTGCTCGACGAGCTCGCTCATGTGCAGCAGGGGCACGCGGTCTAGGAACTGGCTTGAGTCGTTGTCATCGCTGTCACTGTCACTGCCGATGTCATCGTCGTCTGCGTCTAGGGGGAACACGGTGTCGAGGAGAGACCGGCATACGCACTGTAGACATTGCGAGGGGATCGGTATCGTCTCGATCATGGTCGCGGCGTCGGTGCCGAGAACGACTTTGGAGGTCTCGACGCTGTGGGAGCAGGCGTAGGACTCGCGGGTGACGAATGTGGGCATGGTGGTGGTAGGTACGTGGGTACGTGTGGGGTGTAGTGGCTCGGGAGACGTATGGTATAGAGACTTATGATATGTAGGTAGGCTTATTAGGGGTAAGAGCGCATTAAACAGTCAAAAGAAGGTCTGGGGAATGTAGTGATGTGGGCGATTTCGTTCCAGGGGGGAAATTAGGGGGGAGGATGGGGGTGGAACACAAGGAAATTGTTAAGAAGGATCTGGATGGAGGATGATACTTAGTATATATGAGCTGTGATCAAGCTACCAAGTATCATGATCTTGTAAAGACTTCATTGTTTCTACTTTGAGGTTGATTTTGATCAAAGGAGACGGGCATTGTAGGGTTTCTTTGTTCAGGTATGGTTGATAGCCGATTGTTAGCTTGTTCCGTCCCATGGCTCTTTGACTGAATGATGCTTCTTATTGTTCACGGAACGAGGAAAATACTATTATTGGGGACTTGACTAGGTGTAGCACAAAGCCAAAGACTGACGTCGAAAGTTTGATGGTGGGAGAGGTCGGCGACGTCGAGTTGTAGTTACCGTAAACGAGATCTCACTTCTTCGTCCATAATTCCTAGATCGTAGAACATTGGATATGAAGTAACCGGTTAATCGGGTTCGATGGCTGGAGATGCTGATACTATCTATCCTACCCTAAGCGTCTGAGAAGAGTAGAAGTCGGCGACATTGAGTTGTAGTGGCGTTACTTGGGGCGTGTGAAAATTCATTATGGTTAGGTAGGTAGAATTCATGATCGTTCAGAGTCAAACCCTCTTTTTCATTTGATTTAGTATGTGTTACGGACCTGATGTAGTTATATAGACTGCCTATTACTAGATATCTAGTAAGCTGTGGTTAATGGAGGATGGAAAAGGGGGATTTGAAGGACTATGATTGGCCAAGACCAGATGGTTTCAGCTGTACCCCTAATTGACACATTTTCCAGACAGAATCAGTTTCCGGTCACTATACTCTCCTTCCTATTTGCCTCTTTTTTGGTATGAATCTTCTTGTTTCGCAGTAATCAGACAGACAGCGCATAGGTATACTAAGAAAAAGGATCGATATGATCGCCCAGTGACATGGAGCCACACGCGAAGATCTCGAAGATCCTATAATCACCTGCATTGACATTCCCAGATCATCCCGAAACCTCAGTTACAAAACATTTACGTTTTGCCACGCGCCACTTTGAACGAACCGGAGGAATGAAGTTCAACAGTCAGCCTTTTTTTTTCATCCACTGTTTTGGAAGGTTCTACTGTTTGGCGAATAAAGGATTGTTTTCCCCAATTCCTTTCTGTCAGACGGGCCTCGGAATCGAATGCGACCGAGTTCCTCCTGAAGGCCATTCATTCCTCCTTTGTTGTTGGTTTGTGAGAGGGTTTGACTTGGCAATCGTATCCTCGAGGCGGAGTTCAAGGTAGAGTAACCATCAAGTGTTACTATATTTCGAGATCTCAAGCGTCAAGTGTATGTAGGCAGGTTAAACAAACGTCGTGGATCCCGTTATAGCACCTGCAGTTATGGCATCAGTGCATAGAGTGTGGGGTTCCGCGCAACTCCCGAATGGAGTCACGTCCCAACTCTCCCGTAAATAGATACCTATCTAAACAAATAGAAACACTCATCCAAAAATATCATCATGTCATCCAGTTGTCAAATTATTGCAGCGCTTGCCCAGCCCTACATTTAGCACCAATGTTCCAAGGTTCCGATGATCCGGGGTCAAGGCCACATTCGGCATGTCAACCAACATGCGACGTATCAAAATAGCCAGGGGTCGAGTTGAAGCTGAGGCCGCAGGCGTAGCAGAAAACTCCACACTCAGCCTCGCGGCCCTAGTTCAATCCGGCGTAAGGGGTTGTTGATGTTGGCTGTAGTCGTTCGAGAAGCGCTGCCAGTAGGCTATGTAGCTCCAGAAGCAGGGAGGGAGGGACATGGGGATCATGATGTTCGGGTATATATTTAAGCTTCTTCATGATCGCTTTGGAGATCTTCTGTCCGTGCTCACTATCAACAACTCAAACATTCTACGATATTAAAACAACTTTCATCCCATCTTCTACGAAGAACAATCTTGATCTATCACACTCGATCTATCTACCTACTTTAGTTCTCTCTAAATACCAGACAAAATGGTTCGATTCACCATCCTCGCTACCCTGGCCAGTAAGTCACCTACCCCCTTTCCCTCCCCTTTTCCCACTCCCTCACTCATCCCCTGTACTCCCAATACTAACCTTACCCTAAAGTCGCCCTCCCCGCCCTAGCCGTCCCGGTAACCCTCGACCCAGCAGGCGACAAGAACGTCGGAAACGGGCAAGGCATCCAGTTCATCGGCGGGCAGTGCCTGAGCTCTGCGGACTGCGCATCCACCTGCTGCGCCGTTGTGACGGGCGAGAGCTTCGGCGTGTGCTCGGGTCTCGGCGCCCAGTTCCAGGCCGGCAAGGCCGGATGCGGGTTCGGTGATGGCGCGGCGGCGAACACCACCGCGTCGTCTTCGTCGTCGAACTAAGCTTGCCAACCTTGAAAGCTGGGGTAGCCGCATAGATGATGATGATGGATGCTATCGGGCTTAGGCGTGGCATGGCATAACGACCGACTACCCACCGACTTAATGGCTATCGACTACAACGTCTCCGATGTGAACGCCATAGGGGCGTAGGCCACGATCATCATGTTACACTAAGGATGCACTGAATGCGGCGCGATGGGTATCATAAAGAACCCAGCTGGTTTTTAGAAGGGTGTTAATCATTTTGCATAAAAAGGGGAGAAGAGCATGGGGAAATGGACACTGGATTGTCTATCTGTTTTGTACTATCATTGTTTGTATTAATGAGATCAATAGAAAATTTACATCTCTAGGCCTCGATGAATATTACTAGGTTAGCATTGTGTTAAGGGATAGAGTAAGATCATGACGAACGCTGTCATGTAGTTGATATGTTAAGCAATCGTGACGATTAGATCTCAGGGAATACCAGGAGACCACATGTCATCAACTGAAAGTCTTGTAAAACCCCATTGGCAAAGTAGAGACAAGAAAATTAGAAGCAGTGATGTATTCGAACCACTTTAAGTTCAATGGTATCGCTTTTGGAATATACAAATAGGTGCGAATGACTTCATGGCCTCAAGTAGCCAGCTAGTCATCAGCACGAAGAAGCCACCCTCATGACCTCCTCATATAGACAATTACCGTGGTTGATAATGCAAGCCCAGAAAACAACTGGGTAAGGCCACCTTTCCTCTAACGCATGTGTGCCTGTAACAATTGACCGCCACCCCTTTTTCAAACGCCGTAGGATTAATGATCCCTCCGCACCGTATCTCATATAGTCACATCGTCTGTTCAGACGGTTTTCATAACCTCCCAGTTCCCTTAGTAGAATGAATAGAGT
This sequence comes from Hypoxylon fragiforme, assembly GCF_022984875.1. Classification (NCBI taxonomy): domain Eukaryota; kingdom Fungi; phylum Ascomycota; class Sordariomycetes; order Xylariales; family Hypoxylaceae; genus Hypoxylon; species Hypoxylon fragiforme. The sequence goes on from NW_026054760.1 coordinate 68,188, forward strand.
TCAACCATCTCTGCCGAATCTAACGTCAAATTCTCTCAACACCCCCATTATGCTAGCTGCCTCAACCTCAATGGGTAGCCTAGTTGGCGTGCTCGATGGTGGTGGAGCAGCCCTCAGTCTCGGTAGCCAAGTACCAATATCATCAGCTGCTTTCTCAAAGTTACGGTGACTAGAGAGTGTCTTGTATGCATCTGCGCAAGATAGACTGACGTTGGACGTCGATCCGGTGGGCGTCGCTGTTCCTTCAGTAGATTTGCAACATCTGGAACCGCCGGAGCCACCACAGCAACCACCACTGGACTTCCCTGCACTACGAGCAAAGTTCGCAGCAAGACTACGACAGAAGAGGCCCGACTTGGGATCCTTCAAGCACTGGGCACAACTTCCGGGACCGTTGGGACCACAGCCGGATGAGGGGCGCGATGCCGGGATCGGAGTACGATTCAAAGAACTTATACCCGGTAGTTTAATTGCTCCAGTGGACGTGACTTCCATAGGGGCAGGGCCGACATCGTTCTCTGAAGGGGGTGGAGTCTGGACTTGTTGGGACACTGGTGCAAGGTTTTGTGAAGCGGCGGCGGCCTCGGCACACATGCAGTAGGTGCCCTCCTTACAGAACCCGCAAGAGTCACGTGGCGGTACAGCAGATTGAGTGACGGGTTGGTACAGGGCTGGCTCTGTAACAGTGGCCTTCTTTTTGGCAAACATAGATGTGAAGTCGATCTCGTGAGGGTAAGGCTCCGGCACCTTCTGCCTCTTCTCTTCTGGGGCCATGGCAGGTATCGACGATGACTTTCGCTTGAGTTCAGTATCCGAGCTCGGAGCGGGCCCCTTAATGACAGCTTCTAGGCATTCGCACTTGGTACCTATGGTGCACTTGCCGCATCCAACAGATGCACTGGCAAGAACTTCATCAACACACACACATGGTCCCGTAGAGTTACAGTTTCCACAACCCGTGGGATCCGTTGAAGATTCTCGAGCGGCCCTAGAAGAATCGGATGAATCGGGAGGGGAGATAATTTGCGAGATCGAGAAGGCGGTGGTCGAATTGCGATGTTCCGGTGCGTTACTTGCAATGCTTCCTCGCGGTGTTTGATGTCGAGATATCATAGCTGATGCGTTGGATGACCGGCCATGGTGGGCAATGAAACTTCCATTCCTCGAAGATACGCTTGAGCCTTCGTTTCTCCACCTTCTTCGAAGGGTCTCGAGCTCATCTGCCATTTTGGCCCGCTCGATCCGTTCCTTCTCCAGTAGGTCTTCAAGAGACACACATTTGCTCCGCAGAGTTTGCACTTCTGTCTCCAATTCGTGAACATGATCCGTCAATTGCTGTTGTACTCGATCATACTCTTCCTTCTGTTCGTCGAGTTGTTCCTCCAATTCTCCTACGCGTGCAGCCCTTCGCTCGCGAAATGCGCGCTGAGCTGCTCGGTTTTGGGCCTTTCGCTTAGTTGGCGGTGTGTCTGTGGCGGGCTTCCGACCAGGCTTAGGCCTCGGCGGAACCACCCATTCCTTGCTAGTAATTGAGCCCTTTGAAAGGGCGACAGCGGCCATATTAGTGGTTGCCTGTAGTGCTGTGGCAGCAGGCTTGATAGTAAGTTGATGCGTCGATGTTGGCGTAGAAACAGTCGAAATGGGCGAAGCAACCGAGGCGGGGGAAGATGCAGCTGAGATAGGGGTTATAGATAGTTTGGTTGGCTGTGGTCTTGGTTTAGGGTTGCCGTTCAAGTTAGTAGAAGCAGTAAAGGCGGTGGTGGTAGCAGTAGCGGTAGTAGGGGTTGCCATAATGATCCGATTCTGGAGCCAGGAGGTGGAATAGTCATTCGGTCAATTCTATTCGTTGTCCACTTTGGTGGTGCAATGCACCTGGGACATCAACGTATGCTGTGACTCTGGGTTTCCGCGGGTTCGGCTCCGCAAAATGGCGTGTGACAAGAATCCAAGTAGGTAAATAGAAGTGTATATCAAGTAAATCAGTTAATATTCAATGAGATCAAGATGTCGATGTATCAATCTATATTGTGGGGAGTATTTTTTTTTTCTTTCTTTCTTTGCTCTGCGTCGAAGTTATGTTTTCTTCGGTCAAGGGAGGAGAAAAGAAAAAAGATAAAAAAAGAGTAATAAGAAGATTATTGAAGATTCCCCTCTAAGTAAGCAAACTTGGCGGGCGACAGGAAGAGAAATTGAGAATCAAGTGGGAACGGACCGAGAATAGTTTCTCAGGGTCCGAACTAGGGCAATGCCTTTTTGCTTGTTCTTTTCCTTGAGAGGTAAAAGGTCCTGGGATCCTGGAGTCCTTGGGTATTTGGCACAATGTGTATGGTATTAGTTATTCAATTAGTGCGAGAAAATCAACTCGTAGATGAGATTTCTGATCCAAATCGAAAAACGTGACTAAAGGATGAACGAATGAGGTATCTGAGCAGTCATTCATCGACACGCTTTTGCCAATCCAAGACTTAGAGGTAGTATCGTGTGGTATGGAGGATGTCTTTGCTCTCAAGTTAAAAGCTTCCTTATCCGTAATTAGTTGGTGGTGGGGGTGAAAAGGTGAAGAGTTTTGGGGGGGTCGTGCAGATACTTCCAACAACCAATGCTCGGAAACGGGTCGTAGGGATAGAAAGTCGGCAGAGGATGTTGATGGGCGATAGATGATGGGTGACAGGTGATGGTTCGAGATCACTGATCAGATTGATAAGATTATGCCAGGGCCCTGTAACCCACAATCCATAACCCATAACCTGGAAAGGACTGTCCACTCGGCTAGAATGAGCCAATCCGATGAATGTCACATGAGGTGGTATAGCTCAAGGTTGGTTCAGCATGGCTCAGGATGGCTTAGGATACCTAGTAGCTTTGCTGAACCCAGAAAGAGGAAAAAAAAATTAAGCCGACGAATCCACTTGTGCATGCTCGGACCTGTCAGTTTCCGATCTCGTTCGAGTGTTTCTATGTAACCAAGTTAGTTTAGTTTAGTAGCTATTATGGTAGTCCCTCTTCTGACGATGTTTTCAAAACATTGAAGTTTAAGTGTCCAGGTTACTAGTATGTACTTAGGATGCATAAATGTAGTATCGATAGTAGTTATTAGGATGTAGCTGCCCTGCATATGGTACACATGTGGCTCAAACTTCAAAGAAACGATGATGGAAGGGACAGATAAACTCGGGTGTCTCCGGGACCTAGTTTGTCCTCGACCAAGCCCTACTAGTGCCCGGTACCGGAGTATCGTCTGCAACCTCTAAAACGGTTGGGGTGAAAAGGGTCCATCTTAAGTTACGTCAGCTCAGTGAGGTGAATCTCGGTGTGAATGGCACTTGCATGGTGCGATGGTGTACGTATTGATACTCCACGTGCATGAGCATTGAACCCCACACTTCAAAGTTAAAGCTCCAGCTACGTATTCAATGTACCTGCTTTGTAGTCGCGATTTGACTTTGACTTTAAGAAGCAAATCTGATAATACTAAGTACACTTTTACTAATTCACGTCAATTAAACTAATCGCGAAAACCCAAGACAGGCATTATATTCAAGGCTAAGCTTGTATCCCTAGAAGGAATCAATTGTCGTTAAGAGCTTGTTTGGCCAACAGAACCGGAAGTTTCAAAGGAAAGATCTGAAAAAAGAATAAAAGAACCGAATAATTAATACACTGCCCTACACCCGTGCCTTAACACATAAACTTGAGCTGGGGCAAACGTCATCTGAGAGAAACAGCTCCACCCGCTTCCACCGGAACGACACACACCATGGCGCATCTCTCGGCACTTTCGCCCACCACATCTAGACCCATAAGTTCTCGCGGCTTCACCCTGGGCGTTTCGTCCTCCTCCTCTGAGGATGAAGATGATGACGCCCCCCTCCCCTTCCCCATGGCGCTCCCGCGCTCCGACTTCCTAGCCCCGGACTTTGACCCGGCAGAATACCTCTCCTCCCTAGCGAACCGCCACCAGACCCTCGAAGACTTGCGCTCCGACCTACGCGAGCGCAGTTCTGCCATCAGCACCGAGCTGCTCGAGCTCGTCAACACCAACTACACCAGCTTTTTAAGCTTGGGGGACGAACTGAAAGGTGGCGAAGAGAAGGTCGAGGATGTCCGGGTAGCGCTTCTCGGGTTTCGGCGAGCTGTGGAGGAGATCAAGGGCCGGGTTAGAGAAAGGGGGTTAGAGGTTGGTGGGCTAAATAAAGATTTGGGTACTGTGAGAAGTGACATCGAGACGGGAAGGAAGATGTTGGATCTTGATGAGAGGATATCCGCGCTCGAGGGACGGCTGGCGGTGGGAAGTACGGGGGCAGATAGTGATGACAGTGACGAGGACGAAGAGGATGAAGAGGAAGATGAGCTACATGGGGCAGTGGGGAGCAGCTCTACGAAGCTCGCCCGGCTAGCAAGTGACTACGTCGCAATAGATGAGCTGGCCACCGAGATTGGAAGGGAGACGCCTTTTGTACGGAAAGCGGAGGAAAGACTGGTGAGATGTCGCAATACCATCCTTCTAGACTTGGGGGTGGCATTGAAGGAGACCAAGAAGGTAGGCCAAAAGGGGCAACCAAAATTACTCAAGCTCATGAGTGTCTACTCTCTGCTAGACGCCCAAGTAGAAGCAGTCAAGGCCTTGAAGAGCAAATAAGGATCTAAGAACGACTTCGTTTGACATTTGTCTAGCATTACGAGCATGACCGTAAAGAGAGATACCCAAATATGTGGCTTGCTCAAATAATATGATACATTTTTACATTGCCTGTTCTTCAGAATTTATTCATGTGGATATTTACATAGCTGTGCTTAAATGCAATGGCTGGATCTTCTCGTCAGTAGGACCAAAGTTTCCGTTCAAACTGAATCCCGGCCCGTTGGAAGAAGTCAGCACAACCTCGATCAAGTCCTTCTTGACCTTATCCTCCAAATTTGTGATATTCTCCTTCACTGCCCCCACAAGAGTCTTGACGTTTTCCGACAGTTGCTTGGGGGTAAATAGGATATTCCCGATAGGCATGCGGATGGCACCAACTTTTTCTCTGTACACCTCGGCGCCGACCATCTCGTGCATCAAAGACTTCACACTCTTGGTAATGGTGTTGGTCTTCAAACTGGGCATTAGATTCTTAGGACCCAATATCCGGCCAAGACCTGCCTTCTTGAGGGCCGGTTCGGACTCTACATGGCAGATCAAACGGTTGAAAGGCAGTTTATTCGAGTTCGCCCTGATAAGTTCAAAAAGGGAATCCTCTCCGAACGCCACCGCTCCACCGGCGCGGGCGTCGTGCATAGCGTCGCCGCCCTCTTTGCAAATAACGGCGATGCGAGTGTCGTTTTTAATGGGATAAGGTAGACGTATTCGGTTTCGAAGGGGTAGACTGTTCTTCGGGGTTCTGATCTTTAAAGCGATTTCGTAGGTGACAGAGGATGGAGGACGGCCAACTTCTGCAGCTCGCAGATATCTATTATTGCCATATTAGCACTAGTAACGGGAATATGGAGTTTGGTAGGCATCGAGGGAATATCAAGAGAATTTCGACATACCGCATAGCATCGCATAGTGAGAATTGCTCTTCCCTGCTCGGCGTAGCATATTTGTGCTCCTTGAATTTATGTTGCTTCTTCTTCTTCTTGAGCTTCTCCTTCTCTCGTTCACGTGCGCGCATGGCCACAGTACCGGCGCTTTTGCATCTTGTCTGGACTATCGACGGCGCTAAAAATCTCGGAATTGTTGCATTCACTGGTCTTGTGGTCGCTGTGAGGCTTAGCCTCGTCAATGAGGCGACGCATTGATTTAATGAGGCCATTGCGACCGACTCTAGCAGCCGGGACCAAAGTTATCGACGTGGAATTCGTTGTGAAACTTGGTTATTAAGTTCAAAAGAAACAATTTTAGAATATTCAATCAACTTCCAGTTTAGAGCCTTGAAATTGACAAGGATTTCAGCCTCATTAGAAATCTCGGCTTACATAACTAACCACTGGGTTAGTTAATTAGCCACAGTGAGATAGCCACAAATTGTTATCTTATCGTTGATCAATGCCTATCTTGAGCAACTTGAAGCATGCAAGTATGCAAGTTATGCAGCAAGATAAAACCTACCCCGCCAATGTCTTCCTTTTAAAAAAAAGAATTGATAGTATGCCGTCAGTGGGGTGATCACTTTTGACCCCGCCACTCGGACAGAAAACAGTCGTGAGTCAACAGCTTTAACCTCAATTCAACCCTAGTATTACAAGTTTGTAATTGGTACAATTTCAACTTTACATAACTGCAATTTACATAGAGCATATACGAAAAATGAAGGCAGACGAGCTAGTCGCCGTTTCAACCTCTTTAGGAGGAGATTTCAAATCTCTAGAGCCTCATCTCATCAGGCTCGAGAAGCACCTAACCCTACGAACGTACCTTGCTGGATACACTTTGAGTGAGCTTGACACCAAAATCTGGCTTGCGATCAAAAACAATCGAGTCGCTATCTCTTTCGTCCGCAAGGGATCCTATGTTAATCTCCACCGATGGTTTATCTATATCGAACAAACCCACCCAGAAATCCAAGCCGATGTCAAGGCCGCTGATACGGCGCGCAAGGCCAAGGTCCAAGCAGCTAGTCGAGCTGGAGCAAGCTACAACCTAGCTTTGCAGGAAACAGACAAAGGCGTTGTTACTCGTTTCTTGCCCGAGCCATCGTAAGACCGATTCTCCCTTTTATTATCAAATGAGATCCACATGACCCATATACATGAACGAATACTGACTCAAGCGCCTAGAGGATATCTTCACATTGGACACGCCAAAGCTGCCCTCCTCAGTGATTACTTCGCACACCAAGCCTATAATGGTACGCTCCGCCTAAGGCTCGACGACACAAACCCGAGCAAAGAGAAGGAGGAGTACCAAGATGCTATCATCGAGGATCTTGCTCTTATGGGAATCAAGCCGGATGTAGTCACTTATACCTCTGACTACTTCGACCATCTTTACGACACGTGCCTTGGTCTCATCAAGAGCGGAAACGCCTATGCTGATGACACGGATGTTGAGACCATGCGCGAGGAGAGAGGAAAGGGTATCGCATCCAAGAGACGGGACCGGACAGTGGAGGAGAACCTGGCCATTTTCGATGCCATGAAGATTGGCACTGAGGAGGGGTTAAAGAACTGCATTCGAGCCAAAATATCCGTGGACAACCCCAATAAGGCGATGCGCGATCCTGTCATCTACAGATGCAACCCCAATGACCCCCACCACAGAACGGGTACCAAATGGAAAATGTACCCGACTTATGATCTTGCGTGCCCCGTTGTTGACAGCTTGGAGGGAGTCACACATGCCCTCAGGTCCACGGAGTATACGGACCGAAACCCCCAGTTCCAATGGTTCCTCGACACGCTCAAGCTGCGACAAGTCTACATGTGGGACTTTGCCCGCATGAACTTCATCCGAACGTTCCTTTCTAAGCGGAAGCTGGCGAAATTGGTCGATGCCGGCCGAGTATGGGGTTGGGATGACCCGCGAATGCCTACCATTCGCGGTATCCGAAGACGAGGAATGACAATCGCTGCGCTGCGCGATTTTATTCTCAAGCAAGGGCCGTCCCGAAATGTGGTCTCAATGGACTGGGCTGCCTTCTGGGCCACGAACAAAAAGGAAATTGACCCTGTTGCGCCACGACACACCGCCATTCTCAAGAAGGACCATGCCAAAGTAGCCATTATGGGTGATGACGCCCCTGCCGAGCCACGTACCGAGGACAAACCGCTCCACCCCAAGAACCCTGCTGTCGGTACAAAGAAGGTAGCGTTCAGCAAAGAATTGATTCTGGACCAGGCCGATGCCAAGTCGTTCAAGGACAACGAAGAGATCACTCTAATGCAATGGGGTAATGCTTTCGTCAGAGCCGTCGCCAGCGGTGACCCAATTACAAGCTTAACTTGCGAGCTCAATCTCAAAGGCGACGTGCGCTCTACAGATAAGAAGGTCACGTGGCTCTCGACACAGGGGCAGAAGCTCATCGATGCGGAGCTATGGGACTTCGATTATCTAATCACGAAGGACAAACTAGAGGAGGAAGACGATCTCGAGAAATTCCTCACTCCAACCACAGCCACTATGGAGGAGGCATTCTGCGACGAAGGAGTTGCCAAGCTCAAGCAGGACGATATCATCCAGTTGGAGCGCAGGGGTTATTACCGGGTAGATAAGGCATACGATGAGGGTGGTGAGAAGAAGGTTGTGCTGTTCTGCATCCCAACTGGAAAGAACAAATAGATGGACGCTACGTTTATGTCTGACTGTTGGTAATTCTAAGATTCGAGAAAGACTGAAGGATGGGAATGCAAAAGTTGGTCGATAATAGACATAATCAAGTTATTTGATAGGTATATTTGAGCCTAATTATGATCACGAGGTTTTTTTAACCAAGAGTAAGCAAGTACAATGCAAGCAGAGTACTAGGTATAGCATTGGCATATTGCTATCGGAAACGATATTCTATTGTCATAGTGATGGAATTGGGAGAAATTGGGCTTGATATCACAACATTTCTTTGTTGTTTTACTAACTTGCTAGTATGCCAGCCCCTATCATGGGCTGATGTCCAATTTAGGAGGCTGGTTTGGTAAAACATTAATCATATCATTGTTCTTCGGACGAGTAGAACATAAGTGTCTCGCATGAATCGGCCGATTCAAGACACACATCAGGATCCAACCTAGCTGAATATGACGGAATACTTAGGTGTTCAGGAGGCGGTTTGGGCACAACTACCAACTACAACAAAATAGAGCATACTAACAATCTAGAAAGAGGATCTTGCTTCTTAGTGAAGAGTACGTGTGCCGTTATTTACAACAGCGTTAGTCATAATCGTAAATATCTCATCCACGTCTGTGATTTACACGATGCTTTAATAAGAATACCAGGCTTCAACCGTCTTCAACAGTATCAAATAGTAACTTGGCAAAATAGCATGGCTTTGTTAGCATCAACTTGAATCCTTTGTAATAGAGATAACTCATAGGTGAACTAAGCCTTCAAAATAGTACCTACTATAGGTATTGAACGTATAAAACGGGAGACAAGCTAATTACATGTATATCAAAAAGAAATCAAGAGATGGCACTATAGAACTTTGATTCGACTATAGGAGACCCTATCACGAAACCCCCTATTCCATTGGCTTACAAACCAGCTAACCAGCTAGCTACCTAACTAACTCCGTTTGTACAATGCCCTCGTGCCCCCGTCGTGCAAATGAACCGACGGCCTGTGACTTGGGGGGGAACGATATTCAGGTCCAGAATAATAATAATATAAACCACGAGGGATGGGGGATAGGGGATATCTGAGGTAGGATCGACGGGGCGTCCCGCTTTGGATTCCGAGCCTGATCTGATGCAGTTCTGGTTTTTTTACGATAAGGGCCCCAGAATATCGACGGCTCAGGGGACAATCGTATAGGACGATTTGGGCCCCCCCACGGGGGGCTGTACCATGAATGCTAGGTATGATTCATCTTTGACTGCCTACCTAGGCTAGGTTAGGTAGGTAGGTAGGTTAGTTATGCCCACCCCTTCTTTCGGTGTCAGGGGCGTGTGTGTGGGCATACATGGCAGTTGAGCAGGCAGGTAGGTAACTTGTTTGCCATGTAAGTCTTATAATAGGAGAACACCAACTCTGATCTAACAAGTGATGACGTGTGCTTGATAATCTTCTCTCTTGGGTAGTGAGACATTTCGGTGGCTAGGTAGATCGTGAGGTAGGTAAATACCAATACACGGGGATGTTTGGCGGCCTCATCCATACCTATCTCTCTTTCCTGCCCTTAGACCCCCCCCTCCAACAATGCCTGTTCTGCTAACCTAAGAGGAGGGTGTGCTGTAAACAAACCCAACTGGTAGGCACAGGCTGGGGAAAAAAAAGTTCGTACCGAACACGAAGTGATAGGCCTCCGGCCGACTAGTAGGTACAGGCCAATGGGCCAAGTAGTGACTCTAGTAAGCCCACGATGTGGCTCCAGTAGATACCGATGGTCCTGATCACAATGTTGCTACGCAAGAAAACTCTCTCACAGCTGAGCGGCTGGAACAAAACGAACAGCCTTACAACATAACATGGTGGCGTTTCCCCCCTAAGCCTTGGAGACCGGTCTGTTTATAGACCAATACAAGAATGCCAATACCTCACGCTTGACACTCCGTTGTTTGAGGATTCATGACAAGTTTACGCTTCGTTGGTAGACAGAAGCGTTGTAAGTTTAGTTTATAGGATGTGGCTATAGCTAATACGTACTTGGTATGAAGTAAGTGGCACAATGTACACGCCCCCTTTTGATGTTACTCACAACCACATCCTTCCATGCCACAGGTGATATTTTTTTATAATAATTTTTAGCACAACATCAATTCAGCAATGATTAGTTCCTAGCCACGTTCAGGATATCTTGAACCGTCCTCCACTACACCCCGGCTGTGTTGATGACAAATCGAATCCATACCGAACCGAGAATCTCCGTTCTCCCCTCCGTGTTATAGCAGACGGTTCTATAGTACCAGAGTCGAGCAAAATATGTATCATTAACATTAGAAGTATGCAGACTATAATAGAACGGGTCCGGCCCCATCTCTAACACCGCAACTATGCTTGAGGATTCTTAAACGTGACACCGCCCCGTCCTGACAGCGGCTGCCTACATGTTCTAGACGGAAGAAGTTCCCAAGTTTCACAAACGGACTCGTACAGGCCAGCGGATCCCGCAGTCCATGTAGAGATGGGCGGAACTTGGAATTGGGCAACCATAAGGGGAAAAGCATGGAGCCGCGTAAGTTGGGCTGGTTCATGTCAAGACTACAATATGGGGTATACATATAATTACGCTGAAATGCCGGCGAGTTCTCATCGGGTTGGGTTTACTGGCATACAGCTTAATGGATAGAGTTGATACGTCTGCAAACGCCTTGATTAGGTGCCGTTCCAAGGCTAGGTTGCCGATGGGCTGTTTATTTACCACCTTTGCGATGCGTCAAGATGCCCAGACCGGAAATCTTGCATTCCACTTGGGGTGTGCAATTAAGCATTACTGTATCCTTAGTTGAGTCGTTATTGAACACAGCCGATTCGAATTGAAGATTCTCGTGTTTCTCATGTCAGTCGACTGAATATGGAGGTACCTTCATCTGTGCAAGCCCATGGATCCTTAGACCAAATAGCATATAGAGATTGAGGGTTAAGCTTCTCGCTCGTTACCTACAAGGTGGGAAGGTAAATGGTCCCACTCCGTGACCTTCCGGGTGACCCTTCTCTATTAGCGACACCTATACATTGCTGCCGGACACGTTTGCCCCGGCCCATGAGAGGGGCCCGCTATGCTGTACGGCGATGACTGGCCTCGGTAAGCTGTGAAGGGCGCGCTAAGTTGACGTCGAAAGAAGCAAAATTTCGATCTCCGGACAAGACGGTATACCTAGTCTAGGTGACCTGTCGGTATATTACTCCACTTACAAAATTGGATGAGGGTGAAAAGGTCCATTGCCAACTCGGGGCATATAGATAAAATCTGAAAGATCTAAAAGAAGTGGTTGGACACTGAGCATATCGGGTATATCCACTTGAACGTCTGTTTAAATAGCTATAATAGGATCTGGGTAAGTTCAGACGAACGCGTTCCATGAGGCTCCACTAGCACTAGGATGGTGCAACTGACGTGCATCAATGAGATCTGTACAAGGCTGAAAGGGGGAATCGGATACCAGAGCGGATTGGCGTCGCGTGTTTTCCAAGCCAGAAAGGATCGTGGTTGGGATTTAGTTGGGCTACATCGGGGAACTCTGAACACGACCTGACCTGAAGCCCTGTCTATAGTTTTGCCCGATGCTTGTTTTTAATCAGCCGCTGGTCATCATGCATTGCAGGTCTATAACCTCCAATCGAGAGAGCACGAATAGACCATTATGGACCATCAGCATTGCTAGATTGCTAGCCAGCCAACCACCATTGAGAGATCCTTATGGCACAACAAACACGATTGGTTCAGGGGCAAAGAAAGGAAGGAAGAAAGAAGACCGAAAATAAGAAAATAAAGTATTAAAAAAAATAAGGAAGAGGGAAGAAGTCGTGGATGCATTAAATGGAATATGTGGGCTTGCAGGAGGCAATTGGATGCGTTGGCAGGATACATCGCGCGTGGACGACGGGGATTGGGTGAGCTGCAGGTCTCGCAGGGCTCCCTCTCGACCGCCGGGGGTTAGCTTACTTGGTTTGATTGACATCCAGATGATATTTTTATTAGCGAGCCGCCGGCGGGAAATATTCCCAAAGGCTACCGGGTCCCGATCTGCAGTCTTGACCGCCGTCTCGGGCGATGCAGCCTTGGACTGCCAGGGCAAATTGACCATTTGGGTAAGATGGGAAACCAAAAAAAGAGGAAAAAATAGAAGAAATAGCATGGAAGGCTAGAAAAGCCAGGAAGGCCAGGAAGGCCAGGAAGACCAAGAAGCTTACCTAGCTAGGTATCTACCTAGCAATGCAATATGCAGGGCCAACTCATCGTCTCGCCTAGCCGACCAAAAAGTCATTTTCCTTTCCACCTACTGGGCAATAGCAAAGAGAAGAGAGCAACAAGCAACGAGCAACAGCGCCGATTGTTTGTATATGCTGGCTGAGTGAGATGATGGATTCCTGCATCCCCGTCCCGTCATGCGAAGCGTACCTTTTCTGGATGATACCTGACGAGAAAGGGAACTTTCATGGATTTTCCTTTCCCCTCCGTTCCTTTCTTTCTCATCGGTAATTGTTCTTGATCGGCTTGCTTGACGATATCTCTATGGAATCATTGGCTCGAACCCCCCTTTTTGCGCTGTTTGCGCAATACTGTCAGATGTGAAGAGCCGAAAGAATGTCCATCAGAAGCATCCATACATCCATACATCCATACATACCTAGGTTAGCACCTACCTACATACATATTTAGTAGATATCGATGTATCAACCAAGTCTAGTACATACTTACCTACATGCATACGTACTAGTAGTACATACATACATATGTATTTACATAGTAGGCACACACTAGTACTATGTAGGTAAGAAGCGCATGATGGCAAAGATATGTATGGCATGGGTTGCCCTTTGTCATACTGTGTTCGCCTTTTTCGGTGTGTAGCCGCGGGGCAATGGACTCGACTTCGAGCTATGTGTTGTAATATGTATGCGTGTGTGTGCCTATGTATGAATATACGTATGTACGTAACCTAGTAATACGTGAAGTACGTGACTAGGCCAGGGGAAAATAGGGGATTGATGAGGGGCAAAAGATAAAAAAAGAAGATATACATACCTCCAGCGCTACAGTACCTTGTAGGGAAGTAGTTATCAAAACTACATATGTAGCAAAACTAGAAAAAAAAAGAAAAAAAGGGGGGAAACTCGATCGTGGAGAATCAGTAGTTCATCTTGATAGAAAGGTACTGTAGAAGAGAAGAGGAAGAAACGAGTATTCTCCGACGTTGCTGGGCTTTACCGGTGTTGTCAAGCAACAGAAGAATCGACAGGGCTTTAACTTCGCCTCCTTGACGCGGTGTGTTGTAAAACAGTAGCATCGTCATCAAGGTCTCCTTCTGCGTTGTACACACCCGCCAAATTTGGTTGGTGATGGTTGGCTGGTTCAATTGTTTGGCAAAAAGCTCCTGGGGGCCAGGCGGTGGGAGGGGGGGGGGAAGAAAAGAGTCATACCTAAAAGTCGGATTTGAGTGTTAAAAAAAAAGAAGAGTTGTATATGTACATAGAGAGGTAAGAGAGAGAGAGAGAGTGGGGAAAGGTAGATGGTACTAAATCGTAGGTTACCTGTACTAGGCAGGTACGGAGTGTTTAACGCGGACTGCGGCACTTTTGCACTTTCAGTTATAGAACGCCACGATAGCAGGGAGGTACCTTACCTGAGGCTAAGCTCTGCTAGGCTTGGTACCTAGTAGGCCTGTAACTTCCAATGCCTAATGGTCTAATGTTGAAAGAGGGACAGGGGAACACACTAAGGAATTGAGTTGTGGCAACTACAACATTGAACCTGCCACATTCCCAACTTTAGTATGCTCTCCTGATACTCCTGATGCTCCCAATGCCTCCAATTACTAACCAAATACCCCTCCATTTGCGATACGTTCTTGCCAACAACAACAAAATTGAACAAATGTACCTGTAGAAAATGCAATGTGGTTGGTACTTTGGTAGTACACAGTAAACAAATGACAGCAATGAACGGTACTAAAGCGGTGCTAAGCGGTCTCAGCGGTCTCAATGATTTACCCCACGTCGGCCAACGACAGTGCGACAACTAAATTCTGTTGTGCAACTGGATGTCTCGACAGCTGGACAAGGTTCCAATCTCCAATTCCCAAAATTCAATCCAATCCAATCCAATTCACACACAGCCCAGCCCAGTCCAGTCCAGTCCAACATCCAGCATACATACATATCCACCAAGGTCGACTTTTAGGTACTTCGGCAAGACACATCACACATCATCTGTCTCTTCTGCACTGCGCGCTGTTTTGCTTGCTTGCTTGCTACTACTCCTGCTCCTGCTTCTGCTGTTGCTTTTGCTGCTGTGTGCTGCTGTCGTTGTATCCCCCTTTTCCGTTTCCCTTTTTCTTTTTGACAAAAAGAGAGAAAGAGAGACTACTACATACTGCGAATCTGTCTGTCCCTTATTTCCTGTCATACCCTATACCCTCTGTCTAGTGGGAATAGGTTAGGTCAGGTCAGGTTAGGTTCCCTCCATATTGATCATAGTATATACTATATACCCGGGTTTCCGGAGCCGAACAGGCATCAAAATAGCTGGGGATCCAAACGGACGGAGGAGCCGAATAAAAACGAATCAGCCAAGTCACAACAGATTGACGCGAAGCGTGGCTGGGTATATGAGCTAAGAAAGAGAAGGTTATTATTTACTCACGTATCTCACGCTCAGCTCACGTATCAGCATACCAGTGAATAACTAACCCGACACTTCTACCGAGTGATACTTGCTTACGATCCAGCTCGCGTTGCCCAATAATTACTTCACACTCTTTATACGATAGTACTCGGTCGATCTGGGATCAACCGAACCGCGCCGTGACGGGACTAGTATACCCTTGACACCTCCGAAAGCTTTACTACTCTAACTATCCTTACCTACCTACCTGGTACCTTGCCTTGCCTTGCCTTACCTTATCTAATAATATTCTTTAACTACTTGAGGCCCAACTCTACCCTACCTACTACTATCCTTACCAACCACAAATCTACATCACCTACCTACATACATATCTTACTCACATACTGACTTACTTACATACATACATTGCTACGATATCTATCCTACCTAGACTTACACACACACTCACACACATACATAAACTACCCTGTCCTATCCTATCCTAATCCCTACTCGATCGGACCTAACTTCATACCATACCTACGCTTTACCTATCTAAGCCTACCCGCGCATACGACCAGCGACGACGTTCTGGTTCCTCCCCTTAAGCTAGGTCACGAGCTTTTTCTGCTTTTTATGTCTAGATGACATTTTGTACAAGGCTACCGACTACGTCGACTATCGAATAATATAGTAACCACCGTGGCTACCTAGCAGCTCTCTCGTCAAGGGGGTGCTGCTAGTCCTGGGGTGAAAGTGGCGCGCTCTCAGAAACATTTACATGCGCCCATTATGATTTCCATGCAGCGATCACTATCTTCACCCGTTTGCATACATTCTTCTCCACGTGAGTCGAGATGAGGAAAGGAGTCTGCCGAGGAGTTTCGGAATCGATGTTGATAGACTTCCATGATCTAAATTGCTGACCTTGTCGCCTCGACTATAGCCGTCTCTCCCACTGCCACACATCAATCTTCACGATCCCCGACCCCTTCCCCCGAGGCGCGACCCGAAGTATCGCGCCCGCGACGACTCCGATCGCGAAGTCCTACCAAGCCCGGAATTGGGCACCGTCGGCGAGAGTCGTCTGGTTCGGTTCGCAAGATTGGTAGCGACGAGACGTCCCGCGATGCGACTTCGAAGCAGCAGTCGAACGCCACCCAGGGTGCCGGCGCGAGTGCGCCCAAGAAGCCAATAATAGCGCAGGCTGTAAGCCCTTCGAAACCACCCACTCCCTCTCCGGCTTCAAGCCCACCCGCACCATCCAGCCCGTTACAACCTATTTTGAAGGATCATGAGGACCCGGGCCCATTCCCGAGGTCTCTCTTGGGTGATGTGTCCCTATACACAAACTCCCACCTCTCACCCGAATCAGAAGGTACCACTCTCGAAGAGCTCGCTCATCTGGTCCGGTTGTCTAAATACCAGGAGCGCAAGTGCGCCAACACCCGCATTCGCCTCCAAAGGACCCTGATTTCCACCGCTCTCTCGGCGCGCCTAACCCGCTGCGGAGAAATTTCGTTGCGCAATTTGGCGGATAGCTTCCGGAATGACGACAAGAGGGCTTTTGCTAATCTCTTTGGTGCCATTCATGATGTTCGGAATAGCTGCGATGCCACCCGTCGCTATGCTCTCCTGGAACCTGAGATGGAGTCTTTGCAATCGTCAGGAGTAGCTTCTGTCGAGACGCTCGTGCCTCCCCCAAGCACTGTGGGAAGTATTGGTCCTAGCAGTTCTGTGACCCCCTTTCTCAATGAGATCTCTGCTTCTGCCAGAGAAGCGTTCCTGAACTTTCTAACCCAAATCCGGACGAACCCGGACTACCTAGCTACGCGGCTATGCGCCCTGAGCACTTCGGAGCTCCAGGCCCTCACAACTTTTCATCAGGGATTGGAACCAATAGAATCGGTCTTGCCATATCATGGCCGTTCTAGTAGTCGTGCGCATTCTAGCGGCCCTAGTAGACAGTCGGCGCAAACCCCCAATGCTGTTGAGCGGCTTCTTTCTTTTCAGCGCCACGATCCACTTTCTGCTCTTATATATACCTGCTTTGCGAACTCGGCCGGCCCGGACAGCGCCGAGGACAAACGGAGGACCGGGATCTGGGCCACTGCTTTCGCTCGGTTGATTTCCACGAAGTCTACGAGTGAGCCAGTGTTGATCTCAATCCTCAACGCCTGGTCTGCTATGCGTGATTGGTCCGGACGGGCCAATATGGAATGGTACCTGATGAAGATACTTGAGGATGGCGCATTTTTGCTCGACCGAGCAGAAGACCAGAATGGAACACGGTTCAACATATCGGATTGGACTACCAAGGATACCATTGCTGCTGAGGAGTTCTATGAACGTGCTGTTAACAATCTTTTTGCCATCATTGATGACGAAGACGCAACAGGGATCCCAGAAGGAGTCATTGAATTAGGAAATGAGATTCTTCGTCGGCTGGAGACTAAGGACAGCACGCGCAACCTGGTTGATACTACTCGAAGATGGTTTGTATACAAGTGGCTCTTTTCCAGTTGGTTGCTCGCCGTTGTCATTCACCCAGAGAGTTATGGGATGATGACTGAGTATCACATTACCGAATATGGTCGCCAAAAGATCCTCAAGCAGGTTGCCACAATTGCGCAGCATTACGTTATCGAAATGCTTGCGAGTGGAAATCCTCAGAAGCCGGTATCGACGCCCCCCAAGATCAAGAGCCACATTGAAAACATCCTGGGTCGTTTTAAACCAACGGGCAAGAGAACCGGAAGGCTGCTTCCTGCTAGGTCTATCACGTCTCTGAGAGAAACCGTTGAAGTCCATCCTTATTTGGTGGTTAGCCCAGCTGACGTTGCTACACTCGTCAATGCCCTATATCCTGAACGCAGGCCACAATCCGGCCACTCCAGCAGCATTCGCTCTGGAGCGCCCTCGGTGTCGGGCTTCTCTGCCATCTCACAACCGATATCAATCGGTACGTCAAGAAGTAACTTTGACACTGCCTCGGTTCTTAGTATGAGTGCGTCTTCCGTTTTCAGTGATGGGACCACCTCAGGCGAGCCTTTACTTGAAGACCAAGTAGCCGGTACGCCTCAACGACGTTCACCGCCCATATCCGATGGGACCCGGCAGAAAAACCCCAACCATTATGAGGATGATGGATATCGTCTTCGCTTAGCAATGCACGAGATGGTCCAAAACTTGGGCCAGGAGGCTATTTCGGGATCATGTCACCCGTGTGCTGAACGCTGGGCTGTTGTATTTATTTCCGCTGATGGCAACGGCCTTTCTTTGCAGATGACTTACGATCCTGATGATGACGCAGAAGAGGAGAACTCATCTACTACTAGTGACACTGAGGATGATGAGCCTGATGAGAAACCCGAACTTGATAAGGACTATCATCAGCTGCGGGACTCAGTCCTGAAGCTCGTCGAGGACTTTGAGATTCCACAAGGGCTGGAAGATCACGGCGCTAAAACTACATTTAGTAATCGAGCTTCCGGACTGAAGAAGTATCGATCCAAGAACAAGATCATCACTACAGGGTCATCGATGGGTAGCCGCAACCCGTATCGTACCAAATGCGAGGAGGAGGAGAAGTCCAAGCGGGCTGCCGAAGAGGCTTCCCAACCTCCTGAAGACCAAGAGCCAACAAGTGAGCCCGAGTCTTCGGTCTTAATCACAATGCTTTCGGCCGCCTCTTCACAGTCACGTATACAATCCGACTTTGTCGCAGCACATCTCTACTGGAAGACCCTCCAACAGCTGAATGCTCTAACCTCTTCCTCATTACGCAAGAACGGCTTTGCAATGCTACTGAATATATTCTCCCGCGGTCCTCGTGATTCAATTCGACGCTCCGCCTCGGCAATTGAGGAGTATGATGCCTGGCTAGTATGGCTGAAGCAGAGCCAGGAACGCCACGAAGGCCTTATCGACACCATGATGAAACGCCTGAAGTCGCTCCGAGATAAGATGTGGTATGTGACGGATGTTCACAACTCGGCTCCTTACGAACAAACTCGAAATATTTGCAGCGCCTTGAAGATTATGGGCGTGCCGAGAAAATGGGGCTCTTTTCAACGGAATCGAGCCCAATTGGCTCGAGGCCCTGCTGCAGCCTATATCTTTAGAAATGAATCTCAGATGCTGGATCTGCTGGCCGCTGGCGAAGACCAAGGAGGCCCAAATAAGCTCAGTGACGCCCAGGCTGAGATAACTAACAAGTGGCTAGACCAGCTCGGCATACAGAATATGTGCCAAGGTGAGGAGCGAATACATCGCTTTTGCTGCGAGGTCGATAGCTGCGTAGCAAAGCTGGTTGGTGAGAACATCGTCGATGGTCCGGTGCTCTGGTCCAGCGAACTCTATTCGAGAGACCGCAGATTGTTTGAGGGATCTCGTATCGGTCGGGATAGGGAGAGCGTATGGGGTGATGATACTGCAAGCATCATAAGCAGCGAGCACGATAGACGATATGCATCCCCAACGCGTCGTCCAGGCTCAATGGCTCGTGACCTGAGAAACATGCCCGCATTCAACTCGAGTCAGGTCTCTATTGACTCCCACCGCCGATACAGTTTCTCGAGAGCAAGTACTGCGATGTCCGACACATTTGATTCGCATGATTACTTTGGAGCCTCATCTCCCATGCATGGTCTTGATTCGACGTCGACCTTCTGGTCGCCTTTCCAATCTACAATATCGACTGTTAGCTCAGCAACTTCACGTGCTCAATCGCCGACGACCAGTGTTACCAACCTCTCGAGCACTTTCTCGCACCCGAATCACCAGCACCTGTCGTCTCACCATTCTGCGTCAAGATCTGGCGCATCGGTATCATCGAACGAGACTGTTCATCTACGCCGACTTTCGGAAGGGAAACAACGTTTCCTTGCAGAGCTTCGCCAGACTCTCACCAGCCTTCTACTCTCCGAACTGGGCAACCTTGTGTTCGCATCGGGGTCGGAGACGGACGGATGGTTTGGCAGTATGGGCCAAGAATGTATTGAACGCCGAGATAACGAAGAGCGAAGGGCACGGCGGCCTTCGGGGAAGAGGGATCGTACAAGTAAGAGCTCCGCCAAGCAGAGAGTGATCGAGAAAAGGAAGAGTTTCGGTAACCTTCGACAAGCAGGGGAAGCATCGAGAGTGGACCTGAATGCGGACAGGCCTGATAGCGCCTCCGGACCAAGTAATGACAGTTCTACCACGAGCGAGACAACATCGGCCCGCGCGAAGTCGTCGAAGAGGAAAGGAACGCCAGACTTCCCTTACGCCAAAGCATATCAAAGATTGCTGGGAATGTTTGCTGTTCATCCAAATCCGTACACGAAGCTGAACGCTCTCATTGAATTGGAGCGTCTCATATCCGCTTCCTTATCTAGCGGACGTCGTTCTCGGTGGGCACAAAGACACCAGTCTATGTCTGTCGACGATGATACTTCAGGTAAAACTGACTTGAATGAGCTCGGTGGTGATGATTCTCGGGACAGGCGTCCGCAGCTGTTCCAATCACACATGTTTTACATTCAGCCTCGTGGCAATAAGAATGCCGATGCACGCTCAGTCATCTCCGTGAAGGAGGCCGCTAACACAAGTGCCATTGCACAAATACTTCGGTCGCTATTCAAAGACGCAGGTATCCGACCGAAGACGCTATTTCGCGATTTACAATTTATTAATTCGTTTGTTTCACCTTCGATTCTGGATGCTGATAGAAATAAGGCCTTTTGGGATATTGCAGCAGTAGCGTTTTCTCTGAAGCAAGACGTAATCACGACGATGGTGGAGGTGGCAGACGAAATCTTGAACTACTACACGCCGTCTAGAAAGCGTCCTAGTGGTAACGATGACGCACCTGAGCCGGTACGGCCAACACCGATTCACTCTCTTCGTGATGCAGCAACAATGTGGACGATCGCGGCAAAAGAGGGTCATGCTACAGCACAACGAGAGCTGGGGCTCTTTAACCTCAGCAACCCTGAGCTTGTCGAGAGAAGCACGCTGCCTCTCTCTAAACCACGAGATGTATTCAAACAGGCTGTTATGGAGAAGTTCGGACCTCGATCTGGAAGCACTACGCGCCATAATCCGGATAGAAGTCGAAGCAGTCTGGGTGCGGCAGGACCAGCATCTTCAGGCATGCAGGATACGACTACGGATGGTGACGTCCGTGACCCTACTATGATGTGTGTCGCTATTCATTGGATGAAGGAGGCCGAACGTGGCGGAGACGAGTTGGCCAGGACTTTCCTTGGCCAGAACGAGATGATGGGTCTATGATGATTCGCTACGGTGACGTTTGCTACAACGGCCTACCTCACCTGTCTTACGTTTTTCATCTGTTTGCACTCACGGAAGTCTTATTTGTCTAGCACAGTTGCTGACTTACCGAGAGCAAGATACAGGTTTTACATGTTCAACACATTTCCCATCTTTTTTGTTGGATACCCCCTCATGACTTTCATTTTCATTGCTACACACAGGTTTGTGTGTAGCTGTTCATTTGTATCTGTTCTGATTTTCAAAACATCAATACCCACGCAACTTGTTTGGTCATTTTAAATCAAAGCATACCGGGCATACGGATATATCATTTATCATTATCATCATCAGGGTAAAAGAATTTATGAAGGGTATGAATGAAATTCTCGCGGGGACTGGGAACATACATGGCATACGATAAATACAACAATACCCGTCTTCCGCAGTTCGCTGACTGGGAAAATATCATACGTTAACCACCCGAAGGTGAAAAGGTCGGCAGGCTGTACCAATACCATCATATTCTTTTTCATGTACCGCGCTTGCATTATTTTAACCATACTTTTTTTTATACTCTTTTGGATCTTATTCTATCAAGCTAGATAGGATAGAACAAATCATGATGGAATGACACGGGATAGGGTTTCTACATTTACGTATATCTATCTCATTTTTTGCTTACCTTACTCATATAGATGAAGATACTACGAGGTGGATATACCAACGAACGAACACGGAAATTTTATTGTTTTAGTCTTTTTTGACTCGCAACAGAGCGTCTTTGAAACCGGACATGTGCTAGTGATATGACATTACGTCCAACTGTGAATGAAGAATATGGCAGGCCCAATAGTGACCCTCTGGCGTGATACCAGGCTACCTTACGCTACCTAGGTACGTTCCGTGCGTGGTGTAATGTTAGCAGGCCTTGCTTACATGTAAGGAGGGCGATTGGAGTGGGTTTGGTCGTGATACTGCTCCTAAGTTTCCCACGGTTGTGGCTTAATCGCTCGGGTTATTGTGGTATTGGGGCACGGCGTTCACCTAAATGCGGCGGGGCAAAGGGAACAGTGATGGTATACTGAGGCCTAACGTCGTGGAAGTTACATAACTACCTACACAACTCTGGCAGCGGAACAAATGCAATATAATATTATGTATTATAGATATATAGGTACTACGGCAGTTATCCCGTATCTAGTCTTTTTTCCCTCTTGATGCTAAGCTATGCCCATTCTGTGATGCTTGCTGAGGCGCCGCGTCTACCTGCACGTCTCTCCCCTCAGCGTCTATCGAGACAACGGTCATGTCCGACCGAACGCGAAACAGCTTCCCTCTCCAGTTCACCGTGGTGCCGAGGAACACGGCCCACGTCCATATAGGTAACGCAAGGATTTCTCGTCCCAGCCATGCTAAGAACCACTCGCCAAACCGGCGCTTCTCTGCCCCGCCTCCACTGGTGCCTCGCGCGAATGGCGGTGTATTCTCGTCAACGTAGATGGTCCGCCCGGCGTGTAATCTCTTGAAGACGACGCGGTCTATAGCCATCCACAGCGTGATGCCCGTTAACCAGCAGTACAACATGGCCTTCCAGGTCTGTGGGATGCCGAAGGTTTCATGAAACCAGGGCAAACTGGTGAGACCAAACGAGATGTAGAAGCAGCACACAAGGCTCTCGACGCCGTGTTCGACCAAGGTTGCCGATAGCACTGTCCACTTCCGGGCGCGTAACCACCGAACTCTGCGTGCGGCATAGGCCCGTATAGACATGCCTGCCATGGGCTGGATGACCAGGTCGCCCCAGACGAGGCCATGGTTGGCAAAGCCGGGTAGGCTGGATCGCCATAGGAGGTCGCCGATGACATGGTCTTCGCACATGAACAGCGAGAAGTGGTCCAGCCCCTTGGGCAGAGTAGCGGCTCTGCCGGTTAGGATCGGGTTTCGGGCTGGGTCGGTGACCTGGTCGAGATGTGACTTTCGGAACATGTTGCTCTTCCCCACAATGCATGGGGCTATGCCGACGGTGTTGATGGCACTGTAAAATTTAGCGTGAGTGGTGGCCATGAACATCTCCTCTAGACGTCCGCCGCCGTGGGCCCAGGACCGCGAGAAGACGGAGGATGGGACGTTCACGTTGGACTGAGCGTCGGATCCACCGGTAACGGAAGAGCCCGAGAGTAGTGTCTGGCCCTTAGAGTTCAAACTACTCATGGAGGTGACCGTGTCCACAACTAAAGGCAATTGATGCACAAACTTATACGGTTTCGCTCTTTGGCCATTCGGTAGGTACCCGCAAAGTTTGTCGACCATACGTCCCGTTACGTCCCTGGCAATCCACACATTACAATCGAGTGGCCACATTATATCACCCTTGGCTTCCCGATACGCTCTGCTCAGGTTCCGAACCTTGGGATTCGGACCGACGTTGTCAACATGGCCCCCGTCACCGTGAAGGTAAGGGTCTTCGGTTTCGACGAAGACCTTGGCATCGAAGCCGGGGTGGTTCTCGAGGAGCTTTAGGATAACGGGGTAGGCGGCATCTTCCTTGGACGCTACGCAAAAGTATATGGTCAACTTGTCCTTGGGGTATGACTGGTGGAAGACGGAGGCTAGGCATTCGTATAGGCCGGGCTCAAGGCCTTTGGCAGGACGTATAATGGTTACATGTGGAACTTCATCTTTCGGTAAGAACGGCGATACGGGAGGTGGCGGCTTGGAAGAATAGTTGCGGAAGCTGTTGAAGCTATGGTTAGGATACCTCTCTAGTTGGGGGTTATGCTATACGAGATACGCGTATCGCGTATATCGTATAAAGGTTTGAGCTTACATCTGGTAGTTTCCTATGGTCTGCACCAGAAAGACAAAGGAACCCCATATAATGCCGACAGAGCCAAAAACTTGACTTATATTAGAGAGCATTGGGTCATGTCAAAATGGAATTAAGAAGTTGATAATTTGTTAGGTGCAATACAACAACAAGTCCACTTAGTACTAGCCATCAAACAAAATCATTCGGAAATGAACTTGAAGTTAGGCAGCTCGAGTTATGTACCTTGTGTAGGTAAGGTACCTAGGGTAGGCTAGAAATGAAGGCTGATATGTGGCTAACAGACGCAAGGACTCAGTATCGTGACGTGGGATATAAAGGTGACAATCAGCATCTTCTTGAATAAACAAGAGACAACAACACAAACTCGAGGATAATATTAATTAATGTAATGATTTAGTAATCTTCATAGTGTTTAATGTTTGGATTATGAGAATATAAAAATGGAACGGGGATTATAATTGAAATTTATTAATGAAGATCCGAACGTCAGCAATGATAGGAAATGATAGGAAATTCTCATTAAATTCCGTGTCACCGCACTGCTCTTACTCTGGTCAGTTGGTAACAGTGGTAGAGGGTTCCGCAAGTCCCGCTAGTCCCGCTATTGAGAAAAAAAAGATCCATTGGAAATTGCATACACTAACTCCCCAGGGCAAGGAGCGATAGTTGTTGCCTTGCGAATGAGGCCGTAGGGCTAACAGCCAAAGTACATAAAATAACTGAAGTTGTTAGTTGGTTGGCTGGCTGACTGGCTGCAACTCTATGTAGCTGCAATACCCACATTTTCAAGATTCAAAGGTGCATGTGCACATTGAAGCGAAATTCGGATAATTCTATAATACCGTAAGCCCGACAATCCATTTCAACTATGATTCGACTCCACTCTTTTTTTTTTTTTTTTTTTTCATCCCGCTAACAAAACTCGAATTCGATTCACGATTCTTTTTCATCTTCTCATATTCACTCATCACCAAACACAAACAAACTTTCTACAAGCAAGACAGAATCCGGGCATTGTTCCCTATCATGTGTGCTGAATGATCTACTCAGCTCAATATTGATTCGATATTTCCTTTAAATGTAAGTTGTCCCAGTATATCCTTCATGTGAATTATATGAGAAATTTTGGATACTTGCCGAGAAGTTTTGGCATGTATTAACCAAATACTCTCTGTACACCGTCGCGGTGATGACACCTTATTACTTCGGAGCTTAGAGATGTAACAGTCTCGATGAGTGCGCCAATATAGACTACAACGGTATCTGAGCGGTTCATCATGTGATGATTTCAATAACAATTACACATCAAGCAAAGTTGCTGACCTTGTCAAAGTAGGCCGGCATGATGCGCATGAGCCATGGCAAACACATCCAATGCCGTGTCTGTCACCTCGAACCAACATGAGGTCGATACATCTACTTCAAAGTCAACTTCAACATCTAAAGTGAAAACTAAATCTCACCCAAGCGGGCCTCCGCTTCATAAAATCTATGCTCTTCCTGCCCCGATTCGCATTTTTCCCTTGCCAACTTTTTATCCAAATAACCCTGTGTCTCTCTTCCATCTCGTCTATACTTGGGCGAGTCATATTCTGTCACCGCCACCAGTTGAGCCTTCTGTCATTCACAATGGTCTCTGGTGCCCGGAAACTCGTTCAGTCCAAATTAAGGACCCCAAGTCAATAAGGGCGTTATGGGAGCAAGGATTTTTTGGCAAAGGTAACTACAGTCGAAGTGAACCAAACTGGCTCAAAAGAGAGCATGCCCGGAGGGGCAAACATGACGGTCATGTAGCTGAAGATTTAACTGCCCAGCGGCGGGAAGAGCGTAAGATGATGAAGTGGGACCGTGCAAGAAAAGAACAGGAAGCCATACAACGAACTAGAATTCTCGAGGCTTGGATCGCCCCCGTAGGACCTAAGGAATTACTTGCTCTTCCAAATTCTGCATGTGACGTGAAGCCTACGGAAAACTTAGCAGACGTCATATTGGGTCAAAGCCCCGTCGCAAATGGCCAAGCAGGCGTTGTCATACCCACCACTGGTGCAAGGCTGAATGGCTCCTTGTCAACACACACCGCCATGGAGGAGACTATTGATGAGATGGACCCACCCAGCAAGGAGACAATCTTGATATCTGATGAGGTAGATGACCAACCCGTGCGCCCTCGAACCCCAACCGACCATATTGGAGCACGTAAATTCGTGCGGTTTTCGCCAAAGGTTGAGTCCACAACTTTTCGGGTGTCCGACCCGCCAAGTCCCGGTCACGTTGCGCCGTCGAATGGGCACGTGCAAGACAGCGGTCTACCCAAGGGAAGCTTATCATCCCAACCGGCAGATTTGGGTCTACCAGCGCCTCTTGTTGGGGAGAACCCTGTTTCCAAGACCAGCTCTAAGTTGGAGACCCAGATCGTAGACAGGGAACATCTGCAATTATGCCTGGAAGAAACCTTTTATCTTGTCTTTGCCCTAGGGGCGCTGACGGTCATAAACCCAGCGACTGGTAAGCCGTTCAGTGCATCGGAGTTATTCACACTCTTCCGCCAGACATCATATATGCCCCCGAGGATGAGCAATCTCCAACCGGATGATCCATTTCTCCTTCATTATGCTGTGTATCACCATTTCCGTTCCCTGGGTTGGGTAACGCGGCCTGGAATAAAGTTTGGTGTGGATTGGATGTTATATAACCGCGGACCCGTCTTCTCTCATGCAGAGTTTGCAGTCATCGTCTTACCTGCATATACGCATCCATATTGGAAGGCTGAGGGTCGTGAGCCCCCAAGTAGAAGCTGGCATTGGCTTCATACGGTTAACCGTGTGCAATCTACGGCGTTGAAGACCTTGGTACTGACATACGTTGACGTGCCACCTCCATTTGACGAGGGGCTTGGCGCGACGGAGATTTTAAAGAGGTACAAAGTCCGCGAGTTTATTGTGAAGAGATGGCTCAGCAATAGGAACAGGGATTGAAACCCTTTATGTACTTATAATCATGAGGTGGGATGAGCCGGAATCACAGCTGCATATGATGGCGTTATGGTATTAGAGGCCAATAATGAGCCATGTCAGGATTGGGACGTGTAAATGTATCGCGAGTGGTATTAGCTGCAGGCAATGAATTTATCCCACTCTAATTTTCCTAAATTTTTACAGGCGCTTTTACGAAGTGAAGGTTGAAAATCTGTCTCTCATATATTCTTAATACCGTAAATACCGTAGAAGGGTAGCCAAACCAGTCTTTTTACCCCCTTATAATCATCACTCATCCACTCATCTTACTAGGAACTTTCCTCTCGCTCCTCCTCCGGCTCAGCAGTCCCACGCTCGTAATCATTTTCACTAGCTTCCGGCAAGAACCTCGACGAGACGATGTAGACAAGTGCGAGCACGACCAAGATGACCCACACCAGGTATCCCCAGACAATCTGGTCCTTGACCCCGATAGCAAACAAGCTCGTGAACAGCGCGGGCGAAAACGCGCGCAGCCCGCTCGTGATGGTCAGCGCGAGGGCATTCAGCGTGCCCAGCGCCTCGGGCGCGGGACTCACGTCGTTGAGCGCGAGCTGCACGCCCGTGAACGCCATGCTCACCCCCGGGCCCACGGCCAGCAAAATCGGGATCAGGATCCAGAACGCGAGCTCGGCCTCGCGCGTCCCCTGGTACATGATCAGATTCATGACGGGCATGACGGCGAAGAAAAAAGGCCAGGCGTAGCCGCACGCGCGCAGGACGCCGTTGGTGCCGATGCGGTGTTGCAGGGGCGGGAAGACGACGAGGAGCCAGATGGCTTGGGAGAGGCCCGTCAGGCCCATGAAGAGGGAGATTTGGAGGGGGGTGAGCCCGAAGCCGCCGAGAGCGGTGGACGTGAACCAGAAGACGGGCACGATGGCGGTGTAGGAGAAGCCGAGGATCATCACGTGGCTGTAGTTGTACAGCACGATGCGCACGTCGGGGCGTTTGAGCAGGGAGAGGGCCGAGTAGGAGGGTAGGGGTTTGGGGGGCCCGCCGGCTTCGGCGGTGGAGTCGGGGTCGGTTGATGAGGGCTTGTTAGATGATTTCTTGTGCAGCGTTTCCTCGACGAAGAGGGCGCTGGTCACTACGGCGGTTAAACCGATGCACCCCACGACAAGCGACGACAGCGCGTAGGGGTACTCCTCGAAGAACCGCACGCCCCCGAAGGCGCCCGGATACTGGGCCGCGGGATCCGCGAGCGCGCCCCCGATCAAGGGTCCGATGAACAAGCCAATGTTCCCGCTGAACGCGAACCAGCTGAAGGCGCGGGCCTGCGTGCGCGGGGTGCTGTGCTCGGCGATCATGGCGCGGATCGTGACGATGGTTCCGGCGAAGACGCCGGCGAGGCACCGCAGCACGATCATCTGCCAGATGGTCTGCGCGAGGCCGAACAAAGAGGTGGCGACCACGACGCCGACGAGCGAGGAGACGAGCACGGGCTTCCGGCCCCACCGGTCGGCGAGGCGGCCCCAGGGGAGCATCACGAGCATTTGGGTTAAGGAGAAGAGAGACTCGATTAGGCCGCCGTAGAAGCCTACGTCGGCTTCGTCCACTGTGCAACTGGGTCAGTGTTTGCTAGTATTTGGTTTGGAGGGGTAGTAGATGAATGTGGATGTGAGGGACAGAAGAAGCCTGCCATCCCACAATACTAGAAAAAGAGAATAAATAATAAACTTACAGTTCCCATTCCGCTGCACCATCTGGTTGATATAAGGGAAAATAGAGAAAAAGGCGATGGGCTCAACAAGACGCGCATAGCATAAAAAGAAAATCTGCCATTTGGGCAGCGGTTTATCCTCAGGCTTCGGGAGCAGCGGATGGTGAGACCCGGCCTCGTCTCCGGCGACGGCAGTGGCAACGTCCGAGTCGTTGGTTATGGTCACCGGAGATGTGGCCAGCAACGGCGTTGTCTCAGTTGCGGTGACTTCGGGGCCGCCGGTATCCCCTTTGCGGATGCTTTTGGTGGAGGAGCCGCTCGAGGAGCTGCTGCTCGATGAACTGCTGCTGCATGGCATTGTGAGGTTGTTATTTCTTGGCGATTTGATAATTGAATTCCCAAGCCAAGAGACCTTGTCGTAGTTTCAACGTGCCAAGTTATTGTAGTCTCTCGTCCTGAAGCTAAACTCGAGGCAACCTGAGATTCTTCGGATGCAGATGTCCCAATTGCCTCTGCGTGAATTTCCCCAGTCAAGAATCAGAGGAAAGAAAAAGTTTTCTTTTCCTTGCCGATCTTTAAGAAGAGGCTGGCGTGCTTACGACGCGAGCAGAAACAGTTGGGAACAAGACAAGGTTGAAAGGGGATTATGCTTATTCTGCTGATTAGCTATTCTATACATAGAAGATTATCGGGGAATCAGATACAGTGTGTAGCACATAGTGTAATACAGACACGGAGACTGTACGCGGCGCCGATGTCTTGTCTCTTTATCGCGTTTGTGACATATGATTTTAGTTCGCTAATCGCTATTAGGTATTGTACATGCCTATAAGGTTAGGTAAGTTAGGGTATAATAATCGCTATGATTCTACTTGTGCTACCTAACCTAGGTACTATGTAACCAACCCCTCACCCGTGGCTTTATCGATCACGCCTTCTCGCATCATTTTTATATCCAACGGTTTTCTCTAGTTAAATATTAAATAATTTAACTTTTGCATCCTGTTTTATTTCATGTCACATTTCACATCTCAAAATTGACTCATCAAAATATACTTCAATATAATATACTACCCAGTACCTATACTACATCCAGCCGCAATTGCTACTTGAAGACATTAATGACAGAAAAAAAAGGAGGGATTGAAAATACAGATGAGCAGCTACTCAAGGTAGATGTCGGTCTGATTTCGAAACTCATAACACATCATATCACAGCCAGCATAACTTATGGTGTCACATAACAATAAAAACAAATACAGCCATGGCTTCTTCATACGCGGACTTCTTCATACGCGGAATGGCAGGTTCACCTCGCCAGGAGCGTGGTATGTTGGGACCTTCATGTCGAGCGCTTCGCCAGAATATCCGAGATCTTCGGCCGTCAACATGGCGCACTTCTCACCGATGAGGAGAGCGGTCGAGTATCTACATCAGTGTTAACAACTATTTGACTCAAGCATAGATCAGACTTTCGACTTACGTGTTGCAGCCAACATTGTCAGGGCAGATACTGAGATCCGCAACCTTGAGGCCCTTAACACCGTGGACATTTAGACGTTCGTCCAGAACACCGTGCTTCACAATGCTATTGCCTTCCTTAGGGGCCATGGAGCAAGTCTAATATCACGAAATTAGCGCCGTTCGAGCATACCGAAAAGGATCATAAAGTAACAAGGGAAGTACTTACACCCAGGCAGTGCCATGTGCTCTCCACGTGTCTCCTCACCCATTCTTCAACCACTTCAATATCCTTCTTAGTGTACTTGAGATCTTCTCGGATATCGGCCTTGTTACTGTTGAGGACGCTCAACTCTGGTTTCTTCGATGGTGCTGGGTTAAAGCAACTCCAGCTACCGTGCTGCAGACCAGCACTCAGGTTGCCCGGGAGGGCGTAGCGCTGAGTGGTCTCAAGGTCCATGTCATTAGCACGAGCTGGCGAGTCATAGTCGAAGAACGGGTGCATAGCCTGAACTTCGCCGGCGTAAGCGTCCATGCGTCGGGCTGTCTCTCGCGATTTTATGTATCCCCACACCATCGGTGCCATGTCACGCTCGTCATTCATGAAGCCTGGGTCAAAGTCTGGGCTCTCGTAAGGGTCTTTCGACTTGATGTGTACGAATCCTCGGGAAAATGGATACTCTAAGAAGTGGAACATTGTGAAGAACTTTCCAGGGGGCCTATAAAGTGTGAGAAATCATATCACGTCTTTAACAGAGCGATACTTACATGAGCATGTGGTCACCAAACCAGCCAGAAATAACGGAGTAGTGCATGACGGGCTTGTCAGGCTTGTTCTTGAAGTACGACTTCCAACCCTCGTTAAATTGTGGTGTTGGCCAGGATTCGAACTCCTTGAGCTCCTCCTCCGTTGGGCGAATCTTCACACCAGCCTCAATGCCGTTGGTGGAAAGTGGGCCAGTTCCCTTTAGTGCCCATTCGTCGAATACCTCTGCAACTGAGTTAGGATCATGATAAAGTGTACGTGTACTAGTGTGTGAAGTACTTACTCTTTTGCACTTCAGGGTCACCTCGAACGAAGTCGTCGAAACTTTCGACCTCAGGCTTAGCACGGAACACTGAGAAGGTCAAGTAGTGGTCTTGGAAGTTGAGTCCCACACCGGGGAGATCGACGATTGGTTCAACGCCAGCTGCCTTCAGCTTCTCGGGGTCACCTAATAAGATGTTAATGCTAGGATCGGAACCTACTGACATTATAATACGTACCAATTCCGGATCGTTGAAGGATTAGGGGCGAAGAAATGGTACCTCCGGACACAATGATCTGCTTGCGTGCCTTGAAGGTGCGAGTCTTTAGCTGGTTGGGATGAAGCGGCTTCGTTGGTCTGGAAACTCAATCAGCTCTCTTGCATACGATTTTATGTGAAATATCATGAAAACCTACACGGTCTGGACAGCGACCGCTCTGCCGTTCTCGATGATGACCTTCTCCACCTTAGTGTTGCAAGCAAGGTATAGGTTGCTGTGCACAGCACGAGTCGAATGAACGTATGCGTGTGCACTGTCGCTACGTCTGCCAGTCTACACCACCGTGTCAGTCATTGATCCCGAGCAATATAGGAGCAAGTATACATACATCACGGTTAATCCATTTCAACCAATGTTCAGCACCGTGGGCAGTGCTAAGGTCTTCCAAATCATCGACAATAGGAATGTCTTGGGATTCCGCAGCCCTAAGAAAGTCATCCTTGATGGGGTATGTGCTTGGATATAATTAGCCATATGCTTTTCTGAAGTTAGGAATAATATTTACTTACTAGTTGCCGAAGGACACTTTAATCGGCCCCTCAAATCCGTGGAGTTCCCTGTCTTGGTAAGCTTTTTTGTCTCATGCAACCCTAGGTACGCATGGTGAACTAACTTGTTGTGGCAGGCACGCTGATAGGTTTCATGCTTCCTCATGAGCGGTAGGAGCTCCTTCGTCGTCCATCCCTTTGCCTGGAAGTCATCGTAGTCCGAAGCCGAAGCACGTGTGTACATCTAAGGTGTATTAGCATCACAGCATCTCGCATCTCGAACGACCACTTACCAAGAAGTTGATGCTGGAGCCACCTCCCAGAATATGGGCACATGGAACCACCGCCTTTCTCCCCGAGAGCCATTTCGATGGACGAGACTCATAGAAGGAGGCCGTTTTCGAGTCCAGCTTCATGTTACGGGGGTAAACCCCTGGCCTGAAGACCCATGGGTTGTTCAGGTTGCTTTCACCAGCCTCGATGAGCAGAATCTTCAGGTTGTGATCCAAATTCGCCAATCTGGGTACCTAAGATGAGCACAAGAGCCATTTATCGGGGTTACGAATGTAACACATACCGGCCAGCTACCACACACCCGCAACTACCTCCACCACAGATGATGATGTCGAATTCCTCTGGCAAAGACATATCTTCTTGTTGTTTTGTGTTCCAGGTGAAAAGTTTAGAGAACATGTTGTGAAACCGGCTTTGGGGGCACTGACTTTCTACTTATGCTTTGCCGAATGGTGGCGGCGTCAGGGGATACAAATATCCAAAGAGAGGGGGACCCGACAAGCTGCAGCCATCCGACCTCGATTGATGTACTTCGCCCCAAAAGGCCAATGAAGGACTCTTGCTAGTAAAGATATGCACTCAAGCACTATTGTTAGCTGCAATCCTCCAACATCCCCTCTCCCGGCAACTCCTTTACATGATTGCCAACTCATAGGCGAGGTCATATGATATCGATGAATGCAACAATTCTGCATTGATACCGGTATTCATTAAGTGCTAGTCGGGATGGATGGAAAGCTAATCATGGATAGGCTTCACCCAGCGGCACCGTCTCATCCAACCAGAGCTGGGAATTACCAGGTTGGAGTCTGTATTAAACTGCCTTACATTAAGTATGACACACGTCACACTTTCTTAGCATTCTCATGGAGGTTCAGGCTTTGGAGTATTGGATAAACAGATTGACGTGATGGGTTAATCGAGTTGGAGGTGATGTCGCCCAGTAGCGGCATCTCGGTGAGGCTCGGAGAGTTGGCCATCACAGCCTTGTGGCCCCCTTACCCCTGTTCCCCCATACTCCCCCTTGTTCCCTTGCTATATTAGGCAACTTTCAACAGACCTACAACGTCTATTGACCATTAGCATATGCAGCTCATATGCACGATGGGAGTTGGAATGCGGGGTGGAAGCAACGTCAAGTCAAATACCCGTAGAAGCTAGATGCGGCCTCCTCAGGGTATACTTCCCCGCAGTTCCAAGTTCTCCAGGTGGATATTACTGCATAGTATAGTTCGTTTAATTCTCTGGGTCTATCCAAACTATCCAAAGGCAGCACTATGCATACCCATAGGTAGCTCAGCTTGAACCAATAGCCATCTTGCCGTACCTCAGCACCCAAGCGTCAATCCTTCACTTGACCAAAAGGCCTCGTAATGATCAGGATTGGCAGCTGTTCCCCTTTCGACTCGACGAGGACAATCCTGTATGTCTAGCTCATAGGAATATACCAATCACATACAAGGTCTAGGGGACCTATTAAGTAATACTAAGGGGTAAAAGAATCAAGATCTGTTAGCCCAGGCCTTACTTTTACAGCTTTAGTACTTACTAGCCGCTTGGGCCGTGATGAAAACCAGACGTTCTCCGCGTATGCTACTATAGTAGCATACGTAGGTATGTGGTCGATGGCAACTCCAAGCTGAGATTCATACCTGTCTGCCTACTACTACTACTATGGTAAGTACGTATACGGCGAACTGCCGATGAAACTGCTACTGGGCGATCCTGCCTGCACTATTTCGAGCTGCGTAAGTATTCCAAAAATTCCCGTTGCATTCGACCACTGCACCTCGACGAGGGGAAAATTGGAGTAGCTGACATCCTCGCGCTGCAACAGACAACCCGTGATTATGTCTTCCGACCAATTCAAACCACAGGCCCTCCTCCACCTCCCTCGGACTCGATTGTTCAATAGGTATGCTTGGACCCTACACTTTTGGCCGGTCGCTTGGAAGGGAAGGGGGGGGCCGTTGCTTGGGGAGCGAGCCTATGGGAGGGCTGGGCGTTTCGGATGGAGTTCCCATCTTTCCCGTCACTCTATCTAGGTATCTATACCACAGATCGTCGTCGGGATGGACACGCTAGATTACTTGCCTTCGTGGTGTCGTGACCTTTTCTCCACATTCCAACAAGCGCAAACCCCTTAATCCGGTCTTGAAGGAGCTAGAGGTAATATGGTTCAAGGAACTGTACTTCTGAGAACGCGCTGATATCTCGGTTTTCGTGGAAGTTTCTCCAAGTCAGCTTACTTCCATGGGATCTTCTTGCGTTCGCATAACGAGATGCTATTGTGTTATAGATACCTATTCTCGAACAGAGGGGGCGAAGCTATGAGAGAAGGAACCTGGGGCGCAGTAGTTACCTACATAGTCTGCGAGATGTCTACAGGACGCGCGACTTGCATGCCTATCTATGTTTGGCCAATGGGAGTATAACTATGAGCAGTGCCCCCACGCAGAGCTGATTGCTTGTTCGAGAAAAGGACCTATGGGTATTTGCCGTGGTAGATCTATCTATATCTCGGCTTCTGGACTTCCTGTAAGACATCTATCTTTATATGTAGGTAGGTATAGCTGTTCGCGCATGGTAGCACCACAGAGTACTAGGTAGGCAACGTTCTCGAATAGGTAGGTAGGTAGGAAGATAGGTATTTGAAGTGTTGGTGCTTTTGCTTTTCATATACCGTTCAGTTGATTTTGATATGTCAATCTTCCGTTCGAATCTCGTTGGGATCACAAGAATCTGAGACATTGGTTATATGCTTGTCGTGATGTAGGTATAATGCGCGGCAATATACCTAGCATCGTAAAGGCTATATCATCGCTGTTATAACTTTGGAGATATTGACTTGATTTGCGTTTGCAAAGATGCACGGTTCGTATATATCATTTCTCTATAGTTACATGTATCCATTACAACTCTACGCCCAAATTTACAAAAGTGCAATATACTCGAGTTTAGGAGGGTTACCATCTCGTCTGGCGTCATCCATTTCACGCGAACAGCAAATCGCTGCATCATACCTAATACTGGTATTACCCGATCAGGAAGGATCGCTAAGCCCTATAATGGGTTAACTAGAGGGCACACGCTCGCGCGCGCCACAAATGCCCGAGTTTTCTCGGACTCAATTTTAATGTTACTAAAGGCTGCTTTCGGGCTAGCGCAGCGCTAAGTATTTAAGGTTTTGATAAGACGATTTGATTGGGTGCAGCACCCTTTAGATCACATGACCTGCTTTTTCAAGTTGTAACTCTTTTTTTTTAGATGGTAGGGAGCACACGGGCCATCAACACTTCTTATTCAACCCTTCCAATTCAACCCTTCCTATTCAATTCAAGTGATTGAATTGATCGGATTGATTGAAGTTATTGAATTGATTAAATTGATTGAATTTATGGATGGATTGATTGATTAAATGGCTGATCTACATACATATCCTGTTGCAAGCTGGCTGGCTGGCTGGCTGGCTGGCTGGCTGAATAGCTGGCTGAATAGCCCGGGCCAGCTCATCCAACGCTGGATCCAAAGCCGGATCTAATAGCTGCTTGAATAGCTGATTAAATGCCTGATTAACGACCTGATCAAATACCTGATCAAATACCTGATCTGTTGATTAATTAAAGACCTGATTGAATATTGAATCAATGGGATCAAGGGATCAACGCAATCAAGGGGATCAAAGGGATCTAAGAGTTGATCAAAGGTGTTCCGATCATGTGACTTCAATCACATCATGTGATCAAAGTCTCGGAACATCTTTAATCAGGTCCTTGATCAGTTCTTAGATCCCTTGATCCCCTTAATCCCTTTGATCCCTTTAATCTAGTATTCAATCAGGTCTTTAATCAATCAACAGATCAGGTATTTGATCAGGTATTTGATCAGGTATTTGATCAGGTATTTGATCAGGTATTTGATCAGGTATTTGATCAGGTATTTGATCAGCTATTCAAACAGCTCCAGCTTTGGATCCAGCGTTGGATAAGCTGGGGCCCTTAGGTGCACTTTTAGAGCGCCCCCAGCCCAAACCACATTCAACCCTTTTTCTACTTTAAATAACTTTTGAATCAGATATTGCACCATAGTGAACCCGGGCCCAATTGAAAGCGCCTCTAATTGCTGATTGATTGATACCGGTCTCGAATTGATGCGATATCTGGTCATGAAGTTATTCAAGTAAATAGGTGGCAGAATGGGAGGCACGTGATCACCCTTGAAGCCACTCTAAAGGGCCCTTGGAGCCCTTAGAGCTAAACCTTATTCAACCCTTTCAACCTTGAATACGTTTCTGAAACATATAGCTGCAAGGGTGCAACCGCATCCAATTGAAAGCGCATTCAATTACGAATCCATTGATACCGCTCTTGGATTGAGGCAATACGTAGTTGAAAAGTTATTTTTGTATATGTAACTATTGAGAGGGGTCACGTGACACTGCTTGGGGTGACCCCAGGCGGCTTTAGGGCTCTTAGGCGGCTCTAAAGGCCCTTAATGTGTCCCCAACGCTAATCACGTGCCCCCATCTTGCCAGCCTATTTACCTGAATAACTTTGCAACCATGTATCGCCTCAGTTTGGGGCCCAGATCAATCAATTGGCAATTGAATGCTCTTTCAATTGAATCCGGATGCATCGTGGTGCCACATGTTGTTGAAAAGTTATGTGATTGGATTGATGTGGGCAGCTGTGGCACTCACTGGATCACATGACCTGCTTTTTCAAGCTGCAACTCTTTTTTTTTTGATGGTATGGAATATACAAACCATCAACCCTTCTGATTTAACCCTTCCAATTCAATTCAACTGATTGAATTAATCGGATTGAACTGATCGGATTGAACTGATTGGATTGATTGATGGACTGACTGATTAAATGCAACACCTTTCGGATCACGCGACTGCCTGCAACACTTTTTTGGTATAGTAGGGGCCATCAACCCTTCCAACTGAACTCAATTCAACTGATTGAATTGATCGATTTAGATTGAATTAATCGGATTGGACTGATTGGATTGATTGAATTAATGGATTAATGGATTGATTAATTGAATAGCTGATTTACATATCCTATTGTAAGCTGGCTGGATAGCTGGCTGAATAGCCCGGGCCAGCTTATCCAACACTGGTTCCAAAGCTGGATCTAATAGCTGTTTGAATAGCTGATCAAATAGCTGCTCAACAACTTGATTTATTGATTGATTAAAGACCTGATTGAATACTAGATTAAAGGAATCAAGGGGATTAAGGGGATCAAGGGATTTAAGAACTGATTAAGGACCTGATTAAAGTCACATGACCGGAACATCTTTGCTCAGCTTCTCGATCAGCTCTTAGATCCCCTTGATTGCATTAATCCCTTGGTCTCTTTGATTCATTATTCAATTAGGTCTTTAATCACTCAACAAATCAGATCGTTAATCAGGTATTTGATCAGCTATTCAAGCAGCTATTAGATCCAGCTTTGGATCCAACGTTGGATGAGCTGGCCCGGGCTATTCAACCAGCTATCCAGCCAGCCAGCCAGCTTGCAACAGGATATGCAGATCAGCTATTCACTCAATCTGATCAATTCAATCAATCCGATCAATTCAATCAGTTGAATTGAATAAGAAGGGTTCAATTGGAAAGGTTGCATCAGAAGGGTTGATGGCTCCTACAGTCCAAAAAAAAGAGTTGCAGCTTGAAAAAGCAGGTCATGTGATCCAATGGATACTGCACCCAATCAAATCATCGTGTCAAAACCTTGAAAATCTTTTGCGTGGCACTAGCCTGAGAGTAGCCTCTGGGACCCACAATTCCAGTGATTCCAGCCAATCTCGACTTTCTTGCACGGGCTATTGAGGTAATTGAATACATATATTTTCCATTCTTATAACAGCTGTAATAGGTTAATCAGATCTTAATGGCCGCTGACGGATCTGAATGTCTTCAGGGCTTATAATAATATTAAACCTTCAATATTCCTTATTTGAAAGCTTAAGCACTTAATGAGACTTGAAGCTTAAGCACTTTTCCATACGTGTGGCTGCATTTGTGGCTCCCCACGTGGCTTGATAGTCTTGGCAAACCTTCCTCTTTTGCAAAGCCCAAAATTCCTCTAAGTCTTGAGGTGTGGCTGTATGTGTGGCTCCATATGTGGCTTGAGGATCTTGGCAAACCTTCCTCTTTTGCAAAGCCCAAAATTCCTCCCCTAGAGACCCACAAGCTTACGTGAGCAACCATTTGAAGTCTTGGCAAACCTTCCTCTTTTGCAAAGCCCAAAATTCCTCCCCTAGAGACCCACAAGCTTACGTGAACAACATCCCCACCTTCCTAAAGTGGAAAAGGTTTCCTATTTGAGCCTAGCGCGTTTGCTTAGTAATCCAAATCCCCTTGGGAAAAAAACCGTACAGTAACCCTCGAAAACTCGGGCATTTAGCCTAAAAGGAGGACTGGGCCAATGGGAAGGCGCTTAATCAGCAGGGCTAGTTTGGAAACAAGGCAATTGAAACCTTAATGTGGTAGTGGGCCAATGAAAAGCGGCGGTTCTCTTGCTAGTTATGTGGGACTGGGATGAGCTTAATGAGTTGGGGCCACATCTAGCGATATAGTAAACTCACGTGATCTAGGACTTGGTCTAGCACATGCAGCTGGTGTTACAGGTGGCGGCTAGTGACAGATTGCACCGACTTTGACATGAACTGTCATGAATTCTGAACTATGTACTCTCATATTCCGTATGTATAGAGTACTATCAGCACAAAAAGCACCTCAAAACACACAAGAAATACCTACACGCACTCGGCGCGAAGCTCTCCAGCGAATTCCAAGCTCGCGGCTCCAGTCTTGCGGGAGGGCCGGCATCACGATATCTTGAACCGGGCCCTCGGAAACGTTGTATAAACCGAGATCAGCGAGATCACTTGGCGTAGGTATATTGTTGACGAGCTACTCCTACCTATCCGAAGTAGAGAAAAATGTGTACCTACACTAGCCACGGGCACCTCTCTTAAGGATCAGTCTTTAAACTAGAAGTAGAAGCAGCTTTGCCCTCGTGTCCTGGAAAAGACGCGTCAGCTCTATCCTGGCTTTGATGTTGATTCCCTTCGTCCTTGTCTCCGAAGCCACTCATGTCTATCGATTTTACCCTTCTTCAAGAATATAGAGTCTTTGTTCCAGGTTCGAGGATGTTCTAGTTAGATGAGGCCAATATAACTAGCTGTCGACTGATTTCGCTACCAGATGGTGGTTCAACGCTATGAGTTGGGTATTAGTTTGCATCAAGACGACGGTATTGTTAGCTAGAAGCAACTCAAGGACAATATCCCATTTCTGGTTGCTATAACTCTGACGAGGGCCTCCCTGAAACCCCACTCTCCGATCGGTCGCCTTTACGCATCGCTGGGAATGAAAACAATTACTGGCGGGTTGATATAGGAGTCGGTCGAGACTACCGGCGATCAAGAATTCACGGCAGGCATAGGAACGTGATGTCACCAGGAGGGCAGAATTTCCGTATTGAACAGCCCGAAGGATTAAACTATTCCCTTTTGCTACCAAAGATGGGCTCAAAGCTCGTGAGCATGAGATGGACTATATCTATCACATTGTACACTCAAGGTTGTACTTTGAGAGGCTCTCTTGCTGATACATTCAATTTGGCACATAACTGCTAATTTGTTGGGCCGCTGAGGCCAGCGGTGCTGCTGCCTTTGTCCTAGGCAGCAGCAGACAGTATCGGGCGTCTAGCTCTGTCAGAACGAGTATCGAGTGCTATTTTTCTCGAACTCGATGAACACGTATAGCACGTAGTCGGGTAAAGTTACACTAGAAAAAAAAAAAGGTAAATATTTGTGACATGATCGTGATCTATGCATTATTGTATTGCACTTATATGTCCATTATAGGGCCTTGGCTCAAAGATACCTATATGTAGGTTATAAGAAAAGTTTGATGACATTCTGAGACAGTTTGTCTTAACCGAAGAAGTATTAGAGTGTGGATATGGCCATCTACTTCCTGTGAATGTTTGCTAGTAGGTATATCCCCTGCTTAGCCCTACATAGTATATCCCGGGAGCCATGAGGCTTAAAAGGCTATTGCGAGACGACCTAAGCGGGCCCGGCGGATCTCCGAAGCAAGCGGCTATTGGTAGGCAGGACTTCGGGGGTAGCAATCTTAGGAGGGCTCCATCGTTAGAGGAAAAAAAATATTGTGCTCGAGGAAAAGGATTGGTAATAGCTAGGTCTATAAGCTATTGTAGCATGCACAACTTTCAACACCTGGCCCGACTAGCTCACCGGTAGAGCGCCTCACTAGTATGATCTCCTGTCCCGTCCGAACTTCAGAGGTCCTGGCCTAAAGGCGATACATACCCCGTAATGAGGAGGCAACAGGTTCGACTCCTGTGTTGGGCATTATTTTTGTCTTTTTTCTTTTCTGTGAATTTTTAGTCAAGTCATCATAGTCCTTCATCGTAGTGACTGATGTGCCGACTATCCATCAGATCCTACTAACAATATTTGGTTCATTTTGAGTGGGCATTGGTAGGTAAAAGTGACTAAAATATGCCATTTATTATCCATTTTTGCTATTTTAGCCAGGAACAAGTATCTAACGTGAAAGAGGTAGATGGTATTGACTAGATGGTTGAATGATCTTATGATTTGGCGACGTGTGTCTGTTTCATTGCATACTAAACAAGAAAATAGGCATGGATCAACTCTTGGTCAAAAGTCGTCAAGGGTCTGCTACATTATCATGATAGCAAGCCTTTCTGTTGTGCTTAAGGAGACAAGAGAAATAGAAGAGGACAAAAGAAAGGGGAAATTGTAGACGACGACGACGATATAGTTAACTTAGAACTCGGAAGAAAAGGGCGATAACAAGCCATAGACATTTCGGTACAAGGGGCAATGGCCAACAGAAGCTTTTCTGAGGCGCCCATGGCGTCCATGGCTTCCCTAGCATCTACTTAAATGACAATAAGAAAACCGAATATCACCCAGCAATCATGGCAAGATGGCCGAGTTGGTTATGGCGTGAGGTTAAGGTCACCTTAGCATCTAATTCCTCATGGAGCAATCCGCGTGGGTTCAAGTCCCACTCTTGTCAAAAGAACTTTCTTTTTTTTCTTTCTTCTGTTAAAGATGTGAAATGATTTTGCAGTTTTGGAATTACTTTTTGGTTTATTTTTATTTTGTGTGAAGGTCATGTGAGTTAATGGCTTATCTAATCGCGCTATGTAACAACCCTAACTCAAAGTCACAAGTCAGGTAATTACTACATACGTACGCTTCTCTTTCGGGCCTCGGCACAAGTCTACGAGCCATCTACTGTAAGAGGGTTAGTCTGGGCCTTGTCTTTAGTCTCTGTAGCTTCTACAGTAGTGACCATGTGTGCCGCTGTGTCGGAGTTGGATATTTTCAACGCTTGCCTAATAACTGTTCCAGTGATTAGTACTCAGGTTAGTATTGATCTATACTGCCTGCTGGATAAGTGGAAATATTGTGAAGTTTTTTCGTTCAATATAACTACTTGCAATGTTCAGGTTGCAATGCTGTGGGTACTTCGAGTTACATGCACTGGTAGTAGGTACTTTGTACATGACATGTTGGTTGACGGTTGACCATTGACGTAGCCGTATATCCCACCAATCACTTCCAACTAAGCCTAATTCTGCCTGGGGGTTCTCAGGGACCCCACACATGCACTGCCCAGTTAGAACCTCCATGGATGCAAATCTAGGCAGCCTAGGCAAGCACCTACCTAATATGCTACCTAATGCTTTATGATGGCAACTGCAATGGACCGTGGGTGGACTCAGCTGAGGCTGAAGTCGCGAACTTTGTCTTTCTCATTCTTTTTCAATGTCTTTAACTTGAATACACCTGGATAGTACCATTTCTTTAAAACCAATTACCAGTTACCCATTCATTTCGAGGCCTCGATATTTCCAGTGACAGCTTGCTATTACATCGTTCTGCTCAATTACCTCTCACGAACTAAGCTCTTATATAAATCTCACGAGTCATGGGGAAACCATCAGATAAACAGGACCCTAAGGATGCAACCGATGCCGTCTCTCTGCATACCAACCCGGGCGAGAGCTCTAGAGAAGATCATCCCAACTATGATGATTTCGATGCACCCGAAATATCAATTGACGACTTGCCACCGAATTATAGCGATGCTGTCGAGTCATCCGAAGCCGCTTCTTTGCTTCCGACTAACCCCGCCACCACTACGCGACCACATCTTCCAGACGGTACCTACATCGAAGATCCAAACACTGGTTCCGAATCGTACATCTCTCGGAGTCTTGAAGATCCAGAAAAGCTAGAGGCACATATTCGAACATGCGCCGGAATTCCTCCGCGGCCATATGTCAAGCTCGTCGGAACTCATTCCGAGACAAGAAAAGATAGCAAAGGAAATACAGAGAAGAATACGATCACCGATTTCGACATTTCTGTTGAATTAACACCCTACTTGTATTCCGATGCCCAGTACAGACGGTCGTGGTCGAAACTGCGCACCGTGGAGAACTTCGAAAAAGCGAAACGGGGAACCATTCTGAAGAAGTGCGCCCCGGCAAATCAGAATATCGAGCTTGGTGATACGGAGCCAACATTGAGGGAGTGGTGCCACCGATATGCTGCGAGCCATGCGGGATTGAAGGTCTTCACCCTTCAAAAAAGAGTGATTGGGCTTCATGAGGAGTACCTTAAGCAGCGACTGCGGGAGTTGGTCCGTGATGCGAACTACCGCGGGCACCTTCATGTAGAGATCTTGATGAAGGGCGCAACCGTCGACTGCTACAATGAGGCTAAGACGAACAGGTGGCGTCTAACTAAGTGGATACAAGTCCTGTTCACTGTCACCCTTTTATTTATCTTCACCTGGCCGTACCTATGGCTGCGCACGAAAAGGTGGGAGGTAGCTATCGTCGATTGGGAGTTCTCGCGGGTTGTCGATGGCCGTCCTAAGGAGTATGTAAGCATCAGTGAGGACCAATGGTACAACATGTGGGGGCGTACTATTTTCAAAGCGGTGCTAGGAAAGCGGCAGGGGTTATTGGATCACGCGGATTTGAGACGGGCCCAAGAGGCCGAACCGGCGTTCGATACCGGTAACTCGACTGTTGACGGAGGACTCGGACTATTTAGAGCCGGCATACATGCCATAACTGAGGTTAATCGTCAATTAGGTTGGGGTGGGGACTGCTAGAAGCGTTCCCCGGAAACAATTTGTAGTCGGAGTTATCAACTTCGAGATCTTGTCTACGGTATCTCTTTCCTAGGATTCAGTTATCTGCTAGCACGGGCGTCTCTATGGACGGAGATTTTCATTATCACAGTGATACTTGGAGTTCGATGTTTGATGTTCCTATTGGGATAAAGATGGGTTAATGAATGAATAAAATGGCCATTTTAGCTGAAACATATACTAGGACGATTTGATGCCACTTGTGCCTGAGCTTTCCTATCTCTGGCTGCGTACCCCTTGTGATTATCTGTTGATTATCTCTTGTATAATTTTAGATAACACCGCCTAGTTGCTTGAGTTGCCTCGGCGTAGCTCGGGAACTATTAGTTATGTAGGCACCTATCTATAAAAGGGTTGATATCTTAGGCGTGAATGAATACCGAGACAATTCCTATCTAGCGTTGGGTTTCAAGCATGATTGTTTAGATTAGGACAATAGACCGACTATTATGCCAATGGCCCTCCCACTTATTGTTGTTATTATCCAACGATACGCTGACAAGAGGAGAGAATGGCGGAGGATATTTGTTTGATAATGGAAACTATGCATTAGTTTTAAGGGAGGTTCGGAAGTCGTCTCGGCTATCAGTGGAGAAAGAGTGAGGTCATCAATGGTTGGAAGATCAACAGCGCTGAAGTGTTAACAACTTGGGGGGTGTTTATCAATTACCTATGCCCCTTTCGTGCAACCGAATTCGTAAAGAACCCCGATTAGAATGTGACTTGGGTTATGGAAGAAGATAAGGCATTACGAATACCTGACTGTTTACCTAGTAGGATAATGGTTTAGCTGAAAAAACCCCCCAGCCCAAATGCCCAGGTGATGATGACCCAAGTTCGTAATTGAATGGAAAGAGATTGTTGATTCACTAGATGAACCAACTCAAACGATGCAACTATACGAC
Source organism: Hypoxylon fragiforme (assembly GCF_022984875.1). NCBI lineage: Eukaryota > Fungi > Ascomycota > Sordariomycetes > Xylariales > Hypoxylaceae > Hypoxylon > Hypoxylon fragiforme. The sequence goes on from NW_026054760.1 coordinate 112,560, forward strand.
GTAGTACAGCGGGTTGAGCGGAACCCAGTCCACTGAGTCCAGTCATGAAGAGAAAGGCGAGAGAGAAAAATGGTCTGTTTTTAAATTTCTGTAAATTGGAAAATTTTCAATGTTTTTTTTTGTTGAACGCCTGTTCTACATACCTGTCCTAAGAAGCCGGTCCCTTGCACTAAGTCATTAAGTCCACTGGGTCAGCTTTGGGTTGTGAAACGACAAACCGCTTATTCTGTGAAATATTCTACATTTTATTCGTCGAGATGGAATCTTAGCGGCTTGACCTACCAAGCCTACCTAGGTACGTAAGACCTTAGGTTAGACCCTTGTCCCCCATGACAGAAACAATCTTGTGAAGCTCAGGTCTGCAACTTATGCTTTAGTACTTACATACATCTGTTTCCGCATCGACTAACCCACGGGGAAATCTAGCAAGCGGATGGAGATGGTAAGGAATACTAAGTCATTTGGGAATCCAGAGCTTTCTTAAGGCTCTAAGCTTAGAACTAATGTCGTTTTAGAATGTTCTATAAAGGTTGGCATACTTGATTGAGTCGAAAGCTAGGTATAGCTATATACATCATGTACCCTTTTGACTGTGCGAGTTGCGGTACATTGCTGGGTATTATTCTTGTTACCGAGTCTCGCCGGGGTTTTGCGCCGGCGCCGTCAGCCCTGATAGCGGGAGTCTGCACCGAGAGCTGCTCTTTGATTGGCTGTGAGGGCCGTTGTTAAGCGGTCCAACAAGCTACTGATGTCGATCATTTAAACTTTCCAATTTCCGAGGATGCGAAATTCGTAATTGAGGGTTATTTCTTTGAACTAATATTCGGTACTTGATGTACTGCATTGCCAATATTGAATCTTGATAGAGATAGATTATGTAGGTACCAAACTGTTCCTGATCATCTACGTACATGTACTACTTTATCAGACTTTATCTAAGTGTACAATATTTTTAGTACAGTTTTCCCAAGTAACTCAAGTCTAAACTCAATCTCTTATCTCTTCTGTACATGTATTTATGGCGCTAAGCTGGGATGTGTATCATGTACCTGGTACCCAACTAGGTCGTACAACGGAGACACCGTGGTTCCCACGCGGGGGCACTAACCGCTAAGAGGCAGGTTATCTAGCTAAGTTGCAAGGATGAGTTTAGATCGACGGCGACTTCTCCCAAGAGTGATGTCAATTCACCTGAACTTTCCCAGGCTTATAAGCAGTCGCGATTGCTTTGCGCGCTGCATTTTCCACCTGATTTCCCTTTCTTCGTTTTATCCTCTTATTTCACCATTTTTCGCCCATTCTCGCTCTCTATTCTGTTTTTCTATTGGACGGTAATTCACCTATAGTATTACGACATTTAAATATCTTATCTATATGGATTAAGGGACTCATACAACGTATATTTTCTTATACGATCTCATTCTGTTTATTCCGGCTTCGTATTCGAGTTGCGCCTTAGCATCTTCGAAAGCCTATATTCAGCCATCTAACCTGTCAACTTAACTCTCTTTCAAAATGGACGACGGCCAAATGAAGAAGCCGATAACGACTACCGGCGATGCTCTTCGCGCCGAGCTTGCCGGAGCCGACTCCGACTCGGCCGACCAGCTGCTGACCTCTTTGGGATACACTCCTGAAATGAAACGGAATCGCTCTACTTTCGAAGTTGCCAGCATGAGTTTCATTTTAGCGAGTATTCCATACGGCTTATCGACTACCCTCTACTATCCATTAGTTGCTAGTGGTCCCGTTGGCATCATTTGGGGTTGGTTGGCTGTATCGCTCATTATCCTCACAGTTGCGGCCTCCCTGGGCGAAATTACCTCGGTCTATCCCACGGCAGGAGGTGTCTACTACCAATCTTTCCAGTTAGCACCCCCTGAATGGCGACATCTCGCTGCCTGGACCTGTGGTTGGCTCTATATGGTTGGAAATGTAACTATCACATTGGCTGTTAACTTCGGAACGACTTTATTTCTGGTTGGATGTATCAATGTCTTTGAAGCTGCAGACGGCGGCTTAGTGTTTGCCGGAGACCCTTGGCAGGTTTTCCTTGTCTTCCTAGCGATCACATTGTAAGTCTATATCCTGCTGTGTCTCCAGTATCGGAAAATATCCATGCTGGCTGCATTTCGCCGCCCACATGCATCTGCTGTACTAACCAACGCGCAGTCTGTGTAATGCCGTCTCCGCTCTTGGAAATAAGTGGTTACCCATATTAGATGTACGTATAATTCTAACCTAAATAATTATCTACCAAACTACTTTTGGCTCTGAAGTATGCTAACCTAACCGAACGCTAGACTTTTGCAATCTTCTGGACATTTGCTGGAGTCGTCGCGATCATCGTCTGTGTTTTGGCTATGGCTAAAGAGGGCCGTCACGATGCGAAATGGGTTTTCACGCATTTTGAAGTTAACTCTGGATGGACTCCTGGTTGGTCCTTCATGGTTGGTCTCCTACATGCTGCCTATGCTACTTCTTCTACTGGAATGATTATTTCGTAAGTACCCATATCGATTCATGTTTCCGAAATTTGCTAACATCCTTAGAATGTGCGAAGAGGTTCGAGCACCAGCGGAACAAGTCCCCAAAGCCATGGTTTTGACTGTTTGCATCAACACCGTAGCTGGGTTGATGTTCATGATTCCCTTGGTCTTTGTTCTTCCTGACATTCAGGAACTCATTCTATCTGCTCAACCGGTCCCAGTTATAATCAAAGCCGCCGTCGGTAACTCGGGTGGCGCATTCGGTTTACTTATCCCGCTTCTCGTCTTGGCATTAATCTGCGGCATTGGATGCACCACTGCAACAAGCCGCTGCGTATATGCTTTCGCCCGCGATGGTGCCATCCCAGGCTCGAGACTTTGGAAGCAAATCGATCATAGACTCGATGAAGTGCCATTAAATGCTATGATGCTTAGCATGGTGGTCCAAATCGTTCTCGGCGCCATCTACTTCGGCTCAACTGCTGCCTTCAATGCCTTTTCAGGCGTTGGTGTCATAGCATTGACAGCTTCCTACGCGGCCCCGATCGTGATTAGCATGCTTACTGGCCGTAAGACGGTGAGCACTGCAAAATTCAACTTGGGGGCACCGCTTGGCTGGTTCTGTAACATCGTGGCAACCTGTAAGTTCTCCTGATTTATCGTGCCAGGCTCTTCAACCTGGCCATTGTCTCCCAGGCTAACAAATATATAGGCTGGTCGTTACTCGCTATCCCGTTATTTTGCATGCCTACTATCGTTCCGGTAGTTGACCCAGCACTCATGAACTACGCCTCGGTTGTCTTCGTAGGCTTCACTGTGATATCTATTGGATGGTATGTTGCATGGGGCCGTATCCATTACATTGGCCCCCCGGTAGCGTGATTTTCCAAACAAAGAAAAGATTTGGGTATAGAGGTGCGTTGATGTTCGCTACGCCTACGGTTTGGTCTGTGTCCACCTCGAATTTTCGTCTCCTGTTCATTGCCTTATTATGATACCCAAGAATATGGACGAGTACATGGTATACGCGGGCAAGGGACCGTTGGGAGAGGCGGTGATGACGATAATTGGCAGATCCGTCCCCTACAAGCTCTAGCGGAGCGAGAAATACTATATACAGTACATGAATTAACATTGCATCAAGATTATGATTACAACTCAACATGCACCTCCTCTGAACCGCCTAACGATCGTATCACCCCTGACTCAATTCACCTCGCTTCACAGTTTTAACTTCACTCCAGCGAGCATAATTGTTGAATTTATTGCAACCCCTGCTCGATCAAACAGAAAGCTAGTAGGTAGGTAATTTGGAAAAGCTTGCATACTCAATAACGCAAACGCCTTCGGGCCGCCTTGCACGTATTCTCACAGCCAGCGCAAGGTGAGCCAGCGCTCTTCGTCGAACCGCCAGCATAAACGGCCGGACCAGGCGCTGTGTAGGAGTTCAACTTGGCATGGATGTTAACAAGAATGCCTGGATCGCTAGCTTCGTACGCGCCAGGCAGCGAGACGCCAGCAGGCTTAGCGCTGCCGCCGCCCGTGACGGTCAGCTGGAAGCACGTCACGTAGAACTGCGCGCCCTGGCTCTGCCCCGCAGTGTGGAGCGCCAGCGCTTCGGCCCGAAGTAGATAGTCCCCCGCCGCGAGATCCGCGGGGATTTTGACGTCCATGCGGCCGCAGCACGTGTTGATGTCCTTGGTGCCCCAGTGATCGTCGTCGCCTGAGCCACCCGATGGGTTCGCGGCCCACGTGTCGGCGAAGATCTTGAACCAGGATGCGGTTGACCCGTCGGCTGCAGAGGAGTCGGAGACGGAGCTTAGGTATGCTTGCACGGGCCCGTAGTGGGCGCCGCCGATGGCTTCGGTGGCGCAGGTGCGGTCACCGGGTTGCTGGTGGATTTCAATCGTCACTGTTGAGCCTGCCGCTACGCTACACTTCTTCGACACGGGGCTTGTCCCAGCGTTACAGGCGATATCCTTGGATGCTACGTTCGTTATAGGCGAGTTCGATAGCGGGAGCCTTGCGCATGTGGCGCCGTGCTGTGGGTGTTAGCGCCCCCTTTTTGTATAGGTAAGTTGCCTAAGCAGGTAAGCAGGTAGGGTACTTATCATATCGACGCCATCGACCCAAAGATCTTGGAACGTCGCGTGGCCGACCACGTTCATCGCGCCGAAGACGACGATGGCCGCGATGGGGGTCCACTTCATTGTGAGGTGGGAGTTTTGTCTACCTTGGTACCTAGGTAGCCGAATATGAAGCTGAAAAGGAATTGAAGATCAATCGTGACGATCACGCAATCTATCTGAGGCTGAGAGATGATGTAGCCTGTTTGTCGATCATTTCTTTACGTCAAGGTTAGGAGAAATGCATGCATTTTAAATGATTTCGCAGACTCCATGATACACCCTTGCTGTCTATCATTCGGAGCATGTGAGTCTATCACCCCAGCCCATCACCGTTGCGCTCCATGGAAAAATTGAGCAAAAGCTCTACTTTTTCGGATTCACATTCGGTTCTTTCCGCTGCTTCTCCCTCCGTGTGATCCATCTTGTCGGAGTTAGGAGGCCGGCTTGCCTAGCTTGCTTGAACAGTTGCTAGGACATGAGGCCATTACCTCGTACTTATAACTGGAATGGGATGGTTTCTGAGACAAGGTAGGGTTATGGACAGGGCAAGAGGATAGGATGTGATAGGAGGTGGATACATGCACGGCTCTGTGCAGTGTCAACGTGATATATCGTACCCAAGGGGAAGGTCGAAAGTAACGAGGGAAAAGCTTGTCTTGCTCGATGGCACATGCGTTGGGATTGGTGGGTCGAGTTGAGTTAGGAAGGTAGAGAGGTGCGGGTGTGTCGAATGCGGAACGGAATGTTTCTCCAGATTTCCAGATCGGGGGTGTCTGGGCTTGGCACACGTTGCTCCGTTGTGAATGGGGAGTTAGTTGGGTGCTGGGATCTAAGTTGGGAATGGTGGCATGGTGTATTGGTGATGGTATGTTTGATGCGTTAAGAGGGATGTCTCCTTACTTGCCTCTCCTTATAATATAAGTGCTCAGCGCAGTGGATTTTCGGGTGTATCTGCGACTAAGCAGAGATCTTATATGGTAGGGGCATCTAAAGGTGTCGCTACTGGATTCTTTACTTTCAATCGCAGCATTCAAACTCTTTCATGTGGATTAAGATGTCATTGGTGTTCTATTTATCTCGTGACGGTTACTTGGGCGATGAAGACTACGAATACCGCGCGAGTGAGTCTCGTTGGGTCGTGTGTTAGGGAAAGGGGGTTTCTGTTCTCCACCCAAGAACCTCATACATTTGGAATAAAAAAGCGATCTCTTAATCCCTTCATACAATACAACGGCTTAACCTACTAGATATACCTTTACAGTGAGAATGTACAGTATTACCTACCTGAGTATATAAGGTTGCTGGCCAATCATCTTCAGAAAGTTCAATCGTAACCATCATACTCAACTCGCCAACTTCTCCTCTATGGAAGCGCAAGGGGTTTACAGGGTTAAGCACGCTATTAATCATAACGCAGAATCGCGAAACCACCTCCAACTACCCCATAGACTTCCCCACGATCTAGTCTATTTGTAGTAAGAATGAACGGAAATATGATTCCTAGTGTGTTCTAGGTATTCCCCAACGTCTTCTTTTTGATGTCTAGGTTAGGCAGCAGGCGTGCCTGTGTTCAGTTATAGGAGTGCCTATTTTATACATATTCAAGTGACGATATAATAGTGGGTGATCTGAATGATCTGGGTAGGCTCGGCAGTGGGGAGGGTCCTCTCGGTATATATCTACCTCCCTAGTACGCAATCGTGATCAGAGTTGAATCTGGGGCTCTACCCCGCATCTTTCAGCAATATGGGAATTATATCAACCTTTACCACGTAATAGCTAGATGGCCGGCGGCCCCATTCTCGCGTTGTGGGGGTCGCATTGGGAGATACCTTGGAGAAAGAGGTTCGGGATGTGGCCGGCCATTCAACGCCATGCCGAGGAGGAGGAGCGTGTCTGTGATGTGACGTCTGATAGCCGTGTATATTGCCTTATGGAGTATTTATTATACCTACTGGAGTCTTACTCTTTGATACCCAGTACTCAGTTGAGCTTGTTGTTGTTGTCCATGTTTAGGTGCTGTGTGTGTACGATAACGTCCCAACCAAAAGTCTGAAGCAATGGAGAAAATAGAGCCCTCAGAACACCTCGAGGGTAACGTTGAAGTTGAAGTAATCTCGCAGTTTACCTTTATATACGTGTTCTACAATACCTAGGAAGATAGTAACTAACCGATAAAACGCCAACCCATAGAGAAAGAAAGACGCCTCGCTAGATGCAGCTACTACTAACAACCCTGAAGAATTCGACTATGCACGCAACAAACGTCTCAACCGCCGTCTCGACATCCGCATTCTCCCACTATGCTGCTGGCTCTACCTGCTGAACTTCCTCGACAGGGGCAACATCGGCAACGCGAAGGTGCTGAACCAGGAGACTGGCAACGATCTCCTGCACACGACGAACATGACGCCCACTAACTACGCGCTAACGGTGTCGCTATTCTCGGTGGCGTACGCGCTCTTCGAGGTGCCGTCGAATTGGATCATGAAGCACTACATCCGTCCGTCGGTTTGGTTGGCGGTTCTGCTGGGCTGCTGGGGGGCTTTGACGTTGGGGTTTGCGGGGGTGAAGAACTATCCTACGGTTATTGTGTTGCGCATGCTTATTGGCGTGGTAAGCAACCTCATGCTATCATCACATGTAGGTCTATCAGGGGGGGAACAATACAGCTAATATTGTATAGTTCGAGGCAGGTTTCTTCCCAGGCATCGTCTACCTCATAACAATCTGGTACCGGCACAACGAGCGCTCCGTCCGCATCGCCCTCGTCATCGCCTTCTGCAACCTCGCCGGCGCATTCGGAGGCGCCATCGCATTCGGCATGGCGACCGTCAACGGGGCCGGCAATCTCGAAGGGTTCCGCTGGCTCTTCATAATCGAAGGCACCATCACAATCTTGAGCGTAGTGCCCACCCTCCTCATCTTGCCGGATTATCCTGCTCGTGCCAAGTTTCTGAGTCCGTCGGAAAAGAGTTTCGCTGAGGATCGGCTTAAGGAGAGGGGCGGGGGGTATAATAGGGAGCATGCTACTCGGAAGGAGCTTGTTCAGACGCTTTTTAGCCCTCGAATGTTGGCGCACTACTTTGCCTATGTGAGTTGATCGTTTATTTCAATACCAGGTGTTTACCTAGGTAGACTAACTGTTACTGAATAGATTGCCAATGTGGTGACTCAAGGCTCGTTTACGTTCTTCACTCCTACCATCGTCACTGGTTTGGGGTATACGTCGATTCAAGCCCAGCTGTTGACAGTTCCGCCAGTAAGTCAAGTCATTTTCTCTAATGAACCTACTTACACGCGACCTCCTCTTAGGGCAAGCTAGTGGACCAGTCACTAACACATAACATCACAGTGGGTCGTCGGATTCGTCGTCGCCATCCTAGTCTCCTACTCCGCCGACCATTTCAACGCCCGAGGCTACCACATCACCGTATCCTCCGTGATCGGTGGCATCGGCTGGCTAAGCGCCGGCCTCCTACCCCCAACGGCATACACCTCAAGATACGGATGCCTGTGCATGGCCGCCGTAGGCGCCTTCCCCGTAGCGCCAGCGATGACCAACCTCACCGTCTGCAACACCCCTAGCATGCTAACGATCCCGCTAGTCATCGCGCTGCATAATTCTTGCGCAGGGATCGGCCAGGTAATCGCGCAGTGGATATGGAAGGCGGACGAGGCGAAGGACGGCTACCCGACTGGCAATTTCGTGTGTGCGGCGTGCAACTTCTTTGTTGCGATAGTGATTCTTAGCTTGAGGCTGTGGTACGGGAGGATGAACAGGAAAGGGGTGAAGGATGCGAGGGGAGAGAAGAGAATCTGGGCATATTGAGGCAACATGTGGTCACCCCCTATTTTGGTGTAAATTGAGGGGCTGTAGGCGTATTACCTGGTTCTTTAGATAGGTATCTACCTACGTAGGGAGGTAGTTAATAAAATGAGGTGTAAGTCCTCTGCAATACGTCTAGTGCGAATGGTGTTATATCGTTATTGAGACCAGAGCAACCCTTCCCCTAAAAGCAAACGCCTGCTTAAGCCAGGTAAGCACTCGATCACCGCCTGACCAATCTGCCATGCTAACTCCTGAAATGGCCATCACCCATACCTAGGAGTATCTCAGCATAAACTGTGTAGAAGTCTCATATTCTTGGGCTTCCTATGGCTTTGCCACGTTTTGGGGGGTAAGTTAGGTAGCGGTAGTGATATCCTGTCAGATTAGATGTACTTCCTCCTCGGCGCCCGAGATCAGCCATGGTCGAAACTGGTACAAACAGTATGCGTTAGTATCCACTGTAATAGATGGGTATCTTGTCTAAGAGAAGAAGTGGAGAACTAAAGAGACGAAAAAGACGTACCTGCTCCTTCACCAACGTTACAATACCCAGGCGCCGGAACATCCCCGACGGGTCCTTTTTTAGCAACAGCCCTTCGCGTCTATCCTTCAGGATAGGCAGGAACCAGCAGTCCTGAGCCCCTATGTTATCCTCAGCTACATCAAAGCATGCAAGAGCGAAGATTTCGGCAGAAGGTAGGTTAAGCTCTTTCAGCGAGGCGTGTTCTGTACCAGCAGGCTGGAGAACCGCTAGGAATCCATTCTCAGTGAGGGCTCGGCGACGTGGCGGCCAGCCGAGGCTCGGAAAGGAGGACAATTCGGGTTGGGAGGGAATACTACAGCGGACATGTTTTGGGCGGCCAAGGAAAGCCAGTTCGCAAGTTTTCATATGGAGGATGTCGGCATCGCATTTGGGGTCTGGGAGAAGGGTCCATCTCGGAGTATAGTCCGGTGTTGTGCTTTTCATTCGGGTATCGTCAGGCGGACATGATTGTGTAGATGTAGGTAAAGGCCGTATGAGGACGTTATCGAGGTCTTGGAAGAACTCGTCTTTTCGCAGATACTCTGCGCGAGTGTGTATTTGGCCTTGGATGGCTGCCCACTGATGATAATGGTAAGTCTGTGGTTTCAAATAGGGTCATAGTTACGTGTAGGCAGGTACCAGATGAAAGGGGGTATAATAATGAAATACTAAGTAGGTAGTTGAAGGTAACTTACAGACCACGTTGGCGCTCGAACTACCTTCTTTCCATCTCTGTCGACTGGCCTTGTAGATTTAGGCCAGCGAATCGTCTTAAGATTCCCCTTGATCGAATAAGCAGTGCACCATAATAAGCCACGTACCATGTCTGCCTCCCATATGCCGGCAAGGTATCTAGATCTAATCGTCTTTCGTGCCAACTGCGAGATACTGCTGCATGCAGCGAATATGTCAGAAGGCTCTGTCAATTGTCGTAGCGTGTAGTCCGGCAGAATCTTCTGATACCATAAACGGAGCATTCTGGTCCGTGACTGTTTTAGTTCGCGTTGCTTCACATTAGAGCTCATGTTAGTAAGTTCTGGCGCGTCTGGGAATGATCCTATTCGTAGATGAGATGGATCATGCATTGTTAGCCTGCCATCTTCCCATAGTTGGGACCGCTGGCAGGAGAAGGAGACTTGCTCCGTCGCGTAGATGAGTGCCCGTCTGCTAAGGACCTTTTCTTGGAAGCACCACCCTCGTGTGCTGACAGGGCCTTCTATTTTCGAACGGGGCAGACTAAGGTAGACGTTACCCATGTTCTTACCAAATGATAACGGGCAGGGTGGCATTGCTTGTTCGACTTTGTTAATCATGAAACCGTTACGGCTGTCCGCCGCACGCCCAGCGATGATAGTAAGAGCTGCGTTGCCGTACACCTCTGCCATTCTTTTGGACTCGTACTCCCAGTCTGCCCGGTTCCTCTGAATGATGCATAGTGAGTCAATCCAAAGGTAGCGTATGCCTAACTGGCGGGCAATAGCGATGCAGTCTTTGTGCGTTAGGGTTAGATTATCTTCGTCAATATATTCCATGAGAAAGAAGATATTATCGTCGTTCAAATCCGTAGCATCTTTCGCCCCTTGTCCCCAGCAGTAGGATAGCGCTATGTATGGCTCACGTAGCGTCTCCTGAGAAGTCTGCACTAATTTCATAGAGCCGGGAGAGAGACCAATGTCTATAACCCGCGTAGGCATCACAGGTACTTCTTCCGAGTCTGTAGCTCTGCATTCAGGATGTCCTCCCTGGCACTTAGTCATGAGAGAGCGGGCAAAGTTGATGTCCCCGTTTATATTTCTGTGTTCAGTGAAAAGGCGTTCAGTAAGGCGAGACGCGGCAGGTGTTCCTATGATTATTAGCGAAGATCAAATACAAGATGAGGGCTGGGGAATATAAACCTGGATCGGCAAATACGTTTAATGTGCCGCTCAACATATGCTTCCCGAAGCTTTTTTCCGCATCTTCTTTACTTCCACAGTCTACCCAAATCTCACTACCATTGGATTCATTCTCGCGAGCGGCATAAGCTGCGCTAGCTGTTTCCTTCCCTTTCGGGTTGCGAAATACATCCGTGAACAGTCCGGTGAGCCAAACCCTCTCATCGGGCAACGGTTGCCCTGCGTTGTCGTGGATACTCGTTAATTTGCCATCCAAAACGGCCTTGATATCATCTGCTGTGTTGTTCTTCTGGATGGCTATCCAACATAACATACATAAGTCACAGCCGGCGGCCGCAGAGTCCCGGAGGGATCGTAGATTAGGGTGGAAAAAGATCGAACAACTTCTTAAATCTTCTACCGTTAAGGCAGCGCAAGTTTTGCATTGCGCCATTTCTTTCATGTGTATAGACTGATGATTTGAAGGTCAAGTTGATAATTAGGTAACCTACCTAGGCACATAGGTATTTACTGACTTTTGTCTTTCAGGTTTGAAGGAAGGATACCTGGGTATGTAAGGTGCTAGCTTAGGCTCCCACATAGAGGGAGGGCGTAAGATGTGGCGGTGCCTCTTATTCGAAACCGGGCTCCAACCCGATCCTTGCAACACCACCCCCTTCACGTTTTCAATTACAGGAGCCACCTCCGTAGGGCCGTAGCGCCCGCCACTCGTCCAAGTGATTTTGCTGTAGACATTAGGTAGCTATGTCCCGTGACATCTCACCCAAGTTCAATAGACGGAGCCGGGGAATACCCACAATCTCGGGCACTGCCGCCGTACCTTTTCTGGAACCGCCCGTACCGCCTCCACTTTGGCATCTACGCCGTTGACAATAACTACTAGGAGCCTCATTAATAAGACAATAGCCATGATCAATGAGCATTGAAAGAATTACTAAACGTAGCCTCTAAGGCACATAGGTAGCTATGAAAAAAAAAATCAAAAGAAAAGCAAACACAACCCTTTTCTAGTATAGCAGCAATGAGCTCAGAGGTCTAAGAACGGCGCCAGCCCCACCGGAGGAATTGCGCCGCTGTCGCGGGCGAACTACGGTATAGGTTGGGGATGCGAGTCGAAGCTCGACAATAAGAAGCCGTCCACTAGCTAGCTGTTAGCTAATACGTATGTGCATGATATTTCATCCACTTATGACAGGTGTATCCCCGTTGTGCGAATATCAACGTCGAGAGCGAGGTCTCTGGAGATTTTCAGTCCTTTTTCTTTTCGCCGTGGAAGGGTAACAGGTTAAACGAATCCTATCCTTAGTTTCCGAAGATAGTAGTAAGATAGCCCCGGAGTGCTAGTTAGATACTCTATTGCTAGTACCAATTAGCACGCTCTCAACCCCCCAAAATTATCATTTCTGATGATTCCCAAGAGAAAACGTCCATTGGCAATCAATCACCCTTGAGCTTTACGCTAGAAAGAAAGTTGTGAAGTTGTGAAGTCCTAGGCGGCGCACCTTACCCTGGTTACATACATATTGCACAGGTACCTATCCTAATACGAAATGACCAAGATTTTTTCCTAACATTTCACGGAAAGTGTAGTAAATGAAAGTAGTTCTAGTATGCTAAAAAGTATCACGGGATTGAAACTCATATACCTTTGTTATAATTAATATGGCAGGCAAGTACCTAATTCGGATGCAAGCGATGGGTCTTGGCAATAAATAGGGGTATTCCGCCAGTTGGCACCAATGACAACGGGCCGTTGCCAGTCCTCACCCTTTATGCTACTTGGCAATAAAAAGGCAGAAAACTTCCTTGGATCAAACTCACCGAACCATTCCCGAGCAGGATACTCGAGACTCGTACTCGGGCAACGAAAACCATCCCATTGGCCTCGCCAATCATCATCAGTCAATCTCCGCATGTTATAGTAACGAAAAAACACGAACGACCCCAACCGTACACCCGTCCACTCGAATACCTAAGTCCCGTACCTACACACCTCCTGATTACCCCCTAGATACCCAAGGTACCTAATACCCCGCCAGCACAAAATGTCCGGTGCCGACGCCCCCGAGGTCCTGTCTGCGTACGACGCAATACGGTCAGACAAGGACCCGATGAATTGGCTGATTCTCTCATATGCCGGGGCCGTCGGCGATAAGTTGAAGCTGTCGGGGACGGGCTCTGGCGGGCTGGAGGAGCTGGCAAATAACTTGGACGCTTCACAAGCACAATACGGATACGTCCGCGTAGAGTACGCAAACGACACCGAGAGCAAACGAGTCAAATTCGTATTCGTCGTCTGGATTGGAGAGAACACCAAGGTCATGCGCAAGGCACGCGTGTCCATCGAGAGCGGCAACGTTAAGAGGGTCCTTAACCACCACAGCATTTCGATCGACGCCCGCGACAAAGCCGATCTCGACGAAGCAGAGATTGTTGCTAGACTGAGAAGGGCCGGCGGTGCTGATTACAATGGTGGCCGGGGCTGAAAGAGGCGAAGAGGAAACATCACAGTGATAACATGGTGAAGCATGGGTACTAGGTACCTAGTACCTAGTACCTGCGGAGAGTTTCGGGGGTTGATTGATGAGCGTGCATGAGCGAGATAACATGAATTTTCCTGGATATATTTTAACGATATACCGATCGATCGCAGATACGTACAGAATCAATAGATAGATAGAGAAGCGTTGAAATTTGGTTGAATATAGCTGCAAGAAGCATGTTCCATTCGTCCCTATAGGAGACGCAAAGGCTTCTAATCTTTGATAGGATCTCCGTTCCAACCGGTCAAATTGACGACCTCGGGGATCCTTCCGCTCCGCACTATAGTCCATATCACATCCTCATCGCCGTCGTTGATCTCTTGGTGTTCCATATATGCGGGAATTAATGCGTAGTCTCCTGGTTCTAGGTCGACCCTCTTTGATCCCCCTTCGCTGACAACGCTACCTCGACCCTTGACAGCGTAGACTATGGTGTCTAGAGCCCCATGATGATGGACCGCTGAGGCGGTATGTGGCTTGGCAAGCATGCTGGTAGCACAGATCCCGTCACACTTGTCGACGATGGCATTTGATCGGATCATGCCCTCTGTTTGTCCACCCGATGGCTTAATAGTAGAGGCCTTGGTCAAATGGACCGGTTGAGATGGTTCGGGGTGAGACATGGCGACTTAGTTGGATTCAATGTTGGGTGTTCAATATTGTAAGTAGTTAGATGGCAACAACTTGAAAGATGCAAGGTAAAAGATCAGTTGCATCAATCAATGAATTAGAATTAAATTAATATGATCACTACATACGTGCCTACCTACCTAATCTAAGGCATCAACGCCACGGGCGCTACTACCTAGGTATTCTGTACTACATCCAATATGTACTCGTTCATACTATCAGTACATACTAGGTTAGGTATTGCAGTACGGCCGCAACTGCCCGGGTAAGTGCAACATCACATCAATATGCAGTTATTGGTGGTAGCGGGGTAAATACAAGTAAATACATATGTAGTTACATATTGCCCCTCCAATTCTTCCCCGTCAGTCTCGTACTTATCATACTATGTCGTAGTAGTACCCACCAATGATCCATCATCAAAGTCCTGGAGATTATTAAAAGTTTCATTAGAAGCTTCTCTTTATCAGACCATCTCGCCTTTATTCCGCCCTCATCCACAACTTATCATGGATATCATAGATGTAACTAATCCACGTCGGATATTAGCCGTCTCGTTGGCGGATCCCGACTCAACACGCCATTTAACCACAGTGATCAAAGGTAATCAATAACATTGAATTATTCTAAACGTCATAACTTATCCATCACATCGTATCTTCTTTTAACTTAATACTTACCTGTCTACCTACATAAGCGCATTCCAGAAGCTAATCCGCCACAAGATCTCACCGGCACGCTTCCGGAACAAGCTTCCACGTCACTAGCTGGCTCATCACATAACCTCTCCATCAAGACAACTTACTACAAAGCCGAAGTACCCATATGGATAGATCTCATCTCATCACCCTCAGAATGGTCCTCCTCATTTCTTTCTTCAGAAGCCAAGGAGGTCCTTGAGGTGCTAGGGGGCATCGTGCTAGTGTTTTCACTACCTATAGAATTTCAATCAGATGAGGGCAACCGAGCACGTGAACTCATCCAACATGTCGGCAAGGTTATCAAGGATGGGCTGGGCGGTTGGTCCTGGGATGGAGTATGTCTATGTTTGGGGGTAGGTGAAGTCGACGATGTGGATGACTGGGAGGATTGCTGTTCCGATTCGGCTCTCGAGTTCGTCCAAGTGAGGCGTCAAAGTGTGCTAGGGCGGAATGAATTTGGCGGTATGTTTGAAATATCACGACTACCCCTTTTGCCCGTGGGAGGAATATAAGCGACTGGCAGCTCATCAGAATCACAGAAAAAATGGGCATCCCTCGCGTTCTTGAGGCGTTAGAGGCAAACGATTGGTCTCAAGCATCACTTGACGATCTCGGGTCAGACTTCGGGTATTTCGAGGCCGAGCTAGGTATCGGACAAGATAAGGACACCGAAGAAAAGGGGCCCGATCTTGACCCGGAAACTTTAGGCTTCGGCTTCGACCGTGAGGACTTCGCTGGTCTGAAACAGGCAATATTAGAGGCCGGGCAAGAACCGGAAGAAGAGTTACCAAACGGGGAATCGAGTACCAGCACCACCAAAGTGGCCGATGAGGAGAACCTTGGCGATGAAGATATTCAACAGATAGAGACGATGATAGCTAAGCTTCAAGTAGTCCGCGAAACGGCTGCTGGTCTACCAGAAGAGCAACGAAAGAGGCTAGCCGCAAAGGCAGTAGCTGAGGTAATGAAAGACATGCATTAGCCTCCTATACGCATGGCAAACCTAGGTAAACACGAGCTATTATGCTAGGGATGTAAGGGGTTGAAGCAAACGGCAGAACTATCTGGCTATTACGCGTTTCGCCTTGCCTTACCATTCTCAGCACGAATATGGCCGTTAGCAGCCCGTGATCACGGAGTGGAGCCGGTGTCCCGCAATGATTCAAATTCCTAATTACCTCGAGGGGCCCCAATATACTTCCGATTGCAGATATTGGATTCTTAAAACGAGTATACCTTGCTGCTGGGTAGCCTCTTGCCATTAAAGCCAGTCTATATTCTACTATGGCAGCTATCAGCCAGGGGGGTTCGACTAAGATCACGCTTGGTGGCATCCTTATGACTTGTAAACACTTGTGTCTAGAACTCAAAATTTTATATTTAGAACTATCTAGAGATAAATATATATATCGGCATGCCTACCCGGGTACATATAAAGTACGTCAGATACCACTAATGCAGCCCGTCTGGACATAGCTCCATCAGGATTCCATATATGTAGCTGTACCACATCCTATCAACGCCTCCCATATTCCCACCCAGCTTACCTCATCCCTCTCCTTACCTACCTACCTACCTATGTAAGTTACTAACAACCTTAAACCCCGAACCAACCACAGCTCCCAACTTTCGGCCCGAGAGCAACCGAAATCTCGACGTTATTGGGGTAAGCAAGCAACTTTGCTTTGCCGCAGAGACTAGGATCTCAGTGTTGTTGCCAATTGGGGAAGTTGGGGGGTGAACTACACCTCCTGATTGTAGATGGCATGGGGGAGATCCTTCGGATAAATATAATGGCTGTGACGTGACGTGACGTGACATAGGATGTTCATAGGGTTCACGAGGCTGTTGTTGGAGAGATCGGGTAGGTATATACCTACATACCTAGGTTACATAGGTGTTTGCGACTTGAATAAAACGTAAACTAGTACAACTAACCTGGGTGTATGCGGTGGGAAAGGAGTGGTATGTAGGAATCGAAGAGGCCATGATACCATTGCACTATTGTAGGTACAGCTAAGTTTTGCCAAGGGTCTACATGGGGGGACTCGATAGAACAAACTTGGAAGACAGCTTACATACGTGTAGGTATACCAGATTCCATAGGTATGTAGGTAGTCTCCGGGGAGATGTTAGAGATCCCCGCGCGATGACGATGTTCTGCGTCTTCTAGATTCCGCCTCGCGGCAAGTTCTTGGAAGTAGTTATAACTAACTGCCTGTCAAAGTGAAACTTCTAGAAACCTCGCTTGAGGCATTGATCTAGCAGCTCAAGGGGGTTGGGATGAACCTGTTACTGTGTAGTATAGTTCTCTAGTTCAGCTATAGGTATATAGACCAGTAGGTATAACTATAGGCCGGTAGCTAGGTATAACAAAAGCCGTTTTACCTCTCCGAGCGGGCCGGGCCTATATCTTATAGCCTCTCGGAGCTTAGTTAATTTTTAACTAGCTAACTCAACAAGAAACCGCATGAGGTTAGCCAACTACTTAGGCATTTAACCCGAGAGCAAATCTCGGTGTGGCGCGTCCATCAAAGCAGGCGTACTTGCTTCACTGGGCATGATAGTAGTATGATAGTGTGTATGATAGTAGTTAGTAGTACTATGCAGTAGAGCTTCACCTGGTGATACGGCATATTGCCAAGGGGACGGAATACGCATCAACCACAATTTGGTGCCCCTCCCCTGTCCGTTCTTTTTTGTTGCTTACCGTACCCACTGATCGTTTCATGTCCATGGTGATCTAGCATGCGCGACACAGAGAAGCGACATACGTAGCCCCGCGGCAGAAGGTATGTATGCACTGTATGTATGTATGCTAAAGGACTCGTCAGAATGAACTGATCTCGTTACATTTTCCATACTTCGGTACCCTTGTCACCTTTGACGGCCTCGGGAAGAGCCGAGTTGAAGCTGTAGGGCTTGTATGTATGTATGTATGTATGTATGTATGCATGTATGTATACAGGTATCTAGATTAGTAGATTGGTAACATCAGATGAACGAACGAAAGCGTAGGGCCTGAAGCCGTGGCCTATCTATAGCGCATGGTAATGAATTATAGTCACTAATCGGGAAGTGTCTTCTCGATATCGCTTGTGTAAGTAGATTTGGTGTAATCGGTACTGTTCAAACGCGAGTATCGGCCAGGTGCACGGCCTCAGCGTCGTTTCTATGCATCTTACTTAACCTACGTAGGTAGTTAGGTAACCTACGCATGTTACTATAAGTTATTAAGAGTTAGTTGAAAAGAGGCAGACGCTTCTGTTGATTTTTCCCCCAACAGAGACGTCCTTAATAGGCGTCTTCGTTTCGTTTCGATATACTGCGTAGTAGATACACACGAAAAAGGGCCCCCTGTGCTATGATGCGAAGGATGTTGGTGTTATGTACCATAACGTATAACGTAAGAATACCTACATGTCGTGCGCTTGGACGAAGAAGCCCTGCTTACCTTTCTATTTCGAGACGGTAACCATGATGCGGATTTCCTTAACAGGGTGACTTAAGCGGGGACAACCTTTTCCTTCTTCCTTTTTTCGTACATACGCCGCTCGCGTACCTACATACCTACCTCCCCTCGCCTCGTCTGCCATCAAGGACAAGGAGCTGAGACCCGGGTTCGGGACTGGGATCGTCAAAGATTTCTTCTTTGTCCCCGATCATTCCAAACCCCCGAGTGATCTTCTTCTTCTAGAAGCCCGTGTTTCGTTCGTATGGAGTTAATGCGAAACGGCCGATTACAGTAGTTTGTTTAGACATTATCCCTTATGACATCTAGGCTGCTGCTATCCGTATATCTTATTATAGAAGTATGGACATGCATGCCGGACTGCGTGACTATCGTCAGATATTAACTCGACAGCAAAAAAATTAGTCTCGTGAGACGATGGTTGCAAAGAGGCGCTTTCTCTGCGCCGTGGCTGGCTAGCCAATCGCCCCATTAGTGAGGTCGCAGCTGCAACGCGGCAATGCCCGTATAATGTACGTATTACATATGTGCCGAACAGCATCGTGAGAACTTTGAAGAGTCTACACTACACTAGTGTGTCACCCAACCGTCTGGCTGATCATTCATGCGTCCACGCAGGGGGGTTAAAGGGGAAGCATACGACGATTGGCTGTGCCAAGCCATAGCTTCATGCATACATTCCTAGTTAGTTCCTGAGGTGTGGGTGGCGCTGGCGACGTATTGGGTTACTGCATAAAAGTTGCGGAGTCCTTCGTCCCCAGTAAGGAATATGAACCGGGCAAAACAATGTGTGTACCCAAGTATGCATGAGCCCTATCTAAGGATATCTAGGATGCGGAAGAGGTTGAAGCGCAGAAAGGGTTATTCCTCATGCTGCTGTGGGGTGTTGTTGGCCTCTATCTGTTAATGGGGCTTCGAATATGATACATACATGTAGTATGGGGTCTATGAACGAAGTACCACGATGCCTTGGCTTAATCGTTGTCTCTGAAAATTGCTTTGGTTAGTAGCACTAGATCTCTTGCCATTCTGGGGATACGAAGTAACTAAAGGTAATAGATAAGCAAATGTCAGCCTCAAAGATAGGTTCAACATCCATTGCCTAGAGTATCAGGACCATGGTGTCAGTAGATCTCCAAAATGATCTATAATACGATCTCTATGTCCATAAATGCCGCTTGCTTGGCCTTGAGACTTTTGGCTTGTAAATGTGACGTTGTGAGATGGTTACCATGCTTGATTTAGTTCCATGGATAGGAGAGCTTAGCTCCGCCGATGCCGAACGGCTTGGAGGTTTCCCAGATGTAGAACATTCCTAGTACATACATAGTACTGTAGTAGTATGTATGGAGGAAACCATAGAACGAGGCTAGCCGATGATGCTCTTGGTACTGACAGTACTGTCTGCCCAGGCGTACCTTACAGATGGTAAGTGTGTATGCATTTAGAGAAGGCGAGATGTAATACCTATGACGACGAAGCTGTGAAGTTGACGAATCGGAAGCTAGCTAAACTAGCAGACCACAAGCGCACGGTGCTGATCGACTTACATATAGACTTACATATAGCTCTCGGGGCTTGGTGACTACTAGGTACTAGGTTTCCCCCTTTATGCGGCTTTGCGGGATCGATGACTGGCACCGTTGGAAGGATCTTGGAACATTTTCCCAGTCACTAACTACGTAGTAAATAGTTATTAGTTAGTACCATGTAGTAGTTTGAACGTTGAACCAATATTGTTGGTCGATTTCTGGGCTCACGTACGTACATACCTTAGTTAGTTACCTACCTAAGGTATTGGCAGTGTACCCTAGGTAGATAGCCCTGGAGGTTTCGCATGTGAATGGATAACTATAGTGTAGCGAGGCCTGCATGTGGTTGTAGAAGCTTAGGCACCTAGGATAGGTTAGGTAGTTTATTACAATGATACCTCTTACATAGTACCTACCTACCTTGAGATTCTCAATGTTTCTATGTTCAAGAGGCTGAGACCAATTACATAAGATGTTCCTCTCATAATCGCTCGATCGTGTTTTGGAAAAAGTGTAAAAGGAGGGTGTAACTCAAGGATGGGATGGATGGGATGGATGGGATGGATCATGGATGGCATGGGATGGAATGGTGCAAGGTACAAGCGGGTAATGGAGCGCGTGATTCTTCTTTCTATGCAGGTACACGGATCATAGGTCATGGATGATCCATGGAAGTGCTCAGGGGTAACTTTACTAGTGCCAGATACGTACCGCTAGTTTGCAGGGGTGTCAAGTAGGTATCCACAAAATGGCTCGAGCTGATGGCTAATGGATGATGGCTGATGTGAGAAGCTAACATTGAAGTAGCATTGGAGGTAGGTACCTTGAATGTCGATCTATTAAACATACCCTACCTAGAATAGGTACTTAACACACTGTGTGTTAACTAACTAAACATTGAATGTTAAAAGACATCTGAATGCATTTTTGATGCATCATTCATGTGGCTACAAATAATAATTCCTATACTATTTTCGATGATGATGACGATGATGATGCCATTTACGTCAGCATAGGGCTTTGTTGCCCCCTTTGCATTCTTAAAAGATCAGATTTTATTATACCTCTACTTGCTATGCTACTATTGATTAGTAGGCAGGCTGTCACAGTTTCAACCCGGCCTCAAGTTTGTCCTCGTGGGAGCTTGGCATCCGAAAGTCTTCACCAACAGAATGCGATAGATCTGCAAGGGATTCTAGCTGCGTGAGCTGCGTGGGTAGACAGCCCTTAACACCTCCAGGGCTTTAACAAATCCCAGGCGACAGGGTGGTAAGGTAATAAGTCGCCAGCCTTATTCAAGGCGACATGTCAAAATGCTAAAGACTTGATTCATTGATTAATTGGCTGACTGCGTAAGGAAGAAAAAAACGAGTCGGCACCATCCTCGCGGCTAGAAGAAGCAGGCTAGGAGGTCGTGAGGTAAGCGCTTGCTATCGGTCTTCGTTTCGGACTGATCAACCGCTCACGGCCGGGAACAACATCCAACCTAACTATGTAACTACATATAACCATCCATTGCACATACATACCCTACTTGTCGTTACCTACATACATAGTAGGTATGTACCTACATATAGTGTAGTAGCCTGGGATTACAAGCACAGGCAAGGAATGCTCCTATTCTAGTTTGCGCGTCTGCGACCGGCTCCTCTACAACGGGACGCGACCAAAAGGCCATCTATTCTGGGATGGATGGGGTAAGGAAAAAAAGACGTGTTTTACACAGTGTGTATGAAAAGCATACGAACCTGGCTGTACACTACTGCAGGAACACGACCGATGGCCATGCAGCACTGCAGTGCTACTTGGCTTCAATACCCAATGCAGGTACGTATATCCACACAGTTCCCACGCTCAAGTCACTGTGATCCTTCTATGCAAGCCGCACCAGAAAAGATATGTATTGTACAATAACGTTACAATATAATACGATACTTCCTATGCATAGGTATGTAAGCTCCTCCACGCTCTGTTGATGTTGAAATACTACTATTATGTAGGCGCCGCCTAAGGCAGGTTAGGCACCTAGGCTACCTATCTTGTGTCCCTGTTGAGGCAAGGACGGGGAACAGCGTGTAGTTCCTCCGTAGTCGAACTATTAACTTCCATTAGTTGTCGAGATGGTCGCGACCTGGTTCGGACGCGGTCGACTACACTAGGTACGTGGGATGTCTTGGATGCTGCGGAAAAGCATGCAGGGATACAATCGATCCTGAGGATCGTTCAATGCCACTGGCTACATGCACACGCTAGATCTATCTACCTACTAGGTGCCTAGTCAGCGACCTAGTTAGGTATGTACTGTATTCTATGGTATTGTATGGTACTGTACTAACCTAGGTATTGTACAATATAATACATACATACATATGTACTAGGTATGTATGTATGCATTGTATGTAGGTCTTCGGTTTCGCTATGCGCTGCACGATTGTGCTGACTACCTAGGTAAACTACGTTAGTAGATATCTAGACTGATACTAGGTTGGTGTTAGGTCCAACACCAAATAGACGGTTTCCTGGCAGCCTGGTTCTTGAACTTGAACCCCCCTTTTCCTGCATCAAAAAAGTCTTGTCGTTCGTGGAGCAGTGGGACGACCCGCGACTTGTAATTGGCTGCAATATGCCGTCGAACAATCCCCCACCATCACTAGAACGGATCACCATCCAGGCTTGTCGAAACGAAGGCACCTATCATGCGTTTGTTTCTTGCGTGCCAAATACCTAGGACGTTCCCCAGTGAGTGTCACGCCGTATGGGTTCCATTAAGCGATTCTGTCCAGTTTTGCGAAGCAGACCGCATCCATCCAAGATCGCCCGTGGATAAGCTGATGAGTATTCTGCCTTCCGATTGCCTGCACAAGATAAAAGTAGACCTTTGGAGAGAAAAGTTTGGGAAGGGGTCCAATTCCCCTTGACCAGAATGTCTGAGCCCCCATCGCTTTGAAGATCGGAGTTCCCAACATGCTGGACTGGCGGCACGGGAAGAGTCGTACTAATCCCGTCCTGTCTCCTCGACTCGGATCGTACTACGAAAGAACAACGACAGATCCATTTCCATCCATGTATGTGTACAGTTTCGTACATTGCTAATTGTCAACGGCATCGCCAACAAATACATAAATTAAAAGGACTTCATTGTTGATGAGGCCGGCCAGATCAAGACTATCTTGTCAAGGCTAAGTAACTTTTCTAATAGTCACCATTTGCACACCCCAACATCAATCACGAGGCATACATATGTCAATCAATGCTGTATACAAAGTCCATTTGTATTGTACACGAGTATGCACGAAGGGCAATAATACCTATATCAAATGCGGCGCGTTACTAGGCAAGGATTACCGTCGGCTCTTCCTATCCGATACCGTGGCCACAACCGCCCCGCTGGCCAGAGAGGGCTTTTCTGCTTTCTGCCTCTACCTAATTAGTAAATAGTGGTTTCCAGGGAGGACACACTGTCCACCCAGGATGGTTATAATCCTCCCTCCTACTACCTAGGTAAGATAGGTAAAAGCAAAACACCCCCCAAACTCCTGTCGAATTCCCAGGGGAATGGGAATGGAAAATGACAAGTTTCCCTTCGCATGAAGACACTGATATCGATATCAATCACATATAACTGACTAGTACGTTCTGGTGTGCCTATGTAAGTATGGCAATAGTTACATACTATCTTCTAGTTATGCAACTAAACCAATTATGTACTCTTCAGGAGCACCTACAAAAAGTAGGTATCTATTCTAGGTGTATGTAGCACATTACAGCCTCGAATTGAAATAGCAAAGGGCAACACTTGCTTCCTATCTCTCAGATTCAGGTTCCAGTTGTACAGTGGAAGTCATCGTCAGAGATCAGTCCCACAATGGTGTTCAATGTTGCTACAGCTAAACAGCTGTACCATCCATGTACATTGGTTGATTACTTCGTAGACCAGACCTTTTCCACCATCTTGGTCTGTTCAGCGTTTGGTCCACTTATCCAGGGTCCATTCGGCGATCCACTTCGGACTTGTCCTAACTCTCAAGTCAGTTCAGTTTGGATTTTGGAAGACAGGCAAGTGAGTGGCTCCTTTTCATGCTATGACTACAAAAACAAATGCTCCTCCGGGTGCTATCCTCTTGTTTTGAAGTTTCAATGTTTACCTACTTTATACTTGGATAAAAAGCTGCATCCTGTTATAAAAGTGTGGTTGGAGCATACACGACCTTTATATTATTAATATTATTATCAACCGCAGCCACAACAACGACAACAACAATAACAACAACAGCAGCATCGTCATCATCACCATCTTTCTTTTCCTTTCTCTTCTCTCACGCATGAGGGAAAAAAGACGGTGTGCCGCGAATTGTGTGGGCTGTGAAGGGAGACGATGGATGCAAAGCCAAAAGAGCTTCAACAAGTTGTGCAAATAGGAATTCGAAGAAAAACTAAAAGGCTCCATATATTCAACTTGATAGGTCACTTAAAGATCACATCCATTCCATATTCCATACTGTACCTAGTTGGGCTGGACAACGTCACGCATTAGGAACATCAGGAACATCAGGAACAGGCGATAGCCCACCCACAACTCCCTTCTCTTTTAGCTTTAAAGAGCTCATCACGCCCCCGCGAAAACCCGCGTCATACCTTTAAGCCGGTATAGCACGGTAGTTGTTGTTTACTGTATTATTCACTGTTAATTGGTAAGTAAATACATACATACAGATACATCCATGATACCTATACATACATAACACCTTACACATGCATACACTTTACACATGCATACAGGCATACCTTACAGTACATCGATGAATTGATAGAGAGACCCACCTAAACCATTTAGCTTGGTGTCCCGTTTCCTTCCTTCCTTCCCTCTCTCCCTCCCCCCCTCCCCAAGTTCCAAGTTGGTGTGTACCAGGCCTACCCACTTGGGGCCGACCTACGAAGCCAAGCCAGGTCTATCCCCGTCGCCTGCAGTTCTTAGGCAGGTACCGCCTGGTACCTTTCTCTTCCACTTGTACTGTCTGGCTGTGTCTGCTACCTAACGGATACTTTGGTAGTTCAGTTCGCTCTTGCTGGGCCGCCGCCCTTTACGCATTTTTTTTTCGGCCTTCCTCCTTTTCCCCCCCTCCTCCCTTTTTTTGTTGTATTCTCTCCATCTTCATCTTCTTCACCCGTATTGTCACTATCGTCGTTTATCGACAATTCTTCTTACCCTTTCTCCCCCCCCGTATTCGTTATTTCCTTTTTTCTTCGAACCCACACTCTCTTTTCCACTTCATAGCCATTACGGACACCGTCACTCCTTTCGGGTCCATTTCATTCCTTAGGCTTAACTAACACAGTCCAGCATCTACGCGACCTTGTCGTCGTTTGCTATCCAATATACCTATTAGTAGTAGTATCTTGTGTCGACGACATTTTAACAACCCACCATCGTGCTATAGTTATTCAAATATAGCTATTTGCCTCGGGCCGACGTTCCTTGACAATTATTACCAACTTTTTACATCTTTAGAAAGATATAACCATAATAATCTTTTTGATATTCGGGCGTGATTGGGACAGCGGACAAGCCCATCGATATCGCGTTTAAGCCCCGACATCGAGGCCGATCACCCCGGACTGACATTCTTTTCCCCAAGTACTACGTACACAACACTCCTTGAGCTACCAGACCAATGATGGACACTACTCCCATCAAGGTAGAACAGCCGGGCTCCGCGGGACCAACTATCGCGGGCCAGGTTCATTCTACACCTGAAGCCATGTCGACGCCGGCTACCTCTGTCGACATGAAAAACAGTCAATCGCCCTCGCCGTCTGCCCCATCGACGCAATCCAATGCCAACTCGAGGCGTCCGCCGCGTAAGAGCACTCTAACGCAGCAGCAGAAGAACCAAAAGCGACAGCGCGCCACCCAGGACCAGCTGACGACGTTGGAAATGGAATTCAACAAAAACCCTACCCCGACTGCAAATGTCCGGGAGAGAATCGCGGAGGAGATCAACATGACCGAAAGGTCTGTTCAGATCTGGTTCCAGAACCGGTATGTACCAATTGACATGAAACTTGACTGGTATTGTTGCTCATACCCTACAGTCGTGCCAAGATCAAGCTTCTCGCGAAGAAGAGTCTAGAGACTGGTGAAGATATTGACTCTATCCCCGAATCAATGCGAGCATACCTGGCCATGCAGGCCATGGAATCTGGTAAAGGTCTCGGTGGTCCTTACATGGGACGCACCGGTCTGTTACCCTATGGATCGATGATGTTGGGCGGTGAGCAGGGTGGACAGGGCAAAGTCCGTAAGTTGCGCCGTCGATTCTTGTGGTTTTCCTTCCGATGACTTACTATTCTAGTCATTCACCACCTAACCTGCCGATCCTTGAGCATTGGAAAATGGACGCGTGTTGGACAAAACACCATGGATCTTATCATCTTCTATTCCCCTGAGAAGTGTACCATGACTTACTACATCAACAACGATCAGGCAGGATACAAAATTGAATACAACTTCAACGCCATCAAGAACATCTACTTGGAGAATCCCGAGGGCGATGCCACCAAGTTGGGCGGAATCGTCATCGAGTTGAACCGACCACCGAACTTCTTCATGGATTCGTCACCAAACTCGAACGGCTTCTTTCAATGCGGCGACTTTACTGAAGATCAGCAAGCTACTCACTGTTTGGTTCATCACCTGGGTGGTAATCCAAAGGTGCTTAGCGGCCAGCTTGCCAAACTCGCCTCTCTAGAGTCTTTCACGAATCGCCACAACCAGAACCCATTCGACTTAAACCACGCCTTGTCAGTTTCGGCCCCGGTGTCTCCTACGAACCGGCCTTCGTCGCAGCCTAGCTTCGGCCAGCCTCATGTTGGTATGTACCAGGAATCCCAATGGGGCATCAGCCCAATGCAGCCTGGTATGCGTGGTCCGGGTCACAAGAGACAGCGTAGTCGTTCGGTACCCACAGCTGTCGACTTCTCCATGTTCCAGAACCCGATGCCCTCGTTCTATATCCAGCACCCCGGCGACAACCAAGGTCAGCCGCATAGTCCCAATATATATGCGCCCGTTCCGCAACAGCCTAATGGTCTTCACAACGTTGGTCCGAATTTGCGCATCGATACGCAGGCTTCGTACGGCATGGATATGAGGCAATATCCTCTATCTGCTACCACAGCTCCGTCAGAGTATTCAAGCCCGAATTATTTCTCACAGGCCCCAGAGAATACGCCATTGCCCGCTTCGAGCTTTAACACTCCATACAGTGGCGCCTTCCTCTCCCCATTGCCTCAGATTCCGCAGTCTGTATCTCCGTTGTCGTATACTAGTCATGGTGACCCGGCTATTGTTGAGCAGTCGCCCCCGCTGTCTATGTTACAACGGCCAGCTTCAGCTGATTTGTATGGCATGGGTGAGTCTGCCATTTCGGATGACGGACACAGTCTGAATGAGATGTATTCCAAACACACTATAAACATGCCGATGCACCCTCACTCGCCTGGCTTCGTGGAATCCGGCCAGGGTGATCTGGATATGAGCCAACTGGTTCAGTTTGACACAGTCGATCCATCCAGCCTATCTCCTGAGAACATGGGGCATCCCCAATGATATTGATTTTTGTTGGGCCGGGCAACCTTAATCGGGTTGTAGCTTGTTTGTTTATAAGATTCCCGCTGTGCGCTGGGGTCACTCTCCTTGTGGCGTTGTGGAACTTTATACCTCTTGTTGTTTTGGTCACTTCACGTTCGCATCTCTCAAACCTTCTTCCGATTAGCTCTTCGGCATACGAGATTTGATTCGATTCTTGTCCCATTTCATCAATTTCCATCGGCCGCGAAGTTCAACATGACGATACCTTACTTCGGTGGTACTCGGTTGTGCGTGTCTGGTACAGCAATTCTACGTTCTGTTATACCATCTTGCTTGTTTTTCTTTTCCGACTCTGGAGGTCACACTAACCTCTATACTCCTCATGGCCTCTGCCGTTTGGACTAATATTGCGAATTCCGGATCTAATCCATCTTTTCACCATCTGCTTTTACAATATCGCCACTTATTTCTTTTCACATTTACGAAACAAGCGATATCTTTTTTCGGCTGCAGGGTGAACAAAACAAGATGAATATGGAAGAAGCCCAGGAGGCTTAGGTTTGCGGATAATAATTTTTAAACTGTCTGCCGGAGATCAGCACTCAGAGCTGGTCTGCTGGAATTTGTTATTGTTGGTATGGTGCCAATTCTGAGAATAATGATGATTGATACCTCGGGAATACAAGGTTGAGGTTAAAGATAGTCCAGGCTGGCAGTATAGGAGATACCAACAGCGCGATGCCTGCGGCGAAAGCCCTGGGCGCTGTTTTGTCTCGATTACATTCGGTCAGTGGATTACTTGACTAGCCCTTAGTAACTCGATGAAGATGAAGATACTCTTTTGCTGTCCTTTCCTTGTCACGACTTTATGGCGAGGGTTATAATACATCGGAATATAGAATTAAAAGTACGCGAATTGATATCCATTGTTAAATTGTGAATATGCAGTTGAGTTTCTGACGATGGCTTGATCTATGCAAGATGAAGACATCTACTGATTGTCCATGTGAAAATGTCTGACGTGATTCAACCACTGTAGTCTGCATCCCGGAAGTTATGATAACTACCTACAGAGTAGGTTTGTTCTACCTACTACGGCTGGTCGTCTTGAGAAATTCATCAGTTGCATTACGTAGATCATTAGGAATCCCGATAGATACCTAGTACCTAGGTAACTTGGGAGAGGATGAGATGTTCGGATCAATGGTCTTCAAATAGCTCCAGATGAGCAGTTGCCTACGTATGTACATATCTAGGTATACTAAAGAGAGTTTTACTGCTTACTAGGTACGTTTGATGCGAGTTCACGGCGTATTAATTGACATCAAAAGGGACTTTCGAAGTTGATATGCGAGGTCCGTTGTGCTTATAAAATTAGGAATAAATGGATCTTGAAGTGATGGGTGTATGGAACGGACGTGAGACTCAATGTTCTACACTTGGAATATCTATATCCATCTCTGCCTACCTCTACCTAGTTAGGCAATCGCAGCCTCTGTTGTTCGTGTCTATGTGGTTTGGCTACTATTGATGTACTGGTGTCAACAATATTTGGCTTCTTGATATGCTGATGTTGTCACATGAGGCTTTACAGGGCCTGAAGCTAGATATCAGCTACACAACTCAGCCCTAATTCTAGGATACCTAGGTAGATAAATCGTTATATCTATACCTGATCGGACACCAGGGCTAAGCTAACGAGATCTACTATGAGCGGTCAATAAGGGCAGCACATTACGACAGATGTTGTACCTATAGCAATATTTAGCCGCATAAGTTGCCTCCGAAAAGTTTCCCGTAAAGGCCTCTGCCATTTTGTTAGAACACCTATATTCCACGGCTACTCTTTTAGTCAAAACGTGTAGCATCAATAGGGTGACAGCCTTGGAAGCCTTCGCCCCCGTTTCCGCCGAGCCGACCCCGCGGCAGCTGAAAGATCTCAACGACGGCGCGTGTTAGATCGGATTTTATACATCTACTAATGGCCCTTTAGCGCAAGACGGCTGCGATGTAGGTAAGCAACGCGGGTTCCAGGCGCAGTTAGACTATTGTGCTACTGTCTGGACTTTATGGACTTTGTGGGATACACCGCCAGTTGCTTTTTTTTTTTTTTTTGTTATTATTTTTGGGAACGTGACTGAGAGGTTCGGGTTAAAGGTGATGTTTGATATATCCATTACTTTATACCTTTACTCACATCTACCAGGTAGGTATTTAGGAAACACTTGCCAAGTTTTATGGTTTCGAAATACCAACTGTTTCTGTTGCAGTGTCTGATATTTAGTCTCTTCTTGTAGCCACTGGAAGACGTGGGTGTCCCACCGCAGCTTTAGGACCCTTACTTACCCCCTGAAGAAGGTGGCACGAGATCCGCTAGCCAGCAGAGGTTTGGAGAGTCTTCTTTTTCAGCTTTGCCCTCAGCCTGCGTTGCTATAATAGCTGGTATTGAACCAACACACATATACCCCTTGCCCCGGGAACCACAAGGACAATCGGTTGCCTGTATTAGTGGATGCAGATGGACACTACTGTTACTCGGGCGAGAATAGCGGGTTTGCTGTGCCGTTACGTTATCAGCTTATAGGTATGTTGTCGATAGAAGTTGACATTTCGACAGCGGCAATGCTACATGTAGGATTATATAAACTTAGATGTTAGATGTTAGTGCTTACTTCGTATAATCGTGTCGAAAGGGGATAGCGAGACGGCCTATCAGAGGATGAGTGTCTAGACTTTATTGAGACTCGTTCGAGTATGTATGCCACTATTACTACCTAGGACTTCCTAAGTGGTAGTGTAGTGCTTCCTATTAATATATTTCTGGGGGTTATTTTCTTTAAAAATAGTTGTAATACTTCCAAGGTTTATATCGTTGGCGATTAACAACCCCAGATGAAGGCTACTTATTGTGCTTACTAAGGCTATGTGCACATTTGATCCCCTAGGTTAGGTATAACACGAACAAAGATTGAGATCAGGACAGCACATCATCTTACTCCAATAATTACCTACGAACTACCTCCTTCAGGGGTTAGTTGTGATAGGCAACTTCTATCCTCACTAAGGGGTGGCTTAGCATGTTGCGCGCCTTTTGCGCACAGCGTCAGCATTAGCATACATACATTAGCTGGAGGTATGGATGCACATAAGTGCAAGCTGGTGAGTCGGTGCCTCTTGTGTAGTGTAGTAGTGGTCTGATGATGGTGTGTTCTAGTTTATGGGGTATCTGTCATTCAACTAAAGGTGCTATACCACCAACTTTGAGATTTGCTCAATTGGCAAAAAATATTGAGGTTTTCAAATAGGAAATACCATATAGGCAAACTTCTATCGTGAGGATTCCGTTAGTTCCGAATTCGTCGTCATATTACAAATGGCATAGTACTCCAGGCTATCAATGTACATAACTGAATATGTATAATACATTCATGTGTACTCAGCTTGGCACCATCGTCGGGGGTGGCGCAGGGCTGTGACGTATTTTATCTGACATGGATGTTTCAACGTGTCTTCTGTACAGCACTGTATTGTACGTGATTCAGGCCATGTAACCTTTTGGCAAGCATTGCATTGGATTACATACCTCCAGGGCTTCTGATGTTTCGGTTTGATATTTTGATGTTGAAGTGTAGATCTCTGCTGTGATATCAATGATAGTGCTTACCTCCTATTATACTAGGTTAGTAATGCCTACAGAATATATCCCCGTAGTGATCGAGTAATTGTTGGTACCTGTCAAAGTCGCATGGACTCAATTGTCCAGGTACTTCCCGGGATGTCAACTGACAAGCCTGAGTTTAAATGCCAATAGCGCGGGGCATTCGATCTTGACTCCGCTATTTACACTTCTACATGGGTGAAATAAGCTTTAATTGTAGGGGAGTTGGTGGGAGTTGGTCTGTGAGTAAGTAACTAAATAGGAGCCGAAAAAGTTGACTTTGCCGCTTCCATGGCTGTCTTGATAGCCCGACTTTTTCCTAAACCCCAACTTGCATTCTTCATCAACTTTAATTGTTATCTACCCAGGTAGATATGGTAGATATACCAAACATCCATGCCTTTTTATAAGAGAATAGAGGTCCTCATTGGGCAGATATGGACTTGTGTATTGTACATTACCTAGGTACTACCCTAACCTAGGTACATGTATGTATATACTACCTAGTACTACCACCTACCTAGGGAAGTACCGAACGAAGGATGTGGCTTCGTTAGACTTTTTACGGCTATGCTCTCGGCGCTTCAATCAATCGCCAAAAACTGCAAGAACGGTCCGAGGTGTATAGGTCATTTTCATGGATGACACATCCTCTTGGCTTTGTTTTCCTTGTTTTGCCCTACCTACTGTACCTCGAGGTACTACACACCTAATACATACAGGGCTAGGTAACCATCTAAGAGGCACATCTGCACCTATAAACCCCCATCTACCTTTCCACTATTTCCAGCGTCTTTGCCGCTAGGTTGAGTTACAGTGATGAAGAAGCACTTGTATTTGAACGAATTGATCTGCTTATCTGGCGACTTTCCTATCAGTATTTAATGCTACATGTCTCTGTCTCTGTCTCTGTCTCTCTGTCTCTCTGTCTATACTTGTCCCTTTCCCCCTCCCTACTGAATCTCTGTATATACTCTGGTACGTAGTACTACCAGACTCGTACCGCCTTTCACCTACGATAACGACGACGAAGGCAAGAGACCCAAATACTAACCAATCCACCGATCCACCAACCTGGCTACCTACCTACCTAGGTACCTAGCATCTAAATTTTATTCACCTCCTCGAGATTTTATAGATATTCTGCCTATTCCGGAGACTTTACTTGCGACTAACAAAGCTGGGATTAATATAATACCACCCAATCACAACGGGCCGATGAGTCCACGATACGAGGGGCTAAAAAGCATTAGCTGGGTTTTCTTACCGAGGCGGAACCCCCGCCGATCAACGTCACCTGAATTGCTTCTAGTAGGTCTGGGCATTCCTGCAGCAACCCTCGAATTGCATGATATACCCGCTCGGGATCCCCACCAGGGACCATGTCGAGTCACAATGACGACGAATCCGAACGTGCCGAAACCTCGCGCCAGCATTCATTCCCATTGAACGCCAATTCCTCACATTCAGGCGCCGGTGCCGAAGAGCAACGAGATCCGAGTAGTAGCTGGAGTCCTAGGCGAACAAACACTGCGAACTCTGCGTATCGCGTACGCTTTTCAAACGATGTTGCACTCGACGAAGTGCCCCTACGAACAAATACCTTTGTCCCCACGAACTCAGACGTACAAATGGACCCCGATGACCCCACCCAAACTCGCGCCTCACCATCGACTCCGGCCGGTAACCGAGGCGAAAGGCGTCATGTAGAGTACGCACTTGACGATACGCCAACGGAGAGGAAAAGGTCGCAGAGTTTAGTTGAACCTGGCAAGAGAAGTCAAGAGACGGACGACTCGGGCCGTGATACTTCGTTTCGGCTGAACAACTACTATGCATGGATCAGGCGACAACAACAGCGAGCCCGAGGGCCACGAGCGAATTTTGAAGAGCTCTTCAATCGATACTACCAGAAATGGATTATTGAAGGGCTCCTGCGTCAGAAGCCTCTCCCACCGAGTCGCGATGGCCGACATATACCTATCAGCGCAGGTGGCGTTCGCAAGGAGCAGTTGGTCGATGAGCGCAGTGGTAAACCCTATATTTCCAACTTCATACGCTCTAGTCGCTATACCAAATGGTCCTTCGTGCCCAAGCAGCTTTATTTCCAGTTCAGCAAACTTGCCAACTTTTATTTCCTGATAATTGCTGTACTCCAATTAATACCGGGTCTGAGCACCACGGGCTCCTTCACCACCCTCATACCACTACTTATTTTCGTTTCGATCAGTATGGCGAAAGAGGGTTATGACGATTATAGAAGGTATATCCTCGATAAAACGGAGAATCTGGCTCCGGCGTATGTGCTCGATCCGGACGAAGCTGTCGAGAAAACACCTCGTAAAAAGTCAGTACTAGGGATGGCTAAGAAGCGCCGTAGTAGAGGGCAGGATGAAGAAGTAGGAATGACGGAGTTACAAAGTATCAGGGGACGCCACGACGGATCTTCATGGTCTGCAATTCAATGGCAGGACCTCAGGGTGGGTGATATCATTCGATTACGAAGAGACGACAGTCTCCCAGCAGATATCGTGATTCTGCATGCAACTGGACACAATGGAGTCGCCTATATCGAAACGATGGCGCTTGATGGCGAGACAAACCTGAAGAGCAAACAAGCCTGTTCTTTGTTAGCAGATCAATGCGACACGATTGAGAAGATAAGAAATTGCAATGCAAAGATCGTCTCCGAAGACCCCAATGCCGATCTTTATAGCTTTGAGGGCCGTGCGACTCTGGATGGAGAAACTCGACCTTTGACCTTGAACGATGTTGTATACCGAGGTTCAACTCTACGAAATACCGATGAACTAATTGGATTGGTTATCAATACGGGCGAAGAATGCAAAATACGTATGAATGCCAACAAGGGTGTTGGTGCCAAAGCGCCCAAGATGCAGGGCTTACTCAATCGCATCGTCATACTCCTTGTTTTTGTCGTTCTCACTCTCACAGTGGGATGTATGGGTGGGTATTATCTTTGGAGGAGATCTTACGAAAGACATGCCCCCTATCTTCAGGGCGCTCAGGTGCCATTTGCACATATCTGGTTTGGGTTCATCATTGCCTTCAATACTTTAATTCCTCTGTCTCTATATGTAAGTCTCGAAATCATCAAATTAGGACAGTTCTTCCTACTGGGTGACGTGGAGATGTATGATCCCGAGACCGACACACCGATGGTTGTGAACACCACTACTATCCTGGAGAACCTGGGTCAAGTCAATTATATCTTCTCTGATAAAACTGGTACCTTGACAGAAAACAAGATGCGCTTCCGGAAACTCAGCGTTGCAGGCACGGCATGGCTGCATGACATGGACTTACAACAAGATGAGCAAAAGAAAGCACAGATGTTGAAGGGAAAAGGTCTAGGCGGGCAGGTTGATGGTGAATCTGGTGTGGCTACTATTCCCGACAGAGACGAACGTATTGAGACCCCTTTGATTAGCCAACACCCTTCGAGCTTTGCTGGGAGGTCAGGGGCTCGATCCGAACACCCTCTGTCCATACCAAAGACGGAAGCCATGCTGCATTATATTCACCAGAACCCGAACACTACCTTTTCAAAGAAGGCTCGACAATTTTTAATCTGCGTGGCTATTTGCCATACCTGCTTACCGGAGATCAAAGATGACGGCGAAATTGCTTTCCAAGCAGCCTCGCCAGATGAACTCGCGTTGGTGCAAGCTGCGCGAGACTTAGGTTACCTTCTGATCGACCGCTCAACCCAGTGTATTAAAATTCAATTTCGTGACCAGGATGGAGAAGTTATTACAGAGACATATGATGTGTTGGATGTGATCGAGTTCAGCAGCAAGCGGAAGCGAATGTCGATTGTCATACGTATGCCCGATAACAGCATTTGCGTGTTCTGCAAAGGTGCTGATAATGTCATGATACCCCGTCTAAGAAATGCACAACTCGCCAAACAGAAAGCATCTGCTGTGGAGCGGCGAGCCAGCAAGCGAAAGAGTGTGGAAGTTGAGAGAGCCATGAGTCGCTTAAGTGGCACTTATAGCCCTAGAAATAGCATAAGCAGACACGCGAGCATATTCCGAAGAACCAGTTGGCGTAGATCTACGGAGGCTAATCGTCGTTCCGTTATTTCTGACGACCTTGACACTTGGTTAACGAGGCGCGAAACTCTCGATTTGGATGATGTTGCAAGGTACGATATGGATTTGAATGCACCCCGCCGATCCCTAGCTCTATCGCCAGTGTTGGTTGCCGGATCCGATCAAATCTACGATGGGATTGTAGACGAGTCTCTCGCTGCTGACGACGGCGCCATTTTTGAGAGATGCTTTCAACATGTCGGCGAGTTCGCCTCTGAAGGTTTGAGAACCCTCCTTTTCGCCTATCGATATATGAATGACGGTGAGTATGAGGAGTGGAGGAAAGTCTACCGAGACGCGACTACAAGTCTGGTGGACAGGCAACAGCGCATTGAGGATGCTGCCGAGCTCATCGAACAGAACTTTGACTTGGCTGGCGCCTCTGCCATCGAGGACAAGCTTCAACAAGGCGTTCCTGAAACGATTGAGAAGCTTCGTAGGGCGAACATCAAAGTATGGATGCTTACTGGAGATAAACGTGAAACTGCCATCAATATTGCGCACTCGGCGAAGCTGGCCAAGCCCTTCTCCGAAATGTACATCCTTGATGCCTCAGAAGATGATCTGCATGAGAAGATAACTTCGACTCTGATAGATGTTGGTCGAGGCCTGGTGGCTCATTCCGTCCTCGTCGTCGACGGCCATACCTTAGGCATGATCGAAAAGGACGAGTCCTTGAAGATAATGTTTTACGATCTCGCTGTGCGTATAGACTCTGTCATCTGCTGTCGAGCTTCTCCGTCCCAAAAAGCTAGCTTGGTGAAGGCAATTCGCGAAACAGTGCCGTCATCGCTGACTCTAGCTATCGGTGACGGATCCAACGATATTGCTATGATCCAAGCATCCCATGTTGGCATCGGTATATCTGGCCGCGAGGGACTCCAAGCTGCCCGTGTCGCCGACTATTCCATCGCTCAATTTCGATTTCTCCAAAGGCTCCTCCTTGTCCATGGTCGCTGGATGTATCTGCGCACCGCAAAGTATATACTTTCCACATTCTGGAAGGAGATAGTATTTTACCTAATCCAAGGTCAGTACCAACACTGGAATGGCTACACGGGTACATCGATCTTCGAATCGTGGAGTTTGACGGTGTTTAATGCACTCTTCACTTCTCTACCGGTTATCCTGCTTGGCATATTCGAAAAGGATCTGAAAGCCGAGACTCTACTAGCCGTCCCCGAGCTCTACTCGTTTGGGCAGCGGAGTGAGGCATTCAACTTCAAGAAGTATATAGCCTGGATGTTCACGGGCGCCGTCGATACTGTTATTATCTATATGATGGTTTGGGGCTTCTTCAAAGATATTCTCTTCACCGAGAACAATTCGCTTTTCCCGCTCGGGCAACTAGCTTTTACAGTTGCCGTGGTTATTATTAATGTCAAGATCTTGTAAGTTTAACCGTGTTTGGACCTCCCAATCATGGTTTATTTGTCGATTTATCTAATATGTTTGTCAGGATCCTGCAGTGCCATCACAAGACAGTAATCACATTCGTTGGGTTTTTCCTTTCGGTTCTTGGCTGGTTTGTGTGGAATTTATTTATTAGCGCTGCCCATCCAATAAGCTTCGGACCTTATATTGTGCGCGGCTCTTTCGTACACGAATTTGGGAACAAGCTGGGCTGGTGGACAATAGCTGGAGCTACGACCGCGGCTGTGCTTGCGTTCGAACTGGGCCTCACGGCGTTGCAGCGAATCTACTTCCCCCGTGATGAACACTTGTGGCAAGAGATTGAGCGTGAGGGAGGCGTCTCAGAAGTTTTGAAAGAGCATGCGGCCGAAGAAGGGCGTGCTGTGTCTATTGACGCGGGCGCGGAACAACAGGTAGATGGTGGTGACGACTCGGAGCAATCACACCCTCTAACCCCTGTTATGAGCCAAGAATCATCGGGCGGGAACGGGCCAAACAATATTTTCATACCGCCCATATCGATGAAACGAAGTCGTCGACAAAAAGCCGGCGCTGGTGCACATGGGCCGGTGGTACCTAAGAGCAAACGGATACAGACGGTATGAATGAACGATACATATGTGATAGGGTGGCGATGAACCGGCGTTATGAGATTCGGATAAGGCTGAAATTAAGATCTTTCAGCACTAAAGCAGGTGTGCGGGAAGCGCAAGATGATGAATTGCAACAGCAAGGAAAGCGTGCTTTGGCTTGGGATTTTGGGATTTGTGATATTATAGGATACCCTAAAAGCAATATGGAGTATGGCTACGTGTATTGAATTTACGATATTGCTTTCCATCTCACCTTTTTATTTCCATCTCTTCATACTGTACGTGATTCACCTGTTGTGGGTGCGGAGACGTTTGGTAGCTAGGTCACAAATGATGATTGGCTTTACAGTGTGAAGGTGAGGCGAAGGTGAGGGAGTTCCATTTCCCTTGTGAATCAGAGCAGTACTGATTGAGCAGATTAGTTGCCTGAGGCACTCAAATCGGATATCGATATAAATACGTACCTTCGAATTTTGGTGCTGGTTCCCTTCCCTCTTCTTTCGCGGTACCATATTCCAACTTTTTTTATTTTTTTTAAAAAAGAAAAAGAAAACCACCTGGATATGGTAAACCTTTACAATAAACGAAGCAAAAATGTCGACAGCCTCTACAATGTCGACAACCTCCACAGTGTCGACGACCTCCATTTACGAAGCGATGGATCTCGACAAGTCGGAGATACGGCTAATCTACCTAGACTGGGACGGGAATAAACAAGCACCTCTATCTTGTGGCATGATCACAACTAATTTGATATTCTGCCCTCGATATGCAGTTCTATCTTACGCGACCGACAATGGAACAGCCACGGAGGAGATAAAAGTCAATGGCGAGACCGTCATGATCACGACAAACCTGTGCAATGCTCTGCAGCAACTTCGAGAGTCGGACATGTTTCGGGACCAGGAACCTCTCGCGTTATGGGTCGACGCGATCTGTATCGACCAGAACGATATCGAGGAGCGCAATGCACAGGTGCAGACCATCAAGCTGGTGTACGGGCGCGCCGACCGTTTCATCTCGTGGCTGGCACCTTGCGACACTGGTCTAGACCTGGTGCGCAAAATAGCCCTTGCGATAGAAGAGAAACAAGATCACCCGAACCAACCTTTGACGGATAATGACTTCGAATGGTGGACCGATTACCCGCAATACTTAGTGCTGGACTCGCACTTCCCATCATACAATACGGAATGGAACATGGTCGCGGAGCTCATGCAATTACCATACTGGACCACAACCAAGGCTGTACAGCATATGGCCTTGGCTTCCGCGGATACCCATCTCTTCTTTTGCGGCGATAATCACATCAGCTACCGCGAACTTGAGAGTTACGTCCGCTTCATCGAGCAGATTAGGGATGAAAAGCCGCAGAAACCCGACATCGTGCCGGAACTCTTGTGGGAGGCTATTACCAGCAATATGCCCCTCATACCACCAACCTTCCATCTCGTGGAGGAGCTGAAGACTTGCTGGGAAAGTGATACAGAGGGTGCCAACGCGATGGTGGTCAAAGTCGCGCAGCAGTGCTCCATTGAAGACCCCCGGGACGCCATATACGGACTCCTGAACATTTTACCACGTCTAGACATCAAACCGGACTACACTAAGCCCGTCGCAGACGTGTACACGGAGTGGTTCTCCAACTTGCTCCTCGAGACAGGCGGCCACGGCGGACTGCTCGCGTACGCGGGCATTGGATACGACAGCAGCGCCTCCACACATGAATACACACGCGACCTCCCCTCCTGGGTCCCGGATCTCACTAACCTTAAACACTTACGCAGCGAGAAGGTGTTGGAAATGACGCCAGACCACTATCGCTGGTACCAAGAGACCTACATTTCCCCGCTGCAGCTCGAGCTGAAGGATAAAGAGGACAAGGAAAACGAGGGGAAGGGTGACACGCTGCGCATCCGCGGCGTCATCCTCGACAAGATTACCCGCGTCGCGTTCCCCTGCGCGGGAGCCGCCGACGACGCGGCGCTGAGGAAGGGGCTCTGGCGCTTCGCGATGGACTTCCTGGCCGATCTGCGGACTAAGGAGGACGAGAACGCAAATGGCCAGAACAAGGTCAAGGCGTTTGGTGCTGAGAAAAAGCTCCCCCCGCTGCAAGCAGTATTGGAGGCGCTGTGCAGAGGGGAGGTCGATGGCCCCGAGGGCGTGAGAGAACGGTTCCCCGTGCAGCGCGGGCATCCAATCGCGGCGGAGTTCTACGATGTGCTGGTTGCCGAGTTCGCGAAGGAGAAGTTTCCGGAGGGGGATCTGAAGGGGATTAAAGAGGTTTTGGAGAGTAATCTTTATGGGGACGTGGAGGATAATGCTACTGGTGGGTCTGAAGCGGCGGCTACTACTCCTGCGAATACTCCCACTTCTGCTACCCCCGACGACCAAATCCCCCACCTCCGCAAAGAAACCTCCTGGCAGCGCAACCACACCCTCTTCCACACCGAGGGCGAACGCATCGGCGCCGGCCCGCCCCGCACTTTTCCCCGCGACGTGGTGTGTCTCCTTGACGGCCTCGATTGCGCGGTCGTGTTGCGCCCGCTGCACCTGCCTAGTTCTAGCTGGGCGTTGGTTGGGAAGTGCTATGTGGCGGGGTTGCCGTCGACGAAGGAGATCATGGAGAAGATTGCTAGGGGGGAGAAGAGGGTTGTGGTTTTTAATGTGCGGAAGTAGGGGGTGGGGAGTTTGGTTTGGGGTGATTGGGCTGCGTATGGTTGGGATGAGGGGAGTGAGAAGGGGGCGGGGATGGATTGGTGTTGAAATGATTCCCCTTTTATGCGGTGTTTTATGTGAGATCCATGGGTAGTGTTTATGAGGGTGGTGTAGCTAGATACCCAGGTTTAGGTAGTTCACGGAAATGTGATACACAGGAGAGTCTGAACCATTTTTCTGCAGATTCGATCAAGTTTTTGCCCATTCTAGATTCCCTACTAGCATGCTAAGGGGTGTGTGCCAGATGTATGAATATTGGGTTCTGCACTGAATCTTCACACCCTGGACTGCTAAAAGTCTACTAGGTATACTAAAGGCATGCCTAACCTACCTGGCTTGATCTCAGGATGCCAATCTAAAGTCCAGCCTCTTGTTCCCCACATCCTGGTGGTCAGCGAGGTAGACCAGCCTCTCTTCAGGGGTCATGGCATTCCATTTCCGCTCTCTGGTACGGTTGCGCCAGACGTAGTACAATTTTGCAAGCACGTAAAGCACCAGGTTCAGGCCCAAGATACCTAGTAAAATGCTATTCCCTCGCCGATATAGCGGAGCGTCGTCCGCGCGGTAGATGTTAGACGAGATGATCACCCCGGCCTGTAGAAACATGTTGTACAGCGCAGTACCGACAGTTCGGGAACGGACGGAGTTCGCGTTCCGGGAGATCCAGCCGACTTGTACGGGATGACCTAGAAATCTGTTAGTCGAAACCTGAAGAAATACTTGATTTATAGGTAGGATTACCAAGGGGAGCTGCCAGTAGCAACGAGATCATCGCCCAGGTCAGCCATTTCGATGCCTTCGTTGTGTCCACCACCCGTAAATAGACTAGAAATGGCAGACACCAGAATTGGAAAATCGATGCGCTGGCTGCCAGTTGATGCGTGTACTCCGCGAGCAAGCTAAGCGCCATCATGTTGAAGACTGGGGCGTGGTTTAGTTTCATTTGCCTGGAAGAATGAGTATTGGAAAACATACTCTTCAAAACCAAGTACGGGATTGACAAGAGGTTGGTCTGGAAAGTGTCGAAGCCCAGGCCTCGCAGGGAAAGGGTGAGATACTGCTGTGGCGAGAAGGTGGGGATGTTGAAGGTGAGCCCGATGGCGTAGAGTGGCCTTGAGCCGTGTTAGCTGCATTGCTGTCCCGCTAAAGGGGCTGGAGGAGCGAGTTACCAGAGATCGACATCTGTCAAACTTCTCCAGAGTAATTTTGGGGTGATGGGCTGTCTGTTGTGCATTGTGCTCTTGCTTGGATCGTCTCTGATGATTCTGTTGACTATGATTATTTCCTCACTGTGATGATTAGTACGTTCGTATCCCTGCGAGAAAAAAGAATTACCTAGGGGGCATTGTGTACCGCTCTGTGAACCATCCATGCTTTCCTCGACACCGGCCTGCTGTTTGGGTTGGCCCTGCTGGCATCATGACATACGATATAAGGCCAATAATACCAGTGATGATCCCCTTATTGAGGCATCAGTTTCGATTAAGTATCAGATCTAGATGCCACTCAACTCACCTCAATCAAGAACAGCCACCGCCAGCCAGGGTGACCATCCACACCTCGCATATGGAGCAATCCAAAGCCAGCGATTGCAGAAACCACATCGGCCATGAACATTCCCGACCAGAAGAAGCTCAGGCGGATGGTAAGTTCATGGTGTTTGTAGAAGTATGAAAGATACAGCACACACTAATTTCAAGGAGCATTTAGCTGGCGCACGCAGACTCAGGATAGGGGTTACGCACCTCGGGGATAAAGCCCCCTTGCAGCAAAGCTAGGAGTGCGCGACAGACGAGAAAGGATGGACGTCCTTGAAGCGAAAACTGGGATGCAGAGACGATAGAGAATAACACGATCTGGGATGGGATCCATCGATCGGGTCCCAGCCACTTCGCGAGTAGCTGCGCTGGGAACTCGCCGGCGAGGAAGCAGAGAGCGTAGATCGTGTTGCCCAGGTTGTAGTCTATCGCTCACTTAGCTTGAACGATTGCATTCTGCTCGGAGCGAGTTTTAATAACGTACCGTTTGTAGTCATACCCATATCCTCGATGAAGTTGTCAGAAAGAGCTTGGGAAAGGTTCGCGCGATCTAACTCCATCGCTGTGAACATTATTGCTACCCAGGTCATGATCCGCCAGTCGATCTTCCGGATCACTTTGCTTTCTTCGCCCCATGTCCATCTCGCTTTTGGGTCGAATCTGTGAATGTTTTCCCTAGAGTAAGTACGTTAGAATACACCTGACGATTTGTGTAGGTAGATATGTATGTTACCAATCATCGCGAGGTTTATACTGAGGAGCTACGTCGGGATTATCGTAAACGCTAGGCT
The DNA here is from genome assembly GCF_022984875.1 of Hypoxylon fragiforme. Lineage (NCBI taxonomy): Eukaryota > Fungi > Ascomycota > Sordariomycetes > Xylariales > Hypoxylaceae > Hypoxylon > Hypoxylon fragiforme. The sequence goes on from NW_026054760.1 coordinate 154,726, forward strand.
GTTTGTCGCGAGTGTTAGTCAGGCATATTCTTCACTCTCCGTCTTTGCGGTTTATCATACTTGAGTCGCGATCGCATCTGGGTCATAGTCCTTCGACTTCTGGAACCAGAACTTCTTACGAGCTTCAGGCTTCCCCAACGGAGGAACTGCATCACTGATTCTTTCCTCGTCCGGTCCAAACTCTGCATCATCGGTAAGGGCGGATTTCTCGAATACTAGCGAAGGGACGACGGTTGCCATGATAGTTTCAGCGGTAGTTCAAGATATCTACTTACGTACATAGCATATGTATGTAGCGCAAATATTTCTCGAGATACCTACCCCAGAAATCGCCAGTTACCTTGATGCAATAATACATCGCTTCTGCATATTAATAATGCGGGGTAAGACCCGGCAGAGAGGTTGATGACATTCATCCGGATTCTGTGCCTTTTGCCGCACGTGGCTATCACTCAAGGTGACATTCGTTTCTACTGCATGCTTACTTCAATTTCAGGAGCCTGAGTGTAGTACGAAGCGAGAGATTTCATATACATGTCACCTGGAGATGAACCATATCATCCTATTCCTGAAATTCTCAGTATCCGAGTATCGAATGCTCAAACTGCGCCCCTGTGCGAACTACAGCCATGAAATTGCCGTTCTATGCTTTAGTTATCGCAATAATCCATAACTCCCTCCTCGCATGTGGGACAACTTTTGGACCGGTCGACCAGAAGCCGCTCGCCCCCCTGAATGGCGGCGGCACGGGCCAGAATCAGTCGAGGCCGAATATTGTCTTTATTCTCACGGATGACCAGGACCTTCATATGAACTCACTTGATTATATGCCATTTGTGAAAAAGCATCTGATCGATCGTGGTACTTTTTTCAAGCGACACTTCGCCACAACGGCTCTATGTTGCCCCTCTAGAGTTACACTATGGACGGGCAAGTTGGTGCATAATACTAATGTGACCAACGTCGTTGCCCCATATGGTATGAAACCCAACATCACATCTCGAGTTGTGCTTATTGAAGTTTAGGCGGTTACTCCAAGTTTGTCAGTCAGGGGCTAAATGACGATTATCTTCCGATCTGGTTGCAGGAATCGGATTACAATACTTTCTACACCGGAAAATTTCTGAATGGTCATTCGACTGATTCGTATGATAAACCACATGCTAGGGGTTGGAATGGCTCGGTAAGCTACGGTGCTGGAAAGAGAAGAAAAGGGAATAAATATGGGCTGACAACATGAAGGACTTTCTACTGGACCCATTTACTTACTGGTATATGAATAGCACCTATCAACGATATCACGACACACCAGTGAGTTACGAAGGCCAGCATAGTGTCGATGTACTGGCAAAGAAGGCGCTGGGACTATTAGATGAAGCATATGAAGCTGGGAAACCGTTCTTCCTCGGTCTTGCACCTGTCGCGCCACATGCCAATTTGTATTCGCCCGCTTTCCGGCACGGTAATCACAGCGAGCTCGAAGATATCGAGTTCTCGCCACCAGTCCCAGCAGACAGACATTCAACCCTCTTTGAAGGAGCAAAAGTCCCGAGAACGGCCAATTTCAATCCAGATAAGCCGTCTAGCACCAGTTGGATCCGGAAGCTGCCGAAACAGAACCAGGAGACCGTCGATTACAATGACCACTTCTATCGGCAACGACTTCGAGCTCTCCAGGGCGTGGATGAGATTGTGGATTCCGTAGTTCGCCGCTTGGAAGCCCTGGATATCTTGGACAATACGTATATCATTTACACCACGGATAATGGGTATCATATCGGCCAGCACCGGATGGCGCCGGCCAAGCAGTGTAGCTTTGAGGAAGACATCAACATCCCCATGATCATCAGAGGACCGGGAGTTCCCGAGGGGTCAACCAGCGAAATCATCACTACTCACGCCGACTTTGCACCTACATTACTAGAGATAGCCGGCGCTCCCCCGCGGGAAGACTTCGACGGCCTCGCAATCCCACTAACGGCATACGGCCTCAAAGAAGCCAGCGAAACACGCCACGAGCACGTAACAGTAGAGCACTGGGGCTTCGCCTCGAACGAAGGCCAGGTCTTCGACTGGTACCCGCGCCTGCACACGAACAACACGTACAAGGCGCTCCGCGTCATCAGCAACACGCACAACCTTCACTACCAGGTCTGGTGCAGCAACGAGCACGAGCTGCACGACCTGGCCACGGACCCGGGGCAGATGGTCAACCTCCTGCACCCCGACGAGCAGCAAGCCCCGGCGACGATAGCGGGAGCGCCGCTCGAGAAAGTAGTCGCTAGGCTGGACGCGCTGCTCTTCGTGCTGAAGTCGTGCAAGGCGGCGACGTGCGTTGATCCGTGGAAGGCCCTGCACCCAAAGGGGAATGTCGCGAGTTTGGCGGACGCGCTTTCGCCGCGGTTTGACGGGTTCTATGAGGAGAAGGAGAGGAAGATGAGGATTCAGTTCGAGAGGTGCGAGATGGGGTTCTTGCTTGATGCTGAGGGGCCGCAGTTTAAGGAGGAGGAGGTGGCGTTTAGGTTTGATCCGAAGTGGCATGAGTGGACTTAGTGAGAGACTGTGCTCTTATGATTACCTATCTATGAAAGTGAGGTTCCTAGGGAATCATGACTAGTTGGGATTTGGAAAGAGAACATGTCACGCTCAGGGTGGTCACGTGAGACGGATTACATAACGCTACTCAAGCAAGAAAAGTTTGGTGACTAACTAAGCATTGTGTGTGATAAAAGAAAAAGAAAATGCGGCGAAAAGGAGAAGTTAGGATGTGTAAGTGATTCAAGAATCTTCAATTCTGTCCATAGTCATCCTGATTGCACCTACATACCCAGGTTGTCATAGTGATGGGTAGACGGCAAACGGCAACCGGATAAGTGGAGAAGCGGCACTCGACGGTGACCCGTTCATTCCATCAGATGTCGGAATATTTTGGTTGTGGTCATGCTGTGGCGTACAGCTATGTATGCAGCCATGCAGCCATGGTAGGTATCGTGATGGATAGATGGATAGATGGATCCATTGGTGGAGCGTTAACGCAAGTCCGTCAGTCATTAGTGAGCTGGGCATGAAGATATTGTCACTTAGCCCTACCTACCTAGGTACCTAACGTATGTATTATACATAGAGCTTTGAAGCTGAGAAAAGCGCTTCCTCTACCTAAGTAGTAATTGACTTTTCGATTTGGAACGTCGTGGGAGTCTTTGTTCCTGGCCCACACCACACCGGCTCGTATCATGCAAAGGAGAATAGACCCGCTCCGCGAGTGAATGCGGCCCAGTTTAAGTGTCTACCTAGGTACCTTACCTAGTACCTAACTAGGTAGACGATGCGAAAAACTTCCAATTATCATAGCTGCATACCTAGGTAGGCTGGTGGGCAGCCCTGTATACCTCCCAGGCTACATTCTTAATGCGTGTTAAAGCAAAGCTACAGGGTTATTAGTAAAACTTTACTAAGGAGGGACGAGTTAAATGTAAAGTTTTACTTAATAAAATCGTGTTTTGTGGAGCCGTGCCTATGAGTGAAAATTTCAAGCTCGGGCCCGTTTCTTGCAACAATTGATAAGATAAGCCTATGAGTGAAAATTTCAAGCTCGGGCCCGTTTCTTGCAACAATTGATAAGATAAGGAGCTGAGCCTCCACAGCCTTAAATCAGCCACTTTCCATTCAATTCCATCCATTCAGTTCCATTCTTAATAATCAAAGCTGACTAATCCAATCCATCTTTTCTAATTCTTCCATTCCAACTTCTTCTTTTCAACTTTTTTCCATTTGATCCATTTGATCCATCTTATTAATCATCTTCAACACCACCACCTAAATCAAATATTTCAAGAAATATTTGAAATAATTGATTTACATGGTGGTGTTGAAGGTGGTGTGGAAGGTGGTTTGCTGGATTTGGGGGCTGAAAAGCGATGCACCCAATCAATCAATCAACAGCTTGAAAAGTTGGCTCCAAACGTTTCACTTTTTACTAGCGGCTCAATAGGTCCAGATTTGAGCCAATAGGATGGCTTCAATTTCAATAGGCTTACTAGCGCTTAGTTTGCCTAACTGTTTGCCTTGGATGGTTGGGGTACGTACTGATGGAGCGTGCTCTAGACCGGTCTATATAAGGGCTCTCAACCCCCAAGCTGTTGTAATCCTTTTCTTCCTCCTTTCAACCACTTTTTAGGTTTCAAGAGCTTTTCAAGAGCCACACAGCCTCAACCCAGTTGATCCATTCAATTAATGGCTGATGCACCCATTCCCAGGCGGGTCGGCCGGCCCCGGAATGCTGCGCTGTCGCCGGTGCTGCCGTGACCTGCTCCAGGAGAGCTTTCAGAGCTTCTGGGAGGGTTTATCCCCAACGCTAACATGTGCCATCAGCCGTAAATAACCCCTGGGGCGGTCCCATCGCCGCAAGCGGTTCCCAAATACAGCCGGCCTCCGACAACCGGCTTTCCGAACCTCCCTCCTATACCCATAAATCCCCCCAATCCGACAATTTCTCCCCATCCGGCCAAGCCGATTCCAGCCCTAACACCAGTGAGTCCCGGCGCATGGGTTGATCTAGGCTTAGTAGATGGGGCCACTTGATATTCTCAACAATATCACGTGGCCTAGAGGTAAGTATAATTTACTCTTCATGTGTGAGTACGGTCAGTCCATTACGCCGGCATTCCGACCGTCACGTGAGTACCACGTAATCCCTTCCAAAGGAACACGTCGTGACTCGCGTGAGTATTATGTAATCGGTTTCTGGGAAAGGAACCTACCGTCACGTGATTGTTATGTAACTATTGCCTTACGTGAAAGAAAGTGCCCACTCAACCTGGCCAATGGCTGGCCTTCAATTGGGTTAAACATTCGGGTGATTGAAACCTGTTTTCCTTCTTTTCGAGCGGAGCGAGCAGCACTCCGCAGGAGCCGCCGGAGGCATCATTAAATGTTTACTGTTTAAATAAGATAAAAACCAAAAAAAATTATTAAAGTAAAATAGAATTTAAAATCAAAATTGTTGCGGAGCGACGATTTTCCAGATATCAAATTAGTAAAGTTTTACTAATTTAAATTGCTTGCAATTTGCCGGGTATTTTATACAGGTTTTTCGTTGTCATTCGTCGACTGTTGACCGTGTATTACATGAGACGAACCAACCAACCTCCCGTCTCTGTCGTTTAGAAGTCTAGAATTCTAAGGCGTTTGTTGTACAAGCGACTGGGATAACGTAGTCAAATGGAGTCAAAAGCCATGCATCAAAGCCATGGGATGAATGACTCCCTTTATTATTGACTGGTCTGTTTATTGGTTTATGACGTCTTATATCCTTCAATATATCAGCCTCATTCGTCGGCAATTATCCATGTCACAGCTACCTACATTCAGCTACATACACTACAGACCTAGAAACAGACCTGGGAAGGTAACCTAGCCCCTACGTACGTGGAAGCTTTTGGGATCGGCACTGCATTAGCGCCCGCGGCCCTGAACTTGCGGTCTACCTACACACCTTGATTCGAGAGCCCATTTGGCCCATGTAGTCCATTTACAGGCCCTTGCAGGGCTCCGGAATCATCACACGAATGTTGACGTGTATAAGTCACACACCTAGGTGGCTATCTAAGAGGTTGGCAATACAGAGCCGAACTTCCGATTTCCACTTGCTACCTTATTGACATACATGCATACCTAAAGGAACTACGTCGGTAGGTAAGGTATATATTCGCACCATTCTCTTCGATATCTTGTCTTGGTTGTCGATCGTTGTTGATCTTTTAAAGCACACACACTGCTCAATCGTCAATCCATCAATCGTCCAAGACAAAACATCATCGCCAAGACAATTCATCATCTTCCCAATTTATTCCATAGCCAAAGGATAATATTCACAATGGCTCGAGGCAGTCTTCCACCCTTTTTCCTCATCAGCAACCTGCTGGTCTGGGCGTCGGCGGTGATTGTGATGGGTATTCTCTCATACTTCATCTCCGTCACCGATGGCCATTATATCAGCAACCACATCATCTACGAAGAAGTCATTGTAAGTCATATTATTATGTTTATGTACACATCTTCGCTTGAGACCTTTCAATATGCTAATCAATATCAATAGTCTGTTCTCACCGTCGCATTCTTCCTCATCTCATTCATCCTTGGTACTCACCCGAGCTACGTCCTGTTGTTCAACGTGCTCTTCTCCTACCTCTGGCTCGTCGCCGTTGTTTTCACCGCAGAAGACTGGAGCTACGAAAGTGTCGGCGCACTAGCCCACACCGTCGAAGCTTTCAGCTTCATTGCCTTGTACGTGCATCCCTTAGTACTGACACCAACTTGATCATTCTCATATACTAACTTCTCCTTAGCTTCTTCCTGTTCTTCAACATCATATATGACTGGAACTTTGGATACCGAGGCCGCACCACTTCGGCTGTGTAAGGAGTTGTACTTAGTTATATACCCTGGAATGAGAGTTATGAACAAGATTAGAAGAGAAAAGACAACGAAGATCATGAGGAATGAAATAAGTTTAAGATCGGGATAAGGAAAGCAAAAGAAAAAGGAATTAATTATGAGATATATGGTCATTAATGATAAAATACCCCTTTGCAACATCTACACATGCAGTCAACAGTCTGATTAAGAAGTATAATACTACTAGTATCACACAACCCCTGAAACGCCCTAACATACGGGATAGGGCATGTAAGATATGTCAGATCGACGAGTAAGACATAGTACACATGTTTACTGAAAACTCACTTTCATATCATCCTAGGAAGAAATCCTGCGCTTGAACTAAAACATTACGTCTATTTGCTATGTATGTACTATAAACAAAAGGTCTTCTATATATCCTTTGCATATCCAAAGTTTCGTGTAATACCAATCCGATCCGATATCAGCCGACTACTCTGATCGTAGCATCCACCGGGATAACCATACACGGAGACGGCTCCGGCGTAACACAGCGTATGCTTGGACGAAACCGGCTCTGGATCCTCGGCGTGCACGCCGCTTCGGCCGTCCAGCCCCCGTCGCACGGAACGAGGCGCTGCGGCTGGTGCGAGCGGCGCAGCTGCGGCCTCTCGACCAGGCACGGCGTTCTCCTCGCGCCCACGTGCTGCACGGGCGGGCACGGGTAGTGGAAGCTCTTCTTCTGGCCCCCGATCCGCCACTCGTACACGGACTGCATCTTGCTGATGCGCAGGAGCCCGCTCTCGTAGGCGCTGGGCCCGACGCGGCCTCTTCGCTTGCCGTCCCGGACTTTCCGGTCCATCTCCGCCGCGTGCTCGGCGGCCTGCTCGGCGTCGGCGGGGTGGTTGCCGGTGGGCTGCTTCGCGGCCTTGCGGTAGGCGTCGCCGGCCTCGATGTACTTCTTCATGGCCTCCAGGATGTGGCCTTTGTACAGGTAGCATCTGGCGAGGGGGGGAGACTCACATGCGTCGGAGTCGTGGGCCAGGACGATGGCGTCCTGCACCGCGATGACGATGTCGCGCAGCTCGAGCGGGGAGTGCTTCTTCTGCTCGTCGGCGAGCACAGCTTCGCAGCGCTGGAGGGTCGCGTTTATGCTGGCGTTGTTGTCGGCTTTTTCGGCTGCCGTGAGGCCAAAGGAGGGCATTCGGATACTAGGCGCGGCCATGGTTCGTTATGATGAATGAATGAATAAATGATAGATATTGTATGCCGAGATAGTTAACTTGAGAATGCCCCTCCTGGCCGGGCATAAATATTGTTACCATGGCCTTGTTCGAGATAGACCCCCCTTCCGCATTGTCCAGTTCGAATCAAACAGTCTTTCTTCACAACAAAGAACACATTATTAGAACCGACAAGGCACGAGCAACAATGCGCGATTGTTCCTTTGCTTTCATTCACACCAGAATAGTAGTCAGGTCTCTCTTTTCTTTCAATGAAGAAGATGATTCCACGATATCGGCATCCCCGGCTGAGACGACATGAAACGCCCAGGAATTGAGAAACATGTCGTGAATTTCGTCCAACGTTGGCTAATTCCCTTGGCTCGGTGTATACATACCTACTACGTAGGTAGGTAGGTAAAGACACTGGCTCTTATCGCGACGGCGCTACGATAAGTTCGCCGAGCATCTTGTTTGAGAGAATTTATCAGTCATTTGCCAGTAGAAAGAAAGCCATCGTCGAACTACCATGATCTGATAGTAATATATATCTCTGGTCAGATGAGCAGCCATATCCATGGCGCATACTTCGAGCAGTTGAGGGGAGCCGACGCCAAGCTCACGTACTTACCTGGGCAGTGACCATTGTCTATAGAGAGTGGCTAGTATATAAGATTTATTAGATCAGGTACGACGATTTCCGAGACCCTGATCCGACTGCCAAGATGCATGTCATACCTTCGTACACACAGTAGTTCGCACGTAAAAGTGTGTATGGTAAACCGGAGCGCGGCGCGTCTTATGGATCATACTACGTAGTATGTGAACGTCTGACAAGTCGCGACGGGATGGTCTTACTGCCCTGCCCTGCCCTGCCCCCCCTCTATCCCACCCCAACGGAGTAAGAAAGACAGTTGCATTATTCCCCCCGAATACATCCATCCTCCTATACCCGTGGGAACCCCGTACCCAAGATCTACCAATAGAATGGAATCTCCATACCAGTAACTCCGCGCTCCGACGGACTGGGTAAGGTTGTAGGGTAGAGCCGAATGTCAGATAACGACTTGTGCGACAGACGTACATGCCCAACTACTGGCAAGACACCACGTGCGGCTTTTATACGTCTAGACTGTATGTACACACGCCTTTCTTCCCACCAGACGGCAGCGCACATAATGGCGCTTAAGACAGGTAAGTACCCAGGTAGATATCTTACACCTACCTACCTACCTATCTATCTATCTATTCATCCTCAACAATCTCCGAGCCCTGCACTTCAAGACCTCAACATTTACTCAACCCTACAAAAGCGGTATATTTCTAGAATACTCCAAAAAAGCGCCCCTGGGTACCTACGTTTAAGAAGAAAACTTCGACTCCTTCTCAAATACCCGATGGGCGACCAAATGACCGTTACTGCGCTTGCAGACATCATCCGGACGCAGGCCGAGATCTTGGAGACCACGCTGCCCCGGAACGCTTACACGGATTACCATGGCGATAAAAGCCTCAGCATCGCGCGGTCGAAGCTCCTCGAGGCGTGCGATAAGCTGAACCATTTGGTTACGGGGCCGATAGAATGGTGAGCATTACCTATATAAAACCCCGTTTTCGTATTTTTATGAAGTTGCGAAACTAACTTATTCGCAGTACGTTAATTTATTAATTAATTCCACCTTCGCTTTATACTACCCAAGTATCTAGGTAGGTAGGGGAGTAACTAACCCCACCACAGACGTAATGGGCATCGCCCAAGGCCACCGGGTACACGCCGCGTTACAATACGCGTGCCACTTCCAGCTCGCGTCCTACATACCCGCAGACGGGACCCCCATCACCTACTCAGACTTAGCCCGCGCCGCCGGCGTCGACACCTCGCAGTGCACGCGCGTGCTGCAGCTGCTGATGACGTACCACATCTTCCGGGAGCCGGGGACCCGCATCGTCGCGCACAACCGCAACTCCCGCGTCCTGCTCGACGAGGACACGGGCGCCGCCGTCGAGTGGCTTACCCAGGAGTCGCTGCGGTCGAGCGCGTTTTTCACCGAGGCGAGGGCGATGAGTCGGCGGTGGTCGACGGGTGGTGGGGTAGCAGTAGCAGTAGCGGGAGGGGGCAAAGCAGCACGTCCCGCCGCAGCACTAGAGCCCTCCGTGAACGGCAACGCCGCCGCGCGCGTCAACCTAAACCAGACCGCAACAACGGCAGCGCTAACCCTCGCGCCCTACGCCGGCCTCGAGCAGCCTCCCTTCGGGTTTGCGGCGCAGCGGCGCTCGATGAGCGAGACCTCGATGAAGGCGGACCGGTACGCGCGCGCGATGGTGGGGATGGCGAAGCGGCGGCAGCTGAGCATCGAGCACCTCGTCTCCGGGTTCGACTGGGCCTCGCTGCCGGACGGGGCGACGGTGGTTGATGTGGGCGGGGGCAACGGGCACTGCTCGAAGGCGATTGTGGCGTGTAACCCAAGCCTGAACTTTGTGGTGCAGGATGTTAATGCGGAGTTGGCTTCTGAGTTTGATGATGATGGGGATGATGATACTGCGGTGTTGGAAGAGGGGGGTGGTGGCAGTGGTAGGGGTAGAGATAGAGGTAGAGGGAAAGGGAAGATGCAGTTCATGGAGTACGACTATTTCACGCCGCAGACCGCGGTGGGAGATGTGTATCTGCTGCGGCGCGTGCTGCACCACCAGGATGCTGTTCGTATCCTGCAAGCCCAGGTGTGCGCGTTGAAGAAGAACCCCAAGGCGAGGATCGTGGTTATGGATAATATTGCGATGCATAGCGGCACGCTGAGTACGCTTGAGGAACGCAAGACTCGGTAAGTATACCTACGTGCCTAGTCTACGATATACGAACCACTTTTCGTATGTTGATTTTACTAATTCTCATCTAGGACCTTGGATATCGCGATGATGGCGCTGTTCAATAGTGTCGAACGCGACCTACAGGATTGGAAAGACTTGTTCCACCAAGCAGATCCCATGCTGAAGCTCGTCAAACTCACGAAACCGCTCGGCAGTGCTTTAGCTATCATGGAACTTTGGTTGGAACAGACGTGATTATCAGTTTTGTATTTCTGGTTATTCGTTTCCTTATGAGCGGTATGGAGGCACCTTTGGAGTAACTGGCTTGTCCAGTCCTTGAAATTCGGGACTGGGGATCAAAAGGGGGTTATATCAAATAGGTATGGGTTGGGTGTGGCGTATTTGAAATTCCCGCAAAGACTCAGATTGGTCCTCGGACACCATTAATGATTATTGTAATGAAACCTACGAAATAGTTATAACATTGCGTAAGCAAACTTGTGATGCCAGTCCTGAGTTTTAGTTTAGGTATCTAGGTAGAGGTAAAGTCTTCATAGCGGTTCTATTCATTATAGCAAACTGGCCTGTTCATTTATAGCTTTCGACGCCAGCGTATTACCGCATTACCTTGACGAGAACACTACTATTTTAGGTCTATAGAAAAGCTGCTGGTAGCCCCACTCTGTGATCCTCAAATACAGAGAAGCTCTGTTAGGTAGGACGAGACTTTACCTAGGAATTAAGTAGACGTCATGTTCTGCAAAGGCTGGTTGGAGGATTCATCCCATCGTGTTGGTGCGAAGCGAGAAGCACTTTCAGCCACCAGGCCTACTCTCAGCCATGCTTCAGGTCAGGGTGTTGAGCTTTGTCAACTTCGAGCTATTTCATTGTAATTATGCGACCAACGCAGTCAACCTGATATACGGCACTATATATGCGTTAGCTCGAATTTGTGTGGATTCTTGGTTGGATGAACTCACGTTAAAGGACATGCCCATTCCTCCCAACCTAATCATCCTTTTTCTTCTCTCATTGAATGTTACCAACTAATCTGCTGGTACTACCTCAGTACAAATAGAATCAAATCCATCATGCATTCGCTTAAGAGATTAGATCTGCCACATTCATCGGCATCTCATCGATCTGAGTAGAATAGTACACTGCCTAATTGTTAGCACTAAACAATAATTATAAGGTAATGGGACTACTCACATTCGATGTCTCGAAGGATTCGGACATCCTCGCTGGTGACGAAGTTGATAGCGACACCCTTGCGACCGAAACGTCCACTCCTACCAATACGGTGGATGTAATTCTCTCGGTTGCTTGGCAGATCGTAGTTGATGACCAAGCTAACCTGCTGCACATCGATACCACGGGCCCAGACATCGGTCGATATTAAGACTCGGCTGTTTCCCTGTCGGAAGTCCTGCATGATACTGTCTCGTTCCTTCTGAGGCATGTCTCCATGCATACTGCTAACTGTGAAATTCGCCTCCCGCATCTTGTCCGTCAACCAATCGACCTTTCTCCGGGTGTTACAAAAGATAACAGCCTGGGTGATGGTCAAGGTGTCGTACAGATCACAAAGTGTATCGAATTTCCAGTCCTCTTTCTCGACAGCGATGAAGTATTGTTTGAGTCCTTCGAGCGTCAACTCGTCACGCTTGACTAAAATGCGGACGGGATCGGTCATGAACTTTGTAGTCATGTCGAGAACATCGTAAGGGAGTGTAGCTGAAACGACAACGACTTGAGTCGCAGGGGGCAAGTATCGATAGACATCGTAGATCTGCTCTCGGAAACCTTGGTTGAGTAGCTCGTCGGCTTCGTCAAGAACCAGCATCTTGATTTGGCGAGTTCGCAGGTGGCGGCGACGAATCATATCTGCGACTCGACCAGGGGTACCAGAGACAATATGCTGGCCATAGTCAAGCTTTCGGATATCTTCGCCGACATTCGTTCCACCAATGCAGGCATGACACTGGACATTCATGTAATCACCGAGGGCCATGACGACGGATTGGATTTGGGTAGCAAGTTCGCGAGTGGGTGAGAGTACAAGAGCCTGAGTCTCACGGATGGCGGTATCGATAACCTGAAGCATCGAAATGGAGAAGGTAGCTGTTTTTCCGGTACCTGACTGAGCTTGCGCAATGGTATCGCGACCCTTGCAGATCTGGACGATAGCTCGAGATTGGACGGCAGAAGGCGACTCGTAGCCATAGGCATAGATTCCACGAAGGAGGTTTTCTATAGCAATATTATTAGCAATAGGATCATGGTTAGTTTATTCTGTTGGCGACGTAATGAATAGATAATGTCTTACCCTTTAATGACATGGACTCGAAAGTCGGGTGGACAGTAACCTCTTTAGAAGTGGAAAACTCCATCTTCTCGTCGGCGCGACGATCAATGCCACCGCCTTCAGCCATGATGAACTAGAGGGAATCGCAAGTGTATGATAATAAATGTATTTGTGAGTTTGCGGTTTGGTGTGGGTTAAAGAGGTATATTGGAAGAGTTTAGAGGTTTGCAGATTGAGAAGTGAAAAGTGAAATTTAATAATTGACGATTGACAATTATCAGTTAAGAATTATTATAGTTATCGATTCAGGTCAAGAATGAGAAATCGCGGCGCAACTTCCGTTGTAGACGGAAAGAATTTTATGGAGAAGGTTGAGGTGGTAGTAGCTCCAGAGCCCTGCAGTCTTTAACTAACTTAAAGTGCCTACTACAAAGTGCCCAGAGTACCTGGCAGCGTAAAACTCCCACTGTAGCCACTGTGGCAATGAACCTTGTAACGCTACTATGTAGTGGAGAATTTACGTGAATGTCACTGGTGCCAAATCTGTCTTACATCAAAATCAATTTCATTGAAGGCTCTAACTGTAAACGCACCTATTACTAACCTTCATTCTCATCCTCATCCTCATCCTCATCCTCACATTAATACTTACCTAAATCAACATAGCACCTTTTCTCAGTGGATATCTACTTTTCTACACCGAATCTTTCGATTTTTGCTTATTTATCTCGTGAAGGATTGCGCGTAAGCTCATTCCATTCAACATGCTCCTAGAAGAGCAAAGATTCTTGCACGAGGACCTCGAGCGCCTCGAGCAAGGTATCGCCGATCGAATTAGTGATGAGCCCAAACACGTCAGTATTTTGAAGTCGCGTATCCAAAACCAAATCGCTAACTCTTGTATAGATCAGAGATCGCTTAGCGCGAGACCACCACATAGCACAATTTCTTGATCGCATATCATCACAATCTTCCAAGCTACTATCGATATATCGCGACGGAGATGGATCTCGATCACGCGAAATTCAACAAATTGGCAGTGGCGATCCAATGGAGGAGTTCTACAAACAGCTTACTGAAGTGAAAGCATTCCATTCCAAATACCCCAACGAACCCGTCGAAAATCTCGAGCGAGCCTACCGACCAAAGAAAGGCCCAGATGCCGATTCCCAACCCTCTATTGTGGATACTATGTTTACTGGCGAAGAAGCCTACGGCCGTTTCTTCGATCTTCATACCTGCCATGAGCTGTATCTCAACCTTCCCAATGCAAAGAGACTGAGCTACCTGCAATATCTGGATTCATTCGATAACTTCGTGGCTGGTGCTGGTGGGCTGAAGAGGTCTGAGAAGCTGACGGATCAATACTTCAAATACGTTGGCCAGCTTGCTCTGGATCTTGAAACCTTCTTACGAAAGACAAGGCCGCTAGAAAATGTCGACAAGGTTATTGCCGACTTTGATAAGGAGTTTGATGCTGCGTGGGAGAAAGATGACATTGCGGACTGGAAGAATGCGGAATCCAGTGTGAAGGCCAGTGGAACCGAACAACAGCCCTCTACAACTGAAGCAGTATGGTGCAGTGACTGCGAAAAGGAATTCAAAAACCAGAATGTGTACAAAGGCCATCTTTCTGGCAAGAAGCACGTGAGAGCAGCCGCGGAACGGGCGCAACGAGCATCTGGGGAGGCTGGCGACGCGACAGGCGACGCGAATAATGGTGGAGCTCCTACGTATCGATTGAAGGAGCGTGCTATTGCGGAGAGAGAATTCCGCGTGAAGCGTCTTGCCAGTGCCATGAGTACCGAACGAAGCGATACCCGTGTCAACGTCGAGCGAAAACAAGGTATGACGGAACGCGAGAGACAACAAGAATTAGAAAACCTCTTTAGCACCACTACTACCATGATGCAAACCAAGGAGGCTGAGGAGGGCGAAGAGGGAGACGACGAAGATAGAATCTACAACCCGTTGAAGTTACCACTTGCCTGGGACGGTAAGCCCATCCCATTTTGGCTGTACAAGCTACACGGACTTGGCGTCGAATTCCCCTGCGAGATTTGTGGCAACTTTGTATACATGGGACGAAGGGCCTTCGACAAGCATTTCAACGAGGCAAGACATATATATGGCCTAAAGTGTTTAGGAGTCACGAATACTAGTCTCTTCCGAGATATCACGGCAATTGACCAGGCGTTGAGGTTATGGGAGAAGATACAAAAAGATAAACGCAAAGACAAGGTGGATGATGGGAGTGTGGTGCAGATGGAGGATGCCGAAGGCAACGTGATGCCGGAGAAGGTCTATTATGACTTGCAGAAGCAGGGTCTATTGTAAAATTACGGGTGGTGTACTTCTAATATCCAAGAGGCTCTAAAGGTTAGATCGCTTCAAGTTCGTAAATCATCGGTGGCATAAACAGCATGGAGAATAAATAAGAAATCGTGGACATATCACTTTAAGGGGTTCATTCTAGTAGCCACATATCTTAGGTACCTAGTACCTATCTACCTGGGTATGGATATGTAACTAATATCATCAATTGATTGAGTGAGGCCTAGAAATTAGAGTTATTTGTAAAGTTGGCCCGGTCCTCTAATCAATCGCATCGGCAAATGACCGATTGGTGGTCTGTGCACACCCTAGCAGCCTATGTAGTAGACTAGTAGTAAAATATGGAGCTAACAACGTTTGTTGGTTTCTGTGACGTCTCTATACATAGTTAGTTAACTTACTCTCTCCATGTAAATAACAACATTGAAATGCCCCTCCATAGAAACTCAAACTTTTCAACGCTTTCATCTCGAGACTGTACAATACACACATGCAACTTAATCAACTACTAAATCTTATGGATTTTATCTAATGAATATGGACTCTATATCGTATAGATATTCGACTCATATTATTTTTCTAGTTTCTCAGCCTCATATGTAGACGCCAAAATGGACGTTTTATCCAAACCCATCCCTCCGTTATACACAGTCTACATTTTAAGATCAACCGTTCGTTGTACGTCGTTATATATCGGATCAACACCCAACCCACCAAGGCGATTAAAGCAGCATAATGGGGAAGCTACAGGCGGTGCTGCACGGACATCACGAACCACGCTGAGGCCATGGGAGATGGTCGGTCTTGTTTCGGGATTTCCTGGAATGGTAGCGGCTCTGAAGTTTGAGTACGTCTCTTAAGTTGGGGATATTCTATCACATGTAGGCTGACTATTTCTAGATGGGCTCTCAATAACCCTCACATCTCATTGCATATTCCGTCCACATCTCGAATTTCGGCAGCAGCGGGCAGGAAACGTGGCGGCCGTCCAAAGCGTCCACGGCACAGCTTAGTTTCTATCATCTCCAATCTCCACCTACTCCTTGGTGTTCCTAGCTTTTCGAAATGGCCTTTAAACGTCCACTTCTTTGTTGCCGATGCTTTTGAAGAATGGGAAAAGTGGTGCGACTCTATAGACGAGCCTCTTCGAGATACGATTCAAGTTCTTAAAGACTTTGGGCCTCCGCACTCGACCTCGATCAATAGTGAGAGCTCTGGTTATGATACCGAGTCAGACCAGGCCTGGGGTATACATGCCCTCTCGCTTGATTATACACCAATGAAGGAGTATGTGACGAAAACGAAATCCATATATGAGTTTGAGAGGGAGGGGAATTGTGTGGTGTGCAAAGAAGAGCTCGAGGCTGGCAAAGGTCTATATGCAACATGCTCGAATAGTGACTGTGAGGGTACCGGGCATATATCTTGCTGGAGTAAGCATATGCTTGGGAAAAAGGCCGAGGATGACATTCTTCCCATCTCTGGCCACTGCCCACGGTGTAAAGGTGAGGTCGTCTGGAGCGATCTCATGAAAGAAATGAGCCTCAGACTAAGGGGAGAGAAAGAAATAGAAAAACTATTAAAAAAGCCTCGAAAGCGTAAGGCACAAGCTAAATCAAGCACATGATATTATAACTCTCGAATATTTGGGGTTCGCGTTGAGAGTTTCATTTGCATAGGGAGTACCTCCATAGTAGGCAACTATTAGGCGTAAAGGTGGTGGTGCTATAAGAGTTCTAAGGAATGCGACGACAACTGGATATTTCAATTCTCGACAGGGTCCAGTTGCTCTCCCTAAACCATTCTGAAGGTAAATAAACTCAACTTTGTTCTAACAATTCCCTTACTTCCTTTAAAACCAAAATGTTTTTCACTCTATCTCAAACAAGTTGTTGTAACGTGTGTACGACATGAAAAAAAGATGGGCCCCCCGCAAAATAGAAGTCCCTTTTTGGGGATGACGAGACCCAGAACTGTTCAATGCTCGGCTGGACTGGGCCATTTCCAGCTGTGAGTGCTCGCGTGGTGTTCCCGTCATGCAGACCAGGGGGGAGGGGGGGGGGATGTAGACCCATATTTTCAGACGTCACTCTTTTGCCATTGGCTCCTCAGACGACTTTTAGGCCAATACCCCCTGTGAGTTTGCCCGCGATATCAATTCGCTTTTTTTGACGACCTGCCCTGATAATCCTGATAATCCTGATAATCCAACAACAATGGGGGCGCATAACAGGGTTGATCGTAACTCCCGAATTTTCTTAGTTGCATCTAGTGCTCAACGCTAACCAATGTTGATACACCGTTTATATAAGACAATCGTTCGGGTCGAGCTTACCGACACTTGAATAAGCTCCAATGAGGAGAGAAGGGGTGGCACAAAGGAGGGAAAGAAAAAAAATATTCGACAAGCCCCAACCCCCGAATTTATCATCAATTTATCAACCACATGCAACTTGAATATACTTATATGTACGTACCTATAATTGTCAAGATGCATTCGGCGTAATCCATGCAGCATCACCCTAAATCATAGGACGTAGATGACAATGTATACAAATGGTTAGTACGATACGGATTACATTGCAGATTCATTACCATACTAGCATTAATATATGCTCTTATTTTCCCAGCTAACACTGCCGTCGGCTACAATTGCATTCATCGCAGAGTTTTCTTAGTTCTCTTTCCTTTCTATGTTCGTCACATTCTAACTTCTGACAATCGGAGCACGGATCCTTCGGTTTTAATACAGCCCGGAAACACCTCGAGTTTGCGCGCGCAACTACATACATATGTATCTAACCTGGTACTTTTGCGATTACCTACCTAGTAGCTACCTTTGCGATTGCTCCCCTTTATACTGTGCTATACTGTTATACCCCGTCAACAGCCCTGGGTAGCCTAGATCCCTTTCTGAAATATAAAAAACTCCCAACTGCATTTTATCTCATACATGTTGTGTACCGTACATATCTACCTAGTGGGTACATACATAGACATGTGAGCTAACGCGCATGTAATTGATAGTGTGACCGCAATTTAGTAATTTGCCTACCACATACTATGTACATAGTAGGTAGCTCACCCAGCTATATAAAGTTTATGTATCGTACCATTGACCCCATCTTCTCATCGTCTTCGACACTGAGTGTCAGCCTGCATCTTTCCTCCGCCCCCGTCAGCCATATGGCACCTATCAGAGATATATGTCTAGTTCAGTTGTTCGAACTCTAAGGTTGCGGTGTTTGGGGACGGGCGTCGACTATTGAAGCTGATAGTTGAGGTTTGACATCTTAAAATTATACATAACGAACTTATTTCATCCCTTCGTCCCTCATTGAAAAGAAACAAAATGAGCTAGCGTACCAACTCACTTAACAATGTATATGTATCTCTGAATTTGCATATGACTACTACATAATTAGGCGACCACATACCTACCTAGGTACATATCCTCTTGCTCCGCAACTTGCTTAGTTACATATGTAGTATAAGTTCTTTGGGCTAATTAGGGTCGCTGGTTCGGTATCCTTTGAACCTTTGTGATTATAATAACACTATCACATGATACTTTATTTAAGACGGTAGATAGACGCATGGGGCAAATTCATGCGCGCGGGATTGAATCTAAGGTTGGAAGCTTAAGGCATATGGGATGATGTTGGAATGTAAAAATGGAGGTTCGGGTGTTACAAGCGCAGAGGTACTGGTACGGGCAAAAGTATCAAAAGTAACGTTATAACAATTTATAGCAAAAGATTTGCAGATGCCTGGGACTGTGTCAAGTGGGATATTACGAAATGCAAATGTACCCCAAAGTACAGTACGAATGTAGGTACGGCACAAAATAGACCCACTTCTGCTCTTTTAAATGGGTCTGGGCACAAAATCCCGACGACAGCTACGAGTCGCATCCACCCACATTATATCCACTTTGCTACTTCTTTCTCTACTTCTCTTTCCCAGCTTTCTCAAATCTACCGTTAAACCGTGTCCTGCGTGGCTTCCGTTCCGTTTATTTTCAACTCTTGTCCTGCTTTTGCTGCTGCGACCCACCATTCGTACCTACCTATCACCTATCTCCAGACTCCGTTACATACTAACTATCATTATTATGTACAATACATACTATGCATGTACCTACCTACTAAGCTACTAGGGTAGCTATTCGTACCTACCTCTAGAAGCTAACCTTGGAAGTCAGCACTATGTATATGTACTAACCTTGAACGTTATCTTCTCTGTTTTGAACTGCCCAGTGCAACCTTGAACCTCTACATATGCTACATATGTAAAAGAGCCCTGAAGTTTTTGGGCGACTGACCACCCACGTTCCACCATATCCTGCCCTATCCAATCCGACTAGCCCATTCTCCGTTCTACTTTCTTACCTTCAATACTTCCACTTTCTCAACTTACACGCTTTCATACACCTTTCCCATATCACCATTGACTCCTCAAAAACTTCACTTTCAAGTTCCCTTCTTTATTATCATGCAAACCTATTCACTTTAACCTATTCTCCAATTCTCAAAGATTGGAGCTTAGGGTATTCAAGTCACTCATTGAGTGTCATTTCACTTTGAATCCAATATCTGGTTCGGCCCCTTCTAATAATAGTACTGACCCAACAACTTGGAATAATCTGAGTTTGCGCTGTTGTTTGTCTAGGTAAAGCACCAAGTGGCCTAGGTTAACGCAGTTGCATTTTTTCGTTGGCAGGGACGAAGGTTGGGATTTATATTTGATCGCCCCCCCAGACATTACTGTGTACCTGACGCCTCGGACACGGTCCGCGACTTTTCTTCAACTACGACTACAATTACCCAGATCCACCATTTCGCGAATATACTGACGACTTCATCGTCGCCGCGCTTCTCTTCATCCATAATCTCACTTATCATTTTCGGTACTAAGCGGCGGCATTGTCCAAGGTCTTTGTAGGACGCCCATGCGATGCACCTACAGCTCATCCTTGCTGTGACAGCCTCACATTGTGTACCACTTGACGGTGGACGGCCAACATAGCCAACCACTACACTTCAAACTCCGAGGCTTCTAGATTCTCCTCTCTAACCTTCTTAGCAATCCCTAGTGTCACACTCCGGTAGCGAAATCATGGTCTCCACTCCCTCCGCTGGCCATAATGGCGGCGTTGGAGGTTCTAATAGTGCTAATGCTAGTTCGAGAGCATCTCCTGCAGTCAGCAATGTTAACGCCTCTAACCATACCTCTTCAACAACCAATGGGACAAAACCCAGGACACAAGTCAATTCTAACGGATATCATCCCCCGAATCCTCAAATACCTCTCAGCTCGATGCGCAGCGCCCCGTTAGATCTTAGGTCGGTCGAGCGAAGGGGCCAAGCCACCGCGGGACGAGAACCTCCCAAACGAAAGAGGCTATTTGACCTTGAAGAAGCTCCTACCTATCGGCCCACCGAAGACGAATGGAAAGATCCTTTCGAGTATGTCCGCAAAATAACTCCCGAAGCTTCTAAATATGGCATTTGCAAGGTTATTCCGCCCGACTCGTGGAATCCGGACTTCGCAATCGACACCGAAGTAAGTTGATGGGTTGTTGATGAGTCTATCAAGATCGTGTAGCAATGATATTGGGTAGTATATGCTACTTAGTAAATACGATAGGCTAGATCTCCTGGGCTGTGCTGACAATTTATAGAAATTCCATTTTAGGACGCGAAAACAAGAATTGAATTCTGTGGAAGGCAGTAAGTAGTTTTTTTATTCAGTAGCCACCATAACCTCCCAACTATTGTCGTTAACTCCAGTGTACTAGGTACACGGGCGAATCTGAGTTACATGGATGCCCTCAACAAGTTTCACAAGCAACAAGGAACGAACCTCAACCGATGGCCTTTCGTCGATAAGAAGCCTCTTGACCTATACCGATTAAAGAAAGCCGTCGAGTCTCGTGGCGGGTTCGAAAAGGTCTGTAAGACAAAGAAATGGGCTGAGATTGGAAGGGATCTAGGATACAGCGGAAAGATCATGTCTTCACTATCGACATCGCTTAAGAATTCGTTTGATAAATGGCTCACGCCATATGAGAATTACCTACGGCAAGCCAAGCCTGGCGTTTACCAGCAACTTGAGTACGAATATGGTGGTCCGTTAACCCCTAGCCCAGCACCCAGCCCGTTAAAGCGATCAACTGTCAATACTCCGTCAAGCCTAAGGGCCGAATCGCCTGCTCGGCACGCCAGTGACATACTCCAGCAGAGCTTAAATGTTCCGAAGCTGGAGAATGACCGCGACACGATTATGGCTGACACACCTCCGGTCACTTCGCAGCCTACGTCCGGTGGCTTTACAGCTATCAATTCAGGCTTTACACCGGTAAACAGCGGATTCACAAGCGTCAATCGACCTACTCCAACAGATCCGAAAGGTTTCACGCCACCACCAAAGCATCATGGTAGTCCTCTCTTGTCTGCGAAAAATACGCCAGATTTCCGGCCATCTGTGCTCGGTCCTGCTACCTCTTTAAAGCGCCAGCTCAGTTCAGATAGTCTAGACTCAACAAGAAGAGACAATGGGACCGATAAAGATGACTCAGAGAGTGGCAGCAGGAGGAGTAAGCGATTGAAAAAAGGTACGTACATTCTTAGAACCCTTCTGATAATCTGTCATCTTTTTGATTATCGCGACCTTTCCTTTCGTGTCGCATTATTTTATTTGGTCTTTTCGTTATAACATCTTCCTCTATTCCTTGATCGTTTTGATTCGCGCATTCATGTAGTTGCTCTATTTATAGAGTTGCGACGCTGTACTCATCCCGAATGCGTTTAATTATGCATCCCGCCGCATCTCTGTTAACCCCTGGTCTTTGATGCACTCGATGATTGGTCCAACTTCTCGTATCACTAATGCAAACCTGCACCTAGAAACCGTTCCAACCGTTGCTGGATCGCATATGTCGGTGTTCCGACCCTCTGCCCCAAAGATACCATCACCCCGGGACGAATCGTCCAACCCTAGCGAGGTGAGTATCTAGCACATGGATGATATAAGGAGTTAGCACCATTGTCGCGTTTATTAACTATTGTATAGAAATGTGAGGTCTGCGGCAAAGGCGAAGAGTCAGGGTTTATTGCCATATGCGAGTCATGCGACCATGGATACCATGGTACTTGCTTGGATCCCCCTATCAAGCAAAAACCGGCTGGCGAATGGAATTGCCACAGATGCCTTGTCGGAGATGGACAATTCGGCTTTGAGGAAGGCGGATTATATTCGCTGAAGCAATTCCAAGAAAAAGCCGCGGATTTCAAGCAGGGATATTTTGAAAACCGTCTGCCGGTCGACCCAATGCTGAATTGTTCCAGACCAGTAACCGAAGATGATGTGGAGAAGGAATTCTGGAGACTCGTTGCTAGCACGGAAGAAACGGTTGAAGTCGAATACGGCGCAGATATTCATTGCACTACCCATGGTTCCGGTTTCCCGACCGCCGAACGCAACCCATGCGATTCGTACGCTTCCGATCCCTGGAACTTGAATGTTATGCCCTTGCATTCTGAGAGTCTCTTTCGCCATATCAAGACCGATATCTCAGGCATGACCGTTCCTTGGGTGTACGTCGGCATGATATTCTCGACCTTTTGCTGGCACAATGAGGATCACTTCGCGTATTCGGTGAACTATCAGCATTTCGGGGCCACCAAGACATGGTACGGCATTCCTGCTGAAGATACGGAGAAGTTTGAGAATGCTATGAGGGAGGCAGTTCCGGAACTTTTCGAGACGCAACCCGACCTCTTGTTCCAGCTTGTTACTCTTTTAACCCCTGAACATCTTAAGAAAGCAGGCGTCCGCGTCTATGCTCTGGATCAAAGGGCAGGTCAACTGGTAATCACCTTTCCTCAAGCCTATCATGCGGGCTTTAATCACGGATTCAACTTCAACGAAGCTGTGAATTTCGCGCCGTCAGACTGGGAGCCATGTGGGCTTGCTGGTGTAGAGCGGTTACAGCAATTTCGGCGACAACCATGCTTTTCGCACGACGAGCTGCTATGGACAGCGGCGGAAGGAACTAGCTCAGGACTGACAATCCAGACTGCAAAGTGGCTTGCGCCAGCACTCGAGAAAATACACAAACGAGAAATCGAACAGCGAGACGAATTCATTGCGAAGCACCTCGAGGACAATCATAAGCCCTGCGCGCTAAAATCTGAGGATGGAGCTTGCTCTCTTGAATTCGAAGTTGTAGACGAAGATGTTGCCGAGGAAGAGTACCAATGCGCCTATTGCAAGTGTTATGCTTACCTGTCAAGATTCAAGTGTCTCCAATCTGGAAAAGTCCTATGCATTCAGCATGCCGGACAACATGCCTGTTGCGACATGGCCGAATCCGAACGTTTTGCTGGTGATCAGCACAAACTATATTTCCGCAAGACTAACGACGAGCTTAACGAGACATACCACAAGGTAGCTGATAAAGCTAATTTACCGGGGGCTTGGGAAGATAAACTTGAGAAATTGCTTGACGAAGGAGGGAAACCAGCGCTGAAATCGCTGCGAAACCTCCTTAGTGAGGGAGAACGAATACCGTACGACCTCCCCTCCTTGCCAGCGCTCAGGGAATTCGTTGACCGTTGTAACGAGTGGGTCGAAGAGGCGACTAATTATACGGTGCGAAAACAGCAGAACCGCCGTAAAAATGACAAGGTCTGGCAGAGTGGCTTGCGAAAGTCCATCGGCAATTCTTCCCAGGAGCATCGAGAACGCGAGCTCCGACGAGTCGCAAATATCTACCGCCTGATCGATGACGCCGCGCGTATAGGCTTCGATTGCCCCGAGATTCAGCAACTGCAAGAACGTGCCAACGCTATCAGGGCCTTCCAGAAGAATGCCGAGCAGTTCTTAGAGCGCGGTTGCGGTCAAGAATCGATCGAGGAATTGATAGAAGAGGGCCGTGCTTTTAATGTGGATATGCCCGAGCTTGATAAGCTTTCCGAGATCTTAGAGCAGACGAAGTGGAATACTAAAGCCAAGGCGAACAGGGGGATCTTCCTCACCCAGAAAGACGTCAAGGAGTTGCTCGATGAAGGTCGCCGACTAGAAATTGCAGCTTACAACGACAACATGAGATATTTCGGAGACAAGTACCAGGCAGGTATCCAATGGGAGGCCAAAGCGAAGGAACTCATTAACGCCGAGATTGTGCATTACCCTCAGCTCGAAGCCCTCTCAAATCAAGTACAAGTCAACGGGCTGCCCGTAACGTCGGAAACTCTAGATGCGGTCGATCAGATTCTGCATAAGCAGCGAGAAGCTCATCGCCAAATTATTGATCTGACGGAACGGTCAAAAGAGCCTGACTATACGAAAAGACCAAAATACACAGAGGTAGTCGAGATAATGAAAAAGTTAGAAGACCTAAACTCTAAGCCGACTGGAACACTTGATCTGGAAAAAGAACAGAGGCGTCATGAAGATTGGATGCGGAAGGGGAAGAAACTGTTCGGCAAGACGAATGCACCCCTTCACATTCTCAAGTCTCATATGGACTATGTGCTGGAGCGCAATAATGCCTGCTTCGACATTCGTAACGATACGCCTCGTTTACCCGCTGAGCCAGCATCAAGAGCAGCTAGTGAGGAGAGGGATCCCAAGGCGCCCCGTGGTTGGGATCCGAATGACCCGGCTCTGGTAGAAGTATTCTGTATCTGCCGCCGTGTTGAGGCTGGCATGATGATCGAATGCGAACTATGCCATGAATGGTACCATGGGAAATGCCTAAAAATTGCTCGCGGCAAGGTCAAGGAGGATGATAAGTATACCTGCCCGATCTGCGATTGGAGAGTCAAGATTCCTCGGGACGCCGCACGTCCTAAGCTAGAAGACCTCATTGCTTGGCAGGAGGAGATTCCAGGTTTACCCTTCCAACCTGAAGAGGAGGAAGTGCTAAAGAACATAATCGACAATGCACAGAGGTTTAGGATTCACATTCAGGCGTTTTGCAACCCAGTTCTTACGACGGCAACAGAAGTCGACACTCAGCGATTTTATCTACGAAAAATAGAAGGCGCTGAGATCCTGTTGTCTATGGAGACTAACTTTTTCCGTCAGGAGTTGCACAAATGGAGCCCCGTAGCACCCGAGCCGCCACCTGTCCTCGAGGTTTCTAAGAGTACTCGAAAGCCACGGCCGACCAAGTTGCAAAAGATGCTTGCGCAGTATGGTGTAGAAGACCCCGAAGACCTCCCGGAGAATATGAAAAGCAAGGCGAACAGTTTAAAGCGCAAAGCCATGAATGCCGAGGCAGCTGCTGCTGCCGCTGCCGC
The DNA here is from genome assembly GCF_022984875.1 of Hypoxylon fragiforme. NCBI lineage: Eukaryota > Fungi > Ascomycota > Sordariomycetes > Xylariales > Hypoxylaceae > Hypoxylon > Hypoxylon fragiforme. Next base: position 180,105 of record NW_026054760.1, read on the forward strand.
TGCCATGGGTACAGGATCGTCGGGCTCTGGCCATGTTCCTCCAAACTCAACAAGTCCATCCGCCCATTCGTTTGGCTCTAGCAGTCATCCTTTCTTCCGCAGCCCCCAGCCTTCCACTCCGGCCTTGATAGGCGCTTCTCATGCACACCCACCACAACGGTCCACCTCAGTATCATCTAGCAGGCCCGGGTCGTCCCTTCGACCTGACACTATGGACATGGGTAGCTCTGCGGGTCTCCATCCAGACTTTTTCATGTCTGCTAGTAGCAATGGAGGACCTCGGCTATCCGCTCTAGACCCTGCTATGAGTATAGAAGAGCGGTTACTACGTGGGCCGGAGGATGACTTGAATCTGCACACAGATGTCGGCAAGGATAAGGCGCTTCAAATACTTCGCCTGACTGACACGGGACGTAAAAGAGCTGAGGAGATTTTCGGACCGGATGTATGGAGTCACAGTCGTGATGATGCCGTGTTCACGGGTAGATCTAGCATCGTCCAAGCCCAACAAGAAGATAAAGATGTCGATAAGATGTTTTCGGATCTCACTAATGCCGACGATGACGACGAAACGAAGAGGGAACGGCAACGGGAAAAGGAACGAATGAGTGTCACAGCCGATAGCTTCGAAGCGGAGCGTAACGCGATGGACATGGAAGATTCCGATTAAAAAAGACTGGTCGAAACTTTTCGAAATTACCATTGCGTTGGAAGGCTCATATTTGATTTAACGGATATGGTTGTGCCTGATAATCGATGCAAAATACTTTGCCAGCATGAGGTCTTCTAGGATTGGCGTATGAGCCATGAAACATTGCCACGGCGTACTGGGTTGTGTCTATTTGCTTCATTCATCGTCGCAATACAAAAGCAGGCATGTGAGGGAGGTTGCTACGCATCACATATAGAGGCGTTATTACGGTTTAGGTTGCAAACGAAAATTTCCATTCACCATGTACTACTACGAGCCCATCTCGAGCTTGAAGAATTCCGATTGCACAACAATGCATTAGATAGGCGTTTTTGTTCAGGTCACAATACGGTATACCTCGGTCGATTTCAATGGAAAGGGATTAGGAGGAGGGACCGATACCTTATTTTGCTTGCTTTACCCTGCCTGCCTATCAGGTAACTAGGTAGATAGCTATTTGAATTACGAAGCTAGCTATTATTTATTCAAAGTTCTTGTCATGGCCTGTGAAGTGATTGCTTGACTGATGATGATAACTACGTAGTTGGGCTGGTAGGGTGAGTGCTCTCCCTGGGTCGGGTAGCGTTCCTTGTGGGTGTTCCTATGACTTATCACCCCTATTTGGGTTAAAGGGGTAATGATACTAACCAGGCACCGTAGCGGGAAACCCCTATCCGTTAGAATCATTCTAAACTAGATGGAATAAATCCATGCATTCCAATGATTTGATTATGGAGAGGTCATTCTTCTATCAAGGATGATTCTTGATAAGTTGGAAAACAATGGCCAGTCCAATTGTGTGGGTAAAGATATTCTGAAAATAAGAATAACTCCCCTTTAAGAATAAATCCAAAAATACCCGTTTTCCCGTTATGGTAGGTACCCATCTGAATTAGTGGCCGCCCCGGACTAATGTGCGCTGGACATGATATTACTTGGAGGAGACAGCGGGAACAGTTAAAATATGATCGTGTATGCCTTTTGTGGTTGGACTAGTAGGATACCGACTTTGGAACGGACGTGATCATGTCCCTCCCGCTCATAGGAGCAGAAATCCATGTCAATGGTAGAATGACTATACACGCCGCATACCCATAGGTAGGGAGGTCGCGAGGGTAGGTCTTTCCTCCTCGTCATGGCCCCGGATATACTAGCCAACCCCTAATATAGTCCAGATTAGACGCTTGATACGGGTTATCCGCACCTGCGAGGAACTGGGTTGAGCTCTGCGCATCTGTAAACGAGACCACCGAACACCTTGACAGCTGGATATTCGTACGCTACCAAGGTAGACACCCAGCTACTGCCCTTCCTGTCCTTGACAACAACATAAAAGTCGCCGTTCCGAAAGATGATGCGGAGTATCTGATACTACGTATGAAGGCCGGGCGGCCTTGAGTCCCTCTCTTGGGTTTGGGCGATGCGTATAGCGTTCTATCGACTTAATAGAGCGTGAATACCTAGTAGGCGCTGGCGAAACTAGCAGAAGTACATAGTATACCGATGCGTGGAAGGACAGAGCCTTGCCGTTGAGTGGTTAGCTATCCTCGCTACTATGCGTTATTGGGGAAGGTGTTAGTTCACTGGGCTCGCTGGGTATATCATTGACTGCTAGGTTAGATGAGTCTGCCATGCGGGACTCGCGCTTGGAGACACGAGGCTGTTACCAACGGAAGCCGTGCAGGGAAAGCTTCTGAAAGGGTTACGCCCATGAATCTGGCAGATACATGAGTATAAATCTATGTACGATCGAGGCTGACAGTTGTGTCCGTTGGTTTCTGCGTTTGTCTATCAGCTAGTTGTCTCGTCAAGAGTGCTCGTCCAACCCAAGAAGCGGCAGAAAGGGGGAGCGGCTACCAAGCGTGTTCAATCAAGAGCATACTCACATAAGCATTTCTCTTCTAACTCCCGAGAACAAGTCACTCTGTAATTGTCGCCACTATTTTGTTGGGGCATTTCCCATAATTTAAGGTCTTGCATCGGGTGAAATCGAGCATACCTACAGCAGCGGCGCAGTAGCTACCTGGGTACGTAGGCGCTAGGGGTTGCAATGAGAACGATAACACCTACCTTATATTATAAGGCATCATGACATCTGAACCAGGATTATTCTCACTCGGCAAGCTCGTAGTTCACAACGACACGAGGATATCCTACAGATCAGGTGCGGTGACAGGTGGCAGATAGCAGATGTAGGGTAAATCCGACCGAAGACGTAGATCGCGCCCGTGCCGGGTAGCGCCTCCGGGCGGGGCTTCCCTGTACAGGACGTCGGACTGGAGTGTTCCAGGGTGACGGCTGTAAGGATTTAGACGCGCCATGTGCTCTTCTATCTAGCTGCTGAGCTGAGGCTAACTCTTCTTATAACTCCTGGCAGACACCTTACCTAAGGACGCCATCTGGAAGCTCACTCTCAGCCCCGCAGAGCAGTAGTTAGTCCTCGTCTCCTGATTCTCCTAGCTCATGTTATACGCGACCAGAACTCAGCCGCGGCCAGGCCACTGATACTGTAGCTCTTGAGATCGTACCGTACCTACACGCTTTCATAACCCTCGAAGTGTCTTACCCTGTACCCGGCAGGCTGTGTAGGCCTCGGCTTACAGGGTGTTCCGTGCCCGACTGGGAGCGACCTTCACGACCAAGAAACGGCAACGCCAGTAGAATGGCGTTCTCGTTGTCTTCTCAGATCACTTCACACCCTTTCTCCGCCCGCGAGGACACCAGCCATGTGCTACAGCTCGTCCTGGGGTGAGATGGGATGCGAGGGGGGAAGATGTGGAAGAACCTCTGCGTAAGGAGCGGAAGAAGAATATCACGATACCTACGTGATAAGGAGAGGGTAGGCAAGGGAAAGGAAAGGGGAAAGAAGAAATAGGATTGGGCAGGCTAGGTATAGTTATTTCGGTGTGGGCCATTCGTATCAACAATATCCCCTGTACCGGGGGCTAGATAGACCAAAGACGGTTACTGCATGTATATCTAGCCTTCATAGCCTGCGGGGAGACGCTAGAGATCTTTGCACAACAATGATAGTGTTCTACGTCTTGTAAACTCCGCCTCATAATCGTTTTCCAGGTTTCCGAAGGGCAGAAGGCATGCTATGATGCCGAGGAAAGGACCGCGCGTTCAGGAACTTGTCTAGAGTGCCAGCGAAGAATGTAGGCGAGAGGTCGTGCGGAGGTGAGACCGCCTCTTGTCATAAAAGACAGGTTGTTTGACAGGCTGTTGCGTTCGCGCAAGGGCTACCATAACATGAGATAAGCTATCTATGGCTTTGCCGGACATGTGATTTGGTATCTGCTCTGCATTCGCGAAGAAACTATCGCAGTGTCGTGAACGTAGACACACGTAAGGTCTCTAGTAACGCGCTGCTTCAAGCAACTCAGGGTTCGGACCAACCCAACTACATCTCCGACCCCCTCTGGTGTAGTTGGGTTGGTTATAATACACGACCACCTCCGGTGTAGTGTATACACGACCCCCTCTGGTGTATTACACTTACGAAAATTGCTGGTGTACATTAAAAGCGGGGCAAAAGCGCTCGCAAAATGAGGCTATTTTACCTACCTAAAGTATCATCTCGTGATAAAGTTTGGTGTTTTGGCTATGACGTAATTGCCAACCTGTTGAAGGTATCGCGAGCGCCACTGTCGCCATAAATGAAGATATCATTGTAAATGAAGATATCATTGATGATGATTGAAAATGATTGTTTAATGGGCAGATGCTTAGGCTTATATATGACAAGAAGGGAGGTTTACTGATTAGAAAGACCTGAAAGGGCTTGAGTGTTTGATTTTTGTGATTGGCTAATTTAATCAAAAAGGAACGGGCGTTGAATATCAAACGCGTTGAATATCAGACGCGTTGAATATTAAACATTAAACGCGTTGAATACAATCAGTAAGTGGGACTTTTCAGAAATTTGAGGGCAAATCTCACGATATTTCCTTAGGTCTCGGGCCATCCCAGCCTTCTTTTAATATTTCAGCCTTACTGTTAGTGTTTACACCAAAAATACTAGTAAACACTAACAGTGGCTGTGCCCTGTGGCTTGGGTGGCTGGTATCCACTATAAATACACGTTATTACACCCAATCCAACTACACGGGACATAAAAGTGTAATTGGGTGGATTTAGAAAGTGGGTCTGGTGTAGTTGGATTGGGTTGGATGTAATACACTTGGTGTACACCGGTGTAATAGCGTGTAGTTGGTCCGAACCCTGAAGCAACTCTTAGCCTCTCCATGATATCAGCATCAAATACGTGCACCGGGGATTACCAGTTCAAGATATCCAAGACCATAGATGTAGAACATAGTCAAGCCTTGCTTTATACGGGTCCAGGGTCCTGGTGAACAAGGAAACCACCAAAACTAGCGTCGATCTGAGCCGTATTCCGATGCCTCTGTCTTCGGGGGAACGGGCTGCAAGTTTTCCGTATCCTTCTGAGGCCCCAATAGATAACACGATGCCCGAGGTCATCAGGCTTAGCAGTCGGCCCTTAGCGATGGACGTGTATCTGGGACATAATTACACCTGAACGCGCATCGCCGTTGTTCTTGAGTCCGAGGCTTGGGATAGACGAAAACAACACGCTGGCAGAGAAAATGCGCGAATCAGCAAACCATGCATTTAAAGGAGCCGATAGAGAGACTGATGTTGCTGGTGTGCTAGGTGTGCCTGCTATAGAGGGCGATAACTTGAAGTTGTATATCCCGCCGAGACCCGTTCGCGCTCATGTTGCCGTGACAAAGCATGTGTGTGTTGCTGGATACGTTCATTTCTACTAAGTGTTTCGGTTTCATATGACCGTGCTACAATATCTGGCAACACACATATCTAACGCCAACTACTACTTACCCAGGGAAGGGTGGATGCTCTCCTTTCCGTAGTATTGGGCGACTTGGTGGGCAATTTACGAGCAACATCGGCAGTTGGAATTATAATTACATACCTACCTGGATATACTATTGATGCGGCGATGACTATTGAAGAAAAAAGATTCTTCATTAGCCATTCAATATCGACACTTCACACTGCCAATTGTCAAGATGCACAAGTGGTGATTATTAATACGAACACCATTTCATTTGTCAGCCAGCTGGCAATTTATTGTGGGGACACGAATAGGGGTTAGTAAAATAGGGGCTAAATGAAATAGGGGTTGATAAGATAGGGGCTAAAAAGGGGCTGATATAAACATTCCATTACTAGAGTATGACAACTATTATAATGTCAAATTGTAATCATAATCTATCAACCTATTCATGAAGCATCACATATAATGCATTCGACAATTGTATAGCAATCTTATATTTCACCCCTTTTAATTCACCACCATCCGGCCTTTGTTTGCATTGAGAGGTCTAATCCATATTTCTTAATACTTATTTTTGATTCATGCCTACCTGTCAATGGCGCAAATCAACTCAGATGGTGGCATTTTAGACTCTCCATAGCCCACTCGTCTAAACTCCCAATGGAGTTATGCCAGCTAACGTGAGGCCGATTCCGTCCTATCAAACCTCCCACATGATCGAAGATTATCATCAACTTTCTTTCTCGCGAGACTCTATGGTAGAGGCTGTCGATTCTTGACGATTAAATGGATTGTTTATCCTGGAAAGTGTGTCAAGCATAACTTGCATCATCTCCGACACTGATTGAGCAGCTGATTGCGTTCCTTGGGGCATTCGAGTTAGTTGTAACTGAGGAATCCCAGGGACTTCAAAGGCAAGGTTATGACGTGTGTCGGGATGGACCAGAATGAACCAGCATCCATGTTTCAAATCGAATTTGGACGTAGGTAGAACCAATCCTTGGATAAGACAAATGTGTGTGCAAACCTCCCAGCAGAGGCATGTTAGTGCCACGCAGACAACCCCAAATCTATCCTCACCCAAGTCCCCGAAGACTTAATGGGATGTCTTTGATGCCAGCCTCTTTGCTGTTAAAAACAGGTGTCTTCGATCAATAACCCTCTAGAAACGTCCTCCGGGTTGACTTCCAAGTTCGGAGACACACCGCGATCCACTGGAAGTCTCCAGCTTACTCAGTCCGAATCCTTTTTTGGCGGTCGTGACAAACTGCGTGTATCTTCGGGTCCCGAAAGACCGTAATTGCTTTTGGAGGATATAATCTCGCAGGTCTACCGCGTCGGTGACGGAGGTCGATTAGGTATTGAGATACCTACGTGTGTTGGTCTTTGGTATCTGGCCGAGCAGTTTCCACTCGACGGCCTCTTCATCTTCCTCGTATTCACCCTTTTCATGCTCCAGCGCGGAATTCAATCTCAATTCCTCCAGAGTCAACGGGTGTTGCTTGTGATGTTGGGCCCAAACCAATCACTACAAACTAGCGCCGACGTCAGTGACTCATTCATCATATTTACGCTGTCTGTATCGTCCCAGGGGATGGCATTGCTGGATAGTGTGCTTCGGAACTGTAAAGCCACATTGGCTACTTGCGCAATGTTGTGATATAAGGATGTCAAGTTGCTATGGTTTGAGGAAATCTATGCCCAGGATAACAATAGGGATCTGCTTGAAGGTAGAAAAGGTAACACTATGCGGTGGTGATCATTGGATCCATGAACGGTGATAGAAGAATCGATTTCGTCTAATTGTTCTATATACTATGTTTTGCAACCTACTCCGATAGCTCGGTTGCCCAGTGGTTGAAGTGCGACAACGTTTTCTGTGGCATTCATTCAAGAGACTCAACTTTTGTCGTCAAGTGGGAGCCATCGGACGAGACTTGCGATGAGAAACAATTCTTGAAGAGCTCTTGCAACGATTTCCAGTCGGTGCGTTTGCACGATGCCAATTTTCGATACCAATTGCGTGGTCTACCCCGCAACCCCGCCGAAGTAAGATCGACGTCTTCCTCCACATTGTTTGCACAATATCTTGCCTCTAGCAAGATATCGTCACGATAGCCTTGGGAATCACCACCCTGCAATCATTTGAATGCTATCATTTTCCCTGTTGTCAAAGCCATCTTGCCGGCATGGCTTGCATCGTTTGTCAGTGTTACACACTTCTGATCTGAAGATCGGCCTTCGGACAACTTGTGCAATTGGTTCTGGCTTGGCCTCTTTCTAAATGGTAAGAACAGGGTTGGCTGCTTCATCCATTCCAACTTTCCTTTGCTTTGCATGGCGTCGAATGTCGTGTCGAGGAATTTACGATCCTCTGTGCCGAGAGGATATGCTGATCCCGGTCTAAACTTGTCTTGCCAGTCGTCGACCTGTATGGCGTTCTTAGCACACACAGTTCTTATGTAATGCCATGTGCATTTATCCGCAAGATTCTATCATATATAGAGTATAATAGAGTCGCCTCGTATTTTCCAGTTAGGTGCGTATCTCTTTGGATGATGGATATCCATAAGACACTAGATCGACTCATTGAATATCTCTGAGAATTCGGGAAGACCAAATATTGTAGGGTTTAAACGCAACCTTCAGTCTGCTCTGAGTTTCCCTCGATTTGCCCAGGACTGTCTCGTTGTCTTAGACAAGAGCTTGTGCTGGTGTCGGAGATGGAAAGTCGGTTTACTCAATGAGTAAGATATGGGTTACCTATAGGCGCTAGTTGATAAGAAAATGTAAATGCGTAGATACACCGGGTCTTCTAGACCGCTGAGCGGTTCGTCTGCTTTCGAGACTTTAGTTCCCCGATGATCTTGGCAAGACGGGAATCTTTGCTGTATTCGGCGACGATGGCTTCTTTTTCGGCATCATCCATACGCGCGTAGGTCTCAGCTGTGTATCCGAAATCCGGTGGTAGGGGTGAGGAATGTTCGGCACTGTCGCCGTCCTCTATATCGAAGCTATATCCGTATTGTCCGGCATCGGCGGGTGTAGGGCGTCCTGGATCGGGCATAGGTGGTGTATGGTGGTGGGAAGTATAACCAAAATCATCAATAATGTCGTCCAGCACGTTCTCCGTCTGCTTAGCCGCCTCCTTCTCATCGTCGGGGCTGGGAAGCGTCGGTAGACGGGACAGTGCGTCCGGAACTAAATTCAGTCGGCCGGGGATGTATCGGATGTCCAAAGAAAACTGTGATAAGTATGTAGACGCTAGCATGAGTCGGGTGTTTAGTTTAGCTAAATCGACTGAGCGTAAGGTGCTCTGGTTTACCACGCCACGGGTGGACTTGTGGTCCGTCAGCACCACGACGGGGTGTTCACACGATTGGACCTGCACCCGGAGAGATACCTCCGTGTTGGATAGATAAGGTCTATACAAGTGGTCACTAGAGATTGGATAGGAGGTGGCGTAGTGGGTTGTGCTGTTCATTTAGCTACGTCTTTATTCATCGAAGGGAGAATGAGAATGTATAAGAGTCCCGGGTACGGTTCCTGGCTCTGGGCTTATCTTCGCCTAGCGTCGTAGATATGTGCTGTCCTGGACGGTTCTCAAGTATATAGCTCTCTTGCGACCCAGTCTTATTGGCCAGCTTCCTCATCCAACCCTGGAGCTACTGCTTTATGGGCTGAACGAGGTGTGCATATTGTATCAATACCCGCTCGAGTGCGGCTGCTGGCCGAGAGACTGATCGAAGTTCCAAATTAATGGAAATGACTGGAATTGCTCGTCGTTCGATGAGGCGGGAAGTTGGGGTGGGCACGCGTTCCCAAACCATGTCGTTTCCTGAGTGGATGAATTCGGAGCAGGAGGTGTTGGGAGCTTGTTGCCTCCTTGTTCGGTTATATGACTCATCATCTCATAGGTTGGCTGAGGCATCGATGTTAAATGGGTCTGTGGCTGGCTGTTAACAGTTGCCCATGTACTCGAAGCTGCTGGCTTAGAAGCGCAGTACCGCGCAGCAGACTCGGTATGCTGCTCGGCCATACCAGCTGAGGCCATCTTATTCTCAGCCAGCATCTTCCACGCCTCGCAATGCTGCTGAGAATTCATCAGCATCTGTCTCAGTTGGAGGACCTCTTGCTTGGATCCCTGGAGCTCCAATTCCAAGGATCCGACCCGTTCCTGAGAGTCCTCAAACTGCTTCCGGAGAGTTGTCTTCCGTCGCTCCTTGCCGAAGCGCGAGACCTCGCCTTGCATTTTGGCGACGTGCTCTTTGGCCTGTTGGAGGGCATGTCTGCAGAGCGCCTGCTCCTCTCTGTTCTTCTCTATGCCACTCTTTACCATGTCACGAAGTTCAACCACCATCTTCTCAAGCTCTTGATTGCGAGCCTGAGTCTGGCGGAGCTCCCGCTCCATGTCCGTGGGAGGGGGAGCTGAAGGAGGAGCTGAAGGAGGAGCTGAAGGAGGAGCTGAAGGAGGAGCTGAAGGAGGAGCTGAGGTGGAAGGCTGTGATTGATTTGCGGCCTTCGCCATTTTGGCGGGCTGGGGGAAGCTTCCGGAGAAAGCGCGCTTCATTTTGTTAGGTGTTAGAAGTGAGGGGTAAATAGAATGTGGGAAGGTGTATCGGGAAAGAGATCTCGTGTCAAGGTTTGACAGAGTAAATAGAGGGAAGGTGAAATGGAGGAAGTAAAGTTAAAGAAGGCGTGATGAGTCTACCTTGATAGTAGGTAGCTGTAACTGTAGTCGTAGTTGTAGTGTTGGTAACTAAGGCCAATTGAGTATTGACTTTGGTGATGAGACACTTGTGAAATATGAAGATTTTTATTCCGAATGCGAATGGCTCAGTAGACTGAGGAAAGAAGGAGAAATCTAGGTAAGTATTGAGAAAAGGTGGTTGATATTTATAGTCTACGAAAACAGGAAGCTGTCCTGGACTGTGTGGTTAGGTGTGCATGAGTACAGTCTCACAACCCACAAGGTACTATGCACTAGGGACTTGTCCCATTCAGATTCATGCAGGTCGAAAACCTTGTTAGCTACTAGTGATCGATCAGAAGACCCTGTTGACCATTCGTTGACATCGTGAAAAGCCATTATGTGCCCTGTGTGAGGCTAGCAGTGTTGTACAGTAGGCAGACTGTATCAATCGAGGTTCCCGAAACTTGCAATGGTACGCTACGCCGTGGGATTGGTTGAATGGGTAGTTGAAATTTTCAGTTGAAACTTAGTTACCTAGGCAAATAGACGGAATCCATAGCACTAGTACTGACAGATCGTGGTCATATCCTTAGTTACCTGAGATTATGTAACTAGGTGTTATGTTGATTGGGAATATCCATTCGGACCAGACGCGAGAAAGTCTCTATTAATACTCAAAGCTTGGACACGAAACTTAGTATATAATTGCAGTGAGGCGACAATTACTGTGGACATTCAGAGGACTTGGTGTATAAGTCCATCCTGGCAAAAGACACATGGCGTTGAAGCCCTCGTTCTCATTGATACACAAATACCAAGTGTCTATAGTAGACTCTATACACGATCTTAAGTGTCCTCTCATACTATGAGTAAGTTTCATGGAATATGTAAGAGGGAATTTTCGTGGATTGTAATGGAGGATAATACTCCAATAGACGATAGTAAACAATGACATGTCGTTGGATGCACCTGTCGAGCAGCCGGCGGGTGGATATGCGACAGCTGCCAGGATTGAAAATAGGGGTAAACAAACGCCACTACTCAAAATTCTCAACATCTTCTTTACTTGCAAGACACGAACGAATATAGATGATAACATTCAAATAAACTGATTAAGTGTTTATAGGCAATGAGTTTTAGTTTTAATCGGTAATCCACCATTTTATCCACTATTTAAGAAGAGCCCCCAACGCGAAGCCATCGCACACTTCAGTGACTTCACGCAGCCTGAAGTTACACGCGCCCATTGACCGACCTAACACCTTTCAAATTGTATTGATGATCCAAGGAGTTATATCTAATGCAATTCACCAGTAACCTAAGTATCCGCGAACTTTCCGTTATCCTCTGACCTTCTAGTTGGCTGGGTTGAATTCGGGTATCTCTTCATTCGGCACTCCGGAGGCAGCATCGAAGTCGAAAAACTGGCTTAAATCCTGTTCCCCATTCAAGCCGGATGATTCCAGAACGTTCTCTGCGGGCGCCTCCACGGTTTCGGTTGCAAGCTCGTGATCTTCCGACTCTGGTGATCGGTATGCCGGTGCAACTGGGACCTGCTGCGAGGCGCTGCTTGGTCTGGCTTGAGGTTCCTGTGGTGGGGATATAAAGGATTACTGGAAGCCGTTCTAATTCTGCTGCTCCGGTTCAAATTGATTGTGATCTTCCAGAAGCTGCTGGGGAGGACTGGGACGAGGAGTGCGTTGTTGCGGAGCTTGGCCCATCTCCAGTAGGTCGCTTTCCCTCTGTATCTCCTCGAACCGCACCTTCCAATAATCCTTTTCCCGCTCCGCATTCGCCGCAGCCGCCTGAAGCTCCGTGTTCTCATTTTTGGCGGCTTGTATCTCACCCTCCAGGCCCTCGGCTCTTTCCTGAGCTTGTTGAATATCTTTTCGCAGGTTCGTCTGCCGCCGCGGCTTCTTGATTGCCGCTATCTCTCCTTGAAGCTTCGCGTTGTTATCGCGAGTCTCGTTTATGGCTTCCTTGACGGATGCCAATTGCTGCTCCGTCTCTTTCAGATACTCGGGGAGCATGCCAGTAAACTCTCGGTTTATATCTTCTAGTTCCGCGACACGAGCTCGAAGCTTCTGGAGTTGAGCGGAAGCATCATCGTTGTGGGTGGTAGCATTGGCGACCGTGTTGTTTGTGGGGGGGTTCATTGGAGACTCTGCGGTTCGGGCCTTCTTGGATGCGGGGCCCTCCGAGCAACCAGCCATGCTGCGCTTCATGGTGGCGGTGATTTTTATGAGATTTTCAGGTGTTGAAGAGGAAATTTTGGTTATTTATTGTAGGTTGAGTGTTTGGTTCAAAGTGTGGAAGATAGGAAGCAATTGATTATTAAATATGGATTTATGTTTCGGATTAAAATGTGTTTTAAGGATGGAGATTGGGAAGATGAAGTATGATGAATGTTTAAAAAGATGCGAAGAATGAAGGTAGGGAATTAAGCAGGTATTTGGTCGCCTTGGTACCTAAGGCATGCAGAAATAAAACAGCTCATATGAAAAGTCTGGGTGCGGGACCAGGAAATGTTTTGTGTCTGAGGGATATCTAGAGGTTTGCGAATCCAGAAATATAGAAAAGGGTATACTGATATGAGCTTCTCTTCGACATTGCCGAGCAACCCTTTGGACTGGCAGCTGTACGTACCTAGGTACTCAAGATCTTCACGAATATATAAATCTATGCTTCAGCACAGGTAGTCAGATCATAACAGCCACGTAAATTAAACGAATGTGTGTAGAGAAACATCCAATTAACGAGTATGCAGCACCAATGCTATCGTAAAACCAACAATGACCCAAACTATGCGCCTACTCTCTTTAGATGCTCATTTTCCACTCAAACCAATCTCTCTGAGGTGATGCTATGGATTTATTCCGAACTTGCTTTCGCCAATGACCCAACTTATATACTAGCTGTCTGTTTGCCATACTCTGCTTCTTGATTGGCCGGAGGGTTTTGCGTGGAATTCTCTCCAAGTAGGGAATTGAGGTCGAAGTTGAGGTCGGCTTCGAAGCCCGGCTCCAATGGCGCCAGATCGAAATATTCATTCGGCACGTTATCGAAGTTGTTGAAGGAACCGAAGTTATTGAGTCCATCGAGATCAAAGGGGTAATTGAATTCAAAGTCGTCGAGGTTATCGAGGGACACCTCCCCGGCAGCGACTAGTGGCATATCTCCTGTTGACTCCCATGATGTATAGATGGGCGCAATTTGGAACTGCTGTGATTTACTACTTTCCCCCACCTTATTTTGCTGGCAAGGAAAAGAGGGCTCATATTCGATGTCATCAAGCAGCGGAAGGTATGGATCATAAATGTGATCATGAATGTCCGTATAACTCTGGGCCGGAGTCGGATAAATATTGGGCTGTTCCGGGCACAGGTTCACCAGGGCCTTGAACTTTCCCTTTTTAATCCTCCGAAAGGCCGAGTTCCAGTGCTCTCTGGCACGCGTGGACTCCGCAGTCGCACGAAGCTGTAAGCTATCAGCTTTGTCGTTCTGCAGTTCCTGCTCTGAGATATGTGCTTTTCCCTGTGACCCCTCAGCCTCTTGACGTAGCATCGTACGTCTTTGTAAAGGCCTGTTGATTGATGACATCTCGCCCTGGAGTATCGCATTGTGGTTATCGGCGGCCTTTAGATCATCCCTTATCGCGGCATGCTCATTTTTCTCGTTCTTTATTGATGTATTAAGCATATCGACAAGCCCCTTGTTGATACTCTCTAGTTCTGAGACTCGAGCCTGGAGTCTTTGTATCTCGACCAGAGCGTTTTGATAGAGAGAAGAGTTCGTATGGGCCGGCTTTGGGGGAGGGTTAACCGGAGAGAAGACGGGTCGGGCCATCTTAGCAGGACGGCCGTCGAGCTGACCACTCGTAGTGCGCTTCATATTTGCGGCGTTGTGTTTGTTGTTTTGCTAAGAAATATAAGTGCGGATTGTTAGGATTGGTTAACGATTTATTTAGCTGCTTTTTGGATTATAGAAAGTAGAAGGTGCTATGAGTAAATGAGTAAATGAGTAGATGAGTAGGTGAGATTATTGTAGTAGATATTGAAGTAGAATGGGTAAGAGTGTATCAGATATACTGATGATATAAACGAGCGACATCAAATGAAAGATAAATAAATCACCTTCTGACCAGCGGTATGTTCTGATAGAGTGGAAGATAGTATTACAGTGGACGGTGTAAAGAGTAGAAACCGTTCTTGGAATGAAAGCTGTCAAGAGTGAAGTAGAGGAGGGAAAATAATAAATAATGAATTCAGATTTGGCCTAAGCGGAAATAAACTGTGTGTTATAAGACCAGCAAACCTTTGGTAAGTCATATAGAAAAGATAGGAAAGGGCATACTCAGAAGATGGCCTTTGCTCAATCTCGCGTCAAACAAACTCGCGTCAGACTCGCGACAGTGGTCTTTTATGAACGTAATAGACGTGTATATATGCGGATTGTCCTTCGATTAGTGCTAGGACTTCGAGCTTCGTTATCCGAGCGCTAATTCTCGAAGATTTAGGGATCTCGTTATCCTGGTTCTCTTTAGGAAGGTTAATTGACAAAAGACAAGTATGCATTGCTGCGGTTATGGTCTCAAACTTAGAGGGGATTGGAAATATTCGTAGAAGCAAGACGGACTCTACGTTACCTAGGGTTACCTAGGTAAACAAATCGAACTTTAAACCTTTACTTTAGCCTCTAATTTGGCATGGATATTCATTATATTGCTAAAATATACGGTATGTAAGTTTAGATGTGTACTCAATTGACTTCGCTAGAGCTTTATGAGGTATGAGGGCATGCCTAGATTATATACATTTTCTCGCCGTGGCTCCATGTACTGTACCTAAGAGCAGTCCCTAGACACTCATTTCAGCATATATAATATGATTTTCACGTAAAGGAGACAAATATGTCTAAAAGCAAATCATATTGATCAGTATATAGAGCCAAAACGGTATCTCCAACCCCATTCCTCGATGTGCCAATTACTAGCTCTTCGCCAACTCCCCCCCCCATAGATTTAATTCGCCGTGGTATCTTCCTCGTAAATTCCATTAAATAAGGAGTCATTGTCATTGTCGTTGTCGATGTCGGTGTTGTTGTGACCGTTGTTAAAATTAAAATCAAAATCAGGCTCGGAAGGCAAATTCTCAAGATACTGTTCCAGTGAATAGTTGTTGTTGACAGGATCCGACTCCGCGACTGTGAGTGTTGGCGTCTCGCTTGCCAGCTGTGGCGACTTGGCAGGGAGAGCATCTGGTATCTGCTGGGGTGTACTTTCGGTGCCGACTTGGGATTCATCTGGTTGGTTCATGATAGGTTGTAAAAGGTCAACCCTGTTGAACTGCCGTGATTGAACTGGATCGATGACGCCGTTGACCTGTTCTGACTGAGCTTGATTTAAGACACCCATATTTCTTTGCTGAGAAGTATGTTGCTGGGCACCAGGCATCTGGTTGATCTGCTGTAAATGAAGAGCTTGATCGAAGACACCGCCGAAATGTCGTTGTTGAGCTTGATTGACGACACTGTTAGCCTGCTGTGCCTGAGCTTTGTCGGCGACACCGATATATGTTTTTGGGAGAGTAGGTCGCTGCTCGGGAATCTGGATGCTCTGGGCTACGTTATTCTCCTTCTCAATCACTTCGAACAGCATCTTCCAATAATCACTGCTCCGTTGGGCTCCCACGACAGCTTTACGAAGCTTCGCGTTGTCGGCTTGGGCCCTCGCCAGGCCCCCCTTCAGGCCCTCAATTTCAGCTCTTCCTACTTGCATTGACACTTTAAGAATACGGCGGAGCTCTTCGTTATCCTTTAGCAATTTCTCGTTACGGAGTTGCAATTGCTGGAGTTGGGAGAGAGTATTGTTAGACGAAAGAGCAGGATTAATCATGGCAGGGTTGATGGAATGATCGCCGGTCCGCACGATCTTAGCCGGAGGGGCATTGGAGGTACTAGCCATGCTTCGCTTCATTTTGGCGATATTGTGGTGGATGTTTAGTTATGATAAGTTAGAGGAGGTGTTGGTGTTAGGGACACGTTTATGTTTGGTTTAGGGCGCGTTGCAAATTTGAGGAAAGAATTTATGATTGAATGTTTAAAGACAAATCTGATGGAAAGAAGTAGAAAGTTAAATAATTGATGGGCGAATTTAATATATGCCTTAGTTTTAGTTTTCTTGGGTATGGAAAAAAAGTTGAAATTGTGCATTTCGAGGATGACGGACTCTGTATACTTCGAAATCTTGACAATTTCTCAGATATAGAACCCTACCTCAGCACTGGTAATCGATTCATCATAACAGTCGCGTATAGAAAGAGAATATGCGTAAAAAAGAATTCAACAAAAACAAATTGACCCTTAAATAATGTGCATTCCTATGTAGGCGAAAATAGGGGCCAGGAACCATCCGCAAAATAAGGGCTATATTGTTGGACTTCAATTGTCAGAAAACGAGATGAGGATTGGAGGGAAACTGTTCAATTGAGGAATGGAAGAATGAAATATATACATGCTTTGACATAAGGTTTGCAGTGGCTATCGCTACTGCTTGCTTATATCAAAGAGAAGAGGAAAGAGCTATACTTGACGAGGCAAGAGGACTGTGGTGACAAGGCTATAGCCATGGAAGTGATGTGGTCTTTGCAAGTTCTAACATATATAAAGCGATGAATAACCTTATAATAGAACTTAAAAATTCCGATTTCCCTTCACCCAACATGCCGTTTTCGTTCTCCTAATGACCCAAGTAGTTATCCCCAACAAAGTTCGTCAGAACCTTGAATTCCGTCCAACGTCCCCTTTCCCCTTAGTTCGCCGGTGGGTCTTGTACTGCGACCTCGTTTAGGAAAGCCTCGATGTCAATGTTCGTATCGAACTCGGGGTCATTCGGGTCTACGTGAAGGCTGAAATCCAAGCCATTACTGCTCGGATCTACGTTAGGATTGAAGTCCACGCCAGTGTTGTTCGGGTCTTCCTCAAGGTTTAAACCTGAGTCCCAATTTGGCTCCCATGAAGCATCCCCCGGCTGTGTGTTGTGGGGATCTTGCGGATTATTATTAACGAAATCGGCGCCCGTGGACGTGACTTTCGAGTTTCCATTTGGGGGCTGGTAGGTCGGTGCCGTTGGAATCGTTCGTGGCCCACTACCGGCTTCGGCGCTGGGCTCTTGCTGTTCGAGCCCGGGGGAAGGTAGTGGACCCACACCGTTCAGAAACTGTGTCTGAAAGTAGTTGCCCGCATCGCTTAGGAGAGGAGTGTGGTGACCGGTGTTTTGTTGTACAGTCTGGCTGCTGTTCACTGCCTTCTGTGTATCTTCGAAGTGAGATCTCCAAAGATCTCGTTCCTGCTCCGAGTTCGTTATAATTCCGCGCAGTTGTTCATTTTCGTTGTTGATGTCTTGAAGTTCACCCTCCAACGTCTCGACCTTCTCCTGGCACTCCTCTGCTTGCTGGCGGAGTGCAGTTCGTCGACGGGGTCTGTCCAATGCGGCCTTTTCAGCCTGGAGCTTCGCGTCATGGTCGCGAGAGCTCTTCAGGTCGGCTCGTGCTTGGGCGAACTCCTCTCTTGCCTGGGCCATGCCGGCTCGGATAGAGTCGCGAAGTTCGGCATTTTTCTTCTCCAGCTCGGCAATGCGAGCTTGAAGGTTCTGTAACTCGGTGGATGTATTCTGGGGAATGGGATGGTTGGCAGTCCGGGCCATCTTGGCCGGAGTGCCATTGGATGAATCAGACATCGCGCGCTTCATGGTGACGATGTTGTGGATATCACTGAGTGAAGTTGAGAGATATGTTGGTGGATTGTAGAGAGGTATGAATCAGTCTTTGGTTTAAGACGTGTTGTGATTATTAGGGATCAGGAGAATGTATTGAAGTAAAAGTAGAGAAGGATGGTGGTGGAGGGTGAAGACAGAAAATTGAATGGCAAGTTCAGTAGAAATAAATGTGTGTGGGAGGATTATATAGTCGAGGGTTGTGTGGTAGAGTGCTGTGTGGCGGGGGTTTGAGAGCATTTTTTTTTTCGGATGCTATGAAGTGTGCCTGAGGTTTGGCGGGGTGCAGGAAAGGAAGAAAAGGGTGTACTTACATGAAATTCCTTCCGGCCTTGTTTATCAACGCGTCAGACTCGCGACATGGCCCGCAATGGCGGTTTTCCCTTCGATCAGTGTCAGGACTTTGAGGCTCTACACAATTCGAACTCTCAACGTTTTCTCCACACAATATCGTAAGCCTCTACTTCAACACGGGTAATTAGAGATAACAGTCACGTAAATAACACGAATATATATAAGAAGACAATCGAATTGATAAGTGAGCCCAAGGTGTCCTACGGGTATAAGGCTCTGCCTCCAAACTCCTGATCCCCCAACTACATTTTCCTCCGTTACTCTAGTTTGCCGCGGGATCTTCTCCAAATAGATTGTCGCCATGCAGGGAACCGACTTCCCAGTTAAAGTCTATGCCAAGGTCTGGTAGCTCTATCTCCGATGGTGGCTGAAGATGCATATTGGATGGATCAATCAGGCCTTGGAGACTACCAGAGGCTGGCTCGATGGGCGCAAGAAACTGTTGCTCTATAGACTCTGTAGACGCACGACGCTGTTGCTCGTTTATTGATTCAGGTGAGTTGTAAATTGGAGCGGCGGAGCCATACTGAAATCCAACACCGGGTGCCATAGCAGGTGCTGTTGGGTGTACAGGAACTTGAGGCATGAAGTTGACGTTCATGAATGGAAGTGTCTGGATTGGTTCGAAAGCACCCACGTTGTTTTGGGGAGGTGTCGGGTGAAAGTTGGTCTGGTTCAAAGCTTGGCTGTTCTGGATGTTCTCGTTCTCGTGCTGTGCTTCCTCGAAGCGTAGTTTCCACCCATCTCGGTCTTTGTGGGCATCCGTGAGAAGCCCGCGAAGTTGTACATTCTCATTCTTCATATTTCGGAGATTCTCCTCGAGACCCACAATCTTGTCTCGCGATTCCTCGTTTTCCCTACGTAGGTTGGTGCGTCGTCGAGGCTTATTTAGAGCCGCCATCTCTCCTTGGAGCTTGGCGTTGTGTTCTCGGGTGGCTTTTAGGCAATCCCGTACCACAGCCATCTCGTCTCTTACTTCCTTCATGTTTGCTGTAAGAAGACTACGGAGTTTCTGGACTTCATGTTCTAGCTCTAAGTTCCGGGCTTGAAGGTCCTGGGATTGATTTAAAGTGTAATGAGAGGCAGGTGGGTTGACCGGAGCACCGGCCGGGGCGTTGACTAGAGCGTTGGTCGGAGCATTGGTTTGAGTGCTGACGAGAGGACTGGTAGGATACCCAATAGTACGAGTCATCTTTGCTTGGAGGTTATTGATATGGCCAGACATGGTGCGCTTTATGATGTCGGTACTTGTTATTATCTTATGTTGTAGGGTGGATAAGTTGTCGACTGATAGGTATGTGTTAATGTTTTAGTTGGGACGCGTTAAACTTCAGGTGAGTGGGAGGACTTATTGTGGTAGAATTAAATACGCGTGGGAGGGAAGAGAGTGAAATTTAAGTATTGTGTTGGGTAGGCAGAGATTGAATGTGCGAAAGAGGGATGGAGGGGTTGAGGGAGTAAAAATTAAAAATCAGTTGTGTGTGAGAGGGGTGGGAAATATTTCCTGGAGGTGAGCGTGTGTGGAAAAAGCGAGAAAGGGTATACTCACATGACGGTCTCTTGGTTGCTAGCCAACCCGTTGGACTAGAGACTGCAGTTCCTTAAGCGATATTTGTCGGTATCTCGAGGAAGGTAATCGTGATGCCTCGCCAAGGTTCATGAGCAGGCTTTTAGTGATTGCAGTAACACTTTTGAGGAATGACGAATTTGGACGATATTTTATTTATAGGTGTTTTTGATGAGTTTGCGAATGTTCGTCGAAGGAAGATGGAGTATACACAATTCAAGCTCTGAGCATCTTCACAAAACTATAAACCTCCTTTCGGGAAAGATGTAGACATAAATGGCAACAGTCACGCAAATATTAAAAAGTATTTACACCAAAAACGAGGTTTATTGTTATATGGTACTAGGCTGTCCGATCCAGACACCTAAAGAGTCCCACAACCAACCTTAGGCAGTCGTGAAGCCTAACATAACCTATAATCTGCGCATAATACCGATTCGCGTATGAAATTGAGTCCCTGTCGTGTTCCCTGTCGTGTTGTCCCAAATAAGTCATCATCAACCAAACTTGCCAGTGCTCTAGGTTAAATGCTGGCTTCTTATGCGGTACTATCTCCGTCTTAGTTGCCCGGGGCTCCTTGCTTGAAAACATCAGCGAGGAAGGCATCGATATCGATATTTAGATCGTTGGCATTGAGATTGAAATTTGGCTCCCATGGTGATAGCTCCAGAGATTGTTCCGGCATGTTCCGTAGGTTATCGGGGGATGGATTCGCCTGGGGGAGGGCTACCCCATTGCCAGTTGAGTCTGGAGATCGATAGACGGGCGCCGCTGATATTTGCTGCAATGAGCTGCCGGCTGCTACAGTAGCTTGTTGTGGTTGTTGGTACATAATGGGCGAAAGTGAAATCTGCTGTGAAGAGCTGACGGTTGCCGAATTCGCTGCCTGTGCTTGGTACATGACTGTTTGTATAAGTTCCATGTTTCCACACGTTTGAGGAGGATTAAATCCGCCGGCTCCAGTGATAAATGGCGGAGGGGTTGGGTGGCCAGTGTGTTGATCGGGCATATTGAATCCCTGAATATCGCTTTCCATCTTTTGATTTTGTTCAAAGAGAGACTTCCAGAAATCTCTATCTCGTTGGAGGCCGGCCATATCGTCACGTAGCTGCGTATTCTCAGCTTTAGTGTTTTCTAGCTCTTCTCGCAATCCATGAATCTCTGTCTGTGATTCTTCAACCTCTTTCCGCAGCGTTGTCTGTCGTCGAGGTCTTTTCATGGCTGAAATTTCTCCTTGTATTTTCGCTCCGAACTCTCGGTTGCTCTTTAGCTCTACCCGTTCTGCCGCAAGGTCATCCTTTGCCTTCTTCATGCTAACTTTGAGCATGTCGAGAAGCTCTTTGTTTATCTTCAACAACTCTTCGTTACGAGCTTTAAGTTCGTCGACCTCGCCGGTATTGTTGGAGGCCAGGCTCGTATTAGCGTTCACCTGAGGATAATTCATAGGGTGGTGGGCCGTCCGAGCCATCTTGGCTGAAGGACCTTCGGTGTGGCCAGCCATTGATCGCTTCATGATGATGATGCTTAATTTTGTATTGTTTATAATAGAGTAATGGGTAAAGGGTACAGAAGCTGTAGGTTGTTGAATTTATTTTTGTGTGTAGTTTTGGAGTCGTGTGGGTTATGGAGTGGGATAAAGTAGCGAGATTGATGTAGCAAGATTGATGTAGTGAGATTGATGAAGTGTGATGGAAGTACCAAGATAGAAGTGCCGAGACGGAAGTACTATTATGAAGAGAGTAAAGTATTTAGGTAGACTGAATAGTAAGTCGGTATGAATGGTGATGTTAAAGTACTGAATGGCCAGTTAAGTAGAATGAAATTTATGGCCGTGGGCAGAGAGCAGATGTACTAGTGGAGGGGTGTACCTGGAAAGGTTGTGCGATGAATGGAAGATATATAGGTTATGGAGTAGCATGCATGAATGGAGGAGGTAGGATACTGAATGGCAAGTTAGTTAGAAACCGTATGCACCGTAGAAACCGAAGAAACCACAGAAACCAAATTTGTTGCTGTGGGCTAAGAGAAGAATTTGTGTTGGCGGGGTGTACCTATAGGTTCGCGAATGCAGAAAAAATAGTAAATTGTATACTGACATGAACCTAGACGCGTGACGCGTCTGAAAGTGCTCGCAGAAGGTAGACGGACTGTACAGATTTCGAATTCTCAGCACCTTCTCTTTACTACGGTATAAGCCTTTACTTCAACACAAGTAATGAAATCATGATATTCACGTATATGAAGCAAATATGTGTTATAGAAATCATCAAGTTGACTGGTATAAGAAAATGAGGCTGTGGTGAAGCCTGGATTAGTAGAAATATGGCACGTAAGAAGCTTGATGCGTATTTTTCATAATCGAGATCTCTTCATGTTACCCTAAAGAGTTATCTATAATTCATACTGTCAGTGCCCCAATCACTGCTTGTCTACCCGCCATCCTATGCCCCTTAGTTGGCCGAGGGGTTGTATCCAAACTCCTCCAGAAGCGCATCAATGTCGATTTCTGAATCAGCCCCATGGTCTGGTTCCCAGGAGAGCCCCTCAAGATAGGGATTTGGTTCAGCGGGGAAACTATCGGGGGTAGATTCGTTGGCCGGCAGTGATAGATTTCCGATCGTCGACTCCGACGACTGGTATGGTGCTATAACCGGAGTATGCTGTGATACACTGCTTGATTCTGCCTTTGGCTCCTCTGGTGGGTATGGGATAGATTGCGGGAACTCTAAGCCATTGAACTTCTTTTCCTGGGAATGGTCGGCCATACTCGAAGTACTTGGAGGAAGCGTCAGCTGGGTGTCATTTTGCTGAATGGCATCGTTCATCTGTTCGCCGTTGCTGAGATGGAGAGCTAACTGATTGTTATTCTGCTCAATGGTTTGGTTCACATGCTCGTTGTAGTTCAGAGGAGGAGTTAATTGATCCATCTGTTCGACGTGGTGTCGCTTCTGCGTCTCTTCGAAAAGGGACTTCCAGTGGTCCCTATCACGTTCGGCGGCCTCTGAAATGCCACGGAGAAGGGTAATTTCGTCTCTGGCATTCCTCAACTCTCCCTCCAACTCATCAATGTTCCCTTGGAGCCCTTCCACTTCCATACGCAGCGTGGTTCGCCGTCGTGGTCTTTTTATAGCGGCGATTTCTCCTTGCAACTTGGCGCCGTGGCTTCGTGCGGTCTTTAGGTCGTCTCTTATATCCTTGATTGTGTCTCGGATGATGCTACGAAGTTCACGGTTCTGGCTTTCTAGCTCCACATTAAGAGCTTGAAGCTTTTGTAGTTGGGTAAAATTGTTGTTGGAGGACTGGGAAGGATTTGTGAGAAGTGTCATTGGAGGGTTCATGGGATAGGTAGTAGTCCGGGTTGCCTTGGCCGGAGGGGCGTCGACGTGACCAGACATGGTACGCTTCATTGTAATAGAGTGGATTATTGTGCGGAACGGTGTGGTATTTGTTGTCGTCCTAAGTAAGAGAAGCTGTTTGATGTTAGGGACGCGTTGATGTTTGGTTTGGGACGCGTTGCAATTCTGATGTGTAGGGTGATTTATTATTACGGATTGTATAAATAAAGATAATTCAGATGGAAGAAAGTAGAAAGGTGAGTGGTGTTCAGGTAGAAATAAATGTGGTGGAGGATTGGGAAATTTTTAGTGCGTATAAGGTGTAAGGTGTCCCTAGAGGTGTGGGCGCAGAAGAGACAGGAATAGTTGTACTCACATGAAGACCTTCAGACCTTGCTGGCTAAATCCAGGGGTCGGCGATTGCAGTTTTCTCCGATATTCGTGAATGGTTCAATGGAAAGATGAACTGATAGACACGCTTCACGTGCGAGGGGGGTTAGTTGACTTGATTATGGAAGAAGTTGAAAGTGTGCTTGGAAAGAAGACGTACTCTACACAATTTGAACTTTTAATATGCGCATAAGGATATGAACCTTTACTGAATAATCGGATTATATAGTCACGTAAATAAATATGTATAAAAAGAATCAAATTGGTAACCTAGGTAAGTAAAACCGAGGTGTCCTACAGGTACAGATTCTACATCCAACGACGTTGGCCAGTGCTCTAGTTACTGACTCCCAAACTACACTCTCCCACATCAAATTCCGATGATTGATATGTAGTACGCGCCATGAAGTCTACGTCGTTGAATATCTGGAGCTCAAAGTCATTGAATGTATCCCGGGGCTCAGCGTCATTGGTGGTACCCAAATTGGTTTAGGGAAGCGTCTGGCTCGGTCTACCCAGTGTTCCGATCTCTCCTTCTAGCTGCGCATTATGGTCTCTGGCGGCTAGATTACTTTTCAACGCGTACACTTCTATGCCACCAAAGCAATGAAGCTCTTGATTAATCTTCTACAATTCCGCCACCCGAGCCTAGAGGCTTTGTAGCTATTCGGTAGTATCGTGAAGGGAACGAAAGGTTATGGCAGGAGGTTTCATAGCAGAATGGTTTAGAGTAGGAGGGTTTGTAGAGTAGTTGATAGGACGCGCCACCTTGGCAGGGCGGCCGTTTACGGGACTAGCCATAGTACGCTTCTTGATGACTATATCACGCTTCTTGTTGTTGTATTGTGTTATGCCGAGGAAATGGTTCGTTGATAAGTGTGGATCGACGTACTACGATGAAAGGTGTAAACAGTAATATATATGAGTTGGAGTACTCACACGAGGGTACCTTGGATTTAAAATTACAGCTTGGCCTTCATTTGACATTCGGACCTAAAGACTGTTCGCAGCAGTGCTATTTATTAAAAGTTTTAAGGATCTTCTTGTTGTAATTTTCTCGTAGAATGCTAAATTAATAAAATACTCTCGTGTATGAAATCGTATTGGATATCTCGATTGTAAAGAATTGTAAAAGTATTCGAAGAAGGAAAACAGACTCTACATAATCCGAGCATCGTCACAAATATATGAGCCTCTACTCCAGAACATGTAACCAGATCATAACAGTCACATAAATGAATCAGACAAGTGTGTAAAAAAAGGTTAAATTAAAACAAAAAAAGCAAAGCCAAGCCTGTCGTGAAGTCCAACTCCGTCAAAAAAGAGTACGCGTAGCAGTCCATATCCCCGTTCCACAATCCGACATAATTGGTGTTGTCCTGTAAGTCCAAGCCTAAACCTCCAAATTCGTTCACCAGTGTTTGAATTCCAGACTCCCTAACTCCTGTTTCCTCTACCGCCTTTAATTGGGCGGGTGGTCGTTTTAATTCCCGCCAATTAGGGCATCGATATCGATATATGCATCGAAGTCCAAGCCTGGCAACTCATCTCCCCATAGTAGTGGCTCGTCCTTGCCGTATGCCTCCAGCTGGTTGTCGAGACCGTCAGGGGCTTGATCAATAGGCGCATTGGGCAGGTTTCCGCTTGCCGCCTCAGGTGAATGGTTGAACTGAGTTTGAGGGGCGGTGCTTGCGACTGCAACGCTGGGCTTTAGCTGATTGGAGGTATAGGACGGCTGTTGTTCGATGTGATTAAACAGCTGCTGTTGGAAATCGACATTGTCGAATTGCTGCTGTTGGGGATCGATATTATTGAATGTCTGTTGGAAGTCGACACCGCCTAGATACTGCTGGTCGACACCATCGAATTGCTGCTGGAATACGCCATCGAGTTGTTGTTGGACACCATTGAGTTGTTGTTGGGTGGCACCATCGAGTTGCTGCTGAGTGTCGATATTATTGAATGTCTGTTGGAAGTCGACATTGTCCAGATATTGCTGGTCAACATCATCAAATTGCTGCTGGTCGACTCCATCAAATTGCTGATGGTCGGCACCATTGAGTTGCTGCTGGTCAACACCATTGAATTGCTGTTGGATGGCACCATCGAATTGCTGTTGAGTGTCGCTATTGAGTGTCTGTTGGAAGTCGACATTGTCCAGATATTGCTGGTCGACGCCATTGAGTTGTTGTTGGAAACTGTTGAGTTGCTGTTGTTGGAAATTGACATCATCCAGCTGCTCGACATAGTTCGGGCTGATAATGCTTCCCTGGCTGAGCGGGGGAGTTGGGTGAGCATTGCCAATTGTTTGGCCATTCGAGGTTCCCATCGCCTCGAAGCGAAGCTTCAACTCGTCCCTTTCTCTCTCGGCCCTGATGATAGCCTCTCGGAGTTGTGTGTTCTGAGTATCGGAGTCTCGTAGTCTTGTCTCCAAGCCCTCAACCTTTTCTTGGAACTCCTCAATTTCTTTCCGCAACGTAGTACGGCGTCGTGGCCGGTTTAGTGCTGCTATCTCCCCTTGCAGTTTGGCATGGTGATCTCGAATTGCGTTAATCTTGGCATTTGAGTCGGCCTTTACTGCGGCTAGGTCCTCCTTTGCTTGCTTCATGGTGTCCTTAAGAAGGGCGTAGATCTCTTTGTTTAATCCCTCCAGTTCCGTGTTTCGAACTTGAAGTCTTCGAAGCTCGGCGATGACGTGGGAGTTGTTAGAGTTGGTGGGGGGAGGACCCATGGAAGAGCTTGGAAGGGTCGGAGGGTTCAAAGGGTGGTCTACAGTTCGCGCCATCTTCGTGGCGGGAGCTCCGGAGTAGCCAGCCATGCTGCGCTTCATGGTTGGTATCTCGTGGGCTTGGTATGGTATTGAGAGAGGAAGTAAGAAGGTATGAAGCTGTCAACTGTTAGATCTGGATTTACTTTTGCCTTATAGCGTGTTGTGATTACGAAGAATTGGAGAACGTATTGTGATGAAACTTGAAAGTGTGATCAAATAGGTGTGGAGGATGAAGATATGATATTTTTTGGTAGGCTAACTAGAGATAAAATGTAGTACACGATTGGGAAATATTTTGGTGCCGGCAGGATGTATCAAAAGTTCACGCATACAGAGAATATAGAAAATGATGTGCTCACAGAAGGGTCTCTTGTACCTCGCCGGCCAGTCTTCAGATGAGTGAATATGATTTATGTGCGACCAGGTTTGGAGTTGTAGGATATCTTTGTAATCGTCCTGTAGGGCCTCTAGAAAGATGAAGTACGAACACGTTTGAGTATAGACACGCGTTGCTTGCCTCAGTTGTGGAAAAGTTGCTGAGAATAGGTGAGAGGAAGAAATACTTTCCAGAGCTGGCCACAGATTAAATAGTCTCTGGCGGGAGGGTGATTAGAGGATACAATGGTACGCGCCTGAATGGTATGCACTGAATGGCAGGAAAGAGACAATGGTACAGCCCTCTCAGACTGTGCTGAACTGGAAAACCGGGGTCTAGAATCAGAAGGACCCCTGTTTCCGGGGAGATCTTACACGTCTCCTAGGTGCCTCTATTCCGAACGTGTGGCACAGGCCAGTTAGTGACTCTACCACCCATTGAAATGGATGCGCTAAGGAAAGAATCGATCTGCAAAACTTAATCGTGCATAACTAGCGTGTAGATTCAGTTGCATTTCCATGGTACCGAAAAATAATCTGCTCAAAATGAATGGGAGAAATACCTGATTGGCTGATTTCCATTCAACAGTATGGTGATTCTACAATGGTCGAATCTCGTTAATCTGCTCAAGATATGCATGCCTCTACAGATAAGGAATTCGGGTAAAAAGACGTCAATAATATCTTAAATAGCTGATATATACCTAGCAACTACAATGATTATATAAGACATAGAGCAAGTAGTTACTAAGGAAACTAACTAGAATTTGTGCGGAGCTTTTATGACATATTGCTAGCGGAAGGTCTATATTTACAGAGTCTTTAGACGCGATTCTCGCCCGTCACCTTGTGGGCATGGAATATTACAATTACAGGTACAACAACTCTGGATACAACGGAGGATTAAATATGAGTTTCTAGAAGTGTGTATACTTTGCTACCAGAGAGGTTTGGTAGGAGACAATCGCTTGCTAAATGGCAACACCTTGGAGGTGAAACAAGAGAGGCCACAAGGGTACTGTGGACTATTTACTCCCACAGTTTAAATCCAAGATCAGACACATACCTAGGCGAACGGGCCACAAGTTGGTACCTACTACTATTGAGGCTAGGAAGATGATACCTGAATTGCCAGGACGCGTCTCCTAACACCCCGGTACCATGTACAGCTCAGACATAGCACTTATAACTCGCTCGTTGTTTGGCGAGTTATGTAACATAACCTGTGGTGAAGCAACGTATATACAGTATCTAGGGCTAATTGTAAGGCGTACAACCTCAATTGGTATCCCAGGAGACAATAACGCGTTCCTGACGCGTGAGTTAGAATTAGCTAATTGCACACCCCTTTCCTTTCCACCTTTCCAATTTTTCCGCGTCAATCACCGCCTGAGCGCATATAATATTTATCTACATTGCTTTCTATTTTACAAACGAACAAACATCCTTAAGTTGCTGAACAATACGTTGGTTGTAAGTCCAGAGTGTCGGCGAAACTTATGTGTTGCTGCAGTCAAATGCGAAGTCATTTTGATCACGTGATACCCCAGATTGTGGCTTTACCCACCCCCGCGACCCGAACCTTGCGTCCCATGTTTTAGTCAGTTCAAAATTCTCCGTAAACTGTTTAATTTTAGTTCGGACGGTTCCGAAAGCTCGGTCGCCCACCTTCCATTTTAGTTTCAGGACTGTTGTCTTATTGGACAACTGTATTTAATGGTTCCGTTCCTTGTCCGTACCCACCGGAACTTTCACAATTGAAGATAATTATTGACAGGTAAGAATCGTAAAGGCCCGTGCATAGACTCGTAAAACTTCGGACTCTATTTCAACATGACACTTGTTAAATGGACGATGTATTATTTGAAAACTGGTACTATATTATGAATACCTTTGACTGAGCTTATTTCTTTCTTTTTGCATAATAGTTACCGTGTCGCATAGCTGAACTTGATTACGGGCGGCGCGCTCCTCCCGTGTAATCACCAGCCTTACCCCCGTGGATTGGAGATAGCTTCAACCACCGGCATCGTTCTGAAGTCGAGAAGCTCCCCAGTATCGGCTTCCGAATCTGAGGATATCGCGACCTACGAAGCCACTATAGCCTTAACCTAGATAACCTAAAGCGAATGACATACTAGTAGTATAGATTGGCAGCGGCCAGCAAGTGTTATGGGAATAACTGTCTACGCGAAAACAAAAGTCGCGGCCTGCCAAGCATAGCTCCTACATCTCGCCCATACAAATCCGACAAACACGAAATCGCAAGAGATAACACATAACTTCTGGCAACCTAACTTAAAATTATGTTCTGTCTGCCCGTACACTTCATAGTAACGGGGTTCTGTCGTGATACAGAACCTAGAAGACGTTGTGCAACATCGTTATTACGCGGGTATCTCTATCATCTCTTAAAGAACTATAGAAGCTACGTATACATGTAGGTTAGTCGTCTTTATTTATTCTAACTAGCCTCTTGAATTACTAACTCTATCATAATTTACACTCTGAGGGACCGTTGATAATAAAGATCGCCAGTACATATTCGTCTCGCTTTACTCTGTGGCTTTCAGGTTACGGTCCTGACCTTCTCAACTCCAAATGGTTTCCTTTAATTTCAGTGCCTATGTCACGCGCCGATTAATTTTAAGTAGGCATGATTCTTTTCTTTGCTGAAGGGTCCCCACCGGCGCGTTATCACCTACGTAGCTACTAGTTACTGGAAGGTGGACATATTGCTGTTCTCAGAGATCTCCAACTGCAATAGATGAAGCCCAACGCCTCCCATCACGAAGGGGAACCTAGAAGATGCGGAACAACATCGTACCTAATTGTTCGTCGATATTCAGAGTCTTCTCGGAAGCTATAGAGGTTACCTACCTACATAGGTATACACGTAAGCTGTTTCTGTTCTATCTAGGTCCGAAGTCAGCCCCCAGGGAGACCTTTAAAACCTTTGAATAACGGATGTTGGGAGTAGAGATATACATGCCATGATTGGAGTGATCATAAGTAGGATGATGATACGTCTTCTAATAATAGAAAAGGAGATCAACGGACCTTGGGATCATAGAAGAGCTATTAGCTATATTTAATCTACACATTATAAGACACATATGCTGACCCTCGTTACAACCTAGCTCACTTATAGACGGTATTTCCCATGTTTCCAAAGCCTGTATAACAACTAGAGCTTTAAATTTTGCGTTTCTATGGAATGTTGACCCAAGGTTCAGACCAACCCAACTACATCTCCGACCCCCTCTGGTATAGTTAAGTTGGTTATAATATACGACCACTTCCGGTGTAATATATACACGACCCTCTTTGGTATATTACACTTACCAAAATTGCTGGTATACACCAAAAATGAGTCTCGCAAGAATCGTCGGCGCCCTTACCCAAATTACAAGTTAATGCTATTCCCAACCACGCCGTCGCTCCCGTCATTACCGGTAATACAACCCTATTAAGCATAGACCCTATTAGCAATACCACCAAAATTACTAATAAGCACTAACAGTGGCTGTATACTATAGCTAGTATGGCTGGTATCCACTATAAATACACGTTATTACACCCAATTCAATTACACGGGACATAAAAGTATAATTGGGTGGATTTAAAAAGTGGATCTGATATAGTTGGATTGGGTTGGATGTAATACACTTGGTATACACCGGTGTAATAGCGTGTAGTTGGTCCGAACCCTGTAACAGTTGACCTAGTAGCTATCTAGAACAAAGAGTACTAACCTGCATGAATACACACCTACCTATGTAGTCTCTGTAGTTATCATAGAATAGCAGAAGTACTGAGTGAGTAGGTAGATTAAGTAGAGTGTACTAGAGTGTATATATGCCTAGGCATACAGCGTGGTCCTCGCCCTCCTAGGAGGTCAAATGTCACGCGTATAGAGACAACTGTGACTACATACCAACCTACCTACACAACTACTTCCTACCATTGAGCCCCCTCTACATACAAGAGCTACCAAATGATCCTCAATTGACGATACCCAGTCTCTGGTTTCCCCACGGCTCCTGTCCCAACTTCCGGCGACAAACTTCTTCCAGAGTCTAGACAGAAGACTGAAAAGGTTTCCAGCGTTTCTGTACCTCAAGGGCTATCATCAATGAGAAAGAGAGTAGGAGAGAATAGCCAAGGACGTCTATCCGGAAGCAGCAACTGAATCGATAATAGTCTCACGTTATAGAACTCAACCACCTTGATTAGGTAGGTACTAGGTACCACAAACAACAGAAGCAACGAAAAATATTCCGTATAACACCACATCACTTCAAATCTTTGGTGTATAATCTATTTGATCGCGTTGGTAGATCTACCAAGAACCCTACCAGCACAAACACCGGCAGACATCTTACCTTCCTCGAATTTGCTACAAGGACAAGCAGGCACATCACAGCAATCACATCCTCAAGATTTCACACGATCAAACAAGATATACCTAAACAAGATGTTTTTCCAAAGGGGGATAACATAGGTATCGCTCAATAGAAACCGTATCAAATCATACTAAATACACAAAACCAAGCCTCCCCCGCCCGGAACCCAAATTTCTGCCGGCACCCCCAAAAAAGGAAAAAGGAAAAAGCGCCGACAAAAACCTCGATCCCAAACTCGGGTTGCTAGCTAGGTAGTTATATACACAAGAACCATACGGACGCAATTTATCCTATCCTATAATCCTGTACACTCATCATCATCGTCCATCTTACACCGTTTCCTTGTTGAACTCCTCATATTTGAACAACTGGGTATAAAAGGCCTAGATCGCGGTTGTGACAGCCGTGACCACGGGCTGGAGGGTGGTGGCAGTGGCAGCGAAGCCGCCGGTAGGCTCGTTCTGGCCGTCGGTGGCGAGGAGGCCGACGGTGGGCTGGGGCTGGCCATTGGTGGGCTGGGGCACATTGATGGTGGCGGCGGCGAAGCCATTGGTGGGCTCGTTCTGGCCGCCAGTGGGCTCGTTCTGGCCGTCGGTGGCGAGGAGGCCGTTGGTGGGCTCGTTCTGGCCGCCGGTGGCGAGGAGGCCGTTGGTGGGCTCGTTCTGGCCGCCGGTAGGCTCGTTCTGGCCGTCGGTGGCGAGGAGGCCGACAGTGGGCTGGGGTTGGTCATTGGTGGGCTGGGGTACGCCGATAGTGGCGGCGGCGAAGCCGTTGGTGGGCTGGTTCTGGCCGCCGGTGGCGGCGAGGAGGCCGTCGGTGCGCGGAGGCTGGTCATTGGTAGGCTGGGGCTCGTCGATGGTGGCGGCGATGGCGGTTTTGGTGGTATCTTCGGTGTTAATAGGGGGGTCGTCCTCGGTGTTGTCGGTGGTGGTGGGCGTATTGACGGTTCGGGTCAACGTGGTAAGAGTGGTGGGGACAGCGCCTTCGATGATGACGCTCAAACTCTCCTGCGGGGCCCGACCGGCAATGGTGGTGCCAGTGGCCGCGGGGCCTACGATGACGGTGGTCTGCTCGGCGGCTGCGAATTCGGTGCCGTTGGTCTCGCCCGCAGGGATCTCGATGACGGGGGGCTCCTCAGCGGGGGAGGTATCGTTCCCCTGTTGTGGGTCCCGAGCGGCGATGCCGGCGCCGGAGATCAGAGCAGGGCCGGGGATGGTGTACTGGAGGCCGGTGGTGTAGATGTTGACCAAGATACCGGGGTCGTTGGCAGTGTACAGCTTGGTACCCACAACACCAGCTGGGACTTCGGTACCGGAGCCAGTGACCTCGAGGTTGAAGCACTGGGGATAGGCTTGAGCACCGTTGACCTCGCCGGCGCTGTGGAGAGAGATGGTCTCGTGGCGAAGGACGTAGTTGCCAGGGGCGATGTTGGCAGGAATCTGAACGTTCCAGGTGTTGCCGTCCTTCATGAGCTGATCGGAACCCCAGAAGCCGTTGGTGACAGAGTCGTCGATCAAGCCAACCTCGGCGATCTTGAAGAATTCTAGGGAGGCGGGATCGACAGTCTCGCAAGAGCCCTTGCAAGATGCTAGGTAATCTATCATAGGACCTTTGTGGGATTCGGGCCACGTATTCCAAGTGACGGCAATGCTGCTGCCAGCCTTAACTTGAGCGGTGGCGCCACCTGGGGAGGCTGACTTGTGGCAGATGATGTCGGCGCTACCGAAGCTGTTGGGCTCAACGAATCCATTGTCGGCCTGACCGGTGGTCCAACCGATGACGACGGGAGGATTGTCCTGGTATGGGAAGGTAGTAGGGTCGTATCCTTGATAATTAACACCGTCGATAACAATGTGGTCAACGTGACCGTGTGCGGCGACGGTGGCCGCGGACATAAGCGCCGCGACTAGGGGAGAGAGCTTCGTGGAAGACATGTTGTTGGTAGTTTGAGGTGAGTTGGATGAGATGTGATTGTGATTGTAAGTGGAAAGAAGCAAGATATATATATGTCTTGAACGAAGTATAAAACGTAGGTATCAAGATACTTACTTGCTCTCACCGAGAGGTAAAGAATGGCTTAGACGTAGTCTAAAAAAAGACAAAGATGCCAATGAGTGAATATAGAAATTGATCGACTTTCGAACTGATCAACGAAGAGGTATAGCCTACCCGACAGCATGATCTCGCAATGTTATATGCCTGGATGTTGGGCTAGGCACCTGGGCATGCACGTCTAGAGCTGCTATATCATCGTATACCTCGTTAACGATTATATAATTGCAGTTGGCTAAGATCCACAGGACCCCTAAGCTTGACAAGGACTCCACGTCGTCGAAGGAAGAAAGATGCAGATTTCGATACACTCTAAGGCAGGCGTAAGTAGTGACTAATGGTCGCAGACCTTGAATGGTAGCCAACCCCTGACTTCAATTTCTATGCCGTCCCGTCTGAAGTAGGCCGGGTACCTAGTGTATTGTAGTAGTAGTAGGAAGCTGGCAGGGTAGCTTTGGAGCTATGCCAGCTACTTACTGGGTTAGTTCGGTATAACTAGTTAACCTGGACCTTATTCTAAACAATGATTATGTCACGCCTTGGCGGTTGATGCGACAGATGGAACTTGGGTAGATAGTTCCCTGGCTATATTAAGATCATGAGAGACAGCCAAGGTGACTATGTTGCCATCGACTACTACGTAACTAGTTGACGTTCTGAATAGCATCTTCAACGTCGTGTTCGGGTCGTAGAATAGCTAGTATTTTACGACATTAAACGAGCTGGAAGTCAAACTTCACGAGAGGAGGAAAAAAAGACGACAGGGGCAGCTTAGCTAACAGTTGGCCATCCACTGTTTCAAGCTGTGATAAAACCAAAAGGGTGGGCGAGACGATGTTCTTAGTTTGAATACGCCATCGGTAGCCGCCTCGTGGAGGCGACCCTATAGAACGGCCCGCGACAGAGCCGCCAAGGGAAAATTACCCGGCCAAGCTAAATCCGTCCTGGGTATTTTCACCACTAAGAGTATTCAACACTTTGAGCGCAATGTGTCTAGTGTAGAAAAAAATATGAAAAGTCAGCACGTTTCATGATGATTGTAGAGAGTATGATGTTGATAGTATACAGATACGTCATTATGAGAAGTGAGGTGACTGCTGATGGCCCTAAGGCCTAACGGTACACCGATGCAAGATTCAATAGTCATATTCTGGGCAGATCCACGTGGAATTGCCGTTGTCACAGGTACCATATTACTCTATCTTGCATGGATCGTGGAACAGCGTTGTATTGAATGTATCTGTATAACAACTGAATCGGCGGGGGATCATCGCTGGCATTGATTATGTGAGGCAGAGCAAATGTGTGTATTCGTACCGCATCATCCGAACAGCTGGACTCATAGATGAATCGTCAAAAAGGGGAGAGATCGTCAAAAAAAAAGGAGAGGAGGATTCAAAAGAAAAGGTTAGGAGAAAAGGAAAAAAGGAAATGACTAACCTTAAACTGATGACTAACCTTAAACTAACCACTAACCTTAACCCCTAATCCCTGCGTCCATCACCCCAAGATCCACTTCCCCGTTTCGCTTCGCCATAAACGGTAATCTTAGCCGGAAGCCCGGCTTCATTAGTAATTCCGACAATTTCCCTTTGCCCCTAATCGGCTTGCATTGTGATATGTTTCTAGGGTAGTATGTACTATGTACTATCCATTGCGCATCCATTGCGCCAAGTATATTTACTAAATTACGACGAAAAGGTCCAGGAACGAATTCGAGAACGAGATGGTCCGACAAGCTTCTGGTGACGAAAGCCAAGAAATAGTTAGTTCAACCCTATGAGTTTGACTGCCACTAGCTTTACTTGTCATCACCAATATTAGTGTCGCTATGCATTAGTTATTATGTATGCCCAGGTGTACGGCAAATGCGAAGGTGGGATATGCCGGGCAGAATAAGCCCCCCGACTTCCCGGACGGAGAACAGCCACGCTGAGCTCGGGATGTCATCTGATTCTGCCTTGCCGTCATTTGATGTGGTGTGAAGTATTATATATAGTACCCGCAGGTATAAATATTCCACGGCCCGTCCCATCCATTCGACATTGTATCACTTCAGCTGCGTGGGGGACAATAAGGGGGACAAAGCGCAAATGTTTCCATTTGACAAAACAATATTAACTAATAGGAGACTGGAACTTTTTACGAATCGGTATTGGCGGAGACGACATGGTAAGATCTCATATGACCTGTTATCCTACCTAGGCAGTGACCAGCACGTTTCAGGCCGGAAAGCGAATAGCTTTAAATAAAAAGGGCATTGTCAAATATGCTACGCCGCTTTGGATGAATTAATCTACTATAGGAATCCTTATTCATCACATATCAGCTTTCACAATAACTAGATAAAATCAGGTCATCTTTATAAACTTTTATTCAAAAACTTTGTATAGGTCTATGCCAGACACATAGAATCCGTCTCGTTTGTTCATTCGTATGTTCGTTTATTTCGTACATTTCGAATAGGGGGTGGGGGGGATATCAAGCGTATCTCGTGAAATGCATTTGCTCTTGCTCTGCTTTCGCTGCTGCTTTTCTTATTTTTCTTTTTCCTTCACACGCAATATAAGCCCATGTTTGAGTAGGGAATGGCACGAGGCCCGTCATACCTCAACACCTCAACTCCGTTTCTCTTATTTACTGATGACGCAACCCCGGTCGTCTCCCAAATTTCACTAAAACCATCTTGGCAACACTAAATGTGCGGAGTGGTAGGGGTCTTAAAATTCACCTTCGCCGCCGCCTCCTGCGACGCTGGCAGTCCAAAGACCCACAAGTCCCCACCAACTGACCTTCCACCCTCTCCAAAGTCCCTCGAACCCCTGACCCCTTTTATACACCACCTCGGCCACCTTAGGCTGCTTCGCTTTCCTATTGCGAGGCGACGTCTTAGTCGGCACAGCATAGGCAGCGCGAGAGCCTTCGTCGGCGACGATAGTGTACATAGTTCCGAACACGCCGTTGCACGGCCCGGGTTCAATGATGGCGTCCATCTTGCCATTTTCATCCAGGGCCTCGAGATAGGTGTGGTCCTGTAGAACCACCATCTGGCCGCGACGAAGTACCGTTTCTAAAGGTAACTTGACAAATAGTGACGCGCACGAAGTGCAAAATTTGGCGACAGAAAATGTCATAGGCGATTGCTCGCGGTCGATAAGGAACTGCGAGCGGAGAACGAGGGGTGTGGATAGTGTGAGGAATGGGTGGACGAGAGAGTTCAGGATGGTGGGGGCTATCAGGGATGAAGGACAAATCCACGAAGGGAGAGCCCTCAGAGTTGCTAGTGTGCGACGTGGCGCCCGTCCAGTGGATGTGACAATTAATCTCGTCCGGACAAGATCGAGAGGGGCCAGAGCAAGTCCGGTTGCGACAGCAGCCGCGGCAGCTACGCAAAGGGAAGCCCATGGGTAAGGCGATGCGATATCGACCAGTCTGTCGACGTCATCCTTAAGTCCCAAATCTGGAACGTTGAATAACGCACTTAGGAGACTTCGCGACCAGTTCTCTAGTAGTGACTGCAGCACTGTATAGAGGAATGTAGCGTTGGTCCCCTTCCAAACTCCCCACATCGACTCTTTTGACCATAGCTGGGATATCACATCAAGTATGGAATCGGGCCTCTTGAGAGCAAGCTGATGTGGAAGGAGTGCGGGCCTCGTAGGTGACTTCGGACGATCTATCGGCGACGATGCTCTTCGTTTCGACCGTGAGGACGGCGTAGGTGTATATGGAGTATTAGTAGTGAAGTATGCGGCCTCCTCCGGGTCAGAATCGGAGTCGGCACCCTATAAGTCATATTAGCACCACCATTGGGCTGTAAAAAATTATGAGCTGGTGAAAAATTGTTTATCGTACCTCTTCCCATACGTTCTTTGGACTGATAAGGCTTGGGCTAGCTTTAGGTTCGTCGGTAAGGGTTGGTATGCTTGGAGCACGCAAGCCCTTAGACGAGTTCGAATTGCTTAAGCCTCCTACATCATCTTGAAGTCTCACTTGTAAGATCGTCTTGGCTACCTCGAAAGGTTGGGCCATAACGACGGATGTATACTTCCATATTAACTCGTCGACTAGGCTTTTGATAGACTGGACAGTCGAAGGGGAGAAGTCCTCTAGGTGGTCCTTGTAATCTATATCTGGAAATATGTCACGCGCCCTGGATGCATATTTGTTCGATGTCGTTGCTACCGCTGCTGGTGTAGTGGTAACATTTCCATGTGAAAACGGATTCGGTTGGGACGGGAGAGCCCCAACCTGCTCTCCTATAGAGGGCGGTATATAATAAGGGCGCAGAGGATTAACGCCTTCTTTTGGTGAAGACATATCGGGTGGGAATGTGAATGGAAATTAGGAGGGGTTTATTTCATAACTGATTTACGCCCAAGCTGTTCCGGTGCAAAAGATTCCAAGAGTGGCATGTGGATGTGGAGTATCGTAAGTACAGAAAAGTACGAAAAGAGGAATAAATTATCGATGGCGGTATTAGCTAAGCAAGGGTACGGAGGGGTTGGACTTATGTAATGTGAGATTGAATTTTAATGGCTGCATAAATCTTATGCAGATTTTAATGAAGAACTAACTACCTAACTATTGGGGAGTCGGAAAAAAAACTGCAGCTCGGAGTTAATGAGGGGAAGTTGCAGTTGACTCAAGCTCTCCAAAAAATGGGTTCGGTCTCCGGTCGATGGATAAGATAAGAAAAACCTCAGGCACCGGGCACCTCATAGAAAGAAGAATTAAAATCGGAGCTAGGTCATAATTCGCAGTCTTCCTATTCGTCGATTCTGTCGCGTCGCATTTTATCGCTGAACTTCTTTTTTTGAATATCCTAGTTTGGTCTTTTTTTTCTTCTTGTTAGATGCACGCACTTTTCAACGTACAAGCTCGTTGGTCCCGAGACTCTGGAATACTACCATGACAACTCTCAATTACTGAAGAAATATTGTATTCGCCTGATTGATTAACCCCTCGATATAGTTGTAAATACTTCCCTTGTCCCTCTATATCTCTATAGACCTTTTTTTCTATCTTGTCCCCCCCCATCGCCGCAATCCCCGAGCTCTTGAACCCGCTCTTCAATCGCAATTCTCCGATATTGTAGTGCCACAATGGCGACGCCCCGAAGCTTCATTCGAAGCATACCAAAAATTCAATTCCGCTCTATACAATCCTCTTCACAATTTAACCGACCTGCATTCTCGATATGTACGAGATTAAGACCGAATGCGCCGTTAATACGTCACACTCGAGCGAGCGCCACTCTATTGCGACAGTTTAGCACCACCCCCATACACCAACATGGCCACATACATCCACCGAAGCCAGGCGAGGAGTAAGAACCTCCACACGACTACTACTACTTTTAACGGTGCGCATAAGTTAACGTCTAATTAGGCTCTACGTCACATTCATCGACAAAGAGGGAAGAGAGCACAAAATAGCCGTATCGAAAGGCGACAACCTCCTCGATATCGCCCAGGCGCATGATCTAGAGATGGAGGGAGCTTGCGGCGGCTCGTGCGCGTGCTCCACATGCCATGTCATCGTCCTCGACGAGGAATACTACGATAAGATGCCCGAGCCCGAGGATGACGAGAACGATATGCTGGATCTAGCGTTCGGATTAACCGAGACAAGTCGTCTAGGCTGCCAGGTGGTCATGACCAAGGAGCTCGATGGTGTGCGAGTCAAACTCCCCTCCATGACGAGGAATCTGCAAGCGAGCGATTTCGGTTCGAAATAATGAGAATAATTGCGTAATTAATTGAAGGAAGATTAAAAGATGAATGACCGAGGACATAGAAACTCGACATTTGAAGGATCGAATGAATTGTACCAATGGATATTATTGTCCGAGGTATCTACAGCATATGGCATGGCAATGGATGGCAATGGCGGCTTTGAAAAAAAAACTGACAGGTTAGGATTGTGAGTCTGTATCGGGTTACCACGGAACGAGCCATGAAATGTATTATATCGCTAGCTGAATTAGCTTGCTGGCTTGGAGATAGACCGAAACCTCAACTCTAACGAGATCATGTTCATGAAAGTAAATTATGTTCTTCGGTTTTGGTATCATTCCATGCTATAACAAGTCTGAGAAATCCGCATTTACACACCTATAATGACAGCTTCCATGATGACAGCTTATCACTCCGTAGATAGCTCACGCCTCTTCAATGGCGCCCTTCTTCATCTTCCCTCCACCACCCGCAATCAAATCCAGGAACCCCTGCCGACTCATCGCATGAACCTTCTCCTGGCGCCTCTGCACACCGACCACCCCATCCTTCCTCGCGTCCTTCTCCGCGTCCGCCGCCCGCTCCTGCGCCTCTCTCACGGCTCGGAACAGCATGATGACACCGCGATGGGCGACCTTGCGCAGCCGCTTCTCCGTCTGCTGGATCTCGCCCGTGCTCGTCTCCGCAACGCCGGTCTCCGCGTCCACGGTGCCGATCACCACGTCCTTGACGCGCCCCTTCTCCTGCGCCAGCCGCTTCTGCTCCCGCATGTGGCGCCGCGCTTTCGACTCCAGCGCGTTATCGACAGCATCTTTGGCCGCTTGGTGCGCCTCGGCGCTGCGCGAGAGCACGGGATCGGAGCGCCGCGTTGTAGAGAGCTTGGTCGACAGGATCTTAGACATCGAGGTTGCGAAGGCGTCCGGGTCGTTGCGCTTCGACTTAGATTTGCGGAGCGGTATCGTGTTGGGGTCTACGTCCGAGCCGGCCTCGTCTTCGGAGTCGAAGTCTGATTCTTCTTCATCGTCTTCATTTTCCTCTTCGGATTGGCCGTGGTTTGAGGCCTTGTCGGCGGGTGTGTCTTTGGCGGGTTTCTGGAGTTGCTTCTTGGGTTGCTTTACGGGAAACTTGGCGCGCGCTGCGTCGAGGTCAGAATCTGATCCTGCATCGGAATCTGAGTCTGCGCCAGAAGAGACGTCATCCATGACAATGTTGTCGAGATCTTCATCGTCAGAATCTAGCAAATTGACAGGTCGAAACTCGGGATTGGTAGTATCTTCATCTGAGTCGCTATGATACTTGGTGGTGACCTTCTTCTGCTTCTTTTTCGGTCTCTGTTGTTTGGACTTTGAGGTGAAATCTTGGTGATTTCGCTTTTTCGATATTGGTCCCGCCATTGTGATGTGGATGTGCCGACTTTCTACTTTTTGATGTGTAGATTGTTAGGTAGGTAGGTGTTATTATTTATTTATTATTGGTCTTGAAACTTTTGAACTTTTTTGCACCAAAAAACTTCCTTCAATTGCTACGGCGCCCCACTTAGAGCTGGCTGATAAGATAACGCTAGGCTGACCGCCTGCCAAGAATATTACCTACTATGCAAACCTATGTACCAGAATATGCACGGTACGAAGGTACTTGCAATTTTAATGTTCAAACTTGTGAAGTTCAAATTTATGAATTGATGTTACTCATTCAAATCTACGATTGTTCAACATCTAAAACAAGCTCGCTTCTATCTGTATCCTCTATCTTCGTCTCTATTTTCATATAGTATGCCTACTCTTCGCTCGTTTACAATGTCCATCATGTAGAAAGCCGGACCTCGATTCGCCATGTTTTAGCCCCTTTCAAGTCAACTATCCAACTGAAGTCTCATGGCTTAAAGTCACTCTTTCTTGTCTCAATCATTTTACATCTGTATCTGCACAACTCACTTCTAAGACAACAATTCTAACCAGCCAAAGACGTGAATACATTCAATCAACAAAAATGGCAGGCATTCTAGGCAGCTACTCGGACAGCACGTGCAATACGCACAACGCGCTTCGCTACATAGAAGGACATGCCTGCGGTGCCACCTTCTCTTACAGGAGCTCCTCCTCGCCACCAGACATGCATTATGCTGTGGTCTCAATCCAAAAGTGCTGCGACGAGTACAATGCCACTGTACTACGCATTCCTGGCAACATCGGTTGCGAAATGCAATTTTGCAACATAACCCAGTCCTCAGACGACCTTTACAGCTGCCTAAGTTTCGTGTCTGAGAGCGATTTGCCAGATGATATAGCCGATAAAATCGCAAATGTGGGCAATTGGTGTACCGTTCGCATGTACGATGATGAGGTACCCTTATCGGAGGAATTATCGCCAGTGACGGCGAGTGCGGCTCCACCCAGCTGGACGGAGGCCGCCGAGGCCGCCGCGAATCCGTTCGGACACACGCCGTCATCCAGTTCTAGTTCCGAAGATGCCTCGACAACCAGCAGCCCTACATCAACGAGTCGCGGGCATACTGACTGGACAATGCTGAGTACTATGTCTATATGGACTATCTCGCTATTAATGACATTTGGTCTTGTGGTCCTAATGTGAGCCTAGGTTGCGAACTCTTTGCTGACACCATCCTTGAGGTGCGTGCGGGTTTAAAGTTGGAAATCAGCACGATTTATCTCTATATTATTCGAGCGAACTCAAGCGTCACCATGATAACCCGGCGGTGGTCGACTCACCCTTTAGTCGCATTGGACTTGATTGATCTAATCTATTACACCCATAATATCTGCTATATCATCCCAATGAATATTATTTATTATTATGATTTACTTGTATGTTATTGTTGAGTTCACATGTGCGTTGTGTAATCAAGCTTTATTCATGCAAACAGCCTGGTAGATCGTATCGATCTAAGTCAGAGGAGCCACTTCTTCATATGAAGATCCATTATGAGGTGCATGCGCATGCTGGCAATCAGGCAGCTGTTGGGATGACCAGGATGTGGGGTTATCATTATCATCAGCGGAATAATTTATCCCTTGAGATTTCTCAAATAGGCAGCTCTCGTACGGAATGTTACAATCAATTCATTACTGGACTTACTTTTTATTCTTAGCCACGCATCTTTAGATCGCATACTTAATCTAGATCGAAGGAGATGCTTACAAGGTGCGGGCGAATGATAAACTTCGACTTATTCCATTTCTAGGGCTGACACGTCTAGTCTATTTACTCCGGACACCGTGTTTCGCTTGACCGCAACTTTTCCTCCCGAAACACCTCGCGGAAATGAGACACTTCGGATTCATCAGCAGCATAATCATCGCTGCAAACATCGCAAGGGCCCAATCGCAAAATGAAACCGGCGAGCATGCTGGGTGGCCCCGGTGGTGCGGTAAAGTCTATGAATCGGGGTATCCATCTTTCGAGCCCGGGGGCCACACGACGGAGCCCACTCCTATTAATCCAGATGGGTCGCCAAATTTACATATTCTATTTAAGCCTCGTCACAGCATCTACCTAGAGGGAGAGTCAAAGGGGTCATTCGTCGTCAATGCCGCATTGTCGCCTTGGTTCGGCGGGCCTTGGGTAAATTCCACGACTGATGGGGGATCGGCGTCAGAGCCGTTCACGGAGCTCTTCTTTTCAATCAGTCTGGGCTCCGCAGGAAATGTCATTTCTCCGCCTTTTGTGGAGAGTACTATACCGATCAACACCACCGGGGCTTCTTTCGACTTTGATCTGTCTTTTTTTGAGCCAAGCACGGAGCCGTACGAGGTGCTCCTTTCCGGATCGTCGCGGTACGGCGATCAGAATTACATGGTGACTAGCTCATTCCGGTACCTCCCAGACATTGCCCCGGATGGAAGCGCAACTAAAATCGATAACCTAAACGGCGGCGTGTTATTTCGGAGCCCGCAAACGGATAGTGCATTTGTGCCGTTGTTTCCCTATGGGTTTTATGGTCTGTATAACGGGTCTAATAGCACGTCCGAAAGCGATGGATTTGTGAGCGAGTATTCTAGTGATGGGAATGGTCTAAATGCTATCGTCTCGCTGGCTGGTTTCGCCGACACGAACCCTGTGTATGACAGTATGGATGCATCTACCATGCGCTTCATGTTTGACTTGCGGGGCTCGTACAAGAACTTGACGGAAGTCGAGCAGCGTGTTAATACTATCAAACACCATAGCTCCCTCTTTGCGTACTGGACTGCTGATGAGTAGGTTGCCCCTTTTTATTTCAATATCTGCGCATCTTGCCGGTTCATCTTCGTGTATCTACTAGATATAGTTGTTTTGATTTTACTGACTGTATTCTAGGCCCGATGGCTGGCAAGTCCCCTTCGACGTGACTCCCGCAGCTCAAGCCTTAATACACGACCTGGACCCGTACCACCCAGTCGCCGTCACACTCAACTGCCAAGACTACTACTTCGGGGAGTACACCACCGGCGCAGACATCATCATGACAGACCCGTACCCCATAGCCATCAACAGCACCTTCTCCAAATGGGGCACGGCCTGCAACGCCACCCTCGGCGACTGCGGCTGCGACAACTGTGCCGGCAACGTCCAAGACGTCTCCTCCCGTCTCGACGGCCTCACCCGCTACGAAACTTGGCTCGGCCGCTGGCCCTTACCCAAGTTCATCAACCCCCAGGCCTTCCACGGCGAAGACTACTGGTTCCGCGACCCGACGCCCGCCGAAGCGTTCGTCATGAACGCGCTCGCGTTTAATCGCGGCGCGACGGGCGTTTTTGCGTGGACGTGGCCCACGAGCCAGGAGCTGTTCGATGCGCACTCGCAGATGGCGGGCACGGTTACGAAGGCGCCGGTTAGCGAGTTCT
Source organism: Hypoxylon fragiforme (assembly GCF_022984875.1). NCBI lineage: Eukaryota > Fungi > Ascomycota > Sordariomycetes > Xylariales > Hypoxylaceae > Hypoxylon > Hypoxylon fragiforme. Next base: position 223,913 of record NW_026054760.1, read on the forward strand.
TGCTGAGTGGAAGACCGGGTGGGTTGGTGCGCGTTGCGGAGTACGAGCTTCTTGATGTGGCGTACTGGAGTAGGGGGGCGCAGATGATGGTTAGTGTGGTGAATGGGGCTGATGGTGAGATTGCGGCGCCGTTGACGATAGCGCTTCCTAAGAAGGCTAGGGGTGTAGCGGCGGTGCCGTTTGGGGGCCTGGAGTGGGAGCTGGCGGATGGGGGGTTGAGGATTGGGACGCTTCCTGGTATGTCGGTTAGTTTTGTCATTGTTGACTTGGAATAGGGGAAATAGGGGGTAGTGGTATGAGGTAGACTACCTACCTAGGTATGCTTGAAGCTTATTGTTGAGAGATACGCCGCATCTGATACATTGGCATAATGTGTTCCGCGCCGTCTAGATGCACAAGCAACGTTTCACTTGGCCTGTGACCATCATGGGCTACTAGCGACTAGCTTCCATCATCCCCCCTAAACTCCTTTTAAAATCATCCCTCAAGATGCTGTCTCGCATGCTCCGATCGTGGCCATATCCCGTCTCCCAATCACCAGCTTCTCTCTGCTTTCCTTCTGGTTATTGGCTTCTCACTTCCAGGGATCTTCTCCGTGACCTCTCCCTTTTCAATGTCTTGGCAACAATGTACATCGCTGTTTGCAGCACGTGGAGAGCATCGTAGAAACTTCCTACTAGGTACCTACCCACTGCTAAGATCTACACGAGCTTAACGGTCATTGGTTCTGTTCACGTAGAAGGGACGATCAGTGATGCGCATGTTGAATATCCGTATCCATTACAGGATGATGGCGACCTTCAAGGGTATCATCGCAACTACATATAAGATACCGCCAGTTTGGCTGAGCTAGGTATAGGAGACGAGTTAGCCAAACATGCCTGGATATCGAAACTCTCAAGACGGGAATCAAGATTCAGGACCTACATAGATCGCGCCAGCCATGTCCTTCATTCGCACATTCCATTGGTGCACGTAGAACCCAACATCTGTCGAGATGTCGTAGAGCAGGTAGAATACGCCGACAACGATGGCCTAGTTAGTGAATTCAAGGTTACTACCAGATATAGGGAGGAACTTTCTCCAGTAGAAGAGACATGACATGGAAGGTAAAAAGCACCGTGATCATTGACGAATCGTGAAGCCTTGTCTGGTTCTCTATATGATGCTACATGTGGGGTACAAGGTCTAATTTTAGATAAGGCGTTTGGGGCTGATTGTTCGACGAGCCAGCCTTATATCGCCTTGTGCGACGAATCGTGCCAGTGTGCAGATCAGGTTTCACCTATCCCCGCCTTCGATGGGGGCTGGATTAGGAGACCGAAGTCATTTGAATACATAGAGTTATATAGACAGTCTAATGTTATACTACCACTACACGAAGTAAATGAACTTCTTCAAGATCATGGACATAATCGGCCTAGGCTCTAGAATAGTTGAATTAGGCTAATTGGCTATGGCATCTACATCGGAACCTGGTTGTGAGATATCCAAAACACACGCTCATAAGTATTCCGCCATCTTGTAAGTGTACCTACCTAATGGGCATATAACTGTATCATAAGCTGGTGTTCTATAGCCCCTTAGCGGCAGCCAAGAGGGTTTGGCTCGAAGTATACTAGGTATATAGATCGTATACCCAATCCATACAGCCGTTCATATACAATGAGACACTAAGCCTTGCGGAGGAATATCTACGAACGGAAATTCGACCACGCGCTGTACATGCGCTCTTCCTGACCGGCGGTGAATTCCTCGTAGCAAGCACTGTGAGTTCGAGTTTAGTATCATACGAGGACAGGTCAAGCGAAAGAGGTGGAAACGTACTCATCAGAATAATCCATGTAGTTGTGGATGGGGTCAACACCACCTCCGGGGCAGCTGTCGCGGCCGATAGGGCAGCCAGAGGAGGAGGATGCCTGGGGAGGAGTGTCGGCGACGGAGTCTCCGGTGGCACCGCAGCCACCCTGGAATGTATGGTAACTAGTGCACTAATTAGCATATCCCAATCTAGAAGTTTAACGTGTGGTCGTAGCTTACAGATTCATCCAGTGGCCAACCTAAATGGTAAAATCATATTAGTTCCCTCATTGCGTACTAAAGTTGAAGGTTTAGGATTGCTTACTTCGTGAACAACGGTGCCGCCGAGATTGTAGGGTGCTGCCGACCCACCGGGAACGGAGTTCGCAAGGACGGTGCATCCATCCTGGTAGAACTCTGTCGAGCCAGAAGTAACGTCGTCCGGGAAGTAACAGTAACTGATATAACGTCAACAGCAAATCCTTATAAGAACTTTTTAGAATTAAAAGCCAAAGCACCACGTACCCAAGCAAGCCACCACCCAAGTTTCCAAGAAGGTAGATGTTGAGGTCCGAGTACGTGCCCTTTCGAAGCGCCCTCTTCATCGCGAGCTCGTCCCCATCCGCAGCCCAGTTCGTGTTAACAGTCCAGTCAGTGCTGACCAAGTTGAAGGTAATGCCGTGAACACCGTAGTCGTCGTTCATAACCTGGAGCTGGTCGTCGATCATTTGTTGCTTTGATGCAAAGGTTAGCGTTATGCGCTGAGCACGCCCCCCCCCCCCCCCCCTCACCCCGCCCCCTTTTCCAAAATCCGTCCATCCAGCTAGCTAGCTTAGGTACTCACGGTCAGGTACCCATCTGCGACCGTTCGAGAAGCGGCCACAACGTGGAAATAAAGGTTCACGCTAAAAGCCTTAAGGGCGCGACCCTCGCCCTTTAATTGCAGCTCCCGATCCTGGGCAAGGAAGGCTTCTGAGGCGGCGATCTGCTTCGCCGTCGGCTCAGGGGTGCCGCATAGCCTCGTCGTGTAGTTACCGCTCTCCCGCGGGAGGATGTAGTGGGCTGCGGCGGAGGAGGCCAGCAAGGCGGCGGTGGCGATGGACTTGAAGAACATGGCGAAAATATGATTTGCGAAGGCAAAAGCGAGAGTATGTGATGATGACTAGAAGAGGATGAAGGTTGCGGTTGGCTATGAGGTTAGAGAGAGCGTCTCCTGTGCGGTTTATATAACCCGCGGGCTCAGATAACGCCTCGGTGATCAGAGAGACATCTGCAGCATAGCTCCGTCCACGCGAAGGGCACCTCCCTCTCAGCTACCTGCCTAATCGGCATCATAGTGGTATCGCCTGCACGCAACGGTTCGACGCATACAGAACTTTGCGATAGGGACAGGTACAGGTACCGTTGCGTGACGCGTCACCGGCCAATCAATACCTCCTGCCGTATTACAGCTGGGCTTAGTCGAGGCGCGCGATGGGTGCCCGCTGCGACTCTGCACTGGAAAGGCCCTTTGACGTTTCTAGAAGACTAATCTTCGAGATAGGTAGATGCTCTCGCCTAGCAAAGCCGGCGCCCTGCCCATCCCTTAAGCAGCAGGTTGCCAGCGACGAAACCCCCCTAACGCTATATCAGACTGTCTATAAGAAGAAGCTGGACTGACCCCGGTCGAGCGCACCTGATAAACAATCCCAATAATCTCCGTGCACTTGGTCCTATCGGCTCCAGAACCGACCGGGAAACGGTGTGGTCAGCATGCAGATGTTGATGTTTTGCATCCGGTGCTATCGGGCTAGGACCGATCACGGCAGCTTGGCGGGAGGGAAGACCCTGGATCAGCAGGAGCGGTGCACAGCTATAAGTGTCGACTATTGTCCACCGTATGGTAGCATTGGGAAATCAGCTTGTTTGAGACTCCGACCTTATGGGCGTATCTAGCTGCCATTCCTGTCGCTCACTAAAAGCTGGGCAATAAATACCACCGCCCAATTACCGACGTCGCGTTTATTAAAGTTGGTCACCCGCCTAAGAATGTGAAAGATAAGGGTAACGGCCCAGTGGGAAGCGAACATGACCGCTTGCCGTTTAGGGATGGTGTGTCTTATACTATCCTAGGTAGACCATCGCAGCCTTGTCGGCGAGAACGTCTGATGACGTGAGTGCGCAATCTAATTAGGAGTCAGATTCATCTAATTGATAGTCTTGCATCATAGTCACGGCGTTGAGATAATCAGATGAATATTAAAGCTGACCGTTATCGTTCATGAGAGTTAGATCGGACACAACATTTTGTGTTCTTAGCCAAGAAGCCAAGAGATACGGTTCCATTAAAGAGAGGCTGCCAAGCATGCAACCATCAAATCTACCGATCCTGTTATGTTGAGCTCTAGCGCTATCTCAAGTCGATGAGTGAGAAACAATTTAAAAGTGATTGATTGTGCTGATATAATGTAGAGACTTATCTATTAATTATTCTTTGAATTCTCCGTCAACTTCGGATCGCATCGCTCACACCGGTAGAGGGGCAACGAAATCAGACCATGTGTATCTATCATTTAATAGGTGAGTTGCTGACGCCAGAACTCATGTTGAAACTATTGTAGATGCTTGCGGTCTAATATAATAGGTACCAAAGAAGGCGAATTGATTCATGATCAAGGCTGGAAATTTGCGCCTTATTGATCAATACTGTTTGCGATTACTCACGATTCTGTAGCTCTATAAGCACACATTCTCCTTCATGGGGACACGGATGAATCATTTCTTGCGCTTTTAGGCACCTTCGGTCAATTGTAAGAATTTGAATATTATAATCCACTTCTATAGACCGATTCTCACACGTTTATTGTGTTCCTAGTCTCAAGTTGTGATTTGGAGCTGTGTTGTGTTTTGCGATATAAGTGCAAATAGTTCTTAACCCTAGAAATTATTCAATAGTACGCAAACAACAACGTGATGACGAGCATACCTAGATCCCGTGATAATCTATTGATATGTATTCAGTGCTGAGTAACGTTGACTGTAGATAGTTTTGGATATTTCTCTTAGACACGGAGACACTAAACCACATTCCCTCATGTTCCCGTAGGTACAGATCTTGTGTAAAAACCTCATCGTTGAAGAAAAGGGGTTTATTGAATCGCTCATTATTACCCCGTACCTTGCCTACACCCCAGGTTAGTTCAGGACAACCCAAGATCCCCGGTCCCAGCAAAGCAGCAAAAGCCACCCAGGAGCCCACGAAAAGGGGCTAGGGTATCCCCGCGAATATCCTCAATTCGCCCTAAGCTCCTCACCGGGGCTATATTTTCGGCCTAATACTTTGTCGTGACCCCTCAAAACCGCGGCCTTGTTCCTTGCTTAATTCATCCATTACCCGCTGATCCACGCCTGAACTTGGATAGCTCCCGACGAACATCCCCACAACTTTAACGCATACCTGGGTACTCCAGCTGTGATGGGGAAAAAACGTGCCGATGCGATGCAACTGTCCGCCGCGTAATGCTGCATAAACATTAATATCATGTTCACCGTATCGAATTGCCGGTCTATCCAGACCTCTACGTTACCTATATAAAACTCGCCGTACACCTTGGATCAGGCTGGATTGAATTGACACTCCTCGAATCTGCAGTATCTACCTAGTAGTACATGCACTGAGCCCGTCTTTTCGCCCAGCATGCATCGCCCTTTCGTGCTCCCACTCGCGATTCTCGGCGGCTCAGTTGCCGTCGCAGCCGAATGCACGACCGCAGCCTTCGAGGCGATCCTCGTGAACCACCCGGAGGCGACGATCAACCTGGTCGAGGCCGTGCCGCAGAACGGCAGCTTCGGCCAGCCGGACACGGACATCCCGTTCCCCGAGAAGGCGACCAACCTGCAGGCGCTCTGCGCCGTCAGCATCAACGTCAAGTCCTCCGAGAGCTCGTCGTACAACTTCGGCCTGTTCCTCCCGGATACCACGTGGAATGAGCGGTTCTTGGCAACCGGGAACGGAGGGTTTGGGGGCGGGATTAATTGGTACGGAGCCAGTGTGATGTCTAATATTGATGTGTGACAACGCTAATTCGATATGTTATGATAGGCCTGATATGGGTAAACTGTCACAGGTAACTCGCCCAACAAGAACTCATATTTGCCTAGCTTTTCATTTACTAACGTACCAATCAGTACGGATTCGCCACGATGTCAACAGACACAGGTCATTCATCTGATGTCAGCGATGGTTCATGGGGGCTCAATGCGCCCGAGAGCCTCATCGACTGGGCGCACAGGGCCATGCACGGGTCTATCGTCCTGTCAAAGGTAACTCGATTTGGTCTATACTATGATGGCTACGGCTACTAATACTTAGATGTTAGGAGATCATCACCGCTTATTATGCTCCGCCGGATGGTATCAAGTACTCCTACTATGCCGGCTGCTCGACAGGGTAAGTTTAAGTCCAGCCTACCCGAAAGAACGCCTAAGCTAACTCAGCACAGTGGTCGACAGGGCTTAAAGGAGGTTCAGATGTATCCCGATTCATTCGACGGCATCTCCGTTGGAGCCCCGGCCTGGTGGACCGTCCGTCTAGCAGCTATCACCCTACAGCAAGGCCTCTACAACCGCCCCGACAATTCTTCCGGGCACATCGATGCCTCGCTTTTCCCTGCCGTCGTAGCCGAGATGGAAAAGCAGTGTGACCCCCAGGACGGCCTCGTCGACGGCATCGTCAGCGACCCCTTCGGCTGCAACTTCGACTTCGAGGCGCTCCTATGCACGCCAGCCTCAAACGCGTCGGCATGCGTCACACCCGCCCAACTCGCGACTCTGAATAAGTTCTACAACGCCTGGGTCGACGCGAACCAAACCCTCGTCTTCCCCGGCGCCGCACTGGGGACGGACCCGACCTTCGCCATGGGCCCCAGCCTGTCGAGCCTCGGGTACGGCCTGTTCCAGTGGTGGGTGTACAACAACACGGAGTGGGACTACACCAAGTTCACGTTCAACGACGTGCTCTTCGCGGACGCGATCAACCCCGGCGGCGCGACGGCCGACAACTTCGACCTCAGCCCGTTCCAGGACCGCGGCGGCAAGATCATCAAGTACCACGGGCTCGCGGACGCGCTGATCCCGACGTCGAGCAGCATCCACTTCTACAAGCAGGTCGCGCAGACGCTTGTCCCCAAGGGCGTCAGCCTCGACGACTTCTACCGCTTCTTCCTGATCCCCGGGATGAACCACTGCTCGGGGTCGACGGTTGCGCCGTGGTATATCGGCGGCGCGAGCCAGGCGATCAGCGACATCACGTATTCCGTGCCGGGGTACGTGGACGCGGACCACGATGTCATCCTCGCCATGGTGAAGTGGGTTGAGGAGGGGAAGGCGCCCGAGCAACTCATCGCGACGAAGTTTACGAATGATACGCTGGCCTCGGGCATCGAGAGCCAGAGGCCGCTTTGCCCGTATCCGAAGCAGGCGAAGTATGTGTCGGGTGACGCCAAGAGCTCGGGGAGCTGGGAATGCCAGAGTCTGTACTGAAGGTTTAGGATATAAAAGTACTTGATTGGATAAAAGAGTGTACATACGTAATGTCCTGTAGGGATTTTGATCATTAATAGTATCTAGTAGTTTGGGATAGAAACCAGCTATTTTGCATTAGGTATTCCATAGTACTCGTGACGACGCCAGGCCGTGTTTCTATCTACAATTCGCTTATAACTATGCACGCTTCGCTGTAAGGACGACCTATTTACAAATCATACCAGTTGGAACCATATCCTCGTGCATCGAGCCATTGGAGAGCTTCGCCCATACCCTTTTCAAGCATTAGTAGGACATGATAGATATCCCAACCATCGTGATCGTCGTCATGATGGATTCCAGGACTCGCGCCCCTCCCTGAACCCCACTTCACACACCGTAAATGTGACTCGCCTTGCTGCACTTTCTAGTCCCCAACTTTTTGAAATCCCAATTTCCAAGTCGTGGCAAAAAAAAAAAATCGCTGGAGCCACAGGATCCATAAAATTCATAACCGATCGGGAGGCCATATGCAGTATGCATGCCATTCTTGCTCGCGATTTCTCCACCGCCTGCAGGAAAACAGGCCCAATTACAGTTTACTCCGTAGAAACACAAACATAGCTTCGGCGCGCGCCAACACATTTCCGTCTCCGTCTTCGATCCGGCCCTCTAGAATGTACTTGCGCCCCTCGACTTTCACGGCCCTCGCTCGCGCGAGAATAGTCGCGCACGTCGGCACGGGCCGGACGAACGTCGTGTTGAGGTACGCGGTGAAGTACGGCCTCTCGGGCAAGAAACCCCGCTGCTGGTTAATGGGTATGAGGAGCCCCAAGACCTCATCCATGATGGCGGCGACGATGCCGCCGTGGCAAATGTCCGGGTGCCCGTTGAGGCCGGAGCCAAGCGTGAGGAAGGTGTTGATGGAGTCCACGGGGTCCGTGGGGGAGATGGGGTCCTCGTAGAACTCCAGCATGGCCAGGATGGTGTACTGCGTCCTCAGCGTCTGCGAGAAGAGGGAGTCCTCGCCATTGGACTTGGAGACCCGGCTGGCGGGCTGCCCGGTGATGATTCGGGAGCCGCGCAGGTGCCGAGCGCACCACGGGATGGAGGCGAAGTGCTCATAGTCGGATGTTGCGACTTCGGGGTCTGGCATTATGTACATATAGGGTCGGTCTAGTTTCTCTCTCACATACAGACACACACACACGCCCACACACTCTCAGTGCTGTCTCTTGCTTTTTTTTACTCTCTATTAGGTACTTTATAAATCAAGAGTATTAATTGTTCATGTTGGAGTAGGGTTGGTTGAGTGCGATGATGAAGTAAGTGACATTTATTTAGCGCGTAAACAATTGAGATGATGAGTAATGAGGGAGGTGAAGGAAGAGGTCAAGGATTTGAGTCCCGAAAAAACAAGCAGAAAAGAGACAAAAGCCGAGGTACTTAACTTGATTCGTTGTTTGTTGTTCAGGCCTTGTCTTATCGCCAACCATCCTTGCCTTATCAGCTATCCCTGCGAATGGTACGACGACGCATGGACCACTTCAATTCCTTCTTGTTTCAAAGCTTAATTGTTTTCGATGGAACTCGTTGACTTCGAGAGTCACAACTTCAATTGATAATTAAAAAAGTTTCATTAATACCCAGCATTATTCGTGTGCGCAAATTGTTTTATCCGTGCTGGCATCAAAGCTGATACTGATGGTATGAGCTTCTAATTAACTATTGGTATTTTGTCTCCAGAGAAAATAAAATAATAAGGGGATCGAAAGGGGCCTAAAAGGGGTTAATTGCGATGAATTACATAATCATCCGAAGGATTCAGTTAGCATTAAAGACCCTCAACTCTTCAAATTCCAGCAAGGCGCAACATCACTCCGCTACAGATATCCGCACCTAGTAATGTTTCCCAACGCAAAGTCTTTAATCATCCATTTCTCATATCTTCAAATATTTCTTTTGGGGGATTAGAACGATATTGATTGCATTATTTCGATTTAGTCACGTGACAACCCGGAGACATCACACTGAAGGGGTGAGAAATCTGTGAGACTGATTTTACGCTTTTTGGTAAGGTATTTTACATGCAGAAAATTTCCGCTCGTTATATAAATATGCAGCTCGTTCCCATTACATTGCACAATCTTACAGGAAACGATGAAGATGAACAAGTGTCGTTGCATGCCCCAATGCACCGCAATTGCTCCGGAATCTCCATCTTCGTTTTAGCCACACATAATCCTGAAATCTGGCTATGCAGGTACCTACATAAGTGTTGACGGATCTGCATATGTACGTACTGCCTTCAGTGGAGCAATATCGCACGTGCAGTGGTCATGTGAACATAGGAAGGCAGTTGCTCCCAACCCACAACAAGCAAACGGCAGGCGCAACGCTCGATAAACTCCTCACATGGTAGCAAATAAACCCTGCACTTGCACATCATATGGCTTCGTGGTGTAGTGGTTATCACATCGGTTTCACACACCGAAGGTCTCCAGTTCGAACCTGGGCGGAGTCATTTTTTTTCTTTTGTAATTCTGCGAATCATTTGTATGACAGGGATTGGCTGTGGAGAGACTGGAGCTTTGATGAGATCATATATAATGAGCATGTGCTCCTTGAGATTGCAGATATCTTTTCTCTTTCTGACAGAGCACACCGTCCAAATGGAATGATCCATCACTCTACTATATGTGCAATAATGCTCTTCTTTTTGGTTTCAGCTATGTTCTTGCTATCGTAGTAGACAGGTACATATCTACTTATATGAGTATCTAACTCATAATCAGACTCCTTTACTCTCCGCCGCATCTCTTTTACGTGAAACCATTGAGGTCTGATTATCGTCCCAGCTCAGTCAGGGAACGAGTGAGCCAGCAAGCAACTCAATATAGGTGCAAAAGCTCAATAGGCTGCTTGAATACATCGCGTTTATTTATTGACCATTTTGTTTAAGGCGTGAAAGAGTTCGCCCAAGTACATAGCTAGGCAGTTGAGCCTTAGTTACAAGCGACAGAAGAGCCAGTATAATTCCCAACATCCCGTGGGATATTCCCTCCCAACTAAATACCTGACATAGATACTAGGTATTTAAGTCCATGGCTCGTTCCTTATCGCTCTAACTGCCGCCGCATTTATCTGATCAGGAATGTCCCAGATAGCGTATCCGCAGCATCGCAAGTTCCTATCAGTATCACTCAAGATACTCCCACGCATGTATTTGTTCCTGTGGGTGAACAACCAAACCTTGAAGGCCGCCGTGTCAGTCGAATCGTATTTGGTGTCGAACTCTCCTGTGAATCGAGCCCAGTCGTCTGCAGAGTAGGACCTCAACGGCGTAGTCTCTAGGCCGGCAACCGCAGTTCGATAAGCAGTAGTCATAAAGCTTAGGCTGGGGCCAGGATAGAATCCGATGTCAAAGTGTACGCTAAAGTCCTGGCGGAGGAAGAGCCGAGCCTTCTCCTGGTTGCTCTTCGGGCCAATGAGATCCGCGATTAATGGGAGGCCATGAGTAATCTGGAGGGCAAAAGTTAGAGAGCTGAGAGAACATGTGTATCAATGGCTTGGTGTTGTGGGGTGCTGGACTTACTATCTGATGGACGTAATTGACAGCCCGATGTCGGAGATAATCATCATCATTGATGAACTTATTAAAGACCACGGGCCCCCATCTATCGTCAAGCGCGGCAATATCTGATTGAATCTCGGGGAGTACTAAGTAGAGAGAAAAGAAATAGAATGTTAGAAAGTTCTTTTTTTCTACGAGAAAGGGCAACATCGGGTGAACTTACCTTGTCGAATCTTTTTCTTGAGAAACTCATACGCGCAGAGCATCTGTTCGTTGACCCAGGGAGAGAATGACCCAAAGAATTCCCGGATGGGTCTGTGTCGTACGGGGTCATTGTGGTCCAACCACGCGCAATCCCACGAGCAGAACATACTGCACATGAGATCGAATCGCAGCATGGCTCGTTCCAGGCGGAAGGTCTCCACTGCCGACGCCTTCTCCAATGGATGGCCTAGCCGGAACTTCTCGGCGGCGAGAGGCTTTACCTCCTCGGCCATCAACTGGGCCAGGAACTTGGCAGCCGCGTAGGTCTTACTCATACCAGAGTAGTGCCACTTGGGCAGACCGCTAAGACTGGCGTCAACGAGGGCTTTGTCTGCCATCAGCGATGGTAGGCGAGACATTGCAGTCAGGAACTCGATCCAGCCGCCATCGTCTGACGATAGGAGAGTCATTGAAAAGGGGAGCAGGTCCTCGGGAATCTGCGCGGTGATGACGGCCTTGAGGATCAAGCAAGTCTGGAGCTCAAACGCAGTTTGGAAGACGCGATGGCTCTGGATTACGGGATACACCTCTTGGACTGTGTCACACTGGGATAAAATGCTAGCCGCTACATCAAGTGATATCTTGTCAATAGGGCTTGATGAGGGCTGAAAGGCGTTGGGAGGAGGCATCGTTACTAGTCTGTGGGGGGAAGAAAATAATTGTGTGGTGATGGTGTTGAAGTTGAAGATGAATGTGAAAAAATAATTGTTCGGTAATGTAGTTGTGGGTGAAGAGGGTATGGATAAATTGGAAGGTGGGGGACGAAGAGATTCTGTGCTGGTAGGAAAGAACCTGGAATCTACTAGGAAGGAAGGAAGCAATGCCAGATTTCGTCTGCCGTCTGAATTTGTCAGTCCACTGGCTGAATGGCCGAATGGTCGAATGAAATATAGGACAGTGGAAAGAACGGAAAACACAAGACCCGCTTTCGAGGTTTTCAATGATATGGAAAATACCGAAGCAACTTCCTCACCACATCAAGACGACTTGGTGGTAAAAAGGTTCTTCCACAGCTTAGAAAGATGAGCACTGACCTAACCTTCTCCTTCCCTATTTGAATCATGCTCAGTACGGTAAAGGGTCGATGCCACTAGATCCCTGTCAGTTTCTTATTTTATACCTAGTAAGTACTGTTTACAGTAACTAGGTGTCCCATAGGGAAGCAAAAACCTAACGAGTTCTATTTGAACTGCCTCTAAATTACTCGTGAGTTTCCCGGGCGAGTAGGCTACAAGGCTGAGCCGTCAGATATTCAAGGCTCCGAGCTCCTCTATCGTTCTAATTTGGCACTATGACTACCACTACCGCGTCTATCATACTTTGTGTATATCTATCTAGTAACTAGCAGCCCTGATGTAAGAAAACCAGTAAGCTTATTACGGAAGATGGTGTAAGTTATATGTAGTACGATACCTTATAAAAGCTTCATACTATGTCTAGCATGCTTATGAACTAAAGACCTTATACGGATTCTAGTTGAAGACATGATGGATATGGAATGATATGGACAGGTACCTATATACAAGTATATAAGTACCTAGGCACTGGGTGCCGTAGGTTCTGGGTGTTCAGGCGGCAGGAGCCGTGCGGAATAAGGTTCGCTAGCCCAGGGTCTAGGCCGAAATATACCTGGTCCTCATGTGGGTCCGGAGCCGGGGTCGGAGCCGGGGTCGGGCCATAGCTCCTTCCTCAGGTTGAGTTTATGGCAGGAACAACCCAATCTCAATGACTAACTAACAAGATAAAATTACAAGAACTACCCTAGGTATGGATAAAAATCACAATGTAAAAGTTAATTAGTTGTGATCTTGTCGTGGATTATATTTCTGAGGGTGCAATGTTGATTTTGACGTAGGATTGTGTTAATGGTGACCATCCCACGTGCCTGTCAAATTAATCACGGCCCTTTGTTAGGATGGGATCATGTGATCTGAAGTCGGTCACTTGATACTCTAATATGTACCTGTTTTACAAGTTCTTGGTTTTGTTCAAAACATTCTTGCCTTCAGCATCATATATCATGATACGGACTTGGTACTCAGATACTAGTATTATCAGTAGGGTCCTTGTTTGTGCAATCTGCGTACGTATTTCAAGGAGTATGAAAATGAAAAACTGCCCCACTGGCTAGATATTCTATTTTGATCGTGATACAGCGTGATATGGAGAGAGACAATGGTGAAAGGTTAATATCTCTTGTTGGGACATAATTAACGTGCTAGATCTATATAGATACGACACACGGGGCCATGTAGCGTAGCTATGTTAACTGTGGTAGCAAAAATCTGACAAAACCAAGTCGTGTAATTTATTGCTGATCACGTGATATCCTGACGGGTAGTGCGTTTGCATTTACATCTCAAATTCTTCTGTTTGCTCATGGAATTCTACTCTCTTGATTAATAAAACTTTTACATCAATAATAGTGTTATCTCATTAAATCTGTCTTGTCACCATCCTGACTCAGGCAAGGGATCCGTCTGGAGTAACTTTGAGAAGGTACCTTGTACACTTGATTATGGACCATGGGATACTTGTAGGGCTCGAGGCTCGGGAGCTTGGGCTTCCAGCATATTTTAACCTGGATAATTCTTCTTCAGCTCATCAGCCCCCCTTCGGTTCGTGTTAAATGCAGAACAATATATCTGTGAACCAACTCGAACAGCTTCATCATGACCGTCCCACGCATCATTGAGTTGGCAACACGCATTGCTGCATATATCACCCGTTTCGTCTGCCGAAATGTACCACTTTATCAGTCTGAGTACTAGGTATGAGAGGCCGTGATGAAGAGGAAGACAAGACTTGAAAAGAAATATTGGCCATGATACCACTCAGGGCTTCTCCCTGGCCAACAACACCGACCAGCCCATGTATGACTTCGTATCGGAACACCTAGAGCGCTCGCGTCGCCTTGCCAATATAATGGTATGTCTTTTGCTTAGACCATACGGGCATAGTCTACAGGTCATCTTCTCGTAAGCATATTAATATGGCTAACACCCTTGCAGTTCGTATAAACTCTCACTCCTATCCCATCGTCCTTAGACGGGGACGGCTTGGAAACCCTGGAAACATTCTTGAATATTATGTCTCGATCTGTTAACACGAATCTTTCTCCGCACTATACAAAGCTTCACAGGGGGAAGGGCCTTCGACTTCAGATTTATCACAGACTTTTATCTTTGGGAACAGCACTCCCGCGGCACAGTTGTGGATATAAGTTACGTGCAATACTCGGCGTCAATTCACTACCATTTAACATTCTCAGGTAGGCGACTCGCAAGGCTTCGTATGCGTAGCCCTCGCTCGCAAGTTCCACTCCATCTTCTTCATCGTCCAGGACCTCGAGTGTGTCGTCACGGAGTGCAGCAAAAACGCTCCCTCGGATGCTTCCAGCCAGATATTCTTCATGGCGCACGACTTCCTCACGCCGCAGCCTATCTACGGTGCAGACGTCTACTTCTTCCGGTGGATCTTCCACAACTGGTCGGACAAGTATTGCATCAAGATCTTGCGAAATCTCATTCTGGCTCTAAAACCGGGTGCGAAGATCATCGTTAGCGAGGCGATACTGCCGGGCCGGGAGAGATCCCGAAGACGATGGAGATGCGGGTGAATAGTTTTGATCCGGTTATGACTTCAATGCAGAACGCGAAGGAGAGGGAGCTAGAGGACTGGGCGGAACTGTTCCGGAGTGCGGATGAGCGGTTCGAGTTGCAAGAGCCTATACAGCCGCCTGGTTCGCATCACTCCATAATGGTGGTACTGTGGAACGGCCCTTAAATTATTCACGTATTGTTTAGAACTTTCTCCAGGGCTGCGCACATAGCTAACTATAAATCGAAGATTTCTACTACTTTTCTTCCGGCTCTTCTTATGAGTATTGCATTAGTCGTGTGCTTTGAAAATTTGGTGCGACCTAGAGCTAAGATAGGGGTAGTGAAGATGAGAACATAGTGTGGAAGGTGACGCAAGCTGTATAAAGTGAGACAGAAACCCCGTGGATAGGACTCATTCAAGAAGGCCAGCAGCCTATTTATTGTTCAAAATGAGCCTTTTATTCATACCTATGTAACCTAGGTAGGTATCAACGTCGGTACTAGATCCGTTCTTCGGCCTACGCTCCGCTCGGTCATTTACTAACATCCATAACTTCATAACGCCGTCCCTTCCATACCTAGGTATCCAACTCCAAAGGCTAAGAAAGCCAGGATCTCAATCATTCAACTCCGTCCGTTCGCCGTTCATCACCGATGCTATCAACATAGACATAGGTACCACCCCAGCCCCTTAAACCCCCCCTGCCTATCCCAACCACCATATGCATTATTCTGTCTCCGGTATTATGTCCAACCCATCACTTACAAGTCCAGCACTCCCCAACTTGCTCGTACCCAACCCCCCAATCCGTCGGGTACCTGCAGTACAACGAGTACCCATGGCACGCGAGGTCCCCCTGCTTCATCACGCACTCGGCCGGGACCCGCGGCATCACGAATGGCTTGCAGTCCGGGTCCGATCCTGTTGTTGCCGAGGGTGATGAGGGGGTGGTGGCGGTGTCGTTGGCGACGATGTTCGACCCGAACGCTTGTATGTAGGTCTCGGAGAGCCCGTAGTGGTGGTGGTTTAGGGGTGCGGAGGTGGTTAGGTGGGGGAGAATGGTGAGAGTTGCTATGGGTAGGGAGATTGTTGGTCGCATATTTGGTTTCTCTTTTGGTTTTGATGTGTCGAGTTGTGCTGGGCCGTGTTGTCAGCTTAGGTGCCTAGATAGGTACCCAGTAGGCCTTCACTTTTGAATGGTTGTCGCTTTGGACTTCTGCAGAAGGATTGACTTGCTTGCTCGCACTTCCTTACAACTCTCTATGATGCGCTTGCGATACTTATATACTGGTTACGGTGAGTCCTCGGCCGAATATCGTCATTGCCCATGTGACGTTTTGAGTCTTGGGCATGGTTCTCGGCTAAATGCAATTTGGGGACAGAAATATCTAGAAAGGACAGCAAAGCTGTTCGGATATTAGCAGCCTTCATCTTTAAGACGGTTTTTGATTGGATGTCTTTAACAGCCGAACACCTGGTTCGGTATTTATTCATTTGGTATGATGGTTGATGCGGAACTGGCCTGAAGCTATACAGACTTCCCTCTCTACGTAGGTACTCAATGTTTAATTGACAGTCAGACTTGATACCGACATGAACGTCTTTACATTAATTCATATCTCAGCTTCGAAAAGATTCTCTAATCTTCCGAAGTCTACCTACCTAGTAATTAACGTATACCGCAAGATCCCCTCCCAAACACCAAGACCAGGTCCCTTTTACATCATGACGCATACCCCCCAGCCCCTAGTTGCCTATCATCAAGCTCTATCATCTATCATATCCATCAAAGTCTAGCAATTAGCAATGCGCTGAGCCTCCGCGTCTATAAAGCTCAAGGGCCGAATATGCTGCGTCATATCCGGCTTTCCGTACACGAATATCGATGGGTTCTGTATGAACATATGGTCCATGTCTTCCAGCGTCCGGTTGGAGGTTTCAGGGTAGAACAGCAGTATTATGGGAAACCAGGAGAAACAGAAGATTGCGAACACTGGGTTTAGGTTAGTCATGGCTCCTAGATGTGGAAGGTAGGTCGAATGGCTTGTGGAGGGTTAGACTTACTTAGGTAGAACGCCCATTTGAGGTTGTCGATGCCCACTTTGGTGTACTGCGTGACTACGAAGCCCAAAAGCTAGTTGCAAGAGTTAGCAACTTGGTATCTTCCCGTGGGAGCGTTTTAGGGGGTGAAGCAACCCTTAAGATGTAGTAAAAGAGATAGGATTTTGGTGTTACATACCCAATTCGTCGCAGTTGCAGCCGCAGCACCGCGGGCCCGCCAGCCCAGGGAGTTCACCTCGGCGGAGTAGATCCACGGCGTACTGGCAAATGTGACGCCGAAGAATACATGATACACGATGAACATTGCAGTCGTAACATTACCCATCTAAATTCTCAGTAAGCATACATACATAGCACAGCAATCGCGGATCGGGTGTGATCTTACCAGCTCCCTCTTCGAAATATCCGCGTCGCTCTCTCTAAGCGTAAGAGACGCGATGAGATGGCAGAGACCCATCAAAATTGAACCCCACATCATAAGTCTAGCACGGGGGGTTAGCTAATGTCATATTCAGAGTTCCCTTAGGTAAACGGGTCGATCACGTACTTTCGCCGCCCGAAGCGGTCAATGCCAATCAAGCTTCCAAATGCCGAAATGAGGTAAACCGTACCGTTGACGGCTGCGATCAGTCGACTCATCTCCTCGGTGAAGCCGACGTTCTCAGTCAGTAGCGTGGGTAGATAGAAACCTATTAGCGAAGAGAGTTAGTAACATCTGCGAAGCGGATGAAAAGGGGCTTGTGCGGATTCACGTACCGAGAGCGTTGATGCCGCTGAACTGCTGCATAAACTGTGTACCACATGACAGAATCAATCGGCGGAAGTTATGCGTCTTATCACGGAAGCATATGACGTCCATGAGAGGCGTGCGGTCCTCTCTCTCGAGGTCTATGGCCGACTTGATGGAGCGAAACTCTGCCGTCACACCCGCGTCGTCCATGGGGATGTCTTTCCCGGCCAGCCGGGCAAGCACATCCAAGGCCTCGGCTTCCCTGTCTACCAGTAGTAGCCACCTTGGAGAATCAGGCACGAAGAAGAGGAGCGGAGCGATCATGAAGAAGAAAATGATCTGGAAGGCGAGGGGGAAACGCCATTGCATAGGTCCCGTCTGGGAGAAGAGGGCGTAGTTGATCCAGTTCGCCAATGCAAACATGGTGACGTTTGACGAAGCGCCTATGCCCACAAGCATGCCCCGCTGGTGAGATTTGGCACATTCGGAGAGATATACCGGTGTTGTTGTGGAAGTTAATCTGCGAGGTGGTTAGTTATGCTATGCTGTGAATCTGAATTTCTGGGAAACAACTCACCCAATTCCAAGCCCATTCACTACCCGCCCGATAATCATCTGCGGTAGGCCCCAGGAAAGAAACTGCAGCGTCGCCCCTATTAAGTTCAGGATTAATCCCAACGCGATAGTCTTCCTCCTCCCAAGTTTGTCGCCAAGCACGAAGGCTGCTATTGAGCCCAGAAAAGCGCCAATCTTTGCGCATTCATTCTCAATTAGCGTTGCACCTTGGTTGTAGAGAGATGGAGAGAGCTTACGAAGAAACAACTGGAAGTTATGCCAGATATATTGGCATCTAAGGTTTCGGGGAATACTGCTTTAAAATCTGTGGAAATGAGCACGCCGGCGAATACACCCTGAGCGTCAGGAGGTCAGCAAACAGTGTGTCAGCCCCCTCAATCATCAATCAGCGAACATACTTGGTCATAACCAAACCAGCAAGATGAAATGGTATCAACAAGCGTTATCATGGCGATGAGCTTGCCGCCATAAATGGTACTCTTATGGCGTATCATTTTGGTCTTTTAGTAAAAGCGTAGGTATCTGAGTGGGAGTTTTATGAGTCTATAATACTATCTATCTTAGTATCACGATAGAAAACCGGGAGTGATTAGTGATTAAGATCTAAGATGAATGGCAATTAAGGTCGAACACAATTTTATCAATACTCAATTCAAGTGAGTGACTGTCAGTAGCAGAGTTATATGTGATATGTCCTTTCCACCTACCTATGGGCCAGCCTACTAACCTATCTATCTACCTACCCACGATAGTTGCTGACCACCTATCAATTAACCTTAGCGCTGCAAGTTGATTAAAAATGGATTTGCGGGAACGATCACACCAACCACCAACCACCAACGATAAACGGGGTGGTATTCACTTTTTACTCGCCGAGGCCGGCTGCATCACCTCGCGAATCCGGCCTTGGCTTGCATCCGGGATCACCTGCCGATGATAAACGCGTCCGGCTACGCCCCATCCACCAGCTGAGAGACGAGGTGTGGGACCGGCGCTACTGTTCACGATAGCAGGGCAGGTATGGAGAATTTGCAACTCTTCCATGATAACAGATATATCTATGACCACCGAAAAGCGATTTTCCTGCACCAGGGGGAAGGAGGTCCGATTCAGGTGGCCGGCCATTATATGTGGCTAGCCATTATCAAATTCGATGCCAATTTCCATGTGCAAATATTTTGAAAGAGCCCCGTTGTTATTACCTGGCAAATACCTAGGAATAAACCACATTTAAATGCGTTTTTAGCTTAGGACTTTTCACCACCCCCCTGAACTGTGGGTTACCGACTAACCTCAATTCGTTTTAAATGCTTCGTTTATTGAGAAAAGGTTGGTGTTCCTTGCTTTAGTACTTATGAACTAAATTCCAAACCCCCTTCACCGAAAATTCGAAGATAACACTATTCGGTTTTTTTGCGTCTTGAAAGACCATCCTCATCCACTTTCTTGCGTGTTCTAGATCTCACGGACCATGTACAACTAAGAAGTAAGGGGGGAGGAAGGGGGTTAGCAAGGGGTCTCCGCAGTTTTTCCCCTGGGGTATGAGGACCCCCATTTTGAAAAGAAAAAATCATCACGAACGTGGGACGTCTTGACATCCTTTACCAGGCACAGAACTGGATTCAAGTCCATAATAATTGCGAAATCGTCTCAATTGTTGACGAAATTTTTTATCAAAGAAGCTCATTGAATTACGAGAGACTTATTGTAGACCGTTGAAAACAATGCTTTTCTTTCATTTGCCGTCTTACCTAACTATCTACTAGGTTAGGTAGTCTGCTCTATGTTTTTCTACTTCATTTACCATTCCCATTCGCCTCCGCCTGAATCAACTTCTGCAGCGCCTCCACCGGATCTAGATTCCTCATGTGCCCGAACCTCGAGGACTCCATCCCGGGGTCTGGCGGCAGCTCGATGTTCCACCGGCGCTTGAGCACGTCCCGCATCACGTCGTAGCAGGCCCCGATCCTGATGACGTCCACGGACGGCCCGCTGAAGTCCAGCAGCGTCGAGCTGCGCCCGTGCACCCACCACTTCAGCAGCCCGTAGTCGATCAC
The DNA here is from genome assembly GCF_022984875.1 of Hypoxylon fragiforme. Lineage (NCBI taxonomy): Eukaryota > Fungi > Ascomycota > Sordariomycetes > Xylariales > Hypoxylaceae > Hypoxylon > Hypoxylon fragiforme. Next base: position 244,080 of record NW_026054760.1, read on the forward strand.
GATGTCCGCGATCGCGAGGAGCTCCTTGTTGATGTCGTCGACGCGGTACTTGGTGCCTGCGCGAACTACTCGTTAGCTGTGATTGATTGAATGAAACACAAGGTAGGTATTCGCGGAAAACAGGTAGCACTCACCGGTCCCCGACAACTTCGCCGAGCTCCCGAGCAGCGGAATATTCTCCGCGAACGTCAAGCTCGTCAGCGCATCCTGGAACGCGCCCGTATTGACCAGCAGCGACAGACTACCATTAACATCGACCGCCTGCAGGGTATCAGGGTCGATATTCTTCACCATCGGATGCTCGTGATCGTAGCGGGCGATGACGCCGACGGGGATTTCAAGGTCGAGCGCGAGGTGGTCGATGATCTCGCGGTGCAGGGGGTCGACGACGTGGACGGCGCGGTGGATGGCGTAGGAGCCGATGCCCGCGTGCCGCTTGTGCGCGCCGCGCTGCTTCATCGGGAAGATCTTCTCGAGCGACTTGACGTTCGTCGCCATCACGGCGTAGCCGACGTCCGCCGGGCAGATGGCGATGCCGCCGCGCTTGAGGACCTCGAGCACGCGGCGTGCGTCCGCTTGTACGTCTGGGCGGCCCATGGCTGGAGTATAGGTAGATCAAGTAGAGTTGGGAGAGTTGGTGAAGGTTGGAGATGCGGACATTCGCTCACTCATGTTAGTTTAGGTAGGTAGGGTCAACGATGTCGTTGAACTTATGCTGCTCTGCCCCCCTGGTAGCTACTGTCTATTACCTCGTACGTTGAACGTGCATACAGCAAAGTGCAAAAGGTCCTATATGTAGGTGAGGAATGTAGTTCTCATCACACTTTGTTCCTGGTACGAGCAAGCGTCTATGGAAACCTAGATGATATAGAATGTAGGTATTCCCAGAATTTTCGACGTCGAGCATTCCGAAGCGGTATGGATCAACGAATTTCAGAAGAGTAAGCAACCTGTCTGGCAAACGATTGGCTTGCGGTACGGGATAGAATGCATGCCATTTCTGGGAGGGAATATACGATAGACCACGGAAACCAAATATCAGCTGTGACTGGTTACACAATCGACCCCTATTCACACCTACCTAGGTAGTCGTCATGGCCAACGGTGGCCAAATAGCCACTCCGGAATAATGTACGCTGGACACGACCTCACTTGGAGCAGACAACGTGAACAGTTAGAGCATCATCATGTATGCCTGTTAACGTTTGATATGTACCTAGCATACGCTGGAACGGAAGTGACCCTTTTCTCCTATCACGCGAGTAGTTTTTCAAACAGACGTCCAAGCTGACCTGCGCTGCGTGTTCGAGGTTCACTAGTGGCTAGAGTCCGGGGAGCTATCCGGGACTGCGATAGTACTAGGGTAGCTCTATACGCCGCATACCCCTAAGGAGCTTGCGAGGACAGGTCTTTCCCCCTTGCCACAGCGTTAAGCATATCAACTAATTAAATCAACATGTCTAGTGTACCTGATCTCTTCATAGGAGATGCTGAGTGAAGTTCGGCACCGCACTTTTGGAAAATAAGGGAAAGACAATCCCCTGACACTAGGTATCTACGTACCTAGTAAGGATACAAGCAACTAACCTGAGTAATTACCATACTTGCAATTTCATCTCGCGACTCACCCACCCACAATCTAAGCTCCAGCCTTGATGAACTTCTCATCGAACTGTTCACGCAACGCCGAGAAAGCCTTATATACTTTCTCTAACGACCCGCCATTATCTTGCAACCATCTCGAATCCGTGGACGGGGTGTAGCTCACGCTCGCCCTTGTCGACTGCTGCCTCGTGGTTCTCGGGCTAGCAGTACTTTGAGATTCGGTCGTGCCAGAATCGCTATCCGAAGACTCAGCATCCCACGACTCCGCAATATCCTCCTTTTTTCCTTTCCCCTTCTTCGAATTCGCAGCCCCTTTAGTGCGGGGCTTGGGGGACTCGTGGATAGGAGTCTCCACCTCCTGCCTCTCCTCCGCCTCCGCCTCTTCTTCCGCCTCATCAAAAGCATCCCTGGCATCTTGCACGTCAATCATAGCATTATCATCACTTTCAGCGCTGGGATTGATGAAGTTAGACAGGCTCGTGACGATGGTGGCGAGAATGAGCGACATGTCTTTGAGATGGTACCATACATCCCCGCTCCTAATTCCGTTATATCGCTTCAGCGCCTCCATGTCTCCATGCTTGAAGAAATCGTATACATGTGCGTTCCAGGGGACTCCACCAGTCTCGTGTGGTGCAATGGGGATGTATGGGATGGCGGAGTTCTCCAGGAAGACACCCGATCGGACCGTTTCGCAGAGCTCATCTATGGTCTTGAATTTGTCGGTAAATCCAGATAAAGCGGAGAAGGGGGACCGAACTGTAGTCGGAGGAAGAGAAGATAGGATCTCCACGGTGTCTGGGTTACTCTTTGGCTCTACCTTATACTTGGAAAATGGAAGCTCGACGTCCGGGGCATTGGACAAATGCTGAGACGTGTAAGTACTCACGTAGCCTTCAAAAATGTGCAAAGTCTCCTCGTTGTGTTCCTTCAGGATACGAGAAGCTGTTGCAGGAAGGTCGGGAAGAATGACAACGGATGGCGAATGAAGCACAGTCCTTAGCCATGACTTATCGGCATATCTGGTGCAGGGGATCCGACAAAACAGGTGACAGAGACCAAGCATGATTTCGAGAAGGATGTCTGGCTGCACGGTTCCAGTCACTGAGGAGCACAGGTTATGAAAATAGCCGGCTTTCAGCAACGAGTGGAAAGCAAAGACCGCGTTCTCGGTGAAGTAAAGGTGTCCTACAAGACCCGAGAAGTTAAGGGGTATTCCGTCTTTTGACAGTAGCTGCTGCCTTCGTAGATACTCGATAGAGAATCGTAGATGATGCTCTATAGACATTTGTGCCGATGGTCCTCCAAGGAACAATCGAGTTTGGGTCAGTAAAGACTTGACTGCATTGGTAGCGTATTCCGAGTTGTTCGTACCGTGCAGGAGTCCAAATAATCGCAGCACGAGACTGACACTTGTCGGAAATTGTCCCAAGAGATCCGGCAATCTCCCTGACATGATGTTGTTGGCGCGTCTGGCTGAAATGCCGTGGAAGACGACGTTCCCAAGCACGTCAAATCCTCTTCGACCAGATCGACCTGAAGCTTGTCGGTAATTAAGTGCGCTCAGAAACACCGAGTCGCCCGCAAACACAGTTGTCTTGCAAGGCATGTTGATACCAAGAGCTATAGTGCCGGTTGCTATCACAACTGCCAAGTAGCCTTTACGAAAAAGGATTTCAACACTGAAGATACAGTCAGCAAGGGTCAGTAATAAAGGGGGTAGATTTTGTGGAGAGATATACGATTGGCGCAATTTCCGATTCAGACCTGCGTGGTGAATCCCTATCCCTCGACGGAGCGCTTCGATGAATTCTGGCCTGACGTTGACCTTGAGAGTGGCCAGTCGCTCTTCAAGCTCTTCTTTCGAGATTTTAGTCTCGTCTGCAAAGCTGAATTTCGACAAAGGAGCATTAGGATCAAAGCTTTCCCACGGGCTTCTCTCCATTTCGCCTGTGTCTCGCATCATGTCAAGCTTGCTCATGCGCTCGCCATCCATTGCTCGAAGACCTTTCTGCAACTTCTTACTCCTATCTTGCGTCTTACTCCGTGTCTGCTGCCAGTTCTCAAAGTCTGAAAGCTTTTTCTTCCACTGAGGGCTTTCCTTGAACTCGAGTTCGGCCCTTTTCAACGTTACTAGGAGGCGAGTAAGGAGCTTTTCGCATCCATCGCGGTCGTAGTTGAAGAAGATAGCTGGTAGTGCCCCGCAAGATCGAAGGTCAAGAGCGAGAGCGAAGATTGATTCGACTGGGGCAGAAGACTTATGCCCTCCCACAGTCGCAGTCAGTGGGTCTTGGGACTGATCGGTATCCGGCCCATTTCTCAACTCTTCTCGGACAGCATCAAAGGGGGACTTGGGGTCGGCCATCCAAGCCCCTAGTTGCTTCTTAAGCGCGGCTTCCCATCGAACGATGTCAGGCTTCTTGATAGGAGATACCAAAAATGTCTTGGGGTCAAGGGATTTGTCGACCTGATAAACATCATTCTCGAATTTCTTCATACACTCCCACAGAGTTAAACAGTCTCTCGGTTCTAGTGCTGCATCATTCAAGGTGTCGGGATGTCTATAGACACTTGTTAGTAGCTTCTCGAAAAGCATTGACGTATGTCTTGACTAGGTACCTAAGTGCTTACCTTCCCACCAACGCCCCAACAGGGTGTACAAAGGAGAATCTGGAAGATGAATCAACATCGTATTCTAGACCTGACAGGGGAAGTCGCTCGACAGGAGTGAGGCCTTTGAACTCAAAAGACGAAGGTGGATGGAAAATATATTTCCGGAGATCAGAATAGCGGGAGTTGTGAATTATCATTTCAAGATCAAACCCCTTCACCTTCTGCGCCCCCTCCAGCCATGACTTGAACTCATGGGGGTTTCCCACGGTAGCTGAAAGGGCAATTATAGGGCACGGCGCGAGTAGTAAGAGCTGTTCCCAGACTATACCATCTTCTACTTGACCTATACAGTGAACCTCATCGAAGATGATCCTCTTAACTCTGTTAGACCAGGACTTGGAGTCTCTGGCATTAGAGGGCGACAACAGCATAATCTGGAGGATATGAGGGACAGTAATAAATATTTGGCAACCTTGTGGGCTGTTTATGCGGTAATCTCTAGTGTGTACGGACCAGACACACCGCGATTCTTTGCTGTAGGATTTGGAGAACCGAGCCTGGACTTCAGCGGCAATCTGATTGACCAAGGCCTTTGTGGGTGCCACGTACACAATGACGTCGTCATCATTCGCTAGCAGGATCTTCTCCATAGCATAGAACGAGATAAAGGTCTTTCCTGCGGAGGTGGGTGCGACGACGAACAGGCTCTTGTCCGCATCAATCGCATCGAGAACCTTTCTCTGCCATGCATCGGGGTGGAAGCGGGCCCGACTATCTGGAGCTGAGTCAAAACTTCGCTCCATGTAAGGACCACAAAAGCTCAACTGGAATCTGATCGGATCAGAGACGGCACCCGAAGATTGCGGCAACTTAAAGTCTATATTGGCCATTGCAGGAGGCAGCGCCCGCCTAGGTAAAGTAGATACGACACCCACGTTCAACGGAATTCCCAAACTATTCGACAGGGGATGTAGTTGGGATAGGATCTCCCGTGTGAGATTCATACCGTTCATTACAAGAACCTTCGACCAGAGTAAAGCTTCAATACCACTACTGGCAAGGCCAAGTGATGGTTCACGGTGGCTTGCCTGTGGCAGACTCTTGGCGCGGCGGCATAGATGTAGGAGGGTTAGACAGATATATAGGGATATTTCTGCATTGACATGAGGTTTGTGTGCTGACGAAAGCTTCGACAGATAATTTTCCGTACTGATGACGCGCTTGATTAAGGATGGCGTCTTCTCGAACTCATTCAGTCGATCCCTCCATGATTTGATGGCGGCTACAGATTCTCTCTCGGTCTTTTCGAGAATAGTGGCTTCCACTGCTTGATGCGCGTTCTGCTTTCCCTTTCCAGGTTTCACATTGGTCTTTTGGTTTCTAGACTTTCCAGGCGCTGGGCTTCTTGGTTGGGGCTCTGAATTGTTCTTGGGGCCTCTGCTGGGCCTGGCATTCTTGTCTGTGACGACAATAGTCTGGCGATCGATAATCTTACCTAATGCACCAGTCAAACTAGCAGAATACACGAGGGTATCTGCCATCAGAAATTGTATTCTTTTCCGCGCCCTTTCCCGCGCCCAGAATGATAGTTTCGGAACGTTTTTATGATCGATGGGTCTCTTAGCATTGTGCCAATGAGTTAAGTCCTGGAAGATTTGAGAGTACGGAATTTCGATTTCCTCTTCGGTATCCAGCTGAACATGTTGCAAGTATTGATCAACTATGGGGTGGCTGAATGGCAGAACTGTCGACATGGCTTGGTCCATCTCACCAGTTGACTGCTTCACTGGCTGCCCAAGCGCTTCAGCCGCGCTATCTGCGGGATGTCCTGGGAGCAAATCCAAAAGTTCAACCCCACTCATAGCTGTGAGTAGCTTAGCTAGTTCTGAAATTTCTGTTATGAGGTCTTCAGGCAGCCGTGGGCCTAAAAAGATCCTGCATGTTTCCAAGTAGAGCCGTCCATCAACTAAGTCATATAGATCCCACTTAGCCACTCCTATGGCATTGCTAGTTCCTATATCGATGATTTCGAGGGCGATTTGACAGAACTCCTTGAAGGTAGTGTGGTACTGCTTCGTCAAGCCAGCCCCTTCCTGTTGGAAGGAGCGCTGTGAGATGGGAATGTTTCGGAGTAAGACAAGTTGCAAAAGGATCAGCATAGCCCCCTTTCTCTTCTTGTTAGATACTCCAGAACTTAGAATGTCGGAGAGGGCATGAAGAGTAACAATATCTCGTGAGGTCAGATCCTTACGCTCATAGATTTCCGGATGGTCCAAGATAATTCTGGAGGAAATATCATTTTGCGCATCATGTTGATCATGCTCAAGAGGCAAAAGTCTTCGAGGAGTTGCAACAGCAACACAAACCTGGGAAATGGTTAGACGAGGACGAGAAGACGTGAAATGAGTTCGAAAAGATGTGAGGCTTACTCTTGAACTCCCGAACGTGATTCCGTCAATGAAGGCTACACAATACCCATAGTAGCACATGTAGTACCCAATCCTCGAACAAGCAATGGTACGAGGGTGGTCATTTGAGCTCCTTGCTCGACCATCGGAGCACATGAAGAAACATTGAGGGTTTTCCAGTAAATATTGTTGGAATCTGTCACAAGTGATGGAATCAAACCGATGACTGAAAGGGGGAGTTGATTGGCGAGCAAAATGCTGAATAAGGACCACTCTAGTAAGCAAATACTTATACTCGAAGTCAGGAGACGTTCCTGGTGGGATGCACAGCTCCTTGTCACTGTCGAACCAGACAACATGGAAGTTGCACCCGCGATCCCTCAGTTTGACTAAGATGGACTCCACAGCGTGGACGGCGTGTAATAGTTGAAAGCCGTATTCGTAATCCACCCGCGCGGAGGAAATGCAGTGTGCAATGAGAGCCTCTCCATGGATAGAAAATAGCTCCTTGCCAGCGAAATCACCAACTATATCAACAGTGATAGGACTCAGGGATTGTCTCCAATGATTGAGTAGCAAGTCGTTCCTTGCACTGTGTGAAGTCGACGAAAATGCCATATCGATTTGTGGACGTAAATCATGGGCGCATATAGGTAGTATCACCAACTGCGACAAGAGAATATTAAGAGTACCTAGGTAAGAATGAAGATATGAAAAAACAATTCTAGAGTTATGAGTGAAAGAATTGTCCTGGACACCAATTCAGTAGCATACCTAACCTAGCCTACCTATAACATCCCACCCTAATATCGCGTTTGCAATTGGGTACAACAAAACAGTTGGGCACGAAATGAGATATGATAAACTGGAAGCAAAGAACATTGGAAATATGCAAGCAACCTTGATAAATCCAACATGTTTACGGCTTTCTACAGAAGCCTCAAGAATATTGAAGATTGATTCGTCAAAGTTCCATCAACAGATGAGGGGAGGTTGCTTTGCTTTGCCATTGTTTATGGGGCTATTCGATGACACGATCCGATTCGAGGCTCTTTCCGCCACTTGATGATAGCACAGTAATACTCATTCGTCGGGGAGGCTTTTTTTCATTTAGATGAAAAGTTCTGCCTTGACGATCCATAATCTTGGAGATTTCTTTTGGGAAAATGCCCAGGTAGATTCGATCTCCCAGACTCGCTTAATTCTTTATTCACATAGGTGTCTGTTTATGGTTTTGGATGTTGTAGAGATAACGGTTCGCGTGTAAGATCCTAGACTCCAAGAAAAGCAATAGGTACCTAGTAGTACTCGGCACGAGAGTGCTGACTTATCATGCGAGTGCAGGACATGGGCCATATCATATATATCCGGTATAGCGGATGCTTGAACGATGCGATAATATATTACTGCAGTTCAATATAGGGCTTGAGCAATGTGAGAGCTCAAAGCATAGACAATGAACTACCAAGAGTCAGGGTTCGGACCAACCCAACTACATCTCCGTGTAGTTGGGTTGGTTATAATACGCGACCCCCTTTGGTGTATTACACCTACCAAAATTGCTGGTGTACACCAAAAGTGGGTCTCGCAAGAATCGTCGGCGCCCTTACCCAAGTTACAGGTTGATGCTATTCCCAACCTCGCCGTCGCGCTCGTCATTGCCGGTGGTACAACCCTGTTAAGCATGGACCCTGTTATGTAGCAACACCACCAAAATTACTAGTAAACACTAACAGTGGCTGTGTAATGTGGCTAGTGTGGCTGGTATCCACTGGATTTAAAGGTGGGTCTGGTGTAGTTGGATTAGGTTGAATGTAATACACTTGGTGTACACCGGTGTAATAGCGTGTAGTTGGTCCAAACCCTGCTAAGAGTTAAGAAAAATCTTAAAGTTAATGTCTTAATACCACTAAGGTAATATGCTACAGCTTAAAATAACGTAAACCTAACAATATCACACCTATTATTAAATAATACGATTATTAAAATAAAAATTATATTAATTAAAAGAGAATAATTTTATAAATAAATAAAAAACTTTAATAAATATGTATAAATATAAACACATTATTTATTAAAATATCACGTAAATAAATTACTTATATAATTAATTAAAAATCATATAACCTTATTTTAACACACCTCTTTAAACTTTGCCATTTTTAGCATTATTTATTTAAACCTAACCGTTTTAAAATTATTTAATTATATTAATAATTTCCTTATTTTTTTAAATCTAAAAATAATCCTTAATATTTATTAATTTAATTTATTAAATAAACTTTTTAAATAAAATATTAATAAATACTTTAATTAATTTATTTATAATTATTTCTTTAATTAAAATATATTATACTTTAATAATATAATGGGATTTAAAAGGTTAAACAATTAATTAATAGAAAATATAAAAAAGAAAAAAAAAGCTAAGCTTTTAATATTTTAAGTTAACTATATATATATAAATAAGGTTTAATTAATTATAGTAATAGTAATTATAAAAATACTTATATAACAATAATTATAGATAATTACGGAAGTGATTATTTACGTTTATAGTTATATTTATGTTTATAATTATATCTTAATATTACCTTTTTTTTAATAAAAAAAATAACGTTTACGTTATTTATTATATATATGTATTAACCTTTAATACGAATCTTTAAATAAATTCGTGTTATTTTAATAATTAAAGTAACTTTAAATAATCTTTTTAACGGGATATATGTGCTTAAGTTATAAGTGGTTAAGGTAATATTAAGTTACTTAAGGCTTTATTAATAGCTTATACGTTAAAACTTTTACGGCTTTATTAATATATAAGAATAAAAATATAAGGAGAATAATGTTTCTAAGATAACTATATTAAATAACTATTATATTAAAAAGTCTTATCGGTTAAAATAACTAAAAATTAAAAATTAATTTTATCGGTTAAAATAACTAAAAATTAAAAGTTTTAATTATATGTTTTTTAATTAAGAAAAGACGTTATGTTTAATGGGTGTTAAATTAACGTCGGATATGTTAAAATAAATTAATATATTTATAAGGGTTAATTAAATTAAAAAAAAATAATTAAATAATAATAAATAAATAATATAAAAATTATCTTAAGTACGTAAATATTTATATAATAATGAATAAAAAATATAATTAATTAATAAAAATATAATTAATAAATAAAAATAAGTAAAATAAGGATATAATTAATAAATAAAAATAAGATTTATAGTTAATTAATAAATAAGGATAAGGTTTATAATTAAGCAATTAATAAAAATATAAGTAATAAATAAGGATAAGGTTATTAATTAATTTTTTAATAACTAAAAAATTTAAGGATTTTTTAAATAAATATATTATTTATCTTTTAAATAAATTAAGATAATATAAGGGTTAAAGGTCTTTTAACCATAATAAAAAATATTACCAAATAATAAAACTTAAAAAGTTAAATAATCAATTAATAAAAAATATAAAAAAGAAAAAAAAAACTAAGCTTTTAACGTCTTAAGTTAATTATATATATATAAATAAAGTTTAACTAGCTATAGTAATAATAATTATAAAAATGCTTATATAATAATAATTATAAATAATTATAAAAGTGGTTATCCACATCTATAACCATATTTATGTCCATAATTATATCTTAATATAATACCTTATATTACCTTTTATTTTAACTAATAATTATATATATTTATATACCTTAACTTAATTTATAACTTTTTTATATTTTTTTATATTATTTTTATAATTTAAATATTATCGCATTAAATAATAATAATAAGTTTTGCTATGTGCACTACTTATTTTTACTATTAAAGCCTTAAGTACATTATTATTAGGTATTATACATCTCATAAATCCCTTAAAACTTTAAATCCAAAGCCGCCTTAGGTTTTTTAGCCTTTTATTTAAATAACTTTTTAACCATATATCGCACCACGATGTAATTAAATTTAATTAAAAGAGGATTTAATTGCTAATTAATTAATCCTAGTTTTAAATAAATACGATACGTGGTTGCAAAGTTATTTAAATAAATAAGTAACAACTTAAAAGACATGTGATTACCTTTAAAGCTACATTAAAAGCTCTTAAACCACGTTAAAAGCCCTTAAGCCATTTAAAGCTAAACCTTATTTAATAGTTTTAATCTTAAATAATTCCTTGAAATATATAGTTATAAACGTGTAATTAAATTTAATTAAAAAAGAATTTAATTATTAATTAATTAATATCGGCCTTAATTTAAAATAATATATAGTTGAAAAGTTATATCGGTAATTATCTTAAAAATAATTACGTAACACTTCTTAACGTAACTTTAAATAACTTTAAGGCTTTTTAACGGCTTTAAAGGCTTTTAACGTGGCATTAAAAGGTTTTAATGTAGCTTTAATAATGGTTATATGTTTCTTAAGCTACCATTTATTTACTTAAATAACTTTACAACCACATATCGTATCTATTTAAAACCGGCATTAATTAATTAGAAATTAAATACGTTTTTAATTAAATCTAATTACACGCTTATAATTATATGTTTTAAAAAGTTATTTAAATTAAATAAATATAAACAATTAAAGCTATTAAAAATGCTAAATTAAGCCCGGATTTAAAGATTTAAAGTATGTACTAGTACTTAATAATAATGTACCTAAGGCTTTAATAGCAAAAATAAGTAATGCATATAGCAAAACTTATAATAATAAATTCATTTAATAATACCCTTAATTCTTTTATTAATTATATAATAAATATCGATTCTTTAATAACTTATAATAATATTAATAACTCCGTTTTTATGGTTAACGTAATTACGATATTTTACTTATTTACTTTTTATATAATTAATTTTTTAAAAAGTTTTATAACATATATTTATAAGCTTTTTTAATTTAAAAAGTTATTTATAAAAAAAGCATTACTTATTACTTTAAATTCGTTTTTTTCTTTAAATTAAAGTTTTAAATTATCGGTTTAATTTATATAATAAAATATATAATCGATTATAACTTAATATTATAATTTAAGGTTTACGAAAAATCGTAATAATTTAAAACAAGTAAATATAATATCTAATTATATATTAAATATTACGTAAAATATTAAACTTATTTTTTTTTAATATTTTATAATTAACTTAAATAATGTTTTTCCTTTATATAATAATAATTCTTCCTTTATTATAAAATATAAAAAATTTTTAAATATACTTATATTTATTAAATTAGTAATTTTATGGTGGTTATATGATAAGGGTATATATTAACGCGGTACGTATATGGTTAGAGGAGGTATTTATATAACTTAAATTATATAAGGAGTTAAATCTTTTTTTTATTTTTAAATCTAAACTTCTTTTTTTAGATATTAATATTATACCAATCTTATCCTTATTGTTTTTATTTTACTTATTATTTGATTTATTATATGTACGTATTTATTAATATTAATTAGTGTTGTTAAATTATTAATAATATAAATTAATAAGGTTAAAAGAGTTATTATTGTGATAATTTAGAAGATCTTATTATAATAATATAAGCGATATTAGTAATTATTTTTTTAACGTTTATATTTTATTTATAATAAAATATAATTTTGTTTTATTTAATCGTTTTAAACCTTTATCATTATATAATAATATCGATTTATATTTTTTCTTTTTTTTAAATTTGCTTACACTAATTATTAATACGATGGTTATTTTAAGAGGATTAATATTATTTTTGGTGTTTTAGTTATAATTTGAAGGTTATAATATCGATGTTAACCTTATTATTTAAGAAGATATAAACGAGTTATACGAGTTATTAAATTTTATTTTTAACAGAATAATATTATTGAAGTAGTAATTTACTTTAAAGGTTATTAAGTGGGACGAAATATTATTATTTATTATTTAAGAGTAGAAGAATATCTAAGTATTATTAGCTTTTATTAATTTCGAAATAATCGATAAAAGTGCCAACTATGTTTATATAACAAAGGAGATATTTGAAAAATATAAAAGATATTTCGACATATTCCACTTAAATAACTTTAATGGAATGCTAAGGGTACTATAAACGGCGTTACGAAACGTATTTATGTAATAAAAGATTTATATAAGTAAAAACAACGATAATTATGCGGAAAGGTTAATTAACTTAATAAACATGTAAAAGCCACCACGTTAACGTTTTTAAGATTTAATATAAGCTTAGATAAGATGGTTTAATACATTAGTTTAAAGGGTATTTATGCATTAAATGAAATTAAGTTTAATTATCTTTAAGACATAACAACTAAGGTAATTATTGGTATAAGCATTATAAACGTCTTAGAATTTTACTTAATTTATTATTTCCGTTACATTTTCCTTTGTTCTAAAAAAACGATTGTTTTTAGATTTATTACCCCCTTTATTTTAATTTTTTCGTAACCTTAATAACCCCTTTTCGAGGTTTCATTTATTCCCTCCCCCTCTTAGTTAATTATAGAATTTAGCTTTACAACTGCCAAACCCTATCTAACGAACAAGTAATGGTTTGTTTTCTTTTACTTAAGCACCTATTAAGGTTGGATTTTTTAGTTTATTTTAACCATTTCCGTAATTTTAAAGATTAGTATTACCTTTAATATTCCCCTTACAACCGCTAAATCCCAGAAATTTTTTATTTAAGTCCTCACATAATAATATTTCATAATAGGGATTTAGTTAAAGTAATTAAAAAAGGCAGTTATAGGATAGCTAAATAGCCTCGGAAAATGGTATAAGATTTTTTAAACTGCTACTAAGAGGTCCGTTTATGTCCTTAACACTACCTTTAGAATTTGCATTAAAAGGAGTAAATTATTTTAATAGAAATTTAAGTTTCTCCTTTTAAACGATACCATTACCTTTACCGATATTTAGTTAATAATAGTAAATATAAATACTTATCGGTAATTAAAAAGGCATTACTTATTATAATATTCCCCTTGTACGAGTTTTTAATGAGATATGTTTATTAATTATTATTGGTTATTTTAAAAAGGCTTAGAATAATGAAAATAATTATATAGGCGAGTTATACGATATTCTTAAAAATAAGTTTCGATTTTTTTTTAATATTTATTACACGGTAAAAATATAATAAACGTAATTTTATATTATATTTTTTATAATTTTCATAAAAAGGGCAGTTTTATATTTTTTCTATAATGTTTTACGTTATTAGATTTTTACGAATATATACTTAATTATAAAACGACATTTTAACATTAAATAAAATAAAATCTAATATTATTATAATTAAATTATAATAACGTTTTTTAATATTAAAAATAACAAGAAAAATGTAAGAAAAAGTAATTTAGAAGTGTTATAAGTTTTTTTTAATAAGTTCTTTTTATATTAATAAACGCTTAGCCTTAAATTTAAAGGGGAATAATAATTTATTACATTTATTTATCGCACCTGCCATGTTATACCTTAATTATAACATACCTTATTCGAATTATTATTAAGGTTTAAAAACTTAGCCAACAAGCTTCAAATATCAATTAAAACCTATAAAATTTTTAAAACGGTTAAGTTAAATAACTACAAATATATTAATAATAACAATAATAAAAAAAAAAACGCTTAATTCTATATAAATTGCAAATACCATAAAACAAATAAAAATAACAAGTATAATGTTAAAAAGTCCCTTAAATCATGAAAGCGCAAATATTAGGTTTGTAAAAAAAAAAGTTATTAATCCACTAAGTATTTTAAGTACGAACAAAAAAAAGTTAAAAAGGAATGGAAAAGTAAGCGTGGCTTATTAATTAAGAATTACGTAATATTCCTAACAAATTACGAGGGATTTAATAATCCCGGTTTAAAAGCGGAATAAAAAGACGAAATAGTAACATTAAAAATAGATTATAATAATAATAACGATTTTTTTTTAACCGTTACTTACCTATTTAACCAAGCCTTTTAGTATTATATAATTGCCCGCCCTTTCTTAAACGTAATAATAACCAATAACATCTTTTTCTTAAATCGATACATAAAAAATATTTTTTAAGGTATTATGTTTAACATAAATACCGCTTAAATATCCACGATTAAAAAGGGATAATGTTTGGCTTTTATTAAAAAGCACCTTAATAAATAAGTTATAATGAATAAATTTCGCGTAAAAAAAGCCTAGATTCGTTTTAGAAATAAATAACCGATAAAATTTTTTAGGATAATTATTATTAACACCCCCTTTAACTATATCGATTTCCATATTATAAACATTAACACCTTATTCCTTTTGTCGTTAAAGGATATGAATTAATTAGGAGTGTATTTTAATAATGTTATTAATTAATTAATTTATAAAAACGGTATTACCATTAACGTCACCTATAAATAAAAACACCTATAATTCCATCTTAAAGATATCACATTTTTTACGGAAACGGAGTTATAACATTTATACACTTATTTCGACTATCCATCGATTAATAAATTATATAATTTATTAAATAAAACTAACTATAACGTTAAAATTAATAACATTAAGGAAATTAATAAATTTTACCACCATTATTAAATTAAAGGTAATACCCCTTAAAAATTCAAATTTAACTTAAAAGATTTTAATGCGGACTTTAATTATAAAGTAATCATCGATATTATATATTTAGATAAACGACTTATTCTTTATATCGTTAATGTAGTTATAAGTTTCCAAGCGGCACGCTTTATAAAAAATCTTTCCGCTAAGGAAACTTAAGAGATATTAAAGTAATGTTGAATCGATATATATTTTAGTTTATTAAATGTTATTATATATGATGTCGGTATAAACTTTAATAACGTTAAGTTTAAAAACGAGGCTTATATTATAGGAATTACCTGCTATTAAATCCCCGTAAAAACGTATTGGTTAATTAGTAAAGTTAAGAAATACCACGGTCCTGTAAAAAGAGTTTATGAAATTATAAGTAAAGAATTTTAAGGATTAAGGTTAAAAATGTCTCGATTTTAAATGGCGGTTAAGGTAGTAAACGATATAGTTAATTTTAACGGTTTTGTTTTTATTTTTCTAATCTTCGGTGTATATCTAAAAATTAATATAGATTTATTACCAATTTTAGCGCAAACTTAAAAAGCTTAAACCATTTAAAAAGTTATAATAAAGATTAAAAAATTAAAGGTATAACGATTAATTAGGGATGTTTTAAATACGAGAAATGGCCTTAACACTTAAAGAATATTTTTTATGTTATTTTTTATAGGTAATAACGTGTTTATTTACAAAGAAAAAAATAAATAAAAAAGATTATATAAGGTTATTGCTGTTATAAATAAGGACGTTACGATCGTTTTTAACGTTTTAAATGGTACGTTAATATTTAAAAGTATTTATGTTAAACCTTACACCTAATTAAAAAAGTTTTTAATATTATTAAAGGAGTTTAAAGTGTAATTATCAAAACTAATTTTTAATTTTAACGATTATGTTATTATCCTTAAAGAAAACCTTATAATTGCTAATAATCTTTTTTATGTTATAAGTTTATATTTTTTGGTAAAAGAAAAAAATAACTTTGCCTTAGTATTTAAACTATAAATAAACGGTAAGATTATTACCTTAAACAAACCATATAAGGTTTTGGATATAAAGGAGTTAAACGTTTTATTTGTAGGAGGTATTTTTTAATTTGAAGTATATAATTTAATGATTTATTAAGGCGTAATTATTTTTAAGTTACGAATGGTTTAAAAGGTTAAAGATAAGAATATTTTTGTTTTTTATGAGAAATTACGATTGGTAGTTTAAGGTTACGGTGACTTTAATAAGGAATTTATTATAACGTATATTTTTACGATTTAAAGGGTTAGTTAATGAATAATATTTATTTTAATATTTATGTTACGTTATTGAGGAATGAAGGTTATGATAAGAGATATTATGATGGCTTATATTTAATTAGTTATATTAATAAAACGAATGATTTTAATACACCTACCGGTTAAATTTAAAGAAAAATATCTTAAGGGGACGTTGTTGCGAGTTATAAAATCGTTGTATGATTTTATTAAATCGGGAATTTATTAGTTTAAAATTTATTTGTGATATTATTAATAGCAATTATATATGAAATTATTAGTGTTTAATTTATGTTTATTAGTGATATAATTAGATTTTTTTGGGCTTATCGGTTTTTAAACGGATGATATTTTTAACGTTGGTACGGATGAGTTTTTTATCGTTAAAGATAAGGCATTCACGGAAATAAGTATTAAGGTACGATTTCAAAAAATCCTAGATAAAAGAATGGAGGATTTTAACGATTTAAAAATTATAATTCATAAAGAAGGCTACGATATCTTTACTATATAAAAAGGATAAGTTAAGAAGTTTAGTTTTTTAGATTTTAAGGCTCGAATATAATTAAAAAATTCGTTGAATAAAAGGCTTAAGAAGTATATATCTTATTAATTTATTAATTTAAAGTTGTTTTTAATTACTTAATAACGGTTTAACACTTATAGCCAGGGTTTAAGGAAGTAAAGGCGTTAAATGTTAAAATTAAGTGGTAATTGGATAATAAAGATTAAAAGCTTAATTATATTAATTTTAAGTTTTAAGACTTACGCTTATATATTTTCGTTAACGAATCATTCGCAAATAACTAAAATTTTAGCTTATAAATTGGTTACATTATTATCTTAGGAATTGAATAAATTATCGATTAAGATAATAAGGTATAAATTACCGGAAATATTATCCATTAATTATCCATTAAATACAAATAAATTATATATAATATATTAACTAATAAAATTTATAAGATAATTTAAGGCTTCAATATTAGCTACGTTATTTATTATATTTTTAATACCATTTTAAAACGGCTATCATTTTTCAAGATTCCTTTTATGTTTTATATTAACTTTTTTTTGCTATATTAATGCTTAATCCAAATAAAAAGTATAAATAAAAAACAATTAATAATCGACTTAATAACTCTTCAATAATCCTATAAAAACTAGAAAATAAATAACATTCGTTAAATTTAAAGCAATTATAACCCAGCCGATGCTATAATTAAAGCATCTCCAAACAAAGCCATAAAAACGCTAATAAAAATTAATCAAATTAATCTACGATTAAAAGGATGGGTTAAGTGTAAGGCAAATGTAACGTTTGTAATTAATTAATCGTAAAAAAAAAAAAAAAAAAATAAAGTAAGTGGTGGTTATATGATAAGGGTACGTACCAACGCGGTACGTATATGGTTGGAGGAGGTACCTATATAACTTAAATTATATAAGGAGTTAAATCCCCTTTTTACTTTTAAATCTAAATTTCCCTTTTTAAATATTAATATTATATTAGTTTTATTTTTATTATTCTTGTTTTATTTGTTATTTGATTTATTATATGTATGTATTTATTAATATTTTATAAATATAATTAATTTAATTTAATTAAATTAAACCTTTAATTTAATTTTTTATTATAATTATATTAAAAAACTATTATAAATCGTTTTTTCTTATTAATTAATACTTTTTTTTTAACTTTTTTATTAACTTTTTAACCTTTTTTTCATCTTTTTTTTAATATATAAATATTAAATCGTTAATATAAAAAAATAATAAAATTTCATTTTTACGATATACGTATAATTTATAAAAAGTTTTACTATGTGCATTATTTATTTTTATTATTAAGGCCTTAAGTACATTATTATTAAATATTAATACATGTTTTAAATCTTTAAATTTAAGCTTAATTTAACGCCTTTAACGGCCTTAACTGCTTACATTTATTTAATCTAAATAACTTTTTAAAACATATAGCCACAAGTGTGTAACTAGATTTAATTAAAAGCATATTTAATTTTTAATTAATTAATGCCGGTTTTAAATAGATATAATATATGGTTGTAAAGTTATTTAAGTAAATAGGTGGCAACTTAGGAAGCATGTAACTATTATTAAAGCCACATTAAAACCTTTTAATGCCATGCTAAAGGCTTTTAAAGCTGTTAAAAAGCCTTAAAGTTGCTTAAAGTTACGTTAAAAAGTGTTACGTGATTATTTTCGAGATAATTACCGATATAACTTTTTAATTACATATTATCTTAAATTAAGGCCGGTATTAATTAATTAATAATTAAATTCTTTTTTAATTAAATCTAGTTACACGTTTATAGCTATATATTTTAAGGAGTTATTTAAGATTAAAACTATTAAATAAGGTTTAACTTTAAATGGCTTAAAAGCTTTTAACATAGTTTAAAAGTTTTTAATGTGGCTTTAAAGGTAATTACGTGTTTTTTAAGTTACTACTTATTTATTTAAATAATTTTATAACCATATATCGTATTTATTTAAAACCGGGATTAATTAATCAGCAATTAAATCCTTTTTTAATTGAATTTAATTACATCGTGGTACGATATATGGTTAAAAAGTTATTTAAATAAAAGGTTGAAAAACTTAAAGTAACTTTAAATTTAAAGTTTTAAGGGATTTATAAAATATATAATACCTAATAATAATATACCTAAGGCCCTAATAGTAAAAATAAGTAATGCACATAACAAAACTCTTTATAAAAAATTAATTTAAAACTTATTAATTAAAAAAATTATATAAACTTCTTTTATTATAATAATAATAATTCTTATATCTTATATAATACTTTTTTTAATTTAAAAATCTTTTTAAATGTTTTATATCTTTAAAGCATTTATATAAACACGTTATATAAGATTTTTACGTTTATAAACACATTAATAATATTAAATTACTTTAATTCTAAATTAAATCGTATTATAATAACTATTAATGTTCGAAATAATCTTTTTATTAAAGTAAAAACATATATTTTTTCCACTTTTAACCTTTTTTATTAATCACCCTTAACAATAATTTTTACCTTACACTTTTAAAACTTTTCGTACTTATTTATTTTATAAACATATATTTATATTAAATTAATGATTTACTTTCCTTAACACCGTAAATTATTACGTAAAATTTCTTTTCATGTTTTTATTTATATATAACTTTTTAAATATTCTCGTTTTATTTTCTTAAATAAATTAACTATTAAATAATTCTTTACCTTTTTATAATGTTTTAATAAAAATAATAAGTTTTTTTTATAAATTTTCTTTAAATTCTTAAGCAATTATAAAAATTATACTTTATTAATACTTTCCTTATTTATTATTTCTATTTTTACTTTTAAACGTTTTACGTTAAACGTAAAATATTAAATCGTTAATTAAGCATTTAAAACTAAATATATATCTTAAATTACTTATAATACATAATAAATTATATCTCTTATAAACTTATTAAAATTAAAGGTTATTAATATTTATTCCTTAAGTTCGCTTAATTAATTAAACCCGGTTTTTAATTCACATATATTATTTATTTTTTTATTTTTTAATAAAGCTTTTCTTATATTAATATTTTTTAATATATTAAGTTCTTTAATATTTTAAACGTTTATAATGTTTTAATTATTATAATTTTCTTTATTAACTTCCTTATCTTTTACATAAGTATTATAATTATTTAAAATGAAAATTTCGTTTTAAGTAATATTTTAAATTAATTCTTTTACTTTTTTTAGCCATTTTTTATACTCCTTAATACTCACTTTAAGTATATCGTCTTAAAAATTATTTAAGTTTTTTAAAAATAAATTAGTTTCGTTAAAAGCCACGTCGCATATAACAATAACTTAATTAATTCGTAAATTCCATATTTAATAAATATTAGTTAAATTATACCTTATAAAATATCCGATTTAAGCTTTAAAGTTAAGTCGTTATAATCGTTTTTCTTTATTTTATACTTTTTTTATTATAGTAAATACTTTATAATTATAAACTTGTAAATATACTTATTACGATTTCTAAATCCGTACTTTACTACCGTTTTTTTATGTTATAAACGTATAAAACCGTTTATACGGCGATTTTTAATTATATATATGTTTAAGTGTTTAATTATATAAATACACCGTTAATTAATATATTTCCAACTATAAAAATATTAAAAATTTTACATTATTACGCATAACCTTAACCTTTATTTTAACCACACCCTTTAAACGTTTAACCGCACCGTTTTATTCTTATATATATAAAGCTAAGGCTTTTATTTAAATATAAATACCTTTAAAATATTTTTATACCTTTAATTTTATAATTATTATTTCATTATTTATTTCCACCACTTTAAATATAATTTTATATTAAGTCTTAAAAATCTTAATTATATATTTTAAAACGATTATAATAAAAAAAACTATACGATTTTTTAAATAATAATCCCAAATATATTTAAACCATTAATTTAACATTAACATAAAATCCTTATAATTATTAAATAACTTTTCTAATAAATAAAAGTTTAATATAAATCGCACTTTTAATTTTTCATTTATATATCGTTTTTCACGTCTTATAAAACGTTTAAATTTTAACATATCACACGCATTATATTTTATAATAATTAAGTTAATAATTTTTACCCCTTAAAAATAATTAATTAAATATTCCAACGCTCGCGGTCTTAAATAACTTAACCGTAAATGTTATATCTTTACACTTCCTTATTTTATAACGCGTTTTATTCATAAATTAATAACTTTTATTTATATATAAAAAACTCCTTTACTTATCTTATATAAAATATCTTCCAACATAAATTAATTATATTAATCAAGTATTTTATACAAAATAAAATTATTTTATCGTTTAATATATATTTACATATATTTATTATCCTAATAATATCCTTATTATTTTAAAAGTCGCAAAAATATTAAATTATAAACGAAATTTTAATAATACGCTACGTTTAATATTCGTAAAAATCTATAATTCTTTAAGCCTTTAACTTTTATTTTTATATTTTTATACCTAATAATTAACACCGTGGTCGTGCTAGCCATTATTACATTTCTTTTTAATATATTTTAATAATTAAAAAATTAAAACCTTTCGTTAAAAATATAAATAATATTTCTTAAATTAAAAATAGCTAAATATACAAAAAAATAATATAAAACATTATATGTTATTTTCTTAGCCTTAATTAGTATAATAAAAGCTTATATCACCATTAATATTACGTTAATACGTTATACCGTTATTGCTAATTAATTTTCTTCCTTTTTTTCTTACTTTTCTTCGGATTTAAGGTAAAAAGCAAACTTTTAAGCTCGTTTCTTAAGTCTTTTTACCTTTGTTTTTAATTTTAATTAAGCTTTAAGGTTTTCTTTATATATTTTTTATTTAAATGCTTTTTTTAAAATGTTATTTAGTTTTAATTTTTTGAATATAAATTAATACTTTTCAATTATATAGTTTCCATAATATGTTTTGCAAATTATCAAGTTATTATTTAATGTTAATAATGTTAATTATTTCGTTCGTTTATTTAATTTTTTATTATACGTTAACCTTTATATTTTTTTGTTTTTTTTGGCTAGCTTGTTTATTATTTTGCCCTTTTCGGCTTTTAAGGTTTTTTTTTTATTCTTATTTATATATATTATTATAAATGCTTTTTTTCTTATTCGGTTTTAATTTTAATTTATTTTATAAGTTTGAAATTTCGTTCTTAATTTTTTTGCTATATTTTAATAAAAAACCGTGTTATTTAAGAAGTTTTTTTTATTTATTTAAGAGTATATTAAGTATCACTTTTTTATATGTTTATTAATAACTATTTATAAATTATTAAATTATATTATTGCTTTTTTAATATTTAATATTTTTCTTATTTTAACTTAAGTTATATATTCTTTTCATTAATTAATCTAAGCGTATTAGTTTTTCGATAATTTAATTAAAATAATTATACGTTTCTTATATTTAATTTATGCTTTTATTAACTATTTTTATTTATCTATACTTATTAATTTTTAAAATTTCAAATACTATTCACGTATATCCGTGTTTAATTTACATATCGTTTTAAAATAACTTAATATCATTATTTTATAACATAAGTTTCTAAGTTTTATAATACTTTTTTACTTTTAATTATATTCCTTTTTCTTTTCTTTAAATAACATTAAGTTTATATTAAATTATTGCAATTATATTCCGGTTAAATAAATAATATTAATATATTTTTAACACTCTTATCTTAAGATATAATCCTTAATCCTAAGCTTTATTAATTCTTTTAACCATATATACCTTAGGTTATTAAGTTTTACATTATTTAAGATTAATTTAATCTTATTTTAAACGTGTAATCCCATTATTATTTCTTAAAATATAAGATTTTATGTGTCTCATTAATTTACTCCTTTAAGCATTAAGATTAAATCTTCACGGTCCGGCATATTTACAAGTTATGTTTAATCCCATTTAAGTAAAATATAATTAATATTAATACTTTTTATAATATTTTTAAGATATTTACATATAAAACTTTTAATTATTAAATAATACAATTATTAAGATAAAAATTATATTAATTAAAAAAAAATAATTCTATAAATAAACAAAGGATTTTAATAAATATATATAAATATAAACACATTACCCATTAAAATATCACGTGGACGAGTTGCCCACGTAATCAACCAGAAATCACATGACCTTGTTCTGACACCTACGGTCTGGATTATGGAACATATTTCGAGTTGATCAGTCTCATTTTATGTTGCTATAATGTTGCATACCCATTAGGCGAGCCTCAAATCGGCAGCACCCTATTAGCACTACGCCAGCGTAGCTAGGAATGAGATGAGCTTTCTTCCTTCTCTTCTCCCGTGTCGTGGTTGCTAACACATAGTGGTGGGGGTTAAACGAGTGTGGAATCGCGAACGATTATAAAGGTGAGAAAAAACGCCTCCCTGAAACCACCCTTCCCTGCGCGCGCGCCTTCCTGCTCTCCTATCCATTACTCAACGCCATAAGCGGCTCTCGTAAACAACTATGCTGTCTTCTTGTCGGATTTACCCTTATTTAAGTCGAGCGGCGGAATGTCAGCCTCGGGAATCAAATTCCCGCCACTAGCCGCAGCAGGTTGGTCTGGATCTCTAGTTTAGCAGGGCATCAAGATAATGGAAGATTGTGTGACATACGATCTGAACAGTACGCAGTGTCTGCAACTGCCTCTTTCGTGCAGCCACTATGTTCGCATTTCTTTGCCATTTTGGACTCGAGGGGGCTGGTTGTCAGGAGCTTGAAAGCGAGGATGTTGTTGAAATTTAGATTTAAGGCTTGCCTTGGTGAAATTTGAATTTGAAGGTGGTTGATGATGAGAGCAGATATGAGGAAACAGAGGAGTTGCGTGTCCATTATATACTCAGAGACTTCGCGTAAACTCCCTGACAGGTCTAGCATGTTGGCGAAGTTGACATATAATCGGCCTGCTTTCTGTCTTTAACCGTGAGAGTTGAACCACACAAGATCGTGACCAACAACTACGGTTGCTCGGTTGCTGCTGGTGTGTTTGTTGAATTGTTTAACATCTAAATGGTAAGGCCGTTAGGCCTCCCCATAACCTCCCTGAGGGTTTGGGACGTAACAAGCTCTAATATACAAGATATGGGTGCTTAGTGCAGATACAGCCCACATAATTCTCTTCTTTAGATGTTGAACGTTGCCGCTTGGGGCTTGTTATTCCTTGATATGAGATCACCACCTGTCAATCTGCCATATCCTCAACCTTGTTGGCTTTCAACATGCCTCATACTAGGTTATCCTAGTTGTTGGTATAGGGGGTGTCGGTACTCCATTCTCCGGTGACTTTTGATGCCCTTAGTTGGGGCTGTCCATAACCGGGCTTAGGCATATTCGATGGCTATATGTGTGATATGTTTCGGTCTTTCTAGGCCAACTATTTAATTTTTGCTGGGTTGTTACGAGTCTTAGCCTCCTTGTGCGCTATTTTGGATGTACTATTTGGCGTACACCCTTACATTTAAACTGCCTCATTGTGTTGCATTTAGGTCTTGTTTATTCGACATCTGTTAGTGGGCATTTGCGGTTAGGAACTTTGTCAATATTTTCATATTAATTTGAGTTAGTTCGAAGGTGATTGACGTGTACCTATATTTGTGGGTATTGGGCAGTTATTTTGGATTGGTGTAATCTTAAACTATTTCTACCTCAGCCTCGAAATGAAGCATTGGTAACTTGGTTTTCTTTATTGTTATATGTTAAGGGGCTTAACAACATAAAAGTTAGTACGAAATCTTATATATCAGTGTTGGTATGTTAGAATTGTTGGTAATGTTTATATATATAATGTGTGAAGAATGTTATGATTTCGTTGTTGGTGATGTTTTTACATTTAGCAAAGTTGCGGGTCTGCGGCAACCAAGTGAGAAATATGAAAGGACGATAGCTTCTAAGGTTGCTTTACTCCTAACTACGATGGCGCAGTGCCAATATCTAAGGCAGCCCGACCTAACCTAGTGGAGCTGTGCCACCTAAGGTACCTACCTAGGTTAGTTGCAACACCTAATTCGGCTGCTGCGATGGAAGTGTTAATAGGTGATATTCACCTTTATATTCGTATTATTTCCATTTCATTGCATTTGTGTCTTATCTAGGTACTTAATATATGTTGCCCGGCCTTCGAGGTTACAAACTTTGCCAACATGTATTGCTGCCAGGTGGTCACATGACTAACTAACCTGGGCACGTGGTCTATCGAGCATTTATCTCTGGATTACTTGATCTGGATTCGGCCATATATCCTCAACCATAATGGCAGAGCTTCGCTTGTCCCTTTTCTCTTTTTAATATAAGACTCCTACTAGACCTGGCGCTCTTCTTACTATTATTGACTAAGCACACTTGATACCATGTGACATATATGAGCTTGAATTAGTTTGGTGATAATTTGAATAGGTACCTAGGTACATATAGCTCTGTTTTAAATAGTGCCATGCAGGAGTCAGGACGCTGAATGCAGTGTACTAAATGGAAAGTTTGAGGAGATTAACTAGGTTAGAAGCTATTCCGGTTGCCATATTCGGGCAAGCTCGTATCTTACAACGCTGATCACGTGCCATTTGAGACTTTAAGGCTCAAGGCTCGTGAGGCCCAAGGGGCTACCGAAATGAGTGTATTGGAACTGCTTTTAGGTACAGTACATTGATTCACGGCAAGGATATGTATAGAATCCAGGGATGCCCCAATAGGTAGCGTATGAAGCTCTGAGTTACCTAGGTAGCTAAGTCAATCAGGTACATATTTAAGCTCATGTACCGTATGTTTTACCAGGGGACTCTCAAGGCCTCACAGCATTTCAACCTTAAATACATACCTAGTAGTTATTATATATCAGTTGGTATGAGTAATCTAAAACCATTTCGAAGCCTTGAATTAAAGTTCAAAACGTTGGTTTCCTTATCGTTATATGTTTATGTCAACATCAATAATAGATGTGTACCTATACTGGAGTAGGTACCTATGTCAGAGGTATTAGTAATATTTACACACATCATACATTGGGAAGGGTGGGATTTGGCTGCCAGTGGTACTAGAAATAATGTTGGTAGTATTTCTTACACCCAACAACCTAGGAATGCTGCGATGTAACTGGTACTTGGTATGTAAATAGCTTTTCAATTGGCTCGCTTGTACACTTGGGCAAGGAAGGCTGCCTTCAATGTTGTCCATTCCAAACCGGGTGAGTCACTACCTACCTAGATACCTAACTAGCTGGGTAAGTCGGTCGCGAAGCGGTGGGTTCTTAATATGTAGAGTTAGTATTTACCTATACAAACCGACTCTCCTTTATTTTTCAAGAATATAAAAGTCATCAACCACCCCAACCCAACAACATGAAGTTGCCCTGTGCGATTCAATCGTGTGCTCAGCCGGCTTTGAGGCAGCTCGACAGACTGTGCAAGCTTTGCCACCAGCATTTCTGCACAGAACATGTGTAGTCGGCCCTGCAGACTTGACTTACAAACAAGGTTCGTGCGAACAGATAAATAGTACTTGGACGACGCCATAATGTCTAGCACGGGTACAGGATATTGTCACGATATGAGTCTGGGGACTGATCCAAGCTCCAAGACCTAGATTTCGTCGGACGAAGGGCAGGAAAAGAGGCGACCTCCAGATTGCTAGCAACCATTCAAGGTTAATAGCGATGCCCTTCACGCACACGTGTAGAGCCTTGTCATTCGTTTGCTCCCTCAATACCTATTATTGCGATTTATCTTCGTTGGCTAAGTAACTCGCGTAGCACAGGTTCGGGAATTAGCGTGGACCGGGCCGTCCCGCAAGCCGACATATACGCCATTGAAAAATAGGGGGGGGGGGGGCTGGAACACTCAGCGATCACGACGCGAATCAATCATTTATCGTCGAAACAAGCTACGTGCAGTACTCCTCACTTAAATCGCTATATCTGCTTTCATTATATTTTGCAATCAATACAAGCGCGGGAATGAGGTTGAATTCAACTCGTATAGTGGGATCGTTAGATGTCAAAAAAAAAAAAAAAAAAAAAAAAAAACCCCTCTCCATGAAAGGGGAAAAAAGACTTTCCTCCTAGCACCACGATTAATTATCCACCAATTCCCAGCCAATATAACATTCAGTTCAGAAATGCAAAGCAAGCGCACATATAGTTCCAACTATAGTCCAAATTCCCTGCGCCAAGTGCGGTGAAGATGTATAGGTCTTCGAAGGTGGTCGTGCAGGTGTGTGTAAACCCCGGGCGCCAACACGACTACCTAGTACCGGTACATGTTTCTCTTTATAAATGCAACGATATCGTCAACTCCCTGCGGCTCATTGATCCAATGACCTCCATCGCTATACTCCTTCCACTGGATTGGTCGCAGCGAGTCGCTCAGAATATCGCGAAGACGTCTCCCGCTCTCAATCGGAATCACCTCGTCGTCGGCACAATGAGCCAAGAATGCCGGCGTTGGTAGAACCAAGGGGAACCGCGGCATGTGCCTTAGTCTGGGTACATACGAAGCAAGCCCGCTGGAGAGGCCGATCAGTCCGGCGAACCGTGCCTGAAAAGTCAACTCACATGCCGAAATAGGAGTTGGGAAGCCTTGGCCTATCCATGCCAGGAAGATTCTGTTGACAGGGACCTGGTAGACTTCTTCTTCGAGGCCGTCTGTGATTTGTGAAATACCGCTGTATCGCAAGGAATGGTTGAACCTTAGTGCTTCATACTGCTCGTTATACCACCTGTGGAACCATCGCGACATGTCTAAAGGTGGTGCTCGAGGGAACACCCATTTTATGGTGGGGAAAATATCGCGAAGAGTTCTTGGTTGTCCTTCTGGTTGCGAGGCTTTGCACTTGAATAATTCGCTTGACAGTTCTGAGGCGCTACTACCCGGACCGTGGAACCAGATGACTGTGTGCGTGTGCTCTTCACGCGGGGGAAAGACGAGATAAGAAAATGGTGAGTGTGGGTCCATTGCTGAGTTCTGATTGTCTGTTGAGAGATTGATTTGATGAACCGATCCTTCTCAAAAGTGCAGATGAAATCTTGTGGACAAGTGTTGCGTGAGTGATTGTTGCGTGTGTTGTGAAGACAGAGGTCAACAACCACAAGTCGCCTCTTTATATACTCAACTGTATTGACACTCGCTTAAGCTTTTAGGCTTACTGCTATACATTTATGCTTAAGTTCTGATGGCTGCTACCATGTCTCACATTTAAGATTCAACATTTAAACTTCAATATTCCAGAGTCTATCTCAGAGCTGTAACTCTCCTGCCACAGCGCTTTTGACTAATCAAAAGCCTAGATTGCTCAGGTAGTCAATACTCATTGTGTACTTTTCAACTTCGTGAAATTCAGTTGCCCATATAGCTGAAAAGAAAGGATAATTCCTTCTCGATAGCTTTTGTTGGACGAATGTTTAGCTACGTGGCTCAATTATAAATATTAGTAGTCGGGTTAGCTTCTTCTCCCTGTTCTTCAGAGGTACCTAGGTTAGTTGATTAATTTCAATCACATGAAAAACCCTCCAAAGCCACATATACTTAACCATCGTCGTTCTTCCATGGCTTTATCGCATTCTTCATATGACAAGCTATTATATAGTAGCTATACCAATAATAGTTATAGACGAGAATAGTGTACCACTTAACCTTAGGTAGAGCATTGGCGTGGCGCACTCACAAGGTTCCCTCCGCCAATAGAACGCCGCTATATATAGCTCCACTTTCCTAAAGGGGGAGGGGCTATTTTGAACCATCGCCCCTTGGGTACCTATGTATCTAGTACCCTTCAATGTTGTCTCTTCACATGCATGTGCATCCTCTACATGTATCGTACCTGTCAACACACCTCCCCGAATTCCCGCTTCCCTTCTCCTCATCACCTCTACCCCCCTCGGCGCATATCCATCCAGGCCTACCTACATCCAGTGACGAGCGCTTCCCTTTACATTGTCGAGCAGCCTAACTTATCAGCACCAGCGTTGCAACGGATTGCCACATCAATGTACTGCTTACATACCTGCTCTTTGCGATTGATGCGACGGCGCTACAGCAAGTACATAAGACCGATAACGATCAACCATGCAGAGCGTGTCGGCAGAAGTTAGGTTAGGTTAATCTAGTCGGCCGCTACCGCATATCGGCGTCTTGAAGCGCGAGTCCTCGTCCTCTTCCTCTACTTCTTTTTCTATTATTTCCTTTACTCCCGTCCCAGCTCCCCCTTCTCCCGCGGCTTGGCATGTCCGGACCCATGCCATTCCATCCCCGACGCCCATGGATACCTACCGGTTGCAGGTGCCTGAGGCTCTGGGTGTGCTGGAAGAAGATGTGTGTTTCTTTGAACGAGCTGTGGAGGTGTTACATTGGCGTAGGTAGAGTTCTCATATACCCCGGTCTACGGTCGTCAGTCATGAATTTATCACACGAGATAAGAGTTTGGTTATAGTGAGTCAAATTAGATCTCGTTACAACGCCGGCACTAGATACTTGAAAAGGAAGCAACTTCATTACAAGGAATTCAAGAAACTATAGGTATCTCCCAATTTTCCACATCCCTCTCACAATTGCCAAGACGAACGAAGCATTAGTGTCATAAATCATTAAACATCCAACACTTTTACACCATATCGTCACCTCTCCTCGCCGTACCACTGCCAACCGGTTTTCTCGCGAACCCCCCGGCTCCAGCGTGGCCACTCGTGGCAGGACCGCCATGATGCCAGTTCGATGTACCCGCACCCGGGCCCCAGCCTGCTCGTCGAGTGAACACGGCATCCATTAGCTCGGCGCCTTCGTATGTATACATACACGGCTGTCCACGGTGCAGAGGCACGTGGTTCCAACGCCAGTCCCAGATCGACGCGTAGCACATGCGGTAAGCGGAGAACGCCATGACGGATCCGATGATGGCGCCTGCAACGACATCATACCAGTTGTGGAATTCGTCAATGGTTAGAGCGCCAGCAATGAGCGTAGCTCCAAGGACAGGTGTGTAGATGGCGACAAGCTTCCACATGGCGGGGTGGTAGTTGGAAAACGCCTTCAGTTTGGCATTGAGGTAGATGGCAAGGTAAATAAAGCCCGCGAAGGCCGCGGTGCTGTGACCTGACGGGAAAGATTCGAGGGAGTCGTTGATCTCCTTTTCGTCGCCCGTGCAAATCTCCTTCGTGAAGTATATCCCTGTGTAGCCCGCGCCGTTGTATCCTGACCCCTCAACTCCAGGGGCGTTGCTCGCGAGCGAGAAATCCGGCTTACAGACGTCGAGGAAATGCGGCCTCAATCCTCCGATCAAACACTTCAAAAAGACCTGGAAGACGGCGGCGGTAATTAAAGAGTAGAGGAGCCCGATAATGCCGTTGTTGACGTCCCAAAAGCTGCGAACGCGAATTTGCATGATCAGGATGATGACGATGGGGACAACAGCTGCTAGGAAAGCGGCCAGCCAGATGGGAATGATCTCCTTGCGCAGAGGAAGCGCAAACTCCGGATTGACCACCTCGCCGTCGGAGAAAGTCACGGCGAAAGAACGAGTAGGAGCTGGAGGTGCCTCGTATACCTGCGTTAAGTGTTAGCGAGGTAGTGAATTGGAGCATGCGAGAAACTTACACCAAGTCCTAGGGCGCCTAGGAGTATCATGGTAAGAATATCACCCCAAGTGACTTTGAGCCACTGCCCGAATGATGGGCGGGTGGCCATCGGGTAAGCCATGCTGTCGTTGGCATGTCCGTTGGCATGACGATCTCGGCGACTTCGACGGGTGCCGGTAGTAGTTGGACCAGCTTCAGCGCCGTCTACGCGACTACGACCAAAAAGAGGCATTTAGGATTGTCGTGAGAGTCGGAAGTGTTGTAGAAGAGAGAATTGTTACTGAAAGAGTTGAAAACTTCAAAGTTGTTGATAGTCCCGCGTGTAATGCACACAGGATATCAGTCCTGGTCGAGTTCCCGACAGGGAGGATGCTCGAACTGGGCGGAAAGAGTCAGGGGAGATCCAGGAACGAATTAAGGTATGGGTTGTCAAAATCGAATCGAAGTGAAACAGAGTTGGGCTTGACCCTAGTTTTAACAACATAGCACTTGCACCTTTGTGATGACTCCACTATCAAATGACATTGGCTCAGGCGTTGTGCTGGTTAGGTATTGACGTCATGACTAAGTTTTGCCAGCTGTGACATGGACAGGCCATGCTTAGTTAATTGGTAGCTATCCTAGGTGGTAATTCGTAACACAGACGGCCCCAGCTTAGAATCCTAATCCAATCAACAGTCTTGTCGGTTGAACAATTTCTTCAAAACGCAGTTGTAGAATCGGCGATGCGTTGGTACCTATTAGTCCTTACCTTGACTGACCCTGTCTGACGAATTTGATTCGTCAACCCCAGACTTGGACGTCATGAAGCTTAACAAACTTGGCACGACTTGGCAAATGCTTGTCTGATTGATCTTCGAATCTACACATTTAGCACCTATTCTTCGTGACAGTCATGGCCGTCATAAAACAAACATCTTCTAATTGTATTTCATAGTCCCTGTATTGATATTAATAAATTGTTTCGTATAAGAGTAAGGATTCCATTCACCTCCTTTACAGAGGTATTGTGCCTAACTGTCACACTATTGGGAAATTGGAATACCTCGTGGCCACTGGTTAAGTAGTCGGGCCAACCTCCAGCTACCTACTAGTGATTGATCCATAATGCAAACACACTAAAAGTCTAGTCCTTCACTGCGCGACGCCGTAGCAGTCGGGAATTTTCCATAAAAGTCGAACTATTTTCGGCACACGGCACACATGACCTTTGTATCCATTTGATATTTCGAGACAATGACGGCTAGATGCCTCCAACTAGTCTAGTACGCGTAGTGTATTGTCGGGAAATTTGTGATACCTTAGTGGCGGCCCAATTTTGAAAACTTCCCAGGTGCTTAAGGTTAGATGTTTTCCAAAGGGGGCTCTAGAGCTCTTTGTCGCAAATCAACGTCATCCCGCTAAAGGGTCTAGGCAGGTTGCTGTCCGCTGTTTGCCCCATCAAACCTTCGTATCGTCTTGCGAGGCGCATTGAAAGTTTCAGAGTCCCGGCTAAATGGCACAGATGAGATC
Organism: Hypoxylon fragiforme; assembly: GCF_022984875.1. Classification (NCBI taxonomy): domain Eukaryota; kingdom Fungi; phylum Ascomycota; class Sordariomycetes; order Xylariales; family Hypoxylaceae; genus Hypoxylon; species Hypoxylon fragiforme. Next base: position 276,270 of record NW_026054760.1, read on the forward strand.
AAATCCATAAAATTGAACCATCAAAGAGGATTAATTCAAGGTTGAAGTGGGTACGAGGTTACCTTCGGAGGTTATTGTCCTTTGGTTACGCCACGCCTAGAAATACATGTGGCGCAAAAGCTGAGGTTTGTGGTGGAGTCACGGTTCCACCACTTCAATGTCAATTCTATCAGACGCGCGTATGTGTAACTCGAACAAAGATTCTATGTGTAACTCGAACAAAGATTCTGTCAGATCCCAATTCGCCTTAAGTTTGTTTGCATGTACGACTCAACCGTTGAAAATCAATGGAATCATGCTGTCGATAAACATCGATATGAAGGTACAGAAAAAATCTATGGGATATCATGAATGCTACTTGTCTACCCTAAGTACACCAACACCATTTTCTCTTAATCGAAGAACATACTATGGATACATACTGCTAGGTAAGCAAGTACATACGCACGGCAGGTAAACTCCGAGCGCCGCAAACCAAACTCCGAGATCAAAGCAAGGTGGGTGGAAGGTCTCGATTGAGTTGAGTCCTCTACCATGCCGTATGGCCACCGTCGATAACGAGGTTATTTCCAGTCATGAAGCTGCTGGCGTTGCTTAGCAGGAACAGCGCCGCTCCCTTGAACTCGCTGGTTTCTGCCAGTCGGCCCACTGTGTAGATGAATTAAAAGTTAGAATGCTGCTTACTGGACGCAATTGAAGAAGAAATATCTCGGCGAAAAGACCCTTGAAGAAAAAAAAAAGGAAAAAAGAGGCTTACTCATATTCCCACTCTCCCACTTCTCCCGCAACCCCGGCACCTCCTCGAAGTTCTTGCGCACCATGTCCGTCAGGATGTGTCCGGGGCTGATGCAGTTGACCCGGATGCCTCCCGTGCCGTCTTTGCGTATGGGACTCCACTCCATGGCCAGATTGCGGGCGAGCTGGATTACGGCGGCTTTCGAAGAGTTGTACACCTAGAGCCCGCAATGTCAACAGCAGTTTCCTAGTAAGATTTCAATGGTGAAAGCGGTAGCCAACTCACCGGCGACAGCAACCCCCGATTCGCAATGCTCCCCGACATGCTGGCAACGAAGCACATGCTGCCGTGGATCCGGTAGCGGAACATGGCGCGCGCGGCGCTCGTCGCCGTCATCATGACGCCCGTGAAGTTGACGTCCAGCATCGCGTTCACCTCCTCCCTCGTCCACTCTGCGGCCGGGCACAGGTGCTGGACCCCCGCCGCGGCGATGACGCCGTCCAGGCGCGCGTGCGTGTCGGCGATGGCCGTGATGGTTGCGTCGAGCCCCGGGGAGTCCTGCACGTCCTGCTGCTTGTACGACAGGAACCCGCCGAATTCGGAGGCGCGGCGCGATGCCGAGTCCCATTTTGAGTCGGGGGCGGGTTCGCGGTCGAGGCAGTAGACTGTGAATCGTAGTGTCTTATTGTTAGCATAGGTAGGTAACATCATAAGTAAACGGGAGGTCATATGCCGTAGCGTAGGTTAGGTAGTATGTCTCGATCGTAGAGAAAAAACTTACCCTTCCCCCCCGTCTCCGCCAGTGCCTCCGCGAGCGACAACCCCAGCCCGCGTCCGCCACCGGTCACGACGAACACCTTCCCCGCCAAGTCGAAGTCAGCGAGCCGCTTCTGGCCTATGTTCTCGCGTGGGTCCGGCGCGATGCCCACCGTGGGATTATCCCGCGACTCGGGGGGTGTCGGGACCGTGTCCGTCTTGCGGCTGAATTCGGTCGCGGCCTTGCTGGTGGTTGGCGCTGTTGAGGTGGGGTTTGAGAAGTGTATTTGTCTGAATAGTTGCGCAGAAATAGCAGTTCTCGTAAGACTAGAGGGTGCGCCGACGCGCGGGCACCGTCGGGCTAGTATTCTCGCGCACGAAGACATGGTGTTTGTGGTAGTTAAGATAAGTAGGTATATTCGCCAAAAGTGCAGTAAGTACCAAGAAGTAAGCTATGATTTCGTGTTTGGGAAAGTTACAATGAAAATCCCTTGGGGGGGTACCGGGTGTGGTTTATAAACTGCAGACGCCCGATGCCTGAAGTGGCACAAGTCCTACATACGTATCGCGGTCGGGTGAGACGGTCCAAGTAAAAGATCTCGTACGTGTGTAATTGAAAGTATCGTGATCTATGTAGAAGCAGGATAATTTCTTAATGTCAGATCTTTTCCAAGGCGGTGGGCGCACACACGCGTAATATATATATCTAGGTACCTATGTAGGATAGGATAGACAGCCAATGTATCTTCTCGTGAGATTCCGTGTCTGGCCATAATGGAGCTAGCCCCCGAGTTCAAAGCTCCAATCGAGACTCATCAGTGACATCCCCCAGTTGATATCTCATTCTGCTTATACCTAGCCGCCTCTAAAAGTCAATTCGACCTGTCGGCTGCGTAGCTTTGGAGTAGTACAGGTATAGATCGCCCATAGCAACGTGTGGACTTTGCCTTCGGCCGATATGGAGATGGGAATCCTGACGTCGGACAAGACGCAAGGCACGGTATTTTCTGGTCGGTTTCTTGAATTCCCATCAAACAGGCCCAGGTCTGCTGTAAGCACAATACATAGTACATAGGTACCTACCCATGTAGTACTAGGTACACAATAAGAGACATTGCCATTGATTAATGTATCTACGTACATATAGAATATTCCAAAGATTCCAAAGCGTCGTTTGTTAGCAACAGTGACGTTAGTGCGAATCCTGCGCGAAACCGCCCCGGGGTCTATCGTGGACAAGGACCCTTACCTACATCTGGTACTCCCCCCCCCCCAACCAATCGAACGCTTCGATTTCCATGCCCTGGATAAGTTAGGTAAGGATCCCCGGCAAGCTGATCTATGTAAGAAGTCCCGGCAGGATGCCTTTCTTACTGTTCAAAAGCGTAAAGCTGGAATAATAAAGTGCGTCATTCATCGGAGGAGACGCTCCAAACTGGGTGCGAATAGTAATATGTCAAGCAAGCCACATGCCCCTTTGATCTGCTATGTAATTAGCCACTGCGCCCCATAGCCACTTGGCTACCTACTTTACCGTCTACCTAGATTAGGTGATTTGATCAGATGGAAAAGGAATCAATGCAGATTTCCAAAACTGTGTCTATGATAATTATACCTACTTTGTTTCGGTAGGTATTGCTGCACATGTGGGAATGCGTTAGTACTCTGACATCATAGCAGCAGTGTTTCTAATCCAGACATCTCGCTTACGAACAGGGGATGGTGCATACATGTATCTACAACATGGCTGCTTAGGGACAGATCTGTCATTAGAGGTGAGAACTGACCTACTTCCCGAGATCGCCAAATAGGTAAATACTCCCTGCTTACTACTATTTCATCATACAGATATATATACCTATACCTATATTCCCATCCATGTGACTTGCTCCCGTACCACGATAGTGAGTCGCCATATTAATCCTGACTCGGTATTGTTTTGCCTTAGACATACGTGGGGGTTAGACCCCTGATTGGTCCAAATCGTTTGACAGAAAACTGTCGCGGAATACGACGGCAACTTGCTAGGTGGTCACAAATAGTTATATGCAGTGACCGAGACTGTCTCGTAGAACCAGGACGGAACCCTCCCCGATCAGCACTAGAAAATTCACCGTAGAATGCAGGCAGGCTATCGTTTGTCGGGTTTCAAATTAAGGTCTAGGTCGTAGAAATATTAAGTAGCTATCATTGTCCCCGAAATCCCTACAAGATGACCAAGATATGCGTCCATGTAGCAAGCGTACAAGGGATGGATGACCTTAGCTAGGTATTGTACAAGTTGTACATTTCTCAATAAAACTCGTTCGTGTTGATATCAATGCATTTTGCAGCCAAACGCCATTCAATGCCCACGACAGTATACCGCACCAAATAATGCCTAGGTAATGTTAGGTAAGGTACTAACCCGACCTCCGCTTTCCCGTCCCGAAATATGTTTTCCGTTACCGTCTCCCGCTGCCATATCCCGCTACAATATCCTGCTTCAATATTCCGCTACAGTCCTCTACTACCGTCTTCCGCCCCGTCCACCTCCCATCATACCGCCCATGCCCATACTCTCCATCATCTTTTGCATGTCCATGCCACCCGGCATGCCGCCTCCGGCACCGCCAAACATCCGTGCAAGGCTTGCCATATCCGGCATGCCGCCAGCTCCGGCACCGCCCATGCTTTGCAATCGCTTCTGCATGGCAGCCATCTGTTGCGCTTTGTTACCTCCGCCCATGGCTTGCTGTGCTCGCTGCATATTCTTCATGCTGCCGCCCATCTTCTTGGCCATACCTGCCATCATGCGCTGCTGTGTGAGCAGATCTTCGACTTCTCGGACGCTGACGCCGCTACCACGAGCCACCCGCGTCATACGCGTTGGCTGTTCGATGAACAACTTTCCATCGCTGTCGAGCTCTTTCTCGGTCATACTGTCACAAATGTAGATCATACGCTTTAACCGCGCGCTAGATTCCTCATCATCCATCCCCGCCATGCCTGGCAAGTTTGACATGCCGGGAATCATACCCGCCATCTTAGAAAGGGGTCCCATTTTCATGATGTTACTTAATTGGTCCCGTAGATCGCGTACTGTAAAGATGCCTTCTGTTATGTGTTTCATCGTTTCCTTTTGATCCAACTTCAAGGATTGCACGTGCTCCACTAGACCCGCCATGTCGCCCATTCCCAGTAGCTTGTTCACGAATTGCTGCGGGGCAAATCTTTCTAGATCCAACATGTGCTCACCAGTACCGATAAAAACGATGGGTGTATGTGTGGCAGCGACGGCGGATATAGCTCCACCTCCACTAGCATGGCCATCCGTTTTCGTGATAATGATCGCTCCGAAATCTGCGGCCTCTTTGAAAGCCTTGGCCTGTGCTTCGGCTTGTTGACCGATGGAAGCGTCGAGAACCATAATAGTCTCGTCGGGCTTTACAGCCTCCTGGATATCCACCATCTCCTGAAACAGGGCTGATTCTTGTCGATGACGTCCAGAAGTATCTACAATGATGACTTCAAAGCGTTCCTTCTTGAACTTGTCCACACCCTCCTTTGCGACCTTTGCTGGATCTGTCTCGGTCAAGGAACCATAGTATGGAATTTTGGCTTTCGTCGCATTCTGTTTCAGTTGATCAAAGGCACCAGCTCTAAAAGTGTCGGCACAGACGAGACATGCGCGGAATCCTCTAGCTTGGTAGTGTCGTGCGAGTTTCGTACACGTTGTAGTTTTTCCGGCACCTTGTAAACCAACAAACATGATGACATTCGACTTGCCCTTCTTGGGCTTGAAAGGTTCGGCATGGGGATCGACAAGTTTAACCAATTCATCGAAGACAGCTTTTTGGATTAATCGTTTCTTATTGACGCCAGGTGGTAGATCTTTGAAGTTGACGGTGGTGCTTATTGAATTCTTGAGCTTGCTAACAAGTCGCACGTTGACGTCGGCTTCAAGGAGAGCGCCTGATATTTCGTTAAGCATAGATTTGAAAGCCTACAGTGCATGTTAGTCAACATTAATGATATGCTCCATGAGGATGGCGATGGCGACATAGCGCATTGAGCGAGTAATACCTTTTCATCGAGATTAGGTGCTCGAGTAACATCATGCAAGGCGCCGCTGATGCGACGACCGAGATCTTGAAGAACCATGATGTGTATTTGGTGGCTATGAAGCCGCCAGAGGATCCAATACCAATAGCAAACTGACGAAGGGTAAGTATGAAGTTTAGGTGTTGATGAATTATTTGCCTTGGAGGTGATTTGTTCAAGTTTGAATAATGTAGACAGTTCGCGCTGCAAGCTCCGAGTTACAGTGAATGTGGGGTGGCACTTGTAGCATAGATGAGGAACAATGTTTATTCCGGTACCCCGCGTACAAGGTTTAGTTACTACCTGGTCTCTTCAGAGTTATGTAAGCCGACAGCTCTGCAAATCTCCAACTTTGAAGTTGAAACTTGACATGCACGTGCATGTCACGTACATTAATAATACTACCTAGGTACATAGGTATCCATTATCAACTATGTACATTGTACCTTCTTCTATTCCTCCGAAATCCTGGCTAGTTTACGATACATAGGTACATACATAGTACTAGGTACTACGGTACTAAGTGTCTGGAGACTGGCGCATCATGTGCAAGTACCTAAGTACTAGGTATTCCAGGCAGCGGCAGAATAGGTAATAGGAGGTAACTAGATCCAGCGGCGATACGCTGAAAACGCCGACAACACTAGTACTAAGTCAACATCGTGTATGAACATAATGTTGCCCCGCGCCGGGAGAAACGGCCTGATTTTATATCATCTACAACGGTGTTTAGTATACTTACGTCCGTTACCCCCTTTAATGCCATTGACATACACTTCCATAGTAGTGACGTATGACTCAAGATACACTCACGAGCATGATGCTCTAACACTTGGAATTCAACATCATAGACAATTATATAGCTGAAAATGAAGTATAAAGCCCCTCCTCGCTGCTCTCTAAAGAGACTCGTAAATCAAACCACACACACATATATCCATCATCTTAACTGAATCCTACGAACTCTCTATCATCTCTATACCTAAAACTTAGTTCCAACCCAACATTCACCATTTACAATGGCCAAGTTCGATAACAAAACCACAAGCGAGGATGTCTTCGAGGTCTTCGGATCGCAAATCAAAGGTCGCACCTTTGTCCTTACCGGTGCAGGCATGCCCAGCATTGGCTGCCAAACAGCTCTCACCTTAGCCAAAGGCTCGCCCGCGCATATTATACTTGTCTCTCGAACTCTGGAGAAGGCAGAGCCAGTGTTGCAGAAGATTGCCGAAATCGACAGCTCCATCAAGACTTCGTTCGTGCCCATAGAGCTATCCGACCAGGACTCCGTACGCCAAGGAGCTAAGGAGATCCTGGCCCAGGCCCCTAAAATCGATGTTCTTATCAACAGCGCCGGTGTGATGGCTATCAAGGAGTACACCGTCGACAAGAAGGGCATCGAGATGCAACTATCGACCAACCACGTAGGCCATTTCTTACTCACTAACCTACTCGTCCCTGGCTTGCTAGCTGCCGCATCCTCTTCTGGCGGAGCCCGCGTCGTCAACTTGACCAGCGCTGGCTATCTCGCCTCACCCTTCCGCTTCGACGACTACAATTTCTCCGGCGGCAAAACCTACAACATGTGGCTCGGCTACGCCCAGTCTAAGACGGCCAACATTCTCTTCTCCTACGGCCTGACGAAGCGCCTGGCAAGCCGCGGCGTCACGTCGACCGCTGTACACCCTGGCATGAACCTCGACACGGTCCTCGGATCTCACCTCAATGTGGAAGATTACGCCGAGATCCCCGCCGTCGCAAAGGCTACTACGGGCATTGACTGGAAGACCGAAGAGGTCAAGAACCTTTCGCAGATTGCCGCTACTTCGCTCATTGCGGCGCTCGACCCGGAGCTTCCCGCTAAGTCGCCCGCTTATTTACAGGATGGTGTCGTCTCTCCCGCCTTGACCCATGCAACTGATCCTGATAGTGTTGAGAAGCTGTGGAAGCTTAGCGAGGAGCTTGTTGGACAGGCCTTTGAGTACTAGATGTAGTTACGACAAGTAGGCTATAGAGAGGTACCTTAGTCAGATACTAGGTATGTAAGATGTTGAAATATTCAGGTGGCTGGGTGCAGTGGCTGATAGTATCCGCCCTACACCTGTGGCATATATGTATAATCTACATACAAGCACTTCCTATTGAATCCGCCGTATCTCATATCTTGCCATATACCTATTGAAGACTCTAAAATCATTGTTAAGTACTTGTATCCATATCTACCTCCCAACAGAATCAAAGTGTGTACTAGAAAGCTTCAACATCAGAGATCTTCAGTCTTACAGTTAGCCACAAATAGGGGGTTCACCACGATCTGAGTGAAAGTTAAAAAATATCAATGCCCACATCCTTTAATGCTACGTGACAGAGAGATCCGATCCCCATACCTTGCTCCAATCTCGGACGTGTCAGCACTTTAACTTCTATCAATGCTACCATCAACCGAGCAACCTCGGTTCAATAACACACTCTAATCTTTTGAGTGCACTCGGTTAGGTAGGTACCTACTTTCAATGATACTCGATAACACCAAAGGTCATGTCATGCTTTCCATGTGATTGGGACATGAAGATAGTATAACATTGCATCACCGAAAAGCTCAAAGGGCAGAAAGCTGTCTATTTCGTCAAATTTGTAATGCGAAAGTCGTATTGGGGGCCGCACTTCGCTCGTAGGATCCGCGGCTGCCGGTGTTACCGGCGTTGCCCGTCGCACGTAACAGCTTCCAGATACCCTATTTGTCGGTCTAATGCAACAGAGATAGTGGTATTTACAGGTCTCTACTGTTCCTAATTAGTTCGAAGCCAAGCCGCCTAAATACGCATTCGGCATTCGTTTACCCCAGACCAACACACTGGGAACCAGGTTAAGGGGGAAGCTCTCCTACTGTCATACTATATAGATATTTATATCACATTCTAGCTAGCTACTCAATAACGTACATATCCAGCTGCCCATTCAGGCTAATCTAACATGCCATAAACTTTGAGAGTGAATCTTTGACGGCACTTACCCCTGCCTCCTAACTGAAGTAGTAGGTAGGTAGGTAGGTTCTAGGTAATACAGCATTACTCACGCCTAAACATACCCAATTAATCGCGATGCGCAGCAGCCGCCAGATCGACGTCCGTATTGGGCCAGAACCGTGTAAGGTCGCCGAGAGGGAGGTTGAGGGTGATGCGCATCTCGCCCGCCATGATGATGACACACATGTACCATCCCAGCGACGCCACGACGAACAGCAGAGCTCCGCCAGCCTAGGTAATTAGCAAGTCAGCTAGCGCCAATACACATTGTCGAAGTGGATATGGATGCAATATACGAACCTTTTGCAAGTGAATCGCAGCCTCGAAATCGCCCGCCGCAAGCCTGAAGTACGAGCCGGAGAGGACCCACACCGCGCTTGTCGCGGAAGCGAAGATCATCGCGAACACGGCATTCACCTTCAACGTGAAGATGAAGAAGGTGAACAGCGCGAAGCCCCAGACGATGAGGTAGATGCCCACGACAGAGTTGTACTCGGGCGAGGCCATGCCGGTGGGGTCGCCGGCGGTGGCGTAGGGCTCGCCGAGCTGCAGCGTGGGCAGCGACATCAAGCCGAAGGAGAGCCAGAAGACGGCGTACAGGCCCATGGCCATCATGGGGAAGAAGTTGCCCATGATCCACTCGAACACCATGGAGAAGAGGAGCAGCACGGGGCCGACGAAGAAGAATATGCCGCTGGTGAGGATTGGTCAGTAGGTAGGTTAATTTAGCCGCGATAGACAGGGGTGTGGGTGGGTGGGAAAAGGGGGGCATCGAAATGTCAGGTGCAGATGGGGAATCCTTACGCCACGGGTGTTGTTCCTGACGCACCTCCCCATCCCATGAGGATGATTGAGAAGGTGAAGGTCGAGATCACGAATCTAAAAAGACATCAGTGTTTTGCTTGTATATCTTCGACGGTACTATGGACGTGAACTTACCCGACAATACCAAGAGGTGTCGGGTTAGCGAATCGTCGGTTGTAGTCGCCGACATGGGGCACTTTTGGCGTGAGGTACAGCTTAATCGAATCAGCAAACTGACGCAGTAGAGATGCCGCCCTCAAGCGATCTAGCTCACCTTCTCGAAGAGCTCCGGGGGCATCGTCACACTGGTTTCCGTCCGGTGCAACCCCTTCTCCTCATCATGATGGTTAAAGATAGGGTTCGTCATGATGGCTTAGGTATTTGTCAAGCTATAGTCTCTTAGATTGCCGACAAGACGGGAGGAAGCACGATTAGCAATGCTTAATAAAACAAACTGTTTTTGAAGAATAATCATCCAAACCAGGGGAATAGCTACCTACTTTCTCGACCTTTAATAGTCGGTTGCGCCGTGGCATTCTGCGTCGAACTCCGAATAGGCTGGAGTGCCAAAAAGATTTATTGCGTAGTTACATTCCCATATAATGCACCCCTTTCGCAAGTAACCATAATTGCCGGATCCTCTCGCCCTGCGTCCAATCACAGGGCCCCGCGCGCTTAGGATACCACGTCCCGCGGCGCGTATAGCTCCAGAGTACCGTTGTCTAGGCCCTCTGCCGAAAGGGCCAAGACCAGCCAATCTCCAAAATATACACAGCCGTGAATGCCACTCCGGTGCGGGGCCTGGCCGTAAGAAGCAGTTGGCAAGCCCTTTCCCATAAGTAACAAGCCCTTTTCCGTTCACTTGTTGTGAGGGCCATTTAAAATCGAATATAGAGGAGCTATTAGCCAATTGGTTGATATATAATGCTGAAATAAGGGACGACTAGCAAGGGAAACTGGAAGGTGGCACGCTTCCGCCGAGCTCACTATCAGGATACCGAATGGGCAGTGTTGTGGCTCAGGGCCTTCATCGGTCTGTTCTTCGATATGGCTTACTATTGGGGCTTGACCGAGAACGTAAGGTGAAACAGGTTAATTGATACCGATTACAGAATTCGGGGCGCCATGGCCTTGGTTACCTAGGGGAATAGAGGCTTGCCCTCCCAAAAACGTTATCTCAGCGTGGTCTCAGTGATACACAGCTGAGAGGTATATCATCCATCAGTCATCCAAAAATGGATACTACTTGACGTTTTCAGCCGTGGCTGTATAATGACAAGGCGCAATTACGGACATTACGGGCATATGGAAAGTCAGCCCATTCCTTTCCGCAAGTCGCCAATCTGAGTTAATCTTCAACGAGCCGGAATGCAACGTCATGTGAGCCGCCAATTCCGGGTATCATCATAAGAGCTTCTTCCTAGCACGTACTTAGGCTGTCGAACCAGCTGTCATTTGTGTCAGGGACAACATCTTATTTTTTTCTTGCAAATAATTCCTAATTTCATAGTAGAATCGAAAAGATCACATGTGAAGACGAGCCACCAGCCAACATGACAACTCAGAGATAGATATGTCGGGTCCGCCCAAGCTGTTGAAACACTGAGTACCTAGGTAGGTTAGAGGTCTTCGTTAAATCATACCTATCAGGCAGGTGATGGCCAACGGGCAATCACATGCAAGATTGTGAAATGAATGCCTACCTACATATGGCACCTAAGTGTGTTGTCACTTATCATCACTTGAGTTAACACAGCCCTATCAAGCAGATCTACGCAATAGTTTACGATGAGATAACGGCTAACCGGCTACCCAGTGCTTGTTGATTGTCTGTGTATGCTCTGCTCTTTTACCCCCACGCTGGAGCATGTTAAGATGCCTGCCTGCCTGCCGCATCCAGCCTCCTGCACGATGTCGTGATGGATGCCAATGCAAAGTTAATCGCAGAGCCGCCGTTAACTACCGGGTGGGTATCGAATCAGAGAGTCTGTAGACTGGTCCTAATACCACGCTGGCTAGATCTACCAGTTCGTTCGTGAGGTTGATAAGCATTAGGTAAAAGTTGCATAATTTGAGCATTCCTATTTCATGAGGTGAGGATAGGTACCCAGCCGGATAACCAGATCGAGGTTGGTATCTACATTAGGAATGATGATATTGACCTTCTTGATGCGTACTTCAATCCTCGTGCTCGGGGGTGTCTATCTTGCCAGCAGGACTAAGTACATCTAACTAACCTATCCCAAATGGGTTATCCGCATGGGTATCACGTGGATCAACGGACTCTGGGAAGTAAATCATATGACTTGGATCAAACAAGAGTAGACGAGGCAGTGTGACCCAAGCGTGGGACGCTCGCCTGCAAGCAACATATATTATTATCCCTAGTTCCTGGTAACTCATGTTATATATGGCTTGAACCTCTTCCCCGCATGCGCATACCACTTGGAAGATTCATCCATCTTGTCCCCCTAACCTACATAACCAGACCTACCCCCTTAAGGTACCATACGGACTTGCCAGACGTTCTGTCATGAATGGGACCCCCCCTTTGACACTCAACAAACAAGGCCTGGTGTTGCAGGTGCCTGAGGCATCATAGGCTCCACTATGCCATATATTGGCACTCCACCAGTGTAGTCAGGGATAAAGCAAGCTTATTCTTTCATCGTCCTTCGTTTTGGTTGCAGCAATACTGCAACACCTGGTTAATCATCTCGGCTACCATCCTAGGGGGCTCGATTATGGCATCTGATGGCCTTCGATGAATTCACAAGGAGTATATCCCAAATAGTTTCCCAGGTAATCAATCATTCCCATCACGGTAGCAATCGAAAGCGGCCAACTAACTTCCGCCTCTACTATTAGACGCCATCTGTTGCAGCTTCTGCTGCAACCATGAAGAAGAGGAAAGGAAGAATGCTTGCTTGATTCCTAACTACAGCGGCGGAGTGCCAACATATGGCCATATGACTCTAGTGGATTCTATGGTGCCTCAGGCACCTGCAACACCATCATTGCTAAAATGCATCGAATGCTCGGGCAGTCACCTATTATGCTTCTTAAAAGTTAGCCCATTATCCCGCATGTGGTCATAGTTGCTAGCCATGAAGTCGCTAAACAAGTACGGAATCTATGACTCTGGGTTCGTCTATTGACCAGTCACAAGACCAAGGAACTGAAAGCAGCCCAACTGAGTGTCAGCCCAGACTTCGCACCCCGATATCTGATGACTCTTCCGGCCGTCAGTACACGGAAAGCTAAATCACATCTACGAATTATTAACAAGTTACCCCGTATTAGGGAGCCATAACAGCTTGACCAAGTAGCCACAGATCCAATATTCGACATCATCGAAGCGTTATTAGGTGCCTACCTAAGTACCTAGGCTATGGATGAAGACACGGGGGCTCGTCGCCTAGATCCATCTCTCCAGGATGGACTCGCCCGCAAGTTCAAGACAGTATCTGGGACTGCGTACCTACCAGAGGATCAGCCCCAGAGGCGTAGAACTATCACGCAATGAAACATTTTCAAGTGATGGACTTCGACTGCCTTGGTCGCTACCATCCCGGGGTCTCCATAAGACGGGTGCATTCAGGGAGCTACACCTTACAGCAACTCGGAGGTATGATGTCTCGAAACGTCAAAGGAACGAAAGCTAGAGCACACCAAGACGAGTTCTATGAGTTGTGCTGAAGCATGTTGGCCCTTACCCTACGTACAAGATATCTAATTGCGTACCGCCTGAGGCGACGGAACAGACGTCTGACGAGCTAAAGACATTTCTGCCTTGTGGATGGCATACCACAAGGACCGCGATTACTTGGATTATCCACGAGATAGACCGAGCACCACACGCCTTCAAGACTGTGTACGCGAAGCTAAACAGTATCAGATATCTCTGGTCCAGGTACTGCACGAGATCTAGCCACCATCCGCAAGCTATTATCCCCTATCTATATCTCAACCACCATTAAATCATCGTGGCTGTGATATAAGTCAGAGCTGCAGCTGATTATTTCGTTCCCAGGCGCCAAGTTACCTAGGTGTGGATAAAGACTTCTGACAAGCGATTAACGTCGTAGGCTAGTTCAAGGTTGAGTCAGAGTTAGGTGCCTATACATACCTACCTAAGGTTTAAAGGTTGTACGCTGAGAATGACTCTATATTATATCAAGACAGCGGACTTGAATGACAACTTGGTACCTAAACCTCTTCAGGAACTATCAATCACCAGCTTTCTCTATAGCCTCACCAAGTACCCAATATGCACCAGTGCATCGCTCATTCTTTAGGGTGCAAGTCCAAGGGTGAACAGGGAGAGCCTAGATGTTAACCCCTGAATGATGACGGCAACCCTCTAATCGCCGTGTGAACAAGAGGCCACCATTTCGAGGCGAGTATACGATCAATTGCATGTGGAAGTTCTTAAAATCATCTCTATGGTCTATCATTTGCCTTGGATATGTGCTTTGCTTTCCTTCATATCCAGGGGGTGTGAGACGCGGCAGGTGCTGTACAAGTCCCTTATGCTACGCAAACACCATTTCAAGCCTTACATTAGGTGTAGTATACCTGTGCATGGGCCATAACGTCGGTGCAGAAGCTTGGAGTTTATATTATCACGATGTAACTTCCTCCTAGAGCTACCTATACCTACCATTTATATTCGCTAGGCATCCTAGCCGCGAGCAACGACAAAAGTTACCTGGGCAGCCAGAGTCAGAAGAAAGCGCAGCCCCTCGAGCTGTCCTGAAGCCAGACGGGCATGTACCATATGATATACAGATGTCAAACCAACAACGCCTCTGTCACTTGAACAGCGTCGTATACTAGCATCGAGATTCAAAGACGATATGCCGCCGGGGTTACCTAATATGGCTGTTCTCGAGTCTGCCCGAAGCTTCTGCGAAAACAATCTTCCAGCAATAAAAGCTTCGATATTGATCCAGGCCATCGATGGTGAAGATGGTGATCCTACGGAGAACATGATGGACATACCAATGCTCTACGATACAGGAGCACAAGCCACAACAACCTCGGAAGAGCTGCCGAGTCCCAACAATTCCTTACTTCTCAAACTCCTCAACAGCCTCAATTGGCACAGGTTACAGCCAACAATATTCGGTTTACTAACACTGCTATTTCTTTGAATCTCATCGCAATTGTACGACCAAAGGAAGCGATGCCGAATCATTTCAACAGGGTGATTCTAGGCCAAAAAGGAGCAACGGACCAAGAAACTTCCTCCCGCACTTGTCGGGGGGGTTTGGAGTGAAATTCGAATCACTAGCGTCTACGATGTAATTCTAGAGGAAGTCAGGGATCCTAGGAGATTGTGACCACCCGCCACGATGAATCAGCAAGCACCTTCGTGCTGTCCACGGTATGTTCGTCTTTGCACCCCTCTGGGCGATTGCTCCAGGGGGGGGCTGGTTAGTGGGAATGATCATTCCCCCTTTTTTAGCTTCCAGGTGACGGCAAACTCCTACGCAGACGGTATCTTTCCTCTGCAAATCAAACTAACTATATTTCACTGATGGGTGTCCGTATATACCTATGTACTAGTCTCCAGGGTTACTTAAAATTGGTTTTATAACCGGGTTTACCGCCCGGCACAAGTTCCAACTAAGGGCAACTCTCATTCGAGTTGACTGACGCCGAAGCACAGCGATCTGGCTGGTACCTTTCCCCATGTTGGTACCTGTGGATGTGGACACTTACCCTACTTTTTCTTCGTCTGTATTGTGAATATTAGTGTGTTACATAGTCCGAATTGGTGTTCCGGTGGATGGAGGGAGATGGTCTTGACAGGCAGATGCCATGAGTGGGTTAGGGCTTGATGCAGGCAACGATATATGTTGCACCAGAAGGACCGAGCATAAAAACTGTCGATGTATCAATACCGAGGATCCAGAGCATTATTGAGGATACAGATCTCGTTCATCGTGGCTAATTATCTTGACGGAGAACCCTGTATCATAGGTGTCAGAACCGATCCGCGAGCTTCGTGCTGTGATCTGGTCAAGAATGAGATTGTAGCTACGTAATACTACACCTATATTTGTGGATAGTAGCTCAGCTGCTTATAAACAACGGCTTCGTAATTCATCAGTAAGAGGTGCAAACAGTCAACTGTCAATGCCTGATCCACTCACGCGGCCTGATGAGACATCATATTTACCTGCGTGCCGAGGCATCCAAACTGTCGACGACATCTACGGAAACAGCACTCCTTTTATCACAAAGTACCCAGCATGTCTCCAGTAAACTAGCGCATGGTAGTAATCTTTTTTCATATATTTATTAGTCAAGAAATTCCATTTGAGGTATCCATAGATTTATTTCAAAAAAACACATCGAGAATCGGCCCGACACTAGTTTTGAGCCCCATACTTTCCGCGACGTCAAACAACAGTGCTACCATTGCTCATCAGTTAATAATTGTCTGGTTCATGTTGATAGAGTCGACAGAAGTTATACAGAGGATGTTTTAGTATCAGTGGTGTAGCTGATTCGCCACCTCCCCAATCAGTGAGTGTGCTGCAGTGGCAAACGGAGTAGTTGCTGGGCTCGTTCAAGCAGCCGAGGTACAACCCAAGTATTATGGCATTATTGAGATTTAATGAACTCATAAAATCTCACTCCAGGCACTATCAACCTTCATACAGAGTGGTCCATGCCATTGTGGATTTACGTATGATTAACACAACAGTGTGTGTATCAACCAGAACAGGTCCATTAAAGCACGAGTCCGACCCTACATTATGTTAGTTTGTCTTTTCGTATCATGATAGGAGACTCCATTAGAATTACATTCTTCAACATACCTTCAGCGGGTGCGAAGGCTCAAATGCTGGCGCGAGTTAGCACGTAGCACGTAGAACGTAGAGCTGGTGATATGGCTTCACTTGAACGATGACGAATCCGTTTTTCTTCGTGTGCTGTGCGATTAGTCAGTAAGTGCCCAGCATTTAATGATTCAACCAGAAACACATTTACTCATCCGTCCGTGCCCCCCTATACCGCGCCGGAAATAAATATAATACCGGTAGCATTGTGCCGCTTCGATGACCTGATCACATCAAATCAGCCAATGAGACGTCGCCGTGAAAAAAATGTGAATCAAGGAGGTAGTCTTGCATCTCGTGTCTGAGGAAAGGGGACGTTACGGGGACACCTCTCTCTACCACAACTGGTCACGCTGCTGATTTCCTGATACAACCCTCTCTCTGCACGAGAAAAATACCTCTGTTTCGTGGTACGAGCCGTTGGTGTACCTAGGCCATCTTTACATATCACATCATGATTCTTGCCCAACACGGGCTGCACCAAGTATTATTGGCCGAAATTTCTATTCCTCGAGAAGGAAATAACTGCAGTGTGCGCTGGGAGAAAATTCCACCAATCACCCGCTGGCAAAAGGCTCTGAGATTCCTCCCAACATCCCATCGTTTAAGCATAACTATTCTTGGTACGAAATCCTTTATGATGCATCGGCAGTTGTTCAGCACGTTTCCGAGCAAATGGATGCGTCAAATTTTAGAACAAACATTCCGGGCTGAACTGCAGCATGGCCTAGGCCGCGAGGCAGAAGAGAAAACTCGGGCCCGGGAGCCTGCTGCAAATTTACACTGCAAGGGCTCCGGTTTGTCAAAGTCGCAGATAGATGGCAGAGAAAGGATGCATTGCAGAATGTTAGCTGCCGTACGGTATTACTTTCTTACCAACTGCCTTCTGCTTTCACTTGATGTGGAAAGGCTCTGCTCCTATGCTTGGCGATATTTCCCGCATCTTGCTTACCGTCTTTGATCGCAGAATAGAGCTCTTTCGCTGATTTGACATGACATGACATGACATATCGGTAGTCTGTACCTATCAATGCAATGTTCACATGCAACAGCAGAGAAAGAAAAAGAAAAAAAGAATCAACGTATGCGTTTTCGACACATCCTCCTCTTTCAGGCTGAAGGTAGAGACCTACGATATACGATCTCAACAGACTCACTTGTGCACCTTTTAGCTCAAAGTATTTGTCAGATCGATCTAGAGATACCCAAAGATCTATCGATAAATGAAGTGCATAGAAGAGCCGAGCCAGGTTGAATGAATAGTAGCAGCCACTGCATTATCGTGGAAACCGTAGCCGGGCTGAACTCGAAGCCAAGTGTCCTCCTCATATCAGTTCCTGCGGGCTTCCTGCATGTTGAATTTCAAATCGCACGAACACTCACCCTCCCATGCGAAGGAATGCTTAGGCTAAATGTCTACTTCCAAACCCTCCCTCCTATCACCTACGAAGTATCCTCTCAGCCCTTGAAAAGTGGCCCCCCCTTCCCCTCCCTTGACTAGAACCCTCCAGCCGGTCGGGGTTGTAAGCTGAGGCGAGAAGAGCTCAGCTTTGTCCTACACTGATTAATCTCGGCTAGCATGAAGAGATTTTACTCCTACCTACCCTACCTACATTCTAGCCACGCTTCTTCAGCACGCGTGTGGCAGACTTAGGTATGGTGGCCTTCTAGAATACTTGCCGATCTCGCATCGAGCCAGACGCTTCCAACCAACACGGGAGGGCTAGGCCAAGAGCTTAGGTCATGATGCCAACGCCAATGCCAATGCCACCGCGGGACATCCACCATTCGCCTCTGCATTCTAAAATTTTCGCCAACCGTTACATCCTACAACCCGTTGGGGCAGGATGATAAGATAAGTGTGGCGAAAAGAAAAAAAAAGGATGGCTGAATCTGACGAGACAAAAGCCCGACAGCCTAGCCCAATAGTCAATACCCGGTCGGCAGACTGGTGTAGTCACGTGGGGACGCGAGGTAAGTAAGTCCTCGTCACCAGCTTCTAGATCCGTCGCGTCGGCAGTTCTCACCATTGTTTTCCTTGAGGCTTCTTTCGGAAGGCATACGCGGGTGTGTGAACGGCAGCTCAAGCCACAAGCCCAGTCCCCACATATATAGAAGGACCGCGGGGCCTTTTCGGTCCTCCTTAGCGGCGGTACGGACCGTGCCGGGTCCTCTTAGGTGATACAAAGCTGCACCGGAGCTAACATCCTGCCTTGCCGTGAAACCACTAGGTACTAGGCAGGTACTAGGTAAGCTTACCCTACCTACCTCCTTACCTCCCTTCTAACTAGGGGTTCCAACAACGGCGGCTTTAGGTTGATAGGGGCTAACATGTCGAAGAGTATGAAGTATGAACAGATACTTATCTTTATCTTACCCTGCATAGTGAGAGAACGCGTGCCTGCTTTGTCCGATATATGGTGCTGCATGCTGATACCTATACGTCCCTGCCGATAGGTTCACTGTCGGGGGGTATACCGTCCAGCCCTTCCCAGTATGATTGGCCACGTGGGTTCCCAACCGTCCCCCCCCTCCCCTCCTCCACTCTCCCACTCTCCCTCCATACACCATGTTGTCAAGTTCGCATGCGATCGGGGACATTCGAAGCGGGTCCTGCGTGCTTAGGCGAGAGATACCTCCTCGCACGATATGGGTCGATATGTGGCAAGATGGTCTTTACGGCAAGCAAAGGAGCGCTGGTATGTATCGTGCTGTGCTGGTGGACGAAGAAGAGACAAACAAGGACAGGCGGTGGACGTTGCACACCGGCCGCCCCCTTTATTTCCCGCAATCCCCTTACTTACCCCGCTCGCGTGCGCGTTTGAGTCGTAGGGCAGGAGATGAGAGAATTCGCGCGGATCGCTCAGCCGTGGGAATGAATGTGGATGCGTTCGTTCGTTCGTTCGTTCGTCTCGATCGATTGCCCGCCTGGGCACCTAGATGCGAGAAGTTAGAAAAGGGGGATGGGGATGGGGATGGGGGTCCGTTGGTTGGCGATGGATGCATATGTAATCTACACACAAACACCAACGTAAGCATACCAAACCCTGGACAAATTCGTCGTTTCACCCTTACGAATCAAAGAAAACGATAATACAAATGATGATGGG
The DNA here is from genome assembly GCF_022984875.1 of Hypoxylon fragiforme. Taxonomy (NCBI): domain Eukaryota; kingdom Fungi; phylum Ascomycota; class Sordariomycetes; order Xylariales; family Hypoxylaceae; genus Hypoxylon; species Hypoxylon fragiforme. Next base: position 295,639 of record NW_026054760.1, read on the forward strand.
TAATCATGACAATCACAATCACCCGCAGGTGTCGCATCGGCGGTGGGAATTTTGCCCACCTACGTACGCATTCATTGCGAAGTTGTCGTGGTTCATTCACGAACGAATCAACACGTTACGAATTGAACGTCGTTGGGCAAATTTGTCATGGGATGGATGTTACATATGGTTACGCTACAACGACGCCCCCCTCATTTATCCTTGAGGCTGCTTCACTGCTACCCTGGACTGGGTTTTTCGCCATGCAACGGCAATAGTTATATGTATATATAAATATATATCCATATAAATATGTAACGGGGGCCCCTGTACCTGTATCCCAGATAAGATCTCGTGTGCGTGGGTTGCCCGCGGGTGTGTCAAACGTGGGCGCGGGTTGGTGGCCAGCCAGCCCTGCCCTAGTGTCGATGGTGGACGGTCGAGGTGGAGAGAGGTGGTGTTGAAACAAATCCCATCCAATTCCAATGCGTGTGGTGGTCTCGATTTTTTTTTATCGTTGCTTTGCTTTCGGGTAAATAGGTTCTTGGCCCTGTTCCCAGGCCAGGTGCCCAACTTCGGCCTCGTTGCCGGTTCGTGAACCAAGGTCCCGCTGTCACTGTAACACCGCAGCCCAAAAAGAAAGGGCCATAGAAACATCGAACCTTGAACGGGACAGGTCTTTCGTTTCGGCTTGGCGTATCTTATAAATCGAAGAGCCTCTTCCATACGTCGCATTTGTCAGAATCTCAGATCGACGTCAAACACACCACACCCCCCCCTCACTCCGAGCATCGGATATCAAATTATCGTGATGAAGATTTCAAACCAACGTTGTTCGAACCGGCCTTGGTTGATAATCATCATTACGAAGTCATCGAAAACACTCTGAAGAGATTTTGAATAATGATTGCTGGTGGAAGTCGCCGAGGTTCCCATTAGGTAATCAGGGGTGGCCGTCATCTATATCACGATGTCATATACCCCTATTCGACAGGGGCTGTTACCAAACAAACGACGTGCCTAAAACCTATAAACAATTAATTGTAAACATAACTTTGAAAACATCAATCGAAGCAATACGCCAATTCAATTATCGCAGTTTTCAATCATCTAAGGTTTGTATTGATAGATATCATAATTGATATCATAGAGCATTCATAGATACTACTCCAGACTTGGTTGACTTTCACATGTCAAATAGTTACTCCAATTCGTAACCCTCTCAACTCATTGGCCGCACAAAAAGTCATCATAGTAAGAAATCGCGAATTGGTTGAATTGTCTTTGATTCCACGACCATAATACAGTAAGCACTTTCTACCTACATATCCGTAGCTAGACATCTACATCTCCCTGGCGTAAGAACCCACCTATACATATATATAGGTTCCAAGTTGCCATAGACCATAGTATAATATAACAGAGACTTGCACTGCTGCTGCGCGTAGCCCTTGTGATAAAACAAAAGCTCTTCTTCTTCTTCCCACCTGATCTACCATCCCAAAAATCGTAGAACTAGCCCTTCGCTTCCGAGAGGGAACAAGAAAAAAGGGATGATATACAACAACACCAACACCTCAGAAAATGCCCTCTCCCCCCTTTTCTTTTTTCCTTTCGTAGAGAAAAAGAAAAAAAAAATCGACCGCTAAGCCACGACCCCGCCAATCCGCCGCGCAACAACCAACGCCGCCGCAGTGCCCAAAAAAAAAAAGCAGGATGTGATATTGGAAGACCGTCCCCGATACTATTTCGATTAAGGTATCAATTAAATAGCATCATAAAAAGATAGATATATATGTGCAAATTTTGTTTGTTGTTTCTCTAGGTTAGATAATTCGTTTCGTTTCGTTTCGTTTCGTCTTATCGCGCGGAGGCCCATCTATCTACCCCAGCTTCTGGGCCGATTTCCGGGAGATGAAGACCTCGAGGCCCTCCTGCACGACGAAGAAGGTCGCCTTGGCCTTGAGCGGGCGGCCGGGGTAGGCGAGCTCGAAGTTGAAGTCGCGCAGCAGGCGCGGCACGACCTTGTTGATCTCGAGGAGCGCGAGGTTGCGCCCGATGCACACGTGGCTGCCGCCGCCGAACTATTACATCACACGACTTTAGTAAAACAAAAATAAAAAAAGGGCAAAAGGGGCGGTGATGAGGGGAAAGAGAAAAAAAAAAAAAACTTACCTGGAACATATACCGCTCCATCACCCGCGCATTCTCCGCATCCTCCAGCCACCTCTCAGGCCTAAAGACATCCGCATCCTCGCCGAACGTCGCCGTGTCGCGGTGCAGCACCCAGCCGTTGAGCGCGAGCCTGGTGCCGCCGGGGAAGTGGCGGCCCTCGATCTCGACGCCCTCGGGGGGCGCGAGGCGGCCGATGTTGAGGCCGACGGCGGGGCGGACGCGCATCGACTCCTTCAGGCACGCCTGGAAGTACGGGAGGTTCTGCGCCTCCGTCCACTGCACGTTCCCTTGCTCCTGGATCGTGCCGTCGCGCACGGCGAGCTCCAGCTCTTCGACCAGCCGCGCGATCACGCGGGGCACGGAGAGCACGTTCCAGAAGAAGGATTGCATGGTCGAGGCCGTGGAGTCGGAGCCTGCGAAGCTGTTTGTTGGGGGTTAGTTGAGATGGTCGATCGACTTGGGGGGGAGGGAGGGGGGATGGTAGGAAACTTACATAGCGCCGTGCGAAACAGCAAAGATATCGCCCTCGTGGAAGCGCTCCTTGTCCTTCAAGTGGCCCCTGATCAGCGACGAGAGCAGATCCTCACGCCCGTCGCCACCGGCGCCTTTTCCGTCGCGCTCCGCCTCAAACGGGCGGCGCTTCTGCATCTCCTCGACCGCGATCCTCGTGATGAGCGCGTTGCCGGGGTTCAGGGCCGGGATGAACTTCCACAGCGGGTTCCGCCTGAGCAGGAAGTCGAGCTCGGGGATCTGGCCGACGATGCCGTTGTACTTCTGGCTGTTGTCGATGGTCTTGATGGCGTTCTCCTTGTCGACGCCGGCGGCCATGAAGCCGAAGGAGCGGCCGAAGGCGACCTCGCCCAGCACGTCGAACGCGAAGTAGTGCAGCCAGTCGCCGAGGTTGACGACGGGGTTGCGGCCGGGAAGCCCGGCCTGCTGGAAGCCCGGGATCGCGGTGTCGGGGCAGAACTGGTCGAGCCGGCTGACGAGGTAGTCGATGGTGTCGTCGATGAAGGGGCTGAGCTGGCGCATGGCCGCCATCGAGTACGGCACGTTGGCCACCTTCTTCTTCATCGCGTGCACGTCCTCCCGCGTCTCCGTGAAGATGTCCGGGTTCTCCGGCGGCGGGAACACGTTGTAGAAGTCCGTCTTGTAGAAGCGCTTGCCCGCCGAGAGGACGTGGCGCGCGACCAAGGGAGAAGAGAACGAGAGCTCGTTGGGCGCGATTCGCACGATGGGGCCATACTTGCGGTGCAGTTCTATGTGGTCTAGATGTGTGTTCTCACCAGCTGTCGAGATGACCTTCCAGAGACGGGTGAAGGAGGCCAGGAATGGGCCGGGGTACTGGCGCAGGGGAGAAGCATAGCGTTTATATAAAATCCGGAAGACGAGGAAGAGTGGTATGAGATAGGCCCACTGCTCCTTGAAGATTCTCCATGCCGCAAAGAGAAGGGTGCGGGTAGGGGAGATGGTGTTCTCGTCTGTACTCATGATGGCGAGCAACCTAACACGAAGGCAAGATACTAACTAATCTTTATACAGGTTGATGGGGGAGAGATAGAGATAGCCAGGGTTAAGATGGGGGGGGGATTCCTCAAGTCCTCTTAAGAAGACCTCCAGCAACGGGTTAGTTGAAGTTCCCTTGGTTTATATCGTCACACACCACTCGACTCCTGTTGAAGGAAGTCCCGGGCGGTTTAAATACAAAAGGAGTAGGACGATGCCAAGTGAATGTGTGTTTCTGATGTCACTAAACTACTCCCACATATAGATAGATAGGGTGACAGCCAGACAAAAGGTTAGGTAGGTCTCTTGATGATATAAGACCAGATCCAGATTAATCAGATATAAATGTATTATTCAGAATCGTTAATCAAAAAAAATTTAGGGCGCTCGGCAGACAAACATGTTATCGATGGTCCAGATCTCACGGCAATTTAGATATATGAAAGAACCCCCATTAATACCTACATACTGTACCTACTGCGTGGTTCGGGTAAATCGTACACGACCAACTTTCCAACAACACCACTGTTTGATCCGCGATGGATGGTTTGCATAGCTTACTCAAGCAATTATTAACCTCGGGAGGGTACACAACAGAGCCAATCAGTGAACTGCCGATGAAGGTCTATACCTTTGAACGAACGTTCACGACTGAATGCCTGAGCGTCCGGACGCCATGTGGATAGTCAAGGCTGGGGGATTGCGGGGAGGAAATCCACCTAACTGAGGATTAGGTACGTAAGCCGTCGTAGGGGAACAAACAAGGTTAACGCCGTTTCCTGAGGTCCAAGAGTTGCGAGTACCTAGTGTGAGAGTACCTTGTGTAGACAGGAAACGTATAGGTAACAGAGTGTTTCGGCAACTGAAATGAGACCGGGACGGATCCGTAGGCCTGATGGGCATGAGCCTAACGAAACTAATGACACCAACAATTCCCAGATGACCCCAGGGGCGGTCGTATAGAGTCTCATAGATTCAAATGCCGGGGATAAACTACGTAAACGTGGTATTGGTGTCCACACCATTTAGCGAAGCTTGGCGCCGGCGCCGTGGTTATGGGTGGTTTATAAATATGGGAGCCACCAATCATCGTCGTGGGAACGTCATTCAAACCAAGTCCTAGCTCCTTGTCCATCTAGGCAACTAGGCTACCAGGTAGGTACTTAACCTGGGTTATTGGCATTATTGCTAGTAGTCTTGTAGATGATACTAGCTCTTCTGCTTTAAATTGTATTGAAATTGTATTGAAATTACATAGGATCTAAGTACCTAACCTAGGTAAGTACATACCTACATACCTACATACCAAGATACATACATAGGATATATGCAGGTGTCCTGTTACCGTCTTGTGACACTTTTCAATATGTATCCGATTATAGGTAGGAATGTGACTTTTCACGTTACATACCTATCTAGGTAGGTAGGCACGTAGGTATGTAAGCAAGTCCATCCCATCCGGACGTGACTTGGACTGCAAAGAAAAGGAGGGAAAATCATCGTCTACCTAACCAACAATTACCTATTCGCGACATCGAGATTCGATTCGAAAGTGGGCTCTAATAACTACGTGTTGGCAAGGTGCTTACATAGGCTTTCTGATTCAACGAATCAACTCACGGGAGTTAACTAACAATTACTTATCATTCGTTAGGTAGCTACCATGATAATTGAATCAACCGCAATACGAAGAATCATGCTCATTTGATAAGAGCTTTTGGTATCATTCCTCTTGACCATTCGTCCATTCGTCCGTTCGTCCATTTTTGTTATTCGTGCGCAAAGGGGGCAGTAGAGGGGAGAAGAATATGAAGAATGAAGCGCGTTGGAAAATGAGATAAACTTGGAAAGATAAAAAGAAACAAGCGGTGGCTAAGCAGGCCAAATCAGTGGGCAGGTATCAGGTATCGAACAAAGCTTCTTCTAGTGCGAGTTCTCACTCATCCCACTTTTTCGCTTCGGCCCCGTCAGGGGGTTGTGTGTCGTACTTCTTTTGCTTGGCTTCCGCCCAGCTGGTGCTAAGAGATGTGCCATTACTTTCGATATAGCTCTTCATCATCGCTCTTCTCGTATCGTCGTCCGCGTCCTTGTATATCTTCTGGAAGAAAGAACCTACGTCCCCATCTTTGGCGTCTTCTTCATCGTCGTCTAAGTCGGTGATCTTATCCCAATTCACCGCTCCCTTCTTGGAAGATGTGGGGTAGGCTGGGGCACTAGAGATGCTAGAACTGCTAGCGGCCTTCGCCGCATTCACTTGGCTATTGACCGGGGCAGGCTTATTGATAGGATGAGGACTAGCTTGAGTACGATCGTCTGTAGACTGACCCACACTTGGAGTAGATGATGGGGCCTCGGCTGCTGCACGAGGGGGGTCTGAGGTTTTCTCGGCTGTCACGGCTGCAACCTTGGAGTCTTCCAGGCCAGCATGGATCTTTTGTAGGAGAGCATCGTACCAGCCAAGCTGGTCATCGCCAAAGGCCGGGAGTCCGAACTTGTAAGGATCCTTGTGACTAGTAACTACATGTTAGCGGCTGTGTCTCCTTATTTTGTTAACCCTAAGCGGATTTAAATCGGGAATTGAAAAACAAACCCTTGTTTCATAAAATATTCGCCAAACTGCTCAAGAGAAGGCCTGTGAGAGTCCACGCTTCCGGATATAACATTACCGAAGAACTCAGCGTTCGCACTTAGTAAAGCTGGCCATTTTCCGGGCGTTTCCTTCTGAAGGACCAGTTCTATTTTCATAGACTTTACATTGTATTTGATCTCATCAGGCTTGATCTTACCCCAAAGGTAGAGATGGATATATTTAGGGTATACGCCGGTGGCGTCGGCGGCGGCGGTTGGTCCTATGACCACCTTGTGCTTATCCGCTGTCACGGACAGTCCATCAACAGGAATGTTTCGGATGAAGATATCAGCATTGATGGTATTTTCTGTCTGATAGAACCCGGATCGAAAGAACCTCTGCCGTCTCTGGCCCAAGAAGCGGTCATGATCTAGCCGCCAAGCGTCGTACGGATCATCTGACTCGCGATGGCGATCGCTCTCATGGTCGGTTGGGGAATCGACAACAACATCCTCATCCTTAGGCCGAATGGGAGGAGCTGCACCAGAGGTGTTTGGGTATTTCTCCATTGAAGTCACCTTGCGACCGGGATGCCCAGCAGGTGAATTCTGCAATTGAGTCAAGGCTTGAATGCGCCACGAGATTGCCTGGTTTCGCAAGGAAGTGACCTTGGCTCTTCCATTGTCTTGCATAGCGTCCTGAATGTCCGCCTGCCGATTGGCTGGGGCTTCTGCCCTAACATCACTGACTCGTACGGTGTAATTTCCATCACTGTCGACTTTGCTTAGCTGACCATCGTTTTCGGCAGCCTTGGCCTTGTCAAGAAGTCGAAGTGCCCAGAATGCGCAGATATCGGCGTCAGCATAGCGTTGTAGGCGTAAGAGGGTAATGCATCGTCGCAGTTGAGCCTCAATCATGAGGTCTCGGTTAGCTCGATCATAGGCTATTCTGAGAGCCTTCTCGGCATCTTCGAGGGCTTCGTCGAGTTTGTTTGTTCGTAAGTGGGCTTTAGATCGCTCGAGTAGCCAGAGGGGCGCGGGACGCTCTTTGATAACTTCGGATAATTTGCTAATACCGTCCTCGTATTGGCCGTGGGCGATAGCTTTGAGGCCCTGATCGGCGAGGGCTGTAGATGACATTTTGACGATATGAGATACGTATCGGTAAGGAAGATGTTTGGCGACTAGAAGAAAGTTCAAGTGATTGATGGTATTGAAATATCCGTACGTGAAGTCAGCCTAAAAACGAAAGGCTGCTCAGGCTATCCAGGTTACCTAGGTAGGTTACCTAATAATGCGACCAGCTTTAGGCAGTGCCTAGTAGGTAGTACGGTACTAATAAGTCGTACTAGTTACTAGATACCGCATGAATAGCTGCGATTTCTTCTTTTTCTTCCTTTTTTGGCGTTTGGTAAGACTGGTACGTTTGGTGTTTGGTGTTTGGTGTGGGAGGAGGTAGGTGATTTGGGAATTGTTCCTAATAGTTTTCTTCAAATTGGTACTATTTTTCACTGCAAAGTTGATACCCAATCCGAAGGTATTAAAAATAAGTGTTCTGTCTGCGCAAGAACAACTGGAGCATTGAGTAGGCTGATTAAGTAGGAAGGCTTACTAGGTACTCACTCTCAATGTGAAAATAGGTACCTAGTAGTGCAAGGCAATCGTTCAACTTGGCTCCTGCCAAAGATTCAATAGATACACTCATCGGCGTCACAGTCATGGAAGCTACTAGTCATTCTATTAGTGGGGCACACTTGGGGTTTCACGTAATTCTGCCGGATTTATGAAAACAGTGTAGGCGGTGAACCTGTCAGTTTGGAAGCAAAATGGAAGGTTCGCAATCTCACCGCCTTTGAGCTTGTTCCTTCATTGTTACCATGGTACGAAGCACATAATAGTGGATCATTACATACACCTATCTAGTACCTACTAGGAAAGGTAGCTACGTCAGTGAGATCCTTCAACTTGAACCCCTTGGCTCTTCTTTATAGGGTACCTAGGGTGGTAACTTTGATGCGAACAAATGATGGCTAACTTACCCATGAGGTGTAACGCCGTGAGTGCCACGAAGATAATATCAATTGTGGAGAGATTGAACGTTATTAATGTGAGACATCAATAGTTATCATGAGTAGCATTAAAAATTATTCATATTAGTTTTCCGTTATCCGTAAGGCAAAGCAAATCCTCCCAGCGTCACTCGTCCGTCTCATGGAGAAACCGCCTCATCCTCGTTTTCAAACTCAACATCATTAAACTACCGTCTCGTCAGGGTACTTTTGGGCAAACATCCCTAGGGCTTTCATCGTAAACGTAAACTTGTAGTTCGGGTACGATATCATGCAACTCTTGTTGAAGACGCCTTCGATGGCTTCTTGCTTCCACTCGCCATTTGGTTGCTGTCTATCCATTATGAGTTTGATGCCCTTTCTTATGGGGTCGATATCCGGATAGTCAGCTTTCATCAGACCTATTAAGGCCCAAGCGGTCATGACCACTTGTGAGCCTGTTGGGTGTTCGGTATACACCATCCTTTCACACGACTGGGAAACGTTAGATTGCAAAAACATAATAACACATAAATAAATAAATAAAGCCAACTTACGCGATAGCTCTCTGACCAACCTCCATCATCTCGTTGGTTAGAAATCAGGAAGTCGCAACCTCTTTTTGCGGCAGAACTATTCTCATAGGTCTCACCGATACTCCTTAGACTTTCCAAGGCAAACATTGTCGCATAGGTGAAGCAGATAGCCCAGTTACCATACCATGACCCATCCGGTTGTTGCAGTTTCTTGATTGCTCCTAGGGACCGGCCGATAAAAGCCTTGATCTCTTCCGACCTGTAATCAGGCCAGTGCTTTTGAAACAGCGACAGCGCAGTGATAACCGCGGTCGTACACTCAACATAATCATATTCCACCATGATCTTGGCAAACACTTCTGCTGCGTTGAGCATCTCCAACAACTCGCTCCCTCTAGTCGGCTCATAGGAGGAGCAAGCACCAGATTTATTTTGATATGTTAGGAGCGTGTCAATAGCGTCAAATATTCGCTGGTCGTCGAGGAGTTGTGGGTATCCAGGCGTTTTTTGTAGCAATATGACCGACTTCAATGCTTCTGAAATGCAGTCACATACGGCATATCCCTGATCCCTCGTGCTAAAGGCCCAGGCACCCTTTCTTTGCTGCCGATAACAAACTTTTGCATCTTTGCAGTTCTCGCGAATCTGTTGGTTGTCTAGGAACTTTAGAGCTTTCGTCAACATCGGCTTCCAACGGGGGTGTAGCTCGAGACCCGCATCTGTCACGGCCTGGATTAAGAACGCAGTATCCCAGCACTGCACGCCATTTGTGCCATTGCAAAACATGCCTTCACGGTTGACCCACAATGCATCCTCTAGCCTCTCAATATGTCTACGCACCGTGTATGCGCCTGGGCCGTCGCGGATATAGCAGACCACCGTATTCATCGCGGCGTTGACTGGAGCGAGATCGGCGAAATCCGTGTTCTCATCTTCCATATCAATGAGCTTGCTAACCCAATCCTCAGCCTTTTGACCAAGCCCCTGAGTGCGAAGATAGGGGTACCAAATTTTGACCAGAAACCAGTTGGCAGTATTAAGAAGCCAGCTCTTTGGGTGGAAGTTGTCGATGGAGCTTATGGTGTTCCGATTGCCGGCCCAATCGACCGTATCCCATGGTTCGACAAACAACTCTTGCCTCAACCCTCGAATGATATCAGTCTCTTCACAAGACCATTTCCTGTCGTAGATATAGCCCATGGGTAGAAATACTTGACGTATATGGATCCACCATCGCCAAGGGGCAAAGGGAACCCAATCAGGTAGTAGCCAGATTTCGGTGGGGATAGGGTTGACAATATCCCATTTGCAAACGCCCAATACACTCAGCCAGAATTTGGCCCAATGGGGAGCATGTGTAGCTCCTCCAAGCTTGTGTAAAGTTCCGCGAGCCCTAACCATTACTGGGTGTTCCGGATCTACACCAACAATACGTAGAACTGCGTAGTTCAATGAAATTCCGAAAACGGTGCTCTCGCCCTCTATGTGCAGACCCCACCCTCCGTCTTCGGGATTCACTCTTGCAAATAAGTAGTTCTTGATCTCCGTGGCGACGTACCAGGGAATCGGTGTTTTCGTCGCGTACCAGGCAATGACAACGCCCGATAGGAGGAACATTGGACCGCCGTACTCGCATCCCCATTGGCCTGAAGGCAATTGAAGTTTCTCGAAGAATGACAAGCCATTGACAACGGATTCGATTGGCTTTGTGGGCTTTGGTAGATCGGGAAGCTCCTACGATGGGTGAAATAGTTAGCCAGCCATTAAGTTTATTCCTGAACTCCCCAGCAGTTGACTCTAATCATGATATAATGAAATAGAAGGATAAGGAGTATTGATCTTACAGTATCTAAACCCAGATACCATTTGTCGGCATAACTTTGTGGCCATTCCTTTACGGCCTCGTCATCTTCCAAATACTTCCAAGTGTGTCGCCCCTCCTCATCCAACATGCGCCATCGTGTCAAGTCAGTTTTCTCATCAAGTCTCGGACGTTTCGTTACCGCCTCGGTCGTATCTTCGCTGGCGCGTTTCTTCGTTTGTTTCTTAGCTACAACGCCATTGGAATTGCCATTGAGTTTCGCGTAACCACTCGAACGCGTCGTTACCATATTGGAAAATTGTTATGTGAGAAAAGTCTGGTGGCGCAAAGCTCATAAAAGTTCAAGTAAAAAATAAAAAATAATATTTATATTTAATCACATAGAGGAAGAAGACTAAGAGGTTTAGCTTAATTTCAATTGAGCTCCCCAAGTTTTATAGGTAGCTAGCCACTAGGTACACTGGCAGTTCGGGGGGCTAGCTTCTTCCGACAAACCGGCTGTTGGAAAGCACCTATGAGAATCGGCTTCCGCGGACTTTTAGGAGTGTTTGTGGGCACACGTCCTTACTACGCTGTAGTTAGATCATTCGATGCTGCAGTCCAGGGTCGTGTACCTTGCATAAGAACTCAAATGTCCCCGTAGGATTGGCTGATTGGTAAGCCTTGTGCCGTTTTATGGGCTAGTCCCACTAATAGCCGCTTGTTCCTGTCAATTGTTGACACCTAGGCAATAGTTATTGAACTTCATCCTCGTCCTCACCTGCCATCCTCGTTAGAAATCAGCAGGTGCAATCGTGCTGGTCGATGAGAATAAGGTTTTAAGAACCAGTCGCGATTGATTTCCCAGAATTACAACAAAATCTCAAAAAAGAAAAGAAAAACCTAAACAGATACAACCACAAAAATGGAACATCAACCACCTAAATCCCACATCAATTTGTGGCAAGCTTTGTTAGGATGGACGGACAAGACGTCATCGCGTTTACCAGAGATGCTGCTCGAAACCCGCACACCGGTACCATCATTAACAAGATTGAAGATATCTTAGAAAACATAGTTGATGCGCTTAGCGAGAACCGAGTACTCACCATTCCGCTACGTAGTCGCCATTCCGGTAATGTGAGACTGATTAGATTCCCAGCAAATACGAATGCCGAGGTAAAGAGGTTTAGTAGGCTTGACTGATACCAAAACTCACATTCTGTTCTGATTTTCTTATAGTATCTATTTTCTTTATTGTGCATAGCCTGTCTCCTTCAAATTCTTCATATCTGCCACGAGGCACTAGTTTCCGGCCACCTTATAACCAAAAGGTACCCCCTTTTCATTCATCATTCACAAATCATTATTGATAATCAACAGAAGTGTTTACTACCAAAATCCAGATCTATTTGGTAGCCAACAATATGTTGATCATCTTGTTGATGATATTGCTTTTACCTTCGGGTTTGGCAGAAACTCGCTAAATATCGTACGTACCTACCTAGGTTAGGCACATAGGCAACCCCTGAATCCTATGTCTTAAAACCTGAAAACCAACCTATTGAAATAGGTCGCTGCCTACAAGGGACTTATCGCAGGCGCCATTGTCATCACCTTGAATGATGACTCTACACTTGATTGTAGCTCGGGTAGCAACGTGAGATCCATCCACCTTGTGGGCGGTTTAGTCGGTACTTGGATAGCTAATCGACCCCCTTAGGACACCCTAATTCCACATGCCGAAGCCATTCAACGATTAGACATGGCTCGAGCAAGATGGATCATGATCATAGAAAAAGAGGTTGGACTCTACAAGCTATTGACAGTAAGCATTATCTGATAATTACCACAGGCAACCTTTCGTGGGCTAGCTGCATCTCGATACTTTGAGTTGTCGGCTGCAGGAGTGGGAATTCTTGTCACAGTATGGAGCCATTTCTATCTCATCAGTACTCCTCTATCTAGGTTTCGAGCTTACCATGTGTATAGGGCAAAGGTTACCCGGACCTAGTGACACGGCAGTTACTCCACATGTTTCGTTCATCTTTTCCGCATATTCCTATTTATGCACTTGTCGACTTTGATCCTAGTGGCATCGAGATCATGCTTACCTACAAGCGTGGAAGTCGGAGTCTTCGTCACGAGCTGAATGTCACAATTCCTGAGCTTTCATGGCTTGGACCCAAAATTGGTGACATTCTTTGCCATTGTCACCATGTTTACCCAACGGGTCAACATATAGACTCCACGCCACCTTCGAGTCCCAACAGTTCTCTCTCCTTTCCGCCTCACAGCCGTGTTCAATCCGCGAATTCCTTCGGCGTTTCTTCTCATTTAACAGCATCTGACCGACGAAAAGCGGAGGGTCTCTTGCGAAAGCTCGGCAATGAGCAGGGCCAGGGTGCGGATAAGTTAGAACTTGCTCATGAACTACAGATGATGCTCGTTCTGAATGTCAAGGCCGAGATCCAAGCGGTTGATGATGCTGGTAACATAAGTCGCTGGCTAGACGAGAAACTACTAAGTCGTCGACAATAGAGCCAACCAGGTAAGCACGGGCATTTCTGTAGCTGTCCGCCCCTAAAATATCGTGTATTCTAGGTAAATACCGAATATACTAGGTATGTTGTGGGATAAAACCAAACGTATGAATTACTTTGCCACGGAGTTAGGTAGGACTGCTCACACAGTTGGCGCTTCGCTCCATCACGTGATCCACACATGAAGCCTAATTCTCTAGAACCCAACCGAACAAGAAGCCGATAAACTCGTCGTTAAATAATTCAAACTTGAAATATTCCGGCCCAATAAATCATTAAAATCACATCAATAGTCGTTGATTGACAGAATCAATTGATTTTGTCGACTTGATCAAAAGTAACATTACTTTCCCCTCGTCAAAATATTCGTCAAAATTCGAACCCGAAAATTTTCATTCGGCCGGCGTCTTACTCCACCACGCAATCACCCACCAACACCCAATCAAGAGTGAACTTGATAGCGTTTCCGGGGATAACACCTCCAGTACCTAGTAAAGCAAAAAAAAAGTGAAAGATAATGGGGCCGAATTTATCAGAGGACGAGATTGACGATCTCATCTACCTCGCCCGGACCGGCGACGACGCAGAGCTCACGAGCATGCTCCAGGAGCTCGTCGCCAGAGAAAATGTCACGTGCGCTGATATTCTAGAGGCGACGAGAGATGATGGCAAGGCGACTTGCTTGCATATGGCTGCGGCGAATGGACATGCGAGTAAGTTATGTCAATGGCGCACTTGCGCGTGTATGTGATTTGGTTCTTGCAATCGCGTTCTTCAACTCCCCCCCTTATAGTTAGGGTTGGTGATAGACTGTGAGGTTGCAAGCTTATGCCGGCGACGAGAAGATGCACGTCTGGCATGTGTTGCGGAGGTGTTGAATTACTACCTACCTGCACTTGAACACCACACTCTACAGTACTTTAATAAGTCCAGTGTATTAACCTCGATGCAGAAACCGTAACACTGCTCCTCTCATACTTCCCCATCACCACCAAGGCATCGCGAAGACAATCACAGGAAGTAGAAAAGCCAACAGGAACGGCGGAGGCAGCAGCAACAGCAGAAGCCACAGCACCAGAGCCCCCCTACATCAACGCTTACAACACCTTCGGCAACACGGCCCTGCACTGGGCCTGTCTCGGCGGCCATCTCGCCACCGTCAAGCTGCTCCTCTCGCGTGGTGCCGATCCCGCCGCCGTCAACGACAAGGAGCAGATCCCGCTTGATCTGGCGGCATTCAACAACCATATGCATGTTGTTGAGTACTTTTTGGCGCAGAGTAGGGATATTGAGGGGGATAATGTTAAGGAAGGGGGTTTGGAGGGGGTTGTGAGGGATGTGAGCATGAATGAAGGGGAAGAGGGGGGAAAGGGGGAAGAGACGGGGGCCGGTGGGTAGGTAGTTTAGGTTAGGCTAGGTGGAATAGGGGGGGAGGTTGATGGGAAATGGCATTAGGTACCTAGGTAAGCATCTATCTTAGCTACGACTATCAAAAGTTATTTTTGTCCCACCACGATGACGGTTTTCTCTCCAGAATGGTGGATGTGCTGGGTGCATATGTATGTTGTTCTACCCACCTCCAGCTCTGCACAGTACCTACCTAGTACCCACCTAGCTTAGGTCGTCGAAGTCAGTACCTACCCTCCAGAGAGTTCGCCCGCTGAAACTCTCATCATCATCTTATTTCTGCTCCCGGTACCTAGTCGGATATACAGTACCTACCTACCTAGTGTTCGGATGACTCTGCCCATATAATAGAGTTAGAGTTCGACGGCCTGAAACTCTCAACCCTTTAAATTGAAGTTACCTACCTACCTAGACACGACGGAATCGTAAGACCTATGTAAGATTCCAAGGTTGTGTTGTTTGGAACCCTTGCTTTCTGATAAGCCCCCCCCCCCCCCCCCCCCCCCCCCCCCCCCCCCTACCCCCCCCTTCCCCTATTCTACGGGAGCTGAGCTTCCTGTGTCGCTTGAGAAAGGAAAGGAGAGGGTGTGTGTGGGTCGTCGTTGTTGGGGATGGCTGAGATTGTAGGTAAATGTAATAATAATGGCATTATCTACCTAGGTATGTAGCAATTTGTACTCATGCATACCTAGGTAGCGTACCTAGGCGGTATTTTGGACTGGTCAGTGGTGACTACTGTTGATGTGTCTATATAACTGTATACAAATTGATTCATATTCCCATTCGAAGCGTGGTACATAGGTATGTACCTACACATGACCTAAGCCCTTCCCTACATGCCCAAATAAGCCTGGAGGAGAGGATACTTCCACGCCGGCACCATGCAGAAAAAGAACAGCCCAACCCACAGATACCCCAACCCCCGCCTTGCCTCCTCCGACATCCCCTGCTTCTTCAGCCTCCTCCCAATCCACCCGCCAACGGCCGTCTCTAAGCACGCCACCACGTAATTCGTAAGAAAGAACCCAAGCTCCTGCGCCAGCAGGTTCCGCCGCGTCTGCACGAAGTCCACGAGCGCGTGGCACAGCGCCGAAAGAACAAACATCCACAGCGCGCGCAGCGCGTTCCAGTGCCACCGACTATTCTTCTTCTTATTCTTACCCCTGAGCCACACGGGCATGAACGCCGCGAACGGCGCGCGGTGCAGCCCCTGCCAGAAGACGGCCCAAAAGCGGCGCAGCGAGTAGGCGGCGCCGGGGCTGCCGAAGAGAGGCGGCCACTCGGCTGGCTGGGACCAGCCGAAGAGGGTGACGGATAAGATAGAGAGGACGTTGTGCGCGGCGGTCAGCAGGCTGTACGTGCTCCATATCCAGTGGGATGAGATGATGGTGCGGAGGTAGAGGTCGCGGGGTGAGAGGGAGGCGGGGAGCAGGGCTTGCTTCTCGGGGGCGAAGTCGGCGGCGCGGAGGTGGATGTTTCGCACCGTGGTGGTGATGAAGGTGTTGATGGCGTAGTGCGCGCCGACGAGGACGAGGAGGTGGACGAATTTAGTGATCCCGAAGCGCGCGCGCGCGCGGTACTCGTCCTCCCTGCTGCTGCTGCTGCTGGGGCGGGCCTTCGGGGGCGCGATGGGGACGCGGCGGATGTTGCTCCAGAGCCAGAAGGTCGAGGCGAGGCGGTCCTCGAGAGTGGTGGCGGACACGTAGGTGACGCGGCCGCGCTCGAAGAAGAGGATTGAGATTGTGTGCAGGGTACTCCAGATGACGAAGGACGGCCACAGGTGGTAGTAAGGGCCTAGATGCGGGATCGGGCTGGTGAGGGTGTGCAGGGTGGCGATGACATGTAGGATGCTGAGGGTGCTGCGCGGGGTTTTGAGGGGGGTTTGGATGGCAAGGGCGAAGAAGAGGGTCGCGAAGAGGTAGGAGGTGAGTGCGGATGCCATTGTAGAGGAGACTGCACTGACGTCTTGCGGGTGGGTTTGGGGATGCTACTCAGCGCTATGAGAGAAGGATACTGTATCGATGAGTAGGAGGTAGGACTTGGATGGAGTTTAGGTGAGATAACAGACCCAAGTTGAGTATCGAGGTCAGGAAGTGTGGCCCATGATGGGATTTCCTGCTTATAAGTCAAACATACACACACTATGGAGTGGAAGCTTATAGCTTAAAACCAAGCCAGTATTATCGATGAACTGGTCCATGGAGTCTAACATCTCGCTGCCGATATATACTAGGTTTCCTAAATATACTGAAACTTTAGGGAGAGTTCAACAGACCAGGAGTTATGAAATATGCTTTCAATAAGCGCCAGTAGCTGTAAGATTAGACGATATCTGATGTGATAGCCGCTATTCAGTCCGTGAGACGGGCGTTCGTACAGATAACCGAGGAAGATTTAGTCTATTGCCTTTAGCCTCAGAACCATGGAGGCGAGGCTTACAGGTCCCAGTCCATAGGCAATATATGCTTCGTTAGTTTTCTTGGGGCACTAGATTTCAAGTGTTTATTGAAAAAGGCTGTAAAGTGCCCAACCCATCTTGAGCTCTATGGGACATGTAAGATTTCTTCAAAGGCCTTGATATCCGCACCGACTTCCACAGTCTGCCGTGAATTGCTCTTCACTTTCGATCATAAATTCGTGCTCGGAGAAGATGCCTGGCTTGCCGACTAACCTCTTGATTGCTCAAGCCGAACTTGTCCATCTGCTGTTGCTTCTCAACCTGACGATTTATTTCATCTTCACTCAGCTTCACATAGCTTTCACCTTGAATCCATCATGCCTGCGAATCTTATTCTTGTCATTCTTGAGGAGGTCCTCACTCCCATTGTGGAAATAGTGGAGAAGGTGATAGAGGGGGCCCACGGTGGGAGGCTGTACGCTGAACGACGCACTCTGCGAATCGATGGTCCTGGGAATCCACGAAACATCATAGATACCCGCCCCATCCCACGAATGAGCTATTATGAGCGAAACAACATTTATGAAGGTCCTTGCGGTGTCCCCAAGTACGATTTCGATATGTGCGACAAGGACTTGTACAATCTCACTATCACCAAGTCAATCCCGGCACACGGTCGTAAGTTCACTTACTTGTCCTATACCTACACTGGGTAGTTACTAATATCAATATGTTGTCTAGAGGCACAATTTGAAAACATACCAGCAACATGTATGGCCATTTCCGGTGTCCTTGCTGGCTCCTGCGACCCTTCTCACGGCATTCATCCGGTACCATGCGGTACTGATTGTCTCTTGTATACCTCTGTGACGGACGAGGAGCTCGATCAGATCACGGCAGCACTGAAGGGACAACCGCAGTCCAAGAAGGCATCCAGTTAGTACACTGGATTATATAGCGACACAGTCTTTGTTTTTGGGGAGAGGAGCGAGATGGAAGTTATGGTATTGGTGATGGAGGAAATAGATAGTGGAGCGAGGGGGAGGATTAATAGGTACAATACAAATTGAATGTATATTGAGCTGTTGAGATAAGATAAAGCTGCCAAAAAGATTCAATGTTGTCACGTCATCGTCAAATAACTAACTACTTTTTGACCCCACATCATCCTCTTTGATTCATATGATGCTTCTCTGCATATGTCATGTCTTACCAAGTCTTGTTAACTAAATCCCGAGTCATTAAATTCCGAGTCATCCCCGACCCTGCAAAACAAACATCTATCAAATTTGGTTCCAAGGACGGCGCGCAGAATCTATCAAATAACCACCTCGTCGGTAAAACCAACCACCATTATTAATTGACCGGGGATAATCTGATTCGGCCGGCCAAACATGTCGGACCCGATATTTGATGTCAAGTCGGCGACCTTCTTACAATGGTTCAAGGCTTTGCCCGGCGCGACTTTCCATCCCGATATTCAGATTAGAGATCTCCGTGAGAAAGGAGCTGGAAGAGGAATCGGTGCGACAGAGGACTCCAAAATAACATCTTCTTAACCGAATATTTATATCACTGACCAATCATATTTATTAGTGGCCACTGCGCATATTCCTGAAGACACCGTACTTTTCACCATTCCAAGAAAAGCAATTATCAACACCCAAACCTCAGATCTGCCTAAACGCATACCTCAAGTCTTCGAGACTACAGGACTAGAGGATACTGACAATGAAGCTGACGAAGATGGCAGCGAGACTAGTGGGCCTCCCGATAATTGGATCTCACTCATTCTCGTCATGCTTTATGAGTACCTCCAAGGAGACAACTCACCATGGAAGCCGTACTTTGATGTACTTCCCACCGAATTTGAAACGTTGATGTGGTGGTCGGAACAGGAACTGGCAGAGCTGCAAGCTAGCTCAATTGTTTCCAAGATCTCCAAAGACGAGGCAGATACCATGCTCCGCACCAAAGTTCTCCCCGTCGTTGAGAAGCATGCCGACATATTTTATCCTCAAGGATGTGCGAAACTCAGCGAGGATCAATTATTGATTCTGGCTCATCGCATGGGCAGTGCGATCATGGCATATGCATTTGACTTGGAGAATGACGACGATGAAGAGGCTGATCCTGAGAACGGCGATGAGTGGATAGAGGATAAGGAGGGTACCCTCATGATGGGCATGGTGCCGATGGCCGACATCCTTAATGCGGATGCCGAATTTAATGTGAGCGTAAAAATCATTCATTCACATTTGATTTGACTACCGCCTGCGTAATGAATAAACACATCTCTGACACTTCAAAACAGGCATACGTGAATCACGGGGAGGACAGCTTGACAGTCACGAGTTTACGACCAATTCCAGCTGGTACCGAAATTCTAAACTACTATGGGCCTCTGGGCAATGGAGATCTATTAAGACGTTACGGTTATGTGACAAGTCGCCATTCTCGCTATGATGTTACGGAGATATCCTGGGATCTGATAATGTCGGTATTGAAGGATACGCTCAAAATCGATGAAGCGACTTGGGGTAAAGCAGTATGTGTCCTAAGTGCCTGCCTAATAACCTACTCAGGCAGTACTTCATCATTTGCTTGCTTTTGGGGTGCTAACATTTTCTAGATGAATGACCTCGAATCAGAAGAGATCGAGGACGCTTTTGTCATTGAACGGGACTCTGGCGAACCAGATTCGAAAGGAGAATTCCAGAATGAGGCAAGCTTCAAGGAGCTTCCTTCAGACCTACTAGAGCAAATCCATGCAATTCTCAAGGCAGTCAGAAAGGTAAGCCCGACCACAATTCCGGATAAGACGATTCGGGATGAGATCACGTTATTGGCCATACATCGTGCGTTAGAGCTACGACTAGCCCAATACACGACTAGCCAGGCATACGATTTCGACCTGTTATCTACCAACAAGGTGTCCGGGCGACAGAACATGGCTGTGGTAGTGCGATGGGGAGAGAAGGTGCTGTTACAAGAGGCGATCAATTTCGTGCAGGAAAAGTTGCAGAAGGTGAAGTCTCGAGCTGGGCAAGAAAGCGAGCCATACGCGAAAAGGCAGAGGACTAGGTAAGGCATGATGATGCTGTCTCCGCGAACTTAATGCATGTCGGAATTATCTGTCATGTATTATTATCTTCCGATGGTGCGGTGCTCAGCCACGTGTGCCAGCACCGTCCGTCAACCGTCCGTCAACCGTCCGTCAACCGTCCACCTGGTCCCCTGGGCGGCGCAGGAATTAATTGAATGACACTAAGAAGCGCAGCCCTCCAGAGTCCAGTCGACTTACCATCGTTTTGGTTGTCGCCCACGTCGATCCTTGGTGGTATTTTCCGACCCCCCAATCACATTGCGAGGCTACGCCTTTGTAGGCGGGTGCGAATATGCAAGGACGGGGATTGTAAATAGGGTCCTGGTAGGATAGAGATTTAAATTTAGACCTCACGGCAATCAACTTTTCAGGGATACTTTTTTGGGGTTAGGCAATCAATGCATATGAATGTATGTAGGTATTGTACTTGCATACCTACATGCCTACCTACATGTACATATGCATTTACATACATACATGAACGAGACATATGCCAGAGTCAGAAGTCTAACCTTCGAAGTTATATACATTGTTTCTTTCCTTCAATCACTGATTTTAATTGTACAACAACAAGCAGCTGTTTTTCTTTTCGTTTTTTTGCCTTTCATCACGCATCCCTTTTCCTTAACCTAACGATATACCTACTCACGATTATTTGACCTGCGGATTTCAATATACCTATTTGTTGGTTTTCTTCTTTTCATCCTAACCCAGGTACCCAGGGTTTGTACAACTTAATAATACCCGCAGGCAATATCCATCACTGCTACCTTACTCCTTACCACCTACATATATTAAGACATTCTATGTCAGACCGATTTGACGCTACACAAGAGGGCTGGCTGCTGGCTACACATAAATACGTATATTTGTATTAGACAGAGAAGCAAGGGATAAGGGATAGCACTCGCTCGAGCTATACAATAATTATTCCACATCGAATTTGACAGCCTTGGCATCCACCATCCAGGAAGCGCCTTCTGACTTTTGAAGAAACACTCACGCCCTCCCCCCCTTTTTTTTCATTGAAACTTGCTCATCGAGTTTCGGAGTTTTATTTTTTTTGGTGGTGGCACTCACCGAGCCTTCTCTTGTGGAATGTGCTGCTGCCCCGCTCGGTGAGAAGGGCGTCGACATCTATCTGCCTTTACTCCGTCGGTCGTACCACGTTCTGTATTTCTCAGATTTGGGTTTCTACACCATTTCGAGAGATATATATATCTAGACCTACCTACCTACCTACCAAGGATTAGGTGTACTTCGTCACGATGGATATCCAACCCTGGGTCTCCGTCGTTATATCAGTGCTGGTCCTTATAGGGGCGGCGGTCGTGATCACATTGTAAGTTGCATTTCCCTCAAGTCGCCGCTTGCTGGTGTACTCGCAACATTAAAAATGAAAAGACACATATACTAACAGCAGCGCTTGCACAGATTAGCCAGATGGGGCGGCGTATGTGGGAACCGAGATCGACGAGGATGCTTTGGCAGGAAGGAGAAGCCATCGAAACCTGGATTACCGAGATCGATACAGCATGCGCTGACACAGCTGGAGGGGGTGACGGATAAACGACCATGTCGAAATTCACAGACCGAGGCAGAGGATGCGGAGTGGTACGTTTCTTATTTCATTCAGTCCAATTTTCATCCATACCTGCCTGCTGCGTTTCCTAACATAATGTGTATAGCCCAATATGTCTCGGGTACTTATACCCCAAGGACGCGCGGCCGCCTACATCGGCAACAGATGATACGATGGTGGATCTAGAGGCTGGCAATGAGATATCTAGATCAACAACTACGACTACGTGTGCGGCCGCCTCTAATGCGAAGGAGAACGAGAAGCGGCAGTCGATGCAGCCTATCGACGACGAGGTCCTAAAGCTGAAACGGTGTACGCACATCTTCCACGCCCGGTGTCTGGCGACCTGGTTCCTGCAAAGGAAGTACGAGTGTCCCGTTTGCAGAACGCCGTACTACCAGATGGCGCAGGAGGCGGAGCTGCAGGAGGAGTATCGTATGCCGGCTACGTTGCCGGCTGTCGCGTTTTGGTGACAGGTATGGGAGGAATGGATGATACCACCTACGTTACCCACCTTACCTATGTTGTTGGTTGAAGGTCCCAAAGCTGTGTCCATGCCGTTGGAACTGTCGCATGATGCATGCCTACCGGAAGGCAGGAAGCGCTGCGCTGAGTTGTACCACGCCCATGAAGGGAAAGTAAACGGGGCTGAAGAAACGATGGACACAAATATCAGCAGAACGCTGCGAATTGACGGCAAGGAACTGGCCTTGCTGGCGTCACGAAGTCTTCTAAGGTTAGACCTTTCATCGAAGAATAGGTTTCGAATAATTGCTCAGCGTAGTTAGCATTGTACCTAGTTATTGGCTGAAAGAATGCCTTATACGAAGTCTCGTTTGATGACGGCCACTAGTAAGCACAAACTGTGAGAGCTGTCAAAGCTGTCAAGATAATTTATTGAGAAATGATAACTCATAATGACCCTGAATGTTGGAGTGTTGTAATCTTTAAATGTTTAATGCATGCTTGTGCTAATCATTGATGCTATTTTTACACCCCTGCATCCATGCCTCTCTCGGGACTAGGGACTAGGACACATACCACTAGTTAGTTAGTTAACCTTAGTTAGGTACTAGCGTAAATTAGTTGATCATCAATCGTTAGTGTTTCACGTGACTGTTCTACCTACCTCTGACCGCCCGGCAGTAAGAATGGCAAGCTACGTAGGGTACTAAGCAGCCAAGATGACAAGCACTATTTTAAGCTTAGCTTCCAAACCTTTCAACCCCGGAATTTCATCTCGATCGACTTTTACATGATTTCATCGATTGCCGCCTCCTTCTAAGATGACCTCAACGTCTACCACTACTTTAAAACCGGGGCCAAACTCCATTTCCCAAGATATTGGGGTCATTGGTAAGCATGGGTAACTACCTACTACATACTTCATCTCTACACGATGCAAACCAAAACCCGGAGCAAAACGGAGTAAAGCTTCCCATGCGCCAATCTGTCTTATACGCCCTTGACCTATGCACCTAAGCTCGAACAAGAACAAACTGCTTGATTCATGACGCGCTTCCTACTATGCAGTAGCGTTTAATTCCTTATAAACCGTATCTGAAGAAGCCCTTGAGGCGAAAAGGGAAAAAAAGTATGTTGTGGTTGGAACGTCTAGCTGTTTGATTTGATTGCTTCTTTTAGCGTTGATGATCTCATCGGTTTCTTTTCTTTTCTTTCCTTTTATTCCACATACATGCACCTGTAGACGTAACACCTGTAGTGAACCATTATTGTTACACATCATACCTTACCTAGGTACACTGCATATCCCAATCTGAAGCTAAAGCTGTGAATCTCTGCAAATATTTCATACCGGTCAGCCATTTTTGGATGTTCACTTCCTGTTCCAAACTGATTCGCTGTTCCACAGCTGAATTGCCTCCCCACGGCCTCTTTGCTCCGTCTTCGTATCATACACTTTATATCCTCAAGTCTCTCCTAACGCTCCGTAATACCTTCGTCCCAATGGTTTCCAAAAGAAATAAGTCGTCGGTTGCTGTTCAGCAACAGGACTCTCATACAGAGATCCAATTCGACTTAGACCGCCCGAATCTTACTACGCGAAGGTCAGGGCGTATCGTCAGGCAAAAAATCCAGGAATTGCATTCCGAGGATAAGCCAATTAGTGACGTAAGTGCGAACTTGGCGTCGAATCAACCCAAGGGTAAGAAGAAGAAAATGTTGGAGGATTTAGGGGATGTTTCGGGGGCCATGAATGGCCTTCGGGCGATGGAGAACAACTTTCGGGAGTCGGTAAAACGACAAAAGATAGCACTGAATGAGAGTTCGGTGATGGAGGGCGGGAAGATCGAAGATGAAGATGCAGCCTTCATGCCGAGACCCTCCAAAGCTATGCCGGATCTAATCCCCGAGGAATTTCAGAAGAGAGGTCTACAGGATAAGCAGAAAAGAAATGATCTAAAAATGCGAAGTTCCCACGCCGATCACGCAAGCGAGGTCTACCCGGAAGGAGAACCATGTGACAGGGACGGAGGTGGTGATATAGGAGCGGAGGAAGTCGATGTCGCTACCATCAAGCAGGAAGGTTCGAGGCCGCCGCCCGTTCATAGCGAGTATCTACCGTTGCCATGGAAAGGCAGATTGGGCTATGTGAATATCCCCGACTGTCATGCACTAAGCGTATGTTGGTATAAAGCCTAAGATTTCTAACAAAAGTTAGGCATGCCTCAATACGTATCTACGGCTGTCGAATCCACCGGTATTCAGTTCCAGAACCTGCCGAATAGCTTCCATCTTAGAGCATCGTCACCCTCTACAAGATCCTTCCCAGCCTGAGCATCCAACCAAGAATCGACCAGATAAAGACGAACCCGCCGATGTTGCCCGAGGTCAGAGACATGTGGAGGCCCTTGGTCTGGCCAATGCACGTGATATCGTGAAAATGATTCGCTGGAACGATAAATATGGCATTAAGTTCATGCGTCTGAGTTCGGAGATGTTCCCCTTCGCTAGCCATGAAGAGTATGGGTATAAACTTGCCCCTTTCGCCTCCGAGGTACTTGCAGAGGCTGGAAAGGTTGCGGCTGAGCTCGGCCATCGACTTACCACTCATCCCGGACAGGTACGTTGTTAGTAGTGGGGGGTGTCAAGAACCAGACTAACTAGCGACTTAGTTTACGCAACTTGGATCACCGCGGAAAGAGGTTGTCCTGAATGCTGCTCGAGACTTGGAGTACCATGACGAACTGCTGTCGCTCCTACGCCTACCAGAGCAAGCGAACAAAGACGCTGTCATGATTTTGCACATGGGTGGCGTATTTGGTGATAAGGCGGCCACTCTCGACCGATTTAGAGCCAATTACATGCTACTATCGCCAAGCATCCAAGCAAGACTGGTGCTGGAAAACGACGATGTGTCATGGACTGTACACGATCTGCTCCCAATATGCGAAGAACTGAACATCCCACTCGTCTTGGATTTTCACCACCACAATATCTTGTTCGATAAGGACAGTGTCCGTGAAGGTACTAAGGATATCATGGACCTCTATCCCCGAATAAAGGCCACATGGGACAGAAAAGGCATCACGCAGAAGATGCACTACAGCGAGCCTTGCGCCGAGGCCGTGACCCCCCGGCAGCGCCGCAAGCATCGACCCCGCGTGATGACGCTTCCACCGTGCCCGGATACGATGGATCTCATGATCGAAGCCAAGGACAAAGAACAGGCCGTCTTCGACCTCATGCGCAACTTCCGCCTCCCTGGCTGGGACCGCATCAACGACGTGATCCCCTACGAGCGCGACGACGATAACAGGCCCTTACCCGTCCCACCGAAGAAGAAGAAGGCATCGCCCCGTCGCAAGAACAAGAAGAGCGCTGATGGCGAAGCGGAGGTAGAGCCGGAAGTCGAACAGCCTCCTCCGCCCCCGACGAAGGCCGAGGTACCCGAAGAGGAGGTGGGGATGGGAGGCCCGGAGAATAGGGTGTACTGGCCCCTGGGCATGGAGGAGTGGCTAAGGCCGAGGAAGAGGGAGGTTAAGAAGAAGGGGAAGGGTGAGGTGGAGGAGGATGAGTAGATGCCTACCTACATTGGTACTTACCTACCCAAGGTTAACTGATGATTGGGTCAGGGCTCGCAGTGTACTAACATTTGGGGATTGTTTTCTTTGAGTCTGTAATCTGTATTGTGTACTCGTTTTCCATGTACGATATGTGGTCGTCTTACTGGATTCTCGTCGGATTTTACTCACTTGGATTAAAACAGGGGAAAGGAGTATGGGGAAATGGGCACCTAAGTAGGTATGTATAGAACTACGCGTCTTTAGCGTCGTGAGCTTGCTGTTAGGTACTGGGACTTTGGGATGATGGGATGTGATGTGACATGATGGCATTCCCGGGTACTAGGCAGGTACCTAGGCACGATACGACTTTACCGCTATACGGTACTTCGTAATTCATCCATGGAAGATATCTACCATATGGTATCTGCCTTGGTATGATGAAACGAGTTGCTGGTGCTTCCAGGGCGGCGACGCCGATGGCGAGTGCTGTGTCCCTACCTACCCCGTCATACCAGGCACCACAGCTCAGCGCTGGAGCTCGACCAGGCACCGTCCGTAGGAGGGGTTATTTACTTGTGTCGTGTATTCGTACCTACCTACCTACCTACCTACCTAGGCAGATAGCAGCACATATAGCTGTGTTATGTTACCTACCTACATATGGCCTGTTTCATGTAAGTTAGTAACATTGGATCTATTCGTTCCTGGCACTACGTAGGTTAGCAGACCGCGAACGGGAGATGCGCTGGCGTGGCAGGTTGCGACGAGTTGGGTGGTGGTATTTTGTTCCAGGGTTATATTTGCTACCTAGCACGATGTTTTTAACTAGGTTAGGTATCAGGGTCCTGGGTGCGTGCCTAGGTAGGTAGGTAGGTAGGTACATTGCCTGGTCCCCTTTACGCAGCCTTCTCCACGGTTCTAGAAAATTCAATTCCGTGTAGGTAGGTATGCGGTGCGAGTGTGGTGGTGGAATCGTCGCCGGGAAGGAAGGCGTGTAAACTCGCCTTGTCTTGGTGTAGGTCGGTTAGGCTGCTCGTGGTGCGGTTGTTGGTCGTTACCGATGCCGTAGCTGTGGTTGTGCTTTGCATCTTGTAGCTAAGGGGAGACGAAATAGGGGGACCGGATTACTGATCTGGTATTTATCTACCTGTGTTATATACCTCCCTGTATGAGTCCGAGTATCTATCTATGCCCGTGTGCCTGTGTGTGGGTAGGTACCTAGGTATGCGTACACTCGTGCTGGACAGCGCGGCACGGGTATCGATGCATATGCCAGTCATCGGAGTGCTGACCGACGGAGTAGAGTCCATCGTTGATCAGATTGGCGGTACCTAAGTAAGCCTCGCTTAAAAGGAGGTGCTGAGTAGGCCATATCAGCCACTAAGATAGGAGAGTACTGGGTGAAATTCTCCTATAGCTACTGTAGCACATCCAATGATATGTCAAGATACACGCATTCGTACATACCTAGGTAAAGAACAGGTCACAAACGTCGCGTTCATTGATTAAGTCGTCGAAACATGGCATCAATCTACTCCATGCCTAACATATATGCACAATAACATGATCGATGCTTCATGGGCTTAGTCTGTGGCCAATCCCGCACGACGCCACCCCTGAATGGGGCTCCAGGGTAGATCGCTACCCAACCTGCACCCCCTTCTCAGGCATACCTATATACCTGCATATACCTAGGTAGGTAGATGCAGCAATCAGGCACACTAGCACCAGGCATTGGACAGCTACAAATAGATTCGGAGAGACAGCGAGAGCCTCAAAGAAGGGGTTCACCGGTGAGCAAGCATGTGCCTGCGGCTATCGCTTCTACTGGTCGCAATGCAACTACAGACCTCGCCCCATTCGGTGACCGGCTCCGACCAATTGCCTTGCATCCTTACATCCATATGTCCATACACATATACCCATACCTATGTAGGTTGGGCAGAATCTGGCGACACGACAACAACGACTGTTTAGGGGTATGATAAACGAAGGTGCGGCAATTAGGTTTTGGTAGGTATGAGATAAATGATGGACAAATACCCTTGAACCCCCATCTCCATCCCCCCCTCCCCTCCCTTCTCTTCCATTTCTATTGCTTTTTAGGAAAGGGAGGGGGAAGAGAAGGCTGGAAAGGGAATGGAGAAGGGAAGTTTCATTGCGTGTAGAGCGGCAGAGAAGGAAAATCAATCACTAGTAGATTGGGGACTAAATAACCTAGGAAATAGGAAATTACGGGGCGAGCAGAGCACTAAGGGGTAAACGAACGACGACGATACGATACTATGTATGATAAGGCATGGCTATGGCTGTTGAGGAACTAAGGATAGGTAAATAGATGAGATATTTCCGTATCCCCGACTGAATGGGTTAAAAGAGTCTCTTGTCGCACATAAAAAAGGCACTGGACTGGGCGCCTACGTATATTGTTGACATGGCATGGCATGGCATGGTGGTGTAATGAGCTGGATAGATACGTCAATGGGCTTTGTTGGCATGTGCGCAAACTCGATTGAGCGCACATAATCTAGATTGATCGGTTCGCACAAGGAGAGTTGAGTCGGGCCCGAGGTGAATGCGAAAATGTGAATATGAATATGGATTGTAGGCATCACGTTGTTCTTTGTCGCAAGTTGTGGTGATGCCGACAATAACCTTTGAATAAATAATTATGGCAGTGAAAAAGAAAAGAAAAAAGAAAAAAAAAGAAAAAAGGACGCCATGAGGTCACTTGGATTTGATGATGTCAGATTTTACCGACTCGAAGAATGTTTCGGGAAGCATCGATGGATCTCTGTTATTAAGAAAGCTGGACTGGAGCCCTTTTTTAGACCGATTTCAAAAGGCTTGGCTTCAAGTTCCTTCTGCTTCTTTTTTTTCTTCAGCGTTGTACAAGAGCAGCAAATTCTGCCGAGGGGAAAGTACCGGGAACTTGTAAATAGAAAGGTGGCTACTTGTTGTTTGGTAGTAAAATATGAGGGGAGAGAGGTACCGGATGGTGTAGACGGTGACTTCGGGGCTCTTGCGTGACGATGGAATGATCGTTTTCCTGATTGGTCGCTTTGCAGGAAAAAAAGGCCCGTGCTTCACCGGTACGAAAGTACGAAACCTACCTAAGCAGCTTGCAGTTGCAGTTGCAGTTGGTTGGTTTCCCCAATTTTAGCAGGAAAAGGGACCCATATTAATGTTGCACGTTCGTTTAGAAACAGTTGGAGGGGCAGTTAGCAAGGAGCAAGGAGTCATTGAGGGACGACAAGGCTAGTGCTGTTACTGCTGTAATACCTCAGTTTACATTTAGGTACTTGACCTGTGTGCTTTAGTTGCTAACGTTTAAGCGGTTCAGCAACGTTCGTTAGGTTTGTTGCCGTTTCTCACCCGAGCAACAAACTGAAGAAAAACCCGACAGTGACAATATTGACAGCCTTTTTTTTTTTGAGTCGGAGTACATTATATCAACCAACGCCTTGTATGTACATCTATTCATCATCGTCTTCATCATCATCATCAACTTCAACTTCATCATCACCCTTATTATAATTGTTTTGTCCTCCTTTTATCTTCAATCAGTATAGGTGCTTTTTTGTCACAAGATCTCCAGGTCTTCAGGTCTCGCCACTGAGACAAAAAAAAGGCACACGACATCAATACATAGCAGCATACACACCACTATCCTCACCATCAGAAATATATTCCATACCACATCATACCTACCAAGGTACATACATACTAGTACGTTCTATACATAGATAGTACCAAGCATCCAGGTCAAGACTCAAGTAGATACTAAGTACACAAGGTAATACCTACATGCCAATACCTAGTGTACTTCGGTATATTTGATCTCGAAAACCATTACACCCACGCTTCCAAGTTGCATACAGAACATATTACAGACATATCACATACAAACCAAACTATCCATTAGCCATAAAAACAATTCCCATCAACGAACTCGATCCCATCAAAAGCATACCAGCATCATCTGGATCCGCATCTGGTTCAATCAATCACAGCCTTGGAAGCCCACGAGATCAAAACAACCCACTGTTTCTTCCTGCAGGGTCCCCAGCACCCTTTCCCCGCGCTCTCTCCCGACACACTTTCCAACTTGAACTTTCCACCTCCACAAACTTGTGCCAACTTTACATAGTACAGTACATCGAAACCCTTATTTTTACTTACCAACCTGCCCACTTTCCACCGTTAAACCTAAAAACCTTAGCAAAGTCCAAGCTACAGTACTTCCAACTACACCTGGGCATACTTGGGTACCTACAGTACTAGGTAGGCACGTACAGCGTACAGTACCTACCAGTGCTACCTACCTTACATACATACAGACCTACCTGCTGCCTACCTCGCTCCCTGCCTCCCTGCCAACATCACCCCCATTTACACACTCCACAACTCACACTCTGACATCCCATCCTTCACATCCTCTAACAAAACCTACCCTATTCTATCACCTCCAAAATTATCACTTTTTCGTCTTCATTACAGTCTGGATCCTCATCGTCTTCCATCGCCTTTTCTAACTTTCGGCTACTTAGCACACACATATCGAAAATGGCGACCGTGGAGATGAGCCCCCAGTCTGCGCATTCTCCCCCAGGATCAGAGGCTAAGCGCCCCAGAGGTACGTCATACTTTGCCATCATTCTGCCACCCCATACCTAGTACTTTCTACGATCTCTGTTTACTATGGGCCTGTTCGTTTCATGGGAGTCGTAATGACTAATCTACTGTAATTAGGTATCCTGAAGAACTCCTACCAAAAATCACCGCCGCCAGAGTCCCCTGTTAAGGAGAAGGACCTGTCCGACAAGGAAATTACCATTATCAATACCCAAACCAACGCTGGCCATCGCCGTTCTTCAAGTGCTGCTAGTCGTCCAGCAGGATCTCGCCGCCAATCTTCTCTCCCCCCTGCCCAAGTTGGCGATTTTATCGATGTGGACAGCAACCAGCGCCTAAAATGGGACGAAGCGAATCTCTATCTTACTGAACAAGAGCGCACTGCCACCATGAAGATTACTGAGCCAAAGACTCCATATGCCCGTCATTACGAGCCTTCGGAAGATGAGGATGATGAGATGTTGGATGGAGAAAACTCGCGAAGGGAGGAAATCCCTGGGCTATCCCTTGGTGAACCAGAGGAAGAGGTCCCCGAAGACGATTTTGGATCCTCGCGCAAACAAAGCAAGGTCCATGTTAACGACGAGGATGCGACCCCACTACACGACGCCGAGAATGAGTATCTTGGCATGACCCCCGAGGAACGCGAGAAGCACCGTAAGTTCGAGCTGCTACGAAAGAAACATTATGAAATGAAGGACGTGGCCAAATTTCTCGGCCACCCAGAATCCCTCGACGAACTCGACGACGAAGAAGTGCCTGCTATGCCAACTATTAACGGTGCCAAGGTGGGGGCGGGCGACTAGAAAGGCGAGTTAAGTAACCTTTATCCAAGGGCATATCCTTCTTTGCAATAGAAAAACCGAGGATATTGGAACGATGACGAATATTTGGTGATGGTGATATGCATGCTGGACGGAGTTCATAGGCCGGGTGGAATATTTTTCCCTTGATTTTTCTCGTTGCCGCAGGCGCATTAGATTAGTTACGGTATGGGGCGATCAGAGTACTGCGACGGGGCCAAGAAGAGGTGGAAGATATTCAGTCAACGGCGATTGTAGCTATAGATGGTTTACTGCAAGGGGTTTTTTGGTCCCCTAAATCATTGAAATAACTAGTTCAAGTACGCTTCTATCGTGACACTTCTAGACAGGTAATCAGACCAACGTGGCATCGATAACAACCGCATTAACTCGTTGTTCGTCCGTCGATGGGCTTCTTCCGAGCTTCTGTATAGGTGCTTGTGACAATCCAATACAGCCAGCCACATCATATCTCTTTTAACACAACGCTGGATAACAAACGCACACTTTCAACATGTCAGGAACTCATAGCATCCCCTTCCTAGCCAGCTCAACTTTTCGCGCCGCCTCTCCGGCCTTGAACCCTCCCTTGGAAACGCATATCCGGTGGCCGTCGCCCATCTCGAACTTGTCCTCCTGGCTGGGCCAGGGACACGGGCAGTGGTGGGGGAAGTGGACGCAGGCTGCGAGTTTTACTACGTTAGCATTCTCCTCCATACCAACGACGGCGCTTTATCAAAGGTACATGGTATATATCTTTCTGTGTAGTTAAAAAAAAAATCAATGTTGGATAGCATACCCAAAGTGTCCGGGCACAAGTAGTTGTCGCAGTGCAGGCGGTCGTAGTTGGCCTGGTAGAAGGAAGGGTCGCTCGGCACGTTCTGCGGCTGCCGGTGTTGGTGCTGCTGATGGTGCTGCGCGCCGCCGCCGTTGCCGCCGAACATTTGCTCGAAGAAGCCGAATTGTGCGCTCGTGAGGTGGGGGAGGATGGAGAGGAGGAGGAGGAGGGTTTGGAGGAGGGGGGGGATGGTTGGGGTGCGCATTTTGGGTTTGTGGGAGATTTGGGTGAGTGTGTACGGCGTAGATAGGTAGGTAGGTAGGTAGGTAGGTATTTGAAAGAGACGCGAAGAGAATGGGTAAGTGAGGTCAGAGATACTACTCTCTCTTCTCGTTACGTCGTCATGGATGGGTTTTAAGGCGAGTTCACTTACAGTAACAGTTGAAAGCGCTAAGCTGTCAACATTTCAATTACTTATCGTTATCAGTGGTCCCTGTCTTTATTTAGCACCTCAGCTCTTTAGTGTACTACTTACAGTGTGGGATAGGAAATGACTAAGCTTGAAAGTTGGGGTCGTCGGTCCGAGCTTTTCGCTTTTGAGATCAAAAAAGATTGAAAATAAATTTCCAAGTTGGAAATGACATCTTAACGACCAGCCCAACCCCAGTCGCAGTCATGAGGATCGCTCAATTGCAGCGCCCAATAGCGGCTGCTGCTGCAGGTATATCGAGAACAGCACCTGCGACCACGATACGGCAGTTAAGAGAAGCGTTGGGACAGTTAAGAGTAGGGACGAGCAATGCGGCAGTGGAGGGTCGGAGACATGCGTCCGTCAAGTCGCAGGGAGCGTATACGTTAAGAGACTCGAGCACGATTCCGAAGAAACTGGGCGCGAAGAAGAGTGGTGGTACGTGTCTACAACTTGTTCTGTCCAGTTCATCCCGCCCCGAAGATGAGATATAAAGACGGACAAACAAGCAAAGAAGAGGAAAGGGTAAAATTAACAATTACTGCACAGATTCCTACGTCATCCCCGGCAACATCATCTACAAGCAGCGCGGCACCGTCTGGCACGCGGGCGAGAACTGCGGCATGGGCCGCGACCACACCATCTTCGCCCTCGCCACCGGCTACGTCAAGTACTACCGCGACCCCGCCAAGCACCCGAACCGCCAATACATCGGCGTCGTCTTCAACAAGGAAGACAGCCTGCCCTACCCGTTGCACGCCATGCGCCGCCGCCGCCTCAACCTCGTCGCCTCCCCCATCCCCCCGCCCCAGGTCCAGCCCGAGCTCTCGCCCTCCGGCATCCCCACCCAGGTTGTTCGGCAAGGCTACGGCCGCCGCCCGCACCCGCGCGACGAGCGCATCATCAAGCTCCGCACTGACGGCACCTACGCGTACGCCGAGGAGTCTTGGAAGCTCGGCACGCTCGTCCGCACCGAGAAGCGGAAGATGGGATCGAGGAGGGTGGCGATGCGGCACAGGCGGCGCAAGACGAAGGCGATTGCGCTGGAGATGCGCGCCGAGAGGGAGGACAAGATTGCGAGGAGGAAGGAGGCGCTGGATTCGCAGAAGGCGGCGAGGACCCGGAAGATGAAGGAGTACAGGGCTAGGAAGGCGGCGGAGGAGGCGGCGGGTGGAGAGGGTGGTGGGAAGACGCCCCCGGGGACGGCGGCGCCGAAGACGAGTCCGCCGAAGGCTCAGGTGTAAACCTACCTACCTACCTATGTATCTACTAGGTACATTCTAGCTTCTTAGAGGGCTAGCACGAATGTGACAATATACATGAAGATAAGACAAGACGCCATGAATATGAATAGGGATAGGGATAGGAATTGTAATATGTAAAGATGTAAAGGTCCCTGCCTCATATGGAGAGGTTGCAGGGAGATTTTTGATCGTGCTGATTTTGATATCGCAACACCCCCTTTTTTGGTCAGCTGTTCATGTCTATGGATGGATATAGGTAATGACTGCTATGGTTTGTAGTTTATGTTGATGATGTTTACTGGTCCTGGTTTACCCAGCTTGGTAGGTACTCTAGGCTTTGACCATTTCTTGGTGAGCGTGCGTTGGGTTATGCGACTGAGAGATATCATGTTTGGGGTAGGTATCTAACTTCGTATAGGGCCATAGGTATACCTAGGTGCCTACCGAGATCAACATGTATGTTGTGTCTATTGAAGGTTACGATATGGCATGCATACGTTTTGAGGACTCACCATGCACGAAATGGGGGGTTTATGGATGTGTGTGATGTGATGTGATGGCTGTGGTTAGGGAACTTTCCTTGTGGGAAGCTCGATTGGTGGTAGCTTTCACTGTAGCATACCTAGGTAGGTAAGTGGTTGGTAGTTAGTTATTGGGAAGCGCGTTTTCTCCCTTGCAACCCTCAAGTCTTCCTTCATCATTGCTAATCATTGGTGACTCGGCGACTCTAACCCCCTCGTTATAATTGGATGTCTGGCGTGAGTTGAGGCTTTCCTAGGTATTTAAGGGCCGTCTTCATGTTTACCGTTCTCTACGAGAAGCTGAGGCGAAAAGCATATTGAACAATGCTGGTATTGGTCGCAAGGCTGTAAAATCATGTGGTTGAGTACCGATGGCTGTGCCAACTCTTGCCTAAAGCTGAATAATAATTGATATAGTGCTTACTCTTAGCCTTCTGATGTTCAAATCAGCCTTGGAGAAGTTGAGTCACATTTATATAGGTAGCAATAGCTCAATTTTTCGTCGATGGTGGTGTAGCATATGTATCTAGCTTTGGTTGCAAAATAGGCCATCTAGTTATGTACGAACGAAATACGCAGATCTACGTTCGCAGCAGAACAACCAGACGTACATACACTACCTATCGGATCACCTACTAGACATGTACAGGGGGTCTTGCCGTATTAGCCGTCCACAACCCTTGGCCAGTCAGCTGCGGATCCTCAATCTTACGCCCCCCAAGCCGTATGTCTCGCGTGCCCAGCCAATGACACGATACACAGCCCGGCGTGTGGCTCCGGGGAAATCTCGATAGGGAGGAGCCGCAGCGCAGGCAGCTGACACAAGGGATGGGCGTGATCGGTATAAATGTAACCTGTTGACTCGTTCACTCGCGTTTTGTAGGATTTTGGAGATTTTTTTTTTCCTGTTTAAATACGATAAGACGATATTATGGCGACCGATGACTTGGCGCAAACTTGTGGTCTTATAAGTGACTTCTACCAAGGGAATCCGCGTCTCGCGTGATGATCGGATGGAATGCTGGTTTAATTATATGGGCAGTAGGTATTTGTTGACTCGAAAGCGCGGAAGCTATATGTGAAGAACTGAGTATCTTGGGAGGCATAGATAGGTAGCCAAGATGGAACCACGAGAAGCGACGCGCCCTAGCGCTGGAGCTGGTGAGCTAGGGGCGCCTGACGACTCCCCGCCGCCACAGACACAAAGCGACATGTCTGAGTTCGACGACGGGCTGGATAACCGGAAATCCGTCCGTAGTAGCTATTCGCATTGGGATCCCGAGCCGGGCTTCGTGCACATCGATGGCGACATTGACGGGCATGGCTGCAACAACACCGCGGTGGATGTCATTGCTGTGCCGTGCGTCGGCGCATCGCCCGTCGACACCTGGGCGAGAGATCCGCTCGTGGATGGCTACTTTGGACTGCCTTCGTCGACGGGGCTGGAGAGGTACCCGACGGTTAAGAAGCTACCGGAGAACAGCATTCTGTCGCCCACGATTAATCGGCACTTGCCGAGAGCGAGTCCCCTGTGGATTCTGCACGGGATCCGGAAGGAGGTTAACACGGCGCGGATCTTGCTATATCGGCACCGCGAGCTGTCGGAGGACATGACGCTCGATGAGGCGGCGGAGGATCTCCTGGATCAGATTGAGAAGATGCGCGCGGGCCAGACGAAGTCCCGGCCGATCTTTTTCGTATGCCATAGTATTGGAGGGCTGGTTGCGAAGTTGGCGCTGGTGAAGGCGAGCCAGAGGCAGGAGATGAAGCCTCTCATATTCGACTGTCATGGTATCGCATTTTTTGGTAGGTCCATCTTCGATATCCCTTACTGATATTGTATTGTCTAATAGGCTAACATGCTATAGCCACGCCGCACCGCGGTTCTAGTTACATGTCGATGCCTCACTTGCGAGAGAGTATCCAGGAACTGCTTTTTCTGCAAAGCCCGCTGCCTTGGCCCATCGCTCACGACTTGCGATTGGGAAATAAGGCATTACTAAAGATGCACGACCAATTCGTGGATATCGCCAGCGAGTTGCGCATCTGGACCTTCTACGAAACCATCGACTCGCAGCTATCCGGGCTTGGCGGCTCAGACTACGACGAGGTTCACTTCAGCGCACCACTAACTTCTATTAAGTCGGGGCTGGTCGGAAGCCGCGGAGAGAAGGCACTCTCGCTCGAGAGCGACCATGCCCACTGCGCATCTTTCGGGCCCAATAATATCCGGACGATGGACTCGTTCCTCGCTGATCTAGGGGCCGCAGTCAGGAAAGCGGAGGACTTGTGCGCGAACTTCGTGCACACGCCACTGAAGCTGAACCAGCATGTCAAGGTCGAGCTGATCGGGTTCTACGAGGACCCGGATAAAGGCGAGACGGGCCAGGATATTAGGCTGTATATTTCGAAGCATACGCTGAAGGAGTTCTTGGAGAAGGGGCCCGAGACGTGTCTGAGGGAACGGATGAACACTGTAGCAGCGAGACGGCACCGAGGGCTAGGGCATAGGTTGAGGCGGCCGATATCAGGCCCGTCGCCGATGACGGGCGCGCTGGGCATCTTGACTAACGTGCAAGAATTAGGGCAGAGGATTCTGGATTCGGTTCGGCCTTCCAGCGCTCCGGAAAACGAGCCCCCGGCTGGCCCGTCTCCCGAGATCGTCGTCACAAGCCATGCCTCCCGGCCGCTCATCACCGGTGTCGCCACGGAGCCCGTGTCTAGTGCCGTACCGGGGCGAAGCCGGGGCCTAACTGTTCCCGCTTTATCAGCACCAGGATTTCACCGCCCATCGAGTAGGGGTAGCAGCGAATCGACTAGGACCGCCGACTCCGAGCCCAACGTTTCTGCCCTTTCTCCCAAGTCTACTGACCTGGATGAGTACTTCACGCCGAAAAAGGCGGAGGACCCTGGTTTAGCTGGTAAGGAGGCCGGATATCACCGTCTTCGTCGTGCTTCGGCGCTGCAGGACTTTACGGCCGGCTTCTCCCGCCCGGATCCTCATGGGAGGAAGTTCATGTGGATACATCTGCCGTTTAACAATCCCCACTGGGTCAAGGTACATTCATTTGGCTCGTACCAATGTGTTGTTGGATAGTGAAGTGGCTAATTTGGGCGTAGAAAATATTCGACAAGCTTTCCGAGACGCAGAATCGGAGCTTCGCCAAACTGCTCAGTAACGAGAATTGGGTCAACAAGCATGTTCAGGGGCGTCATGCGAATCTGCATGCTTCGTACGTGAAGCCCGGGTGTGCATTCGTCCCTTCAGATGCTGGTAATACATTGTGTCTCCCTCGTGAAACCGAAGAAAACTCCTCTAACTTAAGTCAAGGGTCTCCTCGTCCTGCATCCCCAACGAGAGCGGGGAGAAGTCCTAGCCCCGGCATCACTCCCAGCCATCTTTACGTATACTTGCCGTATCTGCATTACGACACCTACGTGAACATCATCCGGCGCCGAAACGTAATTAAGCGAAGGATGGAGCACGGCAGAGGACGACCGGTCCCGCGCGAAGTTGCCGAGCTTGAATCGCTGGATTCACGGGTCATCTGGGAGTACATCGGCCACGACCCGCCCGTTAATATAAGGAGGACCTTGGACCAGTACGGGTATCCCGGTCTCCGGGACACGTACGCGCGCGATGACGATCAGATGCTGTACAAGCTAACGAAGGAGCGGATCGCGATGCCGTTTAAGCAGAAGCGGGACATGTACCATACGGGCGATAGCCAAGCGCCGTTCAGCGATGTTTTTGCGGGAAGTAGATTGATGTCTCCCGCCGGCACGATTACGACGGCTGCAGGGAGCCACACGGACGAGAGTGATTCGGATCTTGAGGACGATATCCTGCAAGGAAATGTGCTGATGGTGGACCAGTTGTGGCTTTGGGCAGTCGATACGAGTAAGTTCTGATGAACAAGCGTTAATAGCCAACCCCCTATGGATGCATTTCTAATGTGATCAACAGCGACCCTGATGACCTTCTTCCCGAAGCGCGAGTCCCATCCGATGGAAGGCCCCCTGTTCCAGCAGGTAGATCTGAGGAACAGCATATATAACGAGCTAAATGGCGATCTAAGCGGTCGTTGTGAGAATGCATTGGACCTTGCGGCCTTCACCGTTCTTCATGCTATTACTGTAATGCTGGACCGAACATCGCATCCTGATTTAGAGGTGTTCCGTATATTCGAAGAGGCGCTAGGCATACTGGTACGTGCTGTTCTACTACTAGAGACTGGGCCATTTTACTGACTTACGGTTTGTAGACCGAAAGAATGACTTCGTCGCTCAAGCGATTCCGCATGCAAACCTTCCGGGAGCGGATCTTCTCGGACTCGGACTCGGACGACCCGGAGGACAACCGGTCCGAGAGCATCAAAAAGCGGCACAGGCGGGAGCTCGAGCAGGCCGAGCGCGAGAACCGCGAGAACACGTCCGCGCTGCTCGAGCTCCGGGACATGGACGACGAGCTCAACACGATGAAGAACCTGTTCTCGGAGCAGGAGGACACGATCAAGGACATGCGGGACAGCTACGAGAAGCCGGAGCTGCAGGCGTACACGGAGAATGGGCGCCAGTTCCTGGAGGAGGCGCTGAAGCGGCTGCAGGAGTACCAGAAGCAGGTGCATGATATGATTGACCGGGTGGATAATACGAAGAAAGACGTAAGTAAATACCTACCCAACTTATCCGATACTCGATGCAGCGTTGAAAGATAAGTCACTAAAAGTACTAATGCGATTATAGTACGAGAAACTACAAGAGATGGTCCAGCGCCAAGCACAAGTCGACGAGGTGCGATGGTCACGGCTGCAGACTGAACTGGCCAGCTCACAGAACCTCTCGGTCATGATCTTTACGATTTTCACAGTGCTTTTCCTGCCGCTCAGCTTCTTCACGAGTCTCTTTGGCATGAATACGAAGGAATGGGGAGGCGAGGACGATAATTTTATGAGCCTTGGTGTTATCGGTGCTATTTCACGTATGTCCAAGACTTGCGATTTTCCTAAATCCTCTACAATACCTCCTCACCTATCAGCTGGGTGGAACTGATTTGCTAACGAACAACATCATCACAGTCCCCGCATCCGCAGCCCTCATCATCGGCACCCTCCTCGCCGCCTTCAGCAGCCGCGTGCAGAGCACCTTCAAAGCGTGCTTCAAGCTCTTCCGCTCCGGCGTCCAGCACACGACCTCCGGGTTCGAGAAGCTGCAGCCGGAGAAGTCGCGGCAGGCGAAGCAGCGCCGACGACAGCAGCACGAGCAGAGGGAGCAGCGGGCGACGAGGCGTCGCGAGCGCGGGTATGACTTCTGGGAGACGGTGAGGGCGGATCGCAGGACCGAGTATGTGGTCCCGGATATGAATCGGAAGACGGCGACAAGGAGGAGGCTGGCGGGCAGGGGCACGTGGAGGAAGATGGTTAAGGATGCGAGTGGGTTTTAGGGGGAGTGTAATGGATGTGGTACGTAAATGTGGTACCTAAATGTATGATTTTGATGTGCGGTATTTTGGAGAGCAGGCGGATGATACTGTGTACACTTCAGCTGTAAGATTATATTCATAGGCGGAATCATGTACCTATAGGAAATGAAAATTGACCTGTACAATACAATGCAGCGTTTGGGTTAGGCGGTTATACTTACCATTTCAGGGGCTAGTATCATGCAGCGTTAGTCGATACGAACGATATCCGTCGCCAGCCGCTGCAACTTGATGTCATCACTCAAGCTATCAACCTTAGGTAGCATTCCTCATCATCATCGTCACCATCGCCCCATCTCCAGCTTCCCCAACTCCGGCAATTCAATGAGACGGCACTCAACAGCCATCATCCAGCAAGCCCTTCGCATACGTCACCATCCCCATTTCCATTTACACCTACCTAACCTTAATCATCCTCAACGACATCTCCATCTCACCCCCGCAGCTTTTCGGCAAGCACAAGCACACCAAAGCACCACTATGCCGGCCAAAGTGGACACCTCGGAGCTCCCGTCCCGCCCCACAGGCGCCGCCTCCCGTCTCGCCGCCGCCCACGCAGCCGAGCACCCCCTCAAGCTGTACGGCGGGTGGTTCTGCCCCTTCGTGCAGCGCTCGTGGATCGTGCTGCACGAGAAGCGGATCCCGCACCAGTACGTCGAGATCAACCCGTACAACAAGGCGCCCGAGTTCCTGGCGCTGAACCCGCGGGGCCTGGTGCCCACGCTCGGGGTCCAGAGCGCGACAGGCGGGAAGCGCAGGCCGCTGTACGAGAGCGTGGTGCTCTGCGAGTACCTCGACGAGGCGTACGCCGACGAGACGGAAAACGGCCCCCCGCTGCTGCCACGCGACCCGTACGAGCGCGCGCGCTGCCGCATCTGGATCGACCACGTTGGCTCCAAGGTCGTCCCGGGCTTCTACCGCTTCATCCAGCACACGCCTGACAAGGCCTACACGATTGACGAGGCGCGCGAGAATTTCCTAGCACACGTCCGGACGCTCGTGCGCGAGATGCTGGAGAACGATGAGGAAGAAACCGGGCCGTGGTTCCTCGGCGATGCGTTCTCCCTCGTCGACGTGATGCTCGCGCCGTGGGCGAAGCGCCTCTTCCTCATCGACCACTACAAGCCCGGCGGCGTGGGCATCCCGGGCGAGGGCCAAGCGCCCGGCGGCGAGGAGGAGGAGAAGGTGTGGGCGCGCTGGAGGAAGTGGCTGGAGGCGATCACGTCGCGCCCGAGTGTAAGGGATACCTGGAGCGACGACGAGCAGTACGTTGCGGCGTATAAGCGGTACGCGGAGGATACGACGCAGTCTGAGGTCGCGCAGGCGACGAGGAAGGGCGAGAGGCTGCCGTAGACGTAAATGCGATAGGTGCTAGGGTGGGAATCCACTGTTGGAGTTGCAATTTCCGCCGTTCTTCCTTCCGTGCCGTCATGCTGTGTAGGTACAGTTTACGGTTTTGGTTCTTATTCGCCAAGGGTTACGATCTGCCGGACTCACGATTTTTTTTTTTCATCAGAGCATGGGAAGATTGTGTGTGTTTTTCATAGCTACTGTAGGTACAGTTCTAGCCGGTAGAGGCTTAGACGGAATCCTTCGTGGTTTATTGTTAGCATCACGAACTGGGTTGTGCGTTCCTTCGAACTTATCGATATATAGAATGTCTCTATTTATATACTGAGGGCCCTGCAGATCGCGAGGTTCTCCAGAGATTCGGACTGGGGGGGTAAATATGGCGGGCTTCTTTGCCCACGTACTTCGTAGAATACACCATATTGGACAGAGTAGGTAAGTATGCACCAGGTATTCAATTCACCTTTGGCCTTCGACGCCGCACTAGGCCTTTTCTACTTCCTATTTCATTCGCAGAGTTCATTTCTTCCAATCCTCGGTATGACATCCATTTAGACATGCAGTCTTGCGGCACGCCACACTAATAAGAGCCAAAAAGGGAATGTCTAAACTAGAGTAAGATATTTTTTTTAAGATATTTACAGATTCGAGGCTTAAGTCGCAAATACCTTTCATTTACCTTACTGAGTTCACCAGTGTACAAGTCGTGATATGATCGCGGGTTTGTAGATCTTACCCCCTTTATGTATCTCCCGCTAAGGACGTTGCCAAGCACATTGTACCTGCGTGGGAGAACATCAAGCTTACCAATGTGGTATCTTGCGCAACGACATGGATGCTTGAGGCAAAAAATCTTCTTTAACTCACGCCGCACTTGGCAGCTGTGCGCGCCGCAATTAGGTGTGCCTGATGGTAAACAGATATCTACCCAGTGGACTTTTTCTGGCCACATCTTACTATTATTACACGAGAAATCCATCTAGCAAGGTGGAGGTTGATGCGGCTAAGCTGCACGCAGAGAATTTTTATGGTTCG
This sequence comes from Hypoxylon fragiforme, assembly GCF_022984875.1. Lineage (NCBI taxonomy): Eukaryota > Fungi > Ascomycota > Sordariomycetes > Xylariales > Hypoxylaceae > Hypoxylon > Hypoxylon fragiforme. The sequence continues at coordinate 337,633 of NW_026054760.1, forward strand.
ACGTATCGAGGTGGGAAGTTCGAGATGCTCGAAACGCATGGCGGACGAATAACAACAGACAGAAGCGGCCCATAGGAGAAATTAAGGTATATTTTGCTACCGAATAGCTAGGGTAGGTTCTCGCAACTCAGAATGGTTAGGCACAGGTAGGCATATAGAGATCATGTAGATCTATCTTCAGGCCAGCTGTTCGAGATATTACCCATTTGCATGCATACACTACAGTACTAGGTACAGTTAGCTTCCTATTTGAAGTCGATTGTATATTCGGCGTCCAAAGCCAAGCTTCCATCCCCCCGTTCCTGGATCGGGACCCACGATGAGCTTCCTTGACAAGGTCCGTCTTTAGAATACTCAACTAGACATGCCTACCTACCTTCCCTAACCATACTGACCTTATTTACAATGTAATTTTTGGATGAGGCTTAGCAACGGCGTTCGACATCTTGGCAACCGCTTTTATATATTCCTAAAATCCATACGACTCCGGTATATAACCCGACGATGGAAACATTAGAGGACGATAGGAATCAACCTCGTTCGGATTTCCTTAGGTGTCTTTCCTTGTCTCTTTCTTCGTCTATATTAATACGAGAGCCTGTTGTAAATACATGAGGGTATAGTCTACATTCTTTCCTAGACAGTTGGTTGTTCCTATTTCCCTTCTCTCATTCATCAAATAACCGAAAAAAATGAAGGCCTCGACTTTCTTCACCATGGCCCTCGCGGCTGCCACGGCCTCGGCCGAGCCAATTCCATATAAAAAACCAACAATGGTTGGGCGGGACCTTGCGGCTGTAACCTCGGTGGTTACACAGCTCACGGACGCTATCAACAAGCTCGACAAGTCTGTCAAGGCCTTCGATGGATCAAAGACGGATGCTATTAAGAACGATGCGAAGGGGGTTGTGGATGTTTTGAGCTCCGGTGCCACTAAGCTGAAGGATACGAAAGAATTATCCGTGGATGATTTGACTAAGCTTAGGACGGCCTTGGAGCCCCTGACTCCTGCCACTGAGGGTTTACTCAAGGACTTCAGCAGCAAGAAGAAGCAAATTGAGGCAGCGTGCATCTGCCGCGACATTGAGAGCGCTGCCGACAAGATCGGGAATAACACGAACACTCTCTTCGATGGCATTGTGGGCAAGCTCCCTAAAGAATCGCAGGACCTTGCGCGGAGCTTGGCTAAGAAGGTTCTTGGCCAGCAGGCACAGCTACTTGCTGATTTCAAAGGCGACAAGTGCAAGGATGCTCACACTTCTACGTCTTCCACCTCCTCTGTCAAGACGACCACCCCTCCCGTCAAGACTACCACTACCACTCCCCCGGTGAAGACAGTCACCACGACTGATGATACATGTGATGATGACGAAACGACTTCCAAGACGCAGTCAAAGACTTCGGAAACAAAGTCTTCTCAGACTAAGTCGTCTACAACCAAGACATCTGAGACTAAGCCACCCGTGACATCAACTGCTTCAACTAAGCCGCCAACAACTACTTCGACGAAGCCACCGGTAACCACGTCTACCAAGCCGCCGGTGACTACTGTAACCACATCTAAGCCGATAACAACAATTACAACCACCAAGTCCTGCACCACGGAGAAGACACATGTCACCACCGGCACAACCAAGACTGTGACGGAGCCATGTGAATGCTCCGAGACGAAGTCCTCGCACTCATCGAGTAACACCTCCTCGACTAAGAAGAGCTCAACAGCCTCAACTTCATCTCACACAACTACCAAGCCTCCGGGAACTATCAACACATCTACCCACCCGCCGAGCTCCACTAAGCACACTTCTACGCATTCTTCTATCTCCAAGAACACCACTGAGTCGTGCACCACTTACACCTCTACTCTCCCGCACCCCCCTAGCTCCACGCACCAGACTTCCACTCACAAGACTTCTACCCAGTCGACTGCCAAGCCTCCGACTTCTTCAACCGCGTCTACTAATGTCCCAGGATACCCGACTGTCTCGCAGCCTCCGAGCTCTACACATAATACATCTACACAGAAGTCATCCAGCCAGTCAACTGTTGTACCGCCCAGCTCTACGCAACACACGTCTACACACAAGTCATCTACTCAATCAACTGTGGTGCCTCCAAGCTCCTCTTCCACTCAGAAATCGTCTAGCACCCAGTCAACTGCCAAGCCCCCGACTAGCACAAACACGCCCACGAGCCCGGGTTACCCAACTATCCCGCAACCCCCTAGCTCCAGCTCTACGCAGCAGTCTTCAACACACAAGAGCTCTACTCATTCAACTGCGATACCCCCAAGCTCCACACATCAGACTTCCACCCATAAGTCGTCTAGCACTCAATCAACCGCTAAGCCCCCCAGGAGCACAAACACGCCCACCACCACCCCAGGATACCCGACCGGCGTGCCCCCAAGCTCCACATCAACTCACCACAACTCCATCCCCTCGACCCACCAATCCTCATCTACCAGCAAATCCTCCTCCTCCTCCTCCTCCACCCACATCCACACCGTCCCCGTCTACCCAACCGGCAACTCAACCACCACCACCACTCAAACCCACCCACCCACCAACAAGCCCCCGACCACATCCTCATCCTCAACAACCTCAACGGGTAGCAAGCTCAGCAGCACGCCCGTAACCGCACCCCCAAGCTACCCCACCGGCGGCTACAACAACAACCAGACTATCCCGACCCCGCCACTGCCTCCGGTCTCGATGGCCACGCCGACGCCGTCGTATGCGACGGGTGGTGCGGAGGGAGGGAGCTTCGCGGCGAGGGGGGGCTCGACGGGGGCGTTGGCTGCTTTTGTGGCTTTTTTGATGTTTTAGATGGGTGTTATATGTAGCATGGGAGAGGGGGGGAAAGGAGGGAGAGGGAATGGAGGAGGGAGGTGATAATGTTTTTGGGGGGGGGGCTAATAGGAGGTGCTATTGTTGTAGAAGCGGAGACGATATTTTTTTTCTTTTCTTGAGACCTTTGATAACCCGACGTTCTGTTGTATATAGGGGTTTTGGCGCATGTATATTCTGGTACCTACTAGGTAGGTACTCAATGACTTAGTTATAGGTACCTAGGAATATAAAGAAAGGCTTGTATATACTTATACTTAGGTTGAAGTACTTACTTACCCACTTGACACGTGTCATGCTCAGTGTAATGTCACTACGTTGGAGCCTCTGCATCGCGTGAAGCATCAATGGATGGCATTGACTTGACTTGACTTGGATTGGAATCAATTGGATTGAAGCAATAACTTTTCCCTACATGAACTACCTACATATGTACCCCCTTTTCACCTTAGAAACGAACCCCTGAACAACGTCGAACTCCTTTACAATGCAAAGCGAAACCTCAGCACCTACCTACCTAGCAAGCAAAAGACGATGAAGGCTTGGGAGAATGTGAGAGGCGGAGACGTAGAACCTGCACAAGGGCCAGCGAGCTCCACGAAGAAAGACGATGCGCGCGTACGACCCAATTCCCTTCAACCGCGCCCTTACTGAATTCCTTACTCTCACGCCGTCGGGGTCACCTCAAAAGTCGTAGTCGCGACCGGGCACGGCGGCGGCGAGAACGTCGGCGACGGGCCACACGCCGGGAAGCATCTTCACCAGAACAGAACTAGTCAGCCAATCCTGATCGCCACCGACACTCAGAGGGGCAACTTACCCGCCAAAAGTCACGGTGGCCGTAGCCGGCGACCCGCAGACCCGCAAGGACTCGACGCAGGTCGTCTCGTCTTCGTTGCAGGGTGTCGCGGGGGAGGTTGGAGTTGGAGTTGGAGTTGGTGTGGGTATAGGCGTGGTGGATGGGGCCTCGGCCGGAGGACACGGTGGAGGTGTAGGGTTCTCGGTGCACATGTCGTAGCAGACGCCGTATTTGATGCCTTTGGGATGGTGATGTTAGTTTTGCGGTTTTAGTTTTCGAGGGGGTGAGTGGGCTGTGGTTTGGACTGACCGCATTTGTTGACCGCGTCCATGCACCGTACCCGGGGGCAGCGCTCCTCCGCGGGCATGGCGGCGGCGAGGGCGGCGAGGCTTAGAAGGGTGATTGTGTTGAAGAGCATTATGATGATGAATTACGATGGAGTGAAATGATAACGTCTACTTTTATTGAACGATTGAGTGCTGAGGGAAGGTCTGTGGTACTAGGCAGTCTTTAAGTAGACTTCTACGCCCCATCTCAGTTCCGCGAAATCGTATGAGACCATCATATATAGCTATTTATTCCCCGTCGCTCTGGACCTACATACCTATCTACCTCCACCATCGCTACCTATGAATACGAAGGCATTAGGCCTTGGCATGGAAGCGGCTTGACACTCCGGGGGCAGATTATTACTACTTTAAGCCATGGAATTATAGGGAGTCGAATGGCCGCTGGCTGGAGAGAGGTGTTGGGATTAATATCGCAAGGGGGTTGAATGCTCTTTAGCCGTCTTGTTCAGTTACCCAAGCGTGAGACCATGTTGCGATGCGATGGGGAGCTCCATACTGCTGACGCTGTCTCTATTTGGGTACCTTGGGTATTAATAGCTACAAATCAGCTTAGGATTGCTAAAGTCCTACATATTGAAGACTATACTCAGTCGTCTGTTTGACTGCTGATATCTTGAGATTGACAGAGTATGTTCGTCTTCGATAGTTGGGGAGATTCATTGTGTGGCTATTAGTTCTAGCATTTTTGGTGTTTACCCGTTCAAAAAAGGTTGGTAGGGTAGGGTAGGGTGATGTTGTATGTACCGTCGTAGAAGAAGTTTGCTGTTTTAAATTGACATGCAGGCATTGTTATGCAGACATTGATATGCAGGCATCCATGGATATTAATTAACCGGGCGTCTCGGCAACTACAGTACAGTCGATGTTATGCATCCTTGAACCAGCGTAGGAAATAGCCGGAACGCACAAACAATTAAGCGAATAAATACTACGAATGTAACGATAGATCGGGATGAGCTAAGCCAAGTAGGACCAAGGATGATCCCGAGGTCTTACCTCCAAGCATCGGTTGAATCCGATGCGTTTGATTCAGGTTTCTTACTTTTAACACAACAGTATCCTAACCTACGTTCTCACCTTTAACACCACAGTATCCTAGGTTCTTACCTTTAACACAACAGTAACTATCCTAGGTAGGCCCAGAATTAAACGTAACGCCCAATCCTTCGTTTGTTGGATTCTCGAATGACCATGGTCACAAGATGTTACGATCGCACACTACACTTATGTGTGACTTCTATCGTGACTGTCTGTCATCAGCGGGTCAAATCCCTTGCTACCTAGGTACCATTAATACTAATGATAAGATCTCTGCCGAATGTTAGGTAGAAACGGTGGGTTACACAACGATGCATAGCGATGCACAGGACTAGGAACCAACCGCTTTTCGCCGTGTTGAGAACTCGAGAACCAACGCCGGCCAAGGTCGGGCTAGGGATCACCCTTGGAATTATCCGCTCAGCTTCGATCGCTATTCCATTTCGAGTTCCAACTTTCCTATTTAAGATCCATACTACTATGTAACTACTCCATCAAATACAGAAAAAGTCCTTCTATGGTCGAGAGATCGAGCTAAGGAGCTAAGGATTCCTCCGGCAGCTCATACCTTGTTCTACAGTACTTGTCTGCTGTGCTGGCACACGGCAGAGAAACGGTATGAAATCATGTGGGGGCGGATCATCCCTACATCATTCATCATCTATCGTCCAAGGTGGCAAAATGCCTGTCTAGCTCTAGCGCTTAACAGCTCTGGTAAGCTCCGTGGCCTACGAAATAGTTGGCTGCTCTAGGCCCTCTAGGCCATCTAGGCTGCTCGAATATACCCAAGCTGCTACCTACCTAGTACACAGCTATGCCTGTCATAGGCCTCCCATCCCACTATGCCCACACTGCCCCTCTGCAATACGTATTACCTACCTAGGTAGTATGGGTAGGCACTACATATGTAGGCAGGTAGCAAAAGAAGCTGGGTACACACCTACTTGACATCACCTCACATGCAACCTTGTAAAGGTTTTCGAGATTCACGACACTTATTCGCTACAGTTTCGGAATCTGACAACATCAGTTACCAGCGCTGGAACTTGCGAAAGGGGACATGTCCAACCAAAAATCAACGATTCCTGCATAGAATAAACGTTGGGGCGTAGTTTTCGTGCATGACAAGCGCCTCTTTAACTGGCCCAGAGACGTCCCTACAGAGGTCTCCAACTGTCATTACTACCCTGCTGATTCTCACCTACGTCTTTAAAAGTCGCGCAGCTGTTCTCTACATTCGTTTACTCCCTGCTTAATTTATTGTTGGAGTAACCATCACTCGAAAATAAATATCCTTATTATCATCGCACAACATGCCGTCGCGACCAGGCAACCGTCATAGTCGGTATGAGGAGGAAGATCCATATGTATTCAACGATCCATATCGACATTCTAGCTCGCCCATTAAGAGTGGCGGTTACGAATATGTTGGCACATCCGAGGCTTCTCTAAACCCAAACCCCAGACCTCGTCGCGTCCCGTCTCCAGAACCCGATCATCGCCGACGAGTAAGCCCGCCTAGAAGACACCCGAGAACCACGAGTCCTCCACGGCGCACAAACCACGACAGAGCATACACCCCACCACTCAAAGCCGATCGCCGGCCATCACCCCCTAGAGCATCCCGGCGCAACTCCCCATCACGTCGGGACCGGGATCGAGATGGCAAGAGAGACAGCAAAAAGGCGCCCAACAACACCAAACCCCGCAAAGACGAAAGTTTCATGGACCGTCCCGGCGTGAAACGCACAAAATCAATCGGCCAACAAGGCCTAAAGTTCATCAGCGAAGCTGCAGCCCTATACGCCGCAACGCAAGGGCAACAAGGCGGTGGATCCGGTGGCGGCAGCGGCCGCTCCCCTAGCCGCGAGCGTCCCCACCGCAGCTCCCACCGCGACCCCGACTCCCGGCGTCGCCACCACCGCCGCCATTCGCCTAGCCTATCACCATCACCACCGCCCCCAAGGCGCTCCAGAGCACACAGTGACGCCCCCCCACACACTCGGCGGAGAAATAGATCGCGCTCGCTAAGCAGCGACTCCGACTCCGAGTACGAGCGCGACCGCGGGCGGCGGCATAACAATACCCACTACCGCCAGCAGCCACCCCGCGGCCGCGCCTACACCGTCAGCCGCTCGCCCTCCCGCTCGCCCTCGCCCCGTCGCCACCGCAGCCGGCCCTCCAAATCCGCCTCCTCGACCCACCGCCCCCACGCCCGCGCCTCCTCCTCCTCCGCAACCTCCAAGCTTGCCAAACAAGCCGTCGCCGAACGGTGGCAGACCGCCGCGCGCGCCGCGCTCGAAGCAGGCGGGCTGACGGCGTTCCGCCTGCGTAAGGACCCGGGGAGCTGGACCGGGGAGAAGGGCGCGCGGATCGCGACGGCGGCGCTGGGGGCGGCGGCGATCGACGCGTTTATTGACAAGGACCCCAGGCAGACGAAGGCGAGTGGGGTGAAAGGGTTCGCGGAGAACACTATTAGCAGTTTGCTTGCGTCGAAGATTATGGGGGTGAAGAGTCCGGCGGGGAAGAGGAGGGCGCGGTCGCGGTATTGATGGGGATGTTGGGTTTTTTGTTTTGGGTGGTTGGATCTCTTATGGTTAGCTGGCATCGTACCTTTGAAGCGGTATGGAAGGTTCTTTTTAGGTATGATGCGGATATTACACGAATAAGGGGGAATATAGGCTGGCAGATTGCCGATGATGCGACAGGATATATGGAAGTTATAGGATGGAAAAACGGGATATCCTTATGAGGTTATGATACTGTTTCTTTTGTTCTTGGGCGAGATATAAAGCGTCTAGATGGATAGCGCGCATGGTGTCTAGCGTTAGGCACTCAGCTCAGTTTATTGTCATTTCCATTAAACTTCAAGTGTTCCAGGGCTTTAGCTTGTTCGTTCATCTCTTGTGACGTTTCCTGTTAATATGATCGCTGGATGAGAGGCGTGGGCATCTCCTTATAGTAGCATCAACGTTGGATTTCGTGGGTTCCCCGGTTGCCCTCGATTTTACGACTCTCTTGATGAAGGAACCAGATATGTTATCACCGTAGGCGGACAGGTCGATTGTGTGTGAGGCAGTGAAATCTTCGGCGTTGCGTTGAGAACCCTCAAGAGCAGAGGTCGAACCAGACGTGCGCAGCTGAGGAGAGAAACAGCGTTATCAACTCCAGGCCGTCAATATCTACACCAATTAACTGTCACAGCCCCGGTGCTACCAAGTCCCTCGATACGGCTCCAGCGCATCATGCAGCCTCCCCCAAAGCCCGCCATGCCACGTGCGAATCTCCTCCCACTCCGGGACCCCCAAACTCAAGAACATCAGCCAGCCCCCGACCACGAAATCCGCATAATCCGGCTCCTTGCCTCCCAAGAACGGGCCCTCCTCAAACCGACAGCACCTCGCCGCCTCCCCCGACTTAACCTTGAACGCATCGAGGACCGGGCGCCGCGCCTCCCCGCGCACGACCAGCTCCTCGTAGCTCTGGACGCCGGCCCGCCGGCAGAACTCGGCTTTGCACTGCGCCTCGGTCGCGGGGTCGAAGGGGAAGCTCTGCGAGCACAGGGGCGCGGCGCCGGGGAAGACGGAGTCGATGTGCGCGTTGAAGGCGGCGTACAGGCCGGGCGGGTGGCGGAGCAGGAGGGGGGCGGAGGGGTACTTCTGGTCGAGGTAGAGGGCGATGTCGAAGGAGTCGCCCACCACGGTGGTGGAGTTGGAGGACAGGTCCTGGATGGCGGGCAGCGTGTAGAAGGGCTCGCCGTCGGCGAAGAAGCGCACGGGGGGGAGCCCGAGGCGCTTGCGCGTGGAGGTCACTTGGGATAGCTCGACCCAGTGGGTGGTGAAGGGCGCGCGCTTGAAGTTGAGGGCGTATCGGGTTTTCCACGGGTTGGGGGCGAAGGGGTGGATTGGGGGGCCCGAGGCGATGTCGTAGAAGAGGATGTCTGGTGGTGGGGTGGAGGTCATTGTGAAGATGTGCGGTTTGTGTAGGTAATGAGGCTTCAGTAGGAACTGGGCACTTAATAGTATACGAAAGAAGGGAGTTGAGTTTAGAGTGACTTGCCTTGCTTTTTAAATGCGATTCGTCTATGTAGTAGCACGGCAGTGTTCCGCTTTTCCTATACGCCGTATTAGTTGAAATATAGTGTGCTTACCTTTTGGTATGCAGCGACATCATTATGATTCATATTGGATACCTACCCACCTGAGGTGGCGTTTGGCCATGCAACCCCTTAAGAACTTCCAGAACGTAATACCACTTACACATAACTTCTCCCGCTCCCGAGATGATCATATCATCGCTCAATTTAACCCGAATATCTCGAGTTTCTAACTATGATCTGGCGTATACTGTAGAGATATTCAAGTGTCTGATGTGGGGCCATTTTCAGCTCTAGCTTTGTACATCACCACATCCATTAGAGTAGCCAATGACCGTAAAGTTGCATATAAGTAAATCAGCCACGTTAACTAGGTATATAGGTGAAGAAATCCATAGAAGGTTGAAATGCCCCATACCAGTGCCGTCTGCTAGACCCTCACATTACCGCTAGACCTACCCAAAGCGAACCCTAAGCCCTCTACTGTCAGATTTTGGAATACCAACATCGCTATCGCGGACAGGAACAATATCCGACTCATCGCAGTCCAAACTCATCTTGTGGCCACCGGGCCGGAAGAGAACACCCAGCACAATGAACAGTTCAGCCCATGCCAGACTACTCAATTTACTGTTATCAACACTCCGCGACCACTAAGATAAGTCGGAGCGAGGTTACTTACTTCATGCCCAAGCAATTTCGAGATCCTTTAACAAATGGGACGAAATTCCGAGTCGCGCGAGGGTCAACATTACCCATCCAGCGCTCGGGGATGAACTTGTCAGGCTCGGGATACACCTCTGGGTCCATGTGCATGTGGCAGACTGACATCCCGACAGGTGTCTAATTCAAGCTTTATGAGACGTAGGTAGCTTCAAGGTTCTCATAGAAGGCGACTTACATTCCTCGGAATAGTCCACTGCTTGTACTGCAGCTCGCAGTCTGGCGAGGCCCGGGTGCTACGCCTGAAAAAGCGGCCAATTCTGGATCACCTTGTTAGCATGAGCACCACCCTTAAGTAGTGGCTCACTATAGCGATGTGCAGAGTAGTTAGGTAGGTAGGTACTAACCGTAATCCCTCCTTAATGCAACCTGCCAGATACGGGACCTTCTCGAGGTCTGCCCATTTGGGGGTTTGCATGGGGAAATCTCCTGTAACGTCCTTCAGCTCTTCTCGCAGCCTCTTCTCAATCAACGGGTCAGCGAGAATGTAGTATGTCGTGATAGAGAGTGTGCTGGCTGTCGTGGTTGTTCCAGCGCCCAAAATTGCGAACGCTTCTCTCTGTAAGCGGCCCGAGTCCTTCTCAGGCTCAGGTAAGTTGCTCTGGAGAATGTGGTGGAACACCGACGTCTTGTCGGACTCCTCAAGGGCGTGCTTGTTGGCAATATCGGACTTCACTTCCTCCAGCCGCCGCTTGCACATCTGTATATGAGGTGGTTAGCAGGTATATGAGTTCGTTCAGGGGCTTCAAGAGCAGTGACTGACCGCATGGAACATCCTGAACCCACCGGCGCGGGAATTGATCTTCTGCAGAACGGTTGTCGGGATCATTTCAAAGATACTTCGAAACAGATAAACGGTAAGCGATGAATATAATGAAACATGCATGACTAGAATAGATAGTAGGTACCCACCTGTTGACCCATGGAAAGTGTCGCGCGTATGGCACCATGGCCAAAACGCCCATCATACTCTCATTCCTGTTAACGAATCCCGATGAGCTAATACGTGCGACTTTGATCCAAACCCAATCTGTTGTAACTTACCATTCCGGGTTGAAATCGGGCGCCTCGAGGAACCTCGGATTCTCACCACAGGTGAACAGCGTTATGAGATCTCCAACCACGCACGTAAACGCGTAGTCAAGCCGTACCACTGTATCCGTTCCCGCGAGGAGACGCAACTTGTCATCTAACCTTCTGGTCTCATCGTGAATATTGGACTCCAGAAGGCTGACACTCTGTCTCGAGAAGAAGTTATCGACCGCTTTTCTTCTTAGCTGCTGAAGCTCGTGGCTGTATGTCGCCGCGATCGCGCCTACATACAGGCTGGCATTTAGATATTCTCCGAGCAAGTCGTGCTAGGATAGTTTCTGGCCTACCGTCAATCCCGAGTCCGACACGCTTGCAGACCAAGTTCGTCCTTCGCTTTCGGGCAGAAACGTACACCTCGTTGAAGAAGTCTGGGTCGCGAATCCTGGAACCCATTAGTCATCCACATATGACCCCTTTTAGTTACTTTCTTGACCAGAAGGTGTGGTGTCCGGAATGAGAGTCGGCCGTACTTACTAGCATATATATTAGTCGGAAGCATCAGAAAAAAGGGCTCCAATATGATGTATACCGAAAGCTCCGAGGGATTGATGCGAACAATGGGACCTCCAAAACCATGATTAGAGTTACTGAACTTTGACAAACAAGTACATTGGTATGTTTACCGTATTCATCGTGCAGCTTTGCCAGAACATCTGGGAAGTTGGACTGATAGAGATCGAAAAAGGCCTCGTACAATGATGTCGCGGCCGCGAGCTTGGGTCCCGGGAACTTAGCAAGCGGAGAAAAGAAGAGACGGTAGATAACAACGCATGACCGGTATAAGACCGCAGATACGAGGATACTGCTTATGATACGACCGTAGTCGACATCGGACTGCGACATTGTAAACAAGCTTTGAAACTTCGTGGTGACCATTTCTACGATATCAGTAACCCAGGCTTAATGACACGAAGCTGAAGTGACATTAAAATTATGACCACTATAAAGGGGTGTGTGAGTTTAATATTCAAGAAATATAGGTTAACAGGGCTTATAAAGGAGCTAGGGGTGCTCATTCCGGGAAGAGGAGATGAAGCAACTTTGGGTAACACACACTATCCGATAATCTGTACCTACCTAGTTAGGTAGGTAGCCACGACATATGTGAGAGCATACCGCTACGCTAAAAGGTGGACGAATTAAACACTCATTAGTGTCTTGTATATTCGACAACATATCAGAAGGAAGCCAGTCTGACCACCTGGATCCTCGTCTCGTACTTGCATGTAGTGTAACGAACTTTATCTTTGCTCCTCTACGTTGTAGGTTAGCAACATATCACCAAAGAGGGCCGTAGACCGTGGCCTACCTAATTGTCTACCCGTATATAGTCAGAACATCATTAAACGTGACATTTACAATACTTTTCTTTCACAATGGCTCCTGGCGTGAGAGTTCTTGGTCATGGTCCTGACGAATGTCTCCTTGAACGAAGTCACCAAGTTAGCAAAGGAGCCCCTAGTGATGATGTGGCCGGGGGGCTTGAGAATGGTAATGCGCGGAACCAGCACAGAAGAACACCCGGACTCATAGAGACCTTAGGTCAGAATGGTGTGGAGGCGTTCCTACGGGGCATTCCGCCTTCCCCGCGATCTGTTGCGCTTACACCGGCGACGCCATGGCTGACGCCGCTGACTCTTTGGCGCTGGACATGCTTTCGGACTCCCCAAGGTATGTCAAGATGTACGAGTACGGTATATCAGTTATTACCTAGTGCCTGTAACGGGGGGATATAACAAAACAGTTTCATAGGCAGGTAAAAAAAGAAATAGATTTCTTATACTTCTCCAGGGTAACACAACATACGCAAGGCAATCGACATGGACCTAGGACTAAAGCCGGTCAGGAATCCTATCAAAGTGCCCTACGAAACCCCCCAGAAATTATTAGGGCTTCGCATTTCCATATCCGGGTCTAAAATCCAGACCTCATGACAAATACATACCAAGTACAGTGTACACGCTCGCTGGGGATGCCGAAGCGATGGGAAATGAGGAAGCTCGGACTATATTAGATACCGATATCTACTAAGGTCATGGCGAGTATGAATAAAGAGTGCTAGTAAGATATCAGAGAAGGCAGTCCTAACAATGGTCAGGGAGGCAGCGTGGCGATGAACGTAATTTCACCGGAAGGCTCCTTGGATCACGTGATACCCCTGTTGGCAATCTTTCACAACCGCGTAAGGAATGTGTATCCTCTCTCATCTGAAAGCTCATAATGTGGAATTGCTGACTATCATGTTTGAAGTAGCTCAACATTCTCTCACTTAAGGCTTCCCTGCCTAATGAGCAGTGGAATGAAATGCCCTTCTTCATCACTTTGAGTCGGGTATCTTCCATCCTCCTGGACATAGCTTCTGGAAGACCTGGCCTGGGTCATACTTTTCGGACACTTGTTTCATGAAGCTAATATTCTCGGCGCCGTAGCTGCCTATCACATCTTGGCTTTTGTCCGCGTAGTTCGAATAGACCCAGCTATTCAGGCCGTTTTCCACGCTAGCCGCATAGTCCCGGATGACTTGGAAGCTCGCCTGCAGCTTCGGATACACGTACGCTGCCTGCTCGGATGTCTTCATCATGGCGGTGTAGTGGAATAGAATGGCATGGCCGCTGTTTCGCTCAATGCCCATCACGTTCCCGCCTGCGGCGGCTGAGTGTTCCGCGATGATGGTGGGGACGGGTTGGAAGATGCACTGGCTGATGAAGTCGCCGTCAGAGACGTAGGCTCTTAGTTCGTTGACGAAAGCTTGGTGCGCCTGGGCTGCTTTCTGCATTATGCGCTTGTCGTTGTTGAAGCAGAGGGTGAACCATGCGTTGCTTTATACATGTTAGGATGTCGTATGTGATCGATATGACATGGGTGTGGGCACCCTGCAAGAGGACTGGCTACTTACTGATAGTCTCGTGGGAGCGTGATGTCGAAGGACAGATCATAAATCGTCGTCTCCTTCGTCGTATCCATGACTTTGGGCAGCTCATGCCAGCCCTTGAATTCAGGGCCATCTGAGACACCCTCGCCTTGGTAGACCACAGTTGCCGCGACGTTTCCACCAAGAGCTGGGAAGTAGCTCATGACGGCCATGAGATAGCTATCTGGGTGTTGAGGTTGCTCTTCGGTGAACCTCCACGTTACATCTATGACTTCCGGAATGGCCGTGGTGGGGGTGACGCCTATGCCCCCCCAGATGCGATCGGAGGGCAAGAGCGGCATAGTAAAGCTGGTCACTATTCCGAAGTTGTTCGACCCCCCTTTTAGTGCTCGGTAAAGATCCGAGTTGGAATTTTTATCCGCCGTAACGATGCGCCCGTCCGCTAGGACGACTTCAAAGGAGAGCACGTTGTCGCACTGGAACGGATCTCATTAGTCTTGCGTCGATTTATAGTGGGCGCCAACCGTATGTATGCAGTTTCTTGTTGAGTTTTAACTCGAAGATAACTTACAGCCCATCCGTTTTTCGCCGACATCCACGTGCTCCCGCCACCGAGGAGAAGACCCGAGACTCCCACATCGCCACCCCTTCCTCCGGCGACAGTGCTCTTGTGCTTCGTGCACTCCTTATATACGTCTCTCCACGTATTCCCTGCGCCAAACCTCACTGTTTTGGAGTCAGTGTCGACCGTAACCCCAGTCAATAAGCTAAGGTCGATTGTGACGCCGTCCGCGATGTTGTTCGTTCCAGGAACGGGTGAGTGGCCGCCACATCGGATGGCGAACTGCCGCTTCTGCGCAACTAACGCACTGAGAATGGCTGAAACTTGTTCCGGAGAGTTCGGAAGAACGAAACAGGATGGCGCGAGCCGGCTGTTGACTGCCCAGTACGAGTCCCGGCGGGAACCGTAGTGGGGATCATCGCGCAGGATGACTTGAAGATTGAGCTGGGTGTCAAACGGGTTGGCACAATCGGGCACAATGGCACTGGTGGGCTTGGAAGCCATAGTGTGGTCCAGCTACGAGATAGATGCCTAAAGATGCTGTTTAGTTAGGTATATGGATAGATTAATACCTAGGTGTAGGTGGTGATCGTGAAATATAAAATCCTGGTTACATGAAAGTTATTACTAAGGGTGTACTCATATGAAAAGTGGAATTTGAACGTTGGTTGACATGATTAACAACGGTTAACCTAATTCGGTAAATTATACGTGGGAGTGTAGGATCATAGTCCTACGAAACGAGTGGTCACCTGACCTGGCGTCCGGGATCGCGAGCAACAAGTTCTATAAGTAGCATAGTGGTTTGGGGGGTGCTGATCATACAGACCACGATCCGTTTTGCTTGGAGGTGACTCACTTCATCAGGCCCCTGGGGGGAGGTACGTAGGTTATCTAACGATTGTAGGCCTTTGAACTTCAAATCCCGCGAAATAGGAGCCATCCGTAGTATGTACCTAGTCTTCACCCACATCATTATACATAAAACATCGTTTCGGTTGATTTTCTCTTCTCTTTTTTGGTTGTTGTCAGTCAATCTATCTATTACTCATTGTCAAATCAAGCGATTTATCTAATTAGGAGTTGTGACTTGCGAAAGAAGAGGACGAAGATTAATCTCTCTTACGTTGTCGTAATCAAATCAGGTGCAATATATCTACCGAAGCAAGCTTCCAGAAATGGAAAACTTCCAAGCATAATGCATTGGCTCTTCTTTCTCTTTCCTGGACGTACGTTCTAAATACCAGTCTGGTAGAATGGCAAGGCCTTCGGTTGTAGCATTTCAAATATCATCGGTCTAACCCCAGACCCGATTCTTCTCCGCGGGCTTCGTTGGATCTATCGCGATGAGTTGAACTTGCTTACATGACAGGTATTGAAGTAGATGCAGATAATGAGAGTCATATAGTTGGTTGTATGAGAGAGTAAGTTCTAGTGGTTGCTACAAGAGATGTAGACAATACCTACCTAGGTACATATATACCACAGGTGTGGGGCGGATAGCCACGTAAATATTCGAACAACAGCCTGAGGGCAAGAAGTACTAGGTACCTAGTCTGATGGAAACTGATTGGTACACCGTCGCTCCTAAAGTACCTTGTATCTTTCAGTGTCCTGAGGTAAAACTTATATAGCCCAGTTGTAAATTAACCAGTACCTCCAATCTACGGCCCTGAGTTGGGAAAATGGTCCCCTGGCGCAGCGGTAGTAGGCGTGAAGAGATAGAAAAGCCTTTCAAGGCTTTTCGAAAGGTCGAGGGTTCGAATCCAACGCAGGGCGGCAAGACACAGGACGTGTATAGCCACTTGTTCAGGTCAAATGCTGAGGATTCGAATCCGGAATCTAGCTTTTGCCATTTTTTTTCAATTAAATCTACATTTTCCTAGATTCAGTTTTATGATTTTTCAGCATGACGAAGCGACTGGCAGGTGTTTTCTGATGAAAAAAATAACATAACATTCCGATTTTGCGTTTTTTACTCATCCACCTGGGAGGTTATAGCTACACAAGAAATAACGGGCTTGACCTAGTATCTTCACAGGCACTCCCACTTAAAGACGTTTGCTCCCTAGAAATTGTCGCGAGAGGAGTTACCTCGGAACATGTGGAACTTCCAACGGCCTGCATAGCTGCCACTCATATAGCTCGGTTCCTCAAACTAATCTACACGCAAGGGAGGTAATCTACACCTAGCATCACTCTTCCTATTAGGTATCTATTGCCAGCATGACTATTTTTCTCGGCTAGGAATACAGACTTGTCAATCACGTTAGCAGATCTAGACAAGGTCAAAATGGATGTGAGGCCTTTCATAAGTACATAGTAGGCGCGAAGCTAAATCAGAGGCCATACCCATGCTGGATACTCCCATGCCCCTTCAAAATACAGTCGCAGCCACCTCGTACTGATGGGCGCAACAACCCAACTTCAGGCAAAGGTTAAGGATGCAAAGAAACGTATTACTAGCTGTCGTGAGCTTTTAATTGAGTTGATGAGCAGGCTGATTTCAATTGGGAAGCGGGTTGTGTACAATCCTTAGTACTCTGACGACCATTACATCAGACATATCATATGTATCCGGAATACAGCCTGTATTATCTGTGATCGCCTTCCAACGTATAGCTGTCCCTTGATAACGTCGTTGTCGCCTGTCTGTTTAGTAAATGATACAACAAGTCGCGTAATATGTCGTATGGTTATCCAGGGCGATTCTTTGGCGGAAAAGCCTGTCGGGAATATAAGATCGGATGTTTGCAGTTTCAATTGCTTCATCATACGCAGATATTTCACCGGAATCGAATCATAACTCCTCGTAGCAAATTTCATCCGGGAGAGGCTTCATTGTAGTCATGTTTGGCATGCTTTACTTCCAAGCTTATACAGATAGAGGCCGAGAAGTCGATAGAGGAGATATAAAGAGGCAAGATCCCAAGATGTTTTGGATACTGAACAGCCTATCGTCGATCCCAAAGGATGCTATCTATACGAACGAGACTTATCGTTACTGACAGCTTTGAGATGTATACCTCAAATCCGCGATGGAATCATGCCGCTCGAAGAAAGGACATGGTGGTCTGAAATATCAAGAACGGAATGCATCCGACGGATGATTTCATAGCAACTATGTTTGTGCAGGCTGGCCAGGCACGAGCAATCAAATAGTCCTACGCGTATATGTACCGCACTGCATCACGCGTCGCCAGGCCAGCGAACTTGTGATCTTGAATAAAATGTTGCCCAAAAAAAAGAGAATGGCAAATATATAGACGCACCAATATTCTATTCCGGACGGTGATTGGCCAGAAATAAATCTGGAGGATCAGATCAGGACTCGAAAGTGGAGCTAGCAGAGGTCTGACCAATGGAAAATCAGGATCAAACCGGATTGGGCCTAGCGTGGTTCTCAATAAGACGATTTAGCGTCGATTCCCCAGGTCGGGATCAGCCAATCGGAGAATTGAATCAGAGGACCCACTGGGTTTTTTTGACTGCTTCTCGCGTTCAAGGCTGAACTGTTAACTTCTTTCCTCCTAAAACATTAACCAGCCTCGTTCACTCCATCGCTATTTACGTTCTAATTCATCATTCAACTCACATATCTCATTGGAACTGGCCTCTCAGATATATTCTGCCGTTACAAAGGTTAGTTGGGTGTTCTCTCCCTTCAGCTTACTGCTTGTTTTCTCATTTCGTCGTCGGTTGAGGTCATCACCGTCGCGACCACACCGCAGCTTGGACCAACTTCACTGATCCTCCGCGAATTATCACCACAGTGGTTGACTGTATTTTAGCACCATTCACTTTTGCAAAAATAAAGTCCAGGCACCAAACCATTCATTAATCAACCAATGAGCGGTTTTTAAAATCAGAACACCATTCAATCTTCTCAACCATTCAGAGCACGGGCCCTTACTGATTAGGATTTACTGATTAGAACCTTCTCCCGTCGAGTATAAATACCGAGGAAGGTTGCCAGATTTCATCCTTCTTTCCTGCTTTTCGTTACATACGAAAAAAAAATTCAGACCATCAGACAATTTGCAAAGAAACCACGCCCAGCACCTTCAATCATCAAGAACTGAAGCAATCCTGAGCTCACCTTTGCAATCTCATCAATCATAAGTCTGATTTTCTCGTCTGAGATCTTCTCATCGCCTCTTCCGATACACATCGCAAGGCAACTTAAAACTCCTCATCTCATCGAGTGGCTGTAAACAAATAGGTATGTAGCATTTCCCTGTCGCTGTTTTCCTAAGCCCAATCCAAAGCTCAGAATTCCACTACCCCGCCAAAGTCTTCTTGCCCCGCCATAGAACTCTCACGAATCTGACCTTGCCTTCATCCAAACCTCAATACTAACAAATAACCAGACCTCGGAGCTATCTCTTCTTCAATTAAACATTGAAGGAAGTGCAAAAAGCATCGTCTACCAATCACTAGATTCTGCTTTACATCAGCGTTAGCAGATCAGCATCTACAACCACTCGCGCTCGCACCAATTGGTCGAGTGTCTTCATAAATTGCATAGTGTCAGAGACAGCAATCTCGCGAGTAAGTAAACTGTCCTGCTACTTACGTGTCTTAAACGCGTCCTGAACGCGTCTTAATTGAAATTTTGCGCTAACTTATCAACTGCTAGATTTTCTCCCCAGAGTCTATCATAAGACATCTGCATTCGATTTGAGAATCTGATCTCTGGATCTTGTGGGAAGATAGACTGTTACTACACAGCAGACATCGCCCAATCAAGAACACAAAGTTCCTCATCTTCCATCACAACAATTACCTCGACACCAGCTACCACTCAACTTCTTAATCAAAATGGCCGCACAAGGAAACGCTCGTGTCCCTACTCAGGAGCCCGCCAACAAGGGAGTTGCCACAGAGCAACGACTTCTGTGGAACTCGGACAACGTCAAAGATGTTGCGGAATCATTGGGAATTTCTAAGCTTGGTGAAGAAGAACTGCGGACCCTATCTCAGGACGTCGAGTACAGAATTGGCCAGATCATCATTGAGTCGCTTCGGTACATGCGAGCCTCAAAGCGATCAGACATGGTCGTCGACGATGTGAGTGAGGCATTGCGAACACTCAACGTCGAGCCTCTATTCGGTTACATAACCAACCGACCATTGAAATACGGAGAGGCGAGCTTAGGCTCACAGGCGTTGTACTACGTGGAAGACGAGGAACAAGAATTTGAGAAGATGATCAACTACCCTCTCCCCAAGATCCCACGCGACTCCACATTCACTCGTAAGTTATATGAAAAGATCTGTTATGACAATTTTTGCAAAATGCTAACATTTCTCTACAGAGCACTGGCTTGCCCATGAAGGCGCTTTGGTTAACTGCCCTGAGAACGTATCGACAGCCGAGACGCGAGCACAAGACATGGCACCTAAAGGCCCTGGCGCTAACCCCGCCCTGGCCGCTCTTGCCGGTCAAGATAACCCAGCTTTTAAGCCGTCAGTAAGGCACGTGGTTTCTCAAGAACTCACATTGTACTTCGAGAAAATACAAACTGCTGTAATGGATGAGCGCCCCGATGCTGAGGTTCAGAAATTGAGAGAAGCCGCATTAGAGTCTGTCAGCTCGGAATCTAGCATACACCAGCTGGTTCCCTATTTCGTGCAGTTCATATCCAACGAAGTCACGCATCATCTAGACGACATATTCGTCTTGCGACAGATGATGGAGCTCACGAGGGCTTTGATCAACAACAAATATATCTTCCTATCTTCATACGCAAGCTCGCTATGTGCCCCAGCCCTCACATGCGTGCTGGGTCGTAAGATCGGAAGAGAGGTCGGAGAAGCCGCACTCCGCGACCAGTACCAACTTAGAGAGTTTGCTGGGAGCCTTGTCGGCCAGCTTTGCCAGAAATACGCCAAAGATAACAAGGCGCTCCGACCGAAGCTTGTCCGCACATGCCTGAAGAACATCCTCAAGACCACCAACCCACCATCAGTATGGTACGGAGCCCTCTGGGCACTTACATCAGCTGGCGGTCCTGAAGTCGTTCGAATTATCTTACTACCAAACCTGAAGAAGTTTGAGACTAACATGCTCATTCCTTTGGGGCAAAAGACCGACGACTTCAGCCGCACGGAGTACGAATCTCTCATAGCAGCTATATTAAGAGCTGTGCAGAGTCTGGTGGAAGACGGCGATGCCACGATGGTGGACGGCGCTAACGGCCACTCAACCGAAAGCGAAGCCAGCCAAATCAAGTCGTTCTTGGGTGATATAATCGGCGATCGTATTCTAAGACTTGGCAACCATGAACTAAACCGAGTCATACTAGAGACGCGCCACACTCAATGAAGGGAAAGGTGGAAGACACTAAGTACACCTACACCGATTGAGGGCTTCGATTGAGCTAGAGGAATTGGGGAGGCAGGTGTCCGGATGATGATACCCATGCGATGAGAATATACGGGCGTTGGAGTATTGTATTGTGCCTACCTATGGTACATATATCATTTGTCTGCATACGTTTCAGGAGTTTAGGAGTCTTGGAAGCCGAGACTACCCATGAGCTACCAGCCATGATGAACTAACTCATTACTAAGGAACTGACATTGATATTTCGCGGATTATAGGTATACATACACAAATGTGTAGCCCCGCGTGGATCCCACACACACGACAGTGGGATTCTTAATACAATACAGCGCAATTCTCAACCCCCCTCATTAAGACTTTTACTTGTTGTTTTGATCTCGTAAAGTGACATGAACTGTAGTGAACCATAATGAATTATCCTTTTCGTACAACAGTAACAGTCTCCGTATGAATGTGACTACGTAGCTAGGTACTTAGAGACACAATCCAATTGCCATATTGAATTGACCAATTGCTCATGTGCCTACCCGGGTAGGTGCTTATTATTAATGAATGGGTTTAGCGACCCAACCGCATCATCCAAGCCCCCGTTGTGACCCTAGAAGTTGCCTGGTACTAACTAACCACCTACCCTTCCCTTTCGCCCTGGATGATCCAGTCCAAGTCCAATCACAGCAAGAAAACCGCACCCAGCGTTCCCACAAGACTGATACCCAGAACACCGTAGCTCGTCTGCTGAATCGTCGCCTTCTTGAAGCCCACCGCGAAGTCCCAAACCAAGTGGCGGATACCATTCGCAGTGTGGAAGAAGAACGGCCAGGCGACGACGGCCTTGAGCGCGGAGTTGATGAAGGGGGGCAGGTTGGCAGCGGCCTCGGCGAGGGTCGCGCTCTCGACGTGCCAGCCGGTCAGCGGCGCGGCGAGGTAGGCAAGCGAGAAGGCGTAGAAGGAGGTGCTGAGGGCTTGCCCCGTGATGCGCGTCCAGATCGAGGCGCCGAACCAGGTCTGCGTGTAGTCGTAGGCGGTCAAGTGAGGGGAGACGGGGCGGGAGCGCCGTTGCGAGGCGAGGAGGGACTGGCTGTCTTCGATGGTGAGTTTTTGGGTCGCGGCGGTTCTGTGGGCGGGGTGGGTTAGTTAGATTCTTCTTCATCTCGTGGCGTTCTTTACGATCGCAATAGGAGTAGGGTAAGGGGAGTCATTACCTAGTCTGTTGGCTGGAGACATTTGCTGCTAGAGAGAGGCGTGGGAGGTTTTGGGAGAAGAGGACGGCGCTGGGCTGCTTTGCGGCGGCTGTTTTGCATTGTTAGTCACCAATGTCCATGGGTTTGACAGGTCAATCAACAAGCTATCGCAAGCCATGAATGACACATGGTTGACACATGTAGCTAAAAATTTATCTATTTAAGAAAGATGGGATGGGAGCTGTTTAATTACCTTGCCGCAACGCCCGGATGCCAACTCTCTGTGCGTTCATCGTTGCTAGAATAAGGTGGGATGAATGGTGGGATGATTTGCAGACTCTATTCCGCCTTCGCCTGGTCTAGTGATGATGCTGTCGGCGTCGTGGGTGGCGGTTGAACTAGACCACGAGCGAATATCAATGAAGATCAATATGATACTTCAAGATCTTGTCTTGTTGATTACAACTGGTAATGATGCGCTCATAAACGTCAATTAACGGCAAAAGGTAGAATGGATGGATGAATTTCGGAACGAGAATGATCCAAAAAGATCCCAAACTCAATTCGGTCCAATCGCATCTCTATCCTCGGCTTTTTCGACAGCCAATTAAATCGCCGGGATTGAATGCTGACCATCGAACACATGCAGACGCTAAAAAAGAAAGTACCGAAGTACCTGTCTCCTTCCAGCGCTTGAAGTTGAAGTGAAGATTAGTGCGAATTACTACATTAACGACAACTTGCACTGTACAAGTCGGAGCTAGCCTCACATCACATGACCAGATGGTCCGTGCAACGACATCCCAACCAACCCAAAAGATTTTCTCGCCAAATTTCACAACTCTCCTTCCTTCCTTTTTTCTTCTTTTTTTCCTCAGATAGCCAGAGCACCCAGACTGCTGATGCCCTTTTCCACATTTAGACATCGGACAAGGTCAATTGACGGCTTCTTGCCGTTATGGGTGACTCTCAGAGCAAACATTCTTGGGAAAGAAGGATCCTTCGTTAATCTCGACGTCAAGTTCTTCGCCGTCTTGACGCCGTTTCATTCTGTGATCTACATTCTACTATTCAGTGCTTGGGAAAATGTTTTTTGGGACGAACCTTGTCACGCGTTATTTCTCTACGTGATATCTCTAACTATGAAGCAGGGCTGTACATCACACTTGCTTACATCTTTCCTTCATTCTTTCCTCGTGCTTCAACAAGCATCATTGCAGTGCCGTGACAATCAGAACTTTTTAATAATTGAAGTGAATAACTACAATCTAATCATATTAAATAATTAAAATTTGTCTTACTGTCATGGTACTAGAATGATGCTTGTTGAAGCACAAGGAAAGAAGGAAGGAAACGTGTGAGTGTGACGTACGGCCCTGCTTCATGGTGATCTCACGTGATGAGATCACATGACAAGACCCGACCACGACAATGTTATGATAGCTGTACTTGATGTTTTTATATAGAACTAACATATCTTCTATGTATCGAGCATAGCTCTCTGTCGTTAGATCTCAAGTACTTCTCTACCCCTCAGTCGCAACGGAGAGGGACTTGTCGCGCCGCAAGTCTTCGTATCTATCCCTTTTCATTGCCTCTCTACTCAGGTACATAGCCGTATTATATATATTTCACGTCAATTCTAGTATTTATATTCCCTCCATTCAACTACATGGACGATCAGTAGGCATTCATTCTTCCCGTGCTTGATATCATTTTTGTTTTAATTAAGCCTTGTCCAAAGGCCAGGGGGATGTCTTCGTCCTTGACGACCATCGTCGAACCCAGCTGAGCTGGTGTCAGAACATACCGCGACGCCAAAAGGTAGAATGGTTGATCTCTCATTAAGTGTTTCTCGTTTATATCAGTATATCTGATAGCAGGCCGCCTTCTCTTAGATATATATACATCTATCACGCTCATAAGAGCCGACTGGTAGCCATCTATTTACCTCCGGATCCTGTTAATCCAGGGCTGTTAAGCCATTGGACGGCCAGTTAGTCTCGTCAAAGCCGCGATTCAAATTGGTTCTTATAAAAATAACACTCAATGTCATAAAAACGAGTCCATGAAGCAGTTAAGGCTGTCTTAGGACTCTTATTTTCATAGATCATTTATTTTGAACATTTATCCCACTTCCACCTCTCAACGGCCCGTCGAGGTCTGTAATCAGTAGTCATGTTCTCTACAATGAGTAGAAAAGGATACATCATCACCCTGGTTGCCGGTCAGGTTGTTCCCTGGCTGATTGATGAGCGCAACTGCTTGATCCGTGCGCGTCGTTTAAGTGAATGGTTTACACAGTCCTCAGGCGTCTACCATTGTGCTCATTCAGGGTGCAATAAAATTTCAATAAAACTTGCGCACATTCCCATTCATCTACCTGACACGTTTGCCCGAATGGGTCCTCAGGCAGCTAACAGTGCGATCAGTCGGAAAAAAGCCTGCTCACTTTCGACTATATAAATCTGGCACGCTCTGCCAGATTTCACCTTCGGCCTTCCTTCTTTCAAGCTTTTTCCAACTTGCCAAAGTCTGGAAGGTTTTGGTTTTCCCACTGGATCATTAATTAAGTCCTCTACAGGCTTTCAATTACCTTCAAACGTTTGACATTACTGTAAGTTCACTTCCTCTGTTGATACCTGTCTTCTAACCTACCGACGCATATTTGTCCTCAATAAATACTAACCTTCACACAGCTTTGCATCAAACATCGCGTTCCTTGACTTTCCTCTCCAAACAACACGCCCTATTTAGGGTTCTCCAGTAAGTACCA
The DNA here is from genome assembly GCF_022984875.1 of Hypoxylon fragiforme. Classification (NCBI taxonomy): domain Eukaryota; kingdom Fungi; phylum Ascomycota; class Sordariomycetes; order Xylariales; family Hypoxylaceae; genus Hypoxylon; species Hypoxylon fragiforme. The sequence continues at coordinate 362,320 of NW_026054760.1, forward strand.
TTCATACATCAGTTATCTACTATTTCACTATCCACCACAATCCATTTTCTCCTTCACCCTTACACGGCGCTTCTTGGACAGCCACCAATTTATCCAAATACTTTGCTTCTCTTCTTTACTTTCACCAGTAAAGGTATCTACTGTTCAACTTCCCTTTTCTTTTCTCTGTAGAAGTCCCAATAAAAACATCGGCCTACTGTGGTCATTGACTGGTACGCGCGTCTCTCATCATACATCTTATACATTCACTTCCCATTTCCCACCTCTTGCTTCCAACCATTATCCTAATCTAACACTTGAAGATTGTTCATCTTTTCACTACACTGGAAATAATTGCACTATCCCAAAAAATTTCTCATCGTACCTACTATTATTCATTCCCTGTCACACTCTTCCGCAACTTACATGCTTTGTGCAGCTATCCCTCGATCTTAATCTTGTCGCGCCTGTAACAATATCGACTCTATACATAGACGTACGTTATTATAATTCTTAGCCTACGTTTGTCTTCGCGGTTCACTTAACTAACGATTATTGACCTAGGCTTTCAACATCTGTTGTAAAGCAATGGATTCCTCTGCCAAGATCACAACTCCATCAGAAATGCAGACCATCAACGAACCAGTCCAGCTGGCAGCTAGCCATGATCAGCAGCCAAGCCAAGACGGTACTCGTCTTCAGCAGGCCACCGCCCTCCATACCACCGAGATCACAGCCCTGAAGACGAGGGTTGCGATCCTGGAAGCTGAGAGTTCGAGCATGAAGGATGCCTTGACACACATGCAAGGCGTCCTAGCTGATAAGGTGTCGGAGACCACCATCCTCCAGCACAGCATTGCGGATCTACGACATCGGCTAGACTCAATTTACCTAGACACCACCACAAACAACCAGGCCGAACCTTCAAAGACCGAACATCTTGCAAAGCAATCAATGCCTATCATCCCGAAGCTAGTCAGCCGTCATGAGCAAACCCAGAAAGAGGACACTAAACCTCCCAAGCAACGTCAAGAGACGACGACAAAGCAGCGGATTGCACCCGGTATGGAAAAGTCCCGACATGCCCAAATCGCACCTGGTATGGAAAAGTCTCGACATGCCCAAGTTGCACCCGGCATGGAAAAGGCTCGATATTCCCAAATCGCACCCGGTATGGAAAAGTCCCGCCATGCTCAGACTGCTCCTAGCATGGATCAATCTCGAAATGCTCAGATCGCAGCTGGCATGGAAAAGTCTCGCCATGCGCAGGCTACAGGGGGATTAGCCAGCTCCCGACACGCACATGTTGGTGGCGGTTTGGCTGCATCACGCCATGCGCCAATTGCTACTGGCTTAGCCGGCTCTCGTCATGCGCCAGGCAACAGCCAGCCAACAATCAATGCTCAAGGCAATAAGCCCGACTCCCACTCGACTTCCAAACAACCTTCTCACCATGCCAACACGACCGAGCCAGCACGCCAAGTCTCTCGCAACCAGCCCTCGCTCCCATCTATTCACGCTGGAAACAAGCCCGCACATAACCCTGAACTGAAGAAGGATTTCACCGCCTCCGGCCTTACTCACGAGTCCAAGAACGAGGCCAGTGGCAAACTTCAGGAGGGTCGCATAAGCGTGGAGGACAAGCCCCGACCCAAGGTCCTTGTGTCGAGACATATGTACGGCACAGCCACACCCCTAACCACTGGCAAGAACGACACGGCGCGGTCGGGCTCCCAACAAAGCCTACACCACCAGCCTCCGGCGAGCGGATACAGCCATGCCGAAGCCAGGAACAATATGATGGACACCGGAGCAGCACCCGGACCCAAGTCGAGGTTCTCGATGCTGCCGCCGGCTGTTCGTGTCGCGGGCGCAGAAACTGCGAGCACATTTCGTCGGGCACAACCTGCCCCCACCCCCACTCCTGAATCTGAGTCGTCCTCGGAAGCTCAGGCGGATGGTAAAAAGGAAGAGCTGGGGACTCCTATCTCTCCTCATGCAGTCCTAAAAAACCTGTACCAACAGGCTTCCACAACCAACTGGGCCGACGAGGTCGAAGAAGAGGAGATGGAGAAGCAGAAGGAGCCATCTGCATAAGACGGGAACTGAGCTCCTGAGGCTATATTGGTTGTGGCTGGATACGAAGGGCTGAGGATGGAACGTGGACAGATGGAGGGATTAAAGGTCTACCTTTGTACGGTTTTATGGCGTTACGATGATACCCACGACGAGCCTTACAAGGTGGCTCGGAGTGCAATTGATTTGACGAAATGGTTTCGTTCACATGAGGAAATTTCTGCATCTTGAGAGATTGTGACTAGGACTCTGTGACATAAGTTTCGTGATATCATGTCGGGTTATACTGCTACGCCGAGGGTGAATGATTGATCTTTCATTAAGTTCCTTTAGTTTATTCCAATACATGTATGTGACATATCATGTCGATGTAAAATGCGCAAGTGAAGACTCTTTTTTATAGTCGGATGCCCGTTGATCATATATGTGTTTCTCTTCCCAAGTACTACTACCCCTTATTACCGCCCCCCTTTTTAACATGCACTGTAGCTTCATGACCGTAATTGAGAAACAAGTATCAGTGCGTGATATTGGTAGGGTAGTAGGATAGGCGGAAAGCCGATTTTAGGTGCTCTATATGGTAAAGTACACGTAACACCACTCTAGTAATACTTGCATATTCAATATCCATCTACCTTCCACATCCATAACCCCAACAGCCCCAGCCACAACCACAGTCCGACTCCAACCTACCTACCAATCCCGCATCATCACCGGACACTCCTCACTCCCATCCCTCACAGCCTTCACCCACCTCTCCGTCTCCCCCCCATGCGGCTCGACACCCAGACCCTTCAGCGCCAGAAACCAATTCATCGCCTTCGGATGCTGATCCACCATCTGCCCCGACAGCAGCTTCTTCCACTCCACATCCTCCTCGTCGATCCCATGGCGACACATCACATACTCGTACCAGACGGGGAAGAACCCCGCGCGCTCGAAGTCGATGAAGCCCGCGAAGCTGCCGTCCTTGACCATGATATTCGAGAACGTGAGATCGCAGTGCGTGAACGTGTAGGGGGTTCCGCGGGGCATCTTCCCGCGCAGCAGCGCTAGCGTGTCCTCGTCAACATCTTCCGACGCCAGGGGCTGTCGGAGGCGGTCCCACAGTTCGTCGTCCGACGACAGCGGCTTCTGGCCCGCGGCGCCGAAGAGCGCGCGCTCGTGGAGCGGGAGGTGGCCTACGGCCTCGATGCGGTCGGACGTCAGGCTGCGCATGTCGCTGAGATGTGCGGCTGCTTGCATCGCGATGCGCTTCTTGGCGTCGCCCGAGAGTGCAGACCACGCGCTCCTCAAGTCCTGGCCGTGGGTGCGGGAGGTGACGAGGAAAGGATGGCGGTGCTCGATGCACTCGTGGAAGACGGTAGGAATCGGGATGCGTGTGCGCTCATTCAGGTAAGAAAGGCTGGCGGCTTGGCTGCTTGGCGGGAACGCCGGCTGGAATTTCATAATGGCATTGGGCATTAGGAACAATATGCCCGGACTCTTGGAGGTTATATGGACTGTGAACTCGGTCTTGAAGCATGTGCATTCGTCAGCGGGATGGTAATCCTTTCGGATGTGATCGGGGGGTGGTTCGACGGAATGGCATAATAGTAGGCTCTCCGCCAGGCGGCCGCAAAACTCCTCTATGTCGATGCATCCTGCTTCGCATTCGATACTCTGTTCATCCATCGTTTGCTTCTGAGCAGACACCTTTAACGCTGACCGGTACACTTCCGTGATAGAATATAGTGCTGATAGCTTTAAAGGTAGGTGATTTGGAAGGAAAGGCAGACGACATAAGAGTCCCAGAAATTGAACATCATGGGTAAAGGGGCATGGGGTGAGGTATGTAGGTATGTTAAGTAATGTGTCTATAGCTTCATGTCAGGTCTACATCGTATCATGAAGATGATATGTCATATATACTGGTACGTTTTGACACGTGACTAACCACAACTTCTCCATGAATCAGCCCTCAAATGATCTATCAATGATACAAACCTAGGTAGACACTATTTCCGGGGAAGACAAAGAGTAGCGTTACATCTAAAGTATCAGGGGTATCAACAGGATAGATTCGTGTATTGCCATCGTACACATGTTCGTCTCCGCGACTAAGAACAAAAGCTATCAATATCATTTCGTCGCTTTAAGCCGCCAAACACTAAACATGTCAGTTCCTCTGCCACTCTCATATGATCGCTCTGGGTTAAAATAAAGCACTCTCTCAAACTTCCCGTTCAATTCTCCCGTCTCCCTCTGAGACTCATCACCGATGATCCCATCAGCCCCTTCCGCTAGAAGATTCCAATGAACACCCCTGAGTCCCCACGGCGGTCCCGGCGCTTTCAAGTCTTTATATAGGGGGAACTCAAGACACGCTAGGACCCCGGTCGGAGAGAGAATTTCGCTCATGCGACGCGCCCAATCCTTCCGCATGTCTGGCGGCAGCGCACAGAGAAACTATGAGGGTAGGTTAGTCCCGACTTACCCCACAACTGTTTCGTTGGGGGCCGGAACTTACGGTATAATCGTAAACCAGGTCGAAGCCCTTAAAGCCTTCTGTGGCAATATCCCTTTCCCAACCCTCTTTGAAGAAATCGGTGTTTAGAAACTTAACTTCACCAGCGGAACTATTGCCTTGCCGGCTCTCATGCGCGGAGCCGAAGTTGTGCGCAGATGGCTCACGAAGCTCTGCTTTTGCATACTGCTCTGCGATTTCCACGGCCTTTTTGGAAACTTCCAGTCCGTAGACGTCAAAGCCGTGCAGGGCCAACATGGCGACGTCGTAGCCTTTTCCGCAGCCCTATGTAGGTAGATACCAAGGATGTGTCATTAATGGCTCCGAATCTCAGGCGAACGACCCACAAGTAAGTAGTGAGTTTGAATTTTGAGGAAATAAATTACCGGTACAAGTGCTCTTAACCGAGAAGGAGATGTCGTAGAATGGGACAGAACCTCAGGGCGTGACTCGATCCAGTCGATGAGAGCGGGGGAAGGCTTCCCCCGATCCCAGTATTCGGTGTCCCCAGCATCCCATAATTCTACCCATCCTGAGGGTTGATTGCTTCGTTCCCTGTGTTCAATGATGCAGTTAGCGGTCAGTAGTTAGGCATTGGAGTATCAGTCGATTACCGATTTGCGAAGTGAGAAATCAGACGAGTGGGAGGCTGTACTGGTGCTGAGTTCTCTGACATAATGCTGAATGAATGAATGATTCCAATGGAAAATAGTTACAGCCGTTAATCTTTTAATTATTCCCAATATAATATTAGGAGGCTTCAGTTATTTCGTGTTGCCGTCTAGGTCCATGACGATGTTGGCAGGTAAGGCGAGATATGTACCTAGGTACCGCTAATCAGCTAAAATAATCTAGATCCTAAGTCATGTGACCTAGCATAGTCACATGTGGGTAGATACGCTTATTCATTCCATACAACTTCAATGTTCTGCCTCAATACATTATGCAACATTCAGGGGCATGTTCGCATGCTTCAGTATCAGCAAAGTGGCGGGCATAACACCTAGTTTTGGTTCTTACTGTTAAAGTAAATGCAAGTTATAAGAGTTATATTGGTTGTGTTAGAGATTAAGTTCTGGTGAATCTACGAGAGATGTACATTATACATATGTTCCACAGATGTGGGGCGGATACTACCTATCGGCCACTGTACTCAGCTATTTTTCGTGGGAAAATTTAGCTGCCAGCTGTCAGGAGAGCTTGTCACCTGGAAAGCGGTCAGCGTATTACTTGCTCAGCTGCTAGCTACACCTGCTCAGGGGTAGCTTATCAGCTGTCACGAGACTTTGACAACCGGCAAGTCAGTGCTCTGTCTTGGCACTGACAGGTGCAGCATATGTTGAGCACCTGTGGGAAGAGCTGGCAGCTGGCAGTCGATCTTACCTATGGAAAGAACTTCTGGGAGCGTCCTCCGTATGTACCGTACAAACGCAGACCATGCCAATTTTCAAGTGACATCTAATAAGAGTGAGATGTATGTATTCATTTAGATATGTATATGAATTGCTTAGTCTTTCATATAAGTTTGAAATTCAAATATTTGGTACATCGGTGCGAGGAAACGTATTACATAAGAATAGGGGTAGTCGCACAGTCTCATGTCTAGATCACGTGCGTCTACACGTGATCAATTTTACTTCCATCGTTCTCTTCTTGCCATCCACTTAGAAATTTCCATATACCTATATTCATGGGTTTGAAACTTGTATATATATTCATCAAGAGAGTCAGATGAGTTTAGAGTGCTATATAGCTGCCTTACCAGCCATTGAGAACGGTGTATGAATTAATCCAACCAGAGCACTTTCACATGCACTTATATTGTCAGGGGTCTACCCAGTGAATGCAAGATGGGTTAGATAGAACCATGACTGGTTACATGTATATGTAGCCTCCATAGCCTCCATAGCCTTCAGAACATGTTAGAGATCCCCGCACAATGACGATGTTGGTCTGCGTCTCCCAGCTTCCGCCTCTCAACAGATCCCAGCACGTTGTAGATGATGCATTTCTTCCGTGAAAGATCACGGACCATCAGGTGGAAGATGCCTCAGATACATACAAGGACCCTTCTTTATTCCTTCCAGACTCCTTAATACATCTGTCAGACTCCCAAGCCACCCAGCATGTTTGCCAAGGATCTATAGCCAAAATACATCCCAGATTGTCGGACATCTCCCCAGTACAGGTACGCTTGTATGTGTGCCTACTACCTAGACGGTCAATACTACTAATGATCAATTCCATTCTTTGGACTGACAGAAGAGAAAGGGTGGCTGAGACCGAAACAGCTGAGCTGCTGCCCTTGGAAGCAACATCTTGTCGCATCTCTGCGACTTGGGCAGAGAACTGTGCGTTTCGAGCCTCGAACTTTTCAATCCTTTTGCTCGCCCCTTTTAGCTCCTCTGTCTTACGCGCCCGGCTACGGCGCCGCGCCGGACCCCCGTCTGGGCCCGGTTATGGTCCCCCTTTGCCTGGGCGTAGATCCTGTTCCACGCTTCTACCCTAGCCCTCTCTTCTCCTGTCATATCATCGGTGATATTTGTTTCCTTCATTGAAAGGCCGCCATTTACCTCGGGAATGATTTAGTTCCATTCCTCAACAATAAGCCATTCCTCCTCCGTCATGTCGTCCGTTATCTTGGTCTCCTTCATGCCGGATCTCCACTCGTATGCAAACCAAGCTATTGCCAGATATGTGCTCTGACCAGATAGGGAGATGCTACGATTGCTATCGCGTCATACATTCCACATGCTAGCTTTTCTCGATTCCGACAAGGGCATAGTCCGAGCAATCATCTCCTCCGCTAGTCTGGGTGGTTACAATCCATAACTGAAAAGGGCATGCTGCAGCTACTGCTGCAACCAAGAAGAAGAGGAAAGGAAGTAAGCTTGCTTGATTCCTAACTACAGTGGCGGAGTGCCAACATATGGCCCTAGTGGAGCCTATGGTGCCTGAGGCACCTGCAACAGGGCACCACCCACCGGGCGTGGCATTGGCGGCGGCATACGGGAATAGCTGCTAGAATCCTATTCGTCATTGATACATCGCCTTCAAAAGAAAGCTTCGCTTAGGGGAGGTTCCAGTTGACTTTCCACCCGTTTGGTAGGCATCTCGCCTAGCAATCCAAGCTTTTCGCCAATTTTGATCGACATGATGCAGTAGTATAAGACGCAGTAGTATAAGACGCATTAGGAGCGAGGAAGTGATACGGATGGTTGGTGTAGTTTTTCACCCCTCTCTTGAGGCCAGCCGATGCACGCCAGCGGGAATTGGCATCAATGGATAGGACCTGGTGTACTTTCATGTTGTCGGATGAATATTCGTCTTACTGCCTAGGCAACCAATTTGAAGGTTCTTTCTGGCGGGTGTATGAAATGTACACAGCCCATCGAGTCGAAATTCGGCTTGGGATAATGAAGGCTTTGCGCTAGAAATATACCATTTCGACCGTCGCGATTTTCTGGTGTTGATTGAAGCGGTGAGCTTCATATTGCCAACACGCTAAGTCTCAGGATGACCAAATAGTCGATGCATTTGTCGGAGTTCTGTATTTGTGAGGTGACTGTATGCGATAGTATGTTCCCGTTCATCTAGAAATAACCATGGGAGTCTCCATTTGCAGATTAAAGTAGTATTCGTGATTATGGGTAAGGACAATACCAGAATTGTTGAGGAAGATTCCCAGTCGGTTGATATAAGTAGGAATGGTGTATTCGTGGACATAATTTGGAGGGTGATGGGTCCAAACGGTTTGTTAGCCAACTGTAGTTGTGTCGAGTAATGCTCACAAGACTCTCCCCAACTCCTTCCTCGTCGTTCGCATCGTTCTCGTCGTCATTCTGAACGTCACCTTTAGATGTGCCCGCGACGCGCCCACACATTGCTTGAAATTGCTGCTTGAAATCCCAATCACCTTTCAAACTAAGGTGAGACTCAGTCTGCATCATGGCAGACGTCATGTGTCGACAGCTGCGGCGTTATCAATGAATCATTTATTGTGGAAGAATGATTCATATGTTGATTCGCAAGGAATTCCAAGACTTTCATCTGGAGTTTATGTTCGTCCAACGTAGTACGTATGCTTTACCTTGAGAAACGAGGTTAACGAAAATAGTTAAAGAATTGATAGAACCTCTTGTGGATCAGTCTTCTTGTCCAAAGATGCTCAGAGGGTGGCTAGTATAGTGACATTTCCCGGTAGTCGTTGTGAATTCCTCTGATTCTCTGTCCAGTAAAGAATTATTTTCGTGCGTTTTGGATTAGTATTGTGTCATATGAGTCGCGTGAAGGGAGTTGAAAGATTTGAGTGAAGCCATTGGCCATAGGACTGGGCTATAGATAGAAGAAGAGTGATGGAGGCCAGAAGTGTTCAAATAATCTATAAAGTACTTGTTAATAAGTTCACAAGTGATTGGAAGTAGAATTATTCAACAAGCGTACCTTGGTCGCTGTTCTTATGGGATCCTTGGGTGTAAACCCCCCCCAGGAAGGGGGGTTTACGCGGACTGTTGTTTGTGAGTGAAGAGTATAATTTTGTTTTGGTAGAGAAGTACGAAAGGAAAACTTAATCAATGGGCGACATCTATATTCTCGGGGAGGGCTTGTCTGAAATAACCCTAGGTACGTACATACGTAAGGTGGTTAACACCTAAACGCCTTAAACCACAGCCTGAGGTTACTATTTGGAGGCAGCTGTGTAAGTCTCACCTTAAACCCTATTTTCTCCTTACAATATCCCCTTCCTATCAAAGTGACGTACTTTCACTACCCCGCGGTATTCAGTCACATACCGGCGGGGTTAAGAGTATTAGGTAGGTACCTTACCCCTGGACGGCTGAACTTCGCCTACAAATCCCCAGTAACAATGTACCTACTATATACCCTACTATACTACTAGGTATGTAGGTACCCTAGGTAGATTAATGAGTGATCGGGGCTAGGATTGCCGGACGCCGGTGCTATATTGTTCAATGTTTAGAATATCTACAGATGCACATCCATCACTTTGTGCCTTATATAAGTATCACGTGGTCAACATTCCTATCATCACTTTTATGCGAAGAATATAGTAGTGGGTTAACAGAGTCAATTTACGAGACCCCTCTTCCGACCAAAGTACAACGTGAGTGTCCTCGTTTATTAGACACACTAGAAACCAGATCCCCAAGAAATATCCCTCCAGCCCCAAGAACCACCGACTAAGGCCCCCCTTCCTGCAGTGAAAAGTCCCTCCACATGCGCCCAGAAGCTACCATCAAGTACTGAGAATCCCTTTGGCGTTAAAGTGGATGAGCCGAGTGACTGTGAGCCTTCGCTCAACCAGACCAGCCCCATTTCTTGGCATCAAATGCCCCCCTCCCTTTCCGCGCGTACGAGAATGGCTCGTCAGCATCCTCTGGTTCCGTCTTAATTCGTTTCTCCTGATGGTCGTAGCTTTGCTCTCGAGAATTATAGAAGGCTTGTTGAGCATATTCGGAAACCCTTTTTCCGTGCCGCGCATACGTTGGCTCTTGTGGCACATATGGCGTTGGTTCCTGCTTAATGGTAGATGGAAGGGGCTTCGATCCCTTTCGCGGGTAAGTGAACTTCGGCGAGGCAGGAGGAGACGGGGTCTCCACTTTCATCTCTCCTCTGTGGTAGTGTGGCTCTTGTGGCATATATGGCGTCGGCTCCTTCTTGATGGTAGATGGAAGGGGCTTCGATCCCTTCCGCGGGTAAGTGAACTTCGGCGAAGCCGGACGAGATGGTGTCTCCATTTTAATCTCTTGTTGGTAGTAGTCTTGCTCTTGGCCTTCATAGCCCGCGGGATCGTTACCAACAGGCTTCTTGTTGGCGGCCTTGTTGTTCTTGGAGTTCTTCTTGATAAATCCGAACATCTTGATGGTTGATAATGGTAATGTAAGGTTGTAGGTTATGAGGAGAAATTGAGATGAGTTATCGGTGATGAGTTATCGACAGTGTCGAGTACAGTTTGTCTTTCTGTATTGAGATGACAAAAAGTGCGTTGCTAAAAGAACCAAATTAGCACACTATGAAAAGAAAGTAATTTGGAGTGAATAAATATTACAATAATGTTTCGGTTGATGTTAGAGTGGAAAGTTGTCAGGGCTATGTCTGAAAGACTGGTAGCGTAAGTCAAGGTGATCCTCAACAGCTGTAGCGATCTTACCAGAAGTAGGACATCAAGTAGATTCGCGACAAGGGAAGTGTATCAGATGAAGAGAAGTAGAGATGGCAGACTTACTTGTGAGTTCAACAGTTATCGTGTTGAGCTTGAGAGGTTTGGTGTTGGCTGGTGTTTGGTTGGTTGATGGTAGTTTATTAGCTTTTATGTTTTGCTTTCCCGGTCTGGAGTCGTGTGCGGAATGGAAGGAAGGAAAGGAAGAAAGATGGCAGAGGCTCCAGGTATTTATAGTCGAATCCTGCAGCGGTAGGACAGTGCACGTAGCAAGGTGATTCCTGCGGTTGATTCCAAGGTAGCACAGTATCTATCGGCTTTTCCATTGAGCAGATTTACAGATAATGGAATCAATGGTGGCCCATACCGTGTCTGCGATAACATTCACAATGGAAGTCCTATATTAGGGTCTAGAAGGCGTCTTTTGAGCAGATATTGAGACCAGACCACCATATCCGCAGCAACGACTGACTCTGCACTGGCCTGTTGCCGGTCATATGAATTTTACGGACGGCGCTAGTGAGTATGCCATTCAGAGTCTCACAGCAATGGCTGATACTGTGCTTTAGCGTGAGGAATATTTCCATTGTTGATAGCTGCAGGACAATAGGTGCTTCTATCTAGACGCCACAGTCTCGATCAGGAAGAGGGAATTACAACTATGGACAGTGCTCCAGTAGATAGCGAAGTGCATTACTAGCGTGAGAATATTTCCCTGAAGTCCTGATATATATATACACCCAGAAACCGTCTGGTAGACGGTATCTCGTGACGAGCGGCTGTATTCTCCGAAGCTGTCTTACGTCATAGCTTCAAGTCCGAAAAGGGGGCACATATCACCGAGAAGTCCATTTCACAACGAGTGTCTCCAGAGAGAGGGTTTAAATAGTTTAGTTAATTCTGTCGATTTAGAAAGGGAGTACTAGGTCTCTTCTACCTTATTGACTAGAAATTGGCAATGAGCCACTGTCAAAAACGACACAATTGGGTATTTCAAGAAATATGAAAAAGAGGAATGAACTTGCAAGTTAAATACAATAAACCATCAATTGACTTCGCAAACTAAAATCAAAGAACCTATTTGTGGTTCATATGTACAAAGGTTTCCCATCACCATAAAGTGTGCAATGTAATTCACTCCGAACCTCCCTGATACTCCAGCACGACGTAATCGTCTAGTGCTACCTGTGTTTAAGGCTCATTCCACAGGACTATGACCTGTCATGAGTCTAATTGTCGTTGATGTAAAGGTTTAAGGTCTCCTTGACCAGTTTCTGGTATGATATGGCCACCTTCTGTTCCGCCTTGGTGGGCTTCAATCGTTTAGGCCCACGGCGTGCCTTTGATCCGATGGGTCGCACCGAGCCTTTTCGCTCCCAGTCAGGGTTTCCATAATATTCTACCGGGATAACGGTAGGTCGGAATGCGGTGGCGAGTGGTTTCACATCACCAGCAGGGTAGAATTGGTCCATCGGCTTCAACAGGTCGATGCCGGTATCGAAGTCACTCAGAGGGGAGCCAGCGCCAATAATAACTGAGGTGATGTTAGCAAATATTGAACCACTAGATCTCATCTGAACGAAAATTTTAAGTAGAGAATATCACTTACGGGGCTCACGTCTCAGCTCGGGAACGTATGTTATTCCCTGCGACGGATTGAAGCCTGAAGCAATATCGGCAGAAGATTTATGGTTGTTGCTGATGGCAGTGAAGGGAAGTTCGAAAAGATCACACAATGCTTCACAATCCGGCTCCTTCTTGCCAGATTGCTTGCCTTTCGCCTTTTTAGACTTCGCTTTCTTTGTATCAGCAATGTGAGGGGTGATATCCTCTTGGGCTTCGGGTATGACTAAGTTCGCTGGTGATCCCGGGGCCGGTATCGCTTCCAAATGGCCTCGAGCTTTGATGCGCTTCTCAGAGGACTTCTTAACACATGCCCGCTTTGCCAAGGAGATACTACTGCTTTGATACTTCTTACCACTTCGAGTCTTTCCGATTGATGACTCTTCGTGAATGTCAAGATTATCCATAATCTCTAGTGGCTGATCTTTCGCAGCGGCCGTCCCTGATTGGGAGAGCGAATGTGGGTTGAGTAATCGCGCCGGCATGTTGTGTGTGCCGGTAGACGAGAAGGAGCTCGAAGTGGTGAGCGAGTCGTCACGTGTAAGTGAGCCCGAGACGGAGGTGTACGGAACGGTATGAGAGGACGAGGTTCCCCGAGAGCCAGACCGTGCTCGGTGTTGATCAATATGCTGGCTGTAATAGCTCATGGTGTTTGGTGTCGCGTAGCTGCCGCTATGGCCTGTCGATATAGTACCGTTGGATGTGAGTGGGTCCGTCGATTCCAGCTGTTGATTCCGAATGAGGGGATCAATATTCATCCAGTTGTTAGATATCTCGTTGTTCATTGGCATATTACCGTAGCCCTCCCAGTATGGATGGGCGTTGTAATAGCTGAGGTCGGGGTTATAGAGATGACCAAAACCGTAAGCGTTGTTCTGGAAAATGCCATTGGGTGCCTGAATGTACTCTTGGGCGACCTCTTGAGGGTTGTCCGTGTGATTATTCTGTTGGGTATCGCCGAAGTATTTGAAGGCGGGGTTTCCAACAGAGCTGACTGGGTATTCGCCGGTATGATCGCCGTTATATTCGCCAGAGGGATAAGTAGGGATAGTTTGGTTGAAATCAAATCCAGCGCCATGCTGAATGTTTGTCTGATTGGCTTGCTGCCACTCAGGTAGAGGCGGATAGGATTCGTCAACAGTGCCCATATCGGAGGTATTTCCCGTAGACATGTTGCTGTTGTTATAGTAGGACATATTCAAAGATGAGTGTTTACTATTGAGCTATTGAAGAGTATGAGCCGTAGTATTTAGAATAGAGACTGTCAGGATACTAGTGAGGTACTAGTGAAGAGATGGAGAGCAGATGGAGAGAAGATAAATGGAGAGACGGAAGTAGAGACACGAGGTGACGATGTTAGAGAAGAGGTAAGTGGATGGAGGCGAGTTTATTGTAAGAAGAAAATTGATGTGCGCGAAAGTAGATGGGGGTAGGGTAGGCTCACAAATCTTTGTGAAGTAAAAGTGTGGGTGTTAATGGTTGTAGATGGGATGGTGATATGGGTGAGTTGTAGGTTGAAGTATGGGGCTTCTGCGGCTGTACTTTGTAGATTGATTGTACGGAAGAGAAAAATATTGAAAGTGGAAAGAAATGTAGACATATGTACGAGCGGGAAAGAGGTGGTGGAAACACTGAATACTAGGATGGGTGGACTGAGAGTAGAAGGTACATATTGCTTCTACCTGCATATTTTTCAGGAACCGCCTTATTACATATGGGCTGAATGGAAACATGGTGCTCTGAATGGTTATGCGGGCTGGAAATCGCTCTAAAAGTGACCTTTGAATCCCGGTCAATGGTAAGGTGTTCAGGCAGGTACTTTCGAAATTTAGCAAGCGGCCCACTAAAAGTAGGAAAATGAATAGATCTAGAGGCTATAAAAAGACCTAGAATAGAGTAGATGCCGATTTTCAAGATCGAATGGATACCCAGGCAGCTGGTGGGGTGTCAGTGCATGGATAGGGGGGGTGTAGAGTTGAAAGTCACTTTACGCGACTGACGCGACACGCGTGATAATTCTTGGTGGTTACGACGAAAACAACTCAATCACGATAAATCAAAACTCTACTAACGTTTTAAAAACGCTATAGTCTCTGCTCTACTCTTCAGCGGGAGGACTATCTTGAATAAGAGGGATCTATATAGAAGATAGTATCAAGTTGAATATTTCCAACTTGGTATGCGAGCCAGAATAGCATCGGCACACCAACTCTTTATATAGGAAGAATCGCAAGTATTTGCTCTCTGTTGTAATATCATGACTTCTATCGCGTTCGGTAGTTTGTCTACCTAGGACTTAGATACTAGGTACGTAGATACATATAGGTAGTACTCACGGGACTAGTGGTATAGAAACAGCGGCCCCCCCGGTCAACCCCATATTAATCAGGAAATCGATCGTGTAGCAAACGGAATCTATAAACTCTAATCAAACGACCATCCATTCAGATCGCTGGAAAGATGGGATGGAATCCATTTTAGGTAGGTACGCACGTGAGCAAGGGCGTATCTAAAAATCTCCTCCTTCCAAGTTACTAACCTACACCATTCAACCAAGGGGAATGGCAAGTGCGCCGCAGTTCATCAGCTTCGCCAAGAGTTATGCATGTGTTTATACATTATGCAGCATATGTATCAATGGACACTGTCCTAAACTAGACAAGTACCTAACAATGAATAGTTATTTACCAATCCTCTGAGTCTTTCCACCATACACCCCAACGTTGATGATTCCACCGGAGACAAACCCTCCAAAAACACCAGAATACAATCCAATGACACAAAATCACCAACCTCAATGAGCAACCTTTCCATCACGTAAGTACATACCCATGCGCCTCAGTCATGCCAATGCCCCTCATAGCCACGTATCATACAATCTCCCATACCTAGCCCTACCCCCTACCTCCTACACCCTACTTCCTCCCAAACATCCCATTCCCCATAAACTTCGCCTTATCCAGCGTACTCTTGACCCCTCCCGCCGAAAAAAACGATGACCGTTGCGGCTTCAGCGGCGGCCGCGCCGCCAGGTCCCATTGACTCCCATTTCCATTTCCATTCCCACTTCCCCCGTACACCCCATTCCCATTCCCGTAGTTTCCTCCCTGCTGCCACTCCTGCTGCGCCTGTGGCTGGTAAGCCTGCCCCTGATACCCTCCCAGCGCCGCTGAATCCCCTTGCTGCTGCTGCCCGTAGTATAGCTCCTGCTTCGGCGGCCGTTGCGGCGGCGCCTGCTGCTGGCTATACGAGTCTGGGTTGTACGCGGCGAAGGAGGCGGTCGGCTGGGGCGGGGCCCCGTACTGGCTCGCGATCCCGTAGTTCGGGCTGGCGTTGGCGTTGTTGTACGGTAGGCTGCCGCTGGAGTAGTGGCCCGGCGCTTGGTACTGGTTCGTGTTCGCCAGCTGCGACGACTGGCTCTGCGTGTACGAGTGTGCCTGGAACGAAGGCGAGGGCTGCGGAGACGTGTTTTGGTTCGGTGGGGGTTGGTAGGCGGGCGCTGCTTGCGGCTGTGGAGGGGCTGAGTCCTGGATGGGCTGGTACGCGACTATGTTCTGCCCGTTGCCGCCGAGTGGTGGCATGGAGAAGTCGCCGAAAGAGAGGTCGGATTGCTTCGGTGACGGGGTGCGGTTGTATTGCGCGGAGCTGCTACGCGATGAAGGGGCCGGCTTTCTCTTGATATATGTTTGAGCGGGGAGTTCTGCGACCGGGTCGGAGAGTTGAACACTTGGAGCTGGCTCCGGAACTGGCTCTGCGTCATAGGATATTTGGTTCAGTTCAAGGGGTGGAGTGTGTTGCTCCTCGTACTGCTCAACTGGCTGGTAAGGTTCGCGCTCCTGTTCGCCGTCTTCTGGCGACGAAGGTTTGCTTGTGATTTCGCTCCAAAGGGCGGCCTGGTTGGCTAATGCAGATTTGAGCTCTTGGGATATTTTGCTGAAACCGGAATGCTCTTCCGGAGATTCTGGCTGTTCATTATCATCTTCGGCTGCTTCGTTGCCTGCCTCACTTCCTGTCTTACTTCCTCCCTCGCTTCCTGATCCATGGACTGGTGTAAGAGCCCGGTCTTCGTGGGCTTCTTCTTCATGGGTCTCGTCGTCGTAGTTAAGCGCTTGCTCCTTGCTAAACACACCTCGTACCACACTAGTAACAGCACTGTTACCAGAGTCCATGGCAGTTCTCAGAGCTCCTAGCAGTTGCGAAACGCGGTCGACAAGAACCTTCACGCATTCCTCGTTCTCATTTTGAACTGCTTCCTGGAGAGCATTGTTGCCTTCCTTGTTCGAGTGCATGATGTCGGCACCGTTATTGAGCAGGAACGAAACGGCTTCTTCGTCTCCCCTAGATGCAGCGACAATGAGAGCCGTGTCTCCGTCGTTGTCGGGGAGGTTGATATCAGCGCCAGCGTCAAGTAGGATCTGGAGCGACGACTGGGGCATATAGGCAGCGGCACAAATCAGCGGTGTGGATGGACTCTCCGAAGCACCGAGAACGTCCAAGCGAGCTTTCGCTTTAACTAGGAGTTCCAGAATGTCCTCTTCTGCGCGAGTTGTAGCTGCAAGAATTGGCGGCGCGTCAGAGCCTCCTCCGATATTAGGATCTGCGTTGTGCTCAAGGAGCAGCGATACTATGTCCGTCTTCCCCGCCTCACAGGCCCCCTGGAGCGCGGTTCCAGCGGCGAAGTGCTCGTTATGGGTAAAGGCATTGACGTCGGCGCCACGTTTTAGGAGCTCTGCGACGACATCGTAGTGGCCCTCAGTAGAGGCTGCTTGAATTGCCCATCCCTCGGGCGCGTTGACATCGGCACCAGCCTTGAGGAGTAGCTGAATGATGTTCATGGTTCCGTCGTACGCGGCAGCTGTGAGAGCATTGCCATATCTATAACTCGGTCAGTATGTCTTGTCGCTTCGTTGTTTCCGTCACGTGATTGACTTACTCTTCACCGGTAGCGTTGGGATCCGCTCCATATTTCTCCAGAAGCACCTCCACTGTTGACTCCTTTTCTCTATCCGTGGCATCATACAAGGATTTGTTGAGGGTTTCCCGGCTTATGGAGCCATGGGCATAATCCCAGACCACTTCGAGAAGCTTGTCCTGAGGCTCAGTACCCGTAGCTACTTGGTAGAAGACGCCATCGCAGTTAAGCTCAGTGCGCTTCTCCAGCAGGGTTGTGACAACTTCCCAGTTCCATTCGCTTACAGCAGCATCTAGGGCCCTTTGGAAGTATTCTTGCGTGTGCTCGAAGTCGAGTAGCCTATTGAAGACTTCCATACGGCCTGCCTCCGCGGCTTTGACGAACGCTTTGCTGTACTCTTCAGCAGGCAATTTAGAGGCGTATTGCTCAATCAGATATTCGAACATCGAAATATCGGACAATAGAGCGGCCAGAGCTAGCGGTGCTTCGAGGTCATCTCGGTCTATCGTCAAGGAGACTCCACGCTCAACGAGCAGTTCGACACAGGCTCGGTTGCCGGATGAGATCGCGGCATTCACCACAGGGCCTATGTCATTAGATGTAGCGTTAGGGTTTGCCCCTCTCAATAGTAGCTTCTTCATGACCTCAATGTGGCCACCGAAGGCTGCCATGTGTAAAGGCGTCTGCTCCTGGATTTCATCGGCGTCGTCGATCACAGCTCCTTTATTGAGAAGCTCCTCGACAATCTTGGGGCGTCCGAAGAATGCAGCAAGATGTAGCTGGATATACATATAAGCTAACAGTTATTCGGGGGTAGATATGCCTATAGCTTACCGGTGAGTTAACCAATGAGTCACGCGTCATGATTTGGCCATCGTAGCCATTTCGAATCAGCGCCACCACGAGCTCTTTGAATCCGACGGAAGAAGCGATATCTATAGGCATTTCTGATCAGCAAACTTTGCATAGAAACAGTTTAGAAGGAGACCGAAACTTACGCAGACCAGTCAACGTCTTGTAATCAAAGTCGTCAAAGGTGCTGGTCATACGGCAGTATTCCACGAGCCAGCGATGGCGTATAATCGAATCCGGCTTCCAAAACTCCTGCTCTAGACTAAGATCTTCGGCGATCTCGCGCGTGGCTTTACTGGCATGACGAAGCCAATACTTGACAGTATATGGCACTGATGAAATGAAGGTCAGTAAATAATCGTTCAGCTATAAGACGCTTTCGGTATAGGGTAAATGTAGGAGCAATTCAGAGCATTGAAGTATAACTTACAGGCTAGATCGTGGAGAATATCGGCTTCGGGATCCGGCTCATCTTCACTATTATCGCTTTCGCTATTATCATCGTCGTCATCTTCCTCATCACTATCCTCGCCGTCTTCGTCGTCGTCTTCTCCATCGTCATCGTCGTCATTGTCTTCATCATCCCCATCTTCACTTCCGTCTTCCTTCCCTTCCTCATTCTCTTCCTCAACCGGCTCCTCTTTCTTCGGGAAATTGAAACACTCGTTCACATGGGAGAACGACCGGAGCGCAAGAACACCGTGCTGCCACTTCATCTCCTCGTTAGACATCCCGAGAAGCTGTTTCGCATTCTCCAGAAGATGCGTCTTGACCACGACGTTGAGGAAGCAAATTGTGTTACTCGGCCGCTTGGTCACGAGGAGTGGCTTGCACTTCTCGACGAACTTGCGCAGTTCCGCCTTTTCTTCTTCGCTCGAGGAGAGGCCGGCCAGCACGCCCAGTTCCGTCTCGGTGGGGTCTTCGTACGTGAGCACAAGCGCGCGCAGCATCTCCTTGATCTTCTCCACATCCTTCTCGTTGGCTTTGAAGATCTGCAGCCATGCGTTGTTGAGAAGCGTGGTCAGATCTTGAGGCATTCGTTCCAGCACCCGGCGCACTTTCAGGTCGCTCTCCTTCTGTGGAAGCTCCTGGAGCTGGACGCAGGTGATGTCGATCCATTGGGTGTTTGTAGCACGTCGCCCAATGAGACTGCTCGCGAAATACGACAGGGCTTTGTTGTAGTTCTTCTCCTTCTCCAGTGTCGAAATCCGCTCCTTGGCGCGTTTTCGCAACGCCATCTGCACTTGGTCTCCGTACTTCTCGTCCTCGAGATCGATCAGCCGGACCCCCTCAACATTCAGTGCGTCGCCTATGTTGTGGGCTTCTCTGCTTGTGATCATCCATCTTGTGGATACACGTTTTGTGTCCGTGCTGTTCATGTTCTGCAGCTCAGCGTTCAGGTACTTCATCAGCTTGATGGTTGAATCTGAGTCTTCAGGTAGTGCATGCAGGTTATTCAAGACGAAGATAACCTTACTGCCAATAAACTCGTCCGTAAGCATGTCCTGAAGAGTCTGCCACAGGTTCTCTACCGTCACTTGTGCTTGGGACTTGGTTGCTTCGCCCTTCTTCTTAGCAAACGCCTTGGCATAAGAAGCCAGGGTCTCTTGTTGATTGATGAGTTGCGTCACCAGACTCTTCAACAAGTCCTCGGCGGTTGAATAGTCTGTCGTCGAGTCACAAAAGAAGTATGCGAGAAGGATTTGCCCTTGATCTGTATCCTCCTTGTCTTTGAGTATCTCGATCTCATCGACAGCTGCCAGAGACGCGCTAGTCTTGCCTCTACCTTCCGGGCCTCGGATCCATAAGCAATCCGCTGAGCGAACCACACGGTTCTCATCTTCCGACGCAGGTTCGTCTAGCCATTGCTTATACTCCGCTTCTTTCATGATCCAAGAAGATGGGGCAAATGTTTGCGCTAGCGTCTTGCGCTTCTTGGATACTGACGCGCCGTCGAACACTTCCATGATGCTGTTGATCATGGTACGGTCGATATCACGAACTGAATTTAGACGGTTCTTGACAGCCAGCTGAGCGCCATGTATGATTCGCTTCAGAGGATCTTTGACGAACTGGCTCCAGCGATCGTCCTTCGGTCCGTCAAACTTGACAAGGTTTCGATGATTACAAGCTAGACCTTGCTCGTCAACACCTGGGAGAGTCGCAGAGTCACGGCTGACGAACTCGGCATACTCCTTGGGAATTGCCATCTTGGTCAAACCGAAGAGACTTGGCAGGCCAGCCATCTTAGAAAAGTCGGTCGGCTGCTCTTCGTAGAAGCACATCAAGTCGATCTTGGGGTTCAACTTCCCAGCAAGTCGCATGAACTCGTGCTTCAGCTCGCGAAGACTTTCCTCCCCAGGCTTCATCAGCTCTAGTAGCTTAGATGAGGTAGCTGCTCCAGCCTTCTCGGCGAAGTGTGAATACATGGCAGCTACGGAGGCAACTGGCGCGCCGTTGAAAGGGGTTCCGAAGAAGATGGCCGCCGCGATGGCTTCGAACATGATGGGAAACTTATCTCGTCGCGCATCCGCGATAGTGATGGCTTTCGCAACTACAAGGCCACCCATGCTATGGCCAATGAAGATAATTGGACGTCGTTGGACGCGACCCTATTGTTTCATTAGCACATCCCTTCATCACGGATGAGCGAGTTTCGCGAAATTCGCATACCTGTCTTTTGCTTCTTAATCCATTGAGCAATGTCATGGCGATATTGCTCATGAACTGCTTCACTTTGAGAGAGCCGTTCCATGCTGACTCGTACATATACAACAAGATTCGAGCACGGGGGAAATCTCTAACCAGACCGTCTGTGGTCCAATTGAAGCTGGTACTCTCCGACTTCCAGCTATCCTCCGGGTGAGCCCCCAGACCGGGCACGAAGACGATACTAGACACCAATATTAGAACCAAGGCATCTCATTTAAATACTTTCACATTTCAACTCACTCAATCTCTGGCTCGACACTGGACTTATCAAGTGGATACAGCTCCTTGATTCCCTGCTGCACAATATCATAGTCCTTCTTCCGTCGCGCAGGCCCTGAGGGCGCCTTCCGCGTCCCGGAGCGCTGTAGAGACATGATGAGAATATTGAGCAAAAAAGACTATTCCTACACAACACAGCTGAAATCAAGCTTTCTTCTCCGCAATGGGGGCGGACATGGCGAGTTATATGTAATACCGACAGCGGCCCAGTTAATGTAGGTACCCATGATGGATAACCGGGACGGCTCCCAATAATAGAATCCCCTAGGAAGAACCGGGATAGAATGAGAAAGTCCATGGCCGACGAATGACATGGGGTGAGGGTAGTCCCATTCCGTGTGCGGCTGAGTCTCCCGCTGCCGATCGCATTTGCTTACAGGCAGCCGCTCAGCACTAAAAGTATTCCATACCATGTACTTTTGGTGCTATGTAGGTAAGATTAGGTATGTATTTCACGCCTCTGTGAAGCCCATGTCTACATAGTTAACCTCATCTCGGACTATAATAGTGTGATGACTGCATGCACTACGAAGTAACCTTGGAAGTCATAATTTCAATTATCAATAATATTATATCGCTGCCTAATCAGAATTTCTTTCTCTCCCAGCCATCGCTATCTCTTTTCCAGGCTTTCGCGCATACCGCGTTTCGAGAACTCGTCTGCCTGTACCGCAAATGATGCAGCCTAGAGCCCCCCCCCCTGCATCGAATAGGCATAGAAAGCTGCGTTATGGTCAGATTTGGTACAGATCCCCGGCCTTAAGGCCCAAGCTCAGGGGCTGGACTGGCCAGCTAACGGCGTGCGTACATATTAATAGCGCCAACACCCATGCCGAATCTAGCTGATCACGATGGCTAGTTAGTGTAGCCTGGGTAGGCTGGATCGCTAAAATAAGCAGGACATTCGGAACCTTGCTAGCTGAGTATTGAAGCGGTTAGCTCATGAGGTGCAGCCAAGCATTTTCATTCTCAGCCCTAAAATTCCCCTCGGTATCGCAAGCAAGGTGCAGAACAAGTACTTGATAGTCATATGCCCGTGGCATGATGAATGAGAATGAATCATTTTTCATCACCCCTCATTTTTCTTACGCACATTTGGAGTTTGACGTATAAAAACGTGTTGAAGCTTACGATCAATTAATCTTAGTATACCGATTTTTACAGAACTGGATTCTACCAATTAATCATTAATTATGGCTACCCCGTCACTCCCCTTCACAACTCGAGTCCTTAGGCCACAGGATGAGCATCGCGCCATCAACGATGCGATAGATTTCAGCCCCTTGCTTCCGGCATCCTACCGTACGAATGGGGACCAAATAACCGTCCCAAACCTAGAGTCAGACTTCCTTGCGCGGGAATTCCTCGTGGAGAGATTGAACGCCGTCCAGGATTGGCTTTGGGTATGTGGCCGGCCAATGCCACCGCGACCACTACGGTATGTACATTCAGACTTTATCTCATTGGCTGCGAATACTAATTGATGTGCAGTGAGTAACTTCTATTATCTTCCACGTTGCATTTTTCAAGCATGTCTTCTCTGGTGCCAGATGAAGCGCATTCAAGAAAAGAGAACCAAAGAGTCTTCTCAAGAAATTCTAGAGAACTAACCACCCACCAGACCACCAAATCCTCATCTCCCGCGAACTCGTCGTCACCGAGAACCCCGAGCTGCACCTCGTGTGGAACAAGAACCGGATCTTCCTGAAGCCCATCCCGCCCTACCTGCTTGACCCCGAGTTCTGGGCTTCCCACATCCTCCCCTCCCCCAACCCCAAGCTCGCCTCCTGCGCACGGGGGTTCCTCTTCTCGTACACGGCGCTCATCTCCTACGAGAGCGACTTCCGACTGGCCCTTGAAAGGGGCCTCATCCCGCACGAGGTGACGTGGGCGGCGTGGCAGACGCTCGCGCGCGAGATCCTGACGCACCACGCCTACGCGGCGATCAACCCGCGCTACTGGTACGGCGAGCTAAGACTAAGCCGGCTCAACAAGATATACCGCGTGCGGAAAGGGTTCGTGCTGCGCGGGTACTCGTCGGTCGCGGCGCACGCCGTCTACGTCGACCTGATCCGCGACAACTTCGGCACGCTGGCCACGATACTGGGGTACGTCGTCATTGTGCTCACGGCGATGCAGGTCGGGTTGGGGGTGGAGCGCCTGCAGGAGGACGAGGCGTTCCAGAGCGTGAGTTACGGGTTCACGGTGTTTTCGATCATCGCGCCGCTGGTCGCGGGGATGGGGATTATATTGGCGGTGCTGGTGATGTTTGTAAGTAATTGGTTGGTCACGAAGGACTACGAGGGGAAGAGGTTTCGGGAGATGGGCGTCGAGGCGTTTTGGAGGAAAAAGGGGGAGGGGAAGGGGAAGGGGAAGACGGACGTGCCATCCTTGTCGGGCAAGGACAGCCGGTCAAATTCGAACGAGCGGGATGTTTGATGTAAAGATGAATTGTGGTAGGAGTGTAATGGTAGGACTTGTATCGGACAATTAGTGTTTGCTTATTCACGAATAAGCATGTGTTGCTGGGATTGGATGTTAGGTACTACCTACATAGGTAGAGTCATCCTCCAACGTCATCGTTTATGACGCATGACTGAGCTGAAGCGAAGCGCATTGTCATTGGTACTACTCACAAACCGTGCGGAAATTATGAAAGCACAATCATCGAGCAACATAATGATGGTTTCAGCTTATTGCTGTATGTTATGTTATGTGATCCCTTGCTTCACATCACCAACGGTGTAACGGATGAGCAGGTTATATGACCATGATAGCTTCGGGTTGCAATGAATCAGAGCAAAAGCTGAGCACAGTACATGAAAAGGGGGTCATGATGTGATTTAAAAATGAAGTTGATGTCCATGATCATGTCTGATGTAGATTGAATCACCAACCCAACGTCTCTCATTTCCCCCTGAGTACCTAGTTCTTCGAGATGCTTTGCCTAGGTACCTATATAAAGACACCAGGGAAGCCTTTCTCTTCTTCGAACAGTTTACTCTCTCACATCATAACCACTACTGTCCCTAACTGCACAGGCACATAAATTTGCAAAATCGCTACTGGCAACGAACAATACATCCCTCCTTTTCCACCAGCGCCCATCTTCCAGATCAGATTTCAAGATGTCCCGCCTCAGCTACATCCTTGCCTTCGCCCTCTCCTCCGCCTCCGCCTCCGCCATGCCGACATCTTCCACCAACCTCATCTATACAAAACTCCCCACGCGCTCCGGCGAAGCCCCCTTCGCGCCCGCCTCCGGTTCCCAGGGGCCCTTCGACATCTGCAGCGACCCCACGCACGGCCCCTTCGACAGCAAGAACGCGGCGCCCTGGAAGGACTGCCTCGGCATCCGCGACTGGGCCCGCGACAACAAGGGCGAGTGGGTTTGTGAGCCGCACCCCCCACCCCAAACCAGACCAACTCAAGATACCTAACCTACCTACCTACCCAGCCTAGCCTAGCCTAGCCGCGCCACCACCAAGCCATTATCTACCTACCCACCATCTAGTTGAGGAGTACCTAGCACTAACTGAACCGGCGATGTGATGTCCAGTGAAGCAGACCACCGACCCCAACAACGACGAGGACTGGACCAGCCTGCACACCATCGGCGGCTGCGCGCTCGTCGTCAAGAACAGCGCGGCCACGGCCGTCGGCAACCAGGACGTCGGCGACCTGATCGACGCCATCCACGGGGACGGCGGGTCGGAGAGGGGCAGCGTCGAGGAGAAGGGGCGCTTCGGCAGCTGCCACGGGGGTGTGCCGGTGGACTTCTGGCTGCGGGCCGCTAGCACGAGCCTGAGTGGGCTGGGACTTGAGATTCCTTGGTAGGTAAGCGTGAGCGTGAGCGTGAGCGTGATATAGGTGTGTGAGAGTATATCTAGTATCGGAGAGAAGGTGGCCACACGAGGTATATGTGCGTGGGGGGGGGCGTCTAGGAGAGCGAGCAGTAATCCAGCGGTATCAGGTCTACCTAGCTAAATGGGTCGAGTGGACGGGACTACATTAGCAACTGGATATTTGCAGAGGAGCTTGAGCTTGCGCGCAGAGAGAAGAACATCATAGGTATGTGGAGAGTTTCATGGTTGTCTACCTGGTAGAGCGTCGAAGTCGCAGAGCAGTTAGGTAGTTACACATGGTGAGCTCTTCTCCAGAACGGGGGGAAGGCAGTAAACGATTTGTCTTGTCTTTTATATACGATTTAGTATCACGTACCTAGGTACCCAGGTCTACGTGTTGGCAACACGGTGGCATGCGACACAAGAGAAACGTTAAACAAGTATGCTGTTGAGATACAACAAGTAGCTGTTCTTTCCAAGTTGGCAACCTACAAATCCATCCCGTCGAAACAAGTCAGATAGAAAAACAGCAGTAAGTTTACACAATGACGTTGTCGAGCAAAGCGCTGTGAGGCACTGAGGTAACATCCGCTTAGAACCGAGTAAATGGCAGCCTGCTTCACGTTAGCATATAGACACAACACGCAAAGCACAATCAAAGAATGCCAACCTACCATTTGCCTCTCAAAGTAATGTTCACCCAACTACCACCATCACGTCAGCACAATCCCCCACTTTCACAGAAACCCAAGAAGCAGCAGCGAAAGAAAGAAAGAAAGAAAGGGAAAAAAGAAAAAAAATACTCACGCAACCCCATCCCCATCAACCTCCTTCTCAACCTTACTCGAGAACGCAATCGCGCTCATGATCCCGTCGCCAAACTTCTCGTTCATCACCGCCTTAAACGCATACCCATAGTTCTGCACGATCTCGTAGAGCCTATAGATGAGCGGCTCGACCGGCGGCATCGGGCCCGCGCGCCCCCTGTCGGGGAAGCCGACGCTCATGCTCGACGCGAGGGCCGCGTGCGGGATGTCGAGGAGAGAGGAGAGCTTCTCGATGTCGGCGGGCGAGGCTTGAGCCTGCCCGTAGAAGAGCGCGGCGACGGCGACTTCGCCGCGCCCGAGGGAGGCGGCGATGGACGAGAAGGTTAGCTGCTTGGAGGCCTTGGCGTCGAAGAGGGTTTTGGAGTATGCGGGGAGGCGGTCGACGAGGGTCGACTTGGTGGGGTTGTTAGTGGTGCGTCGGGATTGTCCATGCGGTGGTGAGAAGTGTGGGTGAGTGGGAACTTACGTCGAGGGTAGCGACGTTCACGTGGTCAGTCATCTTCACGGTATGGTATGAGGGTTTTCTTGGCAACGAGGTGAGTTAATTGTGTATAAAGCTCATAGGTATATGATGGAGCAAAAGTTCCTCAACGAAGATATTCCTAATTCACCTAAGTTAGGTAGTTATCTGAAATACCTCGTCGCTTTTATATATGCCCAGGTGAGCAAAATGAGGAGTCCGGGTCCCAAGTAGCCGGTACGTAATAGATTACCAGGTACCTACTCAAGCAGCGTAACAACGTCACCGAAATAAAACAAAACCAACGACCCCGCGCTGCGGCATTCTTAGCTTTGGACGCGGCGTCTCCAGTTAGCTCGGCCCAGCGGAGAAAAGCCGGGATCTCGGGGTCTCGTTTGTCAAGGCATGTATGTTCCCGCTAATACTAAATGCGCCGACCCGGCATTCCCGATCGCAAGTTCAAATACCGTGGAGTTTATTGCCGGGTTATGTCACGTTTGCTCGGAGCCGGATGGGTACTGGGTATGTTGAAGGATGACTAAGCCGAGGAAATGCGGCCATCTACGGTGTTTGTTCGAAGCTGTAGGATTCATTAGACAGACTATGGGTGGTTAGATATTAGAGCAGCACTACTTGCTCTTACTGACGAGTTTATAGGCAGCTGAGAATCTCATATGCACGGTCATTCGGTTTTAACCTAGGTTAGTTCGCTTATACGAAGTATATTCCTTTCTCAAAGCGCCAGTAGTAACAGCGGATATTGAGATGGGTATTTCAACACCGGAAACTCACAATGCAGTCGCTCGACTCTGGCGACGATGGAACGTCTCATCTCAGTCATAAATTCGAGTGGCTAACTATCATCAACCTGGAACACAAATCAACTGCCCTTTGTTTGTTTTGGACCCTGGCCTGTGGTACCTAAGTGATCGCTTAGCCTCACGTTGAACGTGCAAAGGAATGTCTTTGTTTGCACCGGAAGCAGTACTCATTCTTTCAAAATGTGCTGGGAAATGGTAGCCATGTAAACAATGCAACTTATGCTCGTTCACTGCTGCTTTGCTCTGCTCGTCCTCTTCAATCGTGACGTGCCTCATAAATGTTAGCTCTGTGAAGAGCCTTCGCTGTAGTTATTCGTCTTTCGCCATTGGATTTAATACAATCATAATTACGTCAGTAATAGCATGTCGACGCAACAGCCTTATCGTATGTAAAGTCCCCCCCTAAGTATCCTAAAATGTAATCAGTCGTAACAGTAGTACCTATCTCTAGTTCGACCGATCATCCGAGCGAGACCAGCAGACTGGGATGTTCCCCGGGAAGTGCTAGGAGCCTACCGTAGAGTAAAGAACTTCTTCTATCAGAATGCAGGGAATATACAATGCCAGAAAGTCTTGGGGTTCGGAGGGTCGGGAATAGTGACACTATGGTCTATAAGAAACCACCGAGGACAACGAGTCCAGGATATAGCAATCAAGCACCCAACTGATATAAACGATCCATACTTCGCGCAAGAGATTATATGGATGCTGGTGAGTTTTCATCGTTGAAGTCGGGGAAAGGAGCCTTGGCTGATAAAAAGGGGGCCAGGATTTCTTTGCGACCGCCGAACATTTTGTCCAACTGGTTGATCTACCCAATTTCGTTATGGAACCCTACATGTTCAATAACCCTGAACCAGAGGATGGGGATACGCCTCTCTTGGTGATGGAATATTTTGAGAGATGCGACCTACACGAGCTCTTGATTCGCATCAACGAAGCCAAGTCGAATAACCCTGACGTTCATGATAGTCGAAAAAGATTAGAATTCATACCAAATCGGATTTTATGGAGATTGTTTCTTTGCCGTAAGTTGATGAGCCTCCCGTTTTATCTAGTCTAAATCACTGATTGGAAGGATTTCGTTCACCATGTTAGTCGTCAGAGCTTGTATAGGAATGGCTTACCCACCTATAATGAATAACAACATGCCACCTGTCTACCGCGAGCAAATTAGGCCCAACGAGGAACCACGGAATATCATCCACTTTGATATGAATCCTCTAAATAGTAAGTTTCAAGATATCTAGGTACTAACGGGAGAATGATGATTCTCACAATTACCTTTTTAGTATTTATAGACAACCCTCAGAGGACTTTGTCAGACGGGGTAGAGCATGGGTATAGCCCGCGGTTTAAAGTGAGCAGCAACAACTTACCTAACCAACCATTGTTAACATGTTCTCACTAATTTGCGCTTCAGTTGGGGGATTTTGGGCTCACACAAGAATGGAATGATGATGTAAGCAGTCCAAGAATACCCTTTATGCGTAGACATTTTGAAAACGTAACCACTAATTCGTTATTTGCTAGTGGTCTGACCAAGAGTGCGTTCTCTGAGAATGTTCGTATGGAGATGTTCTAACTCGCATTCTAGGAAGCTTGCGGTAGCCAATGTGGGAAGGCCTGGATGGCAGGCACCTGTAAGTGACGATGATCGTAAAGCTGATAATGAGGCGACGTGCTTGTTACTGAACATTGGTATAGGAACAACGTAACCGAGTAAGACCTCTAGAGGATAACGCCTTTGGACCGCATACCAATATCTGGTGTACGGGATTAGTAAGTCGATTCCAGTGTCGTGCGTGATTGTCCTTTGCATCACTAACTCGGGAGTAGCTGATGTTCAATGCGATGACTATTTACTATACCGACGACGACGAATGGGAACCCCGAAGGTGCCGTATAAGTATGCCGGATGGCAGGACCAAAAACTTGAACACATGGGCCCCTTTCATAGTGGGGAGCCAAGCTCTAGCTCAGTTCACACATCATGAAATAGGGTTGCGTACTTTAATAGCCCGTTGCATGGCGGATCATCGTGATGATCGACCATCCTTGAGAGAGCTTTTGGATACAGTCCGACAGAATATTGCTCGTGGTGATGCGGAGGCAGCGGAAGAGAAAAGAAAATGGGATAGGGCAAAAGCAAGGGATCCCTCTGTGAGGAAGCCCCGAATAGATATCAAGAGGCCACCTAAGGTCGAAGAGGATGAGCTGCTACTCAAATTCTTTCAGGAGTATCTTCGAGATGCTCCGATAAGACAGGACTTTTACGCGGGTCAATGGGACCGATAGCACATGAGTCGAAGCATGTTAACTATATAATGTACAATATAATAGGTAGAATAAATGGTTAAGATGAGATCTAACCTACTATGTAGAGACATATTCAGGTGACACGGCGCTAGACTGTGCTAAGATCTGCGGGGCATCAGTAAGCCCTCCACCCCCACCACCATTCCATTAGCCATTCCATTAGCTTCCAAGGTTCCTGCTATTTGGAAGGCTGACGCCATGACTTCTTTATTTTAGCGCTCTGATTACTACTAGTAGCAGTGCATTTTTAAGTACCTAGGTTAAAACATCTCACCAAAAAAAGACTTTAGGCGGAACCTTAGAACATTTGATTTCACAGTCCACAGCAGTCAGTGCCAGTCACTCACTAATTTACTCAGATACTTCTTATTTAATGCTGTCAATGTTTCTTCTTCATTAGAATATATATACATACTTGTAATCATACCTGCTCGAGTACTCTCTCCTTTTACTTGTTAGATACTAAGTCACTAACAATGAACGGGAGCACCAATGCCAAACAGTCGCATGGTGCGAATGAAGAAAAGTCGGGCCATTATTACGATGATCATCAGTCCAGCGCCAGTGACGACGATAGTAATGCAGTTGAGGTATTCCCCACAACTATTCTTTCCGCCAATCAACTAGACCCCTTTTAACTCCTTATCAGGTGACCTTTGATCCGGGAAGTCCGTATCGTCGGAAAAGCTCCCTTATATATACAGAAGCGACTTCTCCGTCATTTGTAGCGTATGGGCCTAGGCCATCAGCAACTCAGTGTCTAGTTCACCAACTTCTTGAGGGTCATAGACATGATAACCTAAAAAGCGTCTATGGAGACCATAATGACTATAAACGTGAGGACCTCGCTACTGAGGTTGGCCTGGACGACTACGTTGAGCCCAAAGGCAAAAATGCGAGTCCACAAGAGACCACATCTGTCACCGAAGTAGAGAGCGATGTTAGCACCACAGAGGCGGGGAAGCTAGCCGAAACGTTGCGCAAGAACACGGCCAGGAACGGAAAACTTCCTCTAGATCACAGTCACAGCCTCAACAGTCGACTGCTTACCAAGAAACAATTGACTGACATGGCTTGGGGAGTCCGAGAACTGAGTAGAAAGCTAGGGAGTATAAAACTCAAGTTTCAAGCCAGGAGAATATTCCTATTGACTAAGGTTTATGATCGTGAGCTCATTCCCAAGACAAGAGAAGTAGCCAAGTGGTTGCTCAGCAAGGATAGAGATGTCCGCTACACCGTCTACGTGGAAGAGAGTCTAGAGAAGAATAAAGAGTTCGATGCGCCCGGTTTGTTGGAAGAGCTCCGAACAGAGTACTCCGACGCCGATCAGATGGAAAATGGAACCCCAAAAGTTGTTCTGGATAATCGCCTACGATATTGGAACGAGAAGATGTGCCGTAGGAGGCCGCATACGTTCGACTTTGTCATTACCCTTGGCGGCGACGGGACAGTTCTTTACGCCAGCTGGCTATTTCAGCGAATTGTGCCGCCTGTCCTCAGTTTTTCCCTAGGTAGCTTGGGATTTCTCACCAAGTTTGATTTCCACGATTACCACGATATCCTCACCACGGCATTTAGAGATGGCGTCACAGTCAGTCTTCGGCTACGGTTTGAGGGAACGGTGATGCGAAGTCGAAAACGGCCAAATGAGTTGACCCAAAATGAGTCTGTGGATGGACAGGGGCCTCAGCGCAAGCGAGATCTAATCGAAGAGCTGATCGGCGAAGAGCGGGATGATGCGCATACTCACAGACCAGATTGCACGTACGAGATCCTCAACGAGATCGTCGTCGATCGGGGTCCCAACCCAAGTAAGTCCCACAAAACCCCCCACCTCATCAAACCATTACATCAACGACACAACTGATACAATAAACATTGCTAGCAATGTCCTACACGGAGATATTCGGAGATGATAACCACTTCACCTCCGTCCTCGCCGACGGCGTCTGCGTATCGACACCCACCGGCTCCACGGCGTACAACCTCGCAGCCGGTGGATCCCTGTGCCACCCCGAGAACCCGGTGATGCTAGTGACCTCGATATGCCCGCACACGCTCTCGTTCCGGCCCATCATCCTCCCCGACACCATCGTGCTGCGCATCGGCGTGCCCTACGACGCGCGCACCAACAGCTGGGCCAGCTTCGACGGCCGCGAGCGCATCGAGCTCTTCCCCGGCGACTACGTCACCATCAGCGCCAGCCGGTTTCCCTTTGCTAGCGTGCAGCCACCGGGCAGACGGAGCGAGGATTGGGTTAATTGTATTAGTGCCAAGCTGGGGTGGAATACGAGGCAGAAGCAGAAGAATGAGGGGTTTAGACACTGGGATGGTAAGTAGAAGGAAGAATCTGCTGGCATTAGATTGACAGAGTGGTAGAAGAGGTGGGGCGGAATAAGTCGTATAGACTAAGACGGTTTTATGATATGATATACTGGGGGATTTAAGGGATCGGGTGGCGTGGGAGTATAGGGTAGATCTAGGCTGAACGGGTGACCGTTTGGGTGATGGGTAGTTGCTGCGTGCCTATTGATTTATTTTTTACAGTACCTACCTGCCTTCATGATACCCAATGTGAAGGGTGAAGTCTGCGCCTGTGAATTAGTCTGCATACCTAGGTCCTTAGGTAAGTATATCTTAGGTGCCTATCTAAACGATTAGACTCTTACACTCCTGAAACCCCATCACGAGCTCCGGCATAAGTCAGTATTGACCCTTGTTAATTTCGCCACTACTCACCAATATTTCGAATATTGTAGGTAGAGTCCGTTTGCTTGCGAGTTATACATATATTCCTCAGGCGTACCTAAGTGATAAAACATTTTACACACCTTATCGTACTCAGATCCTTCGTGGGTAGGTGCATAGGTATGTACGTAAAACGTAAAGACCTTTTGTAAAGGATGTGCGATATAGGATACTAGGATTCAACCCATGAGTACCTACCTCGCCTATCCCCCCCCACCGATATTCCAAAATCCCCCCCCCCAAAAACGACAAAGACTAGAAAGAACAGGGTCCCATATGTAAATATGTGGAACCCCGGCAAGTTCAATCGGTGGATGAGGCTCTCTTCGTAAA
Source organism: Hypoxylon fragiforme (assembly GCF_022984875.1). Lineage (NCBI taxonomy): Eukaryota > Fungi > Ascomycota > Sordariomycetes > Xylariales > Hypoxylaceae > Hypoxylon > Hypoxylon fragiforme. The sequence continues at coordinate 394,793 of NW_026054760.1, forward strand.
TCTAGGTACTCCTTCCTTCCTTCCTTGGCGATCTCTTCGCCTGCATATGGGCTGGCTGGCTTGCTTGGCGGTGTCGCAGGGTTGCTTGTTGCTGAAACTTTGGGGGGGGTTTTTTTTTTTTTGATGCTGGGGGGGTAGCTACGTATGCTTACTTGTCTAACTACCTCGGTAGGTTAGATAGGGGCTGTGTGGGGGTTGGTTATGTTATGCTACATACGGTACCAGATGCTGTGGGAGAAGATATCTCGCGCGGATGTGGAATTGCGACAATTGGTAACTAGGTACCAGGCATTAATTGTAAAAAATGGATGGAAAAAGGTACGTAGAGGAGAGAAGAAAGAGTCTTCGGCATTTACGAAAGGCTAATTCTCCCTAGTAGTATCAGGTAGGTAGATTTACTATATTCACAGATAGAAGACATTAATAACGACACTGAAGCAACTCACAGCGAGAGAAAGTCAAAACCCCTAATTTCCAGTCCCGACCCCCCCTAAAAAAAGGCTGGTCGTGTATTTGAATTTGTTCATACTACCTACTGCAGTAACCAACTAGCATATTTTCTTTTTCGTATAAACCGAAAGACCCAACCAATATGCCCATCATCAGTGGCATCCCACACTCTCCGTAGATGATTTGACAGACATTATCGTACGCAACCCAACCTGAGAGATATAAAGAAAAACAAACATGCTGCACATACATAGCATGACAAGTGATGTGATGGAAGAAAATCGCCCGAACCGCTCAAGTCCCATTTCCCCCTTTCCCAAAGACTCCTAGATGTGGTATCAAATAAAACGACGATGATGAATTAAACCGCTTTCCCTTTTTTGAATTGGTGTAGATACAAAACTGTTGCAATCAGATTGGCTCATTACTCCAAGTCATCCTCTACATCGGCAGCATCATCATCATCATCATCGCCATCCTCAGTCGTCTCGATAAACGTCATTGTGAACCCTTGCTCGTCGTCGACGTTGAGGTTGATGGAGTCGATGACGTCGGAGGAAGGGGTAGTGGCGGCGGACTGTCGCTTGGCCATCATAGCAGCTGGGACTTTAGCGACGGGGACGGTACGGGCTTCGAATTTACTAGATGTCTGGACAGCTTTCACCAGGGGCGCCAGTTAGCATGCTATGCCATAGTACTATTTCAAACTTTGGAAGGAAGGTAGGTAGGAATTCAACTCACCAGCAGGAACGCCGCGCTTGACGTACATGCGCGTGACCTTAGTGTGGCGGCGGGGCAGCGCGGAGGACTCGTCGCGCTTCTTAGCAGCAGCAGCAGCGGCTTCGCCAACAGTGCCGCCGTTGTTGTCGACGATGATACCGACGCCGGCGCCACCTTCGCCAGTGCCAAGCTGGATGGTAGGGCCCTTGGTTAAGGCGGCCTCGGCGAAGGTAAGGGCTCGGTCGAAGCCGGCAAGATCGCGCTTGGCCTTGGGGGTCTCGGAGTCTTCGCGGGGAGCGATTTCCTTGCCCATGCCTTGGAGGCCGGATATTTGGCTGGCTGGGGGACTGTTAGCATTTACACTTGTATGGGATCGTAGACATAGGTGGTAACTCACCCTGCTCACTCAAGTTGGGGTCGACGGTATTAGCGGGAACCTCGGGTGCCTGGGATACTTGAGCAACCTCAGGTGTAGATTCTTGGGCAGCCACAATATCATCTGTGCTAACCGCATTGGCTCCAGCATTTCCGGCACCACTAGCGGGAGCGGCGGCGGCGGCGACGTTCTCGGTAGCACCCCCTGCCGTTCGAGTAGCTGTGTTGACTGCGGCGCCCTCCAAAGCGTTCATCAAGTTCGTCACATCTTGGCCGCCTCCGAACGAGATCTCACCATCACCGACTACCCTGTATATCTTATTAGATCTCTTCCAAACTTTATAGATCTTGGGATCACTTACAATGCAGGAGAGTAGGCGCCAAGGTTGATGTTCAAAGGAAGGGCATTAACACTAGCCAGGAAGCCGGCAACGGCAATCATTCGATAGCTGACCATCTTGGCGATTTTGTTTTTCTTGGAATGGGATGTTTTTTTCTTGGAGTGTGTTCTTGGCTATATTACGTTTGGCTTATAGGAGATAGTGAGTGAAAAATAGCTAGATAGTAGTATAAGTACCTAGTATAAAAACGACCAGCGGCGACCAGCGGAAGAAGTAAAGACAGAATAAATCTGGGAAAAATTAAGGGAAGAGACTGGAAAACGAAAAGGTTCGGACGATAACTTGAGCACAGCTGAGTGAGAATAAAACCTCATCTCGGGGGCCCGCGACGGCCTTCATATATGCACCGAAGTACAAACGCACCAGATACTCATACTCGGATATTAGAATCTATCAAGCCGGGTCCTCGAAAGCCAAGCGGCCGAAATGAGCGAACGACTAGGGATAGCTCTGCTCCTCGGTGCCAAGGTGTTTCTTCTTGGTCGATTGCCATGTTAAAAATATCTCAAGCAAGATGCCTGATGTATCATACTGGCAGAGGGGAGGTTTCTCGCTGGTGAACTTAGTAGACCCGCCATTGGGAGGCGAGGCTAGGTAAACAATCTACGCTTGAAACAGAGCATCGCGACCGGGATGGGAAGAAACAACCCGCGGAAGCAGCTAAGACCGTAGGAATTACGTGACAATGAGGCTCTTGGCTGAACCTGCCAAGCGCTATATGTTCGTCAATGCGATAATAGCTCGGGGTTAACTGCTTTGTAAACGATATAAAAGAAGATTGAAGAATGCTGCGTGCTGTGTGTGTGAAGTGAGTATCAATCTAAGGCGGATCAGTCAGTCTTGAGACCTGCCAAGCGACCAGGATCCCTACACCCCACGCGCCCAGTGCGCCCAGAACTGACAAGCTTTACCGCTAAGAGATCCTATGATTCGCCAATCGTAGGGATTAAATCGACAATTGTGCCTTGATTGATGTTGGAATAGTGGAGTTGAACTAGAGCAGATGAAGATATGAAAACGCGGCCACTGTTTGATAAAGTATCTATCGCCGTTGACTTAGGATTGATACTATAATACCTAGTACTGTTCATAGAGCCCCTGAGTAATTTTTGCCTTTTCACAGGCGCGATTAAAATCCTTGATAGAAGTTGTGAGAGCTACGCTGGATTGGCAAGGCTTCGCATTGAGCGAAGATGTTTCGTTCGTGGATATTCACGACGACAATCTGATTTTCGCAGAGAGATAAAAATAGGTGAGTATCGATGCTGAAGATCATACAAGATGCCTCTACTCCCGTCAGCAAAGTCTCATAATGATAAACCGGGTATCTATCGTTAGATGTCCATGTTGCTATTCATAGAAGCTATAAGTGATGACTGAGATCATATTACCAATGCAGCTGGTCGGAGATCAAAGATGGCGAGATCCCTGGGAAATGCCGAGGAAAGGAATGGATGGTAATCTAGAGCTTGATTGATACCAAGATTCGAGCCAAGTGATCGCGTACATACTTGGCCATATAATAGGAGTTCATTATCCTTTGCCGGGCCATTGCCGCATCCAGGGTGCTGAGGCAAAGCCAAGGTCTGCTACTGAATGAGCTAAAGAGCAGAAACACTCTTGTGCCTGACCGATTTTAGTTCAGCAGCATACGGAGTAAAGTAACGCTTCTCATTTGCATTGAAGATTAGTTTTGTGACTTTCAGCATGTTAAAAGTGTTTATAAGCTGCAATTAACATAATGATCTAGGTAACCATGAAGGTCTGTTTAGTCTGCCAGAAATAATTCACTGAAGACATGAAGTGGACATGGGAAAGTGGAGAATGGGGGAGTTGGGGAAAAACTGGGGCATTTAGTTACTTTAGGTCCGATGTGGCACGGGCCATGTGTGCACTACGCAATTATACAACTCTCATAACTCTGAATAAATCACCAAAATGTAACAGTCAATTCGTAAGTGATTAGTTCACATGGCTCATAATATGATCCCGAATAGATAAGATGAGACAAAATGAGATGCAAGATGAAAAAGCAAGATGGACGGATGAGATAAATGAAAAATAATATGAAAAAAGCAAATGAATTTGAGTGGTTACACGCGCAGATTACCCAGCCATTCAGTTTAATGTCTACATTCTCGGCATTCGACTAAACGGATGCTTCAATTCATCAATCCATGGATCCTATCAATCCATCTCAACAATCCCTCTTATCAATTCCACTTTTACAACAACATCCGAAGCAAACATGAAAAAAGACTAGGGCCATGTCTTCACAGTCATCCACAACTCCTCTCCTCGGCGAGAAACTTAGAGATGCATCTAAGTCCGATATCCAGCTATCGTCTGAACCCCCAAGCCGGGGGTGGATGCGGTTGGGTGTAGTAATAGTTCTATCCATTGTATCCGGCATTATACTTATCTTCGGTGATTTGTATCATAGCAACCATTACTTTCATCATCAACGTCCCGAGTCTAAGCCTAAGCATCGGGAATCTTCAGGGTATCCCGAAGGATGGACTGAGTGGTCTAGCGTAAGCCATCCTGACGACACGACTGATTCTCATATTGACATAGCCGTATTCTCATATGATTAGATCGAGCCGAGCCAGAAACTCATCTGGCAGCCATGTTTCGCAATATATGGAAGCAACTTTCAATGTGCTCGATTGACCGTGCCTATGGACTACCACCGCCCGTTGAATGCATCAGCGGACAATCCAAAAGTTCACATAGCCCTAGTCATGAAACCTGGCATTAGCCGTACAAAAGACCCGCTATCTTACTCGGAATCTCCTCTGCTCATAAACCCCGGTGGTCCCGGTGGCAGCGGGGTCTTTCTTACTTTAAGTACTGGCGACTTACTCCAGACTATCGTTGGCAATGACCACGATATCATCGGCTTCGATCCACGGGGCGTCGGGGCTACTACCCCTAAAGCCGACTGCTTCACAGCTCCCGACGACCCTTTCGGGCTTGAAGGTCGCAATATTGCCTATATGAATAGAATGGGCTGGGCTTTATCTGAGCACGAGATAGGCATGATCAACTCCAGCGACGTTGCCTTGTCCAAACTGAACGCCCGATCCAAGGCGCTTGCCAAGCTCTGTAAACGGGTAGACGAGACTGAGGGCGACAGGAGTATATTCCGGTACTCCAACACGCCGAACGTCGCACGCGACATGCTCTCGATCGTCCAGGCCTGGGACGAGTGGAGATCCGCCCCCAGCGCCAAACCCGCCAAGTCCAAGCACGAACCAGAAACCGTAGAAGAAGGACTCCGTACCGGTGCTAAACTAGAATCTACAGATAGCACTAGAGGCAAGCTTGTTTACTGGGGCTTTTCGTACGGGTCGTTCCTAGGAGCTACATTTGCGTCCATGTTCCCGGACAAAGTTGGCCGAGTCATTCTAGACGGTATCGTCGACGCCGACCACTTTGTCAACCCCGTTTGGTCCGATGCCCTCCGCGACACCGATGCGATATGGGACAAGTTCTCTACTTACTGCGCAGAAGCAGGACCACGATGTCAGCTCTACCAGCCTGGCGACAAGGCCGAGGACGTCAAAAGTCGCGTCAATGACGCTATGGAGTTGTTAGAGAAGGAGCCTGCTATCGTGCTGCCATTAAATGCGAATGTGCCCATCTTGATCACAGCCAGCGACTTGAGAAAGTCCATATTCATGTCTCTATACGCGCCGATTGGTAGTTTCCCCAGCCTTGCTGTACTCCTGAAAGCACTCATCGACGGCCAGTTGGACTCGCTCATAGCGGTCCCATCACCGACATTACCCTGCCACAAACTCACTCTCCCGTACTGGCCCGACGATTCCATGAAGGTAATCGCATGTAGTGACAAGCGATACAAGGTAAGATGATTTTTTTCAGTTTATCTAGTATATGGCCAAAGGTTCTGACATGTCACAGCTTAACGATAACCTCACATCGCTCCAAGAGCATTTCGAAGCGATGGCCTCCTATTCCTCCTTTGCCGATTTCGTAAGTGATACCTCGTCTGAGTAGTTACTAGGCAGCTAATAGTTTACTCTGATGCAGTGGATGGGCGCCGGCATCAACCTCGGCTGCAACGGGTGGGAAATCGAAGCCAAAGACCCGCCCATGCGGTGGGACGACCACCCCGCGCACGCCCCAAAACCCATCAACACCAGCTTCCCCCTGCTCTTCCTCTCCAACCACCTCGACCCCGTCACCCCGCTCCACTCCGCCCACAAGATGACGCGCAAGTTCTCGCGCGCGAGCATCGTCGAGCAGAAGGCCGAGGGCCACTGCACCGTGTCCTGCGTCTCGCTGTGCACGATAGCCCACATCCGCGCGTACCTGGACGCCGGCGTCCTGCCGCCGGTCCCGCGGTACGGTTCCGACGACGAGGGCGAGTGGGCGACCTGTGACTGCGACGAGAAGCCGTGGAAGTCGCTCAATAACCTCGCGTCGTCGCAGAACTCGCGCAAAGACTTCTTCGGCGCGGGGATGGACGAGGACATGTTGAGCGGGAAGACGGTCGAGGAGATAGGGGTTATGATGGCTTACCGCGGCCTAAGGGAATACTTCGCCGAGTTCATGGCTTCGATGCAGGATTCTGAATACCATAATCCGCTGCAGGCTTCGCGCCTGAGGAGCCCGATATACGCGAGTAGGGGCCAGGATACGTGTAGCAAGTGATGAGGATTGTTGATTGCCCAGGTGGAAAGTTGTAAGTGCTGTACATGAATAGCAAGCGTTCTCGCGTGTTTACTGGTTTGGATATGAAAGGCTATCCCAATTTTATAACGACATTTTCGACTCTGAGTTACCTCTTTATAGCAGCTATAATGGCAGTTTATTGATACGTCTAATAGCCCGTGAGATCATCGCGCTCCCCCCCTTTCTTTACCCGTACAGTATCATATTGACTCTCACAATTGAGAAGAACCCCTCATTTCATACTTATTTCGTTCGTTGGGCGAATCTCGGATCATTAGTATGATGAATACTAATTCTAGGTACCTAGGGAGCCTGGAATAACCCGCATTCTAGGCACCCAATACAAATAAGCGGATCTTACTGCATGTTGCATACGATGTGCATGCTTCTGCAGCTTTAGCACCGCGACATCCCGTGCCGTTGGCGCACGAGTAATAGACGTATACCTACCTACCTATTCCCCAGTATTAAAAACCCTTCTTTCAACGTTGAGGCCATCGATGTATAGTTATTCCAACGCACCAACTAGGTTACCATCTCCTTTCAGACCTCAAGTTCCGAGGCAGGGGAACTAGAACTAAATAGAGACCGTCTCTTGAACTACCTACCTACTAGGTAGTAATCATCAGAGCGGAGTGGCCGTTATAAGAATTTAGGATGAAATATGTAGTGGGTAAGGTAGCTGAAACCCCCCCGTTCCCACACGCTCATCACTAGATGAAAAGGGTATAGAGGTTTTTGTGTGTAAGCTGGACACGACATACTCCACACGTCCACGTCCACGGGTATAGGATATAACTCCGCCGGTCAGACTACATCCTCTCCGCTACCCCCTATATCACCACAATCAAATAAACCAAAAGAAAGTACGTATTCATTTTGCCAGTAGGTTTTTAAGATCATCCATATAACCATGGCGAACACGTCCGACCTCCCCGCGGTCGTCATCCCCTTCTACAACCGGGACAAGGTGATCCCTCCGGAGCCCCAGGAGAAGCAAACCTTCCACGCGCGCTGCCACTGCGGCAACGTGGAGTTCGACCTGACCATCCCGACCGCCATCCTCCCGCTCAACGCCTACATATGCAGCTGCAGCTCGTGCCGGTACACGCGCGGCGCCCTCTGCAGCCTGCACGTCGCGCTACCACAAACAATCTCCCCGGAGTGGACGAACGGGCGCATCAACGTGTCCGTGCACAAGAGCCCCGGCTCCGGCGCCGGCGGCCACGGCCAGCGGCTCTTCTGCCCGACGTGCGGGGTGAGGGTCGGGCTGTTCGAGCCGCGCATGGCGCAGTGGGTCGTCAGCACCTCGCTCTTCCGCGACACCACAGCCGGCCCCCTCTTCTGGTCGGTCACCTGCTTCGGCTTCTACAAGTCCCCCCGCGACGGTGGCCTGCTCTCCTGGCTCCCCGACGGCGTCGGCGGTAAGCCGTTACATCTCGGCACCGTGCCGTACGACTTCCCGCCCGACGAGGCGCTATCTATCCGCCCCGACGGCACGGAGTGGTTATGCGTTGCCTGCTTTTGTGGGGGCGTCGCGTTTGAGATCCCGAGGCCGGCGGAGGCGGTTAGGGGGGATCCGCACATGGCGCGGTGCGTGGCCCCGCCACTGGAGAAGGATAACGATGAGGATAAGGGTGAGGGTAAGGGGAAGTGGAAGTGGAAGGCCTACATGGATTTCGGGGGCGACAGCTGGGCGCTGTCGGGCGCGCAGGGGATGCCGTGGGTGCAAGTCCCGCGCGCGGTCCTCTCGCCCGCCGTACCAACTACCTTAGAATTCGGCACCGTGAAGACGTACAAAGTGTCGTCGACGCTGACGACCGGGTTCTGCGAGTATTGTGGGGCGCGTGTGTTCCTGCGGGATGAGGAGGAGGGGAAGAAGGAGGCGGATAAAGGGACGGAGGTGCTGAACGTTGCGCTGGGCCTGCTGAGGGCGCCGGAGGGGGCGAAGGCGGAGGACTGGGTTGTGTGGAGAGCGGGGAGACCCGAGGGGGTGGAGGAGGGGAAGAGGTTTGATGGGGAGTTTGTGGATGCGATGGCGGAGGGGATGAGGAGGTGGGGGTTGGATAGGTATGGGGAGGCGCTGGAGTTTGATATCGTTTAAGTTCAATCAGGGGGGTTTTCAACGCCAACGGAAGGAAGCTTCGTTTGAAGTTTGATGTTCTCGGTAAGATTAATGGAACATTGAGGTACATACATACCTAGTAGTATATACCGAGGTACCCTAGGTACGAGTGACATCTATGAAGTTGAACTAGCAGATAATGGCAGGGACGACACGTCAGATGGAACGTACAATCCACTGTAGTCATATATTAATTAAATCCTGACACACTGGTCTGCTTTCTTAGATCTTCTTTAATACCTACATATATACCTCTTACTCCCTACCCTACCCACTTTGCCGCCATTGGGGTAGCCTCCAATATCATATCATTTGTTGAATTCACTTACGAAATCGTCATCGGCGCTGCCATGATCGCCAAGAACGGCAGCACGCCAAAAAATGCCAACTTAAGTGTTATAACAGATGACCATTTTAGACTCACTGAAGGTCTCAAGCTTGATCTCGATAGGAACTCGCTTCACGAAGATGCACTCGCACAATTGGCATTCAAATGTAGTGAGCTGTCAAAGGACTTGCAGAGCCTTCTGCAGAGTCTGGAGACCCAGAAAGATTCTAAGCGGGAAAGCATCGCGATTTCGTTGCGTTCAATGCGCAAGAAGGGGAAGCTTGCTAAAATGGAGGACATGCTTGCAAAGTACCGATCAGAAATTTCAGCTCGTTTCCTTGCGACGATAAAGTATGTCATCGACCACCATTCCTAGTCCATACAGCCGACGATTAATAATTAGGTAATATAGCGAAGGGCAGCTATCACTTTAACTACAGACCACGAATCTTCAAGCCGGAACGAAACAGGACTATTCCAATCTAGTCAGGCTTCTTCAAGATATCCAAACCAAGATCGGGAACTTGTGCACCACAAACTAAAGGAATATCCGGAATTGCTTCATGCCCGGGAGGATTTGTCTCTTCTCCTTTCAGCAGCTTTAGGTAGATACCAAACCCAGACATTAAGCCACCTCTTGAAGATGGATGCCTCACCAAATGAGGTGGTGGAAGTTTCTTCATAGGAGGCTCAAAGAAGGGTTACTTGTAAAACATCAGTTTGGATGATTTTTTGCATTACTTTAGCAACAAAGGTATTACGATTGCGATCACTTGATACGATATCAAGTAAGAGGCTAATAGAGGTTCTTGGGACGGGAGAAGCTGACTCCAACATTTCCATCGTCATTGGCTGAAAGGGAAAGGAGGAAAAGATCCTCGAAAACGATGGTACACATACTATTTGTCCAAAACAATTGATCCAACAGATTGATCAAGGCCATTTCGAGTCTTGGGATAAGATATTCCACACGCCGAGGAACGATCTGAGAAGTTTCCAAGGGACTTGGAGCTCCCTAACTCGACAGGCAATTTTTGATTCTCTTCACAGTTGCTCAAAATATGTAGCGACAGGGGGGGTACTAGCTACTATGAAGGTATCATGGGAGTGGCTACTAGCATGGGGACTATGTCAGAATCGATTACATAAACGAAGCCAATATTTGCCATTCAAGCTTGGGACGGATCCGGGCGTGCCACCTGAAGGTTATGATGTAGAGGTCCAGGGTGAGTATGAATTTTATGTCCATTCCATTATATTAGGGGATGGAGAGAAGCTTCAGAATGGGTTTATGGTGCAAATATATTACATAAGTGTATACAGGATGGAAGTTGGTGGTCGTGGTCGTGGCTGACGTTAGTACCTACCTAGGTAGATGTACTCGGTATATAAATATATATGTACAAGTGCATAGATGCGGCCATTAGTTAATAGGTACCCTACCCGAGGTAGGTAACTTACTGATCACGAAGGATTTGTTATCGAAGAGGGAACTGATGGATAAGGAATAGAGGGGCTTTACTGTAAGTGGCCAATGAGCATGGTGAGACAGCAACCAATGAAATTTTTCTAACTAACATCGGGAACTCTTTTTTTTTATGCCATAATTTTTTAATTTTTTTAATCTCTAATCTCTAATCTTTTTCAGTCCTCCCCACGAACCTCGGACTCGCCTTACCACAGTCCCTTACCTTTTTTTTTATATCTGAGTTGGGGTTCTTTTTTCTTTTTAGTGATAGGGTGGTTTCCAATCAAGATGTCGGCGTTTTCACGGACACTTGCGCCGTTCCTACGTGCCTCCCATCACTCTCTCAGAACTGGTACCAATGCCAACCCGTTACGATTCGCTGTGCGACAGCAAAATGTCGCCGCAGCCCTCAACATCACCCGCTCATATGCCGTCTTCGAACGAACGAAGCCTCACGTTAACATCGGCACCATCGGACACGTTGATCACGGCAAGGTATGCTACAAACATGCAACATAGCAAATATATATATGCCACTTAGAATGATCTTACTACTGTCTTACTACTGTCTTGAAAAAAAGTATCCATGAATCTAACATCTGATCGGTGGTCATGTACTAGACTACCCTATCTGCCGCTATTACCAAGAGACAGGCCGAGAAAGGGCTAGCAAGCTTCCTCGAGTATGGCGCCATTGACAAGGCACCCGAAGAGAGAAAACGTGGTATTACCATCTCTACGGCGCACATCGAATACTCCACAGACAACCGTCATTACTCCCACGTCGACTGTCCTGGTCACGCCGATTATATCAAGAACATGATTACAGGTGCCGCCAACATGGACGGTGCCATTATTGTCGTCGCTGCTTCCGACGGTCAAATGCCTCAGACAAGAGAGCATCTCCTCCTCGCCCGTCAGGTAGGTGTCCAGAGGATCGTCGTCTTCGTCAACAAGGTCGATGCCATTGAGGACCCTGAAATGTTGGAGCTTGTCGAGATGGAGATGCGTGAGCTGCTCACCCAATACGGCTTCGAGGGTGACGAGACTCCCGTCATCTTGGGCTCCGCCCTGATGGCCTTGGAGGGCAAGCGAGATGATATTGGAAACGCCAAGATTGACGAGCTGTTGAAAGCTGTTGACGAATGGATCCCCACGCCCCAGCGTGACCTTGAAAAGCCCTTCCTCATGTCCGTCGAAGATGTCTTCTCCATTGCCGGTCGTGGAACTGTCGCATCTGGCCGTGTGGAGCGAGGTACCCTGAAGAGGGATCAGGAGGTGGAGTTGATTGGCAAGGGTTCCGAAATCATCCGAACCAAGGTCACCGATATCGAGACCTTCAAGAAGTCCTGTGACGAGTCGCGCGCTGGCGACAACTCAGGTCTGCTTCTACGAGGTATCCGACGAGAGGACGTCAGACGAGGTATGGTGCTGGTCAAGCCCGGCTCCGTTAAGGCGCACACCAAATTCATGGTCTCGCTGTACGTCCTGACCAAGGAGGAAGGTGGCCGACACACTCCCTTCGTCGAGAACTACCGCCCCCAGATCTACCTGCGAACTGCCGACGAGGCCGTTGCGCTCCACTTCCCCGAGGAGGTCGAGGACAAGTCTAGGGCCGTTATGCCCGGTGACAACGTTGAGATGGTCGCCACCTTACATCAGCCCATCGCCGTCGAGACCGGCCAGCACATCAACATCCGTGAGGGTGGCCGAACCGTCGCTACCGGTTTAATCACGCGCATCATAGCATAAACGAGATGGTCTGCGGGATTACATGGGAGTGGTTCACACACACCTCAATCTCAGGGGGGGGGAATAGATAACGGGGCTCTCTTTCGGCTTTGTTCCATAGCCGCCATCATTTGAGGGGGAAGGGACACGAGAGAAAAAAGTAAGAAATCTCCGGCGTTTTTCCACCTCTTGTACGTAGGTGCGTAGGTTAGGGGAATTTCGGACGATGATGATGGATGATGTATTATACCAGCATTTTTTGAGCCCCGCACATGTACATTTGATGAAGCTTTTCCCTCCGAGGCTCCGATCTGAATCTCGCGATCTTGATCTCGATCTCGAAAAGGGTCTCTGGATCTCTCTCTCCTCTACATTTGACTGACCCGTGTTTTCGAAACGTTGAGTGGTTGTGCTGTAGAGTTTTGTGTGTGGTGAAAGTGAATTGATGAATTGGTGAGTTGGTGAATTGGTGAAACTAGGTAAATGAAGTAAATATGCCTTCCGAAGTAAGTTGGAACTCTAAGTCCGTCAATGGGTAGATTGATTGATACGTAGGGTGTGGATTGTGGATCTGATAGGGGAAAAGGAAACCTAACAGCTAACGGGGTATCAAAGGCGATAATTGGTGTAAGTTAGGCAGGTAGGCATTATAATGGCGCTTGTGGTCCTGTCCTGGGCTGCTGAATTGAGGACGATCGGTTACGTTTTGCGCCAATGAGTTCGTCTAGATATGTGCTGGTAAAACTCCTACCTAAGTATCTAGGTCTCTATGCAGGTGGTGATTGTAGTGGTCAGAGATAGGGATCTGCCTAGGTGCCTATGTTAAGGGGAAACGACTAGGAAATATCAAGAAATATAGTGGTGATGATGGGAACAATTGGCCTCGTGTGAAGATATGAGAATGTGATAAAAAGGGGTTACTAGGCACATCTGGAAGCGACGGAGTCCGTCAAGAGCACGGGTTAATATCATGTGATAATCTGCCTGATTACCTACCAGTACATAATACCATTGAATACACCATCCAGAACCTAAGATAAAATACCCATCCATCCAGTATAAGCCCATTAGGTAGGTCGATCAGCTCCCTTCATCCCTTCCCTTGCCCTCAAAACCTCCAAAATCCTCCCCACCACCCGCGCAACCTCCCTCCCATCCCCCCAAACCCCATCATGCGTGCCCTTTAACCCCTTATCCAGCCAAACCTCCTTTACCCCGTCCCGCCTTAGCCGCGCCGCCATCCCGTCCGCCTCCGGCATATCGACTAGCTCGTCGTCGGGGGAATGGCCCAGCACCGCTAATCCACCGGGGAACAGGTCGCCGTAGCGCCGGGAGGAGGCGCATTTCATGGGGGATACGGCGTCCCAGGAGGGTGAGGGGGGCCCGAAGGCGCCGCTGAGGAATTCCGTGTAGGAATCTTGGAAGCGGGCGTTGAGGCCGGCGAGGTCGTAGATCCCTTCGATGCCGAAGACGGCTTGGGGGGGGGTGAGGGAGGGGGAGGGGGAGGGGGAGGCGATGATTTCCCAGCCTTCTTCTTCCTCCGCCTCTTCTCCTCCCTCCCACTCCCCTTCGCCCCCAGCAGCGAACTCCGCCCCCAGCAAAACCTGATACGCCATGAACCCGCCGCACGAGTGGCCCGCAAGGACATAGCGGTCTCCGAACCCGTAGCGCCGCTGCAGGAAGGCGATCGCGGCGCGCACGTCCCGCAGGTGGTCCGGGTGCCGCGCCCCGCGGAACCGGCGCGCGGGGGTTGTCGCCGGGTCCTGCGGGAAGGAGGGGTGCGGGCTGAGGCGGTAGTCTAGGGATGCGAAGGCTGCGATGAATGCTATTGCGGGTGTGGGGTTGGCGTTGGCGTTGCTGGGGGCGGGGTTGGCATGGCTAGAGGTAGGGGCGGAGGTGGAGCGGGAGGGGGAGAGAGAGGTGGAATTGGGGGTAGAAGGGTTAGGGTGAGGGTGAGTGGAAGGAGGAGGGTTAGTTTGTGGTTGTACGATGCGCGATATAATCGGCGCAAAGGTCTGGTGACTTATGCGCGGGTCCCGCCAGGCGCCGCCGTGGATGTAGCTGTGGTTCGGGGGTGCGGGGTGTTAGTTAGTTGAATGGCGCTAAGTAACCTCTATATTTGAAAGATCTTGGTCGGAGTGGGCTGGGCGGGGAGGGGTGGGATGGGGATTGGGAAAACACACACATGATCCAGTATTTGCTCTTGCTCTTGTCTTCAATGTCCACGTCCCAGACCCCTATGTGTTGAAGCTCGTGTGCGCCGTACCGGTGCACTAGGTAGTTGAGGGTCTCTGCCATGGCTGGATTCTGTGCATACCAGTTTACGAGATCGGTATGTAGGTGTTTACTTGTAAATTACGAGTATTATCATTGATGCTAAAAGTTGTAATGGTCGTGAATGAGGAGATGACGATAGCTGGAAATATATTCGTGTTGAGGAATATCTACTTCCTTTGAACGATCGACTCTTTAGCAGCATACAAACTCTAAATCTACACACAAAAATGTCACTCCCTTTTCCCTATAAACGCATATAAGAGCATATTAATCTGGTTTACGATTATGTTAAGACAACGAGGTTCTTGTCATTATAAACCTTTTTCTTGTCTCACAATCTCACAACTCTCACAAACGCAATTCAAACAATCGCAAACATGAGAATTCAATTCAATCCCACATCTCAACGATCTATCAATCTCCTGCTACTCCATATCCAATTTTCGGTTTCGTAAAAACGCATCGTTGAGAACGTCAAATAAATACCATAACAGGAAATAAGACCGCGTGGCCATTTGATTCGTGCGCATGGTAACTGTCAATACGACGATACCATTCGAAACCGCGACGCCGCTGTTTTCCTATTTGTCAATTACAATACCTCCATTGCATCCCGTGAAACTTGAGATGGACAATGCCAATAATGTACGTTGCAGTTGTCCTTTTGTCACGAGATATTTGTATGTGTGTCTGCCTTGGAAGTATTGACAAATTACTGTCAGTTACTTCTGTAGGTAGGTACTGGAGGTATGATATTGCATTGATGTGATAGAACAGATGACGAGTCATCCCGCGACTCCAACTTTGCTACCTACCTACCTACCTATACCTATCATATAAAGAAGTGAACGAAACGGATTGGCGAATTATATACAACATTGAAGTGACGAATTGATCTGAGGTGCAGATTACCTGTTACAGGAGTCCATAACCCGATTGGGGTACACAGTCCCGATACTCACTCATTACATCAATTGATCTTAGGGGACTTCTTAGGGGCTTCCATGTTTATGCGATGGCATTCTCCGGCTGTTGGTAAACAATTCCAGCTTTGGGGTCGCATATACTAACATCTATGTCACGTTGACGGGCCGAAGCCTTTTTTAAAAAGCGGTATAGCCAAGAACTCCGCCCGAGAATCGTGAGTGACTCTAGTGAAGAGCCAAAGATGCAACAAGTCTAATATATGTATAGAAGAACACGGAAAGAGTTCAGACGATTCCAATTGCTTTCTGGGCGGAGTTCATATGTAGTTAGATCCCAACCTTGCGCCGTACCTAGTCCATACAAAGGTTGGTCGCAGATCCCAAACGACCCGTGACAATCCATCCGATTCGATGGCCGCAATGGTAATGGGCTCCACTAAGGGTCTCTTTCAACGTCAAACCAGGTTTGTGCATCTACTGGCTCATCACGAGCCTGTTACCGGATTCGAAATGCGATAGGTTCGGCTACTAGGAAACTATTGTAGGTAAATACAGTGGTTGATCTAGCACAGAGGATCCTCCCGTCGCCAATTTCCTTCACCCACACCTCTAAACAAGGCTGAAAATTGTGAGACATGCAGAAAAATAAAAAAAAAACGCCGAGAGCCATCACTAAAGGCCAAGACCCTGCAATAGAAGCTTCCTAGAAACCCTTCCTGTGACGCCAACCCCCCTTACCTAGTATGCAATGGGAATGGGGGTTACTTCGTCCTCTTCAAACACAAGCCAGATGAACTCCAACAGACACCGCCACTTTACCTACCTC
This sequence comes from Hypoxylon fragiforme, assembly GCF_022984875.1. Taxonomy (NCBI): domain Eukaryota; kingdom Fungi; phylum Ascomycota; class Sordariomycetes; order Xylariales; family Hypoxylaceae; genus Hypoxylon; species Hypoxylon fragiforme. The sequence continues at coordinate 411,121 of NW_026054760.1, forward strand.
GGTACCGTTATGCCTTCAGCCTTTAGATTCGCCAGAAAATATGAAACATGCGGGGTACAACTTGATTTGTGATGGGAAAACCGATGATTGGGCCTTCTTCTAGAAAGGCACGTATCCCCCGTCCTAAGGAGTAAGGTGAATGTTTCCAATTGATAGTAGGCAACTAGGTTAGATATTTCAATATTTGTCTATACCTGAAGTTCCGTATTTCGACTCAAATCGCATCGAGACGGACTAAACGATCTGTTCTTAATGAATTGAGATTTGATATTTCTCAACTGAGTCACTGGCAGGAATTGCTATGGCTCTACTGGTAAAAACATCTTGCAGATCTGCTTAACCGAAGTGAATCCCCATCAATTCACGGACGGTAAGCGTGTCGATTGCTGAATTGCCGTCAGGGGTAGCACACGTATACCCACTTCACATCGGCGCTGCTAACCCCTGATTGCATGCCTACTGTAGGTAGATACTGGTAGCTGCTAGCTACCCCAGTACCTCTGTAAGCAATCACCCCCCTGCGTTCTGATAGTGCCTTGTTACTGGCTACCAGAAGTTGGCATATATCATATATACCATTCCAACTGCGGCAGCTGTTAAAGGGCTCTATGTTTCACAACCACGGCTTCGTATGTTCTAGATGTTCTAGCTTCTACCAATTCCTCCAAATGGTGGGTTTCTCTTTCAATGCACATCTTCGGGAGTGCTAGCCTAATGAAGGTTGATGCGAGGCACACACACCAGACGGGATGGTCGTCTGATTTTTGTACTGTGGTGGTGTAGTTTATGGCTTACTTCGGAGAATTTCTGTTGTAAAACCAGATCAGGTTGTGAAGGAGGTGATGCTGGGATCGATCCTAATATCAAATATGTTCAGGTAGGCACAGTACTATTAACAACTGGGCGTGATAGATTTAAACGAGATGTAGGCGAGATTGCAATACTCGCCGTTATATATGCTGGCGTATCTGGGGTATCAACTATTACCGAGAGTCAGGGACCTTTTCGCATTCCCTACGCTTCACATGATGACCGGCATCATGTCGGAGACTCTCGAGTAGGTCGCGCCGCTTTCAGTAACTGCAAGATGCAGCATCATTCCGTAATGAGATTGGGGTTAGCACTATTAAAGACTATGAGCGACAGAGCATCATCGACACGCTACTATTCAGGCAAAGAGCTAGCTACTTACTTAGGGTGGTTTGTTTTACAACACCGGGGATCGTCAATAGGTAGCCTACCTACCTAGGTACATGAATACCTACCTGCATACCTTCCCCTTGTCCATATAGCCCTCCTTGTCATCGGGTTTCTCTTAAAGCAGGGGCTTTCTGTATCACGACAAGGGGAGAACTTGCAGAGATTCATATCGGTCGTAGTCTCCGGGTCACTCGCACCGTTACACTCGCCGTCGGTTATCATTCCGGGGTCGCACAGACTTTTCGAACGACCGACCAACCAGCGAGATCTTTCTTTTCTTTTCTTATTCTGGACTTGAGAGTTACGAGTCCAAGTTACGAGGAAGGCGTAGCACTGCCCGATTGGGTGAATTCGCACGAGTTTATGAGCTACTTGCTTCGCTTAACTACGAGTCTGTACACTATGTATGTACGACTTGTATGTATTATTAGGTATACTTGTCATACACCATGCACACATACACATATTCTCTCTCTATCCAGGGTGAAGCAAGGCTTACCCCGAGATATGTACATACCTATGTACACGTGCATTATCTCGACCTACCATCTCCTCGGTGCAATATACACAAGACCCATGAAGACCGGTATTCTGGCTTCACATAATGCGCCACCCCCACAAGACCTCCCCATCAGCGAGCGAGTGCCGGCAGCTCTTTTCGCTTTTTCCTCCGATGGGATACAGACATACCTACATACATAGATATGGGCCGGCCCGCATGGCATCTTCTCTCTTCTCCCCTTTCGGCTTCTTGCTAGATTTTCTCCTTTTTCCACCCTCATACCTTAGAGCTCGTTTCTGTTTCTTTTTGTTTCTAGGCGCCTGATAGAATACGATCTATCATGGCAGCCCAGGACCCGAATGCACCTACCGACAGCAATGGCGAGGCTCTGGTGGTCACCGTTGCCGCGATGTTGACGCTCTCGTGGCTATCTGTATTCTTACGCTCATACGTGCGTGCGAGGTTGACGAATGGGTTCCAATGGGATGACTGGATCATGTTGGTTGCTCAGGTACGTTTTTAGACTTTGGAACGAGTTACCGCAATATAACGTATCTCATAACTCGCTCTAATACTCCGGACTAGGCGAACTACACCGTCTCCTGCGCCCTAATCCTCTGGGGCGTGCGCGAAGGGCTAGGCAGACACAACCGCTCGCTGGACCAGCACCACGAGATCCGCGCGCTTCAGGCGCAGGCCCTCGCGACCGCGACCTACATCCCGAACATGTGGCTGATCAAGGTTAGCATCGGGATCTTCCTGCTACGGCTCGCGTCCGAGAAGCGGCGGTACCGCTACACCATCTACGGGACGCTGTTCGTCGTCAGCGTCTGGAGCATCGTGCTCTTCTTCTGGAACATCTTCCAGTGCAACCCCGTCGCCGCGCAGTGGGACTACACGCTACTCAAAAACCCGAGGAACCACTGCGTCTCGGCCGACGAGATCGTGAACGCGGCGTATGCGCTCAGCGTCATGAATATACTGACGGATTGGCTGTACGCGCTGCTGCCGATCCCAATGCTCTGGAGGGTTAAGATGACGGCGCAGGCGAAGCTGACGGTGATTGTGATTTTGGGGCTGGGAGTTTTCGCGAGCGTCGCGACGCTGGTGAGGATTAAGTTCTTGGCTGATCTTACGGATCTGGCAGATATTCTGCGTAAGTGCTGAGCCCCCCATTTCAATCCTAAAACGACACATATCTAGGTAGGTATGAAACCGGTCACTAACCCGCATAATCACCACACAGATGCCGGCACCGACGCCATGGTATGGACCCTAGTCGAACCCGGCGTCGCCATCATCGCCTCCAGCCTCGTGACCATACGCCCCCTCCTCCGCCTCTGGAAGGTGAAAGGCTTCGGCTCAACCGGAGAAAGCCGCATCACGAACCCGTTCAGCAAAAACCACCCAGCCTCGCGCACGAACCGATCGAAGAAGACGCCCGCCTTCGAATCCACCGACGAAACCCTCGTTGACGTCGAGTCCGGAAGCCAGGCCAGGAACGTGGTCATCCCCCTATCTATCCTACCGTTTAGGGGCACCATCCACCGGTCCCTATCTCTTTCCGATGCCGGGAGCATGATGAGTCGAAGCTCGCGGTCACAGTCCTCATCCGATACCCGAGCCCAGCGATCCCGCTCCATCTCCGACGTCGAAACGCTAGCCGGCAGCAAGAGCTCCCGTTCCCGGCCAACGCACAACAACAACATGTCAATGCTATTCGAAGCGCCCAGCGAAGACGACGAGCGATCACGTTACGATTTCGGTTTCGAGTCCCGGAGTCCTACATCCACTACTTCTAACAACCGATCACTCCTACGCCGCGACGACGCGAAAAGCGAGATCTTATTCATCGAGGGCAACGTGACTCCCGTGCCGCCTACACCACCGCTACCGCTCCGTCTTCAGGGACAGGGGGGGACGTGGCTGCTGGAGCAGGAGCAGGGGTCGTCCAATGAGGATCTGGGTCTCGGGCTCGGGAGGACGAGGTCGACGCTGTCGAGTAAGGCGAGCAACGCGAGTTTGATCGTGAAGCCATTGCCGCGGTTGCCGGCGCCGTCGCCGTATCAGCGGTGGAAGATGGGACAGGGGCAGAGTCGGCGGCCGCGGTGACAACAGCCATATCTGATGGATATTGTCGTGGCCAATTCTACGATAAAGGAGCAAAACTACCGATCTCGGTGTCGCAACAAACGACATCGAAACATTACACTTACACTTCTCTTAACACTTTTTTTACACACTTATATTCTTTTGTTCGATTCCATACATACATCTATCTATCTATCTAGAAGTGCGAATACGGGATCTCACAGGGACCCGAGAGATACCCCCTAACGGCCGAAAAAGCTCAGGCAGGTTGAGCTATATACCATATACCTACTATATTGGGCAGGAGACAGGTAAAGGGAGTTATAGGGGGAAAAGAAAAGATGGGTATATACCATTGGCTATTGAACACGTCTAGCCTAGGCCAAAGGGGTATTGGGGGTTTGCTTTGTTGTCTTGTCTTTATTACCGTTCGCTAAAGGAGACCTTTGGGGAGAAAGTTCGCCGAGGGAGGGCAGCACCTAGATTTCTTGTTTATTCGTTTTCGCTGGCAAGGCGTTGGAGGATTGGGGGCTTGGGGGTAAATAAAGGGGTCAGGAAAGTCCCAAGGTTTGGGTTGGGTTGGGTTGGTTTAGGTACTAGGTACCTAGGTATCATTCTTCGAGAGTCTCAGTAACTACATGTATACATAACTTACTATGTACATACTGGATAAATTCATCGTCTACCTATATTCCTTACATCGCTGTCGCAGTCTCACGTAGTTACCAAGTCTGTGTCTACTACTACAAGAAGATATATCTGAACATCTTCATTGACAACGCCCCGGGTCTATTAGATCATGGCAACAACCTTGGAACTTACATAGGTAGGTATATTACTAGCAGTAGGTAGTTATTCCGAGAAAGCATAAAAGTCACATGGATATTAGTTAGTTAGTTAGTTATGCGCCGCAAGAAACCACGTCCTGGAGTACCTAACTAAGAGGCATCAGACGCCGTCTTGGCACACCACCAGCGACTTCCAAAGTTCCTATACCTACCTACCTACCTACCTACCTATGCACTTATCATAATACCTAATTAGTAATTACCATAAAGCCGGAATCATAGTCCACAATTTCCGTGCCAGCCCTGGGACCTTTTTAATACCATGCAAGTAAAAAAACAAGATAAATTATGGAAGGGGATAGGTAGGTAGGTAGTTAGCATTTTCCACGAAGCCAAACAATCACGGCGATAGTTATTAAGTAGTTAGGTAGTCGATTGAACCTAGGTAGTGTAGTGTATATAACCCGAGCATCCCAGTCTCGCCAGTCCACCCACCCGACCCAACGCCGGGCCGTGCCACCCAGGTAGATATTTATTTGTTCTAGACCAGCTTCCTGGTTCTTCCAGGTAGTTACTAGGTAACTAGGCATTGCAGGTACCTAACCTTGGAACCCTGCCTGTCTTCTCGCTCCAATCGCATCCCCCACCAACTACTATGCCGTACCTATCCCATCACCACCGTAGGGAGTTACCAACTCTAGTACTTGTTCTTGAATACCTAACCTACCTACCTACCTACCTACCTATTCACTTACCTCTTGTATTGTACATCCACAACAACCCTCTCGAGTCTCAAGCCTCGTCTAATCTACCTCCCTATGTATACATATACTACCTACCTACCCAGGTAAGCACCCAGTTACAAACGCCTCGTCACCGACAGGATCCGCCACTGAAACACCAAGCTATGTAGGTACAGTACCCAGGTCCCAGGCCAGCTGTCTCACACGGGGTGAGGCTAACTAACGTTGCATCCGTGCTCGCAGCTCTAAAAAAAAGGCCTCCGCAAATCCTAGTTAGTTACCTAGTACATACCTAGGATGCGCAGCGCGGAACCGGGACGGGGCCGGAACCGAGCACTTGGGATGTGATGTGATGGGTTTTCTGCCCAGGGTTGTATTCGCTTCGAAGGTTCCATATGATAGGTAGGTAGGTAGTTGGTACCTAGGTACTTGCTTACCAGGTAGGTAGTTAGGTAAACTTCAAGATTATCCGAGTACTAGATATTCATAATAACGTTAATACTCATGTTATTGGGGGGTATCAACACCATCATCATCATATTCTTCTTGTAAAATACATACTGTATCTCGTTCTATGCCACCTAAAGCCGAAGGCCACCTAACGAGAGCTTTGCCAACCTTGGAAACGTTATCCCATGTACATTGACCCTACCTTACCTAGCAGGTGAGGTTCATTCACAGTCCAACTTTTTCGTGAATAGTTCTAGTAACAGCATCATAGCGCCCAGGAACAAACTAACGCCCAATGTACAGGATAATATCCTAAATAATACTCATTATTGATATCATTCGTCCAGGCCGTCGATGCCATCAAGGCTAGGATCCCAATCCTCCTCCTCGTCCCACACCGGAACCACAACGAACTTGCGGACCACATCGCCCATACCGTAGGCGGTGCCGGTGCTGGCTTCTGGGTTCTGGAGGTCGATATTCTGCTCGATCACCATGGCCGACATCTGGTATCCGGTGTCCGCTCCCATACCGATAGTCATGGGCGTGCCGCCCCAGTCCATCTCTATTTTACCCGACTGGCGCACGTTTAGTTTGCCGATGAGACCGCCCTCGGGCGGAAGGGTTCCAAAAGGATTGTACGCCTTCTTCTCCTTCTCGGCGCCATCCTCGGTCTTCATCTTGTTGCGAGTGTTCGAGTTACCGTTCTGCCCTACCTCCTCGGCTAATTCCTCGAAAGGGTTGACTAGTGGTGGGAGAATAGGTGGTAGTTGGAAGAGGTACATCACATCGTCTTTCTCTTGTGCCTTATCTGCCTTGTCTGTGTTGCCCTCCTCCTCTGTTTCAGCGCGGGGACGGAAGCTAAGTTCTTGTAGCTGAGCTTCCAAGTCGTATACGGTCTGCAAAATCTCAGGATCCTTAGCCGCTTTTTCTTTGCGTCTCTGTTGTGCGATAGCGACACTATCCTCGTTACTGATGGTCGCCTTCTTGACTTCTGGAGAAGATGGTTGCTTAACAGCTTCCGGTATGTCGGCCATGTCTATATCCATCATATCTGATCCCGTGCCGGGCTCATCCTTAACTCCACCCTCACTCCTAGGGGCCGCGTGCCAACTATCCCCGTCCTGGTCCGATCCAATATGTAGTAAGTCCTTAGCTGCCCGGGATATGAACATGTCTTCATCGTCGGATGATTGGCGTTCCTCTGCTTCAAGCTCTGCCGTGGTCTTAACTTTCACTTCGTCATCTTCGTGAAGCGTTCGGGGAAGGCCAACTGGAAGACTGCCGAACGACTTTTGCGAGAAGCGAGATGGTTGACGAGATGTTTCGTCTTCATTAGATGGGTCAAGTTCATTAAGAAGATCAATATTAACTCGTTCTTCATGATCCCGCCTAGGTCGATATCTGGAAGAGTTAAAATCGGGAGGGAAATGGGCCTTTGAGGAAGAGCCGCCTTCGCCTCCTCTTCCTCCTCCTCCTCCTGATCCTCTACCAACTCCTTTAACGTTTGCTAGTAATGAGTGAGTACATGGATTCTTGAAATGAAAGGTGCATAACTTGAGTATAAGCAAACCGTACTTTGATCAATCGACGAGAAGGGGCCAGATGCCATGACAGTTCGCCGCATGAATCCGCGCTGGCCTCTATCTCCTCTTCCTCGACCTCGGCCTCGTTGTGCCCTTCGTTCCTCCGCTCGTAGTTCTTTTTCCTCTTCTTTAATCTTCATGGCTAGATCTCGGTTTCTCTCTTCCTCTAGTCTTGCTCGCTCTGCGGCATCACGTCGAACGTTCTTAGGTCTGAATCTGCCAGTAGCGCGTGAGGACGTAGCACTAGGTGTCATAGACTGCCTGGCACTGGAAGGGATAGATACAGCTGGGCTTTGTGCTGGTGATGGATTTGATGGCGCATCTTGCATCGATGCGTCACCTCCATCAGCGGGGGGTGGGGCTTGTGATGGAATTTGGGTGGGCTGTGTATCTGCCTCAACCTGAGGAGTGGCACTTTCGACACTCGAAATAGCACCTCTGGCTGCACCTCTTCCTCTTCCACCCCGTCCACCACCCCTTGCACCTCTTCCGCCAGTAGCGGATGAACCACGAGGAGGCATGATGTTTATATCATAAATGATGGTTAATAATGAGTCTGGGTTGTGGGTGTGTTTGTATTCGGAGTGAAGAGATGAATGATGATTTATATAGTTCAATGTTTATTTGTTTACAAATAAGAGTAAAAGTAAAAGCAAAAGTAAAAGGAAAAGGAAAAGTAAGAGTGAATGCGAGACTGAAGGTTTGGAACGACGTGAAATGTTAAACGCTAATAACTTTATTTAGAGTTGAATAGCTGGGAAAAGTTTATGGTGGGGCAGGAATCGTTCAGTACAAGAGGTACGTAGTACATAGTACTTGTCCAGGTTATCTTATCGGTGTGAAAATATGGGGTTGACAGCTGTCCAACAAACGATAATTCATTATTGATTAATTATCGACCCGTCGTGTAGGATTGAAAGAAAAGGGGGCATTATGTCCCCAAAACTTAGGTTGGTACGCTGTGAAGACTTGATAACCACTGTATCATCGAACACACATTAGAGCTTGTTCACCAAAGTGCTTTTCAATGCTGCCTTCTCGAAGGAGCATTGACCCTATCCAATTTCGACCAGCTTCAACAGTTGCTGCACCGAATTTCACAATGATGCAGCCCCGCACATTAGCTGCCGACCAAAGTATGTGTCTATCCTTTTCTTCCTGTAACCTCTTAATTCGCCAACTCTCAAGAGAAGTCTGAAGGATGGCTTCGTCCTTCTGGCGTGCTTCGGCGCTGCGGAAATCTCGACCACCTATTCGTGGCAATGCAGCAAATTCTGAAAGAAAAAATTCCCCGATAGATTTGGTCATTGGCCCCCTGAGAATCAAAGTTCCCACCACGGCATGTCCATACATCGACTCCTGAAGCGAAGGTGACCCAGCTGGTCTATTTGCGCTGTCAAGGATAACCGTATCTCGAACTAGAAGCCGGTCTTGGGTATTTTTGTTTTGGGGAGTAAACCAAACTTCGTTGCGCCCAATCCAACGAGCTAGACTCCAATTTTCACCGAGAGCAGTGCGGCCCTGAGTAACCCAGTCCAACAGACATAAGGAAGCGTTAGCAGTCAGTCTAAATATCTGAATCTGCTCATAGACACTGCTTTCGAATGGTTGAACTGGATCGGGAAGAAGACAGAGCGCCGCGCCATCTTTGATTTCCACATTCAAATCCTGTCGTGTCACGATATCTGGTTTAATGGACCGAAATATCTTGGTATGTCCTTGGGTGACGATGCTGAGTCTTGCTCCAGGTTGCACATCAACGAAGAGGTGTATTCTATCACCGGCCACAAGACCTCCTCCGTAGGACAAGAGAAATGCCAATACACTGCCTTGTTCAGCGCTAGAAGCCGGAGAGATGAGTTTTAGCGGGTATTGATAAGTAATACTCTCAAGTGAGGAGACATGATTTGGCGAGAGCTTCACAATTATCCGGCCCTCTCCAGCGACAGAAGATGATTTTGGAAATGGTGATTTCATGTCGTATTATTTTGGGAGGAGTTAATTGGCGCAATGCATTTCATATTGGCGATAGAGCAGGCACTAGTATATAGTATATTTTGAAGAACGCTTCCCTAAGTTGTCATTGATGCTTATCTCATAACTAGTTGCGGGCATGAGATAAACTCAAACTTCTTGATATGTATTTATTAGGTAGTTGGATACTTGGATAATATTTTGGATTTGTTACTGAATTGATCGGAGTGACATGTTCATAATTAATATTTAAATAGTGAGTAGAAGAACAAGAAAACGAAAAAGGGACTGAAAGATGGAATAGTTGGATATGTCTAGGTTAGACATGTACAAGTTAGTATCTTGACAGCATGAAATTATTCAGAGATATGCAAACAATAACTAAGTACAGTACGTTGTTTGTCCACTAATTACAGGCAAAACCTCGGTTATTCAATAATAAGGTACAATATTCAGGTACCTAGGTGTCCTATTACTAGTAGTAGTCTATTATTACTAGTAGATGATTCCCTTTAGCAGTTGGGACCTGGCTTTTAACTTTGAATTTTTGGCGAATCCAAACACGCTCCCCACCAACCACCAGACGCGCTGGAATTTCCCAGTAATCCTTTCTCCAGTCAACAATTTCTAGTGCATATTTACGCTAGTAGTAAATTGAACAATCGAGAACCTCCAAATCAATAATGGTCGCATCGCATTGCATTTAAACTTCCCACATGTCACCATCCAGATTGCCCCTCATGGAAACTTCAGATAATAACGCGACATCCTCGCCCGCGTCTATTCCAGAGAATTCGCGACGAAGATCAGGACGCGTTGTCAGAGCCCCTCAAAAGTTCTCTCCTGAGCCGAACTCTTCACAAAACGAACCTACCGCCTCTAAACGAAAGAGAGGCCCCGATCGCGACGAGGAAGATGCCGAGAATGAGTCACCTGCCGAAGTTGATGACGAAGAAGAATTAAGCAACCCCGACGACGAAGATGACGATGTTGAGGAGTCCGCTTCTCGATCTAAGAGATCTAAATCCAAGTCCAAGTCTCGGCCAAAGAAGCCAGCGATGAAGCGCGCAAAGGTTAATGGCAGCGCACCAGTGGACGTCGCGACCGCTTCGAGCGCGCCCGCAGTCAAGCTTCCAAACCGACCTAAGAAGACTGTCAGAGTTACTATTGCCCATCCTGATGGAGACGGCCTTTATGGTGAGCGCTAGACATTTTATATAGCAATGCGGATGTGTAGCTATGTGAGGACCTGCTAACATTATACTAGCCGACGTATTCGGTTCTGGCGAGTCTTCCGACGATGTTGCCGCACAATGGTTTCAACGTTACCAGCAAGACGATGCCAAAGCCCTTACTGAAGTTATCAACTGCGTTCTGCTCGCCGCTGGTTGTGAGCAACGACTAACAGAAGATGATATTCGAGACCCAGACAATTCTGCCAACAGACTGTCAGAATTAGAAGAGGCCTATCAGCAGGTGTGTTAATTTCGCCTGCTCACATATTCTTACGTCTCCCGTATACTAACTGAGCCATAAATAGACCAGCATTTCAGACTACCCTCTTATATCGAGGGCGAAGAGCAGCAAGAATTTCCGTGAGCTCCTTGTTGGATTCTTCGAGTCATTATTTAGTTTACTACACCAGACCGATGTTCTCTACAGTGACGAAGAGCTATTGGACAACATTCAACGATGGGTCGGCATCATGTCGTCCTCTTCGTCACGCCCCTTCAGACATACAGCAACGACTGTAGGACTAGCAATACTAAGCTCCCTCATTGAGGTGACAAAGCAACTTGATGATCGAATTACGAAATCCAACCAAGCCTTGCAGGCCGAGTCTAATCGCCGAGGCAAGAATAAGAATCTTGTTGAGAACACGAAAAAGGCGCTTGATACGGCGAACAAGAACCGTGAATTTATCGACGGTAAAGTGAAGGATCTGTTTGATATTGTCTTCGTCCATCGATACCGTGATATAGACCCCAAGATTCGCGCCGAATGCATTGAAGCGCTTGGTACCTGGGTCTGTACGCTCCCCACCGTCTACATGTCTCCCGAATATTTGCGTTACCTGGGATGGCTACTATCCGATATCTCTGTCTCCGCCCGACTAGAAGTTTTGAAGCAGTTAGGGAGAGTTCTAAAGCGAGATGCTGAGAAGCTGGCCCATTTCATAGACAGATTTAGGCCCCGCTTGGTTGAAATGGCTACTAGAGATGCTGATGTTTCCGTACGAGTCGCAGCAATTGCGGTTGTCGATATCCTCCGATCATCCGGCATGCTTGAACCCGAAGAAGTCGACTCCGTCAGCAAATTGCTCTTTGATTCTGAACCCCGTGTACGCAAAGCTGTTGTCGGATTTTTCACGGCATTAGTTGAAGAGCTATTCGACAACAAAGTAGACGAAATTGGAGGTAGTGAAGTGCTGGACGAAGTCTTTGGTGATGATGAAGAAGACGAGTATGATTCAATTCGAAAGGACTGGATTCATATTAAAGCCCTCGCAGAGAACCTCGCTGTTTACGATGCCCAAATAGATGAGGAACAAGAGGAAATTCGACACGGGCTAGATGTGGCGGCAGATGTAACCAATACTGTCATGCCAGAGTCACGAATTGCACTAGCAACGCAACTACTCTATGAAAAGATCAACGAAGTCAACAACTGGCAAATTCTTGCTGGCTATCTATTATTTGACCATTCAACCAGCGCAAAATCAAGGGCGAGCTCAAAGACACACTCGGTTGAAGCAGCCACAAAGAAAGCTGTTGCCCCTGAACCGCGAGAGGAGGCAATTCTGCTCGAGGTGCTCGCCGCCGCTGTGAGGGAGAGCCTGGTGCCATCAACAGAGCATGACAGGCACAAGAAAAGAACTGGTAGGCTTGACGCAGACGCACAAGATGACGCTGGCATGAAGCTGGCTTCGCTTATTCCTCGCCTCTTGAACAAGTTTGGGTCGGATCCTACGATGGCTTCCACCGTACTCCGACTAGAACATTTCCTTGATCTGGAAGTGTTCCAACAGCTACGTCAGAATTCGGCAACGTACGACAAACTTCTCGATGAAATCACTACCCAATTCAACCGTCATGTTGACCAAGGGCTACTCAACGAGGCAACTGCGGCATTGATCCACGCTAGACAATATGAGGAACTTGAGGAATTGACTGACAACAAAATCGCCGTGCTTTGGGACAACTCGCTTAACTCTCTACGAAGTATAGACAAAATCTGCGAGCTATCAGCTAGAGGCAATCTTGACCGTGTGGCGCTTACGGAACTTTCGCAAACCTTGATGAAGATGAGCAAGTTGGCCAGCATTTCTGACTGCGTCGATGTCCTCGAAACACCAGGAACGTCGATTGACTCCGACCAGCCAGCTATCAAGATTCTCACCGGCATCGTGCATCGTGGCCTGCTAACCGAATCAAATGAAGACCTAGATGATCCGGAAGATGAAATAGTCGCATTTGCCATTAAGGCGTGCCAATTCTACTTCATGTGGAAAGTAAGAAGATTACGGAACATTGTTGAGAATGATGAGGATATCCCGGATGCCGAGGTCGACCAATTGGTCCTATTACGCAAGGAATACATTACAAACCTGATTCAAACCTTTTCCTCGCGTGGATTCAACGATGACCTTCGTCTCTTCGCAGTCGGCACTGCCTGTGACCTCTGTGGGTTGTTTGTCTTTCTCCGATCTAAGGTAGAGGACCCACAAGCAACCAAATACCGAAAGCTACGGCCTCTTCTTGAGGAAATGCCATCGGCTCTCATCACTCAAGAAATAATCCCCATATTCGACGCAGCTGAGCGTGCGTACGCAAAGCGTGCCAAGAAACAGCTCAATGATCCTGACGACGATGAGGACCCTCTAGATGATGAACTACCACCCGAGGATGATGAAGATGAGGAGCTTACCGAGCAAGAGCATTTCGCAGCCGAATTAAAAGCCGAAAAGATTCTCTGCGAACTTACCGGTAAACTTACCCTTGCCATATTGGCCAAGAACATCGACTACAGCGGTCCAGACGCTGGCAAATTACGCAAGCGTCTCAACCGCAATAAGACGAAGCTCGGAAATAACTACAGAGATGTTGTAGCATACCTAGACGAGGACCACCTTCGCGAGCTAAGAGGTGGCAAGAAGAAGCCCGTCTCTAAAGGCAAAGGGAAAGAGGCGATGAAGAAGCCAGCACTCAGTGCGGAATTAGTGATCGAGGACGACGACGATGATCTCCCGAGAGCCGATGACCCCTTTGAGGATGTCGAGCCCGAGGAAGGTACCGTCGAGGACTTGCGACGAAGAGAGCTCCTCGAGGATCCAATCGAGGACGATGATGATGAAGAGGAGAGACCGCCGGCAGGAACTGCTGACGACCCTATGGAGGATGATGAGGTCATCGGGGATTAATCAATGATGGACACAAGAAAAAAGACAAGAATTGAAAGAAAGAAGGGGGTAGATGGGCGTTTGATTCTATTCATTGTAACTATCTACATCACATACCTACCTGTCTGCCTATTTGTCTGCCTACATAGGCAGGCAGGTAGGTAGATAACTCATGGGGTTGGAACTGATTTGGCACGTAACGGACTCGATATCGATATGAATGACGGGGAAAGGTGGCTTGAACCCTTTTTTTTGTTTTTTTGGCTCTCTTTTGCTCTTTTCTTGCGCACCTTGCATGGATGCATTTCTATATGTTCTGTATCGCTGCCTGCTTGCACCACCACCACTGCTAGGCCTCTCGCCGAAGGTGGTAGGTTGAAGTTTGCGCGTGTCAGTGAGACCCCTGGATTCTAATCATAAGATGGATATCTAGGTAGGTAAGCTGGAAAGCAAAGCAGAAGAGAAGACAAAAGAAGAGGAGAGAGAGATGAAATGAAGGGTGGCCTTGTTAATTGCTATTGCTAAAGGAGTTACTTATATTACCTACGAGGACGAGTGGCTGCCTATTTTTTTTTTGCCTTGCTTGCCTTGCTTCCAAGATTCCCTATTTTTTTGTGTTCGTTTTTAATGGTGGTTGTTTTGATGGTGCCTGCATAAATACATCATAATACCTGCTATCTATCCTCCGGGGTAGGTATGTAGGTGTGTGTGTATGTGCTGTGTAGTGTCTACGTACTGTTTTTTTGCAAGGCTATGTATGTTCGTTGTTGGTATGTATGCATGTGCAGGGCTGTGTCGTGTAGCCGCTACTGCTACTACCTACCTACAATATGTTTGGCTGCGTAGACCGACTGCACGGGCTGCGTGAGTGAGCCGCGGAGGTTGCATGTTAGGCATTCGAAGTTTCATGGTCTGGGAGGGCTCGCGTGTGGATATAGTTACGTGTAGGTATGCGATAATGGATGCTTTTACATACCTACCTACCTACCTACCTACCCTAACTACCTAACCTATACGCATCATTTAATACCTCCAACTACTATCTGCCTACCTAGGTACTCCATGGTGATGGTGATGTTGATGTTGATGTTGATGCGTATTTGCATACCTATGCATACATTTGGGTTTATACATAGGTACCTAACCTAGGTAGGAGGTAAACTGAAGGTGGATGATTCGTAGTTCTTAAACCTTCACTCGGATGAAAAACCCCCTATATGTCAGATATCCTAACATACCTGAACCAAAGACAATTAGCTAATGAAAGATCAATCATTCACTTTTCGACGTAGCGGTCCTGCTTAGATATGTTCTGACAAAACCCCTAAAAGGATACAGTCGTTAATAACATTTTTATTATACAGCATACTACGATGCTACCTTTAACCTAGCGAGTTTGCCTCTCATTATATCTATCCCATGTGCCCAATGCAATGATCCCGATTCCGATTCCCATTAGTCGTCAGCCTCAGGCTCAGATGCCGTCAACGCGGTAATCCTGGTCCCGAACAAGCCAAACATCCTCTCCCAGCGCCTGCCGTCCCCTGCGTTCGCCTTGCTGGGATCCTGCTCGGGGATCGAGACCCCGTACTCGCGGATGCAGCACGAGAAGGGCTTGTTTGAGATTGCCGGTTCTTTTTCGTTAATGTTGTTGTTTTTGTCCGCCCCCGGTGGTTGTTTTTGGTTGCTCGTTGATGGTCCGTGAACGGGCGAGGACGGAGGGGGTTGCTTTGCGGCGATGCGCTTTCGACGAGGAGGAGCATCGCGGGTGAGGTCTCGCCGGGTCTCCTCTAGGTTGCCCCAGAGCTTGAAGAGCTGCTCTTGCAGCATTGCCAATCTTTCGGGGTTTGCATTCAGACTGAAGGGCAGGTTAGTTAGTTCGCCTGTTGGGGAAGAGATAAGAGGTGGGGGGGAGGAGGAGGAGGAGGACATACTTTGATGCATCGAGGTCTAGCAGTGTCTGCCCCTCGGAGTTGTCGACTACGACCCAGATTGTATTATCCTCGTCTTTGCGCTTCGGGTTTGCATCTTCTAGTTTCAAGGCAAATTTCCACTCCCATGTCTTTGCCCCTTCGCTGTCGTCATCATCCTCCGAGTCCTCCTCTGAGTCGGTATCGCCGCCGTGATCCGACAACATGTCAGTATCACGTATCTTCCGCCCGACTGCGAAGTCCTCTAGTTTGTGCGGGTAAAAGTCCACGACTCGAACGTTGGCCCGATACTTGGCACATGTAAAGGGAAGGGAAAGGGTCACTTCCTGGCCATTTACCGTTGTCTTCCCCGTCTTGCGTTCCGTAATGAAGGAGACTGGAGAGATGGGCTGGTCAGGGCTTTCGCATTTGACTACAACTCTGGTAAGCAAAAATGCGACCTAGAATGCGAGGATTCGTCGTACCTAGTTCGTTGAGGCCAAGTCGTGCCTCGCGCTCTTTCTCTTTCTCTTCGGCTTGTTTCAGTTTCATGGCTCTCTGCTCCGCCCGGCGATTCTTGGAATTCATCTGCCCTTCCGGTTGGCCTTCCGCTTTGCGCTTGCCATCATTCTCATTGCCGCCAGCCTTCGCAGCAATATTCTTAGCCAGATTTTTTCGT
Organism: Hypoxylon fragiforme; assembly: GCF_022984875.1. NCBI lineage: Eukaryota > Fungi > Ascomycota > Sordariomycetes > Xylariales > Hypoxylaceae > Hypoxylon > Hypoxylon fragiforme. Next base: position 427,443 of record NW_026054760.1, read on the forward strand.
TGCTTTTTTTTCTTCTCCTCATAATCTCGTTTGCGCCTGATGGCGTCTTTGAGCCTTGGGCTAGCGTTGTCGGGATCGTTAGTTAACAGCACGTCGACCCGAAGACCCGTGTCCCAGCTTCCATGGTCTTCTCGCAAAAACCCTACCAGACTATTTTCGAATTCGTTAAACTTGATTTGAACATTTCGTAGTTGGACCCAATGTCCGACTTTAACTTGATCCATAATGAAATCTCCATCCTGGCCAAAGCATCTCAACTGCATGGAGTGCTTTCCGTAAGGGCCAGACCAATCAGCTAAGGTATTCAGGGCGTTAGACTGGTCCACCGAAACTTCCTCGCTGCCCCAAGGGAAGTTGCGAAAGTTATCATTTTGCGTATAGTCTGAGACCCAGATGGTAGTTTTCCCCAGTGTGTGAGAAGGAGCTCGGACTACGTTGACGATTATGTCGTAAAACTGGCCGTCCTTAACTTTGTCTAACGTTTGAAACTTAGATCTGACATTGCGAGACTGTTCTACGTTTGTGTTGAACGTATGGACATCAGGCACGAGATCCTTGTCAATGGAATCATAGAGCCAGGAAACGTAGTCATGCACCGCATCGCTAGGAGGCCGGTCAGTCTTCCGCTGGAGAGGCAGTAATGCCTGCTTGGCAGACTCTGGCGGTCTCGGGATTTGATCAGACGAATAGACATAGATGACTGTCGTCTTGTTTGATAACAAGGACCTATCATCGCCAGGGCGTGTCTGAACTTTAGCAGACGATACTACAACGACGTCTTTGGCGCCTGGTTGCGGCATCTCATTTTCAGGTCGAAATATGTTCATGGTGAGTCCTACATCTTGGTCCTCCACAGATTTATCGTAAAGTGTAATAGAAGACTTCCAGTCTTGCAAGTAAGAGATAGAAGATTAGCCAGGAGAAAGGGAACAATAAGATCAGAAAATAAATATAAGAACTTACCGTTTCTTGTCCCCACTGGAATTGGAGCCCTACGATCTTTCACCAAGCCGATAACACCAACAAACCTACCAGGAGGGATCTTTTTCTCGCAAATTTCTTTAATCGTTACATATCCTTCAGGAAGTTTTCTCTCGCGGCCGCCATTTCTGGAAGATGCCATGGAGCTTGATGGGGTTGGAGGGAAACAAGGCATCATCATGTGGTGCTTAGACAGAGTGATTTTGTTTTAGAAGTATTATCGAACTGATTCATATAGAAAGTTAGGATTTGAATGGGAAAAAACGAGGGAATGGAGTGGGTGGATGAAGTCATTCAGAGATTAAAGTGTGTATAATGAAGTCGCGACTCCAGCGCGTCGATATACTTACAGTACCTACTTAGTAGTTACCTATTATGCTGGAATCCTGGATAAATCAATACATTCAATAGGTACAATGTGCATAATACGTACCCAGTACTGTATGAACAGCACTAAAAGAAAAGAAAAGGAACATTGGAACATTTCAGTCTGCTACAGCAAGTGTCACATGATGGTCAGGTGGCTCCTGATGTATCATTTATGTACTACTAGTAGCACAACTTTTAACACTGTTACCTAGCAGTGTACTGTAACATCTACTGTTAGTTGGTCCGTGTGTATGGAAGTGGATCATTGATCAAAGCTTTTCACAACTTTTCATTGGTCTCTTCCCAACCCTTGGAAGGTTGAAAAGAACTAGGATGTCCCCACCCTGCCTGAGCTTTAGTTGAAAGAGCGACCAAATCGATCCTAATCCAAATTCTTCTGCTGTTTCCAGCATCATAACAATTTCCCCCCACCACGACCAATCCATTTGTGTTTTTTTCTTCCTCCATCTTTTTCCAACATTCACTTCCATTCAACTTCAGCATCGCAAAAGAAGTTGAACTTACATTTAAATCCAAATTCCTACCACTTCTAGATACCCCAAATCTTTTTGTGGTCTCTGCATGATTTTTGTCTCCCGCATTTATCATTTGCATCCTTCAACCATTAAAAAGAGTGCCGGGTCATCAAAACAATTCACCCCGCCTTCCTCTCCCTGCCTTTAATTCTCTCCTCCACTGATACCAACCCGTACAAAAAGTACCTATTTACGCACCCGAATAACATCAGCAACCATGGCTGACAGATTCATCCCCGAGCATCGTCGCACCAACTACAAGGCGAAGGGTACTTTCAAGCCCGATGAGCTTCGCCGTCGACGTGAGGAGCAAGCCGTTGAAATTCGCAAGGCTAAGCGAGAGGAAAACTTGGCCAAGCGACGAGGTATTGGCAGTGGTGAATCGCGCCCTGGTGCCTCTCTAGGCGCTGCTCCTGACAGCGATGACGAGACTGCGCCCACCGAAAGCCAGGTATGTTTTTATTTTTTTCATTCTTTTTTACCTCCTCGTCTGTTTCCTGTTTTGTTGATTAATTTAATTCGCTTTATTTTTATTTATTGTTCAATCCTTCCTTTCTCCCACGGTGATCTAGGAAGGAAACTCCCCGCCCTCTTTAAGCTGATGTGGCGTGTCTCATTTTCATATGCTATGATCTCTCGGCCCTTCACAAAACTTTCGTACTGACAAATATAATCAAAATAGCTCAACGAGGACCTTCCTCAGATGGTGTCGGGTGTCTTCTCCGAGCAGATCGATCTACAAATCCAAGCTACCACTAAGTTCCGAAAACTACTTTCCAAAGAGCGAAACCCTCCCATCGAAGAGGTTATCAAGACCGGCGTGGTTACTCGATTCGTAGAGTTCCTTCGCTCGCCTCATACCCTTGTCCAGTTCGAGGCCGCTTGGGCCTTGACCAACATCGCATCTGGAAGCGCTACTCAAACTCAGGTGGTCATCGAAGCCGGAGCCGTCCCGATCTTTGTTGAGCTGCTTTCTAGCCCCGAGCCTGATGTTCGTGAGCAGGCTGTCTGGGCCTTGGGTAACATTGCCGGTGATAGCCCTGCTTGCCGAGACTATGTTTTGAGCTGCGGTGCTCTCAAGCCGCTTCTCAACCTCCTTGGCGACAGCCGTAAGCTTAGCATGCTCCGAAATGCCACTTGGACCTTGAGCAATTTCTGCCGTGGCAAGACGCCTCAGCCTGACTGGAACACGGTTAGCACTTGTAACCCCCGCCCCGCAATTTATTAATGCTAATTTTTCTTTTATAGATTGCCCCTGCGCTACCAGTTCTTGCCAAGTTGGTCTACTCGCTCGACGATGAGGTTCTGATTGATGCTTGCTGGGCTATTTCGTACCTTTCTGATGGATCTAACGATAAGATTCAGGCCGTCATCGAAGCTGGTATCCCGCGTCGTTTGGTCGAACTCCTCATGCATGCTTCCACGTCCGTCCAGACGCCTGCATTGAGATCCGTTGGCAACATTGTTACTGGTGATGACGTTCAGACACAGGTGATCATTAACTGTGGCGCTTTGTCATGCCTACTGTCTCTTCTCAGCTCCAACAAAGATGGCATCCGCAAGGAAGCTTGCTGGACTATCTCGAACATCACGGCCGGCAACTCGCAACAGATTCAGGCCGTCATTGATGCCAATATTATTCCCCCCTTGATTCACCTGCTATCTAATGGTGACTTGAAGACACGTAAGGAGGCTTGCTGGGCTATTAGCAACGCTACGAGCGGTGGATTGCAGAAACCGGAACAGATCAGGTACCTTGTTGCGCAAGGATGCATTAAGCCGCTTTGCGACCTCCTTGCATGCCCAGACAACAAGATAATTCAAGTCGCCCTAGATGGCCTAGAGAACATCCTAAAAGTAGGAGATCTCGACAAGCAGGCTGCCGGCGAGGGCCCTGAATCGATCAACCGTTACGCGCTGTTTATCGAGGAATGTGGAGGCATGGAGAAGATTCACGACTGCCAGAACAATGCCAACGAGGAGATCTACATGAAGTCATACAACATCATCGAGAAGTACTTCTCTGACGAAGACGAGAATGCCGACGAGGGTATGACTGCCCAGACCCAGGCTAACGGCACATTCGGATTTGGAACCAACGGTGCGCAAGGCGGCGGTTTCAACTTCGCCAACGGCGGTGATACCATGGACATGTAAGGTGTGACGTCCTAGCCAGGCGAATTCGACGAGGAGACGAAAAGGTTTAGGCAAATTCGATATTTCGAACTCATTGGGCAAAATCTAGCACATAGTCACAGCACCGACATCATGTTCCATTCCCCCTACCTTGCCCTGCATGTAGCACACACCCCTACCCAACCCCCAATGAGGACGGCGTTAATCGAGTTATGAGGTGTATTCAGTCACGGCCAACCACGTGAGACGAAGGAAAGACAGGTCACTTGGTAGCTTTAAAGCTCCAGCCTGGGATAAGGAGTGGTTGGAAGGAAGAGAAGAGTTATATTTTTGTACGAGGGTCTTTAATGGTAGCTTGAAAGCTCCAACCCTCTTGGCTGGCACAGGGCGCATGGTGTGTCTTGATAGCCGAGCCACATCAAGAGGCATTATCCAACCGTTGGTATTTCACCGATGATATGGCTCAAGCCAGAAAAGGATATAGTGCTTTGCATGCTGTGACTCCCAAGTGGCAGAGCAGCAATATTAGCCCTCTCAAGTGGTCATATGACAACTGGATTGGTTTCTGTCAAGTGGCGGACCGTTACCAGATATAGTCATTTGTCTATTGCGCACGCAATAAGTCCAGCAAAACGACATAATCCGTTGAGCTCATAGCTTAGCCCCTAAAATTGACCGTTTCGCAAGTTTTTACCAGTGTTGATGTGTATTTCGCACCCAGGTGCGATGTACCCATATGGATACCTAACCCATGTACATAGTTGATGCCCAGCGGTTTACGCGTGCATGTGAGATTCATGGCTTAATGTTGTCTCTTTTCGTGAGATAAATGATGATGAAAGACAGTAGGTAATTATTACATACTTCAATGCCACCACATGCCCAGTACTACATACATGTAAGTTGAACGTATTAATACATATGTACCATACCTATAATACCTAGTACTTCACAGGTTTGGCTTGGAGGCATCGAAATTTACAGTTTCTTTGAGCCTTCTAGCCTTCTAGAACACAACGACGTTTGAGTAGTGGCTACGAACATGAAATAACGTAAAACAAGGCAACTTTTAGCCTACCGAAAAATGGCTGCACACGTGGGCTTCATATTCCGAAGCCCGACACTACCTAGGTACCTGGTAGACACAGTACTAGGTTAGGACCGTTAGGTAGTTATGTCACACATGTTTCTCCCATCTTTTGACTAGCATCATACACAATGAAGCTTTTCTCGGGCATCTTGGTGCTAGCACTAGTACCCAAGGTGGTCTCGTCAGGCATCGACTACCATAGACTTCCAACCAATCCGGTATTCCCGGGCCCATGGAACGAACATATCAAAGCTCCAGCCAATAAATCGTTTATCACCCCAGCGCGATTCTGGAAAGTCGAAGGAAATGTCACGGCACCAAACACTGGCCACACGCTGCTCACCAGTAGACATGAGTAGGTATGACGGGAGGATCTTGATTGGGCCCGGGGGGGCTGCTTACGGTAGAGTTCCAGGAGAACATTGCTGGTCGGTAGGTTTGTCGAGTTGCCTAGTGGGTATCTACAAAGAAACGGATATCAGAAATGAGTTAGAGAACTTACTGATATCATATTTGATCTAGCGTCTGCTTGGAAGTTGACTCTGTAACCGACGAGCCTGTACTCAACCTCGCACATTCCGAATCGTCCCTGTTTGCGGGCAGGCAATCATATGCCACGAACGAGGAGGAATGGGACCTCCCGTTGCCGTTCCATCTTGGTAATCGAACTGGCCCGTTGTGCGTGGATCCCGAGTTTAACAGGGGCGCGTTCAAGTACTTGACGCTGTATATTAAAACGGTACCTACCTGTCTTGAAGGAGGGGAATCTGTCTCGGTTAAGCCGCGTTCACGAGTATCTCCAACTGTCCGCACAAGAAGTGTTAAAGACTGCTGGTTTTAACCCCTACACGTCGAAAGAGGCGAGCGGGTACCCCGAACCCTCTGTTGCCATCACACACGGCTATGGGCCAGCTGCACCTCCTTCCCCTCCCAAACAAACGGCCGGGCGTACTCGGGGCTACTTCCACAGCTCAGGCAGCCTGCTCAACCGGATCTGGTACGCCGGCGCCTACACCCTGCAGCTCACAACCATCGGCCTAGCCGAGGGCTCCGCCCTGATCCCCGCCAACCGCGACTGGGGCCACAACGCGTCGCCCCCCCCGGGTTCTGGTACGCCAACTTCACCGTGACCACCGACGGCGCGAAGCGCGACCAGATCGTCTGGCCCGGGGATCTGCACATCGCGATCCCTGGGATCGCGGCGTCGACGCGCGACATGCTCGCCGTGCGCAACGCGCTAAACGCTATCTACGAACATCAGTACGGCGATGGCTCGTTCCCGTACGCGGGCCCGCCGCTGGGCGCGAGGGGCGAGTTTAGTGACACGTATCATCTGCACCTGCTCCTTGGCACGTACGAGTACGCGCTGTACTCGGGCGACGTCGCGTGGTTGCGTAAGCGCTGGGAGCAGTATAGGCGCGCGCTGGGTGTTACCTAGTGCTGCGAAGGTTGATGAGAGGGACTTGATGCGTGTAAGTTCGCGTCTGGACTGGAATAGGCATGGGATGTGGGGGCATAATCTGGAGGCGAGCGCGCTGCTGTGTGCGGTGGTGCTTGGAAGGTCCGTTGAGCTTGGTGAGTGGGTATCTGGGGAGGAAGGGGAAGAGGGGAAGCGGGAATGGACGCAACGCAGCTGCGTCGGAGGCTGGAAAGGGGGGGTCGAGCAGCTGTACTGCAGCGATACGGGGCTGTACCTACGCTGATAACTTGTCGGACCGCCACTGCAGCGCCGGGCCAAGCAGAGTAGAACCCCAGGATGGAAATAGCTGGGTGCTTATTGCGGGGATGCTGGACCACTACCACCACCACCACCACCACCACGCCTCTAATATCTCCCGGAAAACGAGGGCGAGGGCGAGCACAATCAGCCGCACCCTAAAAGCGCGGTGGAACGCCTTCGGCGCCCTGGCCCCGGAGTTCCCTAACGTCATGTCACCCTTCGCATCGTCCTTTGAGACACAAGCACACTCCGGCTCCGATACAGCGGTCGAACTTATCCTCCGCATGTGGACCCACCGCCTCGACGGCCACCCACCCCGGGCTCACGAACAGCACGCTCGCGGAAGGGTTTCAGGGTTGATGGCGCGCCGGTGTATCCGGCGTGCGAGGGAGGGGGCGGGGAGGAATAGCCATGCGCATGGGTCGGCGGCGGGACCGACGGGGTGGTTGGTTAGGGAGGGAGGGGGGGTGTTGGGGGTTAAGTTGGTTGGATCGGGCGGGAAGGGGTGGATGGTTAAATCGGCGTTGACGAGGTGGTTGGGGTGGGCGAGGGGGGGGTTTTCGGGGATGAGGGGACGGTGGGAGGTTGCTGTTTGGAGGGTTGTTGGTGTTGGTGTTGATGGTGGGTTGGGGGAGGGAGATGAAAATAGGAACGGGAAAGGGAAAGGGAAAGGGAAAAGGGGGTTTGTGGCTGTGGTTAGAGGACCGGAGGGAACGAGAGGGAGTTTTGGATGGGGTGATTTAGGGGATGGTGGTAATGATTATGAGGATGATGACAATGTACAAGAAAAAGCAGAAAAGGAGTTTGTAGTTGAAATGGAAGGGGGAAAGACACGGGCTTGGGTTCGATTTCAAGATGAAGATGGTAAAGGGAGGACGGAGGAGATTGTGGTGGGAGGTGATTTCTGGGATATAGATGGAGATGTAGATGGGGGTAGGAAGTGGTATAAGAAGAAGATTAAATATGGAAAGGGGGGTGGTGTGCTGGTGGATGATGGATCGTTGAGGCGCCTGAGATGGAGGATTTGAAGCCGGGGGTCGTGGATTGGGAGGTGTTGAGAGATGGGTTTGATACGAGGGGGCGGTGGTAGTGGTAGAGGTAGAGAGTTGATGATTAGGTACCTAGGTACCGTAGCTGGAACCCCTTATTCGGGATAATTATTCTGAACTTCATCTAATGAATCTATGCGTAAGATTGATAGCAATTTGAGAAACTATTCTAACTTGAAGAGTTACTCTCAATCATGTAATAATTTCTCATAATTTCTATCTATCTTATGCATGGATTCATTCTTCACTCGACGTGTGTAAGTAAGTACCTACTAACCTAGGTAGCATGATAGGCTACATGACTATTTAGACTAGGTAGCTAACGTTGATAATATAATGGGAATGAATGATCTAGGCCAAGTGAACTATGTCTGTAGAAGGGCGTTAGTATTTTGTATTGATATAGAGTATACGTAGAAACCTAGGAAGCAACTTATCTACATCCTAATTATTCTCCAACCGGTACGATACTCACCTTTTGGAAGACTTCATACACAAGCAAGGCCTTATTTCTACAGAAAAGTCCTACGTATCTAAGTAAGTATATATAAAAGAACGTCTGCCATTATCGATTCCCACATCCTCCAATTAAAGCACGATGAACTATCATTTTTGGGATATATTGCCCCTTTATCCTCAAGGAAGTGAGGATATTACCCGGTTGTTCGCTTAATATGCGGCAGTTCGCCCCAAGCGGATTGTTTTTCGGGGGGCATATCTTGAGAATTGCTGTGGTGTTATGAAGTACTCCAGGGTTGAATCTGCGAGCTGCAATTGTTTTGTTTCTTCTATCTTCTAGGTTCTCGGTTGTAATTTCAAATTTCTCTGATCTTCGCTATTAGAGTCTATATCTTACTTGGTTTACGGGAATAACTACACGAGCGAGGAGAGGAATTGAATGAAGAAAAGATGCAGTGGCGCTCCCTCGCCGCTCTCGCGGTGCTCCTAGCCCACGGCACCGTCACCGTCGACGCACAACAAATGATGCGGTTCTCATGCTCAAAGCTAACGATCGAACGACTAGACCCATTGGTCTCGCCGGGCATGGAGCAATCGCCGCACATGCACCAGGTCGGCGGCGGCAACTCGTTCCGGGCCAACATGCCGCCCGTCGACTACGATCCCGTGAAGGAGTCCACCTGCACGTCGTGTACCTTTGCCGAGGACTTCTCGAACTACTGGACTGCGAACCTGTTCTTCAAAGCGAGGAACGGAAGCTTGAAGCGGGTGCCCCAGCTGGTGAATATGGGACTCAAGGCAGATGGGGGGCTGACGGTGTATTATATCCCGCCGTATGATGGGAAGACGAACGTTACGGCTTTTAAGCCGGTGGGGTTTTTTGATTTTATTACCTATTGGTGGCTGCCCGCTTACTTCGTACCTGTTTCTATTCGTTGTCCTTACGATAAACTTGTACACCAAGAGCGATAATAGGAGATTGTGGGAAAATTGCTAATACATCACATGTCTGCGTATAGGGATTCCGCATGCTAGTCGGCGAATCAACCCTCCGCCAATCGCAAGGCCAACAGCGGCAGCTATGCCACCGATGCTTCGCGACAGTTAACCAAGTCCCATTCGGAGGCGCGCCCTGCACGGGCGACGACACCGCGGCACTACCGCCCACCATGTGCACCGGCGGGATCCGCACAACGATCACGTTTCCGACCTGTTGGGACGGAGTAAACGTTGACTCGCCGGACCACAAGAGTCATGTTGCGTACCCCGAAACCGGGACTTTTGAGAGCGGAGGGACGTGTCCCGAGAGCCATCCCGTTAAGTTGCCGCAGCTTATGTATGAGGTTATGTGGGATACGAGGGAGTTTAACAGGCCTGACTTTTGGCCTGAGGATGGGTCGCAGCCGTTTGTGTATAGCATGGGTGATGGGTGGGTTCTTCCTTACCTTCATAGCCACCTTTCCTTGGCCCTTCTCTCTTGGAGGGAGCCTATTGGGAATAGAGATGAAAAAAACAAAGCTGATGATAAAATATTTAAATGTTAGGTCGGGCTACGGACAACACGGCGATTACGTATTCGGGTGGAAGGACGACGCATTGCAGCGGGCGTTGGATGCGCGGTGCAGCAACGACAAGTGCGCTGAGTTGATATCACAGACTTCGGACGAGGCTACGCGGTGTACACTCAACCAGACGGTGCCAGAGAGATATGATGGATGTAAGAGCAACTCTTCTTCTTGCTTTTGTCTTGAAAGTGCTAACGGGGGATTTAAGGGCTCAACCAACTCCCTGGCAACTGGACTATCACTTACGCGGAGTAAATGGTAGATGGAAGGATATAAGGTCCCTGACATTTAATAGTTACGTTGAATGCGTAAATGGATGCTTGAGTAGATATGCCAGGAATGGTGTCCTGTCTTGTAGGAAATGGCTGTTTAGCTTGTGACTTGATCTATTCATGAACATCCAGTCAGACAAGAATAAATCTTGCAGGTATGAAAACATGCTAGGGTGGACAAGTAGATGGAATGTTGCGCCATTCCATGAATTACAATTCTGACAATGCAGATTCATAGTAAACTTATACAAATTCAATGTTTTAAATGTTCAAGTTTTTTGTTACTTTCAATGTTGTTACTTTGTTACTTTGTTACGGCGTATAGTACTTTGTTGCTTGAATACCTATAAATGGTGGAGTGATAGCCCCCACTATTGATAGATCTATAGCCAATTATGCGAGCTGATAGTACCCAGACAGGGATAAAAGCGATTACATAATACAATAACTAGCGTGCCCAAGAGCCGCGTGAAGATTGGTGATCCACTTGAGCTCAATGCTTTCAGCTGTTTAACACGCAGAACTGGCAGACACGTTCAATTATTGAAGCTCAATTGATCCACTTCTATCTCGACTTCCACTTTTGCTTTTACTCTTACTTTTACTTTCACTTCAACACCAACCCAAATGCCAACATATATACAACGCCATCTCGATAACACATACCTAGTATTTAAATCTTGACACTGTCACAACAACTTATTCGCCGAATTATTCTAGGAATGCGTCACCAAATCCTTCGTTCTCATACGTGAACAAACGACGTAAAGGCCATCGCGCTTCTACGAAGTTATGCCCACAAGATGGACACTGGAAACAGATTAGATCCATTGCAACGACTCGAAGCGGCAAACAAAACTCCCATCGCTGACTTGAACCCCGAACTCGTCGATCCTGCATCTCGCGCCGTGCGTGGTGTTGTTACCATCACATGGCCTTACAGCCTCGTCAAAAACACTTTCGCCTTTATCCTTGCCGAACCCGATTATCGTCTTCGTCGAAGTAAGGGGCAGGTTCGCATTAACCTGAGTGGACCAGCCGCCAAGGCTGCTGGAGAAAGCGGATTAAGTAGTAGCGATGAAGTCCTCGTGAGCTTAGATGGAGCCGAGTGGGAGCCCGAACAAACCAAGAAACGCCAGAGCCTGCCCAACGCGGGGCTCGACTGGCAGTTGAAATTCTCCGACAAGCTTCTGCTGCAGGTAATGAATTCTAAAACATACCTACTTATACCATTTAGTGGATTATTTGCTTATTTAAATCTAGGTTACCTTATCTGAGGCTAGCGAAACCAAACTCATCGCTGTCGACCTTGCTTCCCTCCCTATAGAAACCCAGCCTCCTGTCGAACCCTCTATCGAAGAGCCTGTTGAAATACCGCCGTTCGAGATAACCCATTTGGAAGACTCATCAATCCTCCGGCTCGGGACACTCACACCACCAAGGAAGTCGCAGATCGCAAGACTTAAAGATGGAGAGTTTGAGTCTCCGGCCTTCATCAAGAGAGCCCGGATGTCATATGGCTCCTTGTTTGAGGATGGGTATGACATATTTGAAGATGATGGCGGGGTGAGGGGAAGAGGCCGAAAAAGAAGCAGATTTGGTCGTGAGAGCGGCGCTTGGAAATATACCAGCCAGTCTCCTAGCCCAGAACCGGCTGCGCCTGCCACACCTGTGCCCGCTCCAGTTCTTCCTAGCTCATCACCTAGGCCCGAGATGACCGATGAAGGATGTCAAACTATGGAGATTGAAATTCCTATGCCAATATCTACACCAACAATTGTACATACTAGAGACGTGCAACACGACCTGAAACCTACCCTAGAAGAGCAATTTGGTCACTCTCGGCAAGGTATGGTGGATCATGGCGTCCAAGGAGATTTCCACAGTGAATGGCCGAGTGCAGCACCTGTACCTCTGTTACCATTCGGTCTTAGCGATAGACCCCCTGATAATGGTTCCGAATTGGCTTCATTTCAACCCAACCTTGGGTTTGGAGCTCCAAGTAATGATTTCCACAGCCATTGGGATCCTAGACCCTCTGGACTTACGTCTGACGTTTATCCATCTGTCACTGAGCCACTACCTGATAATCTCGCAAACATTTATGGAGGTTCACCATTTGGAAGCCGTACACGTTCGCCATGTGAATCAAGTAATCTAGCTATCGAGAATTTTGAACAGGGCCTTAGCAGTAACTTACCAGTCGATGAAAGCGGCTATCCAACTCAAGCTACCCCTCAGGGCACGGATTACCCGCCTTTAGATTTTGAGAACGACGAACAAATTAGGCCAACCCCCCAAGTTACACATGTTGATTATCCTACATCCTATCTAGACGGGGGCCACCATTACCCTCATGATCCTATGGATATCGAGCAAGGCGCATTCGGCTCAGGTGTTCCCGTCGTGGCGGATGCACGGGCTTCTCCATGGGCTACCGTCAACAACCCATCCCAGGCGACGTCGATACCACCTGCTGATCGACTAGGTAGTATGGAAGGCGCCTCTCCCGACACTCCCGTCGTTCTTGATGACAGTGACTCGGACGATGACCCGGGCGATGACACAGACGATGTCATAGCGCCACCAAATGCTGCAGAGGACATTACCGAGGAGAGTGGTGCAGATGCCTTACCATACGATAATGTAGAGGCTGAGGATGAAGCTAATGCTGAGCGCTCCGACGATGATGAACCCGAGTATGATGCCGATGAGATGGGTGGCGATTATGACGCCAGAAATTACATTGGACCAGATGATGACGAGGACGACAGCCACGACGAAGACCTGCGACCACGCGACGCTGAACCTGAGTTTGACGAAGGTGAGAGCTGGGATGAGGAGGATGAGGATGCAGAAAATATGGACTACGAAAGTGAGTATGACGAAATGGGCGCAGATGAGGAACCTCCGCAACCATTTCGAAATATACCACAGGCTGCTCCCCAGGTCATCGATTTGATATCATCTTCTGAAGACGAGGGGGAAGACGAAGGAGAAGACAACAGTGATCCCTTGCCACAATCACCGCCTCATAAGTCTCCGGATCCTTTATCACAGAATCGGCCTAGTTTAGTATCGAATACGTTGTTAAGTCAAGTATTTGAGCAGGGCGCGGAAAGTGAAAGTGAAAGTGAGGAATTGACTGATGAGGATGAGGCTGAAGGAAGTGAGGAAGATGAGGTGCAGGACGACCAGGACGACGAAGAAGAAATAGAGGAAATAGGAGAGGAGACCGAAATGCAAGGAATGACTGGGCCAAGTCACTTGCCCGACGAGCCTGACAAGCCTGATGAACCTGCTGAACCGGAGACTGAACCTTCGCCTGGACAAGATGAAGGTAACCAAGAGTCTTTCGGAAAAAACCAAGACGCCATGGAAGTCAGCATTGATGAAAATGTTGTCGAATCCCCTAAAGTCGATTCACAAGATATATCCGTTCAAAATGGGGACGATACGACAATCAAGGAAGACGTCGAGGTTCAAGATAAGGTGGAGGTCAACCATGCTTCACATTCTGCAGCTCAGGGGCTTGAGATTTTGAGCCAAGCAGTTGAAAGCGAATCGAACGCTAATATTCAAGCCGCACTGAATGAGAAGGCGCAAGACGATATGCTTATGGGCAACACTGATACTAAGGCAGCCGAATCTCAAATTGATGATTCACAATCAGACGGAGCGGAAATGCAGGGGTCTCCAGATATCCAAGAGAACCCGGATATCCAGGAGAATCCGGACATTCAAGAAAATCCTGACATGCAAGAGAATCCAGATCTGCAAGAGAATAAGGAACTCACCGAGGCATCGCCTCCTTTGCCAGACCTTACTTCAACCTCGACTATGCGTCCAATCGCCATCCGTGAAGAACATCGGGCCGAAGTCACTGCATCGTCGTCTCCTCCGCAGGCGACGCATTTGTTCGAGTTTCAACCCACCGACGAAGGACAAAAGGATATCGTCATGCGAGAGACTATCACCACTGAATCTCGTACACTAACCGAACCACTCCTGACGCCTCAAGACACGCAGCTCACAGAAGACAATCCCGTTGAACCTATGGTGATCTCGATGGACGTGGACACACATGAGGCGTCCAGCATAGCGAAGCCAGTAGAAACCGATGTTGATGAAGTTTCGGGCATTACAGAACATTTTGCCGACACAAGAGAGTCACCAACTGACCAAACCGCTATTGCTCCTGTTGAAGAGCAAGAGCAATCGATTGAGATTTCCCCAACACAACGACAAAAGACCCCTGAAGGAGATGCCGTGGAAACCACACAGCCTGACCACTCACTTATGTCGCCTGATTTGAGTTTTGAGACTCAAGTTGGTAACGATGACAGGTCCCAAAGCAGTCATGCTGAATCCATAGATACGGTAGTAGAGATTGACGCTGGGTCTAATGCTATTCCCGAAATTGAACCCCATTCAGAATCGACCAAACTGGAAGGGACATCTCCATCAAAGTCAATCTTCTCAAAAGCTGTAGTTGGGGCATTTTCGGAAAGTGTATCTCTATCAGATACTCGAGAATATCCCGGCGGTAGCGTTTCATTTAGGTCACAAATGGAAATCGACGACGAACTACAGGCTAGCATCTTGGAGGAGTATGAGGAATCAGGCGAGACATACTTCGATACAGAGGATAATGTAACCGAGGACCTATCTGCAAGTCTAGAAAATGAGCCTGAACTCGACCAGAACGAAGATAGTGCTCTTGCAGAGCTTGAAACTCGGGATATAACTTCGAGACCTCCATCCCCAGACCTTGCAACTCCACTACAGGAGCAGAAACTGGCTGAAAATCACTACACTTTATCAGTCACCCTCGCTGATGAAGTATCTGAGGATGAATCGGTAGACCTAAGCGCAGAACTTGTGCGAGCCGGAAATGCTTCTAGGCGAGATACACGACAACAGGACACTATACCTGGAAATACATTATCACTCACCCTCCCTGATGAAGCATCCGAGGATGAGTCGATAGACCCAAGTGCAGAACTTGCGCGAGCCGCAAATGTTTCCAGGCAAGATATAAGACAACAGGATACCAGACCTGGAAATGCATTGTCACTCACAGTCGATGATTCTTCTGAGGACGAATCAGTAGATGCAAGTGCAGAGCTTGCGCGAGCCGCAAATGCCTCTAGGAGAAGTATGAGAAGACAGGTCACTAGATCTAGGAATGCTAGCTCGCAGAGGAAGAGTTTGCCCTCGGACGAAAGTTACATGCCTGACACGGAAGACCCAGGTGTCCGCTCAGCTAGGACCTCCCTAGGCAACAGGTCTTTCCAGTCAGAAGAAGATACTAGTTCGATGACGGCAGCAAAGCTGATGCTGGTTCGTCATCTTCGCAGCGAACTTTTGGATTACACGTCTCTGAAGGTATTGCGTCAATATCTACAAAAGAAGTTGAATGTCATTGCTGTCGCCATGATGCAACCACCGGACCCTCGGCGAGCCAAAGGCGGCCCGCGCGAATACATGATGTCCTTTACGATTACGGACCACACAACTGGCCCCTACTCGGTTGTCGAAGTACTGCTTTACCGACCACATAAAGACTCATTGCCAATTGTCAGAGCTGGAGACGTCATACTACTTCGCAATTTCACAGTCATATCAGTACATAATAAAGGGTTTAGCCTGCGCACAAACGATGAGTCTAGCTGGGCTATTTTCGACCACGAGGACGAACCTCCGCAGATCAAGGGCCCACCCGTCGAATACGGAGAGAAAGAGACGGCCTACGTGGCACACATGCGCGCGTGGTTCAATCTCTTAGATGGGAAAGCGAGAGAAAAGCTCGAAAGAGCAAATAAAAAGATTGTGGAGGCAGGCAGGTCCAAGTAGGGTTAGGGTTAGGAGTGCTAAGTATCACTTATTGGTGGCAAATTTCAACGGAATGGACTTGGGATTTATTTGTATTTTCTTCGAGTCTTCGTTTACCTGCAGTACTTAGCCCGGTATAAAAGGCGCCGTGGATCAGGAGCAAGGGGAGAAAAAAGAAAAGGGTATAATTGAGCATAGCAGGTTTTAGAGCTAGCAGGTTTGGGGCATCGGCCGTCAATGGAAATTTTTTACGATGCTGTAGCTGTGCTTATTTTTTATTTGGCTTATTGTGTTGGATATGGACGCAATGACTTTTGGTGAAAGCTAACTTGAGCAGGCGTTATTTTTCCTCCGTCCTTTCCGCTACTAGTTTTCCTACCGCGGTAATCGACGCACTACCACTCATGATCTCATGGAAATCGGGCCGCATCCAGGTACGTAGCTCCACTGCCATTAAAGAAAGTCCCATAGGTAGTTGTTTTAGGTCTATATCGCTCTTCGGACGCTGGAGCGATGCGACGACGCCTCTCCAATCGCTTTGCAGCCGAGGTTCCATCATGCTCACTGCCCATTGTACGAGGGTCGGCGTCGCTGCGTTTGGTTTCTCCTCGTTGCCATCCCTTTAATGGCGGAGACCCAATCCTCGATCTCGTGCGTACTAGCGCCTCATGCTTTATAGGTATCTTACATTTGGGCGTCTATATCGCTGAGACTAGTCTAGTTCTCTTCAAGGAGAATTGTACTTGTGCTTGGTTTCTCCGCCCTACTCCCGCAGTAAAAGACGGCCTGCCAAGAAAGCCTCGCCCTTTTTTCTGCGTCGCTTACGAAGTAAAGATATATGGAAATTGGTATAGTTGTTGAGAGAGAGCTATGGTGATTATCCGCCTTGATATGAACACTTACCTACGTGGACTTGACTAACAGCACGGTTTTTTGTCACTCTTGATTTGATATTGAAGTCAATACTCTACAATACTCACCGACTATTATGTCTTAGATGGTGTTGGGCTGGGCCCGGCTTTCCCCATGTAAGCGCAAACCACCGCGTAGGTAGGTGGCACGTGTAAACCAGCGATGAAATCGACAGCATAACCTAACCTAGTTAGTTAAGAGGACTGCACAGGTGAATGGGATAACGCTGTTGTCAAGGTACCTGTCAAGGGTCTATCTACCTAGGAGCACGTGGGGATTTAACTACATGGAACAAAGACGACTTACGGGTGTATGTAGCTTCCATAGGTAGTCTCAGGTGGATGTTAAGAGATCCCCGAGCAACAACGATGGTGTTCTGCTTCTTCTAGGTCCCGCCTCGTGACAGCAACGACCTATCCAGATGGTAGACAGCGGGCACCTTATCGTTCTGTAAGGCTCTCAAGTCATTGGCTGGGATGGGGTTCGATGATATGCCGCTCGATCCATGGCTAGCACGTAACTACCAGCCAACCTCTTTCTTTCTTTCAATTTGTATGGTGAAGCAATCCCGTAGCGTGTGTCGGAGAACAGTCCTGAGTGGGCGATGGGGCGCTACCAGTGAATGAACGAGGAGTCGCTTAGCTAGGTAATGCTCGGAGACGGGTGCAAGTACGTGGTGTGAGTTATGCATTAAGCCGAATCTGTTCTTTCGAGAAGCTCAAGTGACACGTTTTTTTGCTCTGTACAGTTGCCAGGTACCTTAACTTTTGCCTCAGTGGTGCCTGTGTCATCTTGGGTCTTGGTGAACCGAAACGGGAACAGTTGCTATGATTATCTTGCAAACAATATTTCTAGCCCGTGGTTAGTCGAAATATTTCCAGAAGAAATCTTGCCCGAAATTAGAATCGCAAAAAGAACGAGAAGGGGAAAGAGGGAGGAAAGGGGGGCTTCTCGGCGATGCGAACGTGTTTTTAAACCTCTTTAAATTTTCCCGTTATCAAAAAATGACCTCGGGAAGAATAAAATTATTTACCAGTATTTGCCGAAATCATACGATTCGGGTCTTTGAGGATGCCCATGACAACTAGTCGAACGATGTCAAACTCGGATATTAACGGCATCGCGCCGTGCCGCGAGGTGTAAGCACACACACATGAAGTATATTGAGCCTCATCGGAGAAAGGCTAAACCCGGACGGAGAAAGACGGGATCGGAGAGCGGCGGGCCGGGATTCGCCTAAGACCGCTCCACGGCACGAAAAGCGAGGAAGTAAAAGAAATCGACGGTGGAAACCGGGAGGCTCTGTAGGGTTGACGTCGGAGAACGGAGATCAACAGATGGTGAAACGATGGGATGGCGTCGATAATCGAGTGATGGTGGCACGTGTGTGTGTGGAGGGAGTCGTATGATCGGTTGCCGCATTCAGGCGGGCCCCTCCCCTTTTTTTTCTTTTTCGGCATTTCCGATATTCGAGCCATCGCCCGGGCCGAAATTTTCTCTTGATTGTATGTCGAGTTCCCGTCGGCAAGTTCGACAATTCCGATAAAGCGGATTATAGAATGACAAACGGATGATGAAGAAAAAGAAATGAAGCAACGAACAAAAAAAATCATTAGCGAAATGGTACGATCCGATATTCGAAACCGTACGGCTAGTTACCTACCGAGGTAGTTTTGGAGTATGGTTCTTCCGAGACGGAACATCTAATCCCCAATCGTCTCAATCGTGTAATTTTCTGTTCCCAGGTTATCTTTCAATTCATTTCTGGGTTTCTCTTTTTTTTCGTCGTCTTTGCGCATTACGTAGGTACCTCATAGTATGTATGAGAAAGAATACGGCGAATTGAGAAATCATCACGACCGATAGATGTTATGGCTCTAACCCCACCAGGCGTCAATCAAATAGAGACTACCTAGATACATACTACGACTCCGAGAAAGTCTCAGGGACAAGTACGGGATAGTGCGAATACGGTGATGTCTATTGACACGGGCTCCCGCCCTATTCAACATCTCATAGCGCAGGCTTCCTCTCAACGACCAGCCAGCGCCTGAACGCAAACATGGCCCCGTCTCTGGTCTCCTTGCAAACCTGCGGTATCAGACGACCGACTTCCCTCGCCACACTCTCATTGCTAGTCTGGCGGGGGATGAGTTCGTGGCTGATCAGGCTCCCCTCATGCATCGCAAAAGCAAGATCTGGCCTGGCATCACGGGCTCGGCCTCGACCTCTTCGAGTCCCGCCTCTGAGAAGAGCTGACGTATGGGCGGAACCCAAGAAGCTCTGCAGCCTGGCATCGTGGCCAAGCGTCAGGTTCATCAACTGCTCGTGTGCATCTCCCCTGACCCCGAGCTCGACCTTCTGCACACGCCCGGAGTTTATGTCGATGTCTCCCCACTGTAAGTAGCCACCCGGCTCTGAGGGATATATCCACTTTAGCATAGCGCTTGGGAAGTCTTACATCTAGGTACCAACAACACACGCTCACTTATCCACGAAGGGAATGGGGAAAAGAGGACTCACTTAGTGACTTAAAGAGATTATCCAAGACTCCCTTGACGGCGTCATTCTGAAGAACAAATACGAAGAATCGAATGTGGACGATGTCGTAGACGCCGACCAGGTCATCCGGTAGGTACAGCATCTCTGACGCCCCAGTGGCGAAGATCGGCGTTGGAGGGAAGCCAAGCTTTGGGCGGCAATTGAAACTGTAAAATATCTCAATGTAAATAAATGTCAAGTGAAAGCTAACCCCGTGCCTGTGCCTACATCGGCAATCCTCAAGTTGGGATCTTGAATCGGAATTTTTGGAGTGCGTGAGACATCCGAAAAGCTCGACAAAGTAATAATGCATCAAGTTCATGCCGCAGACCCATGATGTGGCAAGTTAGATCAACTTCTTCTTCTTTCTAAAGGTTATATGATGTGCCTAGGCTTACCGACTGCTGTCGAGGTAATCTCGCGTGTAAACGTAATCTGGTTTCGATGCCATGACGGAAGCTTGATTCTTCAGTTGATTTGGGTGATGTATCGCAACAGAGACGTGAGACCGCAACTGAGGAAGGAGTGAGCTAACCTGGGTAGTTACGTTATTTCAGTTCCCCAGGTAGGTATATGATTAAAGTAGTCTTTGGAATATAAGTAGAACTCTTGGTTTCTTTGTCCCTACCTACTTAGGTACATTCTACAATCCCCCACAACAGGCCAACGGGATGGGACAGGGAACAAGCATTTCGCCGGCCTACCTAGGGCGGCTACATCTAGGTACGCCACAATTAGGTATAGATATGAGTACTTGGTAGGCCATTCATTGTTTCTAGCTGGTTGGGCTGTGGAAAGGGCAAGTATAAGGGCAATTTCATGACGCTCATGGTAGATTTATGTTGCATTATGATTTGGAACTGTCGGCGTTGATATACCTGGTTAAGCATCCTGCAATGCGGATCTATCACCAACATGAAGTTTATCGACTTTGGAAGTGCCAACCACTGACCACTCCTCGGTGAACCCAATACCAGTACCGGGTACCGCCCTAGAAGATGCCATGTCGAGCTCATACGTTGCGACTGTAGAATTCATCAAACTGTCCAGCCGGTCAAAATTCCTCTCTTGCCGGGTGGATGATCCAAATGTGCGAATGACCCGAGACGTGGGGCCCTTTGTCTGTCGAAACTTCTCCCAACGGCCGCCGCCTAATTTCTGGCTTTTCCGTAGAAGCAAGGGATAGATTATAGGCACACTCGAGCAGATTATTACCATTTCGATTTCCAGTGCCGCCGCGGAAATAATGATTGCTCGAAGATCAGCTGTCGGACTGTGAAAAAGAATGTTAATATATTATCCATGGTGCGTGTGCAATTCGATGGTAATAGAGTCGATTTTTGTGACGATAGATACCCACCTACCTATCTACCTACCTGTAGCTAGATAGGTAGGTACCTTTGATTATGACCTGACGATAAGGATGACCTACTGGTATAGCACATAAAAGCGCCATGAAGCCAAAGACGCAGTGCTGACATGTCGTTAGTGTCCTCTCCATCTTACTAAACGCGATAGCGAATATGCACATACCTCAACCCAACGGCAAATAAGCAGGTTAGGCTGATCTTATTGCTTCGCTTCATTTGTAGTCGCCATATCAGCGGCAGAGGTAATATGATAGAAACAACATCGGAGACGATGCTCACGATGGTCGCCGCAGCATAAGGAGCCATAGTGTCGTCGCACTCCCCAGTCACCGTTAGGTCCCAGCTCAAGCTCACGGGTTTGCAGGTGAAAACGCCCCAAAGTCCGTTGGCGATAACGAGACACGTCGAGATGACCATAAAACCCTTAGTAAGTAATTGGAATGTCTGGTTGGGAAAGACTCTTAGATAGAAGATAAAGACCCCAAGTCTGGCGCATACGACTCCGAAAATATAGAGAAATGCCTCGGCTATGAGTACCTATATTATCTAGTAAGATATATGTTCTATTTCGGCACCCTATGAGCATGATGCGCCGTCAAGGATAACCTCTTCTTACCTTTCCCCTGAAGGTATAATTCACCACAAGCTCTGAATCAGGGTGCCCTTCGCCGGCCTTTATCACTTTAGGCACAGATTAGCAGATCCAAGCTGGCATACGAGTAACGTGAATTGAAACATACAAAATCCAAATAGCACAAGCATTGCCGTGACATCTACAGCAGCGAAGACTATGAGAATATCTTCCCCGTACGACTTGACTCTCTGAACTACACGCGATGCAATTCGCAGTGCCAGGGCGCAAAGCATTATCGTTTCAATAATGCAGAAGGCGATCAGTAGCCTGCGGCATACGGGCGTGAGAGGGAATTCCACATAACCCATTTCATCGGGTTACTTGGATGAAGAATAATTGTGTGAGAGGAATTGGAGTCGGACGTAAATGGAGCCATCGTTCTACACCTAATATCTATGCGCCAAGTAATGTAAGATTTCATTTCCTCTGTACCATGAGCACCTAGGTAGGACCATCAGGCGCATCTAGGTGCTTATGTCAATCTCTGGAGGCCTACATAGAAATATAATTAGCAACATGATTGCAAGATGATACCTATCTCGGTAAGTGCACACCTCAGCGGCTTTGGGATATCCAGGAATTTTGGTGAAAAAATACGAATCTGCCTAACCCAAGACAATGCCTCGTGCAGTGAGACATTAGGGGCCGCCTCGTTCGGCGTATCATTCACCTACGCCTTACCTTTGATTGGACACACGGCGCGTGGATTATAGTAGCACAACTCAGACATCAATTCCCAGCCCCGTCTTGTGATATCGCGGAATATGATTGAGCTTCTCGGCACTTCGAGCATCGCCGACATCTCTTCAACCGCGGGTCGCTCGGCCAAGTTGGGGGCAGTCGGAAAATGAGCTTATCTTGACTCCCCACCGCAGTATATATATATATTTAGCATCCAACCTCGCGTGAGATGGTACGATAATTGTGTTTGCAGTACCTACAGCTGCAACCAAGAAGAAGAAGAAGGAAGAAGAATGGAAGAAAGCTTGCTTTATTTTATCTAGGTAGACGACACTGGCGGAGTGCCAATATATGACGGGCAGGCCCTATGGGGCCATGAGCCTCAGGCACCTGCAACAAATTTTGAGACAGAGGCCGCATGTTCAAAGCGGATGATAAACCACCTAACCTACCTATAGGTGGGTATGCGACCCAACGACGGGAGGAATGAGAATGCAAACGCCCGGCAGGGTAGGCCTCGATTCACGTGATCTATTGAAGTCACATGACTCTTGTTTGACAAGGGCTTTCTAGCAGCTAACAATTGGGGGGGCGGGGCGCAAATAGGGGTATCCTACAGGGTAACTTAGTAACTAGAGATAATTGAGAGAAAGGTTGATAATTGACATGACTTCGATATTCTGCTACCCCTTCATCAACATTTCCGAGTTTTGCGCTCCGGGTAGAAAGTTTTTCCGTCGACGGCTTCGCTAGACGCGAATCGTATGGTAAGATGGCCATTCGTGGCATGAAAAAACGTCAATCATCAGCCGATAGAGAAACCGAACGTTCGTTTCGGTTCCGATTGAGATACGGGCCGACCCGACCCGACCCGACCCGGCACGGCACTTGACTTTAAGATGAGGTCTGGCTTGGAGAAACAGTTTATTCCACGACAGAATCATATCATACGATTGATCCTTCGGAGATAAGACTTGTGGAGGAGATAACTATATCGCGTATGGGAGATGTGTATTGCTAAACTGGACCGGGCCTACCTACCTAGGAACTCGCCGTCTGAATGGAATGAGAATTACACAAGCCAGGTTCTGGGGGGTCTACAGGCTACCCTCTGAATGATTACTGAGTGGCATTTCATGGAGTCAGGGGTAGCCTACAACATAAGCCTTAACTAACGATATGCACCAGTAAGAAAACCAAAGCAACAAGGAAATACATCCTCAGGGTTTTATGATACGATAAGTTTCACAGCTATACCCGATCCACAGAGGTGAGACATCCAACCGACTTCCAAATAGCAACTACCCGCCAGCCCTACCAAGGCAACACCCCCCCATCCACCTCCACAATCCCATTCTTCTCAAAGTCCCCGTCCCTCTTCCCCAGCACCAGGTCCCTGATCGCCCCCGCCGGCAGCTTGGGACTCTGGCTGCCCCTCTTCTCCCTCGCCTTCAGCCCCTCCGCCCCCGTCAAGTTCGACACACAGTCCCCGGGGTTCAGCGCGAGGACCTTGCACCCCCACCCCCCGAAGTTCGCGCGGTGGCACGCGGCGAGCATGTTGACGGCCGCCTTGCTCATGCGGTACGGCTCGGCGACGAGGAAGCCGCGGTACTGGAGGTCGGACTCGTTGCGCGCGTGCTTCTCCGAGATCGAGCCCTGCGAGGACGTCACGTAGATTACGCGCGCGCCCCCCGCCCCCGCCGTTGCCGCCGCCTCGCGCAGCAGCGGCTCCAGCGCCTCGGTCAGGAACAGCGGGCCGAACGTGTTGACCTCGAAGCTGAGGCGCAGCACCTCCTCGAGGTCCTTGGTGTGGTGGACCATGACGCCGGCGTTGTTGACCAGCGCGTCCAGCTTCCCGAAGCGCGCCGCGATCTCCTGCTTCGCCGCCGCGATGGACGCGCGGTCCGCGACGTCGAGCTGCAGGACGGAGATGGGGCTTTGGAGCGCGACCTCGTCGGGGCGCGAGCGCGACAGCGCCTGCATTTCCTCGAGCGCCTTCTGCCCCTTCTCGAGCGACCGGCTGCCGAGGAGGATGTGCAGGTTGGGCGAGGCGCTGGAGAGGGCGAGCACGGTTTCGAAGCCGATGCCGCTGTTGCCGCCTAGGGTCCCCGATGGTTAATATTTAGGTCTTGTTCCGGTTGTGGGTTTGACTGCATGCAAATAGTGGCTAGCGACTTACCAGTGACGAGGACTACTGTCTTGTTGGATGCCATGGCAAGTATGTAAGGCCTAGGGTTTTTCTTTTCTGATTCGGTAGGTATGTTGGTATGTTGAGTAGGACAAGGAGATCGAGATATGTGTTTGGCTTTGTTGATGACAATTTCCTTCTCATGGAGTGAATGCACTCCCCTTTATATCATCCCCAAGGTCTCAAGATCATACAGGAGATAGGACAGTGCAGACGGACTTAAAGGCCTGCAGTCCGTCACTGCCCCTTTCACGACAGAAGTGTAACCCAAAATACACATCTTGCACGAGGCGAAGGATCTTGCTAGTCGATGTGTCAATCTATAGCACAAAGGGACATGCCGTCCCGGGGCTGACAACCTCCGGTGCATCTACCTCCTAGGTTAGGTAGGTAAATCCAGGCCTTACTCAATTTATCGAAATTCCGGTATCTTGGATCGATTATTCGCTAATCTTACGAGAATCTGACAATCTAGAAATAATGCAATGACCTATGATGTCAATTCTCGATTTTTATGCATAGGTAGGTAAGTAGGTGCCTAATCTTATAGCATACCGCATAATTGCTCCGCCGCGAACTATGTACGGTGGTAAGAGGGAATAGTGGAGATAGCACCGCGGTCATTTTTACCGTCCGAATTGTCCGAGTCGAGAAACCACTTGGTATGGGCTTGGAGGATCCGAGCGGATGATCCGTCAAGTACTTCCAATGGCGCACCCACTGCTCCGGATCAAAGTACAGTGACTTTCTTTCTGATTTGCTGCTGAAATTCAGATATACGACGTGCTTCACCCATACAGGGGTTGATCTATGTAGGCATCTTGCGAGGGCGCGACAACACAAATTTCATATAAACTATAAGTTGATAGATTTTGTATTTAGAAATCATATTCGTAACATATAAACAGGCATAAATGATGCTCTCTAGGTAATACATCTGTACAGAAGCGTCACAGCATGGGCAAGCCGTTTCTTGCTGTCAACACTTTAAAAAACACTTCGTGTTTTAAAAGGGTAGGTACACACTAAACCAATGCCTACTGCCTACCCACGATAAGTATGCATGGCGTATCCCAAAGATGAACTCGTTACTCGCTCCAAAAACCATTGTCGCATGCAGCCGGTTCAAACTGGGCTGATATGTGTACGTGCGCTTTTCCCTATTCGTCGTCCACGAGTCTTTTATCTTCCCATGCCTTTTTGGCCGCTTTGGTGAGAACGTCCATGTCTCCGCTCATCTCACACATACTCCTGAAGTTTCCATCCTCCTTCTGCAGAAGTTCATGCGGGTGGCCATATTCCACCACCGCGCCATGGTCTAGAACTAGTACTTTGTCGTAGTCAACAATGGTGGCAAGCCGATGCGCGATAGTGATAATGGTGCTTTTTAAGTCCCGAATAGTCCCTTGAATTTTCGAATCGGTCGCATAGTCGATCGATGCCGTGGCTTCGTCCATCACGAGCACCTTAGGATTCTTAAGCATCGCACGGGCAAGGCATAAAAGCTGCCTCTGGCCTTGGGAAAGGTTTGTACCAGATTCAACGACTGGGGAAGACAAGTCAAGGAATATGTTCTTGTTCCCTGTGGAAGGCGTAGTAGGGCTTAAGGCGTCCTGGTCATTTAGGACTCCAGCATCCCGTGTGGCGGAAGGGGGCCTTTCGTTTGGCCCGATGAGCTGAACCTTTTTCAAAGCAGTAAATATATCCTCGTCGGTATAAACATTAAACGGGTCAAGGTTTGTTCGGATGGTACCCGTGAAAAGGGTCGGGTCTTGAGGCACAATCGTGATTGCTTCTCGGAGATCTTGAAGACCGATCATGCCAATGTCGATGTTGTCGATTAAGATTTTGCCACTCTCTGCCTCCAGAGCACGGAAGATTGCTAGGGTCAGGGAACTCTTTCCGGCACCAGTTCGTCCCACTATGCCTACCTTCTCGCGGGGGTCAATCTTGAAGGTAACGTTTTTGAGGACTGGATCAAGTTCTTTGCGATATCTTGTAGTATATCCAATAAATTCAACTGCGCCATGTGCGGGCCAATTCTGAGGAGGGCGGTTCTTTTCGTTGATTGGAGCAGCCTCCTGTTCGATGTCGAGGTATTCTTTCACACGTTCCACAGAATTCATGTTTTGCTCGTTCATGGCGTATAGTCGAACAAGCCATAGAATGTTCTCGGAGAATCCAATAGCATAGCTCAAAGATACACCTACAGAGCCAGCGTCGATCTTTCCTAAACTGAGGATGACAAAAACACCAGCAAAGAACGAAACGAGATCGCCCAAAAGGTCCGTTCGAAAAGCGAGCCATCTGTTAGCAGCCCACAAGTAAATGAACGGACGAGACTGTGTGTTAATTCTAGTAAGATTCTCCCGAATGAATCGGCGCTCGTCACCGTACGCGCGGATGGTTGTTACACCCGAGAGAGTCTCGCCAAACTGTTGAAATAGAGGGCTTCGGTTCACTGACTCCAGACGCTTGAGGTCTCTTGAAGCTCGAAGATAAAACAAGCCAACCAGGACATATAAGCCCGTGATGAAAAACCCTGCAACTAGAAATCCCGGGGTGATGGCTGCTATTAGTACCACAGTAATCATAATACCCACGGCACAGCTCATAACACCAATGGCTACAGGTGCAACCTCCTGATCAATTGCCTCGAGATCTTTGCTAAATCGGTTCATCAACTGTCCGAGGGGAGTCACATCGAAGAACTTGAATTTCGCCCTAGATACAGCGGACATAAGCTGATTATGAAGCTTCCACGAGGCAGTAAGCGACCCAAAGAATAACCATATATCTCGGGTTAAGGCCAATATAGCACCAGCAATGCCAATCAACGCTAGGACAGTGAGGTAGTAATTTACGTTGACTTCCGGCACATCTGCCGCCGAATAGTCGGCGGGAGTGATAAATGAGGTAGCCTTAACGTGGTTGATAGTTGCCGCAACAGAAGATGGAGAAAACCACGAGTTGGTGTGAAGCTGTGAAGACATGCTGAGGTGTGTAGCAGATAGGGAAATGTTTTCGGGGCTCGAAGTGTATTGATTGGCCCATTCCTTGATCCATAGGTTTGATGCAACGCTGCTGAATTGCTGGCACCCAAATACTACAACAGCAATAGCCCAGAACCACCAAGTACCCATAGCACGGAGATAGAGCCCAATGACTTGCCATTTGACAGCGCCCGTAGCTTTCGTCTCTTTTAGAGAGCTCTGGTTTTCTTGCCTAGTGTCAGACTTAACACCCGATGTCGCATGGCCGCCATTATCTATGAGGGTTTGGTCGCTTTCATCTCCAACACTAGACGGCACCCGCGATGGAACACGTGAAGCATCGGAAGATCCTGGTCGTGATTTACTTCGAATCTCTTCGCCAAGTTTACCGGAAGCAATTACATCATTGGCCGGTCCTTGAGCATCAACTCTACCATTGTCGAGGAGGACAACATATTCAGATAAGGGCGCGCAAAGCGTGGTGTTGTGTGTGACGAGAATGCAAGTTCGACCCTTCATCAGCTCGCCTTTGATACACTTTGTGAAAATCCATTTAGCCGTATGCGAGTCAACTGCACTTAAACAGTCATCAAGTAATAAATGTCGAGAATTCGAGTACACAGCACGGGCCAAGGAAATGCGTTGCTTCTGACCGCCGGAGAGGGTGATGCCGTTTTCGCCAACCAGAGTTTCGTCACCATTATCAAGAATTTCGAGGTCTCGTTGCAAAGCGCAGGCCACCAAAACATCCCTGTACCTTTTCTCGTTGTAAGGCGCAGAAAACAGAATATTCTCCCTGATATTTGCATTCACCAACCAGGCAGATTGAGCGACGTAGGCACAGGTTTCAGTCAAGCCTGTGGCGGGATCTGGCCGGACATCTTCCCGGCTGCGGCCACCTGGCAGGAACACTTGACCATTGACCTTGGTCATTTCGCCAAGTAAAGCCATAAGCATTGAAGTTTTCCCAGAGCCTGTGGGTCCTGCGATAATGTTGAGCTTGCCTATTCTGAAATCAACGTCGAGATCCAGAAGACGGAAAGCCGTGGACCCGTCTGCGGCAACTGCGTCTTTGCCGCCCCAGATAAATGTAGCATCTCTGAAACCAATGACCTTGTTGCCATCCTCGTCTACATTCTCCAGCCCTAGCTGCTCATATTTCTCTGTCTCATCCTCGCTCAAAAATTCCTCGACTCGATCAACCGAAACCTTGGCTTCTTGCACATGTGCAATCATATCTCCGAGTTGGTCTAGAGGCACTCTAAGAAGCATAAAGAGAGAGATGGCAGTGAAGGCAACAGATGGATACAGAGGCTTCTTTTCAACCTTGGTGTAGACCAAAAAGGAGAAAAAGGTAATCAAAACTGGCACTGTATTCCAAATAGCAACAGCAAGTGCCCAGATCATGTATCGATTTCTCAACGCGCTTAGCTCGTTTCTTCGTTTCTCGTCGACAATTTCGCTGAAGCGTGTTTCCCAGGCGAAATACTTGATAATTCGAATATTCTGGAGGATTTCGTTGGTAGTGTGTATCCGCTTGTCCGTCGCAGCCATGATCTTACGCTGGGTGTAGTTGAACCCTTTCGCCAAGAGGATGTTGATGGGCAAAAGGAAGACCATTATGACCAGGCCCGGCACGGCGCTAAGTCCCATAACACGATAAAGCAGAGCAATAGACACAATAAGCTGTGAGGGTGCAGATGCTAGCAAGAAATGCAAATACGAAGAGCACTCAGAAATCTTGAAGCTGTCGACTGACATGAGGTTGATAATAGTGCCCAAGTTTGCTTGTTCGTCTGGTCCCTTGGATGCATCCTTCTTAACAACATTGCCATTCTGCACATCGGACTTCTTGCCATCCTTCTTGAGTCTCAAAATTCTCTTCAACTTCTCAAACTTCGTCTCCTTTGCGCCACTTGCATCTGTGTTTCCAAGAACAGCTTCTCTACCACTTGCTGCCTTGCGCCGAAGGGCTTTAGCATATATCTCTCCAATGACTATAGCACGAATTCGGATGCAAATTTTTCGACCAATCCAGAGGGATTGACCATCGGCAACTGAACGGATGATATCCGATACCGGAAGTAGAATGACATATAGCCAGAGGACATTCCTTGGAGCCATAGTCGGCAACTCGACGTACTCAAGAATAGCTTTGAGAAGAAGTGTAGGAGCAAAGGTGAGTATGCCACTCATCGTGGCCCAGACACATTGAATAATCAGTAAGCCCTTAAAGTACTTGGTCAAGTGAAAGGCAAGGGATGTTGTTTTCTTCACTTGCCGATAATTAGCAAGAACAGTCGCGGCTTTGTCGCGCGGCAATAGATTCCACACGTGCTTCATATCGAGAGGTTCCTTGTAACCTTGCCAGAGCATCGGGTCGATCCATGCAAATGTCATCAAGGAGAGTACAGAAGCGAGAGGCTCGCGGGATGGTTCCATATTGCCCTCCCATTCCATGATAACGGTTTTGTTGCCCTTCCTAGTGTTCAAAGCCATACCAAACAGCAGTGTCGTTAGACAAAATTCCACGATGATGAGAGTTCTTGTAAGATTGGAGTTATCATGGATGATAACGGAACGGAATATGATTAGCGTGAAGAGCCATTGGAAGCCGTATATAAAAGCAGTATGATTCCAGAGTCGTGGAACGCGCCATTGGGTGTTTCCTAAAAATAGTCGTAGTGTTGCAAGAACGAGAACATATACCCAAGTGACCAAGCCCATTATTCCTGCTAGTTGCCCACGGCCATCATAGGTATCAGTGGCTAGAGCAATGATATTGGCGACTACCAAACCACAAATTGCAACTTCTTCGATGGCGACGATCAGGTTCTGACCAGGCGGGGTATCGGCTTGGACAATGGAACCTTTCGATGTTGTCTTAACCAGGGCGAGCCGGCCACCGCCATTCGCGTTAATGGATATCCCTTCATCATCGTCGGTGCTCAAGCAGTCATCTTCCTCGGGTGGCACCTCAGTGTGGTCTCGATGGTCGGGTACTTGATTATAGCCATGGGATTGTTTTAATCTAACGTGCCGATAGACGGTTTGTACTAGAAGGTGAAGGAGTGATAGGGATACTAGAATGAGCGGGAAGAGGATTTGGAGATAACTATGATGTGGTACAAAGGATGCCGTTAGTGAGTGAGACAGACGAATACAAAAACAGCAGGCAGATAACCAGCGAAATACGAGGCTCCCAAGAAAATTGTAACAAGAGACTTACTCGGACTGGAAACATATTGTAAAATCATCAATCCGCCATATTGGCCATGTACACGAGGCAAAGCTCATGTTTCCGCGTCTCCCACGCCCCACTCGCCAAAGTGGACGAATTACTTCTTGATGATATCACCAGACGGGCTTTTTAGAGGTGAACGCAACTCTACAGCCAATTGAAGAATAAATTTAATAAGATACTGTGTATAGCTACTGACAGCAAAACGGTAGTAGCTTGGGTGATAGATAATGTAGGACTGACGACGCTATGTTTCAGTATGGTTCATAGTAGAGAAGAGAGACTGGGGATGGGATTGGGAAGAATAATGTTTTAAAAAAGATGGCTGCATGCGAATCGGGAATCTCTGGGGAGGCGGAGTGGGGCAGTAGATAGCATAAAAAGTTGCAGATATGCTGTGATTATGGAAAGTGGATGATAAGTACTGTGGAGCTATGTAGGGACATACATACATACCTAGTACTAGCCTACTAGGTAGTGGCATAGCGACATAGTGACATAGCCCTGGAGAGCTACATACATGGAAGATAGATGGATCCACTGCTACTCGGACGTTACTTACCGGTTCAATCGAACATACTAGTATTACACCAATTCAAACAAGTACTGCGCAGGTATACACATATGAAGCTGGTTCCTTGTGTGGTGGGGTTGTGGAATCATAAACGTTTCGCTCCTGACAAAAACGACAAAAAAGTCTCCCGACCGCTCAAGTCGCAATGGCCCCTGAGTGGTCAATTGTTCACAATTCGGCAACTCGGGCTGGTCTGTTCCTGATAGCGTACCCAGCTCTGTAGGCAACCCTACAGGCCCTAGAGCATTTTGAGTAAATTCCAAGGTTTAGTAAGGCACACATTCCTTGGTCGAGGCTCGAGCTACATTGGCAACACGCGAGAGAGATCCACCATCAATTGATAGAGTTTATTCGAGCGCAGCACCTAGTACACCTACAGGCTACTGCAGACTGCAGTCAGTGCAGTGAGTATTGTAGAGATTGTATGTACCAATGGTGTTACACGATAGTTACATAGTATAGTACATTACATGTATGTAGTCGCAGTAGGTAACATAGTATGTATCATTGATTGATCCTGCATCTCCAATGCAACATTAAACCCACGAAGTCTTTATCATCTCAAATGCTTATTGTAAGTAGCACATGTATCTATTTTTGATTTGTCCGGGTGAGTCATAAAAGACATCGGAGTATTATAGGTACCATACATGTAGATATATACATAATGCCTACCCTACATATGTAGGTACCTACTTTATTTGATTCTGATAATCAGAGAAGAACCCATTTCTGTATGTACAATCTCAGAAGAAAAAAAAAACTTTTCGTATCGTGACTTACCGCCTACATGGTAGCTGCAAAGTACGATGTTAGATAACATTGCACAGACCGCTACACGTGTACTACAACTGATAAGTACATATTATGTAACTGTAGCTGTGTGGCATATGTACATACATATCTCATCTTCAATCTTCAAAGGTACCACCTGATCTCAAATCTTTCCATCCATCCAATTGTCATCATATCATCTTATATACATATGTAGCATTCCCGCCATGAGATGGGTGTGTTGAGTTGAACACTGAATGGTCACTTGAGTATCTTACGCGCATGTCACGGCAGGTATGCATCTTTCAATGCGGAGAACTAATGAGTTTTATGATCTATCTGTCACTGATGGAGCCGATGCTTTTTCGTCTCTCTGCTGGATGAAGCTTATATATATATTTAGGGTTGGGCTTCTATATATGGAGCCCTAGCAATACTTTAAGGATCTTGCTCTAATATTTCTCTCTTTAACCCTATCCATCGGTTTTCTTCTGGTAACTATTGCGATAGAAGCCGCCTCAAGGCACGATATTTGTCCATGCAACTTGCATACCGACTTAGGTTAGGCATGTAGATGAGGGGTGGTGATCACATTCACCTATCCCGGTCCATACTATAGTAGTATGCTTATGCGGGGGTTCCGAGCTGCATGCATGAGACTAAGAGAACCAGACAGCAAACACCACTTCTGATTGGTGGCGTAGTCAATTATCGTCCTTCAAGCCTCCTTACATACCAAGCGTAGAATGATATACGAAACTGATTATAAAGTCTATCATAACCTTGGAAGAGTCTCGACGAGGTCTTTGAAATTCATCAAGCCCCATTCGTTACTTTTCATGCAAGTTCAACTGCTTCCTATACTTCCAATCCCGCTATGCATAACGTGTTGCAGAAGCCTCAGTTCAGAGTTACATGTAAGTAGTTCCATAGTTATTAGGTACTTACAGATACCTAACCTATACATCGGTATACACCTTACCTACTAGATTAAGGATAGTTGAGCTCAGTATCTATAGATATACCTAAAGAAATGCTTGCTTCAAGATTTCCAAGGCTATGTTTATATAAGGCCGAATCGACTATCCATAACTAAGGCATTTTACCAGTTTGGCGTAATGTCCCACTAAAAATAGGGGTTGATAGCATTATAATGTGCACTACGGTCGGTAGTCTATAAACCCAATTTTGTATCTCAAATCCATAACCTAGCCTGCCTACCTTAGTAGGTAGTTGACAGCAGGTTTCTGCACACTAACATAAGAGGCTTCGCGCAAGTGAATTAAATTTTATTGTCTGGGCTTCGTTCGTCTCCAGAGAAACATGAATGTCGACCAAGTACCTAGGTTAGTAGCCTACTCTTTGATGGCTGATATGATCAAGACTGTCAAGTATAGCCAAACGTTTTAAGGTCACTTGATGATATGTCCCACCTCAGCAGTGACATCATTCGCACGCAAGATTCGGAGACGGCAAATTGAGCCTGTTATGAATGTGAGTAATCATAATGAGAACTTGATATGAAATGTATCATGCCATTGATGAAGTGGAACTGTCACTAAACGATACTATTAACGGAATCGATGGTAGCAAGCAATTATTTGGTAGGCAGGCACGCGACTAGTAGCAACGAAGTTCAATAATGAGGACTCGGGAGAGATTATTAGATTCAGGTAAAAGTTCATCATGTACACGTTAGTTTAATTGTATAAGTTCATGATATGCATACTATCTTTTTCATCCTATTATAGAGATAAGAGACTTAGATGGTTATATGTCTTGCTATTTAATGATGTAGAATAGGCATTACCTAATACCTAAGAGGTAGTGTAATACTTGAGAGAGAGAGAGATCATGATGACCATATGATTTAGGATGCAGCACATGATTCGGCCCCTATATAAAGCGATAAATATTCCAGTTATCAGTACCTACCTACGCAATTAACACTTACAACATATCATGAGAGTGAAGAGCGGTCAAATATACACATCTCAGGCTGACCAGTAAGCCCGGCATGTCAGAAGTCTGCTGTCATATTATAGAACCTAGGTATAACATCTCGAGAGGATGCGATAGCAGGCTACGGACACTTACATGATAACTACATAATGTCAGCTCCTCGCAGCATGCGTGGCGCTCCCACTAACTAAGACTATTTCGTAAGCTTCGGGTAAATAGCAGACCGCACTTTCTTGTCATGAGGTGTAATATCTAAGGAGCCATGTTCTTGAGCCTCCTTTGAACAGGACTGATGAGGGAAGCATTAAGGAAACATCACCGAAAGAAGAAACCCGGGGAAGGTTCGTGACTTGATATTCTATTTATGTGAAATTAACTTCTCCTTCTATTTAATTTTTGTTCTCAGTCACACAAGCCATTAACGTTAGCGCATAGTTGAAGTGGCAAAGTAGGCAACTGCTAGATCAGGTAGGTAACACGTAACCACCTACCTACCCTAGGGTTCTTCATGAGGTCTTTTCTGCGTTTGATCGGTGGGAACATTGAAATACCTAGTACCTAACCTATTAGTATGTGAATAGGTACTTGGCAGGTCCTGCCTGCTGAGTGCCTAGGTAGGTTAAACCATTGCGTCAGGTGAGATTTTAGGGGTTTCACACTCTGTAGTTGCGTAGAATTCTCGATTATTATTTCCGCGGTTATTACTAAGAGACTCGTTGCTAGGTTAGGATAATATCCCAAAGTTTGATACAGAATTCTACAACACTTGAACATTGTTTGATTTTGCTGCAGGTAACTTTAAGACTACAACCAAAAGATGGAAGAAAGCTTGCTCGGGTACTTTATTCCTGACTATGACGGCGCTGTGCCAATATCTAGGACATGCCTAGTGGAGCTATGGTACCTAAGGCACCTGCAACAAATTGCTTTCAAAGTACCTACCTATTCAATCCTGAATAATGGCTGGAGGTGCACCAGCCTCATTGACGGCATATTGATCTCCGGATATTCACTTACAGTTTACACTGCCATGGCTTAATGGAACCACAACAACTACTCATATCACCGAACACAACTCTGGATAGCTAAATGCAGGTATTCAAGGATCAGCTCGTTCTTTGACCATCGGGGCTAATATGACCAAAAGGTGCGTTGGGAAATTGATCTTCAAGCTCAGCCTTGATAATGATCAAATACGGACACTCGCGCAGACAGGTACCTAATGAACAAGAAATCTCAACGTTCAACTGGAGTCCTAGGTCCATTGAGCAGATAGCCCACAAATCTGAGAACATTGCCGAATTATTTAGATTGGTTTTAGCACCGAGGTTGCACTTTAACGCACCATGAGCTGCAAGTTAATGACAGCATACCCAGGGCGCCTCGGTATGTATCTTCAACATAGTGACACGGGAGGTTAGGCGGATTCTCTACCTTCAGGAACTACATAGTACCGTGTACCGAGGTACTTAAACGATGTTACGACAGACTCACGCGCTCCCCGCAAGGCAGAGGTCGAGATTAAACTAGGCACCACGGTCCTGATTTGGTACAGGTATAATATGGTAGGGGAGGCCAAGTAGCTCTTAAGGACAATGAATGGCTTCGTGGCTTCTTGCTTGCGCCGTATCAGACATCGGCACCGGACGACCGGTCTCCGGGACCGCAGTGGGAGCTGAACTGATCGACAGGGATATCATGATGGTGATGATGTCGAGTCTAGGCTACATCTATGCGAAACACGCGGGCGGCTGCCCTTGCAATTTGTAACGGGCCATTGGTCAGTGTGCAATTGCACAGGGGCTGCAGCGTAGGACGGCATCCCTCCTATGTTGATGATTCCATTGGCCCACCCAAGCCATCGGTTTCGAAGGCTTTTGGATAAGGTAATGTTTCCGTATTAATTCCTATACCAGTTTGTAGGAACAGGAACACACCAAACACATGCTAACTAGAGCTTGAGCTTTTACGCGTGCACTCGTTTTGGGATCGTGGGATAAGATGGTTTGTGGTTTGCGTGCAACAAATTACTGTCACTGCATTCGCTCGCGTAGAGCTCATACTAGCTATGCGTCATAGCCACCTATATTTCGTACAGGTACCTGTGAAATCATGGGACTAATAATGCATGCATACGTGTAGGCACCTATACCTACCAAAAGGACGGAAGAACCCTATAACGACGACCAGCCAGCTGAATTATCTTATGTTACTCAAAGAATTGGGGGGCAGCTGGAAGAAAGCGAAAGGGGGAAAGCCTTTCAGACTGTCTGATACGATTGCTAAGCCACATCCATACCTGATAGCTACCACTCGAAGTCATACAACCTACCTAGGTAAATATATATCATATCCTGTCTCGCCGACAGTCTTCTATGACTTCTACTGGTACAAGTCTTACGACATATCCCGAACAATACCAGCTCTCACCATTACACTTCCATGAAACTATAAAGTACTACAAATAGAATAATATCGAAATGAGTTTTGGATTCGGGGTTGGCGACTTTATCGTAGTAGGAAAAACCCCGCTGATCGGGGCTATAACTCGTTGGCATATAGATATTGCGAAGCTATTACTCCAGAAAGGAGTTGATATCGAAACAGCAATATCAAAACCACAGATAAAGGTGGCAAAACTGTGCTGTCCTGGGCTATACAATGTGGGAGGGTGGATATTGTGGAAGTATTAATCGAGAATGGAGCTAATATCGAAGCTACAGATGAAGAGGGCAGAACCGTGTTGACTTTGGCAATCGATTCCGGCTTCTATGGTTCAATCCGACTACTATTGGACTTCGGAGCCGATACCACAGCAAGAGATGAGGATGGTAATACGGCGTTGTATTTGGCTTGAAAATAGAAGAGTAAAGACCACCATGGAGACGACTGGGAAGACGACTATGAGGAATGCTATAAAAGCATAATTCAGCATCTCTTAGAGGCGGAAGAGGCCGCTGAAAATAGAGGCTGATAATACCAGCGTCGTAAGTGGGCATCCTGGGGGCTTGTAGCTGAAAAAGCAAACCTACTTCTAAGCCTGCGATTAATGATGATGAGTAACTACGCGAGAGAAAAAAAGGGATAATGATGGGATCTACTCAGAGAAGGAGGCTTCCTATACGTCGAAGGTTTCCTTGAAACATATCGTCTGTCGTTCAATCCGTCCAAGGTTGAGGCTAAAGTAAGTGTATGTATTCCACAAGGGTGTTAAAGAATGCAGTCTGTTGCTATATACCTGGTACCTACCTCCTACTAGGTATACCTATATAGCATACGTACCTAAGCAGTGCAGATACCAGATCCAGGCCTCGATGGTGAGTCGCGTAACCTACCACCTAACCTAGGTACATACATACATAGGCGTGTTGCTGAGAAAGAAACTTGGCCGACAACCTTACAGTAAGTAAGTACATCGAAACTTCCACCTCCAACCTCAACTACGAATCAACCTTAGACCAGCACGTATGGAATTATGTATATTAGATACCTACCTAACCTCGACCTACCTACCAATACACAAGTTCCACACACTCGCCACACCAAGTGCCAGCCAGCCAGCCAGCAATCAATCAATCAACCACATTAATACCTACCTACCTACCTGGGTAAGTAGGTAGTCAACACCCCGCGACTTCACGTAGTTGAAGCCCCTTACTTAGGTACTTACCTAATGTATGTCAGAACAAAGGCACGTGACCCATAACTAACTACGTAGTTAGAGGCGTCGATCAAAGCCGAGGGTTTAATTAACTAGGGTCCACGTGACAGACACCATTCTCCGGTTGGTTCATACTACAGAGTATGTAGCACTCTTCTCTACCTCAATTGTCATACCTAGTAGTATCTCCAAGGTACTTACTTCCTCGAAGTATGAATTAGGCTGCATGGACATCCTGATACTTATCTAGGTAGTCTTGCATGATATTGGCGTTGGCATGCAGCGTCAAAAAAACACACACAAACGCACGAGTTTGAATACCTATGGTATGGTGAGGTATGGTGTACATTATATATTCTTCATCACTAATAATGATACGTTAACTATTACACTCTTAGCCGTGGGATTCCGTTGAGAAAAAAGACTCCCCCCAACCCGAATGACCGCAGACCGCAGACCGCCCGTTTATGCATTTTTATAGCTTCGCCGCTTTTTGTGGAAACACTCATGACTTTTTAATTTTCCCTAGGTATTACACACAGCGTGAAACAATTGCATTATCTGTGGTCTTGCGCCGACGTGGCGGCTTGTAAAGAAATAGGACCAGAACATAGGGCTTATCCCATGATCATTCCTTTCATTCCTGCAAGATCGCCTTCCTTCGCGGCGATTTCAAAGTAGCCGTAGATGATTCTGTTTTGAAGTTAGCTGATAAGTTACTACATATGATTATTGGAATTGTTACTTACGTGACGGCAAGAAGAGTACCAGTGCCAGAGCCAAGAGCTCCCATGAGATCACTGGCAACCGACAGCGCACCAATGCAAGCACCACCGAAAGCGGCAGCGGTAGGAATGATACGCTTCAGTTCTTTGTACATACTCTGATCACGGTGACCAGCCATGACAAGGCCTTGGTCCTTCAACTGCTTGGCAACGTCACGAGGGCTGGAACCAGACACTTCAATCCAAGTCTTAGAGAAAATGGCACACGCGCTGAGCATGTAAGCGATGTATACGGCAGTATGGATAGGGTCGAGAACGGCATCCCGGAAGTTGAGCGGGGGAGACATGTAGTAAACAAGGCCGGAAATAGCAGAGAGCTGGGCAGAACCTTCTCTTGCTTCCCAAACACCGAACATGCGGACCAAAAGGTTCTCGGAGAAGCGAGAGTACAACATCTGGCTGATAAGGAAGATGTTGGACGAGAGAGCAGACTGCAACATGATGGGCATGTTGGAGGTGTAGAAGAGACGGACGGGGTAGGAGCCTCGAGCACCTCGCTGGCGAGAAGATTTGACGGGGATCTCGACACGGAAGCCTTGGAGGTAGATAACGGCGGCAAAGACGGCCAGAGTGGCTAGGAGGTTCATGATGTTGGGGAGGTTCTGCCGATAGAAAGCTTCTTGCAGAGCACGCTGCTTGTTGGGCCACGTCATCAACAAGTGGAACAAAGCAATGACGGCGCCTTCAAACTCAGGGCCACGACCAGTGTTGATCGAGGTAGGAGAGAATGCCTTCCACATGATAGACTCGCAGATGTTGGTAGCGATGAAAAGGGAAATACCACTTCCAAGGCCGTACCCTTTCTGGAGAAGCTCATCGAGAAGAATGACAATCATACCAGCCACGACAAGTTGGAGGATGAGGAGGAAGACGATACCGGCGCCCAGGTCGGAGGGGGGGCCGTAGAGACCAGTGAAGACATAGACAGTCGCGGTACCGGCGGAAAGAATGAAAGCAAAGAGCTTCTGGGCAGTTTGGTAGAGTTCGCGATCGGATTTGAGGTCGAGGTTGACGTCAATCATGTGGGTGCCAGCGAGAAGTTGGAATACCATGCCAGACGAGATAATTGGGGTAATACCCAATTCCATCAGCGTTCCACGATTACTCGCCATCATCATTCTCAACCAGTATAGAGGATCCGAAGTGTCAGAGGACACGATACCGTAAAGAGGCATCTGACTCATGACCAAGAAGATCAACAGTGTCAGACCAGTCCACATCAACTTTTGGTTGAAAGGAACCTTGGTCTCGGGCTGCTGAACTTCGGGCAAGAATGCCACGAAGGGCTTGACGAGATCGAGGAACCGCACTGGAGAAAAACAGTTAGCTACATCTCAAGGCTCAATGGCAAGGAAAATTGGACTAAGTCGCGAATTTCGAATAGAAGCTCTAGGAGCTTTAGGAGCTTTGTGAATCAAGGCAGAGAGCGAGAGAGGAATAGATAATAGATGAACTTACAGCTACTCATCGTGAAAAAAGTGTTGGAGAATACAATAGAAAATGAAAAAGGAAGATAGAAGGGGAAAAAGTAGATGCAATGAGCGACGAAGGCCCTCTTGTTTGGTGGTCGAGGGTGTCGCGATGTTTAGGACCTGTCGAGTTTAAAAGGAGAGGAAAGGATTCAAAAAATCGCAAGGGCAAAAAAGATCTGGCATCAAAAAAATTGCCCCAAATTGAACTATGTGTCCATTATGCGATAGGTGGAGTACCTAAGCTAAGCCTGACTAGTAAGCTTTGACCTCCAGATGTTGCTTCTCCACATCCAGCTACTAGGCTAGGTAGGTACTAGGTACCTAGTAGTTATTAGTACGTACTATGTATATTTACAGGGCCCATGAACACGTGATCGTTTCCAAGATTCACTCCACTGTTAGGTAATCCATGGATCATTTAACTTTCGAGCTGGACCCTTGAAAAAAAGAAGCCTCAGTGCTATTCCCAACTTGGAATAGCAGCATGAGCCCTGCTCATCCAGCACAGCCACATCCGTGGCTTTCCTACTAATGCACTTCAAGTTGAGATGTGAACTTTGAATGTTCATTCATTTATTTCAATGTTAAAGGTCTTGGCATTTAAGAAGCTCAAGTTTTAACAATCGAACAGATTCACAATATCTTCTCTCCTCTTAATAATGGAAAGAAAGCATAAAGCCATTCATATTCTTCCCTAATAATCTAGCTAAACATTCAATTTTTAATCATATATTATTATGTTCTCAAACATCTTTTCATGCTACGCTTGCGACAGAAATTCGCATACGTCCTCGACAAACTTGCTCAGACAATGGCTACAACACATCCTCCCCAGGAACCTCTTGTGGCCATCCTAGGCACAACTGGTACTGGCAAATCAGACGTTCGTCTTGTTCCTCTTTGCCAAAAGCAAATGCAATTATCAATACGTCCACTTCCACTAATCATTTCTCCAGCTTGCCGTAGATCTAGCGCTTAAGTTCAATGGAGAGATCATCAACGCCGATGCTATGCAAATGTACAAGGGGCTTCCAGTCATCACCAATCAACTCTCGCTTGAAGAGCGACAAGGTGTTCCCCATCATTTGTTAGCAACAGTTGACCACCACGAGCCAACATGGAGTGTTGATATCTTTGCATACGAAGCAAATAAACTCATTCGTGAAATCCGTAGCAGAGGAAAGCTTCCCATCGTGGTAGGCGGAACTCATTATTACTTGCATTCCCTGCTCTTCAAAGATAATCTAGTTGGTTCCCAGGGCATTGATGATACCAACTTGCAACATCGACCTCGTGGAGAGAACGAAACCCAATTCCAGATCCTAGACGGGCCTACTAGTTTAATGTTGGACCGTCTTCGCGAGGTTGATCCCGTCATGGCAGACCGATGGCACCCAGATGATCGACGCAAAATCCAGCGTTCCTTGGAAATATTCCTCACTACTGGTAGACGCGCATCAGATATATACGCTGAGCAGAAGCAAGAAAAAGCATTAGCTCGCTCGGACAGTGGCCCCTGGCAGTCATTAATGTTCTGGGTGTACACCGAGCCAGAGGTGTTGAACGACCGTCTCTATAAGAGAGTGGACAAGATGTATCAAAATGGTCTAATGGACGAGGTAAGAAGCCTACATGAAAGCCGACAATTGAGGGCCGAGAAGGGAGAACCAGTGGATCTTACCCGTGGTATATGGCAATCTATTGGATATAGGCAAATGGAGCCATTTCTTGACGGCGAACGAGCCGGGACAGGACCGGCGAAGATGAACCAACTGAAAGAAGCCGGACTCGAAGAGACGAGGATTGCGACGAGACAGTACGCAAAGTACCAATTACGATGGATCCGGAATAAATCCATACCCGCTTTCAAGGACCATAAAGCAATGGATTATTTGTTTCTTCTAGACAGCTCCAACGCCGATGCCTTCTCCGCCGACGTGCTGGAGCCGGCAACCGACCTTTGCCAGCGGTTCTTGGACGGACAAGCTTTGGTCAAGCCAACGGAGGTATCCGATACAGCAAAAAAAGTGCTAACAGCCTTTGAGAATGCTGGCGGATCTTCGGCGCGCACATTCAAAGTGAAAACTTGCGACATCTGCGGCATATCCCTCGCAACGGAAGATCAGTGGAATATACACATCAAAGGTCGAAGACACCATCGTGCTCTACGGGGAATAAAGATGACCGCGCTGGTGCCTTTGAGTCCGCAAGAGGATCATGAAGCAGACATACGGATATGACTTGAATCATTGGTGTTGTTGAATTCCTACCTAGTATACCTAGTACTATGTACCTAGTGTACTTCATATGGGTACAACATATGTATTATATTTATGTACATATTAGGTATCTAGAACCTATCGAGGCTTCTCAGTTCTTAGTGTAGTGACCCATAAAAAGGAAAGCTTGCGTCGTATGGTTTTGCAGATACTGAGCTTTCATTGGTCAATTCGTCTAGTCCCACTCTGGTTACCGCGGTTAGTTCCAATCTGATCATTCCACCGTCATTTTCGGATAACTATGACCCCACTTATAGATTTATCTTATCGGCTTATCAACTCATCTGGATTGGAATATTTTATTGAAGATTAAGAAAAAAAAAACCTCTTTACATTTTCACATCTAGCATATTCAACATTTCTAATCCTAACAACAATAGCAGAAATGTCTCGAATTTTGCTAAACCAGAGGGCTCGTCACTTGTGTTCCGCGACGTACAGGCTGGCGCCAAACATCGGCCGGACCTTTTCAACCATACCAACCAAACCTTTTGTGTCGCTGGTTGCGAAGCACAATGTCAGATCTCTTCTAGGCCCATGTCGTCAGTACAGCACGGACCCCAACACGGATTCCAGCCCTGATCAGGCTACCGAGAATCATGTTACCGAGGATCAAACTACCAATGATCAGATCACCACTGATGAGACTACCACCAGTGATTCCATACCGGGCTCGGAACAACCAGCTCAGGAATCCATACCAGACACATCTCAGGGACCCCTATCGCTTCAAGTAGATAATGACCAAATCATCTCTATCAGTGGAGGAGGTCTTAAATACCCTGTCATTGTGGACCGCCACTGGCTCCGTGACTCTTGCGAGTGCAGTATATGCAAGGACTCTCACTCTGGCCAAAAGAATTTCGTTACCCTTGATGTGCCAACCGCGCTTCCCATCAAGAAAATCTCGAAAGAGGAGGACGATGTGGTTGAGGTCGTTTGGGAAAACGATTTCCTAAACTCTTCTGATCACGTCTCTCGGTACTCAGTTGAAAAACTCACACAACCAGCAAATCAGTACAAGCCATTAGATGAAATACCTAATAAGACCTTGTGGGACAGCGCAACTTTCGAGAAGGAACAGGTCACTGTTGACTACGATGAATGGGTGGCAGGTGGTGATGGGTTCTTCTCTGGATTGCGCCAGCTCAACCGTTACGGGCTACTTTTTCTGCGCAATGTACCACACTCTGAGGAGTCTGTCGTCTCTATCGCCAATCAGATCGGGCCTTTACAGGAAACCTTTTACGGCAGAACTTGGGATGTGCGCTCCAAGCCGAATGCTGAAAACATCGCTTACACAAGTGCCTCCCTTGGATTGCATGCGGACTTGTTATACACACGTGAATCACCCCATGTCCAGATTCTACACTGCCTCGAAAACACGTGCGAAGGTGGTGAATCGTTGTTTAGCGATGGCTTGAGGGCTCGTTCCCTAATCGCTAAAATGACAAAGAAGATCTATGGGCTACTAAGTGAATTCCGAGTCCATTACCAATACGTCAATCACGGCCATAACTACAATATGATCCGCGCGGTGTTGCCCAAGGGTCCCCCGAACAGGGTCTCCAACCTAGTGTTCTGGTCTCCGCCCTTCCAGTCCACTATCCAGAGAGTTATAAAGTCTCAAAAGGGCAGCGATTATTATCGCAGTTGGCTCAAGGCTGCCTCGGTATTCCGCCAGCTACTGGAGGAGGAGCCCTGGGTATACCAGTACAAGCTGCAGCCGGGAGAGTGTGTGGTGTTCGATAACTTGCGCATCTTGCACGGACGAAAGCAGTTCGACGAAAACTCCGGAAACAGGTGGCTTAAGGGAACATACATCACAGGCGACGTCTACAAAAGCAAGCTGGTCACATCAGCCGACCAGATGAAGGCTTTGGGCGAGGAAGAGACCCGGACCTTGATGCAACAGGCAGAGCTTCTGAGGGAAAAGCACGATGTCAAGATTGATGACAAAGTTTAGATCTATCTGTACTATTGTATCAAAACAAAGCCACGCGGCTTGTAAATGGCTACGTGATACCACAAGGGTTAGTACGTATGTATTCTTATGTAACCTAACTGATGAATTACCCGGGTGTTCATACCACTCTTCTCTCTCATTCAATACAGCTTCTGCATCAATCGTGGTAGTAGCTCGCGTTAATCTTGTGCATCCTATCAAGGTGTGCTGTAGCCTTTAGTTCAGCAAAAGATACACCTTGTGATATAGAGCCTAGTTACAACATGTCATTCAGAGCCCGCAACGAAGTATTTCCCTTTCAATGTCCTGACACGTTACATGGGTAGGTAGGTAGGTTGGCTGGTACTCCGTTTGCCGCGCCATGATCGTTTATGTGTGACAAAAAGACAACGAAGAACGGATGTGGTGGAAAAGGGGGTAAGTGCCTCAAGCTGTCCTAACTTTACGTCCGTACCTACCAAGGTTAGGTTAGGTACTTGCCTGCCTAGGAGGCATCCGGGGTATTTAAATGCCCCAACTTCCGACGGTTGAGTTATTTTGACACGATGTTCACCCAGGCGCTTTTATCCTTGGGAAGTAATTGAAAATAGATGGGGGGCCAAACTACCTAACCTAGGTAGTATTCTCTTATCTTATACTCTACATAAGATACGGCATGTCTCGAATATGGGCATTAGGTACATAACGAGGTCTTCAACCCTGGGTCCCCCCTTTCTCTATATCTTTTGAGGATGCTTATTCATTCATTTCTTCATTTCTTCTTCACCCGCCCTCTCCCTCCAGGCATCTATCACTCCATATAGATAGCCACCCATCTACTTCGCCGCCTCCTCCTCGGCCTTCTTCTTGGCCTCTTCCTCCTCCTCGGCCTTCTTCTTGGCCTCCTCCTCCTCGGCCTTCTTCTTCGCCTCTTCCTCCGCCTTCTCCTC
Source organism: Hypoxylon fragiforme (assembly GCF_022984875.1). Classification (NCBI taxonomy): domain Eukaryota; kingdom Fungi; phylum Ascomycota; class Sordariomycetes; order Xylariales; family Hypoxylaceae; genus Hypoxylon; species Hypoxylon fragiforme. The sequence goes on from NW_026054760.1 coordinate 472,417, forward strand.
CTCCTCTATCTCCTCCATCCGCTCCTTCAGCGCCTTCTTCTCGATGCTCAGGTCCTGGTACTCCTGGATGAGCGCCCAGCGCGCGTCCGCGTGCTCGGGGCCGGCGAGGTCGGAGCCGTGGACTGCGGTGTTGATGGCGGATTGCCGCGCGTCGATCTCGGTTATCCGCGTCTCGGCGTTGGTGTACTCGGCGGTGGTCATCTTGAGGGAGGTTACTTGTTTAGTGTGGGAAAGGTCTGGGTTTATTGGCAGGGTGGATGATGGACGGGCGGTTGTGGTCGAGGTTAAGGGTATATGAATGATAATTTTCTGGGTGTCTAGGAGTTGAGAGGGGAAGATCGGTAATAAGTAAGTGTACTGGTCGTGGTGGTTGTGTCGTAAAAGAAAGCTGTGTCTTTGCTCGGGGTAGGTCGAAAGTTTGGTACGATGTGGTTGATGGTTGATGGTTGATGGTTGATGGTTGATGGTTGATGGTTGATGGTAATAGATAAGTTTAGAGGCAGAGAGGATCAACAGCAAGAAGCGGCGAGGGGGAAGCTCTTTATATACTGAGAACTGGCACCAAAGGCTATGACCTGTACGACGGTATATCAGCAGCTGGTCTTCTGGTCTGAGTAATTTCCCGCTCATATTCGAGTCTTGGTATTTACCCTCGTCGTCGCCTGGGAGTAACTCAGTACACTCGGTAGATGACTCCCAAGAGAACTTGAAGGACTAGCTCAACTGAATATTTCATGATCTAAGTCCGACACAGCTTCATGACGCATCCGACATATGCATGACTTTAGTATTATGTTCGTAGTGTCAGTATCTTGGATGTGGTGGTGCAACGTTCAAGGGATGAAATGCATACCGAACTGTACCCCCTTTTTACGTCCACTAGGCCCAGACTTGTGAACACTTTAACACTACAGTAATGAGACAAGTTCAACAGAGGGCTCATGACATATCGAACGGAAGAAGGTCAATTTTATCTTACTTAGGTACCTATTCCATGACACAAATCTCAGGGGCTAGGCAAGACTGAAGATAAGAAACCAACTATGCCACTGGGTCACACCTAAAAATCATGGTCAATTTATCTGAGTGGTTGACGTGGTATAGAATCTAAAGCATGATTGAATTCTAGGATTCCAGCGTCGGATTCAGCTTCTTATCGTACTGTAAAGGCATGGAAGACGACGTGAGTGACAAGATGCCAGGCTCTAGCTCTACTAGATGAACTATCTAGAGATATACACATTCAAGCGTCAGCCATGACTTTAGGCAGCAGCTCCCGCATAATACGTCCGTTAGTTTCATAGTCCTCCCCAACGTCGCCGTCCAGCCAATAGTTCGTCTCAGGCAGCATCCCCCGAGACCAGCGAATAAACAGGTCCCCCAGCATATCCGCCTTGATGCGCGACCACCTAACGACATTTCCCCTGGCGTCACGGAACACCAAGCCAAGCTCATCAGTTTCAAACGCATACTGGTCAAGCACCAGAAGCCACTTCCCTGACGCTGCGTTCTCCTGGATCCAGAACTCATAGTCCTCTTGCTCCGGCTCACTGTTGTGCATGGTCGCCATTTCGCGGACGTAGTCCAGGTCGACCGGCACGGGCTGGGCGCCTAACGATGCGAGCTCGGGGAGGACGTCGTACACCTGCTTCCAGCTATCCTCATCTTCATCCTCACCGTCGTCAAAAGCAAACAACGCCGCGTCGTCGAGCACCAACCACCACTCATCGTCGGCACTAATCGAAAAGCCCTCGCCCGTGTCCTCATCCAACCAATCCCGCAGCTTGGCGTCATCTGCGTTGTTGTCGCGGTAGCACGTCCGCAGCAGGATGAAGTCGCTGATCATGTTCCCGTCGCTGTACCGCTGCGCGATGCGCCGCAGCTTCTGCGGGCGCCAGGGCGCGAGGATGTCGCGCACGAAGTCTGAGGATACGGGGACATTGGTGTCGAGGGGCGATGGAGCATTGGATGGGTCTTGGAGGAATGCTGAGATTAGCTGTTTTCGCTGGTCGTTTGGGGAGAGGGGGGAGGTGTGGTCCCATTTGGTCTGGCAGGGGGAGGGGAAGTGAGTTAGCTAGGTACATCAGTCAAGGAGGGAGGGAACCACAAACCACAAGATATCTCTCCACGGGAAGCGAGCCCCAGGGTGGTGAGGGTGGTTCTTCCATTGTTGTTTGTTATATCTTGATGGAACTATGATGCGAGGAGGAGAAAACGCTGTGAGTTCCAACTTGCCATCGTGTGAGACTGGTGCGAGATATGAGCGCAAACCCCGCTTCCTCCGCCAAGAGAGGAGGCAGACGGAAGCGGATGGTCTTTCACGGCGTAGGATCGCATGTTCCGTGCCTTATTAGTAACCAAGAAGGATACAAGTTGAGATGATAGCTGAACTGTGATTGGCTGCGTCTGTAGAGTGGATCTGGTGTCGTTGGATTGAGTCGGATCTATGTCATGTGATTTAATGGGTGGTTGCAAATAGGGGCTCCACGTGATACTCTGACGGGTAGTGCGTTTACTTGTACACCTTCACACTTAGCATAACACGTCAGGTGTAATAGCGTGTAGTTGTTCCGGGCCATGGCTATGATACCTGGAATGATGTATAATGCTTTGTGACCAGTGCCTGATGCTGGCACGAGATCAGAGAGATTGATATTTGTCAACAAGTATCACTACGATGTGAACGTAGAGTACTTGATAGCTTACACGTAAGAATATTGAACGGGGTCTACCTGCACGTTGTACCAGGTTTTACCTAGTACTTACCTAACTATTCCATGAATACTAGGTATCTGGCACCTTGTGTGACTGTTTGCGGGCCCACGATGAGATAGATACACAGCGGGCAATCAATATTCTTATAGAATGTGGTGTATTCAGTTCTGAATAGTGGCCTAGCGGTGTATACCTATTTTGTTCTAGTCATTATGCACGGCACTTTAGTCTTCTTAAAGGTGCTCCTTTCCCCCACCTTATTCAGCTCCTCCAGTAACCCTGGTTGTCATCTGTGCCGTATGCCTCACTATTTCCATATCTAACTTCCGCTTCAACTCTCCTCCTCCTCATCCTCCTCCTCTTGCCGTTCCATCTAAGCATCCATGATCTTCTGGCATTCCTCGAGCTTTTTTGTAATCGTGTCACCCAGCTTGATGATCTCGTCACAGTCATCCTTGATTGTCTCCCAGTCTTCGTCTTTCGGCTCACCGCTGTTCAGACCCTTCACGTATTCCGAGTCGCGAATCGTTTCCCACTTGGTCGTGTACTCCGACATTTCGCTATCGCGCTCGTTCATCAGGTCTTTTACTCGCTGCTGTGTCTCGGGGTTCGTTAGCGCTTGGAGATTGTCGATGGTCTTCTGGACGAGGTCGCGCAGGTCTTCTGAGTTTTGGCGGATGTCGTCGATTTTCTCCTCCGGAGTCTTGTCGGAGGCGCCCATTTTGGATGTTGTAGAGTCTTTTGAGAAGAGAAGTAAAGTATAGGCGGTTAGGCGAAGTGTAGTCGATGCGTTATAATGAAGATAGTTCAGTGTTTATTGGTAGAGAGTTGATTTCAGGAAAGGGGTGTTGAAGGAAGTCAAAGATGGGCGAGAGGCACCTCTTTATATAATGGAGATATTTCCATTACGGCTGATGTGGTGGGCGTCATGACTGTTTACTATCTCATGTCTGGCAGGTTCTCCCACGGTCAGTTGGAAGCGTGTACTGCTTCTTATAACGAGTTCGCGTATCCTGCTACAAAAGCGAACTACGTATTATGACCTGTACTACACAAGTCAGATCTTGGGTATGTCTAGGCATATACATTATACGCTAGGTGAGTCGGGAGTAACTCGGGCCCAACGATCATGAGGAATAAATATTAACCACATGATAGAAGCTCCGTGTAATGCGTAAGTATTCGAATATGTTGTTAATTTTACATCAAAGGGTTGGGAAATTAACTCTGGCAATACCTAGTTTTATCAATTTTTATGGATCTAGTTTGAAGTACCTAGGAGTTCAGGACTCATAGTCCTTCTGAGTCGACTTTCAAGCAGGCAGGTGGCCCTGGATCTAGGAACTGGTACATGAGCCTCCTTACATCATACAAGAAAGCGTACCTACACATCAAAAGGGAAGGTAAAATACGTCGCTGTTAGAATCTCTTCATAATGCCACCAAGAGTGATGATTTGGGCGTATACTGTAAGTATTTAAGGACGTCATAAAATTATCATAGAGAGCATGGTATTCAGGTACGTTGAAAGAGCTGATATTAATGCAGTGTCTGTTTGATTCTAGTTACGAAATACGCATCTCCCTTGAAGAGCGAGATCCTGCCCCCCAGAGTGCATCCATAAACCCCAACAGATACCAATATCTCAATTTCCCGATCCACCACACCAAAATCCGAGACAACTTATCAGCCCATCAAATTCAGGATCTCGGAAAGCTTATCTGAAAGCTTCGTGGCACTTTCTTCGGCTTTTTTGACGTCGTCCTTAATTGCTTCGTATTCACTCATCGTTACTGTTCCGTTCATCATATCTTTATAACACTTGGACTCCATAATAGTCTTCTGATACTTCTCTAGCTCTACGAGTAGGGTCATTGCTTCGGCTATTTTCGGTATGATGGCGGGTTTCTTGTCTGCCGCTACGGTTCGAAACTTTTTACTCGCTTCATCGCTTTTTTTGGTAAGTTCCGTGGCCACATCAAAGAGGGTCTTGACGTCCTCGGGGCCCGCCATTTTCAATAAAATAAAAATAAAAAGAATATCTGAAGGCGATGCGTTTAGGGTTATATTTAGGAAGTTGTGTTGTGAGAGAAATTGCGGTTACGTTGGATGTTTGCAGTAGAGGAAGTGTAAAGTTGAGTGGATAGAGAATGGATTGATAAAGGGGTTTATATATTGTAATTTTTGTTCTCTGCCCCTTTTGACGAGTTCCATGACTCCTATTATGACCACACATTACACTTAAGATGATTCGAGTTTGTGAGGTTTTATAAGAAGGAATCGAGTCCTTAAACATGGCAAAGGGGTCACTACTAGATATACCACCAAGCTTTGGCGTTCATTATTTCACACCCACTCAACAGGATGTGTCATAAAAAACCGTACATAGGAATACAGGTATACATGCTAGTTTATAAAGAGGAAGGGTATGTCGAGGACAACTAATCCGAGGCTGAGACAGCTTGATACTCAAGACTCCTACCTAGGAGTTCGTCACTAAGACGTGAACGACCAGAAAAATGTAGCAGTCTTGACAAGTGCCAACTATATCTATGTCATTCTGTTTCACACAACTATATAACCACCACCTAACCTTAGGCGCCTACTTGGTACCTACGTACCTGGACACACACCATTGACAGTACATGCGTATGGCAAGTACTACATGTGCTCTTGGATCTGATTCTTGTCATGCCTACCTAGGTAATCTTGCCAATACGAAGCCAATAGGACTTAATCTAAAAATTCCAAGTTCTCAGGGAGTTGGAGTTGATGTTGAAATACGTTGCCCCTATCTGAGAGATTTGCCCTAGAAAAGGCTGAGCAAGTGCAACCAGAAGCTGATCACGTAATATGCTGTTCTCTTCTCAAGTAATTAACTTGAAGCTGGCAAAACTTCGGAGTAACCCACATACTGTAACTAACGGCCGTGTATTTAAAGGTTCCACCAGTGCTGTCAACATTTGAGCTTGAAGTTAGCCCCACGTTAAAGCTGCAAATAACTACTAGGTACTGGGATGTATCCACATATGTGGATTCGCACTGGGTAGCCGGTAGCTCGACATCTACCTAGGTACCTAGTAGATACTTGGGTACATATAACCGATAGGCAGGTAGACCCCACCATCCCCACCATACCTCACTCAACTTTCAATGCTCATTCCTCGATTCCAACATCCAAGTCCATCTTCTCCAAGCATTGCCAATCACATACATAACAATACCTTTGACACTGAGCCGCTATCTACTTACTTAATGAGTATTGTCTTTAGTGGAAACCTTTTCATTTTATGAGCATCATTGATGCTTCTAGAGCTGGAATCTTTCGTTTGATTCCATTTGTTTTTTATGCATTTCTACTCTCTTCCATCTCTTTCAATCATCTCACCTATTCTACCTTAAACCTCGGTACCTTCTTGTTGCTTTCCAGGTGCCTAGCTAGGTAGGCAACTGAGCATCTGGGGTTTTCGACAACATCTTATGTACTTGAATGGTATTTAATTGCCACAATCGTCGCGCCAACCTGGAATTCAACTCTTCACAAGCTCGATCATCGTGCCGCTACGTATAGCGAGATTTTCCCTGGCAGGTAATTTGTGGCAGCCTAACGTCAAGCCATAAAGGTACCTTCATTTTATAAAATTCCTACATGTTGAAATCTCTAACATTTAAGTTCAGTTTACTACCAACACGCCCTATACGCGACCTGTATATCATCATGGCGACTCCCACCGTGATCAACCCGACTCCCCAAACGATTAACTCGCTTCTATCCAAACTATCTGACCCAGACCCTGATTTTCGGTTCATGTCCTTGAATGATCTTCATCAGATCCTAATTCGATCCAAATCCGACTTCTTGTCCCACGATTACAACACCTCATCTCGCATAACTGACAATCTTGTTAAGAGCCTTGATGATCAAAATGGCGAGGTGCAAAATTTAGCCATCAAATGTATTGGCCCATTGGTGGCTAGAATTCCCTTATCTGTGCTTTCTCCAATGCTAGAGAAGCTCAGTGTAATCGAGATAAAGCATGCGGTCGATAGTTCGCTACCTTCTCTTGCCCTGCGTACCGCTATCACTAGCCTTCCGAGACCTGTACCCGGTGTTACCCCCTCGCGAGAGGTGGTTGAAACCTATGGTGTGATCAGTCGCGTTCTCATTCCCAGAATTCTCGGATACTCCACCACGTCCAAGCCCTCCCAGAAGCCAACTGCTGGATCTTATGGCATACTGGATAAGAATCAGGGTCCTACCGCCGAGTCAGTTGACGTGCTTATCGAGGTGGTTAGATGCTACGGGCCTATGTTACAGCCGCTAGAGGTCGAAAAACTCCAAGAGGTGGTTGTTCAGGTGTTAGAGCAGAGCTCCATGCCGTCCAACGTTAAGAAACGGGCTGTTGTTGCACTTGCCATTCTTGCGCCATATCTCCCGGATGATGTTCTTGGTAACCTCGTCAACAGGATTCAGAAAGCCTTGGAACGACCTAAGCTCAATCCAGTTATACGCCGCCTTTATATATCTATGATGGGATCACTTTCTCGTTCGATTCCATACAAATTCGGTGTATATTTGCCTAAACTTATTCGTTTTGTCTTATCCCCTTTAAGTCAAGAGGAATTACAGAGCCAGCTCGATGCTATCGGCGAAGGGAATGATGAACTCCACCCCGAGTTTAACGAAGTAAGAGAATCAGCATTGGTTGCGCTTGAATCATTCCTGGATTCATGTGGCCTTCAAATGCGAGAATATACAGAGCAGGTAATTGAAGTATGTCTCCGTTATTTGAAATTCGACCCTAACTCAGCAATCGACGACGACGAAAATATGGATGAGGATGGAAATGTCGACTCAGATGATGATGAGGACGATGAGGACGACGAGTATGAAGACGACGCGGGTTTTGATGACGATGATGACGCGAGTTGGAAGGTCCGCAGATTAGCTGCAAAGGCTTTACACACGTTAATTTCTACGCGAAGTACGGACCTCCTAGAGACGGGGACATTATACGGCGAGATCGCATCCCCGCTAGTCAAGCGGTTTGATGAAAGAGAAGAGAGTGTTCGACTGGAGATCATCAGCGCCGTGGCTCTTCTGATCCGTAAGACTGGAGAGGGTGTAATCCACTCTATTTCGGGTGATGAGGAGTCCCTGCATTCTCTCGGAGTTAATAGAAAGCGCCGAAGACAGAGCAGTGGTGGTTTTGTAGTCACCAGCAAGGCTCCTTACTTAGGAGCAACTGGACTGACTTCGCCTACTCGCGAGGCTGTTCCGCCAACGGGACCGCGCGCTGACCTCTCCAAAATAACACCGCAGATAGTTAAGGCAGCGACTAAGTTGCTGAAAGGCAAGCAAATCGCCACAAAGCAAGCAATCGTCAACCTGCTAGACGACTTGATCTCGGTACAAAACGGTGGCCTGGCTGACTACTTTGATCAAGTCATGCAGCCAATTATCGACGTCACCAAGGGCATGGCAGGTGGCGCGAGTTCGACATCTATATCTTTATCAGGTGCTGCCTCCGCCACCTCCACCACTCTACGCGTGGCCGTTCTGCACTTCACGAGTGACATAGCCAAGACTCACTCCTCAAGTCTTTTCCAGCCTTACCTCCAAAAGATTGTTGCCAGCGTAGTTTCTGCTGTACATGACAGATTCTACAAGATCTCAAGCGAGGCTATCCGCACGGCCGAGGAACTAGTCAAGGCCATAACTCCGCCTCGAGCAAGGCTTACAATTCAGAAATACAAACCGGAGTTATATAAATTATACGAGATCATATTTGATCGTGCTTCTGCAATTGACACCGACACCGAAGTGCGACAGCAGGCTATTCAGGCTCTTGGAACCTTGCTTTCAAGGACATCGTCTGCTGATGGAATCGGACTGCTTCCTACCGATAAGCGTCAAGCTGGCTTGGATCTACTTTTGGATCGACTACGGAACGAAACAACTCGCCTCCATGCCGTCCGAGCGATCGACAACGTTGCAGCACATTCTTTAATATCTGGCAGTCTTGATCCAAAGTGGATCCAAAATGTCTCAACGGAGCTCTGCGGCCAGCTTCGAAAAGCAAACCGTGCTCTTCGTGGTGCTAGTATCCAAGCACTGCAGCAGCTGATCCTAAGCCCAGCGGCTAAGGGAAGTATCAAGGCAGCGACAGCCGGCGATATTGTGATGGCTATACTACCCGTGATTAGTACTAACGATAGTTATCTCTTGGGTCCAGCCTTACTTATCGTTGCGCAGCTGCAACTGGAGCACTCGCAACTAGTTTCTACTTCCGCTTTCATCGATCCCCTATGTGAATTACTCAAGAAAAATGTTACCGGCTTGGCGCTAGAGTCTCTCGTCACTCTTGTCACAGCCGTTGGACAGACTGGCATGGGGAAGCCTTTGATGGAGGGTGTCTTACGAGTTGGCGTGGCAGGCGATCCGACCGTAATTGGTAAAGTTGCTGGCGCCTTGTTTGTCGCAAGTGGCGACCAAGTCGGCGTCAAGGTGGAGAGCTTCATTGACGAGCTTTCTAAATCCAGCAAGTTAGCACCGCCTGATACTGCTCGACAAAGCCTCGCATTAGCAATCTTGGGAGAGATCGGTTTACGACTTGGACCCAAGTCTCGTCTACAACCCAACATCTTCTTGGAGCAATTCCACGATGAGCCGGATAAAGTCTCGGTGTCTGCCGCAGTGGCTCTGGGGCGTGCAGGTGCAGGAAACGTGTCCGTGTTTCTACCAGTCATTCTAAACGCAATCAAGACACAAGGAAGTCAGCAATATCTGCTTCTCCAGTCCATCCGCGAGATACTCCATCAGGCAATCGCATCCTCCATTGATATCAGTTCGTATGAAAGCGAAATCTGGCAATTGCTATTTTCGGCGTCTAGTCTCGACGACAACAAGGCAATTTGTGCAGAATGCATAGGGCGCCTGGCTATCATGGAGCCGAAGACTTATATGTCGAAGCTTGAAGTGAGTTTTGAACCACCACCGAAACTAAGAAGGCATATGCTAATTTAAACAGGAACTCCTAAGGGACCCATCGCCGGTATTTAGAGCGGTAGCTGTACAGGCACTTCGATACACACTGCCAGATAGCGACGAATCGTTTGATTTGATGCTTAAGACAGTATTGTATGACATGCTGTTGACAGTGTTAAGCGACAAAGATATGGAGATCCGCCGCCTAGGCATGACAGCACTGAATTCCGCGGCCCATAACAAGCCCGACCTAATTCTACCGCATCTCGGCGAGTTAGTGCCTTACGTCATGGCAGAGTCTGTGATCAAGCCAGAGCTTATCCGCGAAGTTCAGATGGGTCCATTCAAGCACTTCGTCGATGACGGACTGGAAGTTCGCAAGGTATGTAGCCATGATTTGCATGATTCGATTAGACCTATAATAATTGCTAACCAATTTTGATAGAGCGCATACGAGACTCTGTACGCTCTGATGGAGACGGCTTTTTCTCGTGTCAGTTCGCTCGAGTTTTATGACCGCGTTATTGCGGGTCTTAACGATGAAAATGATATCCGATCTCTTTGCAACCTTATGCTCAGTAAGCTGATCGTGATTGACCGCGAAGAGACGACGCGACGCCTGGACCGTGTGGCTGAATGTTATCGCAAGACGTTGTCTACAAAGCTCAGGGATGGTGCGGTGAAGCAAGAGGTTGAAAAGCAAGAAGAAGCTATCAAGAGCGTCCTTCGCGTTACCCTTCTGCTGGTAGAGAAAACTAAGACGATTCTCCCGAGAACGAATACAGAACCGAGTGGGGCGCAGGGGCAAAGCCAGGTGCAGCCGTCGGTGCAAAATCCGATTTGGCAGCAATACTGGGAATGGGTTAATAAGGATTTTGAGCGGCAACTCAAGGCGGTGCGCGATGAGAATAGGGAGATGAGCATGTAAGGGGAAAGGCGGAGGGAAAAAAGAAGGAAGCGACAAGAGTGGTGTGCTACAATGACGATGAATAGAGGACTACCTGAGTAGTAATTCGTTATGACTAGATGAGTTACGGATGAATTGACTACAAGACCAACCTACACTACTGCAATACGCATGCTGTCACTGTTGATTTCAGGGGTTCGTATGGTATTGTACAACTTCAATGCTCTGCTAGGGGTGTAAAGAGCTATGACCATGTTCAGTGGACGAAGCTAAAATAATGACGTATAGGAAATGGATATTAGGTGCATTTAACTGGGTCTAGGACCCACACAAGCTCGGGAGAGGTAGGAATCGTGAACAATACATGACATCGAAGAATTGGAATGGCAGGGACGATGCGCCGTAACGAGTTCTTTTTTTTTTTTTCTTTTTTTTTGTGAGAGCGCAAGGGTGATGGATTTGGTTATTTTGAGTTTGTGCGGCTGCCATTTAGTCAAGAGGGTTGAGATAGATAGAGGTAGGTAGGTACTACTAGTAGTACTTGGTAAGTTAAAAGTCACGGTGTAACATCTTCATTTATTAGCTATCTTCCAGCTGCTTGCTACATTGGAAAGCTCAACCTCGATTTTCTTCACCGGGCCTACATCCCTGGGCATGCTCGAAATTATTGATTTGTCTCGTTGATTTGTCTCGGCAGGGATATGATATAGGCTATCCGATGATCGGGCAGTTAGTTGAAAAAGTGTGTAACGCATAGTTACCTACATAGCTAGCTAGCTACATACCAGAGAAGGAAGAAAAGAAAAAAAAAGAAAGAAAGAAAAGGACACGACTTACATAAGAAGTTACATACCAAACCTTACTCAGTTTTCACTAACCGAGGTGTTTCTTTCTTTCTTACTTTCCTTTTCTTTCTACAGGTATCTTCTTCCTGCACATGTTGCACATCTCTTACTCGCGCTTACGGCTGTACAACACATACCTACCAACCTTCTCATCTGTATCGGACAGCTTGATCATCTCGCTAGTACCGGAGTAACATATCTAAGTACTGAGTCGTGGAAACATAGCTAGCTAGGGGACTTAAGCCGAATAGAGAAGAGAAGAGAATAGACAGAAACAGAGATAGAGAGAACGAAACAAGGAAAATGTCGACTTTTCGTATCGCAACCTCTACCGTCCGCTCCGTTGCGAGACGAGCGGCCCCCGCAAATCGATATTCTGCGGTGCGGTCGGCTGTCCGGAGAGGCTATGCGTCGGGGAGCAGCAACCCCGGCAGCTTTGGGGCGGAGAAGACGAGTGAAATGCCTTGGTGAGTGTTCCTTCTCGCCATTTCACCGGGATACAACACCTAAGACATACCTGGCTGGGCATTCAATTGCGCAGCTACAGCTATATGATAGCAATTGAAGGCAATGGCTTTGTTGTTACCTACCCAGCTCTCCCTTTGTCCCAAGCCACCTAAGCCACCTAGTACATAGAAATACCCAGAGCTAGCTAACACAGTCGACAAAACAGGCTCATAGGCTCCGTCGGCTTCACCGTCCCAGCCCTAGCATGGCTGATCTACACCAATCCGAGCAAGGGCTCGAGCTCTAAAAGTGCGCATAAGAAGCATGATGCGCAAGCACACGAAGAGCACAACGACGACACCGACGAAGCCCCCGCATCCTCCGAGGAGGCGAACGTTCCTCTCCCCGATACCTCATCCCCTGCCGCCTCCTCCTCTACAGAAGAAGAAGCCGCGTCCTCTTCCTCCTCAGACTCCCCACCCCCCTCCTCCACAACCCCCACCAGCCAGCTCCCCGGCACCACAGACGCCAACAAAGCGCCCACCTCGCCACCGGGGCAGCAGGTTAACCCGGCGCCCGTAGACACGGGGGATATATCGGAAGGCGGTGATGAGACGGTGGAGGGGAAGCGGAGGGCGAAGGATGAGTACAAGGAGATGATTCGGAAGAAGGACACGAGGGTAGCGACGAGCGCGAGTGATTTGCCTAGTAAGAAGACTGCGGGAGAGGGCGGGAGGGAGGATTCTTAAGGGGAGAGGGTATGGAGAGGGGGGGGATTTATGGGGGGAGAAGGGAGGATGGGTAGAGGGTGAGATGAGATGAGATGGATGTGAGGGAGTTTAAAGGAGTGGGGGGAAATGAGAGGACCGAGGGCATGAGGAAGTCACAAGGAAGTACCTAGTGTGCTGTGGTTACCTAATATTGTACTTGTATCTTTCTTTCTCGTTTTCTGGGGCGCAACACTGCTTAGGGCTCTGGGGATCGGTTGCCTTATTACCTATGGGTAACACTGTAACGGTATATATAGATCTATCTAGGCAAAAGACAACCAACGGACGGTCCAGGGCATTAGGAAACTCTCTCTCTCCCCTCATCTTTCTAGGATAGGATGGGATGGGATGGCACGTGGGGTCGGATATAGGAGTTCTTCGGTTTACCTACCTACCTAGTACTTGGGTGCTTACACTATTTGCATTAGAAAGGGGGCGGGGCTCTAAATAGGGGTTTTGGGGGTGGTGGTAGATTTAGTTATTTAGGATGTTGATTAGGTATAATGGAGAGGAGAGGGTGAGAGAGATACTAGGTATTGTGATTATGCTGAGTTTGAGTTATATATGTGGTGTTGTGTTATGATAGGTATGTATGTTGTTGTGTTATGATAGGTAGGTATGTATGTTGTTGGTTTTCTCGGAATTGTAACAAAACAAATATACAGTAAAAACGTCATGCTCCCGGGGATTAGGTATATGCCGTACTTAGTACTGATATCACATCAGCCAGGGCAGACAGAGAGAGAGAGGAGGAGTAGGTTAGGTTAGGTTAGTTTGCGCAAACTCCCTTTTCATAACTCACTCAACTCACTCAACTCACTCACTCACTCACTCACTCGCTCAATCTTGGGTTCTCTTGTGCTGCCGACTACTGATCTTGGTAACTAACTACCTAGTACACCGGCGTGTCTATCTATCTATCTATCTATCTATTTATCTATCTACCTGCCCAGTAACTACCTACCTACCTACCTACCTACCTAGCAGCAGATTCAATAGATGCAGTAGATACAGTAGATATACCTAGTGTGGTGTGACATAACTAGTTATATAGGTATAGTAAAGCATACCTACCTACCTACCTACCTACCTACCTAGACGGGCAGATCGACACATACTTATACATACGCACATCGGCCAGGCCAGGCCAGGTACAGTAAGTACCTAAGTATGTATGTACAATACCTAGTAGGTTAGGCAGATGGATGGAAGCACTCAAGGTAAGAAGAAGCAAAAACGGACACCACAAGCACAAGCAAGAAGACGAAAATGAAGAAGAAGAAGAACAGATCGAAAATTGTTCCCAGAAGCGGCAAAACACACTAGTGATTATACACTCTCTGCACTTTTACATATCTTCCTTTCTCTTTTCTTTTCTTTTCTTTTCTTACTTTCTTTACTTTCTAACCTAACTCACATTCGTCCTGTCTATCCGTCTTTCTTCACAACCCACTCACCCACCCACCCATTCGTACTAGGTAGGCGAGGAAAGATAGAAGGAAAATGTGTACCTATCGATCGAGCAGGGAAGCAAAAAAAAGAATTACAACATTACAATCCTGTAGCGTTCTTTCTCCCATCTCCGTTGTGCCTTGTGCCTTTCGTCCGCTACCCCTACCTCCTACCTATCCGCTTCCCTATTTTTTTCTCTCTGAATCCATTGCCAATAGCTACTGGTGACCCATCGTGTGTGTGTGCATGCTTGGCATTTATCCTCCTCTCCTCCTGCCATTCCCTCGTCGAAAATCTGCCGTTGTTTACTCCTTAATGCAAAATTATTTGCAGCCGATATGCAGATTGGAACACGTCTAGCGACGTATGGTACAAAGGAAATGTATGTAATTTGGTTTTCTTGATGAGTTGTACTGTGGAATTGTCATGTCAACTCTTCGGAGGCATGTCGTCAAAAAGTGTAAAGTAGTTGTGTATTCCCATTTGGTTCTATCAGATAGTGTGAGGGTGATGTGATTGATTGATTGTCTGAGGGTTATTTAGATGAGACACCGAATTAATTGTTTGAGATCCGATGGATACTTGGGATTCACGTTGTCATAACGGCCATTCAATATCATAAAACACGTGAAAGTACGTGAACAAGACTTGTAAAGGTAAGGCAACAGGCAACACATCATTGCTCCATGGCCAAAGTATGTCGAGGCGGTCTAGACGTAACCTACCAAAGACCTCTATCGTGGGAACCGGTCCAAACTAAACAGACTGGTAGAGTAAGAGGGGCTCGCCAACGTTTTCGATCTCGGGTATTGTGCATTTGAGATCAAAGGCCTTGGATAAAACAATCTTAAAGATCTATTCAAACAAAAAAAACAAAAGTGGTTAGCATCTTGTTACTCCAAAACACTAGTAGGTGGGTAGGCAAAGCCTCAAAATGGTTACAATGTTTGAATAGATGCACTAACCTTCTGGACGTTGATGCTGTGGCTCGTGCTGCTGAAAATAAGAGCAGCTCGCATCGCCTTGGCAAACCTCTTTGCCTAGTACAACTGTTAGCTGCATGAATGGATGTAACTGTCAACCTTAACCTTACCTGATTCGAGATCTCCTCTTGGTCCTCTCGAGGAAAGTTGACGAAGTGATCATATTTCGTACCGACCAAAATCGGAATGGCCGTCTTGTTGAACCCTCGTCCTTGACGATACCATTCCTTGATACTGTTCAGTGTGCTCTTTCGCGTCAAGTCGAACATGAACAGAATAGCAACTGCATCATTGCAGACCAGAGGTAGCATGTTCACGAATTCTCTTTGACCACCCAAATCCCATATACTGAAGGTGATCTCGGTATTTCGGATGCTAATCGTCTTCTCCATGAAGTTGACGCCCAGTGTCTGAATGTAATCCTCGTCCCAGCTGCCTTCAACATATTTCACCATCAAGGAAGTCTTGCCAATCTGTGCATCGCCGACCATGCCGACCTTGATCACAACATGGTTGCGGGTATTGCGATCCGCACCGTTGGTATCCCGTGGTGCGGTATCGCTGTATTGTCTTTCGCCGGTGTTGGACATGGATGATGCTGGTCTGGGTATGGACTGAGGGGGAGGTTCGTATGGATGGGTTTCGTATGGAGGAGTGTTCGGGTCGACGTCATCTGAGTGTGCGTTGTTGGCTAGGCCACGGTCGAGGGACTGCGATTGTCGATGATGTGGCTCGTGAAGAATGCCTGGATCACCTGATAGCTGCGGAGACCCTTCGATGCCACCGAGGGTATCGTCGGGGATCTCGTGGGGCGCAGGTGCAGCAGCCGCAGGTGCGGGTATGTCGAGGGGTTCTTGATCCATTATATCTAAGGCGTCGTGGAACTGGGCTCCAGACCCCGCCGAGAACGTCGAAGAATCCAGATTGAAGACTTTTTTTTCAATGAAGAAGATGACGAAGAAGTCGAGGTATTGACTATGAATCTAATCAAGTGGGGGTGTGATTAATGGAGAGGTAAGGAATGCGAAAAACGAAGTTAAAAGTGAAAAGATTGAGAAGGTCTCAGATCAGCCCCGTGTCTGGCTTCATCGGGATTTGTCTTGGAATGGGCGACGAAGGACGACGAAAGGATAGAAGGGATCAATCCGACGGGGTATGATGATATCTGGACCAGTCGACTACCTATCTATGGTCACGGGTTAGTCCTGATGGCTACCAAGTAAACGAAGTAGGTACCAAGGTTAAGTAAGGTAAGTGTCGATTTAATACGCTATGCAAGATGGAAATCGATTACCAGCCTCTAAAGGTTAAGGCTGTCGATCCCAGGATGCAGCTGGTAGGCTGGTAAGGCGTTTAAAAAAAAAACCAAAGGGAAAGGAGAGGACGGAGACGGGGGGAATGAGAGACGGGATAAACGGGGGGGTGGAAACGGGGGACGAGGCCAGATGTGCCGAGTGGTGATAATGTGATATGAATAATGAACAATCCTTCAATGGCTTCAATGCTCTTCACTTGGGAAATGCAGGGTTTATTTAGTAGCTAGCATTTGTGCATACATACCTGTACCTTTTTGTACTTGGAGCGGTTCAGTCCAGATGTCCGTGGTAGCGTAGAAGGATTTGAAATGGAGATTTGGATGGATGAAGCGTGATGATGAATGGGTCATGGAGAGCTTGTAAAGCTTCAATGCTCTTCAATGTTAGCAGGCACTGCACTGGGCTTGCTAAGGCTTGCTGGACAGCCTGAACTTGCTGGACAGGGCTGGCAAAGTATCAATATGTGGGTAACATTATGTCAGGTTGGCTACCGATGCGGGATCCCGGGAGATGTGACGGGGTCGCCAGTGGGACCATGTTCAAGGTACGAATGAGGTACATACAATTTGGTTGAGCTTAGGCCTGGTGTTCTTGCCGGAGCATGTATTGTAGAAGTTGTTTGGTGGGGTGAGGGTTGTAATAGTGGGTGGGTTAGGTACCGTATTACAGAATTCCAGGGCTATGTAACTAATATGTATACAACGGCGGGGAGCACTTGTACATTGAAGAATCCAATATTACATATGTAAATTCAAGCTCTTCTTCTCTAGATGTCTCTGTTTCAATAATTCTATTTATTCATACATGATTGATTTCATATGCTTGTAAAATCTAGGGCGCCTAAGTGGGTTGTATGTATGCACATCCGTATAGCGACCTATTTACCTGGCGCCAACGATAATCAACGAATAGGATACTAGAACACCAGGATGGATGGGATGTTCGCTCAACACATCCTACGCGCGACGCGAAACCTCACCTCGCAAAAAATGGGAAACACGAAACCGTGGTAGTAACGATAGTAACAATACATAATAGTCAAGTAGCCTATTATGTGCAACACCTTGGAAGACAAGATCATCGATCCCGATTAGTCTGTTCCTCGATGTTGTCCACAAGATATCTCTAAGTAGTAGAATTATTGAATGGGGAGATGGACATTGGATGATTTTATTGTCAGCAGACAAGCAGAAAGCAACCTAGGCAGTTGTTGTTGACGTTTTCTGTTGTTATTGGTGCCAGATGGAGTGTTTTCAATTTTCATATTTGTAAGATAGGTGCCTAATACATACCTACATAATGCTATGTACATATGAATGTGTTGTTGCTGTTGTTGACGAGGGGCACCTAACTTAGACAGGTTCGAAAGGTAACGCATGAATTACTGAGAGGACCAATCAATCGTGAAACATATTCAGCCAATCAATTCAATTCACCGATATGCTCATAATGAATGTCTCTTATCAATTGAGGTTTAAAATGTCAAGCCGAGTTTCATCATGACGCGGGGCTCTTGTCATTACCAGGTATCTCTAATTGGCTAATCGGTTATCAAATGATGTACTACTACTAGTAGCTAGCTGGCGTAGCTCACACTGTCAAGAACTGTGTAGCACAATGCCATCCTACATACAAATTGTACAGTGTGAACTCTTATATCGGATAACTCTTCGGCGTCCCTTGTTCGATAATCGTACCAGCCTTACCTAACAATTTTCAAAGTACCTATCTAGTGGTGGTATCATCGATACGATACATTGATACGGATATCAGTTACACAAAGCTTCAAAGAAAAAAAAAGGAAGGA
Organism: Hypoxylon fragiforme; assembly: GCF_022984875.1. Classification (NCBI taxonomy): domain Eukaryota; kingdom Fungi; phylum Ascomycota; class Sordariomycetes; order Xylariales; family Hypoxylaceae; genus Hypoxylon; species Hypoxylon fragiforme. The sequence continues at coordinate 490,646 of NW_026054760.1, forward strand.
GAAGAAGCTTTTACCGCAACCGCAACAAACTCTCTCTTCCACATTCTCAAGCTTCACTACACACTCCAATAACCAAATCAAATATGGCATCAATTGCGCGATGCCTTCGGGCAGCTAGACCATCCACTCTCTCGAGACTAGCACAAACACCATACATAACATCAAACTGGCAACCGGCCTCGTTGCGAGCATTCTCTGTCTCGCCGATAAGTAAGTAGTAACTCTCCGATGTCGCCAATCTTTAACCCCAAAACCACTCAACATCATCACATCTACCCTTCACAATTCCAAGTATACACAAGCACGCCCCCACGCTCGAAACAAATCCAAATACTGACCGTCGACTCAACACCACAGGAGACATCCGCAAATACACCAAAGACCACGAATGGATCGACCTGAACGCCGACAAGACCGCCGGCGTGATCGGGATCTCGGAGTACGCCGCCGAGGAGCTCGGCGACGTCGTGTACGTTGAGCTCCCCGCGGAAGGCAAACAGGTGAGCGCGGGCGACGCCATCGGCGCCGTCGAGTCCGTCAAGAGCGCCGCCGACATCAACGCCCCCATCGCCTGCACCGTCACCGCCATCAACCTCGCACTCGAGGAGAAGCCCGGCACCATCAACCAGGTCCCCGAGGACGACTCCCACGGCGGCGGCTGGATCGCCAAGGTCCAGGTCGACGAGCAGGGCGTCAAGGACTTCGAGGCGCTGATGGATCCCGAGGAGTATAAGGCGTTTACTGGGGTCGAGCATTAAGGTGGAGGTGGAGGTGAAGAGGGGGGAGGTTCTGTGCGATCGCAGTCCGTTTGAAAGGGTTTGGAAAGTTCCGTCAGAAGGATGGAGAAGAGGGTATGGTTTAAGAGGAACAAGGGCAGGCAGGTGTTCACCGGAAACGGGACATGTCATATTTTCAACAACTGAACGAGAAGCAGAGAGAACGGGCTCAACCTTGTATCATTAACTCGTTTGGGGTATTATGAGACCATAGGTGGCCCTCATCATCCATGGTGCGATATCATATCTGCACAGATTTCTACCTACATAAAAAAAAGAAGATGGTTGCATAGATGGGGATTGCCCATCATCATGATTTCTATAAAGCATATCCGTCCCAGTCATCAGTCATCTAACGTTTTCTATTTTTTATAAACCCAAGTCTCTAGAAAGTACATGCTCCCGAATATGCTACTAGGTATGTTTTCTTTTTGGTATAGATTTCATAGCTGTTGGAGGAAAGTAAAAAAAAAAAGAAAAGTCTCTACGCCGGCACCCACGGCTGCGCGCTATCCCGACTCGCCTCGCGGTCCGCATTTATCACGTCGAGGATCTTCTGCGCGCCGCTATCCGTCAGCTGCTGCGCGACCACCTTCCCGAACGCCTCCGCCTCCTCCCGCGTCTTGACCACCGCCGCGTTGTCCGCGTCCACCGCCTCCGTGCCCTCGACATTGACCACCGTCGCCGCCAGCCTCAGCTTCCCGTCGTCGCCGACCCAGCTCGTCTCCACGCCGATCGGGATGCTGCACCCGCCCTCCAGCGTGCGCATCAGGCTGCGCTCCGCCTCGCACGCGAGCATCGCGTCGTGGTCCTGAAGCGGCGCCAGCAGCTTCAGCGTGCGCTCGTCATCGCCACGCGCCTCGATGCCCAGACCCCCCTGGCCAACGGCGTGCAGCATGCCGCCGCCCTCGGTGCCGCTCTCGAGGTACTGCGATATGCGCGCGCTGAACCCCATGCGCAGCAGACCCGCCGCGGCGAGGATCAGCACGGAGTACTCGCCGTCCTCGGCATCGAGCTTGCGCAGCCGCGTGTCGATGTTGCCCCGCACGTCCTCGAAGCGCAGGTGCGGGTATCGCCGCCGGATCTGCGCCATCCGCCGCACGCTGCTGGTCCCGACGACGGCGCCGGCCGGCAGGTCAGAGAGCTTCTTGTACCTGTCACCGAGCGACTGCTTGACGACGACCACGTCCCGCGGATCCTCGCGCGGCGTCACGCACGCGAGCACGAGCCCGTCGGGGAGCACCGTCGGCATGTCTTTCAGCGAGTGCACGATCATGTCCAGCTCGCCGACGCGCAGCTCGGCCTCGAGCTCGTTCGTCCAGAGGCCCTTGCCCCCGAACTTGTACAGGGCGGTGATCTTGTCTATGTCGGCGGAGGAGTGCATGCCCCGGATCTCGAAGTCGACGGCTGGGTGGAGTTGGCGGAGAGCTGTGACGACGTAGTCGGCTTGCTTGAGGGCGAGGGCGGACTTGCGCGTGCCGACGCGGATGAGGGGTTTGGTGGAGGTGGAGGTGGAGGAGGAGGAGGGGGTTATCACGGGGTGGGTTGCTGGGGTTGACATTTTGGGAGAGTGTTGGTTGTTAGTGATGGAATTGATATTAGGTTGAGAGTTTTGTATAGATGGCGATATGTAAGTACGTAGGTTAGGTATGTATGTCTCAATATCTATGCGCCGTTGAGGATGGCGGTTGTGGGGGATTTTGAGCGCTTAGATTTAACGATTTTTTTTCAAGCCTTCAATTGGAAAACTGTGTAACTTTAGAGCCTCGTTATTCTGGTATGTACATGTAGTAGAATCGAGATGGCAAAGTTCAATGGATGAACTTGTGAAGCGCATACATAGAACTCGGGCGGCTTAAGATAATGTTCAATGCAATTGGAACACCGGAATCTTCGGCGGGGTACTGGATAGATAGGTATTGTATTGTACATTACTGAGCGACCACTGCGGGGCACTACGCTGCAGAAGTCGGAGGAATTATCGATAAAGGGTTTAACTACTAGTTACTAGTAGTACATATTTAGGCCCCGATCGGAATCCTTCTTAAACTGCCTCTTAGAAAGTGGAGAGGTACATTCGAATGCATAAAGAATATATGGGTCCAGAATGTATCTTTTCATCCCCTGCGATTCTCTTCCAGAATTGAACCTTTGGAGCCAGAATTCAACCTCTGAGGTTACCGACCGCAATATTCAAATTCAAATAATCCAAATAAATTCAAATAAATTCAAATAAAATTCAATTTAATAGCCACCTTTATAAACAAATATTCATTAGAACGCTATAAAATTGACTAATAATTAAGCTTTTCTTTAAGAATTTTATCTATTTAAATGGACTTTATCTATTTAAAAGAAGTGTTTATTCTCAAAAAACAATGCATATTTGACCCACTTTGTAAGGTCGAGTTTAACGTAAGACCCTACCTTTCAACCGCCTCTTAAAAAAGGCCTTATTTTTGAGAAAAATGGAGACGCTTTACTTGATGTAGTTTAGTTTTTGACCCAATTTAAAAGATACCTGCCAAGAGGCTCTTAAAATCGTTACAGGGATCTTACAGAATTTGTGCAAATAGCTTCCTAGCTGTTTTAAGTAAGGTGTTGTTTTTATGTTGTGGCTGATGACTTTTATGACCAAAAACCCACTTTATAGTAGGGATATTTAAGTAAGAGGCAGTTTAAGAAAGATTCCGATCGGGGCCTTACCTAGTAAAGACAGGCAGGGAGGCAGGGAAGCAGGGACATTATCTGCACGTGCGAGCGGCTGCTGCCGTGTGTCAGTGCCATCTCATGTGTTACAGAGGTTAGGTAAATGCATGTAACTTAACTCTATGCACATAACCAGCGTAGTCAAGTAAAGTGTATTAACCTCTTCACATTTTACTTTTTAAAGGCGTTGGCTTTGTTGGCTTTGTTCGTGTCTCATTTCCAACTTACCTTGATACTATGTATTCGCAGGTTGCCAGCATACATGGAATATCGTCAAGTCAAAATAGTTAATCTCAGCTCAGCCTAGGATTGAGGACTACAGGGTTCACAATCTTTGTTTTATACTACTACCAACTACACCCTGGGTATCTAAAATCTCCGTTTCGAATGTCTCCTAATTCCCGCGAGACATCTTCAACCCTCCGAGATGAGACTATCCTTACATAGTAGGCTGGGCGGGTAGTGGAATATGGGTGGTAAACAATATTCACAAACATCCATATCCATGGACGGATCGATCCTATCTTCCCGATTCGAAATGATTGCTAAACTATGACCTATTGTCCTAGCGTGTAATCTTTAGTATCGTCGGGCTGGCCTCCGGATTATTCCTTGATTCAAGTCAAGGATAATTCTAGAACTATGACTTCTCTGTGGTGCAGATCTCGCTACATTAGCTGCATCTCATCTTTGACTATGCAGAACAACGCATATGCATCAAGATCCTGTACAATACTAGATACGTAACCAGTACCTAGTATTATTACCTAGGTTCGCAACAGTTAACTCGCCGAGGCCACGATCTCGCCCTTCGGGTGTTACGCCTCAACCTCATCAGGGGAAGCACGGGTGCTACTGAATTCGTCACCCATCCTATACGGGAACCTTTTCCCAAACCAGAACCCCACGATGTTGCACTTCGTCGTGTGTCTGCGTGATGCCGCACAAACATGCTAGAACGGATTATGGAGTCCATCTTGGATATATCCAGCCAAATATCTAATGCAAGCTCCCACGTCTTCGATGCTTCGCCTTTCACTTCCATATGAGGTATCCAGCCATATCACGAACATGTTCCACCAAGACGTGTCCAAGTATCCTAGACGTGTAGGTCATTCTGCTTTTGTTGCCTGTAACGATCGTTTCCGTCAGCACTATACGTTCCATTACCATCTCCAGTTGGCTTATACTCCCTCTGTGCGAAGACCTATAAAAGGTCATAAGATCGTGGCGTGCTTATAGATTTGCCGAGAACCAAGCAAACAACCTTCCTCCATTTAATCAAGATATCATTACACATATAGAAGAACCTAAAGGACATCACTTTTTGAATATGAGACTATACGCTCTTTTCAGTTCTATCCTCCTAGCCAGCTCGGCTCTGGCGAAGACGGGACTCTACCCACGGGCTGACCCCACGGGTTCTTCGGTGGCGCCCCCTCTTCCACCCACCGGTGAACCCCCTTCTCCTGGGGGGTCATCGTCAACAGGCACCGCCCCCGCTCCAGTAGTAAGCAGTTCTCCGGGCGGTGGTCCGAAGTGCGGCAAAGGCTATACCTACTGCGGGTACATGCTCACCTCTAGCGGCCATAGTACGTATATCCTACCACTTACCTCTACGTCCCTAGAAGGAAATCTCATTACTAACCGCTCTCTAGACTTCGCCCCCAACGACGTTAGCAAGGCTTACTGCAGCGGTCTCCAGGAGCTCTGCGTCAATGGCAAGCCCAAAACCGACGTGTCCCAGGCTGTCTTCGTCTGCATGAACGAGCAGCCGTCAAGTGTCGAACTCCTGTGCGCGTGCAGCGGAAAGTGTCGCAACGATGCTGAGAGCAATTACATCGCGCATTGCGATAAGCCTTGCATCAATAACTGAGTCCTGGTACGGGGATGCATACCTAGTCAAGGTGGGGAGGGAAGGTGGCCGGAAAATGAGGGTGAGGTTCTCGTACACTCACTTTATATCCTTGGGATTAGGATAGGGATAGGGATAGGGAGGTTGTGGTGTATTTTAGGTTAACGTGAGCTGAGTTCCGTAGTAGTAGCAGTAGTAGTATGCGACACCACTCGTTATTATGTGTTTTGATTGGCCATTTTTTCTCTGATTGGTTTGCAACTCTTCCATTAAATGGGATGTTTCGAAGTTCCTAGATATTCTTCAGAAGAAAGTGCTGATAAAGGGGCCACCCAGTAATCAATATGAGCTTTGCCGAGATGGAGGCCTAGAATAGGCATGTTTATGCGTGAGACCAGCGGATTTGATATTGTAACCATCACCCAACCAACTAATCGGGGCAGTATGAAGGCCCATTAGATTGAAATGATGGGCGTGGTATACTTAGGTAGAAGCAGCACGCGCGAAAGATTAGCTCGTGAAGTGTGACGATGAACTGGCTGCACTTGTTGAGTCATATCTAAACTAGATAGTGATATAGGGGCAGCTACACCGTAGCTCATTTGCTATGTATTCTCCATCTTTGGGAAACTTCCCTTTGCACGAAGAGCTAGTAAGTCACCTAGGCAGCTCGCCAGAACTTGCCATGCTCAGTACCGGGCTCTCCGGGGAAAGAGCTTGGAGAACATCATTGGAAGGACATTGGCTGCGTTACGGTGTTGGCGGGTTGCGAGCTACGCTAAGGTCAAAGAGCCTTTGTTGATGGTAAAAGTAGCGGCATGATAGATGATCATATAATTCCCATAGTCGGGAATAAGATACCTAAAATTGAAATATCATTCTGGCGCATCTGGTTGGATACATAAACGGCGATGGTCCGAGGACGTTGTTGAGAATAGGATATATTGAGGCTCTGGTATACGATCCAGGGGTTCAGGGGTAGCGGGGTGAAGGCCGTACATACGACCTATCACCGATTAACACTATGGAAATCTGCATATGGGTGCGATTAGTTTCGCCGATTCCGTAGCCCGATTCATATGATGTCTAACCATTTGATTGAATTTACCTGAGGGAATTGTCTCGTTTGCTCCGGGGAAACATGTTTGCTCGGCGACGGCGGTAGTAACAATAACCCAACCTGCGTAGCAATTCGTAACATACCCAAATATTGACCGAAATAAATATATGTATGATACGTTCCATCGACCAAACGGTCCGCTATTTATTCGAGGCACGGCGGCTAGTTAGGAATAGCCGAGCGGCGCAGGTCCGTAAGCACACCCGTCAGCCCCCCCTTCTGCAAATAAGGGGCGGGCTCAGCCTCTGAAGAACGCTAGATTAATTGGCTTGCGAAGGACCACTACCACTGCTGCCTAGCCAATGAGGGAACGGAGCTGAACGGGTTAACGTGGGCCAACGATCTCGAGATCGCGCCGCCCGATGTTGGTTGGTTGTTTCCACTTTCCGCCTGGAGGCTGACCGCAGCTTCGTATTGATTGCAGCGCTCCGACCTCGTGTCGATCACAATGCTTGGTTCGAATTGTTAGCTTTGAATGAGTGAGGGTGCATGTATGACGAAATATTGAAATTTCGGGATTTACTACCTTGTAAGCTTTGTGTCTTTTCTCTTTTTTTTTTTCGCTTTCAGGCACACACACACACTCGGTCATACGCCGTTGCCACCGAGAAACATAAATAAAACCGATCGCCAGTTACTGAGAGGGAACATTGTCATTGATCATCAACAACCACACATTAATCACACTCATATCTTAATTATAACATCTCTCTAATATTTAATTAAATATACCTTGACATCTCTTCGATATCACACATTCACATCCCACCACATCTACCTTCCACCACCAAAAAATATCACAGTCAAAATGCTCGCCTCCCTCACCACCCTCACCCTCCTCGCCCTCGCCAGCGCCTCCCCCCTCAAGCGCACCACCACCACCACCAGCCCCGCGCTCTCCCGCGCCAAAGCCTACAACCTCCAAGTACAACTCCTCGACCCGTCCAAAGACCTGACCCCCTCCATCGCGGGCCACTACATCGGCACCGCGCACGTCGGCGCCGGCCAGAACATCGCCATCATCGGTAGCGCCACCGACGCCGGCGCCGCCCCCTTCTACACGAACGGCACCTCTGACGCCGCCGCCAGCGACGTGCTCAACGATCTCGGCACGTCGTTCCCCTGGGGCATCAACGTGCTCGCCAAGGACGCGTCCGACGCAACGTACCCCGGCGAGCACGGCGTCAGCGTCAACGTCGGCGGCGGCAGCCTCGGCGTCGGCGTCGTGAGGCAGGGCGGCGGTAATGATGCGGGGAGCGTGGTGCTGGGGGGTCCCGCGCCCGGCGGCTGGGCGGCCTGCGAGAGGTTCGTGGGCTACACGCGGTCGAACATGACGGTCGTGCGCTACGTGTACGAGGGCGAGAGCGCGCCGGCGGACTGTGTGGGGATCAGCTTCAGGCCGCTGTGCGCGGCGTTGCCGGATCTGCCGGCGGGCTCGGAGTGGACGCATGAGTTTGTGCAGGAGGTGGACTGTGTTGTGCCGGCGCAGTAAGGAAGGGGGGTTTGTTTTGGATGAGAAGATGGGCGATGGATTAGTTGGGTGGGGAAAATTAATGCATGGGGAAAAAAAAAAAAGAGGTGGGAGAACTGCTTATGATATGGCATGTGGCATCTGAATCTGGGAACCCCATTACACAGGAGGCAGCGATGCATCGTGAGGGTTGGCTTATCTACGGATGATTCGATGGGTTGGGATTAATGAGGGTTTTAAAAAGCATAAATATGGAGGGCGAGCTATTGCTTCGACCTCGGTAATATCATGGTAATCTACCTACCTAATCTTCCGAAGGAAAGCAAGAGATTGACTCTTGCAGTTGCGGAGTGAGATGACTTGCTGGATACTGATAGCTATAACCTGCTTACTACGTAAACATCTAGCCAGTCATCGACTAAAATCTTAAAACAATCAAATCAATGATACCTACCTAACCAACGTTGTCCCATGGCTAAAATGTGAACCTGAGTATAAGCATTTAAGAGGCCTTGCGGTACTGCAGAGATTCTAATAGGGGTAGGGAGGTGGGTGTATCGCATCTTGAGTAGTAACATCTAATTGCCTTAGTTTCATTTTTGTAGTGTTGAACTCCAAGTGTGAATATGCATGGCATTCCTTCGAGCCCTCCGCATTGTAGATCATCTGAGTCAGCGCTGAAACTACAATATCTACAGGCCTGGCTCTTCTCGCCAACTTCAACCCATTTGCTAGTTCTGAATCCCTACCTTTATGTACCTATAACCATCATCGTGTTGTATTCTTCAAATTACCACCATGGCGCAGCCTGGCGAATACCCCTTCTACACAATCCACGACCAAGAAAACAAGCCCAACGGCAGTTACACGGTCTACGCCATCCGCATAGACTCCGACGACGGACGGGCCTACAAAGCCCTCTCCACCCACGCCGAGCGCTTAGCCTTCATGCGCGAGCGTGCTCACGATAGTTGGAACGCTGTCCAGGCTGACAGTGCTTTTTTAGAAGATAACGTGGCGGGGAAGACGTATGTCATTAAGATGGATACCCCTGAGTATGAGGGGTTGCAGAAGATGCTGATGGAGGATGGGGGTTGTTGGCCGGAGGGGACGAGGGAGTTTGAGGATATGGTGAGGTACTATAAGGAGCATGCTACGGAGATTGAGGAGGCGCCGGTGGGTTGCTGTGATAGAGAGGCATAGTACACGTGCCTATCTGGGTTTTATGGCATTATCAGGTGGTCGAAGTGTGACCATCTAAATTGTTCGATCGCCTGCCTTCCTGGTATATAACCTGGTATCAGGCACTATTGCTCATGCCAGGGGCTCTTGTAGACATGAAGGGGATAGCTTGTGTGGAAGGCACACGATGGATTAGCCTCTATGATAGTTAGTCTGTGTACTATGTGTACCTAGAGAGACACTTACTTCGTAGGCCATGAAAGACGCACAGCTGCAATATATACAGCGTAGGCAACCTCGTTGACCATACCTAGTATTGCCTCCATGTTTAACTGTACCAAGTACTTAGTACCAGATGGAAAGATACATAGGTACCTACGTAAGCTTGTAACCTTATTTCTTCGATCACGATATGCACATTTGGCGCCTCAGGCATCACCAGGCTCACCGGCGAAACCATTTATCCTAGGAACCCAGGAACCTCCACACCGAAGTTAAACTTATAGGTCCCCGGAAACCAACAACTACCACTTCCTGGGTGAGAACCTGGGTACCTGGGTTTTCAACCTAGGTTGGCTCAGTGGTGAGGTGCGAAAACCACCAGGGCTCCCCAAAGAGTGCGGGTTCAGAACGAAAACCACTGTGGGACGCCCGAGGGTGCGGGTTCAATCCTACCACAAACTTTTTGTTTTTTCTTTTATTTTTTATTTTTTTCTATTTTTGCCCACCTACACCTATACAGTGAAGCTATTCATACCTTAAATCCCCTCCCGCCCCCATTTATTTTATTTTCCTAGCAGTGCCTTCCGGACCCATTCAAAAAGATTCTACAAGTCCACTACACAAAAATGCACGCAAATCTGTGACTTTGGGAGGATCCTCCTCAATGCGGCTCCTTGGTAACTGCCGACTCAACTTCTGTCAGCACTAACTCACCCCCCTTACTCTTCCGTAAGGCTCGCCTCATCTCCATGTCGTGTCACACATTTACTTCGAAACCGGTCTAACATTATTATAGGAGCCATATATTGGCCATCTGCTCACCTGATAACCTAAACTTGCACTTTGTAGATAGCAGTTGCGTGGTGTGTAAGCATTGCATGTATGTGTCGTACTTCGATTGGTAGCCTTGCGCTTCTCAAGAGATAATGGGAGCTGCAACTTTGTCTCCAAGAACGCCCGACTCTTATGGCTCAAACCAGAGTCACATTAGTCTAGCATGCAAAGCGACATTTTCCAATCCTAGTGGAGGTACGCGATATCTACAGCCTCATTTTCTCTACCTCCGTCGAAGACGAGGGCTAGGTACCTAATTATGATCATGTGTCAGACGCCGATTGTCTTGGCCCTTATAGCATCATGCCTCACATTTCTTTTGGCATAGCTTTTGGAATATGCACAGCTTTACTATCTGGTACCGACTAGTATATAAACTACCCGTACCTCTACTCCTCGTCGGAAGTCTCTTACCTCGACATCACATTCAAGCCGTATAAGCTACCTACTTGCTCAGAAACCATACCCAGCACACATAACACCAATCCATTTTTCTAGCCTTACAACAATCCACCCAACATGCCCCAGTACGAGGCCACTTGCTCAGGTTCGAAGAAGGCCAGCTGCAATTGCACCGAGTTCTCGTCTGACGAGAACAGCTCGCTCTGTGACAACTGCCACCACTACGATTGGGGTAATTATTCCTACACCTTTCTCTCTAGAATGCGTGAAAGCTGACTGGACTGTTGTAGTGCACACCGAGAAAGACACCAAGGAAGACACCAAGGAAGACACCAAGAAAGACTGATGTGTTGGGATATAGTGCTAAAGCTGGGCTGGAGTGAACGAGACAGCTCCTGGCTGCCATGACGCTGTGTTTATTCGCCGTCCTAGCGGGAAATCCCAACCTGGGAATTATCTCGAAGTCTCGTCTGGTAGGGGGTTTATGTCTTTGTACTTGAAGTAGTTAGGAAATGATACACAGAGGGGGCTCAACAGACTCTTTCGTACCTCGCTTTGCAACGCCCATGTACTCTTAACTAGTAAACCTTGGAACATAACCCCCCTATATCTGTCGCAGGCGCGGCGCTCCCACACCGCACGTCTTCATAAAAAACCCACTCCGTAAACGATCTTGCGTAAAATAATTATTACGATTACCTACCACGCATCCCAACCCACACGTTATTAGACTCATCAATCCGGATTAGGGAAGTACTCCGGCGTCTTCCTCGGCGGCGCCTCCGGCACCTTCGGAAGCCAGTAGTAGATCTTCTCCTGCGGCATGTTGTTCAGCACGCAGAACTCGCTCCAGATCTCCTGGTCGACGGCGCCCCCCATGCCGATCTCGTACCACCACCTCAGGCCCTCGAGCTCGGCGTCGAGCGGCGGGTCGGGGCCCAGGGGGTCGTGGGGCGGCGGGGCCGGCTCCGGCGCCTCGCGCCACCGCGACCCCGCCAGCACGTAGCGCCGGTGGATCTCGAACTCGGCGGGGAACGCGCGCACGAGGTCGGCGTACGGGCGCTCCTCGAGCGCCCGCTGCAGCTGCCCGTACAGCAGCCGGTTGCGCGCGCACGTGATCTCGAGGTCCTGCTCCGTCACGTCGGCGAGGCCGCCGTACCGCCGGCGCACGCACACGTCGCAGGTCGTCCAGAAGATCCGCTCGAGCCGCACGTACGTCTGGTCGAAGGACGGGCAGTCGTAGGCGTAGGCGTGCGGGAAGTACTGCGCTCCGGTGGTGGTGGTGGTGCGGGGGATGAGTTCGAGCGATTGCTCTAGCGTCGCGGCGCCGCAGAGCGAGATGACGTTCTTGATGCCGAGAGTGTGCGGGAAGGCGTGGCTGGGCTCGTCCTCGCAGCAGACTTCGAGGTTTATCCGGCGACACATGGTGGTTGGTTAGGTAGTGGATGGATGGTGTTGGTACCGGACCGATATTACATTACATTACCCCTTTAAGAGGCATCCTAGGACTGGTGGTTTTTTTGGCATGGGGCCCTTTATATGTCTTGTTCGACTTCCAAGAGGGCGTTGACGATCAGTGCTATGTGTTATGGTAGGGGCATGGCAGTTTTGCAGCAATCTGATTGTTGGGATATAAATAAATCTCAAGCAAGCAGGTTTCCCTTTGTTAGATAGGGGCTGAAGGAACATCAGAATCAATGCTCATTGTTGTGTGATTGTTATGTAGTTTCCCGGACAAAAGACTCCTTAAGATAACTACAGGTTACTTCGGGATTGTACTATTATCTCGTAAATTGGAATCAATATGTCTAGGTACTGGTACTGTATTGGAATAAGCACGAACTTCAAGGTTAGAGGGCGCGAAGCCCAATGCATACGTACCAAGCCAGTGTAGATGAAGATATGTAAGTAGTCATCGAGTCTTCCATGGCTTACGGCACATGACAAACAAAATCTCTGGAGGGTGGATTAGATTACATGAATTAATTTCCAAGGTAGGTTTATAGCCATACACACCTACTTACCTACGAAGGATACAAAATCTTTTTAGCTGGACTTTGTATGAAGACCCTTTCTCCTACGGCTTTGATGAACTTGACATAGTGTTCTTAGTCGAGAACAATGCGATTAAGTATTGTCCCTGATACAATAGACTCTTGTTAGCTGTTAAACAATATCAGTTTCCAATGATCATGAAAATAACTTTCTTTGTTCTCGTAGTTACCAAGGAACACTATACTGCGGATGGGTGACTATGCTGTACTTATGGAAGATTGATTGATAACGTTGGGCTTATGGCCCGAACCATGACTCCTTCTTGTACGGCATGAAGTCTCCAACATGGAGAAACCAGTTATATGAGATCAATCCGTAGAACACGTGAACGGCGTTCACATGTTATCTTTTCTCAGTTCATCCATTTACGACTAATCGAGGATATCGGAGTTAAGCACTTGGAATCGGGTGCCAAGGTACGGGGCTGTCCGGTACCCCGGCCAATATTAATGATCCGGGCTTGGGTATTTTTAGCTGAGGGATCAATCTAAAGATCTCATTGGCCCACTCGGGATCTTTCGCATTTGATTGGTGGAGAGGAGAATTGTGGACGTGGCCGTGATGATCTTATGGGAGATGCCTGGTGGGCTGTGACGAAGGAGTCGAGAATGATAGCTGTTGACGTTGGGTATAAAATATAACTTGATTCCGTGCAAGTAATGAAATTAGAATTCAGCATTCAGAACAGTTTGGTAGGAAAAATCTGCATCGCAGCTTGTTGTTGCATTTTTTCATATTTTTCTTTCATACACTTTTTATCGTTGTTCGTCAAGTAATCTCCTCTTACAGGCCACTTACAATGGGGCAATTCTCAAGTATTCTGACTCAGTTCTTCCCCCCCGGAAAGCCGAAGTTCACTGAGAAAAATATACCCGATTTATCAGGAAAAGTGAGCGACGGACACTAATTCATTCTGGACTACATGCTGATAGATTTCCCTCCAGGTGTACATTGTTACCGGGTCGAACACGGGCATAGGCAAGGAAACGGCTCGGATCCTTTACTCCAAGAATGCGAAAGTGTACATCGCGGCGCGCTCCTTGGACAAGTCGAACAAGGCCATAGAGGATATCAAGAAGGCTCACCCTAATTCCAAAGGTGCCTTGGCATTCCTAAAGTTGGACCTTAACGATTTGACCACGATAAAGGCATCAGCAGACGAATTCCTCGCCAAGGAAAAGAGACTCGACGTCCTCTTCAACAATGCCGGCGTCCAGAACCCACTCCCGGAGCCTAGCAAGACATCCCAGGGCTATGAATACCACCTTGGCTTGAACGTGCTGGGCACATTTGCACTCACGAAGCTCCTGACACCTATTCTTGCCTCGACGGCCAAGGTTCAGGGCACATCTCGCGTAGTCTGGGTCTCATCAGTGGGTGCGCAAATAGGCGGCGAGAAGTCAGTCGGCATCGACATGAGCAACTTAGACTACCACATCGAGAAGCCGTATATGTACAGGTATAGCATCAGCAAAGTTGGCAACTGGATGCACGGCGTTGAGTTTGCGAAGCGGTACAAGGATGACGGTGTCATCAGCATCCCACTGAATCCTGGAAACCTCGCTTCGGATCTGTACCGTAACACGGCGGGCCTGGTGAAGATGATCACGAACCTCATCACGTACCCTCCTATCAATGGGGCATACACCCTTCTTTACGCAGGTCTTTCACCTGATATCACTGTTAAAAATACTGGCAGTTGGGGTAAGCAACCTTTTTTTCGATCATGATTATATATAACCTTTCAATGGTGCAAGGGCTAATCTCCGACCTTACAGTAATTCCATGGGGACGCATTGCCCCATTCCGAAAGGATCTAATCGAAGCGACCAAGACTGTAGAAGAAGGCGGTAATGGAACTGGGAAGAAGTTTTGGGAATGGTGTGAGGAGCAAGTCAAGCCGTACGTCTAATCTGGGGACTTTTTGGGTTTGTGTTTCTTCTTCTTTTATAAATGGTGTTTGGACTATCCGAAGATGGAAGGGGATGGTGTATGTTTTTGTATGTACCTAGGTAGTGTTGCACTTGATGATAGAAAGTTGGATGTATGGTTGGTAGAGCAGGGCACTTACATACATGTAGTAGTAATTATCAATTAATGTTGAAAGAACAATATTTGTTCTGCAGTCCACTTTTCAGGCCAGATGTGAACATTAACCCTGTCCTGATTGGTGCCCGCATATTTCACCTTCTCCATACATCCCGCTGTGGAGGGGATACTCTTTGTGGGTCCAACGTCTCATGGATCTCATGGACTTTCCTCAGTTGGGCTAGGCCTGGTTCGACCTGCTGTATGTACCCTTGTTAGGCTGCTAGGGACCTAGGGTATGTTACCCAAAGCCTCACATGCCGCCCTGGCCCGCCCTGGCTGTTTTGGTTTAGTTCTTCTCTCCAAGCATTTTGAACCTTCAATGTTGCGTAACGTTTCGCCTTTGTCCAACTTGTTACTTCATTGTTTGTTCCAAATATTTCAACTACCTAGGCAGAATCATGGTGCCTTTCCCGTGCGACGCGCCGTGTTCTCGAACATCTTATTCGATCTCCCATCGGCTATTATCTGACACCGACCTTTAGAACTGGCCATGGATTTAGATATAGCTATGTTTTTGATTGGCACGGTTGGTTTCGCCAACTTGTCCAGATGATCCAAATGACCCAAACGATCTAAAATGCCTGGTCAACTACTGCAGGCAGATAGAAGCCGGTCACCTTAGAAGCGGGGAGGAGTCCATGGATGGCAGGTCGAATAGAGAGCGAATAGAGAGTTCTAAGTTGCAGAGGCACTTGGAATTTGGAACAGGGTCCGGCGTCTATCATCCATACTTACCTACGTACCGGACCTATCTACTACCATACTAACTTAGGTACCTACCTAGATTAGGTATGTAGGAGGCAAGGTATGAACACATCCATTACCTTGGAGGTTATTCAAGGTTACATAGTTTGGTAGGTATTTTTACTTTTGTCCCCCCGCTCGCGTTCCCGACTCCTTAGTTGCCGCTCTTATCCGTGTTTGGTAGTATGGCATCACTTGTCCTCTTTCTCTGAACGTTGTGTCTATACTTCTCACTCCTTGTGATTTTCTTTTTTGTTTGTTCCATCTTTAGGAATGCGCGGCTGTCTTGGGAGCTATCGCGAATGACCACAAATGACTCTTTGAATCTTCTCTGCATGGCAGACCATTATTGAGTTCTGTCAATATGATGTCTTGCTCATTGCTTAGACCAGCGCTAGTCGCTAATCATGCTTCATCTCGTGCGACAGATGGGCTCGCTCGTCGCGCCGCGTCGCGTGTTTTAGGTGCGTGATAGTTCACCAACATAATCTGCATACAGGCCTCAGGACGCCTTAGGTTTTGAGAGGGGATAGGTGCTAAAACAACGCCATGCATAGAATGGTCAACTCAGACACATCCTGGAGGGGTGACTGTGAGCTGTTGCCGACGATGGAATAGTACACACATAAAGCAGCCTACTGTCTTACCAGCTTTACCCAAGAAGACGTTTGAAAGTAACTGGAATGCTACAAACCGTACAATCTCCATTACATCATACTCAACTGTCGTTGACTCGCCGTCTACGCCATCTATACCATACTCCAACCTTACCGTAGGTGTGCCTCGCGAGACGTTTACTAACGAGCGCCGTGTGGCTATCTCGCCTCAAAATGTTGCGCTATTGAAGAAAAAGGGGTTCCGTAATGTTTTGGTAGAGCGTGGCGCGGGCGCACAAGCTGACTTTCTGGATGAAGCCTACAAGAATGCTGGTGCTACTTTAGTGGACAGAGACAATGTTTGGAGTCAAGCCGATATCATCCTGAAAGTTCGAGGCCCCAATGTCAACGAGATTGATAGCCTCAAGGAAGGGGCAACCATCATCTCGATGCTTCAGCCCGCACAGAACAAGGATATCGTCGAGCGCCTCGCTGCACGTAAAGCTACCTCTTTCGCTATGGACATGATTCCCCGCATTTCTCGCGCACAGGTTTTCGATGCTCTTAGCTCAATGGCAAATATTGCTGGATATAAGGCAGTACTAGAGGCTTCTAACAATTTTGGTCGTTTCTTGACTGGTCAGGTTACAGCAGCAGGAAAAATCCCCCCTTGCAAGGTCCTTGTCATTGGCGCTGGAGTTGCCGGTCTAAGTGCTATCGCAACAGCTCGGAGAATGGGGGCGATCGTCCGTGGATTTGACACGCGTTCTGCGGCAAGGGAGCAAGTACAATCTCTTGGCGCTGAGTTCATTGAGGTCGAGATAGAAGAAGATGGGTCCGGCGCTGGAGGTTATGCCAAGGAAATGTCTCCTGAGTTTATCGCTGCCGAAATGAAGCTTTTCACCGAACAGGCCAAAGATGTCGACATCATTATCACGACGGCTCTTATCCCGGGAAAGCGTGCACCGAAATTGATTACCAAAGACATGGTCGAGGTAATGAAGCCAGGCTCAGTTATTGTAGATTTGGCTGCCGAAGCTGGAGGCAATTGCGAAATGACCCAACCTGGTAAACTAGCAACCTACAATGACGTGAAAATCATTGGTAAGACTCAGCTATCTATGTATTTCAAAGGGATGTATTACTCATCATCAAAGGCTACACGGATCTGCCATCTAGACTACCTACGCAATCGTCCACCCTGTACTCGAACAACATCGTCAAGTTCCTTCTCTCAATGGCACCACAGGATAAGTCTTTTGGGGTTGACTTAAGCGACGAAGTCGTTAGAGGTGCTATCGTCACGCGCAATGGAGAAATCCTACCACCAGCTCCTCGACCAGCTCCACCGCCAGCCCCTGCTGCCAAACCGGCTGCCAAGCCCGAGGAACAGGTAGTTGCGCTGACGCCTTTCCAGAAGACTTCTCGAGAAGTGGCTACCGTAACTGCTGGAATGGGCACTGTTTTGGCACTTGGAAAACTCACAGGCCCAATATTCATGGGAAATGCCTTTACCTTCGGACTTGCTTCATTAATCGGTTACCGCGTTGTCTGGGGCGTTTCTCCTGCTCTCCACTCACCCTTGATGAGTGTGACCAATGCTATATCTGGTAGGCGACTTGCAAAGCTATAGCCCTTCTCGGTTGACTGACATATTATAGGAATGGTTGGTGTTGGTGGTCTCTTCATCTTGGGTGGCGGATATGTCCCTGAGACGGTCCCGCAAGCTCTTGGCGCTGCTTCAGTACTCCTGGCCTTCGTAAACGTGTCGGGTGGTTTTGTTATCACGAAAAGGATGTTAGATATGTTTAAGCGTATGTTTATTCCCTTGCCGTGATGCGCGTAGAAGCTGACCCCTGGCAGGTCCAACTGATCCGCCTGAGTACCCATGGCTTTACGCCATCCCTGGCGTCCTTTTTGGAGGCGGCTATCTTGTGGCAGCATCCACTGGTGCCGCCGGACTCGTGCAAGCAGGATACATGGTCAGCTCTATCCTCTGCATCAGCTCCTTATCAGGTTTGGCGTCTCAATCTACAGCAAGAATGGGGAACTTGCTTGGTATCCTTGGTGTCGGCTCCGGTGTTCTTGCTTCTCTGCTCGCCGTCGGATTTACCCCTGAAGTTTTGACTCAATTCGGTATTCTTGCTTCGGTCGGGAGCATCCTTGGCTTCGTGATTGGCAAACGTATCACCCCAACAGACCTGCCGCAGACAGTTGCAGCGTTGCATTCCGTTGTTGGTCTGGCTGCAGTACTGACTAGCATCGGTAGCGTGATGGGCGAGATCTCGGATATTACGACTCTTCATCTTGTGACGGCGTACCTCGGAGTACTGATTGGTGGTATCACATTCACTGGATCTCTTGTGGCCTTTATGAAACTAGCCGGAAAGATGTCGTCGAAGCCGTTGCAGCTTCCTGGCCGCCACCTGATTAATGGTAGCATGCTTGCTGCCAATGTGGGGACAATGGGCGCTTTCATTACCATGGCCCCTGGCTCACCAATGATTGCTGCCGCTGCACTCGGTGCAAACACGATCCTCTCGTTTGCTAAGGGGTTTACAACAACCGCAGCAATCGGCGGCGCTGACATGCCAGTGGTGATTACTGTCCTCAACGCGTACAGTGGCTTTGCTCTAGTGGCAGAAGGGTTCATGTTGGAGAACCCACTTCTAACCACCGTGGGCGCCCTCATCGGAGTCTCTGGTTCAATCCTCTCCTATATCATGTGCGTAGCAATGAATCGATCTCTCACAAACGTCCTTTTCGGTGGAATATCTGCCCCTACGACAAGCGAGTATAAGATTGAGGGATCGGTAACCCAGACAAACGTTGAAGATACAGCCGATGCTCTTATCAATGCAGAAAGTGTCATCATAATCGTAGGCTATGGAATGGCAGTTGCGAAAGCACAATATGCTATTAGCGAGATTACGAGTATGTTGCGAGCTAAAGGCATCAAGGTTCGCTTCGCTATTCACCCTGTCGCAGGGCGTATGCCAGGACAATGCAATGTTTTGCTGGCGGAGGCGAGCGTGCCGTACGATATTGTGCTGGAAATGGACGAGATAAATGACGATTTTGGCGACACCGATGTCGCGCTTGTTATTGGTGCTAACGATACCGTCAACCCGATTGCTCTTGAACCAGGCAGTCCGATTGCGGGTATGCCAGTCCTCCACGCTTGGAAGAGCAAGCAGGTCATTGTTATGAAACGTGGTATGGCTAGTGGTTACGGTGCGTATTATGCCTCCAAAGAGTTTGGTATGAGTTTTATGCTGACGATAGACTAGCTGATGTTCCTAACCCGATGTTTTACATGCCCGGAACGAAGATGTTGTTCGGCGATGCTAAAGTTACTTGCGATGGTAAGCCTCACTAACCCCCTATATTACTGTGAACTACAAAACTAACTCGTGATAATAGCCATTAAAGCAGCTGTGGAGTCTCGAACGTAGAATAGAAGCATCTAAGAATATTTGTCTATTTATTAGAGAATGATGCTATATAGCTGCCATGTTCGCATGTTAGACTTCTCAGCGGTGGATTTTATGCAATATTTTTCGTATCCAGAGATTTCTTTAGCGCCTGTCCGAGAATTTCTAGACCGTGGAGGGTTCCTGAAGTCATGGTCGTTCTCTTATATATGATTTTGGTTACTTAGTTAGTTGAGAAGGTATCTATCGAGAGAGGTCGATGTGCGAATAAAGTCTCACGTTTTCGAAGACTTCGATGCTCATATATTGTCTGGTTACACATGAGTCATGCATGCATTCTAGTAGATACAGTGGCTGAACCGAGCTCCTGGGGCAGATGGATGGAACCATTCCTGCATGGAAAGTGACACGTGCTGCGGTCATCATAGATTTCGATCTCTGACTCGTAGGACTGGTCTAATATTATGTCACACGCTTAAGTGGTGAATCAGAATGCATGTCAGACTTAATGCAGATAACCTTGGTGATGGTGCGGGGACGAATATCCCCCCGCTGACATATACGCATCGCACATGATCGTGTATAGCTAACGGAATATTTGACGTTGTTGACGATGCCAATGTGATATTTTGATTGATGCCGTAAGCTGGGTTATATAATAGTACGAAAATGGATTAAAAGCACCTATTTGAAACGATATGTGCACCCTAATCTCGGCCCTGACTTTCCTCGTATAGCGAGAGCTCGGATGGAGTTGGCAGTGCTGGATAGCGACCAAACTACACCCGACGTGCTCATCCCCCTGAGAATACCCCCCCGTACCCCTTAACTCCTAAAACTCCCCTAAAATCTCCCCCGATTTCTCATTCATCGTTATACCGATGGCGATCTTCAACCCACCATCACCATCACCCACCGGCACCAGCCCGACTCGCCACAACTTCCAGGTATTACCTGCATAGGTAGGTAGGTACCTAGGTAAGTGGAAGTTTATTTACCCAACCCAGGAATCCCAAGCCCACCAAGCCCCCCACTACCACTCGGCAAAATCCCCCCCTTGTCATCCTTGCCCCCCCTCTCGGCGCGGTTCACGCCTTCCTTCGACAACATGTCCCCGACGGGTTGCAGTAGTCCGCCCTGCCCCACTTGTCCCGCGGCGAGGTTGTGCACGCCGTCTTGCAGGGTGTTGACTTGCTCGATGTTTGTTACTTTGGCTTTGTCGAGTTGTTCTGTTGCGAAGAGGGCTTTTGTTAGTTTGGGAAGAGATGAGATGGGGGTATGGTGATGAGGAGGAGGAGGGGAGGGGAGCGTACCTCGCGTGGCGTAGCTGGCCTTGTTGTCTTTGGTGAAGTAGTATAGGAAGTTGTCCTCGATCCACGGCATCCAGACCTCGTATTGCTCGTTGTACTTTTGTTTTGCCCACTCCATCTTGACGGCGTAATTCTGGTATGCAAGGGGTTCTTCTGTGGTGAGATAGAAACAGGTATGATCTTGATAGTGTGTAACTAACTACAAGTGATTAATTGTAAATAAGGAAGAGAAACATGAGTGAAGCAAGCGTCCACTACTTCCTGCCTTTTAACTCCCACAACCACCGCATACCGACGTAGTCGACTCGACGTACATAATACCCATACAAACTTGGTGTGGCTGCCCTACGTCATCGGCATACACTTAGTGGCGGTAAGTCGAGCGCTCATTGGCTGAGATGGCCAGGAGAGCGCTAAACAGAGAAATACACTATATTTTCAGCCACATATGTGTCGTTCTCATGTCATGTCATCGAGATGACTGGCTGCGTCTGCATGAGGTATGGTATAGGTAGCACAGCGTGGAAGCTTGATTTGGGAGGTGGGACAAGGGGTTTATTGCGTTTTGCTGCTGTGTTACTTGTTTAGAGTTGTGTCGTGGCTTGGAAAACGCCCGAGGTAAGAGACCCCCTATATTCGAGGGTTTATATCTCTTACATAGGTCATCTTGTACGAGCTTCAGCAGTGTTGATTGCACGGGGGAATACTTGTGCCTTTGAAAACTGTTAATAACTGATAAGTACCTAGTACCGAGGTAGACTTTACATAATGCACCCCAGCACGTCTTTGATGAGTCGCGTAGTTAACAGTCTGGACTAGGGGAACCGCCATAGCCCCATCATCGGCTACAAGGTTACACGAGCAATGTAATAGAAGTATGGTTGCACGACATATTATCACGTGAATGAACTCAACGCGAGAAACTAATGAATCACATGATTTTGGTCAGATCTAACTACCCCTCACCCCTAACCCTGATATCGATCAGCCATCCATAACGAAACAACCATCTACGAAGCAAAGGGGAAACAACGGCTTCGTGATCATGATCTCGATGAAATTTGTATGGTGTATATTGAGAGGCCTTCGTGAGTCCTAGGCATTTTCACGTTTGATAATAATAGGATGCAACAATTCTTCAGTTTAGATACATTCGCTTAAGGGGAATAAATCGGGAAGAGGACTATTTACCTTTCATATCTCATAGTTATCTATTGGCTGTTCATAGAGATACGATAGGTCAGATTCTCAACAAATGCGGAGTTTAAAATAATCACCAACCTCGGCCAAGAAATGTAGCCGTGCACAAGTCTCCATCTCCATACTTCCGCCTCACGATATACTACCCAGCAACGACAACCTTGGCCGCTGACTAACAAGTGAGCACGACTTTGATACAATTCACGATAACCGCTTACCATGTAACTAGCCATCATCGCTTCCAACCTACTAGGTAGGCATGTCTCCAATCGACCGGGTCCTCGGCCACCGTCGCGCTCGCCGCTGGCTCAGTCGCGGACATGGTAACGCGGGCTGAGAGGGGCAAGTTCGTTGCGTACCGAGGCTTGGGCATAGCCCTAGGTCCTGCGCTAGGTCCTATAATCGGCGGTCTACGCACGGAAACTCTGGGTTGGCAACGCCATCTTCTGGTTTCTCGCCATTTTCTCTGCGGTGCTGTTCTCGGTTTACTTGGTGCTTATACCAGAGACGGCCCGGCCCGTACAGTGGTCGGAAATGGCAGTGTACCCCCCCACCGCGCCTTTATATGACGCCGTTTCAACATCTTACACACAAACGTGGCAATGCCTTGCAGGTAGATGTCGAACAGACCAAGGTTAAAGCGCCACGTGAGCGCCTCGACCCCTTTGCCGTCCTCAAGTAAAGGGGGCATTACGCTTGGTTTCGGGTCGCTCCTATACGGCGGGTATTACATCGTCTTAACCACCCTCCCCATCCAGCTCGCCCAGCGATTCGGCCTGAATTCAGCGCAAACGGGGCTATGCTACCTCTCCATCTTCCTCGGCGCCGTCCTGAGCCGCTTCACCGCGGGCCGACTACTCGACTGGAACTTCCGCCGCCACGCGACACGACTCGGCATCGCGGGCATCGAAGTGACGCTGTTCTTCCTCGGCCTCTTCAACGAGGGCAGGCTGTCCGGGCTGAGCGTGCTAGTCGTATATACCCACCAGGAGAGCCCGGCGACGGCGCTGGCGGCGAATAATCTGTTCCGGTGTCTGGTTAGCACGGGCAGGACGGCGGTGGCGGTGGCGCTTATTGATAGGATCGGGATTGGCTGGACGGCGGTGTTCATTGCTGGGACTTGGCTGTGCTGTAGTCCGCTGCTGTGGTTGGTTCTGTTGAGGGGTGCGGGGTGGAGGCGGGAGAAGAAGGTGCGGATGGATGAGGTTATGGGGAGGGAGGAGGCGGAAAAGGAGAATGAGGGTGGCGAGAAGGTGTAGTCTATTGGTGGTATAGGCAGATTATCCTAATGGGAAAGGGCGCTGTTTGTTGAAATATAATTAGTCCTATTACATTATGCCTAATACACATCATTTATCCGAGGCGGTTGTATCTCGGCGGAGAAGATGGGTTCTTACATCGGATGGTTCAGTTTCGCCGCGCTATAACTGTCCAAACTAAACTACCCTTGAATACTGAAATCAGCCCCTATAGACTCACAAATGACTCATAATTGATGATAGGAACTGTAAGAGGTGGACTGCCGGAAGGATTCTTCTATACGAACAGGACATGGGGGCGACGTGCACGTGACTAGACCCCCTATCCCGGTTCCCCTCACATTCAGAGCCAGTTAGGACTTAGTCATGGCGATCTGCGCTGACCAAACATCACTATGAATCCTTCCGATGTCATTTTCTGTTTAGTATTATTTTGAAATATTCACGATCACCTGTGCATATTTGCAACCCATATGATCTTAACGTCGTGTTTGTCAACTTCAATCAGTATTCAAAGGCTTCGTCAAGAGCGCAATATTAAGTGATTTCCGAAGTAGCTTCGCCGCTTGATAATTTCCACCACATTGAATCTTTCGTACTCGTAGCTATAGCCCGGAGGTCAGACATCGTACACCATCCATAACAGTATTGTATTTCTTCGTAATGGATTGGCCACCTTCATCAGCCGTTAGGCCCCCATCTTTAATTTCCACCCTCAATCCAAAGTCCCAACCGGGCTCGCCCTTCATGACAAGACTAGCCCCAGAGATCCGTCTCATGATATATGAGTGTATTTTCGGCTATAGAAATCTGCATATTTTCATCTACGAGGAAAAGCTTGTCAGTCTACTATGCAAGAATCCAACTGCTATCGGGTTCGACGGCCATGAGATCTGTATTGGGATGCCGATGTATCGAAGTCCGGGGATGGATTGGAACTCCGAACTCCTTCAAGACCGACCATCGTGTAGAGAAAAGCCCTATAACAGCTCTATCTTGGCGACCTGCCGCGCGATGTACGTTACCTAGACATCAACCGCGCTAACCCCAGCAATGACTAACTGTAGACAGATACTTAGAGTCGGTCGACATCCTGTACAGGAAACAAGTCCTCCACTTCAGCAACCTAATCTCCATCGCGGTGTTCCCGCGCGCCATAATCCCCCACCACCTCGACGTGCTACAGCACATCAAGCTCTCCCTGGCTCTCTTCAAACGCGGCGACATAATACATGCTTATTTCAACAACGCCTTCAGCCGAAACTGGCAGGGCTGGGATGAGGCCAGCGCTGCCGGCGACACGCCGTGGCAGTGCACGTGGAACGCCATCGCCGAGTTGCGGGCGCTGCACACCTTGTCGGTGACGCTCGAGGTCAGCCCCGAGGACCACGATGCGCTGTGGTCGCGGTCCATGCCTGCGGACTTTGAGACGCTGCTTTTCCAGCCGATGAGGCAGGTCGTTTGCGAGGACTTCACGGTGAGGGTCAATTGGCCGTGCACGGGAAATATGTTTGAGGGTTGCCCGTTTCGATTAGAGCGCTTTGGAGATGCGGAGAGAGAGACGTAGGGTTAAGCATTGTGGCGTTTGGGGGCCGATATCTCGGCTCACACGAGTTCATTCGGGGAGGCTCTGTAGTAGGTCCCTACCTACTTAATTAAGTATTGAATCGTTGGGGGTAATGTAAGACGGTATTCTGCCTATCGCATGTAATATTCTCATTCTTATCACACTATTGGGTGATAGAGTAGTAATCGTATCCTCCGAGTTGGATAGTCTGAGGATCAAGGCTCTGATAAATTGAAAATGTAGCCCCCGCGATGGTAACCACTGTAACTGTGTCTGTAGGATGAGGCAGCAATGCTCACTATCCTACCTACGTATTTACCGGGCAATCCTGGATATGTCATCGGTACCGACGTTGTAGGACTCGGCGGAATGCGGAATAATCCTTAGCTACTAGGTAATCAATGCTTACCTGGGTGCCTAAATAAAGTGAGCAGAGACAAAAGGAGGCGGCTCACAGCTGCTCTCTCTCCCACATTCACTCGGAGCCGGAGGGTACAACATATCGACATCTCCAATTAGCGTATATCCAATAGGAGAGCGAAGCGACCGCCACACCGGCTCACTAAGACTCTACATATGTAAGCTACACTATTCAATCTGCCTGGGTAGGTAGGTTACACTATTCTACAGATGTCTGGCCCATTAGAGAAATGTCAGTACCTACCAGACAAGTAAGCAGCCGCATCTCACCAATCTGCAGTCTCAGATGTACCACTCCTTGGCCAGATTTGCTCACTTCCACTTCCACTTCCCCTCTCACAGAACATGCATCTTCCCGATCAGCGCTAACTATTTCCCAGTGGCTTCTTCGCTCCGACGCTGTGAAATGTTACAGAACACGTGCAATTTGGCCGGAGTTTACATGCTGTGCTTCCTCCCCCATTGCGATTGAAACTTGCGTTTTGTTCCCTTTTCGGCCTGAGGGATGCAAGTAAGCCGCCAGAAATATGTCGAAAATAGAAAGGGAATATGCATGCAGTCACGCTTGTGTTACTAAAGATTGAATGAGTGTTTTGTGTTGCCTGTCTGGGTAGCTGAATGGGCCTTCCTCGTCCCCGACACCTCGAAAGGTGTAGAGCCTCGCGGCGGGGGGGTTTGTTCTTATTAAGTCGTCTCCCACGTTGTGGGAGACATGCTTTTACACTATGTACTGTTCCACCAATGCGGGACTTTTTACCCTTTCGCTAAGTCGTTCGTTTGTAACAAGCTGCTGCCAAGATCTACCACGATGCCTAGGGAGGGGGAATACTATTTCATGCACCCGGGACATGTCACCACGGCGGCTATCGCTCTGTCGGTTCTCGATGTTGTTGCGGTCGCACTGCGGTTCTGGGCACGCAGGGTCCAGAGCCAGCCGCCGAAAACGGATGACTGGCTCATGATACCAGCTATGGTATAGCAACACTCCAAGAAAGTTATAACACATGTAGTCTCAGAGACTAATCTCCTTTGCATAGCTCTTAACGGTTGGGATAAGCATCTCGCAGGTTTACGGCGTCGCACATATGGCACTCGGATACCGAATCCAAGTACCACCAGGATACACGGGAAGCACAAACGACCTGGTGACGCCGCAATTGACTCTCAAAGCCCAAGTAAGTGCAAACCTCCCTATTGAGGCTAGGAACACATCTAACCATGATGCTTGCTTGCCTGCTAGATCGAGTGGTCGTACCTCCTCATGTTCCCCATCGCCCTGGGCTGCATGAAGGCGAGCTTCCTCTTCTTCTACATGCGCGTCTTCGCCGTCCAGAAGCACGGCTTCATCAACAAGCTCTTACTCGGCTTCATCGTGGTGGTGGTAGTATGGGCACTCGCCTTCTTCTTCTTGAGCCTCTTCGAGTGCGATGGTAACTTTGGCGCTATATGGGGCGCGACGAGCACGTTTATGAAGAAGTGCGGAAACACGGAACTTGTGGTCCTCGCCCTGTGCATCACCGACTTTATCACGGATGTTTTTATCATGGCTATTCCGGTTCCGTTGGTCAGTATACCTGCTTTGTCTGATTATAAGAGAGGGCTTTGCTGAATCGGGTGCACAGGTTATGCGATTGCAGTTGCCTGCGAAACAGAAGATCGCAGTCTGTTCTATGTTTCTCTTAGGGGGAGGGTAAGAACTACACCTGGGACAAAACTGTAACGGAGCTAACATCTATCAGAACTGTCATAGCATCCTTGGTCCGATTCATTCTCATGGCTGGGACTTATATAGGAGGTATCAACATTACCTCTGATAACATTCGTAAGTGCCTACCGCTGTCTTTACCTAGGTAGGGGGCACCAGCTTACCCTTTTCCCTTAAAGTTGGAACGACAGCATGCATGTACTGGGGCATGGTCGAGTGCGGCATTGGCGTCTTTGCAGCATGCCTCCCGGCCATTCGGTTCCTCTTCCAGAAATGGGTTTGGGAGCCGGCTGTCAACTCTACGAAGTCCAAGTTTAGCTCTCAGTCGTCAGGGTCCATCGAGGCTCAAAAGAACGTTATTCACGTCGATCACAGCTACGACGTCGCGTATCGCAGAATCAATAGCTCTGGTCAATCGACGTCGTCTGTGTGAATGCCATATTTTACAGCCATTTATTCATAGGTACATTCCATTTCACTTAGCTAAGAGTGGAGGATATAAAAGATGGAGGGTTACTATAAGCTACCGATATAGTTAGGTGGATGAGCTTTACTGTTACATGGCCTATCAGCCCTATGCATGCCCAGGTGTATATACAGAATAAAGGGGTAAAGAGACGGGGTACATACAGGGGCATGGATATTCTCCACATTGGAGAAAGGTGGGATGGATGTTAAACTTGATTTCAAGCATAAAGACAGTCAATGTCTGTGGGATAATAAGACGACCAGATACAATTATTCGATCTTTCACAGTAATATCGTAAGCTTGCATCGAATGAAGACGATTGAATAAAGGAGAGGACAGATAACTAGATGCACATTGGTTCTGGTCCGTTCCACTCATCCCCTGTCCCAATACCGTCCCAACAAATACACCGCCGGCGTCGATCTACCCTATTCGAACGTGGCCCACGACATCACCTCCCCAATGATCGTAGAGACCGCTATTTTGCTGCATAAGCTATTATCCATTAACACCTGACCTGGGCACCTTCAGCTGCTTTCCAACTCTCTTCTTTCCCTTTCATTCCCCTCCTCTAAGCTAAGAAACACACATGGGCCGTCAATTTAGATATATAATGCGACTTCGTTAGTCCTTATCCGTATCTCTGGCCTAAGGCATTTCTTTCCTCTCCTTTGCTCCCATTTCGTTGCCCCTCCACTACTACCCAGATGGAGTTCGTCCCGGCCGTGGCAGCGTGGGCTATATCCGCCGCCTGCCGGAACAGCATAACGAGCCAATGGCTTAGCAGCATCTGCGAGCGACGAGACCACGTCAAGGAGCTCGCCGAGAGGCTCTCCCCGAAGGCGCAGGTGTACTCGCCCGAGTCCGATGCGTTTACCGCGTCCCTATCCCGCTGGTCGCTGCTGGGCAAGCCGGGGATGGAAATCGTGGTTGTTCCGAGCGTGGAGAACGACGTTGCGGAGACGGTAAGGGGAATTCCTGGCTGATTTACCTAGTATTACCTAGTATAGGTGTACTACTTACGATGTTTGCTGAGCTAACAGGTATCAAGGTGAAATACGCAAATGAACACAATGTCCCGTATCTGGCCTTTAGCAGCGGGCACGGGGCTATTGAGTCCATGGGGAAGATGCAAAATGGTATCGGCATCAAGTTGAGCGAGCTGAACAGTGTTGAGATTGCAGAGGATGGCACGACGGCGAAGATTGGCGGGGGCGCAATGTCGAAGACGATTGTCGATACGCTATGGGAGGCCGGGAAAGAGACGGGTGAGTTGATATTTACAGCAGCCATGTCTGAGTGTCTAGGGGGATATGACCAGTAACTAACCCTGCAACCAGTAACCGGCGCTTGCGAATGCACCACGATCATGGGCGTCGGCCTTGGCGGTGGCCACGGTCTCCTGCAGGGGCAATACGGGCTGATCTCGGACCAATTCGTATCGCTGAACGTCGTGCTAGCCGACGGGAGCATTCGAACCATCGACGCGGAGTCGGACCTCTGGTGGGCCATGCAAGGGGCCGGGCACAACTTCGGCATTGTGACGTCCGCCACATTCAAGATCTACGATATCAAGGACCGCGACTGGGCGCACGAGACCTTTATCTTCTCTGGTAGCAAGGTCGAAAAGCTCTATGAGGCTATCAACAAGTATTTCATCAAGGCCGATGTTCCGGCGGAGATACTGCAGATGTCGGTGCTCACGAACGACCCGAGCTTGGATCCGAAGAACGTGAGTTGAATTCCCGCCTGCTACATGTCGCTCACGCACGTCTAACTATCTCCCCAGCCCTCCTACATATTCAGCGTCTTCCAGGCCGGCAAAAAAGCCGTCGATTCAAAATACACCAAGCCCTTCCACTCTCTCGGTCCGCTAACCACCTCCGCCTCCGCCGGCACCTACCTCGACGTGCCGACCTGGTTCAACACGCACATGGCGTCCCCCGAGTGCCAGAAGACCTCCACCATGCGCGCCCGCTTCCCCATCGACCTCGACGCCTTCTCCGTCCCCGCCCAAAAGCAGCTGTACGAGCTCTTCGCGGCGACCGTGAAAGAAACGCCGGCGCTCAACGGGTCGATGGTCATGTTCGAGGGGTACAGTACGAAAGGCGTGAAGGCGGTGCCGGCCGACTCGACGGCGTACGCGTTTCGCGGGGACAATGTCGTTGTGATGCCGTTTGTCGCGCACCATGTAGCCGGGGAGGAGCTGAGCGAGAAGGCGAGGGAGTTTGGGGAGGGCATGAGGAGGATTTTGAAGGAGGGGAGTGGAAGGGAGGAGCTGCATGCGTATGTGAATTATGCGTATGGAACCGAGACGGGCGAGGAGATGTATGGCAGTGAGACGTGGCGGCAGGAGAGGCTGAGGGAGCTGAAGGATAAGTATGATCCGCAGAGGAAGTTTAGCTTTTATGCGCCTATTGCGTAGATGGGTGTGCTGGGGAATGAATTCGAGCGGCGGGTTTATATACCTTACTACCTACCGAGATAGCCATCCACGAATATCGTGGTATTCACCAATGAAAGATTAAAATTGACGTAAATGCTTTTTATTCATCGAGACACATTTACCATGTAACTACTAGACGTGAGAAATAATATGCTTCTCTTGCTGATGCTGAAATATGGTAGGACCCTGTACTGGGTACCGTATTCTTCGTTCACAATATAGGCTTGAGGTATACTAGTCTCGATTCTTGGGGAAGAAAAGGGGGGAAACAGTGATAAATTTAATTCGTCATGCATTGGCTTTGGTCATCTTAACCGTCTAAATATATACACAACCCGTATCATTGCGCCTTCACTTCCTCTCAGCGGCAACGGGTTCCCACGTGTCAATCTTGGCTTTCACCCTATCGAGATATTAGCGATCGTCTGGCTCTCTAGGTTGCTGTATTCCGTACGTGTTATAAGGCTTGTAGGCGCCTCTTGTTTGTGTGTAGTTCTGGATCGGCTTGGCATCGGTGTCCTCCCATGGTCGCCTGCTATAAGCAAGGGCTGGATCTTGGGAAGGTGCCTTATCAACGGCGTAGGATATCCAGGCGTGCCAGCCGGGTTCGATTTGGGAGCTGGAGAATTGCGGCATTAGCGGATTGGTTGTAGGCTGGTATTACTCGAGGTGCACATACGCATCAATGTCATGGACCTTGTAATCTACCCATCGTGTTCGAACTACAGTTTATCAGCGTGACCGATTCGAATAGTATGTCCAAGATAGCAGTGGCATACGAGGCAGTTCTTCGGTATTCTCGAAATACTTGTTTCCAAATCTATCGATGCCGATGAGGGTACCAGCCTTGGTGTCGCCTACAACTGGTCAGCGTCCTAGCTCATTCATATGGAATGCTAGAATTTCCGTCGATTCATACCGATATACTGCGTCGGAGAAGCGTTCGTTAGTATGGAATTGATGCATCAGTTCATGAGGGTCGACGTACGCTCATTTGGTGGAAGGCATCCTGTCGCAACCTGAGTTAGCAGTAGTTAACAAGTCCGGGTTAGGAGTAATACTGACCTTGATGCCTACTTTCCATAAGTTGGCGAGGGATCTCGTAATAGTCGACATGGTAGGCGAAGCTCGAAGTGATCTTCGACCATGTACAGTTGTTGCAGTCAAGAAGGAAGATGAGTAGTACGATGGCGATGGTGATTCGGAGTTGTCGCATTCAATTGGAGATCGGATATTTCTCGGTCCAGCAATTAAAGTAGGTACTTAGGTACATAATGTCAGCTGGCTCACCTTAGGTAAGCGATCAACACTTCCAGCTTCTTTTTACGTCATCTTAAGAAGGTCTTAGTTATCGATAATGAATCCTAGTTGAGAGTTTCTAATCGAAAGCTCAAAAATTCAGGGACATGCAACGAATCTTCTTGAGTGAATAGCAAATAGAATGGATAATTCTGTTTGTGCCATATAGCAGTCATGTTAGCAAGAGGCGTATCACGCTGCTGTTTAACCCTAAAGCTACGGCCACTATCGATCCGTCCAATAAACCAATATGGTCAGCAATGCCGTCAATATTCAATGCCTTCAGGTCCTGTATCCTCAGCAAGTTCCACAAGCTCATCAGGAATGTTGGCACCTATCACCAATGAATTGGACAAGATAGCCCCATCTTTCAATATTAGCGGGTCCCAAATACAGATCATCAAGACTCCCAACGATTTTTACGAGACACTCAAGGTGGGTGGTATGTTCGTGAAAGTGGAAGTGAATGGAATATGTTCAGTTAACGATACTAGGCTAGGATACGGAAGGCTAAGAAACAAATATTCTTATCTACTCTCTATATTGGAAAATCCGAAAAAGAGTTGGTATGAATTATGTCTCGGCTTGATTCATATTGATGCTGACTATCGTTGAGATTACCACTTTACAAAATGCCCTACGCGCCAATCCCAACTTAAAGTTGAGCATTCTCACTGACGCATTACGTGGAACGCGGGAGGCCCCTGAGCCATCTTGCGCATCACTTTTAGCCCCTCTCGTCACTGAGTTTGGCGCCGATCGTGTTGAGATCCGAATGTACCATACCCCGAATCTAACCGGATTACGGAAGAAGTACATACCAAAACGGATCAATGAAGGATGGGGTCTTCAGCACATGAAGCTCTACGGCGTTGACGATGAGATAATACTCTCAGGGTGAGTATACCTATTCATCAACATATAACATAACACTTACCTCATTCACCCCTGTGTAGCGCGAATCTTTCCAACGATTACTTCACCAATCGTCAAGACCGATACCATTTATTCTCTTCCAATGAAGTGACTGATTATTTCTGGAATCTCTACCAAGGAGTAACCTCCCTTAGCTTCTTGGTACAGCCTACGAAGGATGACCCCGCTGGCTTCAGGCTGCAATGGCCGACGACTAACTCTGCCCCCTCCCCCCTTGACCAGCCCGCTGAGTACATCTCAAATGCCACAACTCTTATATCAGGGTTAATATCACCAAAGAATACGCAAGACAATATCAAAGCTCACGATCAGCATACGCTCTCTCCCAAGGACACCACGGTGTATATGCTTAGCCAGCTCTCGCAGCTTATGAAACCTGATACCTCGACTGAACTGCCAGCCATCACCCACGTCCTCAAGACGCTAGGTAAGCCGGACTATGCCGGGTCGTCGTGGACATTTACTGCGGGATACTTCAATCCAGCCCCGTCGCTTACAAATCTCCT
Organism: Hypoxylon fragiforme; assembly: GCF_022984875.1. Lineage (NCBI taxonomy): Eukaryota > Fungi > Ascomycota > Sordariomycetes > Xylariales > Hypoxylaceae > Hypoxylon > Hypoxylon fragiforme. Next base: position 523,254 of record NW_026054760.1, read on the forward strand.
ACTCTCAACGGCTTCGCAGAATAATGTGGTCATTACGGCGTCCCCATATGCTAACGGTTTCTATAAGTCGAAAGGTGTGTCGGGGCTCTTACCCGATGCCTACACCCTCCTCGCTCGGAGGTTTCTTCGTGCAGTCAAGGCACAGAAAATGGATTCGTCCGTTGTGCTGAAGGAATGGAGAAGAGGCACCGTCAATGAGCCGAATGGATGGACTTATCACGCCAAAGGACTATGGGTAACACTGCCAAATGACCAAGGCCCGTCAATAAGCATCATCGGAAGCTCCAACTACACAAAACGAAGCTATTCCCATGACCTCGAAGCCGGTGCTCTAATCGTAACTCAGAATCCTGGCTTGAAGGCCAGATTAGGTGACGAACAGAAATGGCTTCAAGAGTATGCCAATCCTGTAACTCTAGACGATTTCGCAAGAACAGAAAGACGAGTCGGATTGCATGTCCGAATTGCAATGTGGATCGTGAGTGCTGTCGGCGGCGCTCTATAATGGCTCGACAAAAATTTGAAACCCGAGAAACAAGGGTCCCGGCTGCCGTGGGTTTTCATATGAAGGGGCAATTATATCCTTCTTTGATGAGTTGACCACGGGCCGTTATACCTCCGCTATCAGGCTCAAAACACCAGAAAAGGCTCAAATCTCGTAAACGGAATGGCTTCCTCCGCTTTTGATCTCACCATCTCAATTCAATGATACCCAAACAAAGCGTTTTAATAGATTCATACACATGTTTTGACTTAACATTTACTTTTTCTTCGTAACCCCCTGATACAATTCCCTTGCCGGCGATGATTCAACCTATAGTATGAGATCTAGGGTTCCAATCAGACGAGGTTACGCCGACATGGCTCGATTTACAGTACATGCTCGCTTCTTTAGCCAATTTATTATGTCTAAATATGCGGAACTGATTAATTCGTGTCGATCGGTATGGAAAACCTTGTAATTCCACACCTAACGTGTGATGTATAAGAACCACTCCTTCCCCTCACACTTTGGGTAAGCTTTGAAGCTTCTTCGTAGTTTAACACGCGTGTGGGAAATTAGACATTATGAAGTACTCAGCTCTTACCACTCTGGTATCTACCGCTTCGGCGACGATTTATTATGCAGGCGTGGCCGAATCAGGTGGTGAATTTGGTGTAAGCTGTCCCGTGTATGGGTTCTTGTTCCGCTCCTAACCATCGATGATAAAGGTATGGAGCGCCGACGCTACAAAAGGCACCGGTTTGCCTGGAAGATTTGGCGTCGACTACCAGTTCATCGACAAAGCTGGCGTTGATGTTCATGTCGACCAAAACCACCTAAACCTTTTTCGCATCGCGTTCCTACTGGAGCGAATGGCCCCCGTCGCCACCGGCCTCGGAAAGACATTTAACGAAACCCACTTCGACTTCTTCAAGGAGGCGGTTGACTATGTGACGGTCACCAAGGGCGCGTACGCCATCCTAGACCCACATAATTACATGCGCTACAACGACCCAAGTTCCCAGCCGTACTCCGGCAGCGTGATTGGCAACACCACAGACCCGACAGCCGCCACAACTGCGCAATTTGGTGAGTTCTGGGGCGAGCTAGCGCGGCGGTTCGCGGACAACGAGAGGGTGATCTTCGGCCTGATGAATGAGCCGCACGACATGCCGACCAGCCTCGTGGTCGAAAACAACCAGGCCGCCATCGACGCCATCCGCGCCGCGAACGCGAGCAACCTGATCATTCTGCCGGGCAACAGCTGGACGGGCGGACACGCGTGGACGCAGGGCCCCGATCCGAATAGTGCGCGCATACATAAGTTTACGGACCCGCTAAATAATACGGCTATTGATATACATGAGTATCTGGATATGGATTATAGTGGTAGTCATAGCGAGTGTGTGAGCGATCCGGCTACGAACTTGGCGGAGGTGACGAAGTGGTTGAATGTGAGTGAACCGCTTCTTTTCCCTTCCTACCCAACCCCTTTTGCGCTATCGGTAACAGATAAGCTCACAACGTTTAAATCGCTGATTCATTTATATATACACAAACAGGACAACAACCTCAAAGCCTTCATCACCGAGTTCGGCGGCCACAACAACACCGGCTGCGCCACCATGCTCACGGAATTTATCGACTATCTCGACGCCAACGACGCCTACATCGGCTGGACCGCCTGGGCCGCCGGCCCCTTCTGGGGCTCCGCCAGTCCGTGTTGCACGGACTCGAATAATTACGGCAGCTTGGAGCCCGGCAGCAAGGCCGCGGATGGGAGTGAGGGTCTGTATGAGAGTGTTTGGTTGAAGGTGCTGCAGCCGAAGGTGCCGGAGAAGCTGCAGTGGGAGGGCGCGGCGGGGGTTGGGGGAGGGGAGGTGGTGGGGTTTCCTGCTGGGAGGGTTTGATAGGGTGGTAGGGCTGAAAGGGGTGCGTTGGTGGGTTGATGAACTGATGAGTAGATGGATGGATAGTTAGATGAAGACATGTTACCTACATCTAGCCTTGGAGATCTTGTGTATCTGAGGGCGACGGCGCTTACTAGTTTACAGTGCCATAGGATCCTACCATGCAACTCCATGTGCTACATAAGGCTACACTACCTACCTACCCTAGAAATGGCCAGGTAGCTCAGGGGTAGCTGCAATTCGTGCCCTCACCTAAACGCAGACCTCCAAAAAAAATGTCTCATTCAATTTCCACGGATGGCTACCGTGCCGACGGACGGTGCATATAACGTGCATGCACTATCAGCCTCATTCGCCCGGATCGCTGCGCTTCCGGGATTAGGTTACCCGTCCCGATCTGTCGGGTGGCTCCACACTTCGTTATCGAAGGGGGTTGTTTCGTCTTTATTCCATTTTGGTACGAAACGGGACATAGTTGAGATATGTACCATGTGCTGTATACCTACGGTTGGCGGCGATAGGTGGTGTTACATAATGCATTTCCTTCGAGCACTTGCATATTCTATTTCATCTATCTAACCGTAGCCGAGTTCTCTAGCCGCGGAGGTTACCTACCTAGGTTTAGTAGGTAGGTACTGTAAATCTGTGAGCTGTCACCTGTAGTCGAAATGAGTGGAGAGACTTAGTCGACTCCCGTTACTGAACTGACGCTGTTTGTGGCTTCGGAAGAGGCGTTCGCCTTTTGTTTGACGATGGGGTCCAACTGCAATGGCGAGTGAGGTCCTTGGGAGCGAGTTCTTGTTTCTGCGGAACTACACTTGGAGGGTGCGCAAGTGAGCGTGTTTCGGCTGACAACCTTGGAATCGTTCGTCTGCGGGTAGGTAGGCCCTGTAAGCTGAAATCACTGCTTACTAGGTTCCAAGGTTGGTATGCAGGTGTTTATCAAAGCAACTATTTCTTTTAAAAACAAAACATGTGTTGATTTTGCCGTTACATTAATGACTATGAGAAATCTGTCTATGGAAACGACGTTCTTTCACCTGATTCCTTTGCTATTAACAGCTGCACTTAGGTATATAGGTACAGATAGAATCTCGGGCTATCGCTTGCCAACGCCCTGTCTCACCATCAGGATGACCAAATCGCTAATCCCCATACCGCTTCAGCTAGGGCGCATCAAGGCATATAATCTAACACTGTCCGCATCATTAGCAAATATGGTCCGCTCTATGCTTTTCCTCGTCTCCGCAATAGTGGTGGTGGGAGCTGCTTTGGTGGCTTCCCAACGTACAAGTCCATCCGTGCGGGACGTGTGTCTCTCCCAAGACAGTCCCAATCAACATGCCACAAGCTATCCAGACTTCATATCTGGGAACCTGAATGGTACCCTACTCATTATCCCTATCCCACTCGATGCTGCTCGTCAAGTCATACCCAAGGAGTATGGGATTGTGGAGGGGGCATATAGAGCGCTATTGCCTTCGTTTCCTCGTGGGATGTATCCAATGATGGCACAGATTGTGCATGACCACGATCTACAAATTGCTTCTTACAATATTTCCGTGGAGGACTTCTCGGTACGTATTATGACCTATTTTGTTTATTCGTGTACCAGTCCCGACTCACCTACCCGTGTCCAGCGCGCAGCATTCGAATTCCCTTTTATCGACTTACTCGGCGATGGCCACTCTTCTTTCCGCTGGGCCGGGACTAGTATCATTACCGCTTTGAACCCTAGCGCTATTGAAGGGAGCGAAGGCTACGGAGTGACGGTGCATCCAGGTGTATTCGATCCGCCCTGTGATCCATACAGGAGTTTGCCTAACGGCACGATGTATTCACATGCACAGAGCAGCAGCAGCACAGGTGACATCTTTATGACAATTGCTTCCTGGACATCGCTAGACACCATACCGTACCCCATGGACTTTATTCAGAATATCACCACCCAGCCTGTCTTCGCCGATCCACAGCTTTGTGATAATTACCTGCGGCTGTATAACACGACGCTTACGACGGGGGAGACGGCTCCAGTCCCAGTTAGAGGAACGGTTACTGCGAAGCTTGAGCCGTTCGCTGACACGCGTGTCTGGCAAGGCGTGTATGGTTGGCGCTTGGCTACCCCCTTTTTGGAGCCGCTAGCGCCTTCTGAGTGTAAAGCGTCTTGAAAACATGAGTAGGTACCTATTTACTCACTGAGTGATATATACTACGATGACATATCGCGGATGATATAGCGGCGTGCGGTGCGGTGCTATCCTGAACCCCTATTCTGGTAGCGGCCGCTTCAATACCTAGGTACCCATCCTCATACCGCTCCCGTCACACACCACCCTCAGCTCGTCAAAAACCCACCAACAACTTGCATATACCGCTCGCGCGCTTCCCAATGGTTCATGTGGCTCGAGTTCTCAAACGTTACCCACTTGACTTTGGGGATGGTCCGGAACCACGGCTCCATGCAGAGATCCGTCATCTCATCGTACCTCCCGTTTAGGATGAGGACCGGGACCTCGATGTTGTGGGCGTCCTTCCAACCTTCCAAGTCTTTGCAGCTCCCTGTTACAACGAGCTCGGAGGGGCCTTGTCTGTTGGGTGGGGGTTAGTTGGGCTCTCGCTACTGAAGTGGGGGAAAAAACACGCACATCGTCAAATACGCCGTCGAATCCTCCCTCAAGTTCCGAAACGCCTGCTCCAGATCCTCCGGCCTCGGGTCCAGCGCACACACGTGCTTCGCATAGAACACCGCCTCGGCCCTCTTGTACTCCTCGCTCCCCCGCGCACCCCCCCTCTCCAGCACCTCCCTAACCGCCTCCCCTAGCCCCGCTACCAGCCCCCTCATCCCCTGTACGTAAAGCGGCATGCTCGCCGGCCCACTCGCAACCACCGCCTTCCGTAGCCCCGCCGGCCGCCTCGCCGCATACGTCCCGACCAGCATCCCGCCCCAGCTCTGGCCCAGCACGTAGAAGCCCCGCGAGCGGAGGCGCAGGTGGTCGATCAGGTTGTCGAGCTCGGCGAGGAACAGGTCGAAGGTCCAGAAGGAGGTGTCGCCGAGTTTCTCGCGGTAGTGTGTGGAGTTGCCGCACCCGACTTGGTCGTAGAAGATTATGGGGATGCGGTGGGAGAGGTACAGGTCGGTGAGGGGGGATAGGTACTGGTGGCCGGCGCCGGGGCCGCCGTGGAGGGCGACGAGGACGGGTGGTAGGGGGGTGGTGGAGTTGGGGGAGGGGGAGAGGTCGCCGATGATTTTGTACCAGGTTTTGCCGGGCTTGCCGCCGTTGGGGGCGTTGAAGGGGACTGTGGCTTCGAGGACCGGGAGCGAGTCCATGATTTTGTTTGATTTGCTCGGTTTATGCCCTCACTAGCTGGGTCCGATACTTAGGGGATGAGAGAGATGAGGGAGATATTGGATAGGTACCTATGATAAGTCCGGACTTGGATCCTGCCAATGGCATTTAATGCTAAATGCGGAGAGCGTCACAATGCATGAGGATCCTTGCCTGCCCGTAAGCCGGGATACATGTCTCCTATTCGAGGAGCTTTACCCCCCGGAGCTGATTAATAAAACTCGGGGCTATTGATATTTACCTAGTCTTAATGTTGCTGCCTATATTTCTTCTCCCGCAATAGAGAGGCTAGTTGCGCTCTATTGGCTTTTCGACGCAGGTTCGGGGGCTTGAATCGCGTTGGTTAGTATGCTTCCATGACTGCCATTACTCTTCCCCTTGACACCAAGAACTATTGTAATGATGTCTTCTATGTCCTACTCTCCCTATCATACTGTCTTGGTATCTAAATTTATCCTTTACCCTCCCTAAATAGGTACCGGCCGGAGTGTTCTACCTAGGTATGGCTGGTCTCGGGCTCGGGACGTGCATTTTGATCGGCATCAGCATATCGCCTCGGCCCGACGAGTACTTGGAACAAACTTTAGATGCAGTCGCGATCATCTCCGATTGGGGTTGCTTTAGTTGGGATGAATGTAGTTGCAGAAACGTCGCTGTGTGGTGTGCGTATATGCCCAGATTGCATGAAATGGTGCTGGATGGAGGCCATACAATTAATATGACACTATAGGAGGAATAAACAAGCAAGAACATATGTGCCTGTGATGTCTCTGTCTGTACAAGACGATACCCTAATATCATATCTTGAAGCAGATAAGTAAAGCCAGCTGTCGGCTGGGGCTCGTTTTATGGAGGGGTTGGGCCATACCTATCTACATGCCTAGGAAGGTAGATATGGTATTTATAATGATATTCTAATTAGAATTGACTTATTTTGCCCCTTAACTCATGGTTTAGTGCCGGTCCAAATATTTCATATGTCTCACATGCCTGCCAAGTCGAAGAATGTTCGAATAAGGTTGACATCTGTTGAACCAATCGCGTGGACTTTTTCTGTCTTTCTTTAGAAACTTCAAAGAGGACACTACCAAGCCAAGGAGTACTTAGGTACTGATGAGGCTCAAGGTTGGTTGATGAATACCCCTGAATCATAGCTTGTCTTGCCTACCTAGGGTAGCTCGGTCCCTACTTCGATGAGATATGTGAGTTTATCTCCAACAAGCTCAAGCCGCCTCAATGCACTCATAACAGCAGTCCCCCGCCCTTTTTCATGTATCAGGCATCAGGTATCAATAGATTGTATAATCAAGGCCCATTCAGTGTAGAGATAGTTCTTGGCACCATCAAGGTGCGTGACTGATTAGTGAGGTGCATAAAGTTGGCACATTGAGCCCAATGTACATTAAACAGGTAATAATAAGACTGTATTATAACAGTGAAATGGGTGATATCGCGAATCCGAGCTAACCTCCTCAATGCTTGAAAGAGCACACTGAAAGCACACCAAACACCTGTGGACCAAAACTCCGCTGCAATGACAATATGCTGTTACCCCCGCCCCGAGCCCCATCATTTATTCATCAACCCAAAGCCTGTCATTAGGAATTAGTTCACTCTTGCCTAATTGAAACACCATGTTAGTGATTAGACTCAGGCCGTATACTCTATGTGTATTGTGACTTACAAGAAAACGCATGCGTCAAGAACGTCGCCGAAATGAGCTGCCAGCAGTCCATCTCCTGCGGATTATGCGGTCGATTGCACGTCCCGAGGAAAGTATTATTGATATCCCTCATATCCCAATTCCCATTTCCCGTTCCATATAACGCTGCGACGTGTTAGTTAGTACAGTCCTTAAGATCGCGGATATCGGATACCCAGGGAGAAGGCCATGCCCGTACGTACTAACAGCACCAGTTGCCCGATTGAACAGCGGAAAGGGGTGGTCGGTGGAGTGGGCGACCGCGTCGTCGTAGTTGTACATCTCGAGGCGCTTGATCGCCCAGTCCCGCGGCGCAAGCGCGTTGCACCCGTCGCACGCCCAGCGGCCTTTGCTCGCGTCGTTGATGCTGCTCATGGATATCGCGACGACGTGGCCGACGTCCGAGCAGCTCAGGGGCGCGTGGCTGTGGATCTGGATCTGGGTCGTGGCGTACGTGACGCCTACATCCGTGATGTCGTTCGTCTTCCCGATGTAGATGGTGAAATCGGCAACGGTACGCGAGGCCGCGAGAAGACTGAGGAGAATGCTGGACAGTCGGGCCATTTCTAGAATTCCAAGAAGAACAGGTAAGCTAAAAGTTCGTACTGCGTTTGTTGTTGAGTGCGCGTCGAGTGTGTTGTGCGAAGGTGGAGAAGACTTGCCCCAGTGAAGGTTTAGACCGCGTCTGTAGGTATATTCATGGTGATGCTGTATAGGAGGTAGTTCTAAGTGGGGGCGACGACAAACTGATAGGATGGGTATCTGGGACTTATGTAGCTAGAATGAAGCTATATACTACATCATTGACCCCTTAGCTCTATCTTCGTGTCTATCCCTCGCTCTTAAAATCAGAGACTGGAGCTTGTCTCCTAATCGATGAATCGTCATATTGATCGAAAGGGCAGAGTAGTCTTACAGTAGCCACGTACGTAGCATCACATGTAGGTAAAATTTAAGTAACATTAAAATAGTTCCAAGGTTGTTATTACAGCTATACATGTCTATAAGCTTTAATGATTAGATTTCTTGTGGAATGTAGCTCGACACGCTTAGGCAAGATCGCCCCCCACGATATAGCGCGCCACGTGTAATCATCCAGGATTATCAAACTTATAATTGATGGTCCGTAAACGCCGTGCTTAAGAAGGTCTGCTTGGGAAAAGTTGGGACCAAATGTTTCTCTCGTATAGCAATACCTAAGAAGTGTCTAGTGTACCTTGTTTACGGGATCAGGCAAGCTTACGATCGGTAAGTGTATAGTAAGTACCTACGTACTAAAGACGTATATACTTAGTACCGTACATTAAAGAACAGAATTGTTGGGCATAGGAAAGAAGGGCTGGTAGTTGGGTCTTAGAGAAGTAAGTCCAAAGGGTTGAAAAGAGGAAGTAATGACATATACATATCTAGGTCAAGTAAAACCATGTAACTTCGCACATAGGTAATGCTACCTGTCTAGCTTAAGACACTTAAAAAAAACTGGGTGGCTGTAAATTCCAGCGAGAGTTAATCTCAACTGCAAATAAGGTGAATAGGTATCTCTACGTCATAAAGGGCATATATATGTTGTTACAGTATTCCCAGCTTCGTATCTCCAGCCTTCTAATGCGGGAAATGGGTATAAAACGTCCACCCATGCCTTGTTCCCAGGTTTTTGCTCCTGTATGTACGTCCGCTGTATAGATACGCGCATCTAACAACGTAGCAACAAATCTCATTGATATGTAAAGCGTTGCATTGGCCAGTAATATAAATCGTAAGTGGCCTGCGTACTATATTCAAGAGGTAACCTGTCGGCAAAACCCCATATGCCACCATTGCCCAATAAGAAGAGAGGCATGCTCAACTTAGAAACCGGATTTATTGATACAATGGAGCTTTGAGGTCCCTGAGGTCCTTGTAACGTTACGTACCAACGCTTTTGCCATAAAAGGGCTGCTAAAACTCAATATGCTCACTGTCGAGAATGCAATTTCATTATCTAGTCGTACATCATCATACATGCTGGCATATGAAAATTGACTCTTAATTTGGATTGAGATAAATAAAAATTCGAGACATGAAATTACGATTCAGTTTCAAGGAAAGTTCACAATGTCTACTCTGTGAACTACTTGTTGTTCATTGAAGAACATTATATCGCGTGTGCCTTCAAGGTACCTTATACCTACCTTTCTCAAGCCATTTCATTTAGCCAATTAGCGTTGAACAGTCTACCCGATTAGGAAAGGTACCAATTTGATGAGTAAGCGTCTCCGCCCCGAGTTCTCCACCAAGACACCGCGTAGTGAACGGCAACTACGGCGCTGAACAGCATTCAGTACTACTGAATGCTGTGCTAATTAAAAGTATTCAAAAGTCCAAGAACGTTGATATCAAATTTATGCGTAAGCAGTGGGATGTTTTACAAATCAAAAATGAAATTAATATCTGATGCTTAAGCTAAAGCTACATCAGCTTGGTAAAAAACCACCTCAATAACTCTCCCAAAAGAAAAGAAAAAAAAAAGAAATCCGTCCCAGTTCCAAGTATATGGGGTTTGCCACCATTGTGAGTCGAATCTCCCAACAGTTATGGTTCTCCCCATGCATTTCTTTCCTCCATTAGTGGCCCTCCGCCTTTCTTCTTCTCTTCTCCTCTTTCTCCCGCTCCTTCTCCTCCTTCTCCTTGATTGCTTTCTTCTTCTTTTCGTCCTTGCATTGGACTTTGATCACCTTACGTCGTAGATGATACACGACTAACCATATCTTATGGGCCTCCTTGCGTGTTATTTTTTCCACGTACTCAGGATTGATGATTAACAGTTCCTCATAATCCCGCATTGCCGTCATTAGCCACTCTTTCCAATTGCTCAACTTGGTTACTTCGTCATCGGATAGGACACCTGTCTTCAATGTTGTTTTCGCGCTTTTGATATCATATAGGATTCCATCCTTCCTGGCTTGATCAATCCGGAACCGGTCCCGGGGAGTCCTGGGGGGAAAACCAGTTGGGTTGTCCCGTGTGTCCAAGTCCGACATGGTGATAAAATGGATGGCGTATCTCGTAAACCTTTTCAGTTCCGCTGCAGATATGGCTTGGTGTAATATTTTTCTTTTTGCCTGCCTTTTGGTGTTTTGCGTAGAGGGTGGGAAGTTGATGGTTTCTTAATAGCAGGGGAATGTTGGTAGTTAAATACTCATGGTTCTGGGAAAATAATTCACTTGGTTTGACCTTATGTCACGTCTGTTGATCAAAAGCTCAATATAGGAAGTACAGATTTACCTACCGTCTCTCAGGCTCATTGATATATTACCTATTCATGTATTCTACGTGTAAGTATTCCAATTTTTTATTTATTATAGTATATATCAATCCCGGTTGTAAGAATGTAGTTAAATATCGTCTCTGAGCCCTCCCTGTCTGAGGTTGTGGGTGATCTGTAAATCCTATTAACCTAACCTAGTGATATCAACTAGAATGAAACAGCAAAAAGAACCACACCAATGTGTTGTATAAGCGTGATTGCATCCCACACGTGTGCAGTTCGATGACTTATGGTACCTACTCAGTAGTTTGTAACCACAGTTCCCTTGTGGATTTTCGAGTCACAAATTCTTTTGTACAAGGCGTGGTAACTGATCTATTCTATTACCCCTCCATGTTGGTACCATCCGAGTGTCTATTTTGATGCAAGAGTTATAAAGTGAACACTGATACCAGAGTCAGAATAGTAATCAAATACTAGGATCATGTATTCCATGATTCGACAACTGATGTCAAAGATACACATAAAGGCCTTTTTAAGAATTACTTAGGTTAGGTTAGGAAACAGCACATTGGATATTGAACAATGGGGGTATGGTTTCCGGGTCAGATTTGCTAGTCACCGCTTCAGTGTTGTTTGTCAACAACAAAATACGTCAGTACGTTCAACTACGTACACATAGAGTATTTGGAAGTAGATACATACATGTAAGTTTTAATGGTGAGTTTAGTTTCAATGTTGTTGTTATAGTTGAGTGATGCCATCTGCTAGCCAGTCACGTTCTATAGTGTAGCATGTAAAGTCCTGACGAGTACATGATGATTTGCGTTTGCATTGAAAGAACATTTTGTTCGTTTGCATAAGCCTTATGATCACTTCCATACAATTTCTGTGTGTATTCCACACCTCTAGAGATACATGGACCTATTCATTCTGTCACTTTTGGACAGATTGATCAACATATCTATGTGGTTTCCCATTTGATACTGGTCACCCCACAATTCAAAGTGAGGCTTACAGACCCATATAAGTATCTACCCGACTTTCTCACCTTCGATTGTCGTTGTGTGGATTTTTGTGTTTGCGCTCTTGGCACCATGTACTCGGGAAAGACATGAAATTTCCAAGGTTGACTACCAAGGTACATAGGTACCTACGTATACAACAACAATATTCCAAAATTCAAGTTGTTTTTTACATATATGTAGGTCAAAAGCACCACTTATGTTCAAGCAAGTAAACCCCCTGACTTGATACCTGGTAGCCTGAATTGAAGTACCTAAAGGTACCCAGTAATAACGACTTAACGTAGTTAGAGACGTCACCACGTGACAGTACTGACCTCCAGCAACTACACGTGATAACCCTTGGATGTGCCTACATATCGAACAAGACTAGCGTTTGTAGAAGAAATTTTTTTTCATGTCTGTTTGAAATAATGCACAGCATCCCGCTGCACAACCGACAAAAATTTCTTGAATACTCCATACTTAGTATGTAAGTGCCTATGTAGCCTTGAATGCTGCCAGGTACCTACCCAGGCACCTACCCAATGTATCTATCCGAAGAGGTGTAGATTGGTGGCAATGTATTTGAGCAAACAGATGTACTGGTAGTATTCTGAGTATATGTAGGGGAATCGAAATGCACATCAATTTACCAATGTATATTTAGCTTCTTCTTTTCACCTTTCTTGCCCCATAGCTACGCGGCCAACAACGTAAATTGTCACAATGGTATATGCCGGTTTTGACATTGTTCCTCGCTTGTCCAGGGATGGCAAAGATAAACAGGACTGGGAAAAGTTTCTAAATATTGTTCAAGAAGTGTACGAAGATGATCCCCGTGTCGAGGTGAAAGCCAACTGGATTGAGTTCAATGTGGGCGAGTATGCGTTATTACCCCTGGAAGGTCACAGATTCTTGCGGTTTAGTGCAAACATCGCCGACAGTACTGCCGATAGCACTGGTGCTGGGAAGTATATTGAGATTGTTGGGCGGATCGCGAAAATGGTCTTCGGGCCTCGGATTCACGATTGGCACGAGGTATCGGATGGATTTGGCCACTACGGCTGGGATGTTGTCAACGACAATGCGACGGAAATGTACAGAGAGGTATGTTAACTCCCACATTCATACTTTAGCAGATCTGGTCTAAGACTAGCAGTTTGGTAAACCCAACTCCCAAGACGCTACGAGCAACTCGAACTCCCTTCCCGAAGCGACCTCAAGAACTCAGCAGCCCTGTTATACCATTCAAAATATTGCCGGCAAGGGTCAAGCCTTAATCGCACGCATCGATATCGCCAAGGGGACACGAATCGTACGGGAGAAGCCCCTTCTCATCGTCCATCCTGGGCCACCCCAGAGATTAGAGTTGGAGCTGACGCTGAAGCTCAAACTTCATCCCAAGGAACAAGAGAAACAGTTCCGTTCGTTGCATAATTGCTTTGCCGGCGAGCATCCACTCACTGAGATTGTGATAACAAACGGCCAATCCTGTGGACGCCCCTCGAATAACCTGGCAGTCTGTGCTACCATATCTCGGGTCAACCATAGCTGCCTCCCCAATTCAGTCAGTGACTGGAATAATGACCTGGAAGTGCAATCTTTAAATGCAATCAAGGATATAAAGGCTGGAGAAGAAATAACCATTTCTTATCTTCCTGAAAACGTTCCAAGGATCTTACGCCAGATCGCGTTAAAGAAGTGCTGGGCGTTCGATTGTCAATGCGATGCATGCTCTCTACCCCCACAACAACTGATTTTAAGTGATCACCGCCGAAAGCTTATCTCGGCCCTTGAGCCTATGCTGGAGGGGATAAGATGCATTATAGACCCTGTGGGCTACCTCAAAGACATACGGTATACTCTTCAACTTCTCGACGAGGAGTACAATGATATGACACATCCTTCAGCTATTAATGCTTACCGCAATGCGTACTTTCTATGTGTCTTCCACGGCGATCAAGCACGAGCCTCCGCCTTCGCCATGAGGGCGTACGAGTGTATGGAAATCTGCCTGGGACGAGATAATCTGTGTGCACAGCATATCAAATGCTTGGCGGAGGATCCAGAATCTTTGGGCCCGGAAGACAGCGTTTCCAATCTATGGGAAAGTCGGGACAAGACACCGCCTTCCGGTCTCAGTCAGGAAGAGTTTGAGAAATGGCTTTGGAAACATGCATCTCAGTAAAAGTGTATTTCAGTTGGAGAGGTCTGGGTTAGTCGCTATAGTCGTTCCACACTTGGGTTTCTATCATTAAATATACTCGCTACTCTGAACTGCTTTGACATTGCTCTAGACAGAGACCAACTGCAACTGTCATCGTACAAGATCCAAGACTTTCTCAGATTTATGTAGATTTAGCCATCCGCGGCAGTCTCGTAATTACCTAGTAGGTAGATATCAATCTACCTACATTTATTACCTAGTATATACTTATCCAAGTATCTGAGTACCTGCCACTCTCTTTCTGTGCGCGTAACGTCGAAAAGTGCATTACTACATCAAAGTTCTCTAGACCCCGGTTCACGATAGATCGATTCTAGTAGACTGAGGAAGGGGTTTGCAAAACTCAGGCCTTAAGGGCGAGCATGATGGACACTATCTGGCCCAGTTAGGAGATTCCTTACAGGAGGAAGGTGTCTAGGTAAGTAGATGTTTACCTTGGTGGTTTCCATTTCCTCTGGGCCCATTCTTCATTTCTAATCGCTCACCATGCTCGGGATTCTCCTTCAACTTAAACACCTAGGTTTCGCATCGAGACCTTTCTACAATTCCTCTTCCACTACTCGTCTCCATCCTTTATCCATCTACCCGCCAAGCATATAACCCTTCCAGCCTAGAAGCAATTTCTAGTGTGGCCTCACTCTTATTCTTTCTATTACTTCTTTCGAAGTAAATGAATCTGGAAGTTCATCAATTGAAATTCTATCTTCAGCAACTCTATTACAGGGTAGTCATAGTCCTAACTTCACACCTTGTTCATCACGTCTATTCATTTCGACACTCACTATCGGTCATCCTATCCAACCCAATTCAATCGGATCACCCCCAATCTCACCTGTTTGATCCGTTCCTGTTTACTAGACTTGACAAGATGTCGTCAAACAACCATGGGGATCAAGACCTCGGCCCCGAGTAAGTCGAGTCCGAATCATGTAGTTGCTAGAAGTAAAATAAGCTAACTGTGCATTAGATGGGACGAGGTCCAAAACTGTATGGACAAGATTTTCATGGGTGAGTTTATGGAGGACGACGTAAGTTATCCCTCCAACAGGACTATCCCATTCGTCAATACTAACTAGACCAAGGAATTCAATAAAGGCCAGAGGTATGGATGGATGTGCGTCTTTCCACATATTTTCTTTCCTAATGAGGTAAAATTATAGAGCTCTTAAGATTATTATACTACGTCACGAAAGCTCAGACACTGTTCTCAAAAATATCATGCATATGTTGACATGTTACCTCTGTGACATTTGTGACAAAGTTCATGTGGCTTCGAAGCACCAAAGCGACGACGGAGTTTTGCGATGGTACATCACCGAAGTGATGAATTACCTAGCCAGGTCTGAGAGAAACAGCATCTTCCTTCGCAAGTTTGACCAGGATTGGGTTAATCTGCCTAAGGTGGAAGAACTTGGGTACCCGGCTACTGTACCATTACTACACGCCAAAGAATGGATGGACATGCTTGAACAACAAACCAACAACACCCCAGGGGGCGGGCTTCAAGCCCGGCTGCAGCGAAGCATTGCCTGGCTCATGCAGACAGAGCTTGTCGGAGCCGCCAACAATGACACGCTGTTGGACGATGCTCTCCGTGTTTTCGGAAAATTGGAAGTCATGAATCGCCCATATAAGACTTTGGCCCATTACCTATTCTATGCACCACTTCTAGAAGCCATCTCTGATCTCTTCAACACCATAAAGGTGAATATTGTCTCCAATATGGGCTCCGTACTCGACTACCTTGACGAAGCCAGATTGCTCGAAGCCCGGGTAAGGGCTCTCCAAAGTCGCCTGCCACGTACCTTTGGGAAGACCATGTATGCCACCTTCCGAGAAATCATCATCAAGAGCAGTTGGGATATGATCATGGAGGGTTTCCCAAGTATATTAGACAATCGTGAAACGGAGTATCCTATTCGAGTATGCCAGGGCTTAAAGCATGCCATGGACTTCCACATTCTCGGGGACATCCTCCTCACCCACGCACGGGAAGCTGGGAGGGCAAAGATCGAGACTTTGCTCTCCACTGAGAGTCTCAACGCAGAAACCTTCGTGCGCGGTTTCAGCGAACTATTCAAGAAATATCGGACCTGGCTGGACTCGGTGTTTCACGACATCGAAGACATTATTGACGGCGATGAGGACGATAACGTCCCTGACATATATGACATCTATGAAATCGAAGACATTAGAGATATCAATGACAAATTCCGCAGTAACTGGACCGATACCATCAACGAGACAGAATATGTTGGGTTCGGGCCCATGAAGTCAACGGAGCTAGTGGAGAGATTTATGGATTCGGCAATCCGAAAAGGGCCAAATGTCGACGAACACGAGTTCTCTACAGATCTAGACGCAGCAGTTACCATACTGGAGTTTGTGGACAAGATCTTTTTCTTAAAATTATATATGAAAGGACTCGCGACCCGGATCTTCGACGGCAACATGTCCGACTCCCACGAGCGCCTTGCATTATCCAAATTGCGCGAATCACTCTCAGAACAGAGTATCGGACATCTTGAAAACATGCTCAAAGATGTCGAGTTCTCCAGGAAATTTACTACGGATTGTCGTGCGACTCACGGCACATCATCAGAATGGCCCGCTGCGGAGGTAACCTACTGGGTCGCGTCTGCAACCCAGTGGTATCTTGCACCAACCACCAAGACCCATTTCCGACTCCCAAAGCCAGTCACCGACGCTTTTGATAAAGCCCAAAGAAGCTACGAGTCCTTTCACAAAGACGGCAGACTCCTATGGCTGCCGCACTATTTCAGCGGCGAGCTCGAGGTCAACTTGCCCACCCACCAGGACAAGGACAAGACTTACACCTTCGAGGTGTCGATGTACCAGATATGCGTGCTCCTTCTCTTCAACGACGCCGACTTCCTCACCTACCAACAGATTCGCAACGCCACCACCTACGAAATCGACGTCCTAGACCAGGTTCTGGCCTCTTTGACCCAACCCGGGGTACTACTGGAGTCATGTGAGATAGACGAGCAGGGCCGCAGCACGAGATTCTACCTCAACAAGTATTTCGAGAGCAAGGATAAGGTCGTGAAGCTGAACACGAAGATGATTGACGATATCCCCGAGGCAAAGATCTACCAGGGCGTGCAGGAGAAGAACATCGAGAAGCTCGAGGTACGTACTAACCTAACAGTCTCTCTCGCCCAAGACAATACTCCAATAAGCCATTCATAAGTACCTATCTAACCGAGGCACATGCTAACATTGACACCACAGTACATCATCGTCAGTGTCATGAAACAACAGTCGCGCCTAGACCGCTCGGAGCTATTCGAGCTGACGAAATACGCGGCCAGGCCGCGCTTCGTCGCCCGGGACGAAGACATCGAGAAGCAGATCGAGCGGCTGCTGAAGAAGGGATACATCGAGCGCGATGGTGGAGAGTTCAAGTACGTGGCTTGAGTAAGAGTCGCAGTACCTAGTAACGATTCACTTCCAAGAACTACGATGTCGGGGAAGGTGGTTGAGGGTATGGTGGCTTGTCACTGAACACGGACGGCAGTATATGTGTTACACGCACGAACACTAAGTACCTACACGAAGTTGCGACTGAACCCCCCTATAATATGAACGTTGATTTGAGGTTGGCGATGGTAATGGTGGTGGTTTAGACTACTACTAGTGAGTGGCTGAGGACACGACCGCTTTATTTCCCTTCCCTTATTTCTTAGTCAGTGCCAGGGATGTAGAGGAAGTGGTGCCTAGGTAGTTTAGTTTGCGCATTGTTAAGTTTGCGCATCGTTCCATTAATTTGCCTATATAGGTACTCTGAGGTTCGATGTCGGCGCTTTTCATAGCAAGTTACTAGGTTAGGTAGTTATAGGTGATAACGATACCTAAATTGATACACGCTGCCTTAATATTATTTCCTTTCCCTAATCGTGATGTAGGAAGTAGTAACACGCAGTAAATGTAGGTAGATACCTAACCTAGGTAGGTACCAATGAGGGCAATTGAGTACTGGTACGAAGCTGCTGGAAATTTGAAGCTATCGCAAGACTGTGCAAGAATGATTTTAGAAGCACTGTAATTTATTCCCTGCAATGACATTAGCCTCGAACTAGATTAGGGACTGTACTAGGTATAGTGGTCGGTCCGTCGAGGATTAGGTAGGGAGCTGTCCGCTATATCTCAGCAAGCTTAGCTAGTAGCCTACTGTGCTTACTGAGCCCCTCTCTACTGTATAGGTAGGTACCTACACACAACTTTGCGCTTGCAGGACTTTGAGTCACAGCCATCGTACTTCACCTGCCTAGAACATCGTCGTCGATTACAAGCAGATAAGCCTGACACTTCACTCACTAAGCATGCGTGGAATATTTCGACGTGAATAAATATTATCATTAAAATATACAAGAAGCTATCCCATCACATAACGCTTTTCATCCCTCTAACCTAAGTACCTGGTTCCCAGCCTACCCCTGAGTCTTATACCCACCCCACCCCCCATTCTTATCCCCCTTCCCCTTGTACTTCCCATCCGGCCGCGCAAGCCCCAAGCAGTTCGCAATCTTATAGAACACCTCCACATTGCTGTACACACCCCCAAACGTCTCCTGGCACGGCCCCATCGCGAACAGCGGGACGTCCGTCAACGAATGCACGCCCGAGCTCTCGCTCACCGGCAATGTTCCATTGACCACGAACCCATCCGGCGCGTCCTTCGCGTTGACGAAGAGGTCGTCGGCGTCGAAGCCCGGGGACGACGACACGACCTTGCGCGGCGCGGCGTGCACGCGGAAGTCCTCGCGGCGGTCCGGGTTCGCGCTGAACCCCTGCGCCAGCGTGTACCGCGGGTCCCAGGTGACGGGGAAGTTGGGGCCCGTGTCGAACGACAAGGCGCCGCTGCCGCTGCCTGGAGAGGTGTACTGCGAGAGCCCGGACTGCTGGTACACGCCGACGGCGGCGCGCTTGGAGCGGTCGTCGTCCTGCGCGGCGAGGTACTTGGTGTCGACGCCGCCGTAGACGTCGAAGCCGTGGCCGTGGTCGGCGGTCACGATGATGAGGGTGTTCTCGAGCTCGCCTAGCCGGCGGAGGTGGGCGATGGTGGCGCGCACGGTGTCGTCGAGCTCGAGGAGGTCGCCGAGCGCGCGGTCGTAGTCGAGAGCGTGCATCTGCTTGTCGATCGACGCGCCCTCCGACATGAGGAAGAACCCGTTGGCGCCGCCGCGTGCGTGTAGGATGTCGACGGCCTTGAGGGTCATCTCTTTTAGACCCGGTAGGTCGAGGGCGGGCTTCTTGGAGCCGAGGGGGTCGTTCTTGAAGGTTGCGAGGTTTGCGGGGAAGATGTTGCGGTCGAGCCAGACGGGGAAGTGCGATTGGCAGAAGATGCCGAGGGCGCGGCTGCTGTTTCCAAGCTCGAGGAGAGAGGTCTTGTTAAGGCTGATGTCGTACCCGGCGTTGGCGAAGGCCTCGTAGTAGTCCTTGCCCTTATAGCTCGCGTTGCCCGGGAAGAATTGCTCGGCTCCGCCGCCAAAATAGACGTCGGGGCCGCCTTGGTTTGTCCAGGAGTAGTTGGTGACCGAGTTTAGTGCTTGGTCGACTAGGGGGCCGTATTCATTTCGAGAACGGCTGTGGCCGGTGAGAGCGATGGGAGTTGCGTCGGCGATGGAAGCAGTAGACACAGCCCCCCAAGCGGAATTCTAATGTCTTGTTAGCACTAGTCTAGCTTCTCAGTGGTTATCATGGTTATAGCTAACCCATGTTCGTTTTAGTATTTCGACAATTGTTTCCACCTTCGGATCATCAAAATAGCTAGGTGACGAGTCGGCGTAAACACTTCAAGAGTATTAGTACCTAATTCGTTGTCATAAAACTCCAAACAGTACTTACCCCAAAGCATTCACAGAGCTCTTATGTCCAGAGTAAAGAGCAGATGCCGAGTTGGCACTGTCAGTGATGAAGCTATCGAGCGAATGGGTCTAAGCAGGTATCATTAGCACCTGATTGATTCACGACTCCCTCTGCTGGTCCATAGCAATCCCAACTGAGCAGGAATTATACCATTTGATGTCCCACCACGGGGAACTTATCCATCTGCATCAAAGATTGATACTTTCCGTTGATACTCTTGTGTCCGAGAAGGCGAGCTGCGGTGATCATATTCGTGGTCATACCGTCCCCTACACCCTGTTAGCACGATACTTCCCATTCAGGAGCACATCGGAAAATCCCTACCAATGAATAGAATCACATTCTTAGCCTTCTTCCTTGTATCCAACGGCCGCACCACCCAGTTCGCCGTCGTCGTCTTACCCCCATAGTAGCTCAGCGTGACGACATAGTTGCCAGGCTCATAGATGGCCAGCTTGCGGTATATCTTGGCTGCAACATTGACGAAGGACGGCGTGTGCGCATCCTGGGCGAAGAGGTCCTCGTACCAGTGGAAGTCCCATTTCTCGAGCTCGGGCTCCGGCACGTTGAAGAACTGGGCAATGCTCTTAGGCTTGCCGCCCTCCTTGGCGATGGTGACGGTGAATTTCTCGTCTGGCTTCCCGGCGTTGAACGCTTCTGAGCCGTTAACCGGAGCGTGGATTTCGAGACGCAGGTCGAAGAATTGGCCTGGTAGGAAGTCCGATTGATCGGGCGGAAGCACGCAGCCGAGATCGGGGCAGGCGCCTAGTCGCTGGAAAGTCTGAGCGGCGGCGACGGAGAGCGAGGCTGCCGCCACTGCAAGAGTCCTTAGATTACCCATGGTGGTTATAAACGGCTAGCAAATATATATTCGCACGGCTAGCTCACGAACAATAGGATGTGCACATTGAGGGATGCCTAGACATCTTATATAACCCGAGATCCTAAAAGCTTCGCGAAACAGGACCGCAATCTACGCGATTGAGCAACCTACGATACGACTGATCCTGCACGGGAAGGTATTCGAGCCTTGGCTATGGCTGGGCGCCCGCGATTCTAGGAGTAGTATCTTGGCGACATGAGAAAAACAGGGTTAACATTGGCTACAGATTGTATATAGAAGATATTTCCGACGATGATATGGTAGCGGCGGAGCTGTCGTCGACGAATCGGCCAAGCAGGAATCATACAGGCGATTTACAGCACGTGTCCAGATTCTAAATTGGATATTGGTACGAAGATAGCTTGAAAGGGAGAAAAATATCGGTGGGCAACACTGTTTACTCCTAGTTCTTAGTCGTGATGCTCTAACAAACTTACATTCGAGCTAAAGGGAAGAGAGAGAGTAAGCGGTAGTTCGTTAGCTAGAAATTCTTATAGCGACGACCGTGTGTCTTATTAATCAGTGGCAAGTTACCCATCAATATATTCTACAGCGAGAAAAGTAGGTGAGTACCTTATCGTGACTTGGAGCACTTGTTGTTCACCTTTCCAGCCGGCCCAAGTTACTTGGGTTGATACCGACGAAGGCCTGGGAATTGCTGATTTGGTCATAATCTATGTAGCAAGGATCGGAGAACGTGGTTAATCTGAAAATCATGATTGGTCCCCCCTCCAAGTCTCCGGTCGTGTGGGGCTTCCGGTATCTTGGCTCGCTAGATCGGCACGTGCTTACCTGGAAGTGAAATGAAGAAAGGAATGTTGGTAGAAGGAACCGTCGTGCCGATGTGACCTTGGCATATTGATATCAAGGTAGGAATAGATGCGTCACAGTAGTAGAAGGCCGGTGTGTTGGTTAACCTCTGTGAATACCAGGTACATAGGTATCACCCAGTAAAACGTGTACGAAATCAATGATATCTTGCCACACAAGTACGTTTTTATAAATATCCCGAGTGGTACCTGATCTGCAAACTAGTACATCGCATACGTAGTCGATCATACGCAAATATCCGTCCTGCATTGTATGTACAGTGTAGTGGCAGATAATGCAGATCTTTATCCCGAGCGTTCGGAAGCCCCCACGTTTTGAGGACACCTGTATTAGCGCGCATTGAAGCACATCGTTAGCTACGCTTGGTAGACTCCGGAGAGACTAGCTTATATCGGCCGGCAGATTGATTGATAAGTGCATTTGTATGTATTGACTTTCGATATCGCATGACCGTGTCCTCCGTCATTATATGCCCCGGAAGGATTTATTTCACGTGTCGATATCAGCGAAGCCCTTCTCCTTGAGATCTTTCGCGTCAGCGTTAGGATCAGGAACAACTGGAGTCTCGACCCCTTCGGCAGTAGACCCTGTTACCGCGAGTCCCGCCATCTCCGCAGCTAATGCCGGATCTTGAGCACCGTCTTCATTGAAGTTCTCCCATGCCGGCGGATTGATCTTTTTCTGCCCTCCCTCGGACTTGAAATGATAGCCTCTCGCTCGCGGTCGCTCCCCGGTTCCTACCGGAATATCAAACTCGTATGTCTTGGTAAAGGCTTCGCAGTGGTCTCTGAAAGTCGAAGGTTCTGACATGAGCGAAGCTCGAATACTTGTGAAGAAGTCTTGCAAGACACGGTGGTTGTGGATTTGGAGGAGAGTCCACCCCAGCATTTCCTTGGCATTTAATAAATGCTGTATATATGCACGGTGATGTTTTGTGCAAGTGTAACACTGGCAGCCATCCAACAGTGGTGTGACCGATACTTGGTGATCTTGCGATAACATGTCTATTCCTAACGGCTGTCTGTCGGGCGTTGTTGGTGGTGGAAAAGAGAAAGTCAGCGCAATCCCAGCATCCGAGGCAGTGTTGATGAATAGGATGGTGAATAGATCCATACCCTGCCGGACTTGTCTAAGGATTTCGTGCGGTGATATGATCAAGTCCATTGATAAGCGCGGCAATGACTGTAAAGGATGATGCTCCTTCAAGTCTGGAAGGATATCTGCATCATACACCGCCAAACCAGACAGGTGTTCGACGTGGTCTTGAGATAGGCGACTCAAATATTCCCACTGCATTGGATAAGAGACTGGTAATAAAGGGGCGAAAATTCGGTGCTTCAAAGCTCCCTTGTCGTCTTCAGCATTCAGCAGCTTGATAGTTTCAACCACCCAATCTTCTGTCCTCTCAGCCATGCGGAGCTGTCGCTTAGGGGCGGGAAGATGCGCTCTGATGTTTGAATTGCCAAATGTCAAGTCGGCAAGGGGAATGAAAATGTCTGGCTGCATCCTCTGCACGATACTACAATATGCCTTATTCTTCAGTTGCTGGAAGCCGGTTGAAGTATATATGGAAACATAGTCTTTTCCGTTACCCATAGGAGCAACTGCTGCTGGATGCCGCCTCGCACCAAGAATTGTAGCTAATGGCGTTGGTGTGGCGGTATATGCATGCAGCATCCCCTTATCGCCTTCATCTATGTTAAAGATGGCAGGCTCAAGTCTCTTTTGGGACCTTTCTACAACTATTACACGGTGTGTTAACCCCACAAAAATATAATAAATAATTATAATGTCTCACTCACAGTCTTCCAGAGCCATATATGTGCCATTAATATCGGTATGTTCAGAGACGACATCCGGGGTCATATGTGGTATAACCCCTCGTGACGAAAGGGCAAAGAAGTTTGGTGTTTCGACCAGTTTTCGCTTAGGAAGAGCTAGGCGACCTACTCTAAGCACTCCCTCCTCAGTCGCAATAGTCTTCAGCACATTGAACATGCCTTGTTCTGGCGATGACTCAGTCATCTCGGGTGGATGCTGTGTTTCCTACTCCAACTCCAACTCCAGGGATATTGATATCTCGATGTATGAAGCCGATAGATGCCTGCCTTTCTTGCTTCCTTCTATCGGGACGAGCAGGTACAATTTCCTCACGTTTTGGAATCTAGTTATAAGCTTTGTGTTTCTCTTGATAGCGTGATTTTACCAATTAGTAAGTTCTTACTAGGCATCGAAATACCTCTACTGCTGAGTGTATATTTCGGGGATGCATCTATCATGCAGTAGCGCGGTAGCACTGAGGGCTGCTAGGTTAGGGATGACCTACAGTACAAAGTAGTTAGTAAAAATCTGGAGATATGCGTTATCGATAACATACCAAGTTCCGGTTCGTTGCCGTAGCGGAAACGGCCCAGTTAGGATTTAGTTACAGTTTTAAACAAAAAGTCAATTGACATAAAAATGAAACAAATAACTTCCAAGATTAGCTTCAAGTTCAGATTCTTGCAACGATTTGATAAGATAACGATATGAGACATCGGTGAGTATGATAGACTCGCATAATATTGCTCTCTATTCTAAGTCATCCAGAAGTAGAACCCCGCAAAGTAGCATGGCACAAGTTAGAGGGGATTGTGGGGGCCTCATATACCTTATCTACATAGTACAACTTGGCCTGTCACCTCCATGAGTTCTTCTGGTGGTTATATGACAAGGGTACGTACCAACGCGGTACGTACATGGCTGGAGGAGGTACCCATGTAACTTAGATTATATAAGGAGTCAAATCCCCTCCTTACTCTTAGATCTAAACCTCCCTCCTTAGACATCAATATTACACCAGTCTCACCCCCATTGTTCTTGCTTTACTTGTTATTTGTTTTATCATACGTACGTACCTACCAACATCTTCATAACCGCGATTTGTGTTATTAGCTGGTTCATATTTGAAAAAGATGTCCTTACGTGGAATTGATCCCGAAGAGAATAGGCGACGGATGAGAAATGGGGAGCTCTATTTTGCTTTTGCTCCCGACCTGGTCAGGGATCGTCAACGATGCGCAAAAGCATGTGAGATGTTTAGAGCGGCGGCCGGGGATGTCGACAGACGCAAGCTGGTAGAACTATTCCGAGCGCAAGTTACTCCCCAAATCTTCTCAGCTCGTTACAATATCTAACGTCTGCGATAGAATTCAGAATGATACTTCATCGTTACCTCCTAAAGCAGCAACACCAGAGGAAGAAGAAGACCTGTTCGGGGAAGAAGTTTGGTGTGACGCCCCCATTAGGATGGATTATGGATATAATGTGAAGTATGTATGTCTTCCCTAGGCCTGTCGGCTGTTGTGTGCTTATTTATATACGTGCCTAGGTTTGGGAAGAATGTCTATGTGAATTCCAACTCGACATGGATTGATACTTGCCTGATCACAGTCGGTTCGCGCACGCTAATCGGACCAAACTGCTCCTTTTATTCGGGCACTCACCCTACAGATCCTCGGGTCCGAAATGGCACTAAGGGTCCTGAAAACGGTGCCCCGATTACAATAGGAGAAGATTGTTGGTTTGGCGGAAATGTAACTGTTCTCCCAGGAGTGACCATTGGTCGAGGGTCGACTTTAGGAGCCGGGTGTGTGGTGACGAAGGATATACCCCCCTTTTCCGTTGCGGTTGGGAATCCGGCGCGAATTTTGGGCCCGGTCCGGGAAGTGCCTCCTGACCAGCTACCATTTGGATATACACTCCCGAAAGAGATCCCAAATAAAGCTCAGAACGGCCTTTCATAGTTGGACGCTGTAGGCTAGATTTTTACATCTATTTTACCTACCTAGTACAGTAGCTGACGCGTTCCTGTGCACATATACGTATGTTTCGCTATCATTTGTGCATGGACCATCTTATATGCATAAAAACGGCCCTAAATAACATTGATAGGCTGATATCCGATTGTGGCATATTTAATTACGTGGACTTTGTTTCGCATCTCGGGGCTTAACCTTTCAAATCCGTCCGAATCCGAATCCAGCCAAGCCTCTAAACTCCCCGCCGCATCCTTAGAAACCGTTTTCTTCACGTTCTTAAGTCTCCAGAAGTCCAGACAATCATTCACGTTTCTTTTTACATGACGTAACATCATTTTTCTCTCAAGGCTGAGCAGGCTCTCGGTGCAAGTCTGTCTGTGCATTTTATCTGATCATACTATCTGATCTGATCAACAAATTAAACCAACTCCCTTCTTTTCCCACCTTTTCATCCATGTATTAGTCGACATCCTTTACTTGCTTAGATTAGACCAGGAACCAGTTTGTTTGTCTCTCCTTGCTTTGTGACCTGTGTGACCTTCAGGTGGTCTGCTGGTTGGTTGGTTTACTTTTAGCGTGGTTTCTCAGCCTTGAAACTTGTGTGACTTGAAGTAAGTGACTTGGCATTTCCCTTCTTTACTAAGGGCTTGTTAAGGAATTCCCTTTATTTCATTCTCCTACATATACCTGCAAATGGCTTATTGACACGATCTGAATTACATAGTTTTGTACCATGAGTACCAATCAGTCAGAACTTCATCCCGTGTCTTCTGACATAGAACAGCAACGACAGCGTAGCCCTCCTCCGGTGCATCCGGACGATCCGCTTGGTGGCCCGGCGCAGCACCTCGAATTTAACGAACAAGACGACGACCCGCCTACCCCACGCTTTATGCAGGAAGAAGGCTCCTGGAAGCGGTGGAAATGGGTCCCGTATCCAGTGCGAAAGTATGGCAAGATTGCTTATAAGTGGATGAAGGGGCCTCAAAACCCCAAGGTCTGGAAGATTGAACCATTGTTTCCTGCTGTCCAACATGCGCCGCTTCGACTTCTCGACAAGTACCTTCCGAATCCAAAACATCAGATTCTCTTGTATACGGCGTACATTGCCATATGGATTACCACGTTTGCGCTAGTCATGTGGAGGGGCCAGGTCGCATCCGAGATTGCGACTTATGGCACACCTACCGACATAAGTTGTGGTGTTGCCTATTGGACTCGCAACAACAACTGCGGACTTGACGGCGTTAATTGCAGGCCGTTCAGCAACAGTTCATTTGCATTCCGATGCCCCTCCAATTGCGCTAGCTATCGAGTCCTCAATCCTCGGGCGGTAGGAGACCAAGAGGTGGTTTATGCCCCACTGATCGTAGGCGGCCCACCTAACACCACAAACATAAAAAATGCTGTCTACCGGGGCGACTCCTTCATCTGCGGTTCTGCTGTCCATGCCGGTGTCATATCCAACACCCAGGGTGGTTGTGGTGTGGTATCGATTATAGGAGAGCAGTCAAATTTTGTCGGCTCCAGCCGGAATGGCATCAACAGCGTTGGATTCGATTCTTACTTTCCACTCTCTATATCCTTTGCTCAGGGTATTGAATGCACGGCCAAAGATGCGAGGTGGTCTCTGTTAGCAGTCTCGGTGGTTTTCACAACTGTCTTGTCTCTTTTCACGGCATCATCCTCCGTGTTCTTCTTCACAATTTTCATTGGCATCTTTTGGCATGTCGGCTTGGCATCTGATCCACCTAACATTACCCCCACAGTTGCTCTTTTCTCCAACATTTTAGGCAAGTTTCTTCCTGCAATGTTTTGTGCTTGGGTATTCTACGACAAAATGGGTATTCGACGGACTCTACAGGGCTTAACGGCCCAATTTGACAAGACAATTTTGTGGCTTGGAGGGTGTTGGGTCGGCGCCCTGACAAATTACACCTTCGACTTCATCCCGATCTCGCGTCTCACCGGACACGATCTGGACCAACAACCTGGTGCTAAGGCTGCATTGGCTATCATAGTCATTGTGCTCTTTTTCGTTCTTGTTGGACAAGTCTGGTGCTTCCGACAAGAAGGTAGATTGATACGCATCCTCAAACTCTACGGCTTATTCATCCTAGGGATCATAGTCTGTCTGGTACTCCCTAACCTAAACCTGCGCATTCATCATTACGTATTAGCATTGCTTCTCGTGCCGGGAACGAGCATGCAAACCAGACCCTCTCTACTCTACCAAGGAATACTCATAGGGTTCTTTGTCAACGGTATCGCCCGCTGGGGATTCGACTCAGTTCTACAAACTGCTGCCGCCCTGCAAGGCGATGCCCAAACGGGATCTCCGCTTCCCGGTCTCCTCGCACCAATTGTTAATGCCACCCTTTCGAGCATCACCTTCCGATGGCAACCCCCACCAGGAGTGCGATATGACGGTATCAGCGTTCTCGTCAACGATGTCGAAAGGTACCGCGGGTTCTTCGGTGACGATGGCTCCGACCATTTCACGTGGACTCGCGATACTAATGGGACGGAGTACAACGAGTACTTCCGGTTCGGGTACATGAGTGGCACGACCAGTGGAGATTACTCCAAGGCGGGTATCTGGACCCAGGATCTCGAGTGGGTCGATCCCGAGCCGGGTCCTTCCAGAATCAAGGCCCGGGGTATGGGTATGGAGGACGATGGAGTGGTACAGGTACCGCGCGAAGTGTGGACATGATGTGACGATTAGTTTATTGTTATGAATAGGAATTACTCTTGGCGCTATCTCAGTAGATAATGTGTCTATGAAAAAGACGTTTCGCTCTAACCTAGGAGTGAGTTGAGGACTCAAGTATCTACACTCATCTACGCTAGCCTGCCTCCCTTGTCGACGGCTATCACGTTGTGTCGGCGCACGATCTGGGGTACCTGGTGGTTGGAGGAGCTGCAGCTTGATCTCGTAGCTTACGCCCCGTAACAACAGAGCTCTAGGGGTTTCTTCGCATATATACGAAAGATGCTTTTGGTTCCCCAAACATGGTAGGTATAATACGATTGTATACCTCTAGATACGCATTCAATTATCCCCACAACATTGCACGAAATAATGTATACCAATTCAAAATCCCAGAATATCAACAAATTAAATATAGCCGCAGCAGCCCCTCATATGTCTACCTGGCCCAAAATGAGATTTTTTTTTTACTCGGCGAAACGAAACTCCTAATTAGGTACTATTTTCCAGCTTTTGTCCCATGTAGCTACCCAAACCATATCTCCAAGCAATAGAAGAAAAGAGGAAAAAAGAAATGAAGATACCATCACGCGATTTTATTCGCAAGTCCGGACCTCATAATGCACAGTCGAGTTCCCTGTGGACGGGACCTTGGGTTTGAAGTCGAGGTAGACGAGCTATTATTTGTCAACCAACAACGTTAGCGATTTGATGAACACAAACGAAAATTAAATTTTTTTTTAAAAAAAAAGTCGGAAACTCACCTCCCCCTTCTCAGTCTCCCAATCCCCATTAGTGTCGCGATAGAACACCAGCTCCCCGGAGCCGGCGTCCCGCACCTCGGCCGTCGTGTGCGTCAGGGTCCCCTCGGTGCGCCACTCCAGCTGGTAGCACGAGGACTTGGAGACGAGGAACGGCTTCGAGCACCGCGCGTTGCCGTCGCTGTCGAGGCACTGCTCCACGGCGAAGTCGAGGACGTGGCCTTTGGAGACGGTGTTGGCTGTGTAGAAGAGGGGGGGGTTAGTTTGGGGGTGAGGTAAGGGGAGGGGGGGAGAGGAGGGGAGGGAGGGAGGGAGGTGAGGTGGAGTGGCGACATGTAGTAAATTGATAACTCACGCTCTCGGAAACTTCCAGTGAGTGCTAGGCCGGCGGCTAGGACGTTTTGCGCGGAGGGGATATGCATGGTTGCGGTTGAGATGGTGTGGTATGTTAATGAATGAATGAATAGGTTGACAGGGAGGATTGGTATTACTGGGAAAATACGGAATCGTAATATAGTAGGTTAGGTATGTAGTTGGAAAGAAATCGAATCTTGACGTCGAAGGTAAACTTCAAGCTTACTTGTAGTCGTTCAGGGGATCCAGGTCTTAATCTTGGCAAATTCCATATGCACGACGTCATCAGTCCTGATTCATCTGATTCATGACACCGTGAAACTTATTGCGACTGCATAATTACTCTAGGGAGGTAAACTAGTGACTAGTGACACGAGATTTGCATATTTTCGTGTGACGCTTTCATAAAGAGGCTCTTCATAAATTGAATGATCTTGGCATTGGGCCGAGACTTGTTGGTGATGCTTATTTTGACTACATCTCCCATTTCTAGCATTGGCTCAGCCAAATTTATTAAAGATGGGAGGTCGCGCCAGCTAATGTTACTATTCAATTCATGTACAGTATTGTTCGGTCTATCATCGCGGCATGATCTGATCGGTTTAGCCATCTCACGCAGGTGGGTTGGGTTGGTATCAAAGAGTACAATTGAGTAAGTGGAGAGGGTGACCATAAGTACCTGTGAATGGCTTCACTTTATAAACATCCATACTACATGATAGGTACCTGGGTGGGTGCCGAGGTAGGCACAAGAAAAAAAATTAAAAACGAAAAAAAAAAAGAAAAAAAAAAGATTTGTGGTAGGATTGAACCCGCACCCTCGGGCGTCCCACAGTGGTTTTCGTTCGGAACCCGCACTTTCTGGGGAGCCCTGGTGGTTTTCGCACCTCAACCACTGAGCCAACCTAGGTTGAAAACCCAGGTACCTAGGTTCTCACCTAGGAAGTGGTAGTTGTTGGTTTCCGGGGACCTATAAGTTTAACTTCGGCGTGGAGGTGGGCTGTTGGGGCGATTGTGAGCCTTAAAATGCCACTTCTGGCCTTACAGCCTTGAATTTCAGGCCACCACTTTCCTCCGCCACTTTCAAGGCAGTACAGTGTGTTATATGCCGTAGACGTTAGGTAAGATTTAGGTCAGGAATATTTCAATGCCTCTAGAAGGATGAAACCTGTACATCGATCTTCCTATTACGAGTCGTAACTTAGAGATGATAGATCTCGTCCTCGATTGGGAGAATGGTTATTAGTTCATATCGGTCACTGAGTAGAAAAAGGAGCTCAAACTCACACAGAACTTGTAGCTGATATTCAAATATTAAAACGAGGTAGGTATAGATACTTCGGTCGAGACTGCGTTTTCAGGTATACATTGATCAATTCGACCACTCTCGTCATAGCAGCTTGGTCCTAGTCAGAGTTTGTCCCATTGCGCCTGGAAGTCAATAGTAAGGTCATCGTATCAACTTACCAGAACTCCTCGTTGGGACTATATGGGCTTCGGTGCTGCCATATGAAGAAAATGAGCCAAGCAAGAAGCTCGGCCCAGAAGACACGTAGTAGGCGCTCCTGCGACACAGCAGCCAGCAACTTGCTTACATATTGAGGTATAAAGCTCAACGATTCTGGATTGGAGGTGTATGTTGACGAAAGTTTAAACACAAATGCTGCCGCGCAAAGGGTGAGAGATGCCACGACGGCAACGAACCGACCTAAGACGTCTCGCAGATTCTTAGCATTCATCACAAAAGCCAGGGCATGAGACAGAAAGGCGAGGATCCACAGGATGACTGGATGCGCAACGAGGAGATCTTCAATTGACTCGGCGATGGAATACTTGATGCCGTGATTGTTGACACATTGGCCCAGGAAGTGGAGGGTGATTAGACCCAAGTATGCCGAGGGAGAGCCAGATCGGCGAGTTCTGCGACTGACCATGAGTTTTGGGTTCAGAAAGTTGGTTTTGGGGGGAGATAATCACACATGCCTAGAAACAGAGAGGACTACTAGCCACAGAAGTGAAGCCCAGTGCCAGTAATGGTGCTCCTCTTCCACGAGGCCGAGGACGAACATGGTTGCGGAATGAGCTGCCGTGGCGATCAATAGTGAGCAGCCGCTAAAGTCTAACGAACGAAGTGATGCGTATGATAGCACTGCTACAGCTGTAAGACAATAAACTCCACTATGCAGCCGACTGACGCTGATATTATCTACGGATTTGAGCAAAAGGCCCTGGGCAGCGGCGGCGAACTTATCGCGATGTCAGTGAGCATACTACATGAATGAACGTGCTATACACCCCACTCGCCTCGGAGATGGAGACTTTCAAATACTCTCTGGCTTCGTTGTTGGGCGAGTTCGCCCAGGCCTTCTCCGCCAACAGCATAGCTTCCCACAGATCGTCTGCGCGATCCAGGCCATCGTAGCATCTGGTAGAACTCTTACTATCATCTAAGACTTTGGCTGTTTTGGGGCATTTTCTCGATAGTTCAAGAGCCCGGTGTATCTGTTTTGCGTTCTCGGCCAGAAACTCCACAGCTTTCGTGTCGTCGTCAAAAGCGGGAAGCATGTCAGGTATGAAGATACCCGAGTTTCTTGACGAGATTAGAAAACCAAGTAATCCTGAAAGCGTGGGGACCATGTCGATCTGGTGTACAGTGAAGTAGTATAGGTAGTCCTCGGTAGCTTCTAGGGGGGAGCTGCGCCGTGGCTGTGCCATGCTTTCCAGTTTAGGGGATATGAAAACGGTGGCGGCGGCGAGCTCCTCGGGTAGGCGCCCGCTGTGATTTCCCTGAGCTGTCATGCCGTGGTCACCAAGAAGAACCAGAAGAGTATCCTGCATGTGAAGCTCGCGGATCAAGGCGGTGTAGATGTCTCTGACAACATCATCCATCTCAAGCTGCTTGGGCCGCATATGAGCAGACTTTGGTCCCCCCATGTGAGCTATACAGTCGAGTCCCAAGTAATGCAGAACCAGAGCGGTCCAGTCATTATTCTCCAACTCTTTGGACAGGTTTCTAGTGACATTTCGGTCACCATCAACGAGCCTTGGGAGGTGGAAAGAGGAGAAGTCCTCCTTGCGGTCAAAGACGTCCGGGTACAAGTCTATCCACTCCTCTATGCCGTAAAAGACGAGTTTCTGGTGCTCAGTCCTCGATTCCTTGAGACGTACGAGCCAGGTATCTCCGCCGTCCAGACGCGAGTCCTCAGGCCAGTTAACCACATTTAACCAAGCATCCAGAAACGACTGACTCGACCCCTGAGTCAGGGCCTTGATACTAGACAGGGTCAAGATTGGCATGGACACAAGGGCTGTTATAGGTACAGCGGCGCCCGAGCGAATAAGGCTCTGCGTAAATGGGAAGCCACCTTCCTTAGAGAAATCAAAATCGGTCCTCAACGCATCAACCATCATAAAGATGACCTTGTCGAAAGGTGCCTCATAAACTGTGGTATCTAATGACGGGCTGAGAATATCCGTGACTTCTAGCAGAGGTCGACTGCGGAAGAGACCAGCCATGAATATGAGCGTGCCCAGAGGAATCAGGATGTTCGTTGCCACGAGTAGTTGTACCCATGTCGTATGCCATTTGGAAGTAATCACACCGGCAAAATAACGTATCTTGATACGATGTGTGAGAATCATTTTATAATAGGATATGAAGGCATTCAGCATCAACATGAACTGCACTCAACTGAGTGATTTCTTATCATTGTTCTACGACGTAAATGCCCACCATTCAACATCTTCATGGCCATGCTAATTAGAGTTCTGATACTCGAACCTTTCATCTCGAATACATGTATCTGTAGGCATATGCGAGCTGGAGCTGGGTCAGCTCTGTCCGCTATTGACACCCTCATGCAGACACAGCCTTATAAACAGCCCCCACAGGAGAGTTAGTAGTCATCACGTCAGATAGGATCGTAGTTGTAAATTCTCGCTCATAGTGTTATTGGAAGTGCAAGGTTTCCATGCCACCCTCCGTAAAGGCAGTATCGGAGTAGGGGACGCCAGCTTCGACGAAGCAGAGTCTGATGTGCTCGCCACGCCCTGGAATAACATGCCAGTAGATAAGATGGTAAGGGGCTTCCTTGTTCGGGTCTACGTGTGCTTCCGCCATGGTGGAAGGATCTGTAGCGAATTTCGCTAAGGATACATTGTCTGAGTTCTAGCTATTGACCATGATGAAACTGCGGATGGAGCTTCTTCACCTAGGTATTCTATCAGGCTGGGAACGTTGAGGTGTTGGTTGAAGATTGACCTCCATCCCTGGGCACGCAAGGTAACAATTATGCTTTTCCTCTTCGTGTAATACTTGTACAATGCATGCAGAATGCGCAGGTGTGTTACACAACATGACACAGCCATCATTTGCTAGGCCGTTGGTTGTAATTCCTCCAAAGGGAGATATCGTTAGCACTTTTCCTTACCGTGACTGCAGCAGGTGAAATGCTACCTCATCCTCCATGTCTCAATGCTTCAGACACACCCTAAAATAACTCACACTGGAGTATACAGCTGGTTACATAGGTACCTACCTACTATGTACTGGAGGTAGCTACATACAGGCGGTATGTAGTTGGTCGGCATTGCACCCACCTCTTCTCTCCGTAGAAATCGTCTCGTTCTTGATATCTCCTCGTCATCAAGGCCTCATTCAAGATTTCAGGCCTCAACTTCAAAAGCCCAATTCAACTTTTCTCGATTATGGCCGAACCTCTTGACCTCAATGGCCCAGTACTGTCGCCGCCCGATGGCATCGAGTCCAATCTGGATAACCCGCCAAACCGCAATGCTCTGGTCATTGGACTCACCTCATTCTTTCTGGTCATATCATTGTTGTTCCTCCTAGTTCGCGCCTATGCGAAATTTGTTTACATGAAGAATACGCAAACACTTGGAGACTGTAAGCCTGATTTCTGTAGCGGCTGCCTATAACTCATCTAACCAGGGTTCGGACCAACCCAACTACATCTCCGACCCCCTCTGGTGTAGTTGGGTTGGTTATAATACACGACCACCTCCGGTGTAGTGTATACACGACCCCCTCTGGTGTATTACACTTACGAAAATTGCTGGTGTACATTAAAAGCGGGGCAAAAGCGCTCGCAAAATGAGGCTATTTTACCTACCTAAAGTATCATCTCGTGATAAAGTTTGGTGTTTTGGCTATGACGTAATTGCCAACCTGCTGAAGGTATCGCGAGCGCCACTATCGCCATAAATGAAGATATCATTGTAAATGAAGATATCATTGTAAATGAAGATATCATTGTAAATGAAGATATCATTGTAAATGAAGATATCATTGTAAATGAAGATATCATTGATGATGTTTGAAAATGATTGTTTAATGGGCAGATGCTTAGGCTTATATATGACAAGAAGGGAGGTTTACTGATTAGAAAGACCTGAAAGGGCTTGAGTGTTTGATTTTTGTGATTGGCTAATTTAATCAAAAAGGAACGGGCGTTGAATATCAAACGCGTTGAATATCAGACGCGTTGAATACAATCAGTAAGTGGGACTTTTCAGAAATTTGAGGGCAAATCTCACGATATTTCCTTAGGTCTCGGGCCATCCCAGCCTTCTTTTAATATTTCAGCCTTACTGTTAGTGTTTACACCAAAAATACTAGTAAACACTAACAGTGGCTGTGCCCTGTGGCTTGGGTGGCTGGTATCCACTATAAATACACGTTATTACACCCAATCCAACTACACGGGACATAAAAGTGTAATTGGGTGGATTTAGAAAGTGGGTCTGGTGTAGTTGGATTGGGTTGGATGTAATACACTTGGTGTACACCGGTGTAATAGCGTGTAGTTGGTCCGAACCCTGCATCTAACTGATCGGTAGTATTGATAATTCCCGCAGTGGTAGGGATCGCGGGAAAGAGTGTATTTACTTCTCTGGCTAATGCTTTCTTGTAGGGTACTTACATTGCCGCATGCATCATTATCTTCCGCATGGCTCTCACCTCAGGGTTTTTTGTCCACGGCTGGGACTTTCGGCTGAAAGATCTATCATGGTTCTACTATGTTAGCTTGTCTTGCTCTGGGTCAGTTGTAAGGCCGCCACTATGCTGATCTGAGCTGTTTAGAACCTCTTTCTCGGTATCAACTATATCTTGCCACTATGATCACGCTGAAGTCAGCCATTCTCCTCGAATGGGCTCGCATTTTTGGTCCGGGTAACCGCAGATTATTCCGCTGGTCATGCTATACCATCGCGGCAGTGAACTCGATCTATTACACCATAAACATCATCCTTGAGTGCACGGCATGCACCCCACGGGAGTACTATTGGGATAAGACGATCATCGGTGGTACTTGTAGATACTCGACCCTTCTATCTCTGATATCTGCTCTTGTCAACCTCGTTTTTGACGTCGCTATTCTTATCCTGCCACAGGGGGTTATCTGGCGTCTGAACATGTCCCGGAGGAAGAGAGTTGGTTGCTCTGCTGTCTTCGTTATAGGCCTTCTGTAGGTTAACCTCTTTCCTCTGCTCCTGGATCTCGCATGGGTTTCTTGGTTTCTGGTAATCTACTTTCGACAAACTATGCTTTCTAGTCGCTCATATGCACGATGCCATAGGGCCTGTGTTTGTGCGGCGCTTCGAATAGCCTTCACTGTTGCATACGTATCGAGTGACGACTATACCTACCTGCTATCACCACAGACGATCCTGTGTAATGCTGAAATCACTGCTGGCATTTTGGTTTTCACTACGCCTGCTGCCCCGAAGCCGATGCTCTACTTGACTCAGCGCGCTGTCGGGTCAATGGGCCGATTGATACGTTCGGCCAGAAGCAGCAGCCGGGGAACAGCAAGAGGCGCAGAGAGCGAATTCGATTCGCAGTCCAGACCTTTCAAGTCTCTGTTCTCCCGAAAGAAGTCGGGATCAAACTTGTACAATCCGATCGACGAGCGCAATGACTTGGCATTAAGGAAGCTTAGTTCATGGAAGGATCCGAATGTGAGCGGGCAACGGCCCTTGATGCCCTCTATAGAGTGACTGATATAGGTATCTATGAATTTGGTTTAGTAGTTACGGTAGTCTCCTTGATACTAAGCCATACATATGTAGGTACACTTCCCTATCAATCTGTTGCGGGTGCCGCTAGCGACACTACCTAGTAGCTTGGCTCCTTAGGGGTAACCTTATTTTAGCACTGCGCCAACATGGTTAGGAATAAAGCAACCTTGGAAGCTTTCTTCCTTCTCTTTTCCCGTTTATTGGTTGTTGCTAAGTTGCCCATCCACTATTATCCTACCACGATTCGCCAATTTCACTGTCCATTTATGAATATAGCATATAAATCGGAGACATTCGGAAATAATCTATGATCTTTTGAGTCTCAATCTTTTAGAATTATGAAAGGCTAGTAACGTTGGTAAGTTTGGCAGGATGTGTTGGTTGGGGCGGTTGGGTGAAAGACCAACACATGCTTGTGATCTGAAGGATGCGCACCATCGAATGTAGTGTGACCCGCGTCCCGCAGCTGCGTCATATTTTCAGCCTTGCCGATGAGTTAAGTAGAGTGTCCCCGGAAAAGTGAACCTGCTGTTACGCTGAGTGGGGACGGGCGACCATGCACGAGTAAATGGTTCGACCAACAGAGGTTGTATTCGGTGAGGTGGTGGTTTAACTCGCAGTTTATATCCGGACTGAGACAAGATCTGTGGTTGGGGGGACACGGCATACAGGCAGGTGGTGTATGCCTTGATAGATTACCTAGTTACCTAGGTATTTAATAACATTGAAACGCTTGTAGCCTTATTAGAAACCGTGAGAATCATCGGTATCGAATCCAAGGTGTAACCTCGAGTAGCACGTTAATCCGGCGGGTAACTATGGCTGTTCAATATTTGGATGTACCCATACAAAATAGGTTCCGCTCGTTAAAAGACGCGCTACAAGTTATACAGCCAAGTGGTTACACAACTGCAAGCCTTTCAAGCAGTAACCTCCAGGCATGACAAGCAAGGGAAGTAATATATATGTGTTCTAGACCTGGCTACAAGGATAAATCAGGATTGATTGAAGAAAAGGGGACAAAAAAGGAGCGTAAGGAGATTACTACTACTAGTTACTACTAGTAAGTGTGATTATTATGTAAGCGGCACGTGCTCAAATGATGCCCCTTTTCTATGAGAACCCCTATTTTCCGTGAATCTGTGATTCAATCCACAACCTGATTGTCTTGACTCCAACAATCCAAATCCTTCCCGGGCTCCTGCAGCCAACATTTATGCATGATAGGTACCTACCTTGGTTAGGTAGGTATTAATAGATTAGGAAGTCAGCGCAAATATTTAAAATCAATTTTATTACTACGTATGTACTCATGTAACTAGGTATGTGAAATTCGTCATCCATTTATCTCATCTCCCCTTTCCATATTCGCCCAGCAACATAGCAATCAATAATGAATATTAGCGGACACGCATTAATTGTCGGAGGGGGTACGTAACTCGATAATCTTTATTCTGCATTCTATTTGAACTAGAATTGTAATAGATTCTAGGAAGTGGAATCGGAGAGGCGTGCTCTCTTGCATTCGCCCAAGAAGGGGCTGCCGGAATCGTGGTGGCAGACATAAATCTCGAGGCTGCAGAGAGGGTCGTTAAAGAGATCAGCGCCTCAGCTTCGCATACGAGCTTCAGGGCAAAGGCAGTTGAGGTCGATGTGACATCAGATGGCTCTGTAAAGCACGCAATTGCAGAAACAGTCACCTTCTTTGGTCGTATTGACTATTGTGTCAATTCAGCCGGTGTAGGTTTGGTCCCCCAGACCTTTCAGGAAACATGATCTTGATGTGGCTACAGATCGGCGTCCAAGCCGCAAAGGGAATTTCCGAGGCAGACGTCTCCGAATTCGAGCGCCTCATGAGCGTTAACGTTACGGGCACCTTCCTAGTAAACCGCCACGTTTCTGCAGCTATGAAGTCTCAAGAACTCACTGCTGTCTCTAATCGAAACCCAAGCAAGCGTGGGTCTACAAGAGGATCAATCGTAAACCTTGGTTCTCTCGCTTCGTACATTGCGCAGCCTCACATGGTCCAGTACACAGCGTCCAAACATGCAGTTTTGGGCCTGACCAAGAACGCCGGTAAGCTTAAGCCTACATGCCGTAAGTGGATCCTGCAGCTCACATTATCTCTTCAAGCGATTGACAACGCGGTACACTCTATACGTGTAAACTGCTTATGCCCGTCCTGGGTGGATACTCCGATGATGCAGCAGGCGATGGACAGCGTGCCCGGGCTGAAGCAGATGGTCGAGCGAGTGATACCGATGGGCAGGATAGCATGCCCAGAAGAAGTAGCCGATGCAGTCATTTTCTTATGCAGCCCCAGGTCGAGCTATATCACTGGCAGTAGTTTCATTGTTGATGGTGGCACATCTTTATCTGGCAAGGTTTAGCGTCCGCCTTTTCAGCTGCTACGATGTAGACTTGGAATCTGCATACGGTGGGATCAATGACCTGCAGTTATATGATAGGAGATTGGGCTGTTGCAGGTCGAGGCTGTATTATCCGCCTTTGGTACAATCTTGGGATCTTATGCATTGTATTATACTTCACAGCCTACATACATACGCTCCCTGCCTCAATGTTACATTGGCGATGCGCCTTATAAGCTTTTTGTCCGGTTACACCGTGAAGGATCTGATGCATTAGTACAAGCAGATAGAGTCTAACACTTCCGGAAATGTTATTGTAGCCACAGCCTTACCTTCATAGAAATACCAACATACAGTGAACAGATAGGAGTATCAACATGTCGATCACTTTTTTCGTTAATCTTTGTCCCCGTCTTGAGCATATCACTTTAACGACCTTTACTTGACATGGATTCTGAGGCATCGGAGACCCTTAACCTTACCGGCGCAGGTTATATCACCAATGGCTTTCCGGCGCCTGGGTTGCCCCGCACCGTACCGTACGTCACATCACCGGATCAACCCAGACGGCCAGTCTGTATTCCTAAGCACTAATTTGGGAGATCACCACTGCAGCAACAAGCCGTCGCGAACATCATATATTCGACTGCGCAAAACCTGTTGACTTAAATGATGGCGCTGATGTGCAGCATGCCAAAGAAAATGAGGTTAGTTGCGATTCCAAGTCTCAGATATGTGCTAAAAGTACTGAGCTCTCCTTAGCCTCCGCAACACTATCCAAATGGTACCGTCGCCCGTATGGTGGACTTTGCTCCAGTTGTGATCTCTCCTATGCACCGTGCGGGGTCCTTGGACTATGGCGTTGTCTTGGAAGGTGTCTTTGAATTAACACTTGATTCTGGTGAGACACGAATCATGAGAAGAGGTGATATCAGTGTGCAGAGGGCTGCGGCGCACCAGTGGCGCAATATCACGGGCAATGGTACTATGCCTGGTCGTATGCTGTATATTCTGCTTGATTGCAAGGACTTGTTCATTGAGGGCGAAAAGGTTGAGGGTTATCTTGGCTTGTTGGGGCAATATTACAAAGGAAACGAAAAATAATGATATAGGACTAAAAGTCGACCATACGAAGTAGTTATACTTAGGTATGTAGATAATGCTGAAATGAGTGTCTAGGGACTGCTCTCGGGTACAGTACATGGAGTCACAGCGAGAATATGGATGTATATAATCCAGGTATGCCCTTATAGCTCATAAAGCTCTAGCTAAGTCAATCAAGTACACATCTAAGCTCATATACCATATCCTTTTACAAATATAACACTAATCTCTAGGGAATACTCGATGGTGTACTGGGTCTCAGCTGTCGTTCTTCCTCGCCCTGAGCCTCCCGAGATTGAACATATATGGAAATATGTAGTCCTACAGCCATGTTAGAATACGAAGAATCTGATCATGAAATATTTGATTAGGCAGATACACATACCCAAACCGTACGCCATCCTATAATGTCAAATAGGTGAACCAACGATGCTTTTTTCCCGTACCAGAACCACGGTGGCGGGGATCGGCTCAAACTCTGTGCAACTACCTTTTCGGCATAAATGAACCGGTCTGTGGTGACTGGGATAGTGAGCTCATTCATACTTAACAATGCGAGTTGGAAGAACGCACGCACCTGGAGTTCGTCGCACATGCTGGCGAAATTCGTGGGCTAAAAGAGAGTAGTGAGATCCTTCACAGTGATAACCTAGTGAGCAATGAATAGATCACGGATAATATGGAACACGAACCTTTGGGCAGCTCTCTGTCGAAATCATTCTTCAATATGTTCGTTCCAATCTCCCCGCTGATGATCTAAAGTTACGATTATCAGATTGTCGCAACGTGAACAACACATGAGAAAGCATACTGTTAACACTTTAACGCTGCAAATTCCCGGTTAATTTCTGAGATCAGGACCAGTCTTTCATCCAGTATGTTATTACTTACCCAAGAGGAGCCATCTCAATGCGAAGCGTGCTAGACCAGTGCTGAAGCGCCGCTTTGGATGCATTGTAGGACGCTGCTCAGTATATCAGAAAACTTCCCATAGCTCGATAGGGTGAACTCCCTCACATCCATAAACATATGGCACAATACCTCCAACAGATCCAATGTTAACGATGGTCCCAGATGACTTGATGAGCATGTCATGAAAGTGATGTACCAGCCGCATGGGCCCAAATACATTGACATTGAACATATGCTGCACCTCAGAAACGTCGGTGTCGATGGCAGTCATAGTATAACCTGATTATACACTTAGCTTCAAGGTCTGCACTGTGATTACCGATCTCACATATTCCACTATTGATGCACCAATATTATTTAGGTTAGCTAGGTACCTTTGACCCCTTCTGCCACACAAGGGATTTCTTACGCATTGTTCACTAGTATGTCCAGATTGCCCCCTGTGACTGCATGTACATGCTTCTTTAACTCCATCACAGAGTCCTCCTTAGTCACGTCAAGAGGGTAATGGAGGATGCCAGCCTGATCGAGATGCTCGGCAGGCTCGTTAGGTAACAGAGTGGCGATAGGCCGGACGTTATGTTTCGCGAATTCCCTGACGAGCGCTTCTCCTATGCCCCCTCGTCCGCATCTGAGAAAAGTCAGTAACGAGTCAGACCACCAAATATCTCTTCTGCCGTGACCTTACCCGGTGACTAGGGAAAAGCGTACCCTTCCTGCCATTTCAAGGGCGACTGGCTATTGACTCGAATGTTTCGGTGGAGGACAGTAGCGATCACGTAGTACTGCAAAGGGGAATGTCAAACTTGACTGAAAACCCCCCCACTGTTCTGGCTCTGAGAGGACAGGATTGATGATAATAAGGCAGCCAACCATATGATTCTAGGAAATGGCGGAGATAAGGACGATGTTTCCTAATGCACGGCCCCGGAGGACTTTGCTGGTGTCACCCTACATGTTGCATTGCCCTGAGTAAGCCGCAGATTCTCAAGGCTCTCTTAGTATATGCTGTGTACCTACCTATCCATCCTTTTCGTTATTCTCCTTAAAGTCCTTCCACGATATACCGGACGATTCCCTAATCCAAAAAAGAAAATCCACCAAATCTCGGGTACTAGGTACTCCGACGAGCTAAGCCTCGGCCTTAACATACATACGCGAAGCTATGTGTGCCGTGCAGAATAGCGCCGTAGTACTTGCGTATATGGGGACAACATGTTCTAGATGTGGGTGAGCTGCAGACGTGGGGGAAGCTCATTGTCTTGTTTTTACGGACTTTTTTCATAATAAAAGATGCCCCCTTTCGTCTGCTGGCAGCGGTATGATAAGACACACGATGAGCTTGAGCAACATGAACTCCACATTGCAAATTGAACCGCGACGTCAGGAGCAAATTGCTGCCATGTCTGAACAAGCAACTACGCAGTCTAGCTACAGTATCATTTCCACGCCCAATGATGTGGCCGGTAGTTCTAAGTCGAACATGGATGAGAACCCCGTATGCATTGTTGGAATGGGTATAGATCCTCAATCCCTGCTCCATGTAGCGCTGTCGCTAAAGTACACCATGCTCAGGTTGTCATCTTCCTGGGGGCGTTCGATCGCCTTCCGATCTCTGGAATTTCCTCGCCAAGAAACAGAGTGCTCGGTCGGTTGTCCCAAGCAACCGGTTTAATGTGAAAGGTTTCTATCACCCACATGGAAACAGAGCCGGAACGATGAATGCAAATGGAGGCTATTTCATCCAAGAAGATATCCGCCTCTTCGAGAACGCCTTTTTTGGCATCAACAATATGGAGGCGGCTTATAGTAAGTCATATCATATACCAGAGTGATATTAGTCCAATCCTTTAGGATAAGTCTCCTTGTTCGCTTATCATATAACGATCTGTCGAACTGAATGACTGACCGGGAACAATCAAGTGGATCCTCAGCAACGAAAGCTTCTCGAGGTGGTGTTTGAGTGCCTTGAGAACTCTGGGGAAACACTCCAAGGTATCTCAGGTACCAATACAGGCGTCTACGTGGGCAGCTTCACACTAGACCACCAGATCATGCAAGCCCGAGATCCAGATACTATTCAAAGATATAGCGCAACAGGAGGTGGCACAACAATTCTAGCGAATCGAATTAGTCACGTATTCAATCTCCAAGGGCCAAGGTATGTCCTACGATTAAACAACACATGTAACGGTGTCTTACTAAATAAATACCTTTTAGCCTTACTTTGGACACGGCATGTTCGTCTTCGATATACTGTTTAGATAATGCTGTCAATGCCCTTAAGCGCGGTGACTGTGATGGTGCCATTGTCGCGTCTGCGAACTTGATCACCGCACCAGAACAATCCCTTGCGACCATGAAGGCGGGCGTTTTGTCACCTACATCTACGTGTCACACATTTGATGCTTCAGCCGATGGCTATGGACGAGCCGATGCTGTAAATGCCATCTATTTGAAGAGTATGTCTTCAGCGATGAGAGATAAAAATAAGATATTGGCGGTGATCCGAGCGACTGCTGTAAATTCGTGAGTTTTACAGGCCCGTAAAGTATACACGGATGTCTCACTCAACGTGTCGCTGTAGGAATGGCAGAACTTCTGGTATCACTCAACCAAGTGCCGAGTTGCAGGAGGCCGTAATTAGGAAAGCCTACAGCACCGCTGGCTTATTATTCGCTGACACGGACTACGTCGAGTGCCACGGCACTGGGACTCCCGTTGGAGATCCCATTGAAGTAGACGCAATCACGCGTTGTTTCTCACGATCCAGGGAATCACCTCTCCTTATTGGGGCCGTAAGTTCCCCTTTCAATATATGACAATATACTACGGTTAAAGTTGCCTCGCTAACATTGTATCAGGTGAA
Organism: Hypoxylon fragiforme; assembly: GCF_022984875.1. Taxonomy (NCBI): domain Eukaryota; kingdom Fungi; phylum Ascomycota; class Sordariomycetes; order Xylariales; family Hypoxylaceae; genus Hypoxylon; species Hypoxylon fragiforme. Next base: position 566,707 of record NW_026054760.1, read on the forward strand.
AACAAGCCTAGGTTTGCGCCCTGGAACAGCCACGGCAAAGCTACTAGGACCAGTGCCTGATAACAGTGCTTAGGACACAGCGAAGCAGCCAGTGGACTCACCTCACTTATCAAAGTCGTCTTGGCTCTTGAGCATGGCAAGATCCCACCCACGCGCGGGGCAACGAGACCGAATCCCAATTGTAAGTGCTTCCTTTCCCACAACGATTTTCTAAGCACTGGGTACCTAACATAAACAAATAGTGCGGCTTGAATCTTCGAACATCAGAATAGTGACAGAGATGGAAGAATGGCCAAGAGTCACACGTAGGGCAAGTATCAACAGCTTTGGCTATGGAGGTGAGCTGCGAGAACCTTGCAAACGGGAAAAGAAGCTTACTTGGAAAAGGTGCAAATGCACATGCTATTCTTGAGGCATTTGATCCTTACATTACAGTTCCGGATTGCCTATCAGAAGAGGATAGCGATGCGAGGATTGCTAGTCAACAGCTTATCATACCCGTCTCAGCTTTCTCAGAGAAATCGCTTGAGTCCCGTATCCAGCAGATATCTGAGGTGATTCCGACCTGTGGTTGGAACATACTACAAAGCCTCGCATATACATTCAGCGCTCGCAGATCCCAGCTGGGATATAGGAAGCTATTGTTAGTTAAGCCTAATGAAAATGGGAAACCCAGCTTATCGCTGATGAAGTCGGCAAACCATACCGATGGTAATACTCAAGACCCTTTACCTTACGCCTTCATATTCACGGGTCAAGGGGCTCACTATTCCGGCATGGGTAGAGAGCTTCTTGAGCGGAGCGATGATTTTCTGAGCACCATTCGGGAGCTGGATCGCACTCTACAGACCATTGCACCAGAAAAGGCGCCAACTTGGTGTATAGAACGGTCCATTGCTGAACACACACCGACGAGTCCAAGCCACGGTGCCGCACTTAGCCAGACAATCTGCACCGCTATCCAGATCGCTATCGTCAATACACTTCACTGCTGGAATGTAAATCCTGTTGCTGTTATCGGCCATTCATCTGGAGAAATTGCTGCTGCTTATAGTGCAGGCCTGATCAGCCAAAGTCAGGCTATACTCACGGCATACTTCAGAGGTTACACAGTTGATCAGCTACATATACCGGGATTAATGATGGCTGTGGGTATCAACATTAAGACCGCTCGGAGCCTTATCCAGCAGAATGATCTCAACGATCATGTCTGTATTGCATGTGTTAACGCGCCAGAGAGTTTAACACTCAGTGGAAGAACCGAAGGGATCAAGCTTCTCCAACAGAAGATACAGGAGCAGAACAAGTTTTGTCGGATATTGCTAACAGATAGGGTTGCCTATCATTCCCACATGATAATAGAAGTTGGCAAAGCCTACGAGGAAGCGCTACGCCCGATATATAAGGATCACCAAAATAGGGGTTCGACTCAAGGGATAGTTCAGATGTGTTCCTCGGTAGGGAACATCGGCGACGCGTTGACCACACCAGATACCAACACAGACTGGGCTGGATATTGGCGAGAAAACCTCGAAAAGCCAGTTCAATTTGACTCTGCTTTGAGAAGCCTGGCAGCTTCTAGGGATCTCCAGTTCATAGAAGTCGGACCACATCCGGCTTTGAAAGGGCCGGTGAATCAAATCCGAGCAAGCATGATGGCCGATGTTGATCACTTCCGGTATGCTCCGACCTTGGTCCGTGATCGAGACACGGATTTATGCATGAAGGAATTGGCTGGTACGCTTTTCATGCATGGACACAGTCTTAACTGGGAGAAAGTCAACTTGATTGAACGAAGCAACCAAGTTCCCCTCCATAATCTTCCTCCATACCCCTGGGACTACAGCAGTACAAAGCTACTCTATCATGAATCACGTTTGAGTCACGAGCTACGAAATCGCAAATATGTGCGCCACGAATTGTTGGGGTCGAGGCAGTACGCCGGCAATGGTATTGACTGGAATTGGCGCAATCATAGCGTGCGTCTCAAAGAGATGCCCTGGATGCGAGACCATATCGTTGGTGGCCAAGTAGTTTTCCCAGCCGCGGGCTATCTCGCCATGGTCATGGAAGGACTCAGTCAGATCCAAGACGATGAAGAGCTGTCACACCCACCCCTTTCCGCCTTTCAGTTCCGAAATATCAGTTTCAATACTGCGCTTATAATCGATGATCAGGACGGCCTCTTAGCGGAAGACACTGAACTGCACACCAACCTATCGCCACGAAAAATCTCTACGACGAGTACTTCTTCCTATTGGTATGACTTCTCTATCTCGTCGTACAAGATCGGTAGATCAACTGTCCACTGCGTAGGCAGTGTTCGGGAGGCAGATGGCTTAGATCTTGATCAAGCCTTCACCATTGACCAAGCAGAACGATTCGAGAGGGTTTCTACAAACAGGTGGTACGAGAAGTTCGCTGTGGAAGGCTTGAGCTTTGGTAGAGCATTCCGCCTAGTTCACTTCCTTGATCAAGATAATAACAGGGGGCGGCCGGAGGCCATAGGTATCACTCACATCAGGCCTCCGGGTTCCGAAAATGATGGCACATTCTACCCAGTTCATCCCATTACCATCGACGCATGTCTACAAGCAGGTGTCATGACCACATGTGCGGGAAATGTGAGCGAGCTTCAGGCATATCTTCCGGTGTTCATCAAGGAATGCCGAATCGACATCTCGTCTGCCCCTGAGTCCGCGGGCTTGGACGCCAAAGTTTATGCGCGGTCCGAAAGGACTGGTGTATCCACTCAGAGGATATCCTGCACACTTCGAGACTCAGAAAACAAAGCAGTGGTTCATATGAGAGATGTACGAATGTCTTTGTATTCGGAGAGTGCATTCAAGCATCCAGCAAAGCCTGGAGAAAGTCCGGACGGTCAGCGCCACCCATGTCTGAGTGTCATCTGGAAACCTGATATTCAATGTCTTCAGCCTGGGTCTGGTGCTCCATTGCGGGAATACATTGCCGCGTTTATTAAACAACAGGATGCAGACCTTGCTGATGACGAAAACGTCGCGACCATCGGATCATTGCTTGACCTAGCTGGTCATAAGAAGCCACAGATGCGCGTTCTTGAGCTCGGAGACAGCTGTAGCTGTAAATCCAGTCGGTGGTCGACGTTTCTAGATAGAAATACTTCATTCCCACGCTGTGGGAAGTGGCTGACTGCTCGCATTGCCGACCACGGAACATTGTCAGTCGATGATGAGGATGATGGCCCGTTCGATGTAATCATTATCACAGGGGTAAGAGATTGTCGCTCCAATACTTTTAGCAGCCATACTTACATCGTCTATAGCTGAGAACTTCCGAAAAGTGCTGGAGATCCTGCTCCAAGTCAATCATATCTCTTCTTGCCCGTGATGGTACTATCATAAGTCGTCAGACACATGCAGCTCAGACGTCTTTGGAGGCGGCAGGCTTGTGGCTAATTGAAGTTGATAAAAGGACTTTTTTATCTAGACGTTTATCCGATACTGGAGTTCTCAGAAAAAAGACTTTTATCATTCTAGTATGTTTTCTTACCCATAGCTATCCCAACCCCCCATAATCTTACATTATGCCTAGGTTCGTGACCCCTCTACGAGACTCTCCGAGTTTGCATCATTCCTGTCGGTGCATCTTCAACAAGCAATTGCCGATTCCGAAGTAAAGGTAATTTCAATTTGCGATGTCCAACAAACAGTATGCCCCCAAAACTCCGTGTTCATCTCTTTGCTCGAAATGGAGGTTCCTTACCTAGCAACCATGGGCCAGCTGGAGATGGACCTCCTTCGCAGCATTAGCAACGCAACAACTCATCTCCTCTGGGTCACCGGTGCCGGAATGCTAGGTGAAGTCCACTGTAATCCTGACCTGACTCTTTCCTGTGGACTATCACGGGCTTTAATGCTAGAACAACCCTCATTGCGCTTCGCGGTCCTAGACGTCGGGCCCGAAGCTTTCCAAGTACCTACCAAGCAACTGACGTGCGACAACATTATTCGTACCCTGATTCCTGCAGATAAGTCGGACGATAAGGAGTACGCCCAACTACATGGTATGCTTTACACCAGTCGCTTTGAACCTGCGTCGAACTTTAATTCCCTGTTCCAAACCCGAATCCAGTCCAAAAACCACTTCGAGAACATCCTACTAAGCGAAGCGAAACCAGCTCGGCTATCTATTGGGAAGGTTGGGGTCATGGACACTATCCATTTCGATCAAGTAAGGGAGCCATCAAGCGACCCGCCCTCTGGCTTCGTAGACATTGAGATGCAAGTCATGAGTTTGAACGCCAAGGACGTGTACGCCCTGAATGGGCGAGTCGAGACTCAGCAGGGGACTACTGCGATGGAGTTCGGTGGGACAGTTACAGCGATAGGCGCCGGAGTTCCAGAGACTCAGCTGAAGATCGGCGATAGAGTCATCGTCGTCATCCCGAATCATTTCACCACCACAGTACGAGTGCCCGTCTGGGCGACCCATCGAATTTATTCGGATGAGGATCTGATTGTCATGTCGGGCCTTCCCATAGCTTATAGTACTGCGCTGTATGCGTTAAATGATCGTGCAAATCTTCGGTCTGGCGAGTCCATCATGGTCCATTCTGGAACAGGTGCGCTGGGCATAGCAACTATTGCTATTGCCCAACGCATTGGCGCCACTGTCTACACTACCGTTGGCTCGTCTGCGAAGAGAGACTGGGTTGTCAATAACTTGGGCTTGCCAGCTTCGAATATCTTCAGCTCCCGCGATGCTAACGATTTCGTTGCCGGCGTGAGAAAAGCAACACGAGCGCGTGGAGTTGACGTGATTGTCAACTCTCTTACCGGCGACCTTATGCACCATAGTTGGGACTGTCTGGCTCCGTTCGGCCGCTTCATCGAAGTTGGCAAGCGGGAGCTAGTCGACGCCGGCAAGTTAGATATGTCCGTCTTCCTAAGGGGCGCAACTTTCACCGCCTTCGATCTGAGCGAGCTATATTTTCATAAGGACCAGTTCTATCGCGAGCTACTCGTCACGTAAGCAGCTAGACCCCACAGAGGTATTTTTACTTTTGGCTTCCAACTTACCATGTCATTGACTTGCGTAGCAAAATAAGGGAAGTGCTTGACTTGTTCCGCGCGAAGGAGATCAAGCCACTTCCCACCAAATGCTTCGATGTATCAGAGATCACCAGTGCCTATCGCTACTTTTCGAAACGAGATAGGGTGGGTAAAGTGGTCATCTCGTTACAGGATCCCGGAAGTTCCATTCCAGTAGGTTGTCCCCTCCCCCAAACAAACTGCACCTACAGGACTAACCGAGATTGTCCAGGTATCGCTAGCGAAGTATCTCACCATTCTTGACAAAAGGAAAGTCTACCTTCTAGTAGGATGCCTGGGTGGTCTCGGCCGTAGCTTGAGCCGTTGGCTGCTATCCCGCGGGGCACGCAACTTTGTCTTTCTTGGCCGATCGGGCGACGATAGGCCATCTGCGCAGGCGCTCATATCCCAGCTTCAAGAAGCCGGCGCCAACGTCCATGTCGTTCGCGGAGATGTGTGTCTCTCCGATGACGTGGTCCAGGCCGTGAAATGCTGCGTCGGCACGGGCTTACCCCTCGGCGGGGTCATACAAGCGTCGATGGGCCTTTCCGAAAGCCTGTTCTCGCGCATGAGCGGCGAAGCCTGGCAGAAGGCCGTGCGGCCGAAATGGGCAGGGACAAGGAATTTGGATTCGGCCATCCGCGGCGGAGTCGACGATCAGCTCGATTTCTTTCTGCTCATGTCATCGATATCGGGAACCGTGGGTACGGCGACAGAGAGCAATTATTGCGCGGCGAACAGCTTTCTCGACGCGTTCGCGCGCAAGGGCCGTCAAGAAGGGCGCCCGGTTGTCTCTCTTGGGCTGGGTATGGTGTCCGAAGTGGGATATCTGCACGAGAATCCCGATATCGAGGCGTTGTTGCTGCGTAGAGGAATTCAGCCTCTCAGCGAAGAGGAGTTCTTGCAGATGGTCGACTTTTCTCTCATCTCCGCCAAAAGCACATCTACAACCCCTTCCACCTCTTTCTCTTCGTCGTCCTCTCCTCCGCATATCCTGACTGGTCTCGAACCTGTCAGACTTCGGCATTTGAGAGCCCAGGGCTTCGATATAAGCCACGGCGCCACTCAGGATCCGCGTTCGTCCATCTTATCGGCAGCCCTTGAAGCCGACAAGCAAGCCAATGGCAGTGAGATCGAACAACTCCAGAATATTGCCGTAGCTACGTGGTTGACGAATGTCTCATCAGACGCTCTGGCAGCACTGAAGAAAGAGGCCGATGCTCCCACGCTGGAAATCGCTGTTCTACGACTAGCGAAAAAGTGCCTTTCCAGCTTGATCCTATTGCCCACAGAGCTTATCGACGATCACAAGGCCTTGAATGGATATGGAGTGGATAGCATGATTGCGTCGGAGTTCCGCAGTTGGCTATGGAATGCATTCAAGGTGGACGTTTCGTTCCTGGACATTCTTAGCCAGGGGAAGTCGTTGCATGAACTCTCTGGTTTGGTTGTGAATAGAATAGCTACGACTTAGGTACATAAGGTATGAGTTGCGTACGTTAAGAAAACATATTGGATATTGTAATTAGTCACGTATAAGTGTGAGACTAAAGCTCTGTGATTTCCCAATAGGCTACAATAAGCTCATGGCATCATCACATTTTCACCACTAAAGGGATTCAGGGGGTCTAAGCAGCCACCTCCAATCTTGGAGGCTTCCATGAGATGTAGGCAACTTTTATATCCAAAATGAGTAAATTTCGTCCCCTTCTATATGTAATTGAACCCAAACACCTTCAAATTAACCCGGAAACGTAGAAACCCAAAGATACCTCCCGTCCCCCACCCCCCGACCGCCGCAACACGATCAAATATCCTACTTACCTAGGTACTTTCACCCAATCTGCTTAAATGTAACGGGCAACGTACCCGCGTTCTTAATATAGTTATACAGCCCAGGGTAGATCGACTTGCCATAGAGGTTCGACTTCTTTTTCTTCCCACAGACTGAAGTATCCGGGGGCGTTTGTCCGAACAGTGCAGGGCAGTAGATCTTCGTCGCGTCGCTATTATTTTTCAGATCATCAGATACCTTCCTCGCCCAGGTTGATAAGAACAAGGGCAGTGGGTTGGATTAAAAGCCCCGGGGGAAGGAGAGGGGAGAAGGCTTACTAGTTACTAAAGCTGAGCTTGAACCACTCGCTCCAGCCCACGTATCCCGAGCTGTACGCCGCGCTGATCCAGGATTTTTGCGCTACGTCGGTTACCACCTAGTATTAAGCAAAGTACTGGGTACGTAGGTATTATAAGGCTTTCAACGTCTTCTGGGCAACTTACCGTTCTGCTCTGCGATGGTGGCGGGCATGAGATGCGCGCCCACCCCGCCTTGGTTAATGCTCGCCCATGGGAACTCCTCCGCGCTGATGGTGTCGGTCGTGATTTGCTGGGTCCCGCGCGTTCCTAGCTGGCCCGGTTGAAAGGGGCGCAGGTTGGTGCCGGCGTCTGAGCGGTGGGTCGCTGCTGTGGCTGCTGTTGGGTTTCTTTGCCTTTCCCCCCCATGGCGTTAGTGGTTGGTTGTTGGTGGATAGGAACCTAGGTATGAAAGTCTTGTATGATAAAGTAGGTACATACCAGACAAGGTTGCCGTTGTAATTGCAAAGAATCACATAGCAGTTCATCTCAGCAATGTTCTGCCAGGCTGCCACATTCACAGTAATCGGCTTAGGGTCGTTCTGTGCACCCGTAGCACGCTTCTCCAGACTGAGGTCCACGGTCCCATTGAAAACTTCACCTTTCCCGCTGTAGAACTCTTTGACTTGCTTTTTGAGCTCCTCGATCTCTTGGCTGTTTAGGGTGCTGTCGAATTCAAGTTCGAACTCTTCTAGGAGTGTATCAGGGGCATCGATGTTGCCTTGAGGCTCGGTCACAGGAGCCCCTATTGTGGTACCCCATAACATGGACAGGGACAGCCCGATGATATATGATCGAACGTTGACCATGGTTATAGGAGATTCTAGTAGATATACAGTGTAATGTGGCGTTATAGATAGAGAATGCGAGATTGTTTGATACACGGCTCCAAGACAGCACGATGAGAGCACAACTACGACCGATATATATATCATTAGAGGCATTCAGCTATCTTACCTTACTCGGTGAGCTTCACTCAAGCTGAAAATGTTCGCTGCCATATCCATAGGCAATAGCTGCGCAGACTCATGATTCTCAGCGAAGAATTCCAAATGTGTATACCTACATGTCAGAAGCAACGTTCAAAAATAGACGAGGCCGAAACAATTAAGAGCCAATCATTTCCAGTATATCATTCTACGAGTCGCTTCATGTAGACATAATCAGTAATTGTCCATCTTTAACCGAGTATGACGGTTCGTGGAGTAAGGTAAATAAGCCACACCATGGCTTACATGTGCAGAAACAGGTGACCCCCTTTATTAGAATATGATATATAGTATTTGAGGATTCAGGAACCCCCCTGGTGATCTGTAAATAGAAGTAAGATCAAAGCCGTACAGGCACTGTGTGACAATACGGTAGATAGCTTATTTTCAGCTTCGACGTCAGCTTTTGTTTGTCTTTATCGAGCTCTCACCTTCACCTCTTTTCAACCTCTTACCTATGTATCAAGAACCCAAGATACAGTACAGCTAACCTCACTAAAGCCAACACTAAAACAATTCCACCATGTCTCGTGTCTTCCTCTTCTGCATCGCCGAAGAAGCTAAACCCGTAAGATTTCTACTTCCTAGATACCTAGCTTGAATGTCGTGCTGATCATATTCTGCAGTTCATCCCACGCCTCCTAGCGCTTGACAAAATCAGCTATCCATTTATCCTCGTGCAATCTCGCGAATTCCCCGCAGAGGCTGACTGGTTCAAAGAGACGCTAGCCGACGGCGAGCCATTCGAGAGCGACTTCATCGGCGCATCTGCAGCGGACTGCACGGCGTGGGCGCTCGAGCACCAAGTGCAGCACAACCAGATAGACCAGGACAAGGTCGCCATCGTGGATGCGCGCAGCGCCGAGGACGAGACGATCGAACTGCGCTTCTACGTCCGCGATGTGGTGGCGAACTTGCTCCGCCCGGGACAGCAGAGCAATGCGTGGTACGATTTCAGAGTCCCGTACCAGAAGGCGCCGAGGCTGTTGACGGATCTGCCGTATGGAGATGCGGATGAGACGTACGGGGTGTATTTTTGGCGGAGGGATGGACTGGTAGATGAGCGTGGTGTCTTCGATGTTGAGAAGGCGGAGGAGTTAATTCTGCAGGGGGAAGGGTTTGTTCCTTTGGATGAGGAGGCTTGGGATGGCCTACATGGCAAAAATGAGGAATAACGACCTTGATACCGGTTTAGGTACCTATGCTACGTAGATATTAGAAGAATCATGACTGTGCAGTAGAGATCTCGTCTTAATTCGCAACGGAGTTTGATTCTAGGTCACTTCGACATTCTGTACCTAGGTACATTAAGACTAGAACTACGGAATGATCGTAACCGGTAGCTTTTACTAGTATGTCAATAAGCCAATAAAAGGCCATTTCGATTGAGTCGTTGCTTGAATTTCTCTGTCAATAAAAGGTACGTAGTGGAAACCAGTTCTAGCGACCACAGTGTGACAATAAACCCCTTTACAAGACTGGTGATCATCGCCCCAGACTGCGTCAAAGGTTATCAGACCATGTTGATTCTGGGTTGACATACCAGTGGACATGACAATCAAATAATTCTTACGACCTTACTCAATTCTACAAGATGTTGCGAGTACACCTCGGTTGGGGATCTGTTAGCGCTAGGATTTACCTCACACATGGCTATTATTATAAGCTGTATTTATTATATGGCTGATGAATTTACTCAGGATTCTCAGCGCGCCCATAGCTATGTACTGGGGGCCTGTTAATGAAACAGGTGCCTGGCAGAGGTTAGCTGACCACGCTCTAAGCTGACAAGACAGAATTAGCGACTTGAAGGGCTAAGCTGCGACGAAAGGAGAAAGCTGAGAACATCATTTGAAATCTTGATTTGAAATTTTCATTGGCTTCCAGATTGGTATTAAGGGATAGGAAAAATGAAGATATATAAGAGACTCATGGAAGAATGTCTGTATAACATGTATCACTCTCATCAGACTGCAACACATCTTTAATTCAAACTTTACCCAAAGCCCCTTTCTACAACAATTCTATCAGATAACCGGAGAAACCCAACAAAAATGAAGTTCTCTTTAGTCTCATCACTTATTTTCATCGCCGCTACCAGCGTGCTCGCCTCCCCCCTCGCAGCATCCGCCGACGGTCTCACACACGATGAGCTGCTAGCACGCGACCTGGTTTCCTTGCACACGCAAGACACCGGCAACGGGACATCCCTAGAGTACTTCGGGGTGCCTGACAGCACGACAAAGCGGTGGACGCCCACGCCTACCCTAGAACGGCGCAAGTCGACAACATGCTCGGCGTACCCCACACCCTCGTGCGACAACAAGGATAACGAGGCGCAGAACGAGCTCTGCAGCAGCCTCGTCGACAACCTGTACGCGCAGGCCACGATCGCCATCGACCAGTCGTGGCGGCAGATCTGCTTCAAGGGCGAGGGGGGGGACAAGTGCTGCACCGCGTGGTCCACCGCCGTGCCCTGGCTCAGGCAGGGCGACCTCGCGGCCAACGCCAACACAATCATGCAGACGTGCACGAACAACGGGGTTTCCGGCAAGATGTACGGCGTCAGGCTCCAGTCGACCTGCCTCAACCAGTGTGTCTCCAGCGGTCACGGCTGCAACAACAGTGCGGGATAAGCGTGGCAAGGCACGTTTCATTTGTCCTTGCATTAGGAGTAGCAATTGGGATGGAAAAGAAGGCCGGGGGGTGGTTGAATCTAGTAGAGAGTCGGTGTTGGTGAAGATGGGGGTTTGATTTTGAGGCGGTTAGTTCTCGTTGCTCGCTCATTGCCTAGGTAGTTGTTGATAGATCGCGCTTAAGAATCGTATATTATCATGTCTCTTATTCAATACTTCTGAATGTGAAGCCGCGTACTGAGGTAATAATCTCCCATTATCTCATTTCAAAGGATTGCGATCAATAACATCGGTGTTGTGTAATGGGGTCATTATGGTATAGTGTTGCCATCCGGGCTCCCGCCAACACTTAGTGAGCATTCTATAGCATTATCTTTATCACGAGTCAAAACACCATACAACGCAGAGCGATTCAAGGCCTCTAAAGCTGGGTATACCTTGAATTGACAGTAGTTACTCCCAGAAAAGCCAAACATGATTCGACCAGTCTGCCTACTACTAGGTACCTAACTACCACCACAAATGTCCCTAATCTCCTAGACGCAACATCCATCCCCAAGTTTAAGGCGCAACCTCAGTGAGCGGCCAGTTGATGCCCTTGTCCGCCGCGCCAGTGTTGCCCAGGCCCGCGCAGCTGTACAGGCCGACGGGGTTGTTCTCCGTCGCCCTCATGAACTGGAGGTCGAGGCATTCCTCTGTTATTGCGGGTGCCTATGTATTAGCTCTCTCTTCTCCATCTTGAGCATAGGTGTAGGTAGGTAGGTACTCACGGGGAGTCGATCCCTCGACGGCGATCCGGCCGTCGGCCATGACGTTCCACTTCTGGCCCTCGGCGGTGTCGGAACACGTGTTCACGTACACGTTGGCCATGTCCTTCCAGGCGGCTATTGGTGCTGTTAGTAAGTAGACACACCTAGAAAAACGGTGGCCCCCCCATTATGGTAGGTAGGTAGCTGCTCACATTTCGCGCCTGCGTCAAGACACAGCTCGGTGTTGGCTAGTTGGATCTTGGAGCTGCCGTCGGTGAGGTACCACTGCTGCTCTGGCTTCTGGGCACCGGTCTGTCTGTATATGAGAATATTGGAGTTAGGACTACTATTTGTTAATGGTACGGGATGGAAACTGTACGAACACGACTACTCCACTCCCGCTGGTGGCCGCCTTGGGGACGACGACGAACTTGGTGTCGACATTCGACGTGATGTAGACGGTGCGGTAGCCCTCGGGAGCCTGGGCAATGCCAGTGGCCGCGAAGGCAAGAGCGAGGAGGACTTGTCCAATCATTTTCTATTTTACACACTTTTCAAATCGTGGTGGCTATAGTTAGGTGTCGATCGAGAGAAGTTTTGATCCGCAACGATCCCGCCCCCGAGCGAGATGGACGGTACCGGGACGACCAGCTTATGTATGCGAGCCAATTCAACCTGTCATGCTGTCAATGGCGGTTTTTTAATCTACACGTCATCCTAGTTCGAGGTGACTTGCAGATTAGTTCGACGTTCTCGTCCCAAAAGATTGGTCCGTGATGGGACGGAGAAACTCTCCCCATGCTTTGACAACCTACCCCGTATTACCGGAATAGGTGAAGTTATATTGACCGAGGGGGAGAGTGGAGTCGGCAGTTCGTTTAGGGGTGAGGTAGAGAAGCAGGGAATCTGTTGTTTTGACTGGAAGGTCTCGCTGGTTAATTGGCTGTTGATCAGGCTGAATTGGTCAGCCATTATTGTCCCGCAGGGGCGATCTTCCGTACGGTAGGTACTTGGTAGCTTATATGAACGTCTTTAGAGGTAATATGTACGAATCAGGGTCCTTCCCCTAGTAAGGTGGTCTCAAATATCCATGATTACCAAGTCAACCTCCGAAAGCTTCCTCTAATTATCTAAAGGCGATTGCACTGACACTTGAAGGTAGGAGTTGGGCACTTATCTTTTCAAAGTATACTTCTTCTTCCCTATCCATAATGATACAATACTAGTAGAGGGATGTGATACGGAGAAGCCTTCTCTTACATCTTTTCCAAGGTTTAAAAAAAAGAGAAATATTATATCTCGTGAATTATTCAATAGGGGATGTCTCTGGTACCCCTTTTCCAGGAAGGGGAGATTTCGCTAAAGCTCTGGCCCGATCAATTGCGACTTATGCAAGACAATAAATGTACTGTAAAGAATATTTCCTTTACTTTAAATGATTCAACACCTAAGCCGTAAATAATATTACCTCTCCTGTCCAATGATAACATTGACGTTCATTCAACTTGAACTTCCATCTCAGGGGTAAAAATAAGGATTAAGAGCCACTTATCGATAAGCAGCCCAACTCCACAAGTCTCCACAATTAGTGCATGCATCAATTGATAGTAGGAAAAAAATAATTTCAACGAACTTCTTCACCCATCAACTAACTCACCCTTCACTCACTCACCCACCACAACCCGCCGCAACAACTTCCCACCGCCCACCAACCCAAACCAAATTCGCCAAAAAAAAAAAAAAGGAAAGCAGGGAGAAAGGGAAAAAAATTAAAAAATTCAACCGCCGCAATGCATCTCATGTACACGATGGACGAGAGCGGCAAGCGCATCTACACGCTGAAGAAGGTGCTGCACGGCGAGGTGACCAAGTCGGCGCACCCGGCGCGCTTCTCGCCCGACGACAAGTGGTCGCGGCAGCGCGTCACCTTGAAGCGGCGCTTTGGGTTGTTGTTGACGCAGCAGAGTGAGCTTTTCCGACCCTCTTCTTCCCTTCCCGACCCTCCTTGTTCTTCTCCATCTGCTTGTTAGCTTCTCGTCTCGCCTTCTCTTCCCGTGTCTCCTCTGCCTGGTTGCCCTGTTTCTTTCTTTCTGTGGGAAAGATGTCAAGGAGAGAAAGCGAGATGGGCGATGGAAGTAAAATGCTAATACCTATCTGCTAGAGAACAAAGTCGCTGAGAACTCGGTGTAAATCTACTCGACATTCATATCGATTACTTAACCAACTACAACAACGATACCGAAAACGACAACAACAACAACTCCGCCGGCGATGATGATGGTAGCAATGATGGTGAGGTGGTGGAGGACGTGAACCGGGCACCTGCGCCTACACCAGGTATATCAAAGGGAAGGACTCATTGAGAATTGGTCAGCAGAACTTTTGTTTTTGCAGACATGCATACATCTGTCTTGAATGAACGAAAGGCTTCCATCCGGGACTGGCGTTAATAGGCGTGAAGGGTTCGCAAAATAAGATAAAGATAAAAGTCTGCAGAGAATCAGAATCAGAATCAATGTCATATTCAAATACCAACATCAACAAGACCCATCCTCTATCCTGTTGGACATATCCTGGTACCAATACTTAACCGATAGACTGATAGCCGCCTTTGTAGCCTCGTTCCATAATAGCCATGGTCATGGAAAAGTATTCATAATATCACATCACGGTGAAAATCCAGTATTATATCAGTAGTGCCTTTCTTTTCAACGGTGCTGGTATCATTCATTTTGTCATTGCAATTCTCATACCCTCTAACCCTATATAACCCTCTAAATACCAACTTCCTCTACTTCTTCCGTGAATTTACATTCTTCCCCGCGCCCACCCTTATCCTCCCCGGTCCCACATGTCCCCTATCCCCCGTCAATATGCCCGGCAAATAATCCTCGTCCATCAAGTCCCTCGCCCTCGCCTTCCGCTGCTCCGTCGACTTCTTTGCGTACTCCTTCTGGTCCTCGGCGAAGATCAGCTCGCGGCCCCAGCCGTTCTTGCCGCCGCCGACGCCGCGCGCCTTGCCGTTCGAGGACCCGTGCACGGGTTTTGGAACGCTGAACACGTTGCCCCGGTTGTTCCACTGGAAGTTCTTCTTCAGGAAGACTTGGAAGTTGCCGCTCGAGTCGGTGGTGCACGAGACTCGTGTTAGGGTAGGCTGGCCGCACCGTGGGCAGAACTGCTTCGCCATGTCGCGCGTGAGCTGGAAACACCCGTGGCATCGGAGCACCCAGTTCTTGACACGTGTGATGCGCGCAAGACTGGGTGATAGTAGGTTTAGGTTTATTCGTAGGGTGACGTTTTGCATGGCGTAATCTGATGTTAGGAGTGCCACTTGAAGGAATTTCTGTAGGGGTTGCTCAGGGCCAGAGAGCCGGTCTTTGGCTTGGTGTTTCTTGAGGTTAGAAGGTGTGATCCAGCCTTCATCGTCATCGTCACCATCTTCTTCTTCCTCTTGTGATTTGGTTTCTAATCCTTCGGCATCCTCGGATACGGTGTTGACTGTTTGTGTGGCGGAAGGTTCCAAGCTAAGCGTGTCGAGAGCTTCGGTTACCGTTTGTTGTTCGATAGTAGACTCCTCTGGCACTTCTGAATCCACCGTTACTTCATCTTCCTGTCCACTGGCAAATTCTTCTGGCTTCACTTGTTCAACACTGGCATCCCCATTCTCTGACGATTCATTCTCCTTCTGTTCCGTCGCCGGAGGCTTGCCGTTCAAACGGACTTGACCAGGGGTGTTCCGCAGTCTCCAATCTCCGCCATTCCTCTCACATTCCAACTCATACGTGAGTGCGATTAAGTGTATATCAGGTCTACTTAAAACCTCGAGATCTCCAGTGCGCCGCGCAAAGTCTGTAACAAACTTGACGCTTTCCGGTCGGGGATTGCGAAGTTTCAGAAAGGGGAGTAATTGAGTCTCTACTCGTGTGCGGGTGGCGACATCACGGATTTCAGATATGACGGAGGGGATGGTGTAGAGTTCGTGCGCCTGCGCGAGAAGGGTGCTGACGGGAGGGTCGTTCTTGATGAGGGGACCTGTATCGAGGACGATTGAATGGATCGGTTTGG
Organism: Hypoxylon fragiforme; assembly: GCF_022984875.1. NCBI lineage: Eukaryota > Fungi > Ascomycota > Sordariomycetes > Xylariales > Hypoxylaceae > Hypoxylon > Hypoxylon fragiforme. The sequence goes on from NW_026054760.1 coordinate 582,348, forward strand.
ATGGAGTTGCGTCTGTGATTCCTGGCGAATTGGCCGTCTCAATAGCCGGCGCTATTTGGTCTGATTCTGTTGATGCCATCTTGTTACCGACTGTGAATGATTACGAAAGATAGAAAATAGAAAGATGCGATAGATGGTGGGGTTTGCGACAAGGTACTGTAAAATGTTAATCGTGGGGTAACTAATGAAAATTTTGGCGGAGTTTTAGGGCAGAAATTTCAAGATTCAAGTCACCTGAAATCACTGAAAATCTTTGAATGATAAAAGACTAAACCGCACATATTACTCATCCATCCTCTCCTATCACACATTTCATAACCAAATCACCCAGTCAAAATTATATTTCATATTGACTTGAATTGTTTATGTACCCTATATGATAATCGCTGTGTAAATGTGGACGTACTGCTTACGTCAGGGTATCTGAACTCATTTCTCATGATGAATTGCTTTTGTTCCAGGACTTACGAAAAGTCACTCTCTTGAAATATTTATACCTTCGTTCCGCCTCATTATGTAAAGTCGAAATATCTTACCGATGGGATGCTTGATTATTAGGGTATCAGTACTAAGAAATCCAAACTTTTGGAGCCGTACACTTGATAATACATGAGGAACATCTTTCGTATTCTGTGGAGAGGTTGTAGTGTTTGACCATTGCATTCTATCCCTGAGCCACTAAGTTTGACCAACTTCTTCGTTTAGTGTTAGGTATGGGTTTATGTGGGTTTAGGGCTATCGTCTGAAAGGGGTCAATGAATATTTCGTAAGTCGTCGATGAAGGTTTAGGAAATTGGGGGAAATCAATGTTGTAACAATTTAGGCACGAAATCGTACCTTGGCTGGATATGTGTAGGTGAGTAATTCCTGAGCGGTTTGGACTTGAAGTTTCGAATGATTGCTCCTTGTCCGCCTGATCATCGACGTAGGATATAAAAGTAGTCTGGCAACTTGAATCCAAGCCATTGGAGGTAGAGCAATCGAAACGTTGAAGGAGATAATAGCTCTCGTATTAGCCCGGCGCAAGGCATCGAAAAGACCTTTATCATAGCTATTTATGATATCAATGGGGCCCGAATTTGTGAGGTGGCCAGTCTAGGCCAAAAACTTGGACAGGCAAGGCCATGAACCGAGACAATCATTCCAATAAACCGGTATCTGATAGCGTGTGTTCGGCTGGGAAAGTCGCATATTGGCCACATGCTGGGTTTATGAGCATGGACTTACACCGCCACATCGAATTTCTCTGACAGTGGTCGCACGCCTGTTGGAACAACCCCTCTGACAAACTTGGCTTACTTGGCTAATTAAAACCGGCAGTAACCACTAAATTGCCAAGCGCGGTTACTGAGTTTGCATATGTTGGCGACGGGAATTCTTCCCATATGAATTGCCACCATTGGAATTTCGAGATCCAGCCTGTTTTAAGATTTAGGGGGGATTAGGATCAGGCCGGGGAAGTCAGACTGCCGTTTGTGAGTAGTCATTGTTTAACCATTCGTTTGAAATCCAGGACGCAGATTCTAGCCCAGTATTTCCAAAAGATTCGAAGTTAAAGTCGAAACCATCCATCGCACCCTCAAAAGCATTGTTGTTGTCAATGCCATCGGGTGGCATCACAGGGGGCAGGTTGGGCTTACTCATATTAAAGTCACCAATTGAAGTTCCAGGAAGTGGTGACCCGCGGTTATGTAGTTGTGCTGGGCGAGGGGCTGAGTGAGGGATAGGAGTGGACATTGAGCTGCCTTGTGGAGAAGCAATATGGGCTGTTGGGGATAGTATGGGAATGTTAGTGAATCCGCCTTCGTCAACCATCTGTATTTGTTGAATTGGGTTGTGTCGCGGCAAGACTTGTTGAGTTAAGAGATTAGATCCACTAGTATTTGGACTTTCTGGACGATTTGAAGTCGAGTCCGCCGAGGTACCACGAGCAACTAATTTCTCGAGATCGGAAACCTGATATAGCACTTTAGTAAAGGGCTCATGAAGTGTGTGAGAAGTCGTAACTTACAATGGCAACACCAGCTGGGATATGGTCCATAGATTTCGCGATAGTAAGACATCTTGTTCCAATTTCGTGAACTTGGCTTGGTGTTAGTCCAGTTTCCTCTGGATTCGTTTGGTAGACGAAGTAAATAAGTCGAGCACACTGGTAGGCACAACCAGGTAGATCGAGATCGGTGACGGGTAGGCCTCCATCAAGCGACAGGATTAGTTTGAAGACATCAGTCATAGCTAAGGCGTGTTCGTAGCATTGGCGCACGCAGTACGACAGAAATTGAGGATCCAGTCGATTTAAGCCCGATTGCGGTAATGCTTCTTTGAGTCCCGCGAGGAACATTCGGTACAAATCGCAATGACACTGTCGCCACCAAACGTGGATCATGATATAGACACAGAGCCGCGGAGAGTAGGCGCGTAGCTGAAGGTTGCTCTCTGAGAATTTGAAGGACGAAGGGAGGTGGTCGTTGAAACCGGCCAATTCGTCTGAGAGAACCTTGACTAGCTCTGGTAACTGTACGAGTTCTGATTCTGGCATTCCTAACACATTCTTCGTGCAGTACAATACTCTGCTCCTCATCCATAAGAGTCGCACGTGCAGTGCTAACGAACCAACATCATCCGGAAAAGGTCGCGTGGGAACAGATCGTAGATATTCTGTTACTTGTGGAAGGTCGAATTCAAAGTTACGTTCGGTACATGGAAGCTGAATGTGTAAAGATTCGGAGGGCATCAGTGTAAAATCTGAGCATCCGCCGTTAATGCCCGAGTCAATAGTAAGAAGTGCCCACATCAGTCTTCTCCGCGACTCCCGAGCCAAGAAGCACAAATTCGAATTTTCATAATTTAGACGAAGTGCATAAGCGAAGCGTGTCGCTGTAGCCGCGAGCATGAAAGCAGTGGTAAATTTTCGCGATAACATCCGATGCTTCATGACGAGAACCAGGGCTTGAATTTTAAGAGTTGAAGGATTCTCGAGATCCCGGAGCACCATATTTTGGCATTCGTCGACACATCTTACACCATACTCACGTGTTCCGGGGCCTAAATCCATAAGGAGTGAAGTGATTCCTACCAGAGCTAGAAGTAGTGCTTTATCCATCATACCAGCATGATATCGCTGCATGAGTGAGGCGCGATGAAGAAAAGAGAAGATGGGGACATGATGGATATGGCGAAAGAAGTTATTGAATGTCCGCTGTATCAAAGCTTCGTCGGGAAATGTAAATCTAAAATGAATGTTAGTTCAGGCATGTCGCGATGGAGCAAACAAATAACCAAAGGATTGCGTACGGTTCATGATTCGACCCCCCAGATGTCGTTTGCGGATTCGGCTCAAAATCATGTTGGCCCGATTGATGAGAATCCGGGTTTTCCTTACTCATCCTCGCCCTTTTTTCTGGCGGTTCTGATGAGACCGATTCAATTTCTGAGTCGGTATTGCCTTGATGACTTTGCTGAGTGGTGCTGCTGCTGATGCCTCCCGATCGCTTCGTGGGTTTGTAAACACATTCAATACCCTGAGCCTGACACCTAGCACATTTCGGCGTCTCGCCACTACATCTAGCCTTCCTGGAGTGGCAGTTCGCACAGGCTAATCTCACTCGTCTCCGCGGTAAAGTGAAATTTGTTATACTCTCTGGGTCCTGGTTAGGTGACGCGGCATCTTGGAATGAACAAGTGAATCCTAATCGCTCGCAATTTTGGCATCCATCGCGACGGCCATCACATCGCACTTTTCGTACTCTACAAGGAATGCAGGTCTGACTCGATTTTTTTGGGTGTCTATTTTGAGGGTCGGCCACAGCGACGTCTGCTGCGACCTCAGCTGCTGTGTCTGCGGCGACCATCTGGACGCTCATATCTTCCATATCCATTCTCCGAGGACCTAAGGTTAAGCATGAGTGTGAATGGGTTCTTGTAATATAAATAACTTCTTCATAGATTTGAACTTCAGATTTAGAAATAGCGGTATTGCGTTATTATGAATTCGGGTCATGTTACGTTATCAGCATCGCATTTTATGAGTCTTTGATGGTTGAGATTGGAGGGAATTTGACTGTTGGGAATTTTAGGTGACAAGTAAAAAGAGAAACGGGCAAATGGCGGGGGACCGGGCGAAAGCGGCCAGTTGGTTTATTAGTTCTGATTCGCTAGTTTGCTACCGTCTATCGCTATTAGCCCTGTCTGACCACTTACTCATAGTGGGCCTTTGCTGTGCCTAGAATCCACTGAAGAACCTTTAGGGCTTCATTTAAAGCCTGGAAACTTCAATTTTTTAGCTTATGGAAAGTCCCTTGAAGACATTAAAGAAACCTACACAGATATTTATGTAGTTATGGATGACGTATAATATAATGCTGATCTTGGTGAATACACAAATAATAAATCATGTGTAGTTAGACAAGTATATATAACTATATTGAGGACTACTAGGTATCTATGCTAAGAATGCCAATTGATAACAGTCCTGTTCACATAGTCTAATTACTGTGTCTGTTCAGATCTAGTTACCACTCTCCCCTTTTCGTCTCAAATTTCGTAATGATGATTCCGGATTCAGAGTCTAGTACACATTCTGCTAAGTACGTCATGGCTTCAAGTCTGTTCCAAGATTTCACTTTCAGCTTTTCTGCCACGAAGCATTGGCATAGATTATGTGTAATGGCCAAGGTGATATGCCAAGTAGGAGATGAGCACGTGGACAAAACTATCCTGAAACTGGATCGATCGTGTATCAAAACATCATGGCTCTTCACGATCTCTTACATTTTTAAACATAAATCTTCAGGGCATGATTATGCTTGGCATTACTTTAAATCTGGGGCTATTTTCTGGGGTTGGCGCGGCACTAAGTAAGATCAAAAGCATTAGCGTTATTGTTTCCGGGTCCTGAGTTTATGTATGTAGGTATTTAAATAGAGGTTCAATAATGGTCATGTCTCTTGAGTTCAGGGGAGAGTTACATATTGGCATTCAAGAAGAATAAAAAGGGGAAAGTACAAGCATAAAAAGGTAGGACAATCCATCCAATCATTGATAAGAACAGGCACGTCAAAGAGGATCAAATGGGTGTCATCGATCCTGCAGCTTGTAGATCCCGATAGCCGAACCGATAGCCCTTATCTAATCAACAAACTTGAACTTTCAAATTTGGATTCCAGCGAATCGAGGCTAAAAACACATTTCCTGCATGTGATAATCTCACAATTTGAGCTATCTAGCTTACGGTCTTCAATGTTGATAGTCAGTTATTTCTTTTCCCAAAGTACGAAGTAAAGAGCAAGCAGTATGTTATACATTTTGCAATCGTCGCATTACATACACTCTTGGAAAATGAGTCTTACCTTAGGTGCCTAGTAAATGAAAAGCGATGGGTAACATTGAGAAGAAAAATCTTTGAAAAGACGCAAGATAAGACGTTCAGCTTAGGTATGATTCAAAGTATTTGATATCACCAAAAAATACAAAATACCTATCTTGTGAGTAAGCAGGCCCAATCAGTACTTCCTGTTTTATCTCTTGTTGTTGTTATTTATCATATGATGATGTGGGCTTACGAAGACAGGCATTTTCGTAATCACCAATGAAGTGGCACTACTCACAAAAGAGATTGGCATTGATAAAGTTATTTAGCTTCCTCGTAATCCAAGCGACTCATTAATGGCCAATTGTCCTCATATAATCGCGCCTGGTATATACTTAAGCTGGTGTACTAATTTGATTACTTATACTAGGTATCATTTGTCACCACCGACTTGAGCCTCCGCTCTCTCTCAGCTCTACCCTCACTGGCCGGATCGAAATAAGCTGTATGATGTTAGACGCAAAACTCAAAATGAAGCCAAGCTGAAAATTAGCAATCACTTACGTTTTTCTCCAAAAACCGTTGTACGAATTCCTCTTCTAGGTGCTTCGTACGACCCAGGAATGACACGGTGCAGCACACACCTATTATCCCACATCGCCACGCTCCCCACATCCCACTTCCACCGGACCGAGTGGTCGTCAGCGGAATGGATGTGGTACGTGAAGAAGTCCAGCAGCTTATCCGACTCATATTTCTTCAACTCGGCAAACCCCGTGACGAAACCCGGATTCACATTCAGCGATTTGAGCCCTGTCACGGGATGAGTCCTGACGGCTGGATGGTGTGAGTCGATAGGGGGACGGTTCGGACCTACTCCCCATAGGTCCAGGATAGTGTCATACTGCAGCCGCGAAGTATGCACTGCGTGCAGACCCTCGACGAACTTTTTCATCGCGTCGCTTAGCGCGTCGTAGAGGCCGTACCCAGAAACCCACGCCGTGTCTCCTCCGACTGGCGGGTGCTCTTCCATCCGCAGTAGCGAGTAAGATGGCGGGTTGATTTCAAACGAGGTATCAGCGTGAAAGTCTCCGGACGGCCATGGCGTATACTTGAGAATCTCGCGATGGTCCTCCCGGCTGCCTCGAATCACCACATGTCTGACGTCCTTCTGGGCGGGGTGCCGGTCTAAGGTGCCATAATGTTCGAAGAGCTTCACCTGTTGCTCAGTCGTCAAGTCTTGGCCTCGGAAGAAGACCACGCCACGCTCATTAACCAGTGAGGCAAGCTCGTCTAACTGTTGGGGGCTCAGATGTGAGAGTTGAACATTCTCCAGTACAGTACCGATTGATTCTGTCAAGTCAACCCTCTTGGCGACTTCAAACAACGCCTTCTTCTCTGGGTCTGCGAATGAAGCTCGATCTTTATCGGGGACTATCTCTTCTCTGATTGGGTCCGGAGGGACATGATCCTTGATCTTGGGTGAGAAGTGAGGGTGAAGGGTAACTGGGAACCCTGAGTCCTTAGAAATGTGCTTCAGCGACTCAAGACCGGCCGACATATTGTGATTGATATTCTTCCAGTGAGACCTTTAGACTTCTTCACATCACCAGAAAGCATAGTGTGTATAGGTAAGTATGCCTGACTGATTGATATTTATATATGATTCAGTTTATAAATGGGAGTTGGAGACTAATATGACGTGCGCGAACCCCCCCACCTATCAAAGACATGGCTGTGAATCAATGGATAGATAGCTCAGCTCATTGAGGTTGCGGTTGGCCGATGGCGCAAGTGTAGGTTATTATCACATCAGTTTTCTATCGCAAACTACTTAAACCTCCAACTCACAAAACAGAGTCCCTCTTGAATTCGCCCCCCTGAATTCATCGCATTCATCATTAGCTTAATTCACACATATAGAAACATTAGCCGAATAGCCGTGTCTAACAGTTCTTCCTAGAAACCTTGGAACGTGAACTTCTAACAATTTTTTCCACCAAGAAACCAGGCCGGATTTAATCAGAATGTTGGTCTTTGCGGAGCGATCCATCACTCTTACTCTCGGCGTTAACCTCGACATCAGTTTTATCGTCCTCAGCGCCAAAGTCTTTGATAACCAGCCAAGCGGGGAGGATTGAGATTCCCCATAGACCAAAGTTGATATACGGACCGCCTACCGCAGCGATGATAGGAACGGCATTGAGACCGTAGCTAACGGCTTGCCATGCGGATTCCGTTGCTCGCAGAAGCGCAGCGAGTCTGATAGTCTCTTGAGGGTTCGATGAGATCTGACCAATAACGAAGTATGTGAAGTTGTAGTTAAGTTGAAAGCCGGAAACGAGAAGGACGAAGACGCCAAATGCTCTCCCAAATCCAGGATCGACCCAATCGAAGGTTGGCTGAGTACGGTGGTATTCGGTGACGTTCACCACGATCCACAGCCACCAGCCTCCCTGCAGCGTCATGATAACTGCAAACGCCCAGCGCGATCTCTTCCTCAACGAGATCTGATGTTGGTCTAACCACAGGCCCAAGAGATTCCCGACGATGACTGCTATTATTCCGGACAAGAAGGACCCAAGCGCTCTTGCGCGTACGCTAAACCAAAGAGCATTGTACGTATAGAAGACTGCCTCCGAATACACGCCCTGGCCAATCCACAGAACGATGAGGAGGAACTTTCTTTGGAGGAATGTCCTGGTCGTAGTCTTGATCTCTTGCCACGGGGAATCGATAATCGTCAATTCAACCGGCTTGCCGCTAGGTCGCTGAACTCTAGATGGTTTGTTAAGAAAAAGCGCCACCAACGTTCCACTCGCCTGTAGAGCAATGAATATGATATAAACGGTATAGGAAACACTCCCGGCCTTATTGCGGTCTGCGTTTAGACCTAGGTTGATAGCACCACCCAGGATTTGGCCAATTCGAGTCCAGGTTAACCAATACGCGACCATTCTCCCTCGGTTATGCGGGTCGGGATAAGAGATGGCGATAGCTGCCTCGGCCGCCCAGAACACGCCGGCGGATATCCCGCAGAAGGCGGCGCCGACAATCACGAGCCATTCGACTCCATACCGGTTGTTCAGGTAAAGTCCAGCGCCGTACGGGGCATAGCCGATGGTTCCGACGAAGAGCGCGCCTTTAATACCGATATACTTGATGATACTACTGGTTAACCAGCAGGACACCACCATGAGACAGAAGGTTAATGCGTTTCCGGTGTTGACCAGGTAAGGCGATTGAGAGCCACCAGCGCCAAGCGAGTTCATGGCACCCCATAATCCAGGGGCTGCAAAGCTGCAGAGACCGAGGATGGTGGCATTGTAGAAGACGGATCGGTACCACTTGACTATTCAATGTCAGCAAAGTTACGTTGTTGTAAGCACAGTAGTTGCGCAAACTCACCCTCCACTGGCGCAGGCGCCGGTTCAGGTTCACTATGATCCTCTACCGCTGATTTTGATACGTCCGACATAGTGACATGTGCAGAAACTGTAAGGTGAGGAGATGATTAAGCTGGCTGGGAACAACAAACAGTTGGACAAGAAATTGGGGGCGAATCTGAGGCTGGCAGAAAACTTATACATATTGACATCCACCAGCACCCCATGAAGAAAAGCAAGCATCAGATAGTTAATGGAGAAAATCTTTCTTATCCAATGAATTGCACCTTGTGTCGGGAGTAATGCGTGATACAATGCTAGAAACGCCATTATCGTTGGGGGTACTAGGGACTAATTCGCTCGAAGGTAAGGTCGTGCAGCGATAACTAACACGCGTACATACAGCAGTGTATGCACATCACCCTTATCCATATCATAGCGAAGCACGCCATCGACCCCCAAAAATTGGTCATCCTACTTCCCTATTTCCCAAACATGCTAACCTAGGCGTATCCCCAATGCAACCTTTCGCGCCAGGGAACTAGGATCAAGGCAGTAAAGCTAGCTCGATGTCATAATCGGCATACTTGCCATTTGGTTATAGCGTAACCAGGTATCAAATAAAATGGCAGACGATCAGTCATATGTAAGCCAGTTGATGCGAAGAGATTGTGTACCGAGATAACTATCGTGAAGAGCTGGTTCGTGTGTGGGCTCTGTCTGGGGTTTAGTCGCTTTGGAACTAGGCGGATACCCAGACCTGGTTATGCAGTGTTAGCTTGGATGGTGTAAGAATAGGGCAGAGCATGCAAAGAAGCAGAAAAGAGCCGACCTTGGTTTTCTTTCATCAGGGTCTTTAGTTAATAAAACGTCGGCTTCTTATTGTCACGGTGTGATGCATCAAAACTCCCGTCTACTATATGTCGTATAACCTAGGGGGGGACTACGTTACACCGAGATGCCAGCTCTGGTCGGCTTGTCTAATGTATGATTTACTTGGCAGGGACCGAGGATACTATAAAGTGATTCCGAGTCTCGAAGTTCTAGACTCTTGAAGAGCTTCGGGACCTGAATGTTGATGGATGACTGGAGTTCGGTGTTCTGCATGTGCTCCTCTATCCATCCATCTCATCTACATGTAGGGTACATAGGTACATGCCATCGAGTCCAGTTGTGGCTGTGCGGTACTAGTAGTACTTGTCCAAGTGGACCATGGCTAGCCACAATAGAGGCAGGCATCCGAGGGCTAAGATAATAGGCCGAATCGGCAGGCCAAGCCAATGATTTCACGATCAAATCCTCATTTGACGTGTTCGTCGTTCATTTCAGTTTGTATGCGCGTGAGTGAGCTCGTTCTTTTTTTTTGTTTCGCATCCGTGTTCGTAAGAGGTCGGCATATAGAGGATTAATTGAGCGGTACATACCTATCTCCCTTAGCCTTACCTAGGCAACTTACCCCCCTATTCAGTCGTGAAAGCTTGGGCCCTAGTGATGAGCGTCAACTAACCCCAAGATAGGGTACAAGACCGGCCATGGCTGCCACCCAGAAGAACCCGGTGGAGATTGAGAAGGCTTCGAGCCTAGCTCATGTGCCCTTAAAGTCAGAGGAATTCGAGAAGATGATTTCAGGGATGCTGTGAGTGCTTTTTTTCAGGAGCGAATCACTCTCAGTATCTACTGTACCTATCCACACCATGCCAATAAAAAGGCCAAAGAAACTATGGGCCGTAAATGAGAGGCTCTAGCTGACCAACCCAGCTACGACGCCCAGGACCCAGAGCTAATGCGGATCCGCTTCTCCGCGCGGCGCTGGATGCACCAGTACAACACATTCTTCCCGTCCGACGCGGAAGCCGGGTTCAAGGACCTGGAGCGCGGGCGGAAGCGGCTGCTTTCGCAGTTCCTCGGGCGCATCGGCGACGAGGTCTTCATCGAGCCGACCTTCGCCGTCGACTACGGCTGCAACATCCGCCTCGGCGACCGCTTCTACGCCAACTACAACCTGACGATCCTCGACTGCGCGCTCGTGACCATCGGCGACCGCGTCATGTTCGGCCCGAACGTGTCGATTCTGACCGCGACGCACGAGACGGAGGTCCAGAGCAGGAGGGACGATGTCGAGTATGCGCGGCCGATCACGATTGGCGACGATTGCTGGGTCGGCGGGCATGTGGTTATTCTGCCGGGGGTTACGGTGGGCGAGGGGTGCACGATTGCGGCGAGCTCGGTGGTCTCGAGGGATGTGCCGGCGTGGAGCGTGGCGATGGGGGCGCCGGCTCGGGTTGTGAGGAAGGTCACGCCGTTGGAGAAGGTTAAAGAAAGGGATGCGTAGTGGCATTGCTTCTAATGCTTTAGTGCTGTGGAATTTATGCAACCGCATCGACTCCTGGCTGTTGAATGAAGATATGCGAAGCCACTTGACGTGTATGATCCATCTTTCATATCATTGAATCTACTACCCTGATATACTAGGTACTTACAGTAGGTACGGTTGAAGTCATCATGGGTGCATACTCAAGCAGGGCATACCGAATCACACTTCTGGGTGTTCAAGGTAACCTAAGTAGTCATGAGGAGTCACATACTTATTACGATGTTAAACGGAATCGCCTCAATCTAGCTTCAATCAACGTGGGCTTTCTTCGAAGATCTCTAGCCATGTCTTCACGACTCTCGACTAGGTCATGTGATCTACTCCTACTTTATATCTATAGGCACTTATATCGTAAGTTCGTGAGTTCACGTGACGCCATGGTAAGTAATTGGTACCTAGGTAGCACGTTGGTGAGTCCAAGTAAACATCGATTGCCTGTCCTGCGCCAACCTCGACGTGCACTATAGTCGTATATCCAATGTGTCGAGGTTGCTTCAAGCAGTAGGTGACACGTCCTTGGAGGAGTTGTCTGGCTTTGGAAAATACTTGAAAAGTTGGCGACAATCTCATGCCCGTGTCTGTTCATCAGCATTAAACGAGGACGTTATGTACCTAAGGTATCTACCTGAGTACCTACTATAGCATATGATTGTTTTCTGATAGCCTTTTAAATACACGATAGTTCTATTACGTATTTAGTAGGTACCTACCTAGGTACGCAGGCAATTATTGTTTGCCGGTAGGGTTAGGGACTGACCAGAGAAAAGGGGTCACGATCGAGTGATAAAGGGGCTTCGTTACACAAGCCCCCTGCAAGAGACTCCGGCGTTGTTGTCTTATCGTTTTTCAGAGAACACCCCTATTCACTGAATGATAGTACTTTTATTAATCATGTCGCTAACTAGATACGAAGAATAATTCATGCCATAGTAATCCTCGCTCTACATGCTGAATGCCAACTCATGGACACCCCTTTCCATCACTCTATCCAATGCAATGACCGTTCATAAGCTTAAATCAGAATGTCTATCCTGACAGCATTAGGTTAGGTAACAGAAGGATTGTGATGCTTGATCTTGTTCGCGGCCTCCACCGCAACCCGGAAGTCCTGAACCAGCATCTCCGTATCCTCGAGGCCGGCAGAGATCCTAATCTGGGTCGGTTTCAGGCCGTACTGTTCTGCCCACTCCAGCCTATCCTTGTATGCGCACATGGTGAAAGCAAAGGCTAACGTGACCGATGCTCCCAGATGAGGACCCTTGTGCACGTTGAGATTATCGTAGAAAGCCGCCGTGGTTGGCAGATCCTCTAGCTCCACACATAGAAGGCAGCCGTAGCCGGGCGAGAAGTCGGGCGCGGCGGGCCGCATGAACTTTCGGTAACTTGCCACGGAGCGGTTGACGGAAGGGTAGTACACGGCCTTGACAGCGCTGTCCGGGTCTTCGGCGCAGGACAATAGATACTGCACGAGAGAGCTAGCATTGTGGTTGAGCTGGGCTGTGCGAGACAGATAGTTGCGGCTGTTCTTCTCGACCACCTCTGCATCGTCAACATACAGCTCTGGTACGTGGTAGTGGTCGAAGAGAGACTTCAAGTAGTGATATACGCGGGACTCGGGGTTGATAACGACGCTGCCGGCCATGGCGTCCGCGTAGCCGTTGAAGGATTTTGTCAAAGAGGTCACCAGCATATCGGCCAGGTGTATGATGTCAACGTTCGCCCAGCTCCCCACGGTGTCGTCAATCGCAAGCACTACTTCGTATTTATCCGCCAGGGCTCGGAGGCGCGTCAGGTCCGGGGTGGCGAGCAGCGGGTTTGCCGGAAACTCGGCCCAGATGGCTTTCACGATGTTTTCACGCTGATACTCCTGCTCGAGGAACTCCTCCAGAGCATCGAGGTCCTTGTCGTTTCCATTGCCGAAGAACTTGAAGCCGGTGCCAAACTCCTCAAACAGCGCGAGCGTGTCCATTAAGGCCATGCCGAAGAGCACAACGGTGCCTTTGCTGCGCCGGAGCATGTAGGTGTGTGGCTTGTAGATGGCAGCCATGCCCGTTTGGAAGAGGTAGACATCGTCGGCGTAGGGTCTAGGCAGATCAATTACTAACGGCGCTCGCCTCACGTGCTGGGCGATCCTTTCCCGGATGGTCCGGTGTGCGATGCTCTCAAACCCGGGCCGCACCGCGTCGTTGCCCAGTATGGGAACTTCGGAGAGGCGGTTGATGTGTTTGAGAGCGGTTTCGGCGAACCGAGAAGAGATGCCGGCACCGGAGACGTTCCAGAAACCGGCGACGCTAGCGATGCTGTCATGTGGGAATATCACGGCAAAGAAGCGGTCCACAGCGGTGAACGCGCGGATGGTTATCTGATCTTGCGGTATGGACTTTTTGCCAGAACTGCTGTCTCGCCTCTCGGATGTCGAGTACTCGACACATTCGCGGGCGGATTGTAAAGACGAGAACAAGTAACATGCCATATTTTCCGCTCCTATCCGTTCAAGGATGATTGCACCCAGCTGGGCACCATGTTAGTCGTCTTATCGCCGCTAGTTAGATGTCACCTCTTGGCTAGATAAGACTCACTTCGGCAATATCCTTTGGTGGTTTCATCGGAGGAGCTGCGTTGGAAAGAGTGATTATGACGGACGACGAGTCCGAGCCGTACTTCTCGACGTTCTCCCATGGCCCCATGTGAACTGCCACGGAATGCCGTGATGCGGGTGGCAGTGCATGTCCGAACGGCGTTGAAATCCTAGCAGACATAACGAGAAAAAAGAGCGGGTGATCGTGGTATTAAGAGTAGCCAATGAGATCTGCTGAGGCAGTATAGGGTGGCTGGAATCTCTTCCTGCAGGGTCCAATATCACGGCTGCTGGCTAAGAAGAACCAGTAAAGCAGAGGGAAAAAGAAATTAAATAAAACATCGGTGGGAAGAAAGGGCCCAAATTGTAATACACTTCTTACTTTACTATACCTAAGCTAGGTTGTTCCGCAGGATGCTAGTTAACGAAAAGGTAGGGTGTCATAAGGCATATCGGAATGCGACCACGGCATGCAACGCTGACATAGGGGTCTTGGCACGCCCGCAAATTGCCTATCACGCCGGCGTATAACGAGCCCACCCCAAGAAATCCGGGACTACAACACGTATCTTGCCATGTAAGGAGTTTAGGCATTCTATCCAATATCGGCGCGACATCATATGGCCCATAACTTACTCCATATTTAAATGCGGTGATATTTGCGAACCTTTTGGGCTGAAAAGCGTAGGATTTGCACGCTTGTGCTTTGCAGCAGCAGATTTACCCCTATTTTAAGTGCCCCAGCTCGCGATTTATTTATAATTCCTTTCTACGACCCTTTTTTCGCTTACCTAATTAGATAACGGCGTGCGATGCTTTTTGCTTCCATATACCATATTGAAAGAAAGACTTTTCGTCGTGTTATTTTTTTCCTTTTCTTCTTGTTTTTTCTCTTTTTTCTCTTTTTATCTGGAGCGCGGCAACCCATTCCACAAGCCAAAAGTCACAACCCGCTTTTCCCACCTCAAGCTTCCGGCATCGTCACTCTGTCACCCGTACCGCTTCTCAATATTATTGGCCTAGTTATAAATCATGTGATTTTATTTCTAACAAGGAAATTTCCAACTACATCTCCAACACTTTTACCTTAACTCCTCGGAAAGCCTACTGATGACGGGCTGGAGATCATTAGGATCCATGATGTTTGTACAATATCTACCCCCATTCATTGGCAATGAGGGCAAAATGCCAAATTACTATGGGCCGGCCTATACACCGCCGAGAATACATGCATCGGTATTTCTGAAAGCCCGTGGCCTGCTCGATTGCGCCGCTCATAGGTGATGTACATTCTCACCGACTATACTAACTTACCTGGAGCCCATTCGTCTCTGAAAGGGGTGGGTCAAATACGAATAATAAAATCAGCATCAGAAATCGATTCTTCTAGTCGTTCTATCGTAATTATAGATATTATTTGAACAATGCATGAAAGATGATGCGTCTCCGCCACGACTAATTATATAAAGAGGGTTTCCATTTTATTGGTTGGTAGAGAATTGGATGTGTTCTGGTAAGCGATGATTGGAAGAAATAGGGGGGATCCTCACCTCGCTTATGTGATAGCTGTTGTTTACTACAACCAAGGCTATTGATTATAAGACACAAGTACTCGCAATCGATGTAAATTTATAAATCTGCTCAAATATCGCGACTCGAAAAAAGGCTTCTGGGGGATTAATAGCCTTAAGTATTTGCGGAGTGTTGCCGCGAGTTGATTGCAAAGGTTATTTTCATCCTCGAGATAATTTCCCAACTACCTATCTAGATGCTGCACTTCAGTAAGATGACAGTAAATTGACACTGATGTGATCATCACTCCCCGCGACGTCCCAAAGTCAATTTGGATATAAACGGAACAAGCCTGGACCATATAATGAGTAAGTGTAGGCTGGCTGCACTATGCGCCATCTATCTAACAGTGCAACCCCAATTGCACGGAAAGTTCTACGGAGTATGTGTACTTCGCTCTTATATACCACTCCTAACTTGAACTGTGGGATACTCTAGGTTAGGTTGGTCTCGCTTGAAGTTTCACCTATACACTGGCTGCAATAGCTAACTCGACCACTAGAGAATGCATATAGAAGATATGCTAATAATAGCACAATTGAATCAATCTTGGCTAATACCCAGATATACTCCATCTCAAGAATGATCCCAATCCTTGTAAAGTGAGATCGCGGCCGTGGTGGTAGTGTTCTACAGATCGTGGGGGGGTTGTGGTTCTCACAAGGGCAACAACCCAAGCATCTCCCATGGATGAAACAAATATAATACCACATGAGGATGTACAAAATCAGATTCTAGGGTCATATTTACCTATATAAAGTGGAAATATTCCTGTCTGTACGAGTGAGCCATCTGATAGTACCTCTCCCATTCTCTATCAAAATCTTCACGGAGCATCACGACCCCCAGAGCTATGCAAGTCAGTGTAACACGTAATTCTCTTATATCAGCCTTCATAATACTCGTACTGGCCCATGGGGGTGCTTCTAACATCATAGGTTAGGCCATGCTAACTCCCAGTTAATTATTAGGTGGCCTACATAGGCACTTTTGCTGGTTCCTAAATACTCCACAACCACACCTCCATTTTGAACATTTGTTATATAAATGAGCTTGTATAGTGTAAGCGAAAATCAAAATCACATTTTGGTTTCATGATTTGATGATGTTGTTGATGTTGGTGGCCTTCTAGATATCGACATTATACCTATTATCAACCCTTGATATTTAACGACAACTAGTAAAGAAGATAGTGATTAAAGCGTATCATATTAAGTGCTACAAGGTCCTAGGAAGTTACTATACCTTGTAAAAAGGCACTTATCAGTTTATAATAACCTTAGACCTTAGGAATACATTGCGGTGATCTCATGCCCACTCCCCCCCCCCCCTTCTTCCTTCCCCCCCTCCCCCCCTTGAGGGCGGAATCTTTCTATCTATATCACCGATTTCTATGTACCTGGCCAGGCAGCTATATTCTTTCTCTTTTCTAGAAGTTTCGATCTGTCCAGAGAGTTTCAACTCTTCCTTCCGTTATATTCTGCCCACAAAACAGAATTAAAAATTTCCCTCCCTCTCTCCATTCACCCACCACTCTTATACCTGCATCTTCTTCCCTTACAACATCTTCTACGGAATATCACCCTTCAACTTCTTCCCCTCCAGCGTCTTCTTCAACACGATCCCACCAGACACCTTTCTATATATATTACTCCTTTATATACTCATCTCTCCATCATCTTCTACTGAATCCCGTCCTCCCCAGCATTTCCAACCTTCCAATATGCTTTCAAGCCTGCTATGACTCATATGCACTTGATGTATCACACACACCTACATGCCCATCACCTACGAAAGCAAGAATGGCATGCATAAGGGTCATACCCATCTAAAATCCGATGGGTGTGCTTTCGTGGAGACGCCTAGTCGCCATCGACCTACTCACTATGATTCCAACGACGTGTGAGTCCATTGAAAGCTGATCTGCCGTCAATAAAATAGCTTTCTTGGTCAAGGTACATGTTTCTACAATAATAGTTTACGTTGCTTACCAACAACCTACCTACCAGACTTTTGCACTGATGGCAATGACTACATATCAGTAAGAGCCTAATAGCATCACAGGTTGCCCGTCCTGTCCCACAGGAACATCCTAGGATGGGATGGGATGGGACGGGCCGCCGTTTCTATAAGGAGCATACCGCCGACGAGATTGTTTCAACATGAAAAGCAAACTCGTCGGACACGTGAAATGGAAGCGAAGAAAGGCAAGCAGTCCACAAGCGTGCTAGGGAGCATGGACTCGCATCAAAACCAATCTTCAAAGTGAGCTGGTGGTCGTGGTTGGTGTTCTACCTGTAACCGCTGGACCTCAGGCATGAACACCAACCACGACCACCAGCTCATTCCCACTCCCATGTTCCTCCTCTTTGTCGGCACACACAAACGCACTACGAGGTACATTGCCAAATGCCTTTCCCTGCAAAATGCCCTCTTGCCAACCTCGCTTGCCTAGGTAGGTATACAAGCTAACAAAGCAACAACTACGCCCATGGCGCGTGAACTTTATCACGATAACGCACTCCTCCAGCTGATGGGAGTTTGCTTGGGTACCTAGGTATGTACGATTTTAGTATATTCAGTGTCTTATGGAAAAAGAAAATACTGACGTTATCTCTTCTTAGCTTGTGGTTTATTACATCGTCGGCGTCGGTGTTGTAATAAGATACCATGTGGTATTGCACACCCCAGCAGCCATCAACTACTCGCCACGTCTTCATTAACACATCATTTTCATCAAGGCCAAATCAACAAGAATCAACAAGAATCTAATGTCTCGAAACGCAATGCCTCTAGCTCGACTGTTTGTTGTCATCACTCTCCAAGATATGGACCTGACTGTACATAATACGGTCGCTGAGCCAGCTCTTCCACAATTTCTTCCCCCCCACTACTGCTGTCCTAGTAGCATTCATTGCATCTTCACTTCTAGATCTAGCCTTTCTGGTTATGGGAGCCAGGGAACTGTCCACGGAAAGAAGAACCCGGCAAGACTCTTGTGGTGGCATGATTCACTCGCTATTTTTACCTCGCCCGATCGTTACAAGGGGCCTTCAAGGTTACAATAGCCGGTCATTCACCACACACCGTCTTACGGTAGCTTCTTGTCGACAATGACACATCGCTGCACTCCTGTTACCAACACAGAAAGCGGCAACGCCTATCTGCACTGCCAAGTACCAACCAACAACTGTTGCACTATAATTGAGGACACTACACATATCTGACAGTACCAAGCATGCACATGCGAGAGTTCTACCAGGATGTGAAGCAGCGCTGGACCACGGCGTCAAACAAGCCTTGACATCCTCAAGTATACAACGGTCTTAAAGTGTTAATTAAGATGCCCTTCTCTCTGTATACCGCATACTCTCACCCTCTCTCCTTTCCTCGAAATTGCCAAGGGCAGAAGCATTGAAGATCCACCACAAAAGCATCACACCTGGGCAAGGGGAAAGGCAAAGCCAAAGATCACAAACAACTGCACACTGCTCCTCAACAAATCCCCGAACTTCCTTCGCTTTGCCTTTCCCCTTGCCCAAGCACAGGCCCATGCCCGGGTTTCGCTGTCAATCGAACGGTAAACCTTCCAAATCTGGAATATATCATCCTTTCACAATCGCCTTCAACGGCTTACTTCTACGGACTTTGCTCGCTCCTTATTAACCTCGTCGCGAGCATTTGCGATGGAGGCGTTCTTCTTTACGGTCTAGCCGTATGAACCTGACACGTTTACCGGCTCCCTTGCGTGGCTATAACACAATCACCTTACTCCCGGTCTGTGCGTCGGAGCAGAGCACGTAAGACCGAAGAGCTGAAGAACGCAAATAAGAAGATGGAGAGATTCGAGAAGCGAATCATCGAGCTTGAGGCTCGCAACCGGCCGTTGTCTGCCTTGGGCTACAACAGCTGTCGCCTTGCTGAAGTCCATCACCCTTTTTATCTCTCTTCGGACGTGTATCTTATACACTCAGGCGCACCTCGCCTCCTGAAAATGCCTTTGGTCCTCCTACAAAGTGACAATCTTTACTCCCCGTTCTTCCTCCTTCGCGGCTCGGCACACGGCCAATCCTCAACTCTTTCTCTCCTTGGATCCCAGCGCCGCCAACGCTATTGCAGCTCGGGGCCATCGCGGCCATGGTGGCTGGGTCCAAGGAGAGAAAGAGTTGCAGATAAGTCTCTTGCTTGGCCGCGTCGTATCATAGGTTCACGTGGGCTTCGTTATGGCCTTTCGAGTGGATTGGGGACTGGCCCTATTCAGTCCCCCAGGGTCTCGGGTTGTGTTAGTAGGCAGGTACCCGGCCAACTGGCCGAATATAAGGTCGGGTCCTGCCGAACACCAACCTACTCTGTGGGGAGGAATCCCGGTCGGTGTTATATGGTGCTCCGTCAAAAGTAGGTACTTCAATTCCCTCGGCATCGCCTCCTGCCACGAGGCGGGGCCCAGAAGACGCAGAGCAACATCGTTGTTGCGCGGGGATCTCTAACATCTACCGGAAACTATGGAAGCTACATATACACGTATGTCGTTCTTGTTCCATGTGAACTCCCATGTGCTCCTAGGTAGACCCTTGACATCTCCCTTTGGTGTGGGAAGAAGGACAGACATTCTTTTGGACGCGTCTCCGGATCGATCCCGCAATGATCAGAGGTCTTACACGTTGCGAGGGTTCGGGACATGGTGTTCCGCCTGGACTGCCCTGGGAATGGTCAAAACATAGCCGTGGCCGACGTCTCTCATATCATGTTCTTTTCAAAAGTCCTCGCGAAAGCCGAAGCCAGGTATGGATCGACCGAGCTCCAAGTCCCGATAACTATCCACTCCCCCGCCAAGAAGACATCGTGAACCGAATTAAGGGCAAGGAGCACTTCACCATTGTGGACGGATCTCCATTTTTTCACCAACTACCTATACCCCACAGGCACAGGGACGGGATGGCGGTGATCTCACCAAGGGGGCTTGAGGTATCCAACGTGGCATTAATGGGATTCAAAAACTCTTCGGCCTTCGGCCAATACCGTGTTCATATTCAGTCTCATACTGCACCTGTGGTAATGTTGACTGGCTACGTTGGGACGCAAGGAATCGTGAATCACACGAACCTGAACCTCCGACGCCAACAATATGAACACGAAGCTACAGCTCGGGGAAATCAACAATACTTATGCGAATCCATTCTCAGTCGAGGAGATTACCGACGGCTAGCCTTCCTGCTGAGGGGGTTAAAGCGTGATGCCCCCTTTGACATCAAAACCCCCATTATATTCATCGATGGCAAGATTCGACTCATCCATGCCCGCCACTACCTAGTAAACCAAGCCATCAGTCTTGGCATGCCTAATCACCAATGAAGCAGAAAAGCTTATCTGCCGATACGATGCAGACATGCGACCAAATAACCAACAGCTGTTATATGACGACTTTATAGGGTAGAACTCTTGTCGAATTAGTTCGCTACTGTAACCCTCGGAATGTGACGAGGGTGATACAGTTCGGGCCTACTAGCTCAGGTTCAGACGCCCTCGGCGACCATTGACGGTCCTTGTTACAATCTCATAACGCTGGGCCCAAGGGGCTGGCGTGGCTCTGTAGGAGGCTAAGGCTGGCTTTTCTTATGGCGAAGACCCCCTGGACGACGGGCGGTCGTTGTTGAGACACCACAGACGCAAACTCACGGGGTTTGTGTGGCTCTGGTAAAGACTACCTACATCAGGCTGGCTCTGGAATTTACGCTCGTTGGGCAGACGAACTTAGACCTTTGAACATTCGAATTGTGTTTAATGAAGGAGAAAGAAACAAAGTAGTAGGTGCGCTTCCTAACACGGTGTTTTCGTCACTAGATTGCGTCGAAGATTGGTCCTAGTTCGGATATGTGCATCCTGAAAGAATATTTTCATCAATCAGAGGTCGAAGTCAAGTCGAATCATCTCCATTTCAGCGTCGTACGTGGGTTTGGAAGGATGGAAGCAAAGGCTATGAAGCTCTTCTGCGAAGCCTGAAACATGAAGACGGGATATCTCTCATTGAACAAGTCCCACCGCAGCCTGTCAGCGTGCACGCGCATCTGCAGGTGCTGGCGGCGGACTTTGTTGGACCATTCCCAACGATGCCTTACGGTATGAGACACATCCTTGTCATTGTGTGCTACTTCAGCAGGTATGGCTGGGCCATACCCACGGAAGGAACCACGTCGGCGGATGCTTTCAAGGGGTTTGACCTGTGGGTGTCTAACATGGGGACGAGGCCCCTTGCCTTCTACCTCAACCTGAGGTCCGGGTTTGCATCGACCGAGACTGTGGAACGAATGAAGTCACTGGACATCGCGTTGGTGCATGGGTCCTCGTGGTCTCATGCGAGCGTGGGACGCTCAACCGAGTGTTCCAGGTGGTGCTGAAGAAGACGGTGAACCCGCAGCCAGCGGAGACGCCGGTGGAGTCCATGGACTGGATGTCTCAGGTGGCAGGGGTGATGGCGAACTGTCATCAGTACATTCTCATAGACAATCCCTTTCTTCTCTGCTAGAATACCATACCTAGGTACCAGGCACCACTAGGCAGACACTATACGTGTTGACATCGAGCAAGGCAGAGAAGGCCAAGACTGCACCTATCCCAGTCGAGAACACCCTCGAACTTTCCGCCACTGCCATACCCGCAGAGCCGTCTGACGAGAAAAGACACCACCAAACCGTCCTACGCATCTGCCCTGAAGCAGGCCGCTGCACCCACCCCAACTCCAACTCCGCCAGAGCAATCTCGTCAAGCCCGCGAAGCCTCACGAAAGCACCGAAGCCATGCTCCTCGGCCCACTACCTGTGAGATTCTACAGTCGATTGAGGGGAAAGATGATTTAATTATGTTGCAGGTGCTTTAGGCATCCTTAGCCATATGGCCCTTATGGCCATATATTGGCACTCCGCCATCCGTAGTTTGGGAATAAAGCAAGCTTTCTTCCTTTCCTCTTTCTTCTTCTTGGTTGCAGACGTACTGCAACAAATTAGAAAGGGAAATGTGACGATTCCCAAAATGTAAACAGAATACTTGTTTTCAGATCACGTGGGCGGGAGCCAACATGAAAGACTACCCGCCAACCACAGGCGACAACCCCCAAATCAACCCGCGCCGACAAGAAGCAGGGAACCACCGTCTCCCCCTACTTACCTGGATACCTTTTAGAATTAGCTACAAGACAAGTAACGCACCACTTCAATTCACTAGTTGCCGATAAGCGTGAAATTCGTATAATCTGTAGACATCTAATCTCATGATAGCCCCCTTAGTGACCTACTTATCCTCCATAGCCAACTCCTCACTGCCTAATTGTGTAATTTTCCTTCTTCTCCTTCCACCTATCCTCAAGCATACCTACTCATCAACGACCCTTCTTCTCATCTATGTACACGTGAACCCCACAATCATAGAGACCTACATAAGTACCCATGGTAGCTAAAATCACACTCACTGAAACGACGTATACGTACGATATTTTAATTCCATAACATGCCTACCCCTATACGTACTTAAGGTTAGGTACCTAATTCTATGTATCTGAGTACGTAGTAGCATAACACCATGAACAAGATTGATCATAATCCATTGAGATAGTTCAACGCAGACTACATAGTTCTCAAATACATAGCCAAGTCTGCCTACTCTATATACCTAGGTACCTAACCTAGTATATATTGGCTACAATAGCATTGACGCCAACCTAGGTACCTACAGATGTGCCCTCATCCAAACACAGAGATGCTAATACTATGTATATCCCCTAACTTATGTAGATGCACCTACTTACATACATGTAGGTACCCAGGTACATAGGTTAGGTTAGGTTAGGTTAGGTTACCCTACATATAGTGTCAACGAACAAACCGCCTCCTACCTACCTACCCTAGGTATATACCTAGGTATATAGATAGATAGATAGATCCTCCCTTTCTCTCCAATTTTTTCCTATTAGGTATTGACGACGCAACCCCCCCCCCCCCCCCCCCCCCCCCCTATCACCGGCTCCTAACTTCCCTAGGTTAACCTAGTATCTGCGCCGCCTTGTGCTTGGTATTGTAATATCAAATAGAGAATATGGCTCTCGTTACGCCCCTTTCCCCCCCTTTCCCCCTATCTCTCCCCACCCCCTTTTTCTTTTTAAACACCTATAGGTATTCGCGTTGTCGTGCAGTGAAAGCCCGAGGTAGGTACCGCCTTAACCGTTCTATTCACCGCATGAGTTGAAGCAAGACAGTAGGTAGAAACAATAAACAATAAACAATAGAAATGGTAAGAATAGCGCGGGAGAATTGAAAATAAAGATTATATGGTATATATATAAGATCAAGAAAAGGAACAAGGTATATAATCATTGATAGGTAATAATAAGTAGTGATGATAAAACAAAACAGAACGCCACTCTCCCCTCCCGTAGCCTAAGCCCCCGGAGTGTGGTATATAGTATATATATGTATATATAAGTGCCTGTGTGTGTGTGTGTGTGTGTGTGTGTACCTAGGTATAGGTAATTCTCGTTTAGACCCCGACCAGACCTGAACCAGCCGATGATATATGTTGAACCCAATCCATCATATGATATGACCGTATCTCATTTGAATCTAATAATCCGTTGCCCTAGTACCCATTGAAAGAAGTGATGTGATGTTGCTTGGGGAAAGTAAAAAAATGCAAATCCGTGACGTCTATTTCAAGTACTCAGCAGTGGGAGCAATGGGCACTAGGCTTGCCGCGGGTAGTAGAAGGCCCCTTACGTCTCCTACTAGATCGGGCTGGCATACCGTCTCCTGGCTGGGAATCGTCGCCCGTTTCGAACCGCTCGTTGCCAACCATGATTATCTTGATTACATTACTAAGACCCACAGCTAGACTGGCGCGGCCAATCCTCACCACTGGCCCGAGATTATTAACGAAAAGATGCCCGTCGTCTTCAATCTTAGGGCACAACGGAAGCGTTTCCCACGTCTCCTGTTTGCCGAAATGGGAGAACATCCACACCTCCCAATTGTCTTGGATGCTGAGGCCGTTCGCAGGTTGAGTGTTGTGATGGCGACGCCGGAGACTATTCAGTGGTTGGGGGTGATGATCAACGTCTACACGATACTTGTCCGGATTTTTCCTTCTCACGCCGACCATGATTCCAGATGGCAAAGCATCCCAGAGCCCGGGATTCTTAATGACCCGTCTCGACTCTTTGGCCCTTTGCCATGGACAACATGTTTTCCTCGTGGGGGAAGTCGGGTCACAGAAGCATAGAGACTCTCCTTCGTGCTGGGGACTATAAGTTTGGACGACTAGATCCCGAGTATAAGTGTTGAGGTATGCAAGTGTAAAGCTCCATAAAGCAATGGATCCGCATCGCATCCGCCTTGGTCTAGAATGGAAGCATTTCATGCTTTTCGGCTGGATGGGGTCAACTCTGAAAGTATGTATCACTTTGAGTGATTGTGAATCCACTAAATCCACGGTCTGTGACCGAATGATGAGGAAGAACGCTAGCTCCGGCAATACTTGAATCGACACAAATTCACGCTCCTTCAAGCTACTCACGTTCACAACTTCGGTGCTCCAGCTAGCACCATCTTGGGTAGCGACGCGTACTTGACCTTCGCGAGTAGAGGCTATGACTTGGGCAGGGAACCCTTACTCTACTGTTAGTATCATCAAACTTGTTGTGCGAATGATCGCAAGAGATATATTAGGCACATACCTTTTTCTGCAAGAGAGCCCACAGAGACAATTGTGCTCTCTTCGGTAAATCTATAGCTACTAGGTTCCGTCCGGTCTGCTCTGAGCTCGGTAATTACACCATCCCGTCGGACGAGTAACAGTGGAGGAATTGTTGTGGTTTCATCTCCAGTGAAAAAGAAGGATTCAGGTTTGTGTCGACATGGTTCCGACATAATCGTAGGGCCCCATTGATGCTCAACGAGATCCCACAACAAAACTTGTCTCGAAGTTAAGAGAGCTAGCCAGTGACTTTCTTCGTCGATACACACTGCTAGGACTGGGAAAGGGATGTCGGAAGAGTCATCGCCATCACCTAACACGTAACTACTCCCTCCTGCCTTGATGTCCCAGACGCGGATGACTCGGTCCAGCCCAACTGACACAAGATGGCCATCCGAGCAAGCTGAAAGTAAGGCTACATCCAGGGTATGACCCCTGCTTAGAGTCCTAACGGACAGGAGACGTTCGTCATCTGCGCCACCACGTCCAGAAGAGTCTGCTAACTCATCCCATAGGAGATAGTTCATTAGGAGACGAACTGCCGCCGCAATGACAAGTACCGTTACTACAAAAGGTGCAGACTGGTGGCGTATGAAATCATAAACAGCCGGTAAAAACCATGGTTCATGAGCAGAGAGCTTTCGATCTGATCCCTTTAATACGAATATTGTAGGGTGGAAAACCTTTGCGATATAACTGTAGGCATCAGGGTTGATCACGTGAATAAGTTCCCGGGCCGTCTCATGATCTTGAAGACCTAGCCACGATGCCGGGCTTCTACCTTGATGGACTTCTGTTAGTGGCGAGGACGGCGATGAATTTTTGTATTTGGGGGAGATGCTAAGAACCCGGCCCAATGCCCTGACCACGCTTTCATTCTCGAAGAAATGCCATTGTGCTATCAGAACGAAGCCCACCATAACTATAGTTCCAGCGATGCGCGTCGACATGGCGATTCGACCCTGTAGCATTGCTTCCATCCATGTTTGGCGCGGCTGTGTGTCAGAAGTCAACCGTTGAGTCCGAATTGAAGCTTTCGCAAGAGCATCGCTGAGCTCGGTTCGCCGAACATCAACACTAAGCACTGATAGAAAATAGGTCGACAAGTAAAAGAAATCGAAGATCAACGCGATCGCCGCGAAAGTACAAAATGCCGAGACGCCAGGCGATACTATTCTAGAAAGGCCATACAGAATAATCAGATTCTGGGCCACGCTGGCAAGCGCAACAGGGCCAGCCTCACCAAAGGCATGACCGATCCTATTACTCGTACTATTTTCGGACGGTGTGAGGATAACTGAGTTGATAAGTCGAAATATGTTTTCAAGACTCATGGAAAAGATGACAACAGGATAACCAAGGCGTGGTATCCTCGAGAGGTCGACCTTAAGTATAGCGCATACAGTAAAACTGGATAGTATGGCGAGAATGATCTGAGCTATGACGGTAACCATCAATCCAATCTTTGACTTTACCGCCCGTAATTTGGACAGGCTTGTGAAGAAGTAGACGAAAACAAGAGAATAAGCTATCCCTAAAAGAATGACATCTTGAGATGAGATGGGGCGGAATTGAAACTCATATAACTCGCTAGTCTTTCCATTAGGGGAATAATCGATGATATCCCATGTATCAGCTGCGTTGTCTTTAAGAGCCTGAATTCGTTCTTGCCACATATGGCCAATTGGTGAGTCTCGGTGATGGACGAGAGTGATGACGAGGGCGTCAGCAGCGACAAGTTGACGATCTTGAAAACGCTTCCCACTAAAAACGATGGAATGCCTTAAAGTTACATTGACTGACGTTGGTTGCGTCTTTTTCTTATTTGCAGTTGCAATGATATCACTGTCTCGATTTATCTTTTCCGCAGAACACGACCAGTATTGAAGCGGGGACTGAAAGAACCAGGACTCATTTGTGAGACCATTAGCGACATGGAAGGCATCGCGTTGAGCGGCTGTGAAACCATCAATCGTAACATTGGCGACTTCCAACTCCGTGCTTAAGTGACGCTTCGGATTGAAATTGACAGTAGGACCAAGGAGTTCGTCTTGGAGCTCCAAAGCGCTCAGCAAAACATTTCTATTAAGGGCCTGAAAATAGTTTCCATGCACCCATACAGACCGCATAACCACATCAGGCTCAACCCTATTTTTATCGTCTAGGGGGAGGGTGTCGGTCCAGGCATATTCGGGGAGAATGGAGGCGCCATTGGTAAAGTCGGTGGTATAGAGGAAGGGGAAAGGATATATGAGGACGGAGGCGACAGCCACGGAGACTAGCAAAGTTGCTACGACATGGGTGGCGGCGTATCTTCCGTACCGCGCAAAGGCAGTTCGTAAAGGGTGCGTCTCGACTAGCACGGGAGCTTCGGTAGTGCTTGAACGACCATGTCAATTGAGCTGTACACAAGCAAGATTATGGAGAGAAAGAAGCATAACCCACCCTCTGAACGGATAGAGGAGGTACCAGATCATCCTTCATACAAGTAGTTGGCAGTCACCAGCGTGCGAGCTGCCCACGATAACCCGGCGCGCAGAGCTAGAGTGATAGGAGGCAAATTGGCCTTTTGTCAGGTCACGGAAGGGGCGCATGATATTCTTTAACACGAAGTAGCGTATACGTAGGAGGCCAAGTTCGACGTATATACGATACGACGCTTGCTGTAGGGTTTCAGTCGAGATTTATGTATTTAGTAGATGTTGACATGATTATATCGAAGATCCAAGTAACAGATGCGAGACAGAGAGACGGAGCCCGAAGAAGATATAGCAATCGAGGAGGAAAGAGGCTCAAGATAAAAGGACTGGGAATCGGGCATGGAGACGGAGACGCTATTTCGAAGTTCGAATTTCATAACAAGGATCGATCGATTTCAAGTTGGGAATCTGTTAAATCGGACTAGAGTGGGCGCCGCCCGTGTTAGGTTCGCTCTTTTTTTTTGCACTTCTTTTCTTACATAGTATGTACTGTGCTGTCTTGGAAAATGAAAAATATTAAAAAATGTACCTAGCAGTAGTATTATGTAGGAGGTACATACCTAACAATGCCAAGTCAATGCGATCGCCCATTCGGCATGTGGCATAAAATGGGATGTAAAAAAGATCGATATCTCGGACCGGGTTTGTGAACTTGCAGGAAATCGGAGAAGCTAAACAATACCAGGGGATTTCCACTTACTACCTAGTAATTACTATGTAGACTGACGTATTACGTATTCCCTACAAATATATGGATACATCCTATGTACCTAGCACCTGGATATAACATCGTATGTATCTGGGAAGGAATAGATCAGTTGAACTTTGTTATGTATCGTCAAGGGTTTGAAAACTTAAAAGGGCTTTGAGAGGTACTTGAAGTCAACTAACCAAGTTAGGAATTTTGAGTGAGTAGCGGCAGCGGGGCGGATTAGCGGACTCGCGGACCAGCGGGAGAGATCCCCTCCAAGCCTAGTTCCCAGCGCAGCACCCCTCCTACAGTACGAAATACAATGGGGACATCTGGACTCCAACCTTGGAAGTCTCTCTTTTTTCTTTTTTCTTTTTTCTTTTCTTTTTTTTTTTCATGCTACCCAAGACTCCAGTGGCCCAGGTGAACCCGGGATCAGGGTTCTCCTCTACCCCTCAGTTGCATTCTTTACATAGTACAACTTGTGTGTACTACCCCATCATATCATTCCATTTATACCTTCATCTTGATTCATATCCAATAGATTCTGTTCCTCTTCCTTTGCTTTTCTTTTTCAAACAGAATCATTGATTGATAACGGATTGAGGCGTCGAATGGGCTTGACTCCGGTCATGTTTTATAAACTTCCCGGTCCAAATCAATTGGTCCATTATCGAAGAGATCGGCAAAGATTCTTCATGGGCGTTGTTGAAGAAACAAGCCATCATCTTAAAAGGAGACTCCAGGCAAGCCACCTTTCTGTTGAACAAAACGAGACTGTGCGGGGATATCCAGTCGGAGATCGCGGTTAATCGGGGGATCGGTAGGTACTCTGGTACCGAAAACCAGGACCAAATGCACCCCCTTTCGTAAGTAGAAGGTCCGGTGAAAGTTGAGGTAGGTAATCCAAGCTGTAACCTGAGTTACCTAGGTTAGACAACAAAGTATGCCAAGTCAGGTACTAGGTTAGGTAGCACCTAGGATATGGTAAGCACTGATTGTAAGATATAGGTGTGTAGTATGCACAGAATCTTAACACTCGATACCTCCAAGGCTTGCTCGACATCTACGGAACCGACAACTTATATATACAACTTCTGTCACTTTTCATCGGGCCGTTCGTTAGGGGTAGCTGACCACCCAAGCCCGTTACATTGCTACCTAACAATAAGAAAACTCCATCATAATGACTAACGGCGGGGTTCATCAAGCGAGAATCAGCTCATTTTTCCTCATGATGTCCTCCATTGGTAGGTGATTATTGGTGCGTCGTGGGCAGATTAGGCAAGGGTTTAATGATTAGATCTCCCAAATCTCCCAAATCTGCAAACCAACAATCTTTCAGGGGCTAAATTAAGAACCATCAAGCTATATCACTACTACACTATGGCTATCCAGGTAGATACACTAACCTAGATCGATTTAAAAAGATGGATAAAATATCTGTAAGGCTGAAATCTTCTTAGGTTCTAAGACCTGACCCCAGATCTCGGATACCTAAAACCTTCAAAGCTGACAGGGTCTCATGGCTGATGACCTACACAATACTACCAACTTACCAGTCTAACCTAGGCACCTCTTTTCATCTGAAGACCACATGACCCATCCGAGCCATCTTTGATACATACCAGGTAGGTATATCTGATCGTCACCGCCTTCCACTGAAAGCCCTGCATTCCTCCTGCACTAGGAATCCTCGGGACTCAACCCATTGGACCCGGACCAACATGGATAATCCAGCCGATCCTATCGCGGAGTTGATCACGAGCTTTAACGAGCTAAACCCCAGCACCGTAGAGCAGTTAGATGAAGAGCCGAGTCCTCTCGAGTTCATGCGGTATGTGGCGCGCAACACTCCCTTTGTAGTGCGGGCCGGTGCTGCTGACTGGTCGGCTACCAAGCGCTGGAACGCCGCATACTTGCGCGAGGCCCTGGCTGGACACCGAGTGAATGTCGCTGTTACGCCATTTGGAAATGCCGATGCCCCTACCTCTGTAGAAGGTGAGGATGAATTAGTCTTCGCCAAACCTCACGAGGAAGACCAGCCTTTCGAGGAATTTCTCGATTACATTATAGCGCAGGAGAAAGCTGAAATTTCTTCACCCGAGAGTGGCGTTGGTGGTGGTGGTGGTGGTAGTGGAGAAGTCAGATATGCACAAACGCAAAACGACAATCTGCGGCACGAATATTCTTTCCTTTACTCGCAGGTCCCGCCGTCGATCCCGTTTGCGCGCATCGCGCTCCAGAAAAGCCCGGACGCCATCAATTTGTGGATCGGCAGCTCCAGATCGGTGACAGCGATGCACCGTGACAATTACGAGAACATTTACGTCCAGGTAGCGGGGCGTAAGCACTTTGTCCTCTTACCAGCCCTCTGTCAGCCGTGCGTCAACGAGCGGGAGCTGGTGCCCGCCTCCTACTCTCGAGAGGGAGATGATAATGCTCTCCGCCTACAAAAGGAGGATGGGGACCACATCCCCTTTGCCATCTGGGATCCCGATCACCCGGCTGAGCGAGCTACCAAATATTCGCATCTGGCCAGGCCCCTTAGAGTGACGCTTGAGCCAGGAGACATGTTCTACCTACCCGCTATGTGGTCAGTGCCATGCCAACTTACCCACCGCTAGGTAGTGACAAGTGCCCACCTGCATACTTACAAAAATCCTCTCTACTAGGTACCATAAAGTTTCACAGTCCTGTTCCGACGAAGGAATTTGTATTGCGGTAAATTACTGGTAAGCCTCCTTAACTAATCCCAACTCAGTCCTCGCCCCCAATCTCACGACCATCTGTTCTAGGTACGATATGGAGTTTAGCGGGTCACTATATCCCCTAGCCACCTTCGTCCGGACCCTTGGTAACCAAGCAACTATGAGTACCTGAACGATGATTCCAATTCTTCTCACGCCCAAGAAAGCGTATCATTTTCCTAGAAAATAGAACAGATAGACAGACTGTCATAGAGCCTGCTGAATTTGAGAGTGCAAAAGCATTCATTGCTAACTCCTAACCTACCTATACCTACCTAGTACCTACCTATGGACAAGGGTTTGGGTGTCAATACATAACAAAATCCTCTTCTTAACCAATACCACCCTCTCTGTGAGCTTAACCCGATACACCCAAACACCTTGCAAGCCAATACACATAACCTGTCACTACTTCTCTCTTCCACTCATCAACTATAGCGACGCATCAAACCCACTTCACTTCCTCCAGAGTTGTTACGTTTGTCCTTCTTCCATGCATCAAACACCAAGTCGAACCCCCAATGAATTCGGGACCCTAGACCCATCACTCAAGAACCGACCCTTATCATCCCCAATCTTCCTCCTAAACAGCGCCAGGTCCTCGAGCAGATCGTGCATGTAATC
This sequence comes from Hypoxylon fragiforme, assembly GCF_022984875.1. Classification (NCBI taxonomy): domain Eukaryota; kingdom Fungi; phylum Ascomycota; class Sordariomycetes; order Xylariales; family Hypoxylaceae; genus Hypoxylon; species Hypoxylon fragiforme. The sequence continues at coordinate 613,849 of NW_026054760.1, forward strand.
CCCCACATCGTCACCAGCACCGCCGTTCTCCTCCTCGAACGGCTCCGACTCGTATCCGTCGTCCTCACCACCGTAATATGCCTCGTCAACTAGACTATCGCGTCTACTCTGCACCCCCTCCTTCATCGGCGCACCCACACCCACACCCATACCCATATTCTCCTTCACGTCTTTATCCTCCCTAACGACGACCTCCGGAATCGGGTTCTTAAGACTATCGAGAGCAAGCTTAAGGTGCAGCCTGAGCGCCTCGTTCTCCGTCTGCAGACTGCGGATCTTGCCTTCAGCCACGAGGCTGCGCTCCTCCATCATTCTCTGCATGGATCCCACACGGTTCTGGTACTCCTCCAGCCTCTCCTCGCTCTCTTTCGCAGTGCGCTCACGGCGCTGCGAGTCCGACACCGACAGCTGCAGCAGGCGGATCTCCTCGGCCATGGCCGCGATCTGCGCGTCGCGCTCCGCCGTGCTGATGTGGTCCTGGTTGACGACGGCGCGCGTGCGAATTCGCTTCGCCTGGTCCGCGTACCGCAGCGTCGACAGCGTTTCCTCGTAGTCCGACGGTGCGATGCACGCGATCATCGCCGTCTTGCTGTTGCCTCCTAGGGAGTCCTTGAGCAGCCATGTCAGGATCGAGTCACGGTACGGCACGATGTCTCGGGTCCGCTTTCCACCATTTCGGCTGCTCTGCTTGGGGTCCGCTAGTGCTGCTATCACGCGGCCCAGTGTCGTGAGCGACTTGTTGATGTTGCTACCCTCGCGCAAGCGCGCCCCCGTCGCTTCCGTCGACTTGGCGCGCTCGCTACCCGCCAAATCCACGAGCCGGATCCGCGAGCTACGCTCCGTCGTCTCGTCCGTATCCATGTCATGGTGGATCTGCTTCAGCATGATGGTGAAAACCGCGTGGCTGCGACTACTCGTGTCGTTCATCTTGGTGCTCGCCGTCGTGCGGCTCGAGTCGCCAGCCTTCATGTACCTAAGGATCTCGCCCAGGTTGCGGACAGGCACCTCGGTCAGATCCTTCACGTAGGGGCCCTCGGTGGGGGACTCGCGGATCTTGAGGTAGTAGGGGCCCTGGTTGGGGACGACGGGGACGAGCAGGTCGCGGACATGCTCGTTGTAGACCTCGAAGTAAGACGCGCGCACGTGGTACGAGATGTTGGGCGTCTCGTTCTGCGCGGCCTCGATGCGCTGGAACAGGTCCTCGCACGTGCGCGGGATCAGGCCCGGCTCGTCGGGGGTCCCCATCATCGTGTACGATTTTCCCGAACCCGTCTGGCCGTAGGCGAAGATGCACGTGTGGTAGCCCTCGAAGTTGTGGTCGAGGAAGTCCTCGCCCAGGCAGTTGTACACGTCCTCCTGGTGCGCGTAGTCCTCATCCTCCATGTCGTGGCTCCAGAAGGAGTTGTCGAACGTGAAGGACTTGTCCTCCATCACCTTGCGCGACTTGGCGCGCGTGTTCGCGGGGTCGGCGTCGTTGGGCACGTGCAGTGTGGTCTGTTGCGTGTGAGGGTCCATGCTGATCAGACACTCTGCGCCTCTTTCGATTTCTGCGATTGTAGTTAGTTTACGCAGTCCCTCGATGAATCAATCCAGCGATAAGTCAATCAAGTATGCCATTTTGTAGGCATGGCCATCACCCTATTCCCATCTTTTTTTTCTTTTGTTTTTCCCCGTCCCATGAGCCCACATCGTAGTAGCTGGCAAGACGCTCCCCTCCCCCCTCTCAACTCCCAAAATCCCCATTAAAAATCAGATGATCGCCCACATAGAATAGAAAAAGCACCAATGCATAGTAAAGAAAAAAAAAAAAGGGCAACATACCTCTAGGCAAAAACGCCCTCACGCGCACGACGACTCTCACGTTGCCTCCGGCGTCCATCCTCATGTGCGGCGGCAGTACTCCGTCGCGAGACCTCAGCGACGGCGTCGAGGCCGAGGAGCGCACCTCCCGCATCCTCATATGCATCCCCATACCCATGCTCATGTTGTTGTTATTGTTGTGGTGTTGTCGGGGACGCATTCCAGTCGTCGGAGGTAATGTTGGATTTGAATTCCTGTTGTAATTGGTAGTGGTGGTAGTGGTACTGTCCCGCAGGAATGATGTTCGTAACGCTGGTATGCGTAATAATAGCTTGCTTGGTGCAAGTGGATATGTTGCTGCTGTTGCTGGTAGTGCTGTTAGTAGAAATGGTGATGGTGATGGTGGTAGTGATAGTGTTGGTAGTGGCAGCAGCAGGAATTCGAGTAGTAGTGTCTTGCGGAAGTCGTCGAGAATGTCGCTCGTGCGCAGCTCGTAATATGGGTATGGAATGCCGTAGACGGGCATGGCCTGGCCTCTCTTTTTAGTTACCCTTCTGTATGCGCAGGCAGGCAGGTGGATCTCTCTCTCTCTCTGTCTCTCTCTCTCGCGGCCCCGGTTTTTTTTCTAACTAGTTAAGTTGGTTATTGTTATTTACTTACCAGGTATGGGGTGTGGGTTGCCGGGGCAGCGGGGCTAAACTAACGTTCCACGGGCTGTGATTGGTTTTGGCACACAGGTTGGGGGCGCAATTCTTCGATGGGGTTGGTTGTGTGGGATTGGTGGGATAAGAGGAAGCTGCCACTGGTCAGTGGTCAATGCTAATGCTACACAACTACCTCCAATTTCAATAACTACCTACATGTAGTTAACTTGTTAGTTAAAAAGCACGAGCGCGAGTTCCAGGCGCCCAAGGTTCTGTCCCAAACGGCTGTGATTGATTGATTGATTGATTGCCCCGCGGTGTGTGACGTGAGAAGCGTAAATTGTAAATTGATTGAACGAGGGAGGGGCTATCGGAAATTTCCAACGGTTAACTATGTATTATTATGTAAATATCGAATTGAAAACAAATGTCTGGAATAGATGGACGTCCTGCCTCAGGATAGAACATCGCAGTAGTACTATGTAACCTTAGAATCTTAAAAATATTATCACGGTGGCCGCCTTAGTATAAAGCTGTGTCGCATACTGTCCAGATTCTCTAACGACGAAATCCCAGTTGGAAGGTTATCAGGTACGAAAACTGCAGTAGAGGTTGCGACCTTCTTCCAAAACCTCACCATGAGATGACTATATGGCAAGAGAGAACCCGTTACAGGCGCCTGTTTAACGTTGATGCTGATTATCAAAGCGATTGCCCTCGATGACGCCGAGAAATACATTGCGCGTGCCCTATTCTGTCTAAGTATCATCCTGCCATCGTCTACCAACCAATGCATGTTACAGCATAGGTATATGCATAAACCTTGAGAGCTCTAAATCGTGCGGCATAGATCCGTTTATACCATGAAAGCTCATGCCTTCTGAAGTCCTTTCCCCAGCAGCTCAGTCCCCACCTCCTCTACCAGGGGTTCATCGGGGAATTTCTTCTTCTTGTCCAGTACGGTTCCTTGGGCATCCATAACCTTCAGCAGATCTACCATATCCCCTTCCATCGGCATGCGATATGCTAGATATCCCAATCCTAGCAGCATGCCATGTAGCGCCTCACTAGATGACTCTTCTTGCCGGATAGCTTCTAAAACTGATGCTGCTAGCTCTACTTCACATGCCGCCGTGAGAACATCACCTGCTCCCTCCTCCCTCTTCTTGTAATTTGCAGAGGCAACGTTAAAGAGAAGTGATGATGCTGCAACCCGAATATTATTGTGATTGTCGTCGAGGAAGCTAGATGACAGGAGATCAGTAATAGAGTTTCGTAAGGTCGCATTGTTGATAACCTGGTCCGAGTAAAGGTGGCTCGAGAACAGATTACAAGCCATCTGTAACGTTGTGAGTCGAAGAGGGTAAGGACACCCAGAATCCTTATTCACAGCATTTAGTAAGGCAACAACTGTCGCATGATGCTCCTCCTCTGCGAACCAACCGCTGATTCGTGGGTCCATGAGTGCACATCGGAAGAGGTCTACCACTGTAAACAAAATCTCCTTCGGCAGCTCTTGGGCAGAAGAACGCAAGAAGCCCGAGAATGATTGCAGGTCTGGTAACGTAGCTTGAGAAGGACCCTGGGAAGTTCTAGTTTCAATGAAATGCTTCATCTCTTGGATTGGGGGTTCATCTGCTTTGGGTCCCAGCTTAGACAATAATTTAGGAAGAGGGGGGACCTTTTGGTAGAGCACAGGATTTGACTTGACGGCTTCTAAGTGAGGAAGAGAGAGTTGCATGTGTGGATGAGACGGCTTGGCGAGTCGAGAAAGAAATTCAACATTTCTTTCAAGCGTAAACTTATCTCCGCCCATCCATCGATCTAGTTCTTCACCGTATTGAAAAGTCATGAAAGTAGGTGTCGCCGTAATGGAATACCTTGTAGAAATATCATAGGCTTGTCTTATATCAACCTTGACGAACGTGACGTGTTCTCCATAATCCTTGGCCAAGTTGTCATACAGAGGATAGAGTACTTTGCACGGGCCGCAGGATGCCATTGTGAAGAAGATGATGGCGCACGATCCATTAATCTTGGTGTTTTGCAGAATTTTGTCCAAGACTTGAATATTGGTGACATTCATGACTGTTGAATTTCGAGAAGAGGTAGTAGCTTTGCTGGGCTGAGTTGGGACATTGTCCTGGATGCCAAGTAACCCGCCTTGCTGAGCCTTTCTTTCCTCAACCATCTGCGCCAGCCTAGGCTGCAACATCATACCCAGTGGTGAATCGAGAACGGTTTGGGGCATATTTGTGATGTGCTCTGGGATTCCTTTGCCAATTAGGAACATGGAAAAGTCATTGCTGAAGTTGTTGCAGTTGTGCCGGAAAAGATCATATGCCTACGAGGTCAGTATGTCATCAACTTTCTCCTGGGCCATATTAAAATACCTGAGGAGTATATATTTCTCGTAATGAATCAAGATATTCAACTATAACCTCCATTGGTAGTTCGGTTTTCCCAAGATGGATTCTTTCAAGAGGTTGGCCTAAATGAGAAGTGCCTGGACGGATCGTACGGATACCGCCGTCATAGACGTACTCCATGCCATCTAATTCTATCGAAGTGTGATAAATGGCATCAAGTTGAAATCCCAGCAGTCCAGCAGACATCTGCTTCGCCAACCCTCCAGATAAGTCGTAGGTAAGAAGGTGGACATCCATCATGACGGGGTTTGATTGGGTGAACTATTCTAACAAGTGGCGGGATATCAGTATGAACTTAAAGTCTTATATATCGCGGTAGTAATGTGATTCAATGTTGAAAATGAAGTGAATAGTTACTATATACCCTAGGTTAGGTATGTATGTGAATAAATATGATTTGAAAAGGAAAAAAAGGAATAATTATGAAAGGCAACGACATATACGTCACACTTCAAGTTTGAGGCAACATTGAAGTCTCAAGTGCACCTGCCTTCAGTTGTTCAATAGAAGATACTTGGGTACTGTCACAGGCAGTGAACACTGACGTGGCTGGTGAATTTGAACTTGAAGAAGGTTCCAGTTTCACTCCAAAGTTTAATTCATGTGGCGGTGCAATGTTGTGCAGTGCATTGAGCCTGGAGAGATCCATGATCTTGATAACCCAAGGATCAGGGATGGATATTATTAGGTAAGGCATAAGAGCCGGGGAACTAACTTAAGTACGGCGTACTAACCTAGGTAGGTGACTAAAATGGCCCATAGTTCCAAGAATGCCTAGAATTTCAGAATTTCGAGTCGCAAACCCACCTATTATATTCAACGTTACTGCTAAATTGTTCACTAAAAATTCCCAAGTCTAGGGGTTAGTTAACGGATAAGGAACTTAATTGGAAGCGGTGGAATTGGAGGAAAATCTTCGAACAACCGTTTTTTTTTCTTTCTTTTTTTACAAGATTGGCATTTCTTTTTCAATCTTGATTTGAACAAGTTGCATCTAGTTACATACTTGCAGTGTCTACCTAGGGTACTTCCTATTTTGTACCTACTACTTACAGTCTTACACTTGTATCTCGTGTCGCCCCCCCCTTTTTTCCACATTACCCTATCAAATAACTGCCCCTATACGGCATTGATCCTCGCATTTGTCTAGTTTTAGACTTTTATTTCATCTTGTAACTTGTTCATTCAACTTTTCGCCGTTTCGACGTTTCACTCGTTCTGCCTTTTCCACAAACCATTTTCATTCTTCTTTTTCCCTTATTCCATTCCTTTCCCTTTATTTATTCACTTCGCCTTTTCTTCAATTACCCCAGAAAATACTGGGGAATGCTTTGCATGTCAAGGTTATGAGGAGAACATCAGTCTCTTTGCCTACTAAGCAAGTCCACCACGACCCTCACGAAAAACCAGCGCGTTACGACTCGGGCCACCGAGAACCCGGCATCGTGGAGAAATTACAAACCGCCACCATGAACCAGGCCCAGAAGACGCGATGGGTCAAGACCACGGCCATCGTTGTTTTCCTGGTGTTCCTGTTCTACTACTTTTCGCCTAAAGGCGTCGAAGTTTATAACGGTGGTACGTGACAGATATCATACTGCGATTCCCTTGCGATGGCTTTCCCAACTAATATTCATAGTATCGCATACCGGAGGCCAAGTCCCCTCGGACTCATCGTACGGAACTGACCGATGTACAAAATCGTTTTCTAAGGATAAACCAATTGTACAATATGTTAGCATGATCGACGCTGGCAGCACTGGATCTCGAATCCACGTCTATAAGTTCAACAACTGCGGCCCGACCCCAGAGCTCGAGAAGGAAGATTTCAAGATGACCGAGAAGAGCGTTGGTGGTCTTAGCAAGTATAAGGACGACCCTATTGCTGCCGCGAAGACCTTGGACGATCTTATGGCCGTCGCTATGTCTAGCATCCCCGACAAGTTGAAGGGTTGCTCCCCTATCGCTGTCAAGGCAACTGCTGGTCTACGAATGATCGGAATCGAAGCTAGTAAGAAGATTTTGGACACCGTTCGTGAGCACCTCGAAAAGGATTACCCGTTCCCCGTCGTTTCGAAGGAGGAGAATGGTGTTGCGATCATGGACGGTGCCGATGAGGGTGTGTATGCTTGGATCACAACCAACTACCTCCTTGGCAAAATTGGGTTCCCTGAGCAGAGCCCCACCGCCGCTGTTTTTGATCTCGGTGGTGGCTCTACGCAGATTGTCTTCGAGCCTACGTTTAAGGGACTTTCCTCGGGTGGCATGCCAGAAAAGCTAGCTGAGGGCGACCACAAATACAATCTCTCATTCGGTGGGCGCAAGTTTGAATTGTATCAGCACTCTCACCTGGGCTATGGTTTAATGGCTGCCCGCAACGCGATCCACCTGAGTGTGTTGAACGACATCTACCAGGAGGAGAAGGACACGGCCTTTTTGAAGAAGCCAATCCTGAACCACCCTTGCATCAACGCAGGCCAAAGTGATATGATCAAGGTGCAGCTGGATGAAGACAGCCCTCTCGGCAGCGGCGAAATCAAGCTAAACATGTCCGGCCCGGCCACCCCGGCGCCAGCGCAGTGTCGCGCACTTGCCGAGCGCATTTTGTACAAGGATGCAGACTGCACACTGGCACCATGTTCATTCAATGGTGTGCACCAGCCATCTCTGGCCAGGACTTTTGCGACTGAGGATGTGTACATCTTCTCGTACTTCTTCGACCGAACCAAGCCCCTGGGAATGCCAGACTCATTCACGCTACGCGAGCTCCACGACCTCACGAACTCAGTTTGTGGCGGTGAGGAGACCTGGGGCATCTTCAGCAAGGTTCCCAAGGCCCTCGATGAGCTACGCAAGCGCGGGGAGTACTGCCTCGATCTCAATTTCATGATGGGCTTGCTACATAGTGGATATGAGATGCCGATTGATCGCGAGGTCAGGATCGCCAAGAAGATTAAGGGGAATGAGCTGGGCTGGTGTCTAGGAGCTAGGTAAGCCAATCTCCTTTTCTCCTTATACCAATTGATCTACGCGGATTACTAATGTGATACGTAACCACAGTCTACCCCTATTAGCCAAGAACTCTGGCTGGTCCTGCAAACTCACGCAGTCTTATTAATCTGCATAATAACCCATCAACATATGCTAAACACTAAAGTGTTACCTTTGGTCCCCGGCGGGAAAGGGGAAGGATATGCATATGGTATAGCCAGGTCCACACTAATTCTCCTCCACATCAAATAATCCACATGCCGCATAGAAAAAACCACCTACCAACTTAATGGAATGAAAGGGGAAGCACACGGAACAATTATAACCAACAATAACAACAAACTTGGCGGGTGATGGTGATGGTGGTGGTAGGGGGACCGGTTGTTTGTCCCAAATGAAAAAAGGCCGGCGTTATTCGGATCATGACGACCAAAACAGGGTCGTATGTAAAATGGTGGAGTGGGAAACACCATGAAATGAAAATGGCCGCCTCCCTTCCTCCCTCCGTCCTGAGAAGATGAGAGGGGGGTAAGAGGCGAATAACAATCAAGGCCGTTATATAAGATAGGATGGGTAGGCAGGTGGTCTACCTAGCCTACCTAACCTTTATTAGAGATACATAGGTCGTACGTAATGCAATGCACCGAAAAGAAAAAGACTCATACCAAGTAATGTTGAACATCCAACGTCGTGAAATGCCTAACATATGAAGCCATGCGTATGTGAAAGCGAGTACGTGACCGATTAACCAGTCCTAGGTACCTAATATCGTATCAAGTAGTTATCTCCATGCATAGCTACCCTAGGGGGGTACCTACACACCCAATACACACGGGCATTTTAGTAGGTACATGTAGTTATATGTATGCTTACCTACCTCTCAGGCTAACTACCCAAGTAGTAGCAAGCACCTATGCAGATTACCTAGATATCAGGTCATTCCCAGAATCTCAAATTTGCCAACTCAGTGATTCAGTAATAGTATTTAGTTAATTCCTCCCCATCTAGTTATGTAGATAAAAAACCCCCGAAGCTAATCCCGTCTATACCTAGGTAATTTAATTATATAACTCCCCTGATCTATGTATGTATGTATGACACCCGATCCCCCTATTGAAAACCTTCCTTGTCTACCTATTTGATGTTACGCCGTGCTATGCTATGCTATGCCATGCTATGCCCCTTTTTTTTCCGTTTTGGATTCCGATATGATATGAAAGTGCGTATGTGAGGTAGAGGAGGGGGAGATAGGTACTGGATACCCATATACCTAGGTTAGGTAAGTCTCTCTACAAAGGCGCCCCCACCTCCGCCAGCACATCCTCGACCACGTCCTCGGGCGCAACACCCTCAAGCAGCGCCTCAACAGCCGACAGATCGCTGCCCCACTGCATGCTGCGCTCGCGCGCGGGGTCGACGATGCGGATGCGGTGGGGGTATATCTTCTTGGCGGCGAGGGCGACGAGGGAGGGGGTGACGTAGTCGAGGCCGTGGAGGGCGGCGAGGCACTTGGCGAGGTGGCCGAAGTGCTTGGTGGCGTGGGGGGAGGCGCAGCTGCCGCCGGGCGCGACGGCGCGGTGCATGCGCAAAAAGGTCACGATGTTCATCTGGTACCGCAGCACCTCGATGTCCTGGTGCACGGAGAGGGCCAGCTGCGCGAGCGTCGCGATGTCCGACTCGCTGAGCGAGGGGAAGATCGACGAGGTCGAGCGGAAGCTGACGCCTGAGATGCTGTCGCGGACGTTGGTGTTGAGGCGCAGGTTGTCGGGGCCCCGGGTTCGAGGGCCTCGCGGGGTGCTGGTGAATGCGGCGGCGGTGGAGTCGGTGATGCTGCGGCGGACGACGCTCGATTCGCTGTTGAGACTGGGTGAGTCCTGCCCGGTGCTGTCGCTGTACCCGGTGTCGTATTCTCCGTCCTCTTGGTGGGCGAAGCCGTCCTCGGGGTCGTGCCAGTGCGAGATGTAGAAGAAATCGTTCAGGTGCGAGACGAGCCGCGCGGCACCGTTGGTCTCGAGGACGGCGACAAACAGGAACTGCTTAGGGGCTGTCTGCACACTGGTCCGCGTGAGGATACGCCGGGTGCGTAGCAGTTCTAAGCACTGGATCTGGACATCTTTGGGGGCGAGGTTGAGGTTCTTGGCTACGATCACATTGGCGATCTGCGGTGGAACCGTCATCGCGCTGGTGGTGCCATGGCTGCTGTTACGACTGTGATGTCCTGGGCGGAAGTAGGAAGACGACTCGGTGCCGGGGCGTCGAAGGGGAGACGCGGTTGGATCGCGGGGATTCGGTTTAGGGCCCGGTGAAAAGGACTGATGGGCTTTTGGTGTAGGCGGTGGGAGCAGGATGGCGGCGGCAAGGTCATCGAGGGTAGTGTAGCGGGTACAGTTTACGATAACGGAGGGAAGGTTAAAGGTCTGCGAGGCTACAAGCCTTACTTCTTCGACTAAACCATCGAGCTCGGGGGCGTCGGTGGTGACGATGCAATGCTCGCGGCTGGTTAAACATAATAATGCTGCTAAATCCAAATCCCCCAAGCCGTGGATCCTACGCAAGAGGTCCTCATCCGCCATCGAATGACTGTGATATCAATGTCTCGCTATCCATGGAAGTCACATTTGGGATTTGTTCCTAGAAGTTGATTATTAATTAGAAATGATTGTTATTCGAGGGGATGGGAATACAGTAGGTTAGTATTATTATGTTGAGTTGGAAGTTTAAAGGTTTAGGTTTAATGATTGATGCTATCCATCAATTGTAAAGCGTCCGAGCCCCCCCAATCTCGGGGAATACATTTAGCTGGGGCCGCCCGTCTAGGCACTCTCGGCCCGGCCTATCGCATCATGTGTATTTATGTAACTTTAGAGCTAAAATCACTCTTATTGATCCATTTCACCCTATTTTTATCCCAATCATACATAAATATCACGGATAACCCGGAAATAACACTGCAAATCGTACATTCTTCATGCTGTTGATGCTATTCCTTATACTGCACCCATTCCCCCTTTTTAAAATAGTTGCATATTTACAACTACATATGACTATGCATTCCAATCCACAACACTCGGCCCATCGTTCACACGACCGCTATGTCGGCGATAAGTCAGTCTATGATATTGGATAATGTTGAAAAACTACAACGAGCAAAAGTACAGTAATACGGCATTTTAAAACACCAAGTGACAAAGCAGCAACGCAGCATTGCAACAACGCATTACTCACGATCCCTTCCAGAATTTTGGATCGACCTTGTCATCCGCTGCAGGCGCTGCGCGGTCGTGTCGCTTCTCGAAGTCGGCGTTATGCCTTTCGACTTCCTGTTTCTGCTCGTCACTCAAGCCCGATTTGACATTCCCGCTGGGCATGCCCTGGCCGTGGAGCTTGGGGCTGGGTGTGCCCTTGCCCTGAGGACCTTTGAGCGCCTCACCTCCTTTCTGGCTTGCCGCGTTCGCGATGCTCCCGCCAGTGGGACTGCTCCCCGTCTCCGTCGCCTCCTTGGATCGCGAGCCGCCGGACTGCGCGCTGGCTGACTCGGCAGACTTGATGCCGGATTCTTTGTCCGCTGCCTTGTTCATGCTCTTCGAGAGCCCGGCCTTGGTTGGTCCTCCCCCAGTTCCCTTTCCCACGTCGGGTGGGGCTGGGCCAGGGTGCTCGGCTGACTGTTGCGCGTTGCTTGATGCTGGCTGGGCCTGAGGATCTCCTCCTTTGGGGTCTCCCTCGCCATCACCGTAACCCTGTGCGTTGGCACGGGAAGTAGTGGTTATGCCGCGATAAGCTTGTGGACCGCGGACGCGAGCGGCCCGCAAGGCGTTTAAGGTGTGACTAATACGGATAGCGACCATCGTGAACGTGAAGCCAATGATTTGTTACTGTTGAATAATTAATAGTGTAGGAACTTTATTTTGCGTAGACAAGTATAAACTGGCAAGCTTTTGTAGTCAATTTAATGTGGTGTAGAAAGCTCAAAGGCGTCACCAGCATAACTGTGATGGCATGTGTTGCCATATTGGCATGATGAAGTATGACATCATGACAAATATACTATGGATAGAGGCTCTTTACCTAAGTCAGTACCATAAGAAAATAGGGTCGGGTCAATATTTCGTAGCACGATGCCTAGGTAGGTACATATAAGTTCAACACTTCACCTTTTCACGCCATCCTACCTAGGTATCTACATGTACATTGAGTAGGCGAATCATGGCTAGGATCCATGGATGTTTGGTATATATAATATGTACCAGTATTTTATACAAAGTACTATATATATTTAAACATTGATTTCCATCTCATTCGCCATGCGCATTCATATCTATGCGTTACATGCAGTCAACGAAGACAACGAAAACGTGGTTGAATCAGAAGAACCTGTGAAGCATGCCGGTCACAACTTTAGCAGTTTAGGTACCTACATGGTTACAGTGACTTATTGGGCTCGTTCCACTATCTAGACGCCAGGATGCTGTGTAGGACGCTCTGGACGCCTAACTACAGGCTTACTGGCTACAGCACCCTCAAAACTTAAAACCTTAAAACCATCCAGGGATCGATTGGGGGGAATTGGGGGGGATTGGGGGGGTGATTGTGGCTGTCTTGAATGTTCTAGCCACTGATTTGATCTCGTGCTCACTATAAGCCAGGTACAACCTTAGATTCCATAGGTACAGCGCCTTATCAGTTGCTGCATCAGGTAAGTATCGGCGTAGGTCCGAGCAGCATTACCTTATCCATCCTCCATCATCCATCAATGCAGGTGATTGATTACCTTGGCCTAGACCTCAAACAAGTACAACTTTAACAACTACAACAACAATAACAACAACACAATCAATACTACCGATTCACTACATCGCGTTCACAAGCTAACTTCTTGTTGATAAAAAGAAGTTAAAAAACTCACCTCTTTTAATACGACCCATACCTTCAATTTTTCTTGTTCAACCATCAACCACTTTCTCAACTCCACTAAGAGCCGCCGAGGTCGACCTTCATCATGGCTTCTAAAGGGAAGAAGGTTCTATTGAAGGTACCGATATATATCCCCTACACAATAACAACTGATATGATTCTCCATTCATCTTTTATTTTGATTCTATTACACACTAACGCATTAAATTCCAGGTTATCATACTTGGTGATAGCGGTGTCGGCAAGACGAGCTTGATGAATCAATATGTATGTTACGGCCATCGATACGGCAATCCTCTTGCGATTCCTGTACCCGAGTCCAAGATAACACGAGGCTGATCCTATTTTTTCTATAGGTCAACAAGAAGTTTAGTGCCAGCTACAAGGCGACCATCGGAGCCGATTTCCTAAACCGAGAGGTCTTGGTTGATGACCGACAAGTCACGATGCAGGTACGAAGCCGAGACAGATAATCAACACCACCCTTCAATAGGAACTAATCCATAGTAGCTTTGGGACACAGCCGGCCAAGAGCGCTTTCAGTCTTTAGGCGTCGCATTCTACCGAGGTGCCGATTGTTGCGTACTAGTCTTCGATGTCAACAACTCCAAGAGCTTCGATGCGCTAGATAGCTGGAGAGATGAGTTCTTAATCCAAGCTTCGCCGCGGGACCCCGAGAATTTCCCTTTCGTAAGGAGACCATCACATTTGCTATTCGAAGACATTTGACTTACAATATTGTTTAGGTCGTACTGGGAAACAAGATTGATGTTGAGGAGAGCAAGCGAGTCGTAAGCAGATCTGATCTTCTAATCAGCGATATCACCAGCTTACACTATGCAGATTTCGAGTAAGCGAGCAGCAACTTTCTGCCACTCCAAAGGCGATATTCCCTACTTCGAGACCAGTGCCAAAGAGGCTGTCAACGTTGAGCAAGCATTTGAAGGTACTATCTCCACCACCGAAAAAAGAGCCCCCCACTACCCATGTTAAGCTCGACTAACCTCATATCATAGTCATCGCACGGAATGCGCTAGCTCAGGAAGAGTCGGAGGAGTTCAGTGGAGATTTCCAGGACCCTATCAACATTCACATCGAGAACGACCGCGACGGATGTGCATGCTAAGCATTTTATGGGCCTTAAATGTCCCTAGCATATCGTCCTATCGTGTGTTGTCCCGGCCTTTTCACGACTCATCCTATTGACTAGCATTGGTCCATTTATATGCAGTTCATTTGCGCCTTCTCAACCATCATTTGCCTCTTTGTATGCGAGACATCAGGTTTAGGGGGAGAAAGCTCCAGGGACGAGTTACGGACTCGGAGCAAGTGGAAAATAGAACCACGGACGTAATAAGTGTGTATAGAGCAGTATATGCATCGCATTTTGGTTTGTCCCGTGGGTATGGGATTGTACAGTCGAGTCTTGGGCGTCCCGTCATGGTATATTTGACCCAGGACTTTATTGATGCATCAATTTTGATATTTTCCCAGTCAGCATTCAGAAGTGTTCCTCTTTTTTTTTTTAGTTATCATGTCACCAAATTCTCATGATATGATTGCATGTTGAGCTTGTGATAATGTTTATAAGTCCAAGTATGGGCATGTGACGATATCTGTCGATTCCCGTGACTGTCTTAGTAAATACTGCCCCTGACTTGAACATTGAAGATGTCACTACGGAGTATGATGCCTGACTAAATGAATTTCGTGGTGGATTTGAATAACTAAGTAGGCATTTCTAAATCTTCAATTTTATATTATAGTGTGGATTATATGATTGTACCATAGAATATTTTATGAGGCTCTGATGTAGTTTAAATGAAGTTATTAGGATTAGTGCATACTACAGGCTATGACCCCAAAGCGTACTTTGGTATGATTACGAGGAGCACTGTATGTCATCCATTCCAAGTTCTTTATAGTGAAACACTACGTAGAGGGCCAGGGGTATAAAAAGTCTCGGCATTTTTTCAAAACGCCGGCGGCGCGGGAACAATAAGTTTACTTACCCTGTTATGCAGTGCAGGCAGTGCAGTAGATACCTAGGGTAGGTGCCTACTGTAGGTACCTACAAGATGTAGTGATTGCTAACCACATGCATTGTAACCAATTCATTTGACGTTCTCAATCGTGAATCCTTTTCCACATGTACTGTAGTTTTAACATGTTTCACTATCTTTAACCTCACTCTCTCTAACCCTCGCTTTTAGAATCAATATTCATTCCCTTCACTCTATTTGTCGTTTTTGTGTTCTTTCTGGCTTCTAGGCCTATCTTTTAGAACTATTAAATTCGACTCTCTCGTTAAACCTGAATAGACAATACATGGTTCCATTCCCACGCGATCCGTTTTCGCTTTTCGATTCTAGACTTCGGAATACTTGCGAATTTACTTCTGCGCCAACCTCCCATCCGCCAACATGGTATTACAGGATCCCATAGCTATACCGGCCGAGATAAATGCACAATATGACGCTCCCAGACGAAGGCTTTCCGAACCACCCGCGCCATCCGATGATCTGCCCGGCTCGTCCAGTTCCTGGGGAACCATACCGAGTTTAAGGCCGAAGCCTGGGTCGTGGAAAATGGCAAGAAGGACTATGGGCATCATTCTTTTACTAGTTACCGTGTTTCTCTGGACAGTATCGAATTTCCTCGCCAGCGTGAGTATATTCCATCTTAGGTCGCTAGACGTACAAACTTGCAAATATGTTCAAGGGATAGTAAAAGAGCAGAAAATTAATTCCGATTA
This sequence comes from Hypoxylon fragiforme, assembly GCF_022984875.1. Taxonomy (NCBI): domain Eukaryota; kingdom Fungi; phylum Ascomycota; class Sordariomycetes; order Xylariales; family Hypoxylaceae; genus Hypoxylon; species Hypoxylon fragiforme. Next base: position 629,379 of record NW_026054760.1, read on the forward strand.
TGGCAGTCCATCTTTTCCGACCAAACCTACGATAAACCTTTCTTCCTAGTTTACATTAATGGGTCCATTTTTGCGCTGTCCCTGATCCCGATATCCATAAAATACGTAATACAGAATGGCGGCATCACACGCGTGAAAAATATGGCGATGCAGGAGTGGAGAATACGGTACCGTGGGGTTGAGAGGTTAAAGACACAGGAAGAGGAGGAAGACATCACGGCAGGAGAGCACTTACTTGCGGACGATGATGGAAGCTTCGAGATCATCGATCCGGCAACACCCTCAGACAAGCTGTCGTTTGTGGAAACGGCCAGGTACAGTCTTGAATTTTGCCTTATCTGGTTTCTGGGAAATTATTTCGCATCGGCGTGTCTCGAATATACGAGTGTGGGTAGCGTGACGATCCTAACATCGACGAGCAGCGTGTGGACCCTCATTGCATGTGCCATCATGCGCATCGAGCCATTCTCCATCCGAAAGCTGGTGGGCGTCCTCGCCTCGCTCGCCGGCGTCGTGCTCATCTCCACCGTGGACTTGTCAACCAAGGATAACGACGACAATCGCGGGAATTTCCCGCATAAGAGCCAACAGCAGATCGCCATTGGCGATGCCATGGCCCTCTTCAGCGCCGTAGTTTATGGGCTGTACGTCGTTATATTGAAGGTGCGCATGGGCAACGAGGACCGCGTTAACATGCCCCTGTTTTTCGGCCTCCTGGGAGTTTGCAACTTGGTTTTACTATGGCCGCTCTTCTTCATCCTGCACTTTACAGGGATCGAAACGGTAAGTGCATACATAAATGCCTTTTCATGGGCTTGTTTGCTGCGGTGGTGTATGCGGAATTGCTAATGCAGAATAGTTTGAGTTACCTCCGAGTGGCAATATCTGGTCCATCATCATTGTAAGCTATTCTAAAGTTGTTCACCCGACGCACACCGAATCAACGGCTAACCACTGATACACAGCTCAACTCTATATCTTCGTTCATATCCGATATGTCGTTTGCTTACGCTATGCTTCTCATGACCCCCCTGGTCGTGACCGTCGGGCTGTCCTTGACCATTCCGCTATCTTTGATTGGCGAGATGATCCAGTACGAGCAGTACTCAAGCTTTGTGTACTGGATCGGCGCTGCCATTGTTTTGCTCTCTTTCATCTTCATTAATCACGAAAGTCGTGACGAGGACGAGAAAGTTAAGGCGACCCCGGAAAGGGGGGTATTAGATCGAGTGGCTGAGCCATGAAACATTTGAAGTCCTTCATGTTCATGTTCATGTTCAATACATACCTGGTTTAGGGTATATACGTGTGTTATTTTTTTGAAGCGGCAGCCAATGGATAGGTTACTTACTTGGGCAAAGGGTTAAAGACTGAGGCGACGGCGTTCACGGTTCAGGAATAATTGTTGCATTCATAGAGGCTCGAATTGGTAAATGGGCCACTGAGCATCACGTTACGTACTTACATACATACTTACCTAGGTGCCCACATAGCAGGTAGATTAGGGGTTTGATATTCGATAGACAAGAATACCCTTTGAAGTAGGTATATTCAGTAAAGCTGTTTTACTATCAGGACTTATTACATATAGGTACTCACCTGGGCAGTTAAGTAACTAACTTGTCTGGGTAGTAAATAGGTATTCAAGCATTTAGATATGCGTTACATGGTGGTAGTACAGACTTGATCATGTTCATGTATGGTGCCGAGGCGTTGGTGACATTTCATTTCATGGCATGGCTACCTATATTGTATGCGGTAGGCAAGCCATGCTTCAGAGTATGGTTAATTTATACGAAGGACCTATCAATGAAATTTTGTATTATCAAACTACCTACCTAGACTTTGGCTTCGGCCGAAGTCAGGGGCGTTGTTTGGCGTTTTCTTTGGTCGCTCTTTTTCTTTTTCCTCTCCTTTTCATTCGTCCGTAAATGACTTGCCCAGACGGCTGGGTGAGACTTGCATATGTACGGCCTGCAAACTAAGATATCGCTTTTGCCTAGTAAACATGCATAGTTCTTGACGGGATCTGAGAAGTTTTGGTGGTGGTAGCTAACGGTCGAGTCAGTTGTAGGTAGTATTTCAATGTTGCTTCACACGCAATACATCTTAGTAGGTTACATAGTACATACATACCAAAGTGCTACATAGTACCGTACCTAGATCTATAATAGTACCAGTACCTACATATGTATCGATGCAACGACGGATATGTAACCATGGAATCATGAATAATCTTCAATGTTCTTTACAACTCAACGTCAAGTTATGTAATACCTACCCCTAAGCTAAGCAGGTACCGAGGTTCCTTGCCTACTTACCTAGGTCCTAGGCACAGTCATTGGTTTCTACATATATCTAGGAACATAACTACTACATCATCGAAGCTAAACTAGCAGCAGATATTTTTCCAAGCCCGTTTCGGAGACTATTTAGCTCTCCACCCCGTCCCCCCCCCCCCCTTCCAAGGCTAGTTAGTTCCTTGCGGTTAGGTCATAGCATGCCTAACTTGGGACGTGGGATGACGTACGTTGATGAATCGATCTCTGTAAAGAAAAAGAAAAAAATCGTGTTGACTAGGTTAGGTATTCAGGGCAAGGCGGTATGGGGCCAGATCGGGTGCTATTTACGTAGGTAGGTGTTCTAGTTTCCAAGATCACAAGGCGCGGGCGGGTATCGTGGCGTACCATGCTAACCTAGTGTACTACCTAATGTAGTGTGTGTGTGTGTATATGTGTGTGTATGTGTGTGGGTGTGGGTGTGTATTGTCACTCACCCGCTGTGTATCGCTATGTACGCTGTGTTGTTGTGCTGTGCCATCTACATATGTATGTATACAATCATCACTCACTCCTACCCCTGGCCCGTGTTTTAAAACGGTAACATCTTTTCTTTTCTTTAGAGGCTTGATTTCTTCCTTTTTGTTTTCATTTTTGGCTGAATTTGGACTTTTGCTTCTTGCACTTTTTCATGTTCGTCGCCGGCGACGTTGCACTGTTTCTTGTCTCGTTTTCCGACGTACGTGTTTGGGTCTCTCTCTGTGTTGTATGTGTGGGAGTTGAGTTGTGCTGCTTCGTGTCTTACAAGCAAAACAAGTCGCTTGCCCCTTACGGCCAATACATATTATATACCTACATACCTGGGTACTAGGGAGGAAGTTCATCATTTTTTTCTTCTTCCTCTTCCCCCCACGCTCACGCACTTCGGCAGAGCCGCACGTCTTGTCTATCTATCTCCGGGAAGGATTGATCAGCTTTTCTTCGTTCGTTCTATAAACTCACTCTACACTATACTATCGGAAAGCGCGAAGGAAGGATAGGATTCGAAGGGGGACAAGAACTGCGGCTACTTGCGCATCGCACGTGGTCGCTTCCCGTTTGTGGGATTTGATTTCAGATTAAGGTCCGGCCGGTCTTCACCTAAAGTAAGGTACGGCACTGTTCTTGCCCGTCTAGGATATCGGCGCTGCAGACAAAGACAAACATAACGGTCTGTCTAGGAGTTGAGTTGGGCTGTGAGGAAGGAGGGAAGGACAGGTGGAAAGGTGGCTTGATGTGAAGAAAAATAGGTAGGTATCTTGAGGAAAGACCTGTCTGTCTGTTACTTCGCTTGAGCTGGGTAGGGGAGGTAGTCACCTGCCCACGCCTCACCGTGTCTGGTCTGGTCTGGTCTCGTCTCAGCCTTACGTATCTGCTGTTCTCTCTTTGATCAGTTCGTCTACTATTTAATACAAATAGTCCTCGATTGTTTCATTGTTTCATCTTTCCTAGTCTCTTTCTTCACCTAGAGAATCCTAAGTCCTCATCTCTTACCTATACTTAAATACCTGCACACCTCCTACATACTTATATGCCTACTTGGTATCCTGAATTTGGTATCCTAAGCACGAAAATACCCCTTCAACAATCGATTCAACGATAATCCACCACCATGCCTTCCAAGACCACCGCCACCGACGTCAAAACCGACGCCGCCCCTGAACCCCTATCCATCGGCCCAGCCATCAACCTCGCCATCCGCCCTTTACACACCAAACTCAACAAGCTCGTCACCAACCGTCTGCGTCTCGCGCTTCCCCCCAAAGCCAACAGCTGCCATAACTACTTCCAGGGACTCCTGCACATCGCCCCCATATACCTTACCTTTGAGTCGCTGTGGAGCGATCTGCTTGATGCGGGCCCTACTACCTCTACCCCCTCTAACACCCCAGACTCTACCTCTACCTCTACCTCAAACGGTAGCTCTGGCCTTACTCCTAAGGGGAAACCCGACTCCAACCCCAACCTGCCCCCCCGCATCCACGCCCTCCTAACCTCCATCCACATCCCCTCTCTCCAGCGCTCCGCCCCCCTGCGCCGCGACCTAGCCGCCCTGACCGGCTGGCCCGCCGACCGCGTGTCGCGGCAGCTGGACGAGATCACCAGCACCGCCGCCGCCACCGCCGCCAACACAACCGGCAGCAGTGGTGGTAGCAGCAGCAGCAGCAGCAAAGGCGCCCGCTCTGGTGGAGGAGACCAGCCAGTCCTCACGGAGTTCCTGACGCACATCGCGAACGCGGTCGCCGCGCGGCCGCACGTGCTGGTCGCGTACGCGTGGGTGCTGTACATGGCGCTTTTCGCGGGGGGCAAGTTCATCAGAGGGAGTCTGGAGAGGGCTGATGCCAAGGTGGGAGAAGAGCGGGGGGGCGGGGGGTTTTGGACGCCGTTGTGGGGGGAGGATGAGGATGAGGATGACGAAGAGAGCGAGGGGGTAAAAACGGAGGAGGGAAAGGGAGAGATGGAGGACGGTGGGAAGCAGAGCGAAGAACCGCTCTCCTTCTTCCGCTTCGACACCCCGCGGGACGGCGAGGACGCCAAGGAGCTGTTTAAGGCGAGGCTTGCGCGGGCGACTGCGGGAGACCCTAATCCCAATAACCCCAATAACCCCAACAACCCCAACACTGCCAATGTCCTAACCCCCGCCGAACACGCAGAAATCCTCGCCGAGTCCCGGACGATCTTCGACTTCCTCGTCCGCGTCGTCGGCGAGCTCGACGAGATCTGCGGCACGGAGTAGGAGCTTCTGGGTGCGGCGGATGTAGATGCGGCGAGACGGCACCTGCTGCGCAGTCGTGACAGCGTGGTGGTTGAGCGGGAGAAGAGGAAGAGGATTGCTAGGACGGTGGGGAGGAGGGTTGCGAGGGGGAGTGGGAGTGGGGGTGGGAGTGGGAGGACGAGTCGGGCTGGGAATGGGAAGGGGGATGGGGAAGGGAGGGAGGGGAGGCAGGCTGTGCGGTTTCGATGAATTTATAGATTTCACTATTCTTGAAAGTGACTGGCTGTTTGGGGATTTGAAAAGAACCCCTTACCTAGATGTTGTTTTGGTTGGGTTGAATTGTTGGATAGATTGGATGGAAGACGCATAGCGTAAGACTGGGACTGCGAGGAAAGAAGGAATATACATAGATGGAAAATTGGATAGATGGATAGATAGACGGGTAGCTGGATACCTCGGTTTTGCATCCTAGAATATAGATATCGTTGCTTTACCTATCTACTTATTTATTTATCTTGATTAGCACCTTAGTGACGTTGTGGTATAGTCGTGGAAATGTATAGATGCTATGAAAACTACCTAGTAAGAACCTAAGTTTACTAAATTTACCACATCACCCTAGCTTTCAGAAGGGGGGATGAAAAGAGTGAAGAGTGAACAGAATAGGGGAGACGGTGAATATGTAACTATGCAAGCTAGCTAGAGTAGACACAGATGGGCAGGCAGACAAGTCACGGCTTGTACGTAGTAAACATCCAAGTAGTAGCATAATCTCACGTCATTGTGTCTGGTCAGGTAGGTAAAAATTTATCTCTATTCTCTTTACTCTGCTCTTTTCTACTTTCTACTTTCTCTAGTAGTTGCTAATATTCATGACAGGGAACAAACCGTATCCCCTTTTATTATTCCCCTTCCGCTTTGTTCCAGGACTTTTCTGCTGCGGATATTTGAGGTGGTGATGTTTATTTAGATAGTTAGATGGGTAGGTATATCGAAGACGGCAGCGGCTCATAGCGGCTAGCCGATTATCTTCGTTGTTTCTCTCGGGATATCCATGGATGTGTTATTGTGTGTAGTTCGTAGGTAGTGTTGTGTATATGTCCGTCTGTTCATCCTTCCGTTCGTCCTTCGTTCCGTCTGTCTTTCCGTCCAGCAACATGAAACTGGGTATCATTAAACGCTTTTTTGAGAATAAGAAAAAAAGAATAATTGGGTAATAAACAAGGTGGGAAGAGAAAGGGAGGTAGGTGGTATTATGGTCCTTTGCAGGCCTCGTGGGAGTAGGATTTGGAAGAGGCTGTATAGATTCTGTGGGTATTCAAGTACCCGAGTAGGTATGTATGTTTGGAGGTAGTAGAGATTCGGGACCAAGTGTGACGAAACAACGAGTCGTGTATCAGCAAGCAGTACCCCCTTCCTGTAACGTATTATTATTTGTATTTTTAGACACCTAGATCATATTGGGCCGCGTCTGTGATCGTTGGACGCGATCTAGTCAAAGCTGACCGTAAGTAGTAGCACTAGATCCGTATCCTCGAGTAATATATGAATAGGAAAAGTTGTATCACTCCGCCGAACAGGACTGGCATCCAAGTATCTCGTATTTTCCTGTCCAAGGTGCCGCAGATCTTCCGAATTCCGCGACCAATGGTGCCCTGAACATCGTCGCGCGTAGTATTAGATTTCCGCCGCTTGCTCGTTTGCTCGTTTGCTTCATACTACCGCCCCTGTGTATAATTCGTAACTCCGGAACCAAATTTACACTTAACGTATCGTGCTAGATCAATCAATAAATCGATCAATCGAGTGCGCTATTAAATCCCCTCATATCGGATTCTCCATGCCCACCGGCGGAATAGGGGGCACGATCGTCGCCGTGCTGCCGCCTCCTTGGGACACCGTTCCCGTGTTAGCCGTCGCACTCGGACTCGGGCGTCCGCCGCTACCTAACCCGCGCTTCATCATCTTCCCTAGCACTGTGACTAGCTCACACGCGTCGTTGAACATATCGTCGTCCATGCCCTCGCTTGACTCGTACACCTCAGCGATCGTGTCCTTTGCTAGCTTCCGGCTCGCCTCCCGGTCGTGAACGCACTCGTATAAAAACGCCGCGTACTCTGTCTTCACTGACAACCGCAGTGAGTGCGAGCCCCATAGCAGGCTGTCCGCCAGCGCGCACGCCTCCCGGAAGTACTGGTGCGCCGTCGGTAGGTAGTCCACGGACGGCAGTAAGAATGCGGCCGCTGCCTCGGGTGGTGGTATCGGATACATCTGGGCTTGTGAGTGCGACTCGAAACCTGGAGGCGGTCCAACGGGGATCCCCTGTTCCACCGGATGCGTAGGCTGCACTGACGACCTGCCTTCCTCAGGGTGCGCAAAAGCTGGCTCGGCCCTATCTACGCCCTTGCCCTTGTCAGAGCGCTGCGGCGTCATCATCCTCGCGAAATCTGGCATCGTCGTTCCCTGAGGCGCAATGGCGATGCCCATAGGCGAAACCGGGGGATCGTTATGGAACAACACAAAGATGTGATAGAAGGAAGCGCGTAGCTTGTACGCGAGAACCTTGAGCTCGCCGTGATCGCCAACCATGGGGAGAACGTACTGCTCGAGCATGACGAGGCCTTCGCGGGAGAGCCATAGGATGTGGAAGTACAGCTCGAGGGACTGGGTGAAGCGCGTGGTATCGAGACGGCGCTGCTTTTTAGCCTTGACGAGCTGACCGGCTACGTTGATGGACAGGCCTAGGATCTTAAATAGCATAGATGCGAGAAGCGCATTATTGGGCTCGACGGCTTTCGCGAGGCGCCCAAGGAACTTCTGGTCAACCTCGGAGGAAGCCATTGAAAGGGTCTGAACAGGGAGTCTGATATAAGGTGAGAAATGCGCCTTAAGTATATCGAAGTGATAAGATTTAATGGATGTTAAGGGGGGGGGGGGGGGGGGGGGGGGGGTTGGGTTGAAAGGAAGGGCTACAACAGCGTTGGCGCGGACAGTAATGTGGCGATTTCGTCAGAATAGATGTTTACTTTACGAGAAGGCAGCGTAGTGATGGGACCTCAAGGAACCCGCAGATTTAAAAGCAACATCCAGAGGGACACCAGACATACCTTAGAATACCAGCAGTTCCCCCAACTCGAGCTTCCTAATGACCTTATGTACCTTTTCTGCTAGAATCTTTTGCCCGAAATTTTTTACAATGGCGAATCCAACTGTTCTCGTACAATGTGGACCCCGTCGAGTTCGCGTAACGTAGGTGAGAATAACGACAGGGGCTTAAACCACAGCCACCGATATTAAGCTGTATTAAGGGTGACGTCGTTGAGATCGAGTCAGGCCAACGATAGTCGAGTTAGACAGCGTCACTGGCCTTAGCCGGGCTATAATCACTGATTCGGGATGAAAACCCTGGACCAAGCTCCAACTCGCGAATATCTGAATAACGAGTGACTGGCGAACTGACTTGACTCCTGCGTCAGCATGAGCTGTAGTCGTCGCTGGAAGAATCGAGGACGCGATCGAGCAAGCGTGTAAAAGAGTCGTCCCAAAAATCCACGTTAATCTTTTGTTAACCCAAGCAGGCAGCCTCTATTGGATAGAGCCAAGATGAAAATTCCCACACAATGCTAGATGAGATCCCAAAAGTACAATACCAACCAAAATTAAACATTCGAATATATTACAATAGACTAGGGTTGCGATATTAGCAAGTGAAGACCATCGATTCCGTCTCACATCGACAAAAAGGTCCAGAACGGTCACCATTGGATGGAGGCTTACTCACCAATATGAATATGATACAGCGAAAGTAATACAATATAAGATAGACCCAATCGCGAGACACAGAGAGGGTTGAATGTGCAAATTAACTTGGCGAAAGATTAGCCAAGGAAGAGATGTGATGAGTAGATGGAGGCTGAAATAAGGCGGCGGCGGCGATGATGGTGGTAGGTGTGCTGAGACTCGTTCGATTGTAAAGCATTTCGACGTCAGTAGCGCGCGCAACTTTTTTTCCCTGTATTTCCGCGAACCTGATTCGTTTGTATGTAAATATAGATTATGTATGTATATGTATACATATATATAGGTATATATAGGATCTCCGCCAGGATGGGGGGTATAAGAGAGAGACTGGCCACCTTTTCGACTTCAAGGAGCCAGTGGCGGTGTGAGGTCAACACGGACGTCCTCGATTGGCAGGTTTCCAGGCTTTCGGTATTTCGACTAATATGTGGAGTTGTTCTTCCCCTTCTACACGTCGACTTTGGGAGGTCGTCGAAAAAATCTTGGCCCCCGCGACGTTTAAGCGGCTCCAGAAGTCGACATTAGCGTTGGTAGGTGAGTTCCTCAGTTTTAAGTCGAGTGGGTGGTGAGGGATGGCGGATAGGGCATGAGGCTTTGAGGCTATGAGGCTACGAGCTTCTCGAGCTGTTATTTAGGCAGGTAAAGAAGGGGGCAGCACGCGGTAGATGTAAATAATGTTTTGTGTGATCGCGCTTATGCATGTATGTGTAAGTGTATGTGTATGTGTATGCATAGGCTAGGTAGGTTGGAACAAGATGTCTGGGCGAGATCCGCGTGGAAGAGAATAAGAAAATAAAAATAAGATTTCAGGAGAAAGCAGCAGCTGCAGGACGACGTTATGTGCATGAACGGAGCAGACCAGGTCTCTACGGTATTGCCTCCGTACGGCTGCAGAAACGCGCACCCGCGTTCGTCGTCTGTCTCGAGAAGCGCTCGACTTTTTTTTCCTTTTCTTTGGGAGGATGCGACTTGAACTGGGGATACGCGACGAGGCTAAGAGCAGGGGGGGAATATGGCACTATGGAGTTATGTAGGAATCGGATGGGTAAGAAAGATATTGTGCCAAAAAGTTGAACAAGTGCTAAAGAGGTCCATATATCATGTACAATACATAGATATATCTCAACTCCACGATACCAGTTCTACTGTTCTACATGTATGATATGTAGGCATGTATCAATGATGTAGCACCTGTACAATAGCTGTACTAACTGCAGATACTTTAGGTTCCGATCTCTGAGAGAACGTGGTGTAGGTGGGCAGAGCGAATGGGAGGCCGTTTATCGTGCAGCAACTTTGATGCAAGATGAGTTGTCCAAATCCCGGGGACAGGCTATGTAATAAAGTCTACCTAGTAAAGGTTAGACTAGGTACCTAACATACAGTTACATACTATTTCAGATAAAGAGACCCTGGAGATGAGGTCAACAGGATACCTGGGCCCTGGGGTCATGGATTATGATGGATGAGCCTTCAGGTTTAGTTTAGGTACCTACATAATATGTAGGGTCCAACAACTTCCAAGGTTGTTAGGTACCATGACAATACAGGATTCGGGTCCGAGCCGGAGATTTCAAAGTCTGGGGAGTAACTAAATTGTATTTGCTATTGTATTAACTAGGTATTCGTAGTAACTGCTTTACTTTGCTTTACTTTGCTTTAGTTGCTAGATAGTCGAGATCGTCAATTGTCTTGTGACTCTTGTCTTCGAGTGAGTGAATAGTAAGTACTATGGACTTGTACTATTCACTTTTTCTGGTACAAAAGAAAAAGATTAATTTTAAAAAGTTCGAGTCTGATTAGTCTGATAATTTCTCCTTTGGGACTTTTCGACGGGTCCAGCCGCGGCGCGCAAACATGTATAGAGTCTATAGACAGAAAAGTGAGAATTTATAGACATGGTTTGCAGGGTCCAGGGTCCTATCACAACCTAGGTTGATGGGTACTCAGGTGTAGTAGTGTATTATACCTAGTTACTACTAGGGTTTCTAAAGTGTAGCACTTTTCAGAAAAGTGCGGAATAGTGTAAAGTGTTGTTTAAAATAGTATTTTATATTTTACACTTTTTCCCACTTTTCTTAAAATATTATTACTACCGTTATCATTATTATAATTTATTTAATATTAAATTTTAAGCTTTAATTTAAAATGCTTAAAGAATATAATAGCGAGTTTTGTATTTAGTTTATTATTGGGCTGGATAATAAGTGTATTTGTAAATATTGTAATAAGGTTATTATTGCTTATGGTGGTATGTAAAAACGGTACCTAAAGAAGTGTAAGGTATTTTAACGATGGAATTTAGTATAAATAAATATTATTTAAAATTTACCTACTATTAAAACTTTAAAAACAAATGTTGCTTACTTTTAATTAATAAGTGGTTAAAAGAAAGTTATTAATTTATAATTTGTAAAAGTTGTTTTTATTATTAGGCGTTTATATATTTGTTATTAATATAAAAAAATAATAAAAGTTTTTTAATTTTTAAATGTTAGTTATTTATTATTAAAAAAGGATAATCTTAAAGGTTGTTTATTTGATTAGGTTTATAAAAATTATTTTTCCTAAGTACGTTAAATTGTTAAAATAATTAAATTAATTGTTATAATTTTTAATATTGCTAACGATAATGGAAAAAATTAATTATTAAATATATCTATTTAACTTTCCCACCGGATTTATTATTATTAGAAAATTATTAATATTAGTGATAAAAGGCTTTATGTTAAGGGTTATTTAAAAATTTTAATATTAATACTTGAAAACCTAATTAAATAAAGCCTAGATAAAATTATTAGTTTTTATACAAATACCTGCTTAATAATATGTGTTATTTATATATTATTTAAAAAAGATTTAAAGATTTCTTATTATTAAATTATTTTTTATAATTTTTATAATTTTTAGCTTTTTATAAAGGATATTATTAAAGAGGTTTAATTAACTTATAATGTTATATTTTTAAGAAACTTTTAATTAATTATATTTTAAATAAAAATTCCATAAAACCATAATAGTTTTAGCCATATCCATTATTACTTTTTTTGCTAAATTAAAGTTATAATTTACCCGTTTTTAAATTAATTAATAATTTATATATAACGGGAAATAAAAAGCTTTATTATTATTAGTTATCACGTAATAAGGATTATAATATCGTTATTTAAAGTTAGTAAAAAAATTAAAAAATACTTTTATTTATTTTATTATTTATTTTAATATTTAAGTAAACGTTTATAAGGTAAACGCATAAGGGAAAAATATTAAACTTATTTAATTTTATAAGTTTATTAATAACGATACCTTTTAAAAAAAAGTCGATATATTAATGGATATTTTTTAATTTATTATTAAAGTTATTTATATATTTAAAGTTAATGTATTTTATGTTAGGCACGTTATTAATTAATGGTAAGGTATATATAAAAAGTGGTTATTTTTGTCTTAAATAATTGAAAAATATGGATATATTAATTAGGAATAATTAAATGAATTGTGGCGTGTATAGTAAGTAGATTAAATTAAAGATATTAATTAAATCATTTAAGCCTTTTAATTTTTTGATTTTTAATTTTAAGTTTATTACCGCTATAATATTATGAATTGTTTTATGGTTATTACGATATATTTTTTAAAGATATAAGCGTTAAGTGGTATATAACTTTTATTATTATAAAAATTAAAACGGTTTTTTTACATCTAAGACTTTATTTTTTAAATAAATAGAAATATTTTTAAAGTTATAAAATTATGTTATTACTTTAAGTATAGAGTTAAGAAAAATAACCTTAAAATTATTTACGATAATAATTAATTTAATACCTTTTAAACGCTTTTTTTTAATTATAAATTACATTTATAGCGAAATTAAAGGTAAGCTTAACCTAGATAAGGTGGATAAGAATGTATTTATGTATATAAATTATAAGGTTTTTAAACGAGAAAAGGCTTAAACCTGGGATAATATTACGGTTGAAGAAGAGTAAAAACTTGAATTTAATATATTTAACTAAGATGTTTAAGGAATTAGTTGAATTCAAACCTTAAATATAGGTCCCAAATCTTAAATATATAGGTCCAGAATATTAAATATATAGGTCCAAAATGCCTTCAGCCCAAAAAGTGCTACACCAATTTGAAAAGTACAGGTTTAGAACTGTTTAGAACTGTTTAGTGCACTTTTGCACTTGTGCAATCCGAAACCCTAGTTACTACCTACCTGTGATGATCAGGGGTGTTCATTGTCACTTCCGAGGTCTTTATTAGCATTCATTGTCCAGCCTTCCCAAGTTCTTCCCAAAACTTTTCAAATCTTGTCACCAACCTCCGAACTCTAGCTTCCCTAATACTAAACAGTTACTAACCTGGGTACTAACACAAGTTCCAACTTCCGAGTGCTCATTCGTATATAACTATCATTGTCTTCGTGCTTTGGGTGAAGTACTGAAAGGTAGGGAACCACTACCCAGCTACGTATTAACCCCTTGGGTCTCTATTGAATCGTCAATGTTCACATAACATTAAGAGCAACATTGAAGATCACAACACACGTCCCGATACTAGTAGACGTTCCGTCACTACAGGGTGGTTAAAGTCTTATGTGCTAATGCCACGATATACTGTCTAAGACATCGAGACATTCTCATGTAGTCTAACTCGTGGGGCTTTAAGGTACCGGCATAGCCTGAGACCGACCACCTACGGAGAAACGGCCCAGTTTCGTCTCTGTTGACCCGCGGCTAGCAACCATTGTGCTACGGCCGGGAAAACACCTGGAATGGTGATCCATGTGGTATATTCACCGAAGACGAACATTCAAAGACGCATTCAAAGACGAGGGCGCAAATGTGCTTACTACCTAGTTACCTGCAATTACATTGTATGTGAGCTGTAGTGGCCTCATCGAAATCAAGTCGTCTTCTCTCTTCCTTACAGCTCATACCTAGGTACCTAGGCAGCTACATATTATTCTTGTTCCAATTGGTTCCATTTTGTAGGTATATATCTTGACCCACCGCGCGAAGCAACATTCGCAGAGGATACGCGCATCGCATCGCATCGCATCGCACACAACCACGGTTTGCTGCTGTCGCGGATTGCTGACAGGGGGACCTAGCTGAGCGATGCCATTGACCAATAACCAGCGGGGAGACGCCAGATCCCACCCCCCTCTCCGATCCCCAAGACCCCAGCCACCCGATTTTCTATGTCCAAGCAGGGGCTGTAGGCTACCCTACCTACCTAATAACTAATCTTTGCTATTAATAATGACGAGCCTGACCCTCTCTAGGGTAGACGATCCTCTATCTTTTCGAGAACGAAAGAATTTATTAGCGTAAAACAACTCATTGGGATGACCTCACCCACGAAGCGCTATTACATAGTACACGTAGAACGACAACAACGACAACTAGTGTACGAGACAATGATGAGCTGAGAATGCTATACTCATCGCCTATTCGCCTACCTAGGCAGTTGCTAGTACATAACAAACGGCCGCCTCCACTCTGGCATTGTGAGGTCGTAGAATATGCGACCTGATACCTTACCTACGGTATCCATCCACTCAAACTCATCAGCCCACCTCCCACCTCCTCCTCTTTTCCCCCCATCAATCTATTTGGCAGGTTACGGAATCTGCGGCCGCCGTCACAGATTTCTGACTACGGTAGGCTGTAAAGTGTAGTAGCTCCACCGTGACTGTCGACACGCGCGACAAACGGGACAGTATTAAATTGGCGGTGAAGGAAAAGGGAAAGACGTGAATAAGACTGAATGAAAAAAAAAATCCCAGCCTACGTACCGGAAAGAAACATTGAAGGGGGAAAAACGCAGCGCGTGGTATTTTCTCTTTTCTTCTTCCCTTCGAACAATTCTTCCTTGGGCCCTCTCTCTCCGCGCGTGTTTCTAGTTAGTTAGTCCGAAAAGAGACAAAAACCCCCCAGACTGCAGGAGAAAGTTCCTGACGAATACATGCATTACCTGTAGTTACATACATACATGCATACTACTAGTACATACACTACTTCAGCAAGCCGGTATCCGGTTCTGGAACCTGTGTTGTTCTGCGCTGCTGCAGAAAGCGATGATCTCTTTCCAGAAGGGAACAAACAATGCCAGAGACAGATGAGGAGGAGGAGAAGGCAGGATGAGAACCCACAACTGTGCTTCCCCGTCGAAGCCCCCAGCCAACTCTTTGATGAATGAATGCATGCATGCCTGTGTATCGGTGATGTACGAAGGGTTGGTAGTTTGATATAGGTAGGTACGATGTCGCTCAGAGCCTGCCTACAGATTTGCCCATATCCACATGTGTATATCTAGGAGAGGTAACTAGATATTTACCAAGGACAATCTGTTGGTAAGACATCTAGCACACACCTACCAACCTATATACAGCGAAGGGAAGAAAAACGCTGAAGCACCGTCTTGATTCGACAGCTGCAATATCGTGATAGATAACCCGTCTTCCCAGTAGTTAGCTCATAACCACCACGTACACATATGCAGCCCTACCTACCTAGCTACCTCCATACCTCCATAGTTCCATGCCCCCCTACATCCCCCTAGATAGGTAGCTACCTACGTAGCAAACCAATAATAAGAAAAGAACTATATCAGATCGAATAAGAAATCCAAGACTCACCGAAACCCCATCGACCCACCTCGATTGCAATTCGTCTGTCTTCTTCAAGATCGCTACATATGTTAGTTTACTAGATTGCATAGTAGGTAGATAATAAGTAAGTGCATATACCTAGGTTAGGTAGCTTTTCTTCATCTAGAAAGCGTACACTCTCAGATACATCGAATATCACCGCCACTAGGTGTGTAGAAGAACTGAAGAGTATGTGCCGTACGCTCCATCAATTCCAGGCCCCTATAAACCTATGCACAAACCCAGAGAGACCTTTCAGGAACCACCTATCCACAGCTGTATAAACCAATCCCCAAACGCCAAGATACCTACATAGGCACCTACCTAGGTCTGTAACAACCAACCAAGTCCAGTAAATAATACGTGGTGGATAGTACCTACCTGATAGGTAGAAACCACCAAGCCCTACGTCGCCCTGCTTCTACCGAAGCCTTCTCTATATAGCACCATCCCCCATATGATTGATCATCGACAGATGCTTGAACAGTATCAAAATCCTCTTATACGTACCTACCGGCTGGAACACAGGGGCCACACACTCATGCATGCATGCATACCTACCTCCAGTACCTTTATGCCTCCAGCACGACCATATACCTTAGCACTAGGCCCCCCAACACCAAGTATACAGCCATACCTATAGTAGCCCATCTCATCTTGGTCACTCGTTTGCAAGACCAAGACACACATCGCCTGTAGCTCGATGGAGTAGCCTTAGACACCTACCTACCTGCCTACCTGCCTACACATACCAGAGACACGAGAGCAAAGGGTTTGACTAGGTAGGTAAATAGGAAGCCAGAGACCTACCTATCAACGCAGTACACTACAGCGTCTGACCTGCCTTTACCTTTACCTCCTACAGACCTGTGCACCTACATAGCACCTACGTAGCTCCGCATCAAGACTACATACATGTAGACATCACCACTCTTTACCGATACGGATACTAATACTCACACAGGCCCCTGAGATACTTGGGTAGGCACCTAGACACTTCACTCATTCACCACCTTCGCAGATGGAGCCATTAAAGCACGTTAAAACGCGAATATCTTATTTAACTTATTTCATTCATTCCACTACTTAAAAAGGGGGGTATAAAGTAGATGGCAACAATAACAGCAGTAAAAAAAACAGCAGCAGCAGCAGCAAATCGAAAAGCGGGTAAAAAACTCCAGAGCACCAAATATAGCTCATGGATACCTATGCTCAATGCTCGATGCTCATGTGAGTCGCAATCGCGTTGCTCACTCAGCGTTTCCATGCTTGCTCAATGCTCAATGCTTTGCTTTTCGTCCGAACGCCTGACGCCTTACTATGCGATTCCATGCAATACGAGGGTATCTTCTCACGTATCAATCGTCGTTGCTCAAGTCACAACCCCTAAGCCTTCCGGGAGCGTCTAATCCTCCTCTTCGACATCCTCGTCCCAATCGTCTCCGACCTCAGCCCATCCGCAACCCCAGCGTTTACCTCCAAACTCGCCACCGGTGCGGAGGCCCTTAGCCTCCTCTCGATCCTCGCTCCATAGGCGGACCATGTAATCATCGCCGACTGTGACAAGCTTGCCCTCGTTCGTCCAGGACAGGGCGCCGACCTCGCTCTCGTGGGCACGGACCAGGGGGGCTCCCAAGCGTACGATAGGGATATCGTCTTTAGGTCTGTTCGAAAGGCTGAGCCCACCGCTGGATCGGCCAGATATAGCATTCGAAGACGAGTCCGGTCTAGATATCGCAATGGTGGAATTATCCAGGGATAGGTTACCCATTCCCCCATTGAGATCGTCGCGGAAGTAGCGCTCCGCGGTAGGAAATAGCACGGCGCAAGAATCACTACTTCCGACAGCTAGGATTTCGCTTCGACCGTCGCGCGCCTGTCGTACATCGCATTTGACGTAGAAGCTGGTCGCATGGAACGAAGGGTGTCTGAATCCATATAGTGGGCCAAGACCCTGATGAGTCGCTGCGTTACGTCGGCGAGGGTAACCATTGCGGGCGGAAAGTTCGGTTGCGTTACCTAGAATTAGGTGTGACATCGAATACGCATATACCGTGTTGTCCTTGCACGTCGAGTACAAACGAGCGCCATCAGTGCTCAAGGCTAGAGACGAAATACCAAAAGGTCTCCAGTGCTGGTGGGATGGGGGTGGCGCCGTTGTTGATAACGCAGAAGCGACCTTCTGGCGTGACGTGTGAATTGAGCGAATATCCCACAGATTGATGCATGCATCTGCTTCGCAGGCAGTGAGAAGCAGGTGCTCCTTTCCTTCGGGTAGGAACTGCAGACAAGTGACAGACACATCGCCGGCACGACTGGGTAGCTCACGACGAGATGGCGTATCACTGTGGCCTGTGCCATGTGCTTGTTGCACTTGACGCGAAGTGCGCGCATGGGCGTGATATAGGCTGTTCACAGCTTTGCCTTCCTTGAGCTGTGGCCGTCGGAATGCTAGATTGACTTGACGGTCTTCAGGAGTTGGGATGTTTTGTACGGGCCTGCCGGTACAGCGGAGATCCCAAATTTGAACACTGCCATCACGAGAAGACGTCGCAAGAACGTTACTGTTTGCCGCACCAGGCTGGAAACGGACTTGCTTCAGTGAGGCCGTATGGTGTTGCAAATTTGCGATGGGAGCCTGTGTCATGATATCTATAACACGACCGGTCTGGTCACCGGATGCGGTTGCCAGACGAAGATCATCGGCGGAGAAATCTAGGTCGATAATTGCGTTCGTATGAGCCTGGAAACTAATGTGGATTTTACGGAATAGATCTGGTTCATTGCGAGAGGTGTCGAGTAGACGGACCCGGCCTTCTTCGTCTCCGACCGCGACGAGGCTCTCCTTATGACAGGAGGTCACGCAGAATGGAATACAACGGCTGCCGGGACTGTCGTGACTGTTGCATTCGTGAATGTCGTCGGAAGTTGTGCGGAAGTCCGCAGCCTCCATTCTCCAATCTGCAGTTGGAAGCTTCAACGATGACAGGCCTGCTCGAGACATTCCGCCTAGCTCTCTCTGAGCGAATTGCCCGACGAAGCCTCGGCTGGCTAAAGGAGCCAGACGTTTGATCTCGGCTGACGAAGGCAACGTTTCGTCCTCACTTTCATCCGACTCTGATTCTAGATTAGTTTGACTTGAATAGAGCGACCTCATTGGGCTGAGGAGTCGTGATCGGGTAGAGGGAGATGATGGGAGGCTAAAACGACTCGGATTGGTGGTTAAGTTTGGGCGACATGGAGAAGAATCGGGTGTGTGGTGTAATTTTCGTCGCTTCGGTAATTGAGCATCCAATTGATCATTGAAATCGTCCTCGTCCTCTTCCTCCACTGTCTCCTCTATGAACGAACTCAAGTGACCTAGAGGACTGGAAGGTGCCGGGGTTTGATATGGATTGTGTTTCCGGTTTAGATCCGGAGCTCCGAGATCCTGAAGAGCTTTCCTTGCCGAGCTTACTCGAGAGGGTACGCGGGATCGGGGAGTGAAGAAGCGTTTAAACTTTCTGGGAGTGATAGAGGGGTTCCTTCTCTCCTTGCCATGAGCGGCCCTGGGTGGGGAGGAGGAGAATTGCGAATCCGACATTGTGTTCTCCATAGCTTCGGGTATTGTTACGGTCTATCGTAATAGTGCCGATTCCTATGATATACGATGACGATGGTATTGGTGTATGAAGATATCTCCCTTTTGACCTTTTCGATGTGGGGTATATCTTCTTGTAGATACCACCGTAGGTATCAATGTAGCTCCTGAACCCTCAGAACTTGGTGTTCGAGAGAGTATCAACGCTGGGCATCTAGTATGATACAGGTAAAAAAAAAAGAATAGAGAATAATGGGGACTGGAAGAGTGCTTAGATTTTCTTAGATGGGGGGTTTTTTCTTAGCAATTGAAGTACTAAGATTATATGTACTCGCGGGGAAAGACGGGAATGGTTGTCAGTCGTTGTTGAAGATGGAAGAGAAGGTGGATTGTAATTAAGTGTGGTTAAATGTGGTTAAGTGGACCACAGAAAAGGAAAGACACGCCCACGAAAAGACGCGATACACGTGAAAAAATCACTTAGAGAATCCCAAATGGGCTAATGGCACTGGAGTAACTCCAATTACCATTGCAAGCTAAGGTGGAGACGTGACAGTTTTAAGTTTACACTGTGTAATACTGTGCATTTTTCTAAGTGACTGGGGGTTGTGGCCATTGTTTGGCAGCTGCCGTCTTAAGCTATTACCGCATCCCGTAATAGCCATTGTAAAATTAGCCAATCAATAATGGCCATTATTCCTTGGTCGTGTCAATCACAGTGCTTCAAGTTAATGCATACTATGAAGTACCTTAGGTAAACCGTAAAGGACACTGATGGCAAACATTGACTCTACCTAGGAAGGTACACCCAATGTCACCCATATTAATCCCATCCAGGTTGTTTCCATGTGGTGACTATGTAGTAAAGAATCCAAATTAATACCTTCCATCAATAATTTGTGAATTCCTCCATTAGTTGTTGTACCTACATAAGGTACATATTATGTAGGTACCTAGTACTAGTTCTGCAGAGGATCAATTGATTACGTAATTATGTAAAACTGGGGCTCAGCTAGTGTAGGTACATAGGTACCAGGTCCAGGCTAAAAAAAAGCTGCCAGGCTTGTGGGCTAGTGGGCAGTTCCTGACCCATTTATAACCTTATCTGGCTTATCGAAGAAATAATTCTTTTAAAAATTTCTTGTCGCAGAGAACTCAAGTCCCTGCCATTTTGAATGTGGGACACACTCATGATAACATTATCAATCTTTTCTGTGCTGTGTTTAATTCAGACGAGGTAATCGTTTGGGAACGTCATGGCGATCCAGAAGAAACATGGCAAAGGCCGTTTGGATAAATGGTATAAATTGGCCAAAGAGAAAGGCTACCGAGCTCGTGCCGCCTTCAAGTTGATCCAGCTAAATAAGAAGTTCGGCTTCCTCGAGAAAAGCAAGGTCCTTCTCGATCTTTGCGCCGCTCCTGGAGTAAGTAAAAGCTACATATATATATGCCTCTAGGTATTTGCAAGCGACATAACAAGAGTTTCCGACTAACCTTACTCGATAGTCATGGTGTCAAGTCGCCGCAGAGGCCATGCCGGCCAACAGTCTTATTGTCGGAGTCGATCTTTCCCCGATCAAACCTATTCCCAAGGTCATCACCTTCCAGAGCGATATCACTACCGATAAGTGTCGTGCGACAATTAGGCAGCACCTTAAGACCTGGAAGGCCGATACCGTGCTTCACGATGGTGCTCCCAACGTTGGTACAGCTTGGGTTCAGGACTCTTTCAACCAAGCTGAATTGGCGCTCCAATCTATGAAACTAGCAACGGAATTCTTGGTGGAGGGTGGCACATTTGTTACTAAGGTGTTTCGTTCGAAAGAGTACAACAAGCTCCTCTGGGTTTTCAACCAGTTATTCACCAAGGTTGAGTCGACAAAGCCCCCTTCGTCGCGAAACGTCTCTGCCGAAATCTTCGTTGTATGCCGTGGTTATAAGGCCCCTAAACATCTTGATCCCAAGTTCCTTGACCCGCGATCTGTGTTTGCCGAACTCGCAGAACAGGCCCCAAATAATGAAGCGAAAGTCTACAAGCCGGAGCAGAAAAAGCGAAAGAGAGGAGGTTATGAGGAGGATGAATACATGCAGTTTAAAGAGCTGCCCGCAAGCCAATTTGTCGAGACTGCTGACCCTATAGCAATCCTTGGCGGCTATAACAAACTCTCCTTTGAGCAGCCGCGCAATGGGGATGTGGCACTTGCGGCGCTAGACAAGATGCCGGAGACAAATGAAGAGATTAGGATATGCTGCGCCGACTTAAAGGTACTGGGTCGCAGGGAATTCAAGCTTCTATTGAAATGGAGATTGCATGCGCGTGAGGCCTTCGGACTGCCTACCAAGAAGACTACCAAAGCTGCCGAGGCCGAGGAAGTCGGAGAAGTTGCAGAAGTCGAATCTATGGACGAGGAACTCAAAATCCAGGAAGAACTGCAAGCACTGAAAGACAAAGACAGTTCTAAGAAGAAGCGTGAGCGACGAAAAGACAACGAAAAAAAGCAAAAGGAGATCATACGGATGCAATTGCAAATGGTAGCTCCCATGGATATCGGTATGGAGCAAGCCGGCCCTGCTGGCTACGACTCTATGTTTGCTCTTAAGCCGATTGACAAGCATGGTGCTGCCAATAAGATTGCTAAGGGAAAGATGGCTGTTTTCAACGAGAAAAAGGTCAAAAAGGATCAAGACAGTGGTATCGGATCGTCAGGTGAAACGGACGGCGAGTCAGATGATGAGGAAGACCGTCTCGACCGTGAGCTTGATGGCTTGTACGAACAGTATCGGGAACGAAAATCAATATCGGACGCGAAGTTCCGGGCGAAGAAAGCCAGGCAAGAGCACGAAGATGGCGAATGGGAAGGCTTATCAGCCGATGAGCAGCAGTCTAGTGATGAGGAAGAACTAGAAGCGGATAGTGATAGTAGCGATGACTCCGACGATGAATCAGTTTCCTCTAAACCCCTAATCACTGATTTGGATACTGGGCCAACAGCACCTGGCGGCCTTTCCAAAAGAGCCGCAAATTTCTTTAGTCAGGACATAT
This sequence comes from Hypoxylon fragiforme, assembly GCF_022984875.1. Classification (NCBI taxonomy): domain Eukaryota; kingdom Fungi; phylum Ascomycota; class Sordariomycetes; order Xylariales; family Hypoxylaceae; genus Hypoxylon; species Hypoxylon fragiforme. The sequence goes on from NW_026054760.1 coordinate 651,498, forward strand.
TCAAGGATATCACGGGAATTGTCGATGAGCCTCAACCCGACGCGGATGTGGTAATGGAGGACGTTGACGACGCCATACCCGCAAGGGTGACCACAAAGGCTAAGAGGGAAAAGGCCAATGCAGCTGAGGACGAGATGTCGTTTGGATCTGATGACGACACTCGAAACGGCTTCGAGGTCGTGAAACAAGACCAAGACGACGACTGGGAAGATAAAGACAAGCGCCTACCTGATGGAAGACTTGGTAAGAACCATACATAGCACTCAAAAGGTTCATTATATGCTAATAAAGTGTAATAGACATCGACATCATCACCGCCGAAGCCATGACTCTCGCGCATCAGCTAGCCACAGGCCAAAGGACCAACTACGACGTTGTAGACGACGGCTTCAACAAGCACGCGTTCCGGGACCGCGACGGCCTCCCCGACTGGTTCCTCGACGACGAGGGCAAGCACGACAAGCCACAAAAGCCCATCACTAAAGCCGCCGCCGCCGCCATCATCGAAAAAACGCGCGCCCTCAACGCGCGGCCCATCAAGAAGGTGCGCGAGGCCAAGGCCCGCAAGAAGTTTAAGGCCGCCCAGCGCCTCGAGAAGCTCAAGAAGAAGTCAGACCTCCTCGCCAACGAAGAGGGCATGACCGAGAAGGAGAAGGCGTCCAGCATCAGCAAGCTCATCTCCAAGGCGTCCAAGGCAAAGCCCAGACAGCCTGCTAAGCTGGTCGTGGCTAGGGGCTTGAATAAGGGTATTAAGGGACGTCCGAAGGGTGTTAAGGGCAGGTATAAGATTGTCGATCCCAGGATGAAGAAGGAGCTCAGGGCGCAGAAGAGAGTTGCTAAGAGGAAGTAGATGGGTTTTTATTGTGTAGGGAGATATGGATGATGGATGATGGATGGATTGATACCCTCCTATGTATTACGTACCTTCTTATCCATATTAGTATATCTATGCAAAGCTGTTTTGGCTACCCATCAAATACCTACTGTTCTTTATGGTGAATTGCTTATGGTATAGGCATTATGTGATCTCCTACCCCACGAAGTATGAGTACCTACTAGGTACCTAGGCTCGTACGTACAAACTACAACAACAATTTCTCAGGGGGGGTTTAAACAAGAAAAATGGCAGAAAAGCTCAGTACCGGGTTTCGAAGCTAGTGACCGATGAAAACCTCCCGTGATATTGTGTCGCACATAGTGTAAAGTTAGCGCTTTTCGTTTTAGGGAAGTGACGCCTTCTAGCATATAACCAACTCTGTCGGCGATAGAAAGCATCATGTGGGGTCGGTTGGAAAATTTACTGGGTAGTATTTGTGGATTTGGTCATCCTGATACCTGAGTATATGTCTACTGGATAGGACTCTACCTGGTAAGTAGGTAGGTAAGGTATCTGCCCTTGCCATCATGCTTTTAATACGCGAGAACAAGAATATGTATCGGCTCACACATACATGAGGAAGTCTCGGTGACCTACCCATTAGTAGACATACTCCTACTTCGTACATCAGGTGGTAGGTAAATAGAATATGAGGGTTATGTATTGATTGGTATCTCATGTTCATACTTCCTCTCCCTTTTCCTTTTCTGTCTTTCCTACAAGCACCTAGGTATACATCCTATAGAGTATAAAGCCAACAACCTAGAGCTGTATTACCGACCCATTACCACATAAGTTAGTTCCCAGCCTGTCTCCGACTCTTGCCCAACCTAGGCTTTGCGCCACCTCTCCCTCCACCACCAAAGCCACCACGAGTACCGCCTCTACCAGCCCCACCGCGCCCAGCACCGCCACGACCACCAGCACCGCCCCGGCCGCCGCCCCGACCGCCAATACCAGCCTTCATGCGCCTCGCGTTGAAGGAGCTGAGATCGCCGGAGCTCTCGGCGTCGCCGGACTTGATGTGGCGCTTCTTGCCGCCGAAGCCGTAGCGGTCGTCCTTCTTCTGGCGCTTGGCGTTGGCGGAGGGGGCGCCGGTGCGCTCACCGTCCTTGCCGCGCGCGAAGGCACGCTGGGTAGCGTGCTTGTTCAGCTCGCTGTCGATGCCGACGTCGAAGAGGTCGGCTTCGTTGGCGCCTACGTCGCCACCGCCGGTTTCTTGGCGTTCTGGGGGTTGTTAGTATGGATGTATGTACATATATAGATAGGGTGATTAGGGAGGTAGGGAGGTAAGTGGTAAAAGGGAAAAAAAACTTACTTCTCTTGAGGGTCTTGATCTTATCGAGAGTATCGCGCTTGCTCTTCTGACGCTCCTGGAGCTTGGCGACCTGGACCTGCTTTCCGAATTTCTTGAGGTCGCGCTGCTTGCGGGCCTCGCTGGAGGCCTTCTTGCTGCTGGCCTCCTCGACGAGCTTCGCCTTCACCTTCTCCATGTGTCCGTCGTCCTTGAGCATCTCGGCGAAGTAGTCGGTGGGCCGGGAGAACGGCACGCCTTCGGCCTTGAGAAGGGCGCGCGCGCGCTTCGCGGCGTCGAGACTCTGTGCGTAGAAGGCGAGTTCTCGCTTGAGGTCGTCCTGGATGTCCTCGATGCTGTCGGCCGTAGGCTCCACGCTGACAATGGTTTGGTGCGTCAAGAACGGCACTGATTTGTCGGTGGGTATGGCTATGCGGCTTAGCGAGGCGAGAAGGGCTGTAGTGTTGTTGATGGTGAGGCGGGAATGCGGGACTAGATCTTCCTTGTCTTCATCTTCCAAGTCTTCTAGGTCGGACATGGGTATGTCCTCCTCGTCTTCCTCATCCTCATCGTCCTCTTCTTCTTCGTCACTCTCGACGTTCGCCTTTTGTTTTTTGTTAGGTTTAGTGGCAGGCGCATTCTTGGCTTTGAGGATGTTTTTTTTTGGGCGCTCAATCTTTTTCTCGAGTTCTATCGAGGAATCTGAGTCGTCGCTTTCATCCACTCCTTCGTAGTCGATTGGAAGTTCTTCGTCCTCGTCTTCGTCCTCGTCTTCGTCCTCGTCTTCTTCAGCCTCGTTGTCTATTAGTGAGACACCAGCAGCATCTTCTTCTTCATCTTCATTGACGCCTTCCCAATCATCATCCTCCTCATCTTCATCGTCTTCGACGTTATTATGCTTGGGTGCCCCACTAGACTTTCCTTGCTTTCCTTGACTCTTCTTTACTCTTTCCTTATACTTCTTCTTTTCTTTCAACTTCTTGAAATCGACTCCCTTTTCTGCCGCAAGGGCGAGCTTGAGCTTACTTTTGACCATTGTTGTGGTTGAAAGTCAAAATATACTGGTTTATTGGTTGGCTGGCTTAAGATGAACGTGAACTTTTTTTTTCTAGCGATTGAAATGTTGCGACCCTTCAGAACTTTTTTTTCTGCCAGTGGATCGGTATCTATGTGGGTCTATTAGTCGTGGCTAATGAAGGCGGTGTGGGTCGTAGGTACTACAGTAGGTATCTTGGCCCGGAACCTTCAACTGCGCTAATGTGGCACGTGACACGGTACCAACAGATCATCGTATCCTTTCTCGCTTCTTACTCATTCGTTTTTCCACTTCTACTCTTGTAATGTAGAACGTGATATTAACCCACGCCATTATCTTGTGTTGAATTGACCTCACTTCCCAATTCTTATCTAAAGCTAAACCTCAAAGGCACGAAAAGATCAAAGATCTCTTACCAAGTCACCTAAAAAGCCTATGGGAAATAGTTACTAAGCACCAGGAAATATCCATTGATGACTTAAACGTTGGATTCGATAGTACTCATAGTTCATATGTTGACCCAAGTTGTCTAGAAACAACGTGTGCTGACCATAGCACTACCTAATCGTAATAACCATAGACTTTCCTTTCAGCACTCATCACCCACGGTAGGAACAGTATAGTCCCTAGGCAATATAACTCGAGACCAGTGTAATCCGCGTATCCATCCACTAGAATCGGTCAACTGCGTTCTTCTTTCCGGGCGAAACAGCTCTGAACTTCTTTATCCTCCCTATGGGTCATAGCCTGCGGGTGTGCCATAAAAAGAGAAGGGGTAAAAGAGAAAACAAGTTGGGGGTTACAATTACGTGGGTGTAGGGGTATCTCGTATGAGATTTGGGAAAAAGAAAAACAGGGAAACATCCGATGAGCGCCTACTCTGGCGCGGTGTAAACACTTCATCGTTGAGTCCGTGATGCAGCGCATTCTTTGCGCAAGCCTATCCGATCCTTCGTCATTCATCTTCTTCGTTATTCGTTATGGGAGGAGGTATCATGACTTCTGCCATGCTACAACCACAGCCCAAACCAGCCTCGCGATATCGTGATATCACAATGTAGTTTTCCATCAACTTATTCCTTAGGCGAAAAGCATATCGTCTTCGTCGTCGTCATATTCCTTGGCTTCGTCATCGTCTTCATTTGCGTTTTCCTCTTCCTCTTCCTCATCATCTTCTTCGTCGTCTTCCTCATCATCTTCATCCTCCTCGTCTTCATCTTCATCTTCTTCCTCTTCTTCCTCTTCCTCTTCCTCTTCCTCTTCCTCTTCATCTTCGTCCTCGTAGTCATCATCTTCATCTTCATCGTAGCTGTCTTCGTCCTCGTCCTCGTCATCCTCCTCAAACTTGGCCTTCAAGACCCGCCAATCAACCCAGCGTCCAGAGAGACTAGCGAACTCCGTCTGGAGGTAGAGCCACTTGTCGGCGCGCAATCGCGCCTCCGCGATGGCGAGCATCTTGCAGTCGCGCTCGCTCCAGAACTGGTCGGGCTTGAGCTTCTTCTGGTCGGTGTAAATCGCGTTGAGAACGTCGAGGAACTCGAGGGGCCTCTGATGATGAGCGGGCTGGACGTACGAAGACGAGGCAGAGCTAGAGCTAGAGCTTGAGCTGGACTCCGAGCTAGACGAGAAGGCCGTCGTGTAGAGCTTCTTCAGCTTCTTCGCCTTCTTGGCTCTCTTCGCGGCTTTGGAGCCGGAAGCGCGGTTGTCGTTCTCTGTCGCGATGCCTTTACCCTTTGGCTCTTTGGCGGTGGAGCTAGAGCTAGACTGCTGGCTCTCCTTGGGCGCGGCTTTTGCGATAGCTTTCTCGATAGCCTTTTTGGCCTTGAGCTTGCGGACGTTCTCCGCAGCGTGGACGGCGCCGGGGTACCATTCCTCCATGATGGCCTCCAGCTTGGCCTTTTTGATTGCCTGGGTAACCTGGCGTTTCTTGAACTTCTTCTCGCGCTTCAGGTCCTCGTCGTACTGCTTCGCCAGGATATTGGGGGTTAGACCACCGTTCTCGCCCTGGTACTTGAGGTATTCGAAGCGGACCTTCAGCTCGCCGATGCTGCGTCCAAGTGCGATGGAAATGGCTTTCCAACTGATATTTGTTTTTTGCAGGTTAGCCAGGGATAACTGGATAAAATCAATCGGCTGGGGAGATTTATCTATCGCGCGATAATTGAGGTAGAGGTGTAGGCATTTTATCTCAATCAAAAGACGATAATAATGGTTTGCGATGACGGCAAGGAGCAAAAGGGAGATGAAAAATGACGAGAAGCAAACTTACGGAGCATTCATGGCCTTCATGAGGCAAAGGTAGCCATCTTCTTCATTAATCCAGTCCATTTTGTAGTCTCTGCGGCTGATGGCAAATCGAAGTTGAGCTATTCTTCGAGAAATGACAGTGGTGGGAATCATGAGAGGAAGGCTTGGATCATTCTGAGGACTAATTGCCTGGACCCCACAAGCAATGTACTCGCCTGGGCGGAGAGGACCAGTAAGGAGTCGAATATATTCCATATCCTTGGCAATGTCGTCGTCCTCGATGATGAAGACCGGGGCTCGATTGTAGGGCCACAGGGTGTGGGACAGAGCTCGGCTGACAGGAATCTGCTCTTGGGTGACTACCGAGCTATAAATCACCTCTCGAAGATCCTGGATGGTGAAGGGGCCCTTGCGAGTATATTGGGCGTAGGCATTGAGAATACTTTGCAGTTCCTGCTGGGCAAACGGTAGCTTCGTCACATTGATGGAGCGTTCAGGCTGTAGGAACGCCTCTCGAATGGTACCCAAAGGGGCAGACATGGTTGTTCAGTGATAGCTTGTTCAAGAAAGTTCAAATTTTCACGATAGAAAGCGAATAGGAGCTGTGTTAGATGAAAGAAGTGGTGGAATAATTGGTGGTTATTGACGTAGAGAATAAGCAATGTGATAGTGGTTGAACGCAACCAAAACTTCGGCGGGCTTACGGAAAAGAAAGAAAATTAAATAAACATAGATCCACAGACGGGAACCGCGAAGGGAAGGGCTATACCTAGGTAGATACCTAAGGAGCACAAGTAGGTCGATGGGAGACAACATGAGGGTAGGAGATGTTCCTGGTGGAGCTCAAAGTTCAGGCACCTAGGTACATCGAAGTGTGTACCTTTCAATACTATTATTCGACTACATGGTAACCAAAATAAAAGCTGGCATTGATTCTATTGTAATGTCGACCCAAGTACCTTCTTGTCGACAGGATGGCGTTGTAGGTATCTCAAGGCAAAATTGGGTGGGAAAGGGGGCGCCAGTACAGGCTACGAGGATCAGGTACTCAGGGGTACTTTGAAAACCCACATTTACACACCTTCATGTATGGGCATAAGGCATCATCAAATGTAATGGGTACTTGTACAGAATCTATAAGATACGGGCATCCATTTTACAAGCACCAACTAGACACCTATAATTTACTACTCCTCAGCTCAGGTCTCCACTTCGCGTACGGATGCTCTTCGGAATCAGGTATCAAGTGGTCGACAGCTCCCGTATTCAGAAGCCCGGGGTGAACTTGGTCCAGACTCGTTATACCGCACATCTGCATTGTAGTAACCAACTCATCGGTAAGAACTATGACAAAGAAGGCGATCCATTAGCCATGCTCATCTGTATAACTCAAAGTGAAGTAAATCAGATAGGGGGTATTAGTCACGAAGGTCAAACTTACTATCAACAAACCTCTCAACCCCCTCCCTCCCATACCCCAGCGCGTACAAAAACCCCCTCCCGACCCCCACCGCCCTCGCACCAAGACACAGCGCCTTGAAAACATCCGTGCCCCTCGTCACCCCCCCATCAACATACACCTCCATCCTCTCGAAGACGCGCGGACAGCACTTCTGCAGCTCCAGCAGCACCAGGATCGTCGCGGGCGCCGTGTCCAGGCTGCGGCCGCCATGGTTGGAGACGTAGATCGCGTCGGCGCCGGCCTCCAGCGCCCGGACCGCGTCCATCGCCGTCTGGATCCCCTTGATCGCGACCGGTAAGCCGGGGACCTGCGCGCGCAGCCACGCGACGTCGGCCCACGTCAGCGACGCGTCGATGTAGCCCCCCATCAGCCGGCCCAGCGCGCCGCCCTTCTTATCGCTCTTCGCCTGCGCCCCGGACATCGGCGCCGTGAAGTTGCTGACGTCCGACTGGACCCGCTCGTCCGCCTCTCTTTTCCCGATGACGGGCGCGTCGACCGTAAGGAAGATGCCCTTGATGCCGTGCGCCCTGACGACCTGGAGCAGCTTTTCGGACTTCGCGCGGTCTTTGTCCACGTACAGCTGGAAGAACAGGGGTATCTTCTCCTTCCCCTTTCCAATTCCCCCCTTATCCTCTTCCTCCTCCTCCTCCAGCGCGGCAACCACCTCCCCGACCCCATACGACGCACTCGTCGACACGCACACCCCCACCCCCCTCGCCTTGCACCCCCTCACAATCCCCCTCTCCCCCTCCGCATGCACGACCTTCCCCATCGACGTCGGCGCCGCGAAGAACGGCACGCCCACTCTACACCCCAGGATACTTGTCTGCGTGGAGACGACGCGCACGTCGCGGCGCAGCACGCGCGGGCGCAGGGTGATGCGCGCGTACGCGGATGCGTTGCGCGAGGCGGTGTGGCAGTCGGTGGCGGCGGAGGAGACGAAGGCGTAGGCTTTGGGGGAGAAGGAGAGGAGGGCGGCGGCGGCGAAGTCGTGGGCGCTGAGGAGGGAGTCTAGGGGTGGGTTTTGCGTCTGCTTTTGCTGCACTAATGCGGAAGAGGGGGGGGAGGAGGGGTTAAGGGGGTGAGGCCATCCCTCCGGCACGGAAGCCTGGTCCAGCGCGCCGACACGGGAGGAAAGCGGTAGCGAGGCTTGGATGAGAGAGAGGGAGTGCACATCTGTGTACGCGGCTGTTGCGTCGCGCCCGGCGTGCTGCAGGAGGGTGGCGGCGCCGCCGGGGTGGGAGGGCGCGAAGGTGCTCAGGTCGTAGACGGTGCCGGCGACGACGAGCCAGAGGTCGGTGAGGGAGTTGTGCTGGGATAGCTCGGATACGGTTATGAGGCGTAGCTCTGGGCTGGGTTTGGGGTGTTCTGCACCCATTTTGGGGGGTTGCCTGGCCTAAGGTGGTGGTGATGGGGAGGAGAATATAATGAGTTGTTGTCAGGGGTATCCGGGTATGCTTTGTAATCTAGTTTCTCTTGTTTTTTCTCACGGGGTTTTAAAATCGACAATGATGAAGCATAATCCTTTTCTACTTTGACTGACAAGTGGGATCTTAAAGACAAATTTCCCACAATTAACATCATCAAAGAACCTAGATTGGTAGCCCTGAAGGTAGCTACTTCCCTTCCGAGCCTCTATCTATGTCGATACCCAGATACCTATCTCCAATCCCGAGTCGGCGGAAAAGGGGCCGAGGACGTGGAGAAAACCACATTAGCCACTGCCGGTTTCCCCACCTGCCTTCCCGGATTGGTTTGACCCGGGGGTTATTCCCGTTCCCCTTTGTTATAATCCTCTTTGTTCTACTGTTACGATTTCATCTGGTACCTCGTTTCACCTATCTAGCAGATAGTTATGTTGCATGTGAATCTTAGTAAACATAAACCTATGATTGGACAACCGTGGGTAGGTTACTGGCTTAATACCGTCTTGCTATTGCATTAGTCTTCTATGGATACTACCGCGACTAGGTATTCAAGCTAAAAATGATCGGCGAGTTGACCTAGGTAGGGCACCTAACTCACCTATCCACCTCTTACACCTACATGTAGCTACCTGGCGTAGATATCTTTCGCTTTCCTCCCCTGCACTGCTCTGCCCTTGCCCTATACATCTGACGCTGTTTGAAGTATTTCAGAAAAATTCCGAATCAAAACCTCGCCATTCTGCCTTCGACTGGTACATAGCAAGCCTTTGATAAAAAAAAACTAATATTCCCAATGGAAATAGATAGTAATAGGTATCATAGCACATGCGTTCCGCGCCGCCGAAACGCCAATGATCCCGAGATTCCGGAGGAAGATGGAAGTAGGAAGAAATAGACGCCGCCCGCTATCCCAGTATATACACGCAGCTCCGACCAAGACTTCATAGGTAAGTACATCCAATCCAATCCATTTAGAGAGGTGACCCGCCCTCGCTCTGCAAGCATCTCCTCCTCAACTGTCTTTCCTCCATCTTTCTTTCCTTTATTTCTATCGTTCTTTATATTCCGCCGCAAAATCGCCGTTCCCCGTTCACGTCCCCGAATACGGCCTATACGTCTGAAAGTGCGCCGGCGGCGGCGGGCTGAACTCGGAGTACTCGGACGCCGACTGGTGGTGCTGCTGCTGCTGCGGCGGCGGCGGCGTCGGGTTCGAGATCCACGTGTAGCTCGCGGGGTCGTCGGCCGGGTTGAGCGGGTCGCCCGGCGTGATCGGCGACACGATGTCGTCCGCAGCAGTGGGCTGTCTCTGCTGCTGCAGCGGGGGGACGTACGTCGACGGCCGTGCGTGCGAGGACATCCTCGGCTGCTGCGATTGCGTGTTATGCGTATGAGCATGAGTGTGGGTGTGGGTGTTCTGGCTATGCTGCGTGTCGCGGCTGTCGCGCGGTATGACGATCGGGTCGAGGCTCGTCGGCGGCGGGTAGCTCGCGATGTGCTGCGTGGATGTGTCGATCATCTGCGGGGGCAGCTCCCCGTAGAAGTCCGAGTTGTAGTACGGCTCGGGGATGCCGCCCGGGTACACGCTGGCGGCGGGGAAGTCGCGGCTCGTGTACGGCGGCGAGCCGGCGTATTCTTTGCCTTCTTGGGTTTTCCGCCTGCGGTGGCGGAGGAGGAAGAATATGGCGGCGCCGATCAGTGCCAGTCCGGCGAGCCCGCCGATCACGCCGCCAGCTATGGCGCCGGCCCTATTTTGCCCTGAGCTGGTGCTTCTTGCTGGTGCGTCTGGCCTGGTAGGTGGTGTTGGGCTCTCGCTTGGGAATATTGTTACAGTGACGGGGCCGCTGGTTGATAGGGATACTCCGGATGTTGATTGATCGGCGGTCGTTGGATCGCTCGTCGGTGTCCAGCCGGGGAGCGGGCTCGTTGCGATGGTGCTGGATCCGGCGTCCTCGCCACATGCTAGAAAACTATAGCCATTCAAATTCTCAAAGAAGTCGACATCGTACAGATAGGTCACACAGTGCGGGCGTGATGGGTCGTCGCCACTTTGCTTGGTCTTAGCAGAAGAGATCGAGGGGGATATACGTAGGTAAACAATAAATAAATGTAGATAATTCATAAACTTACCACGTGAGAGTCCCTTGACCGGTTTCAATTGCTATTTGCGATCGCCTTGATTCAATGCATGTGGTTGGTATTCTGCAATCACGACGAATTGCCTGGTCGCAACACCCGGCGGCACCAGCATCCGAATCAGCGAAGCAATATTCCCCATCATTACAACTTATCGCCGGCGCTATTAAGAGTTAAGAGGGTTTATCCTGATTAAAATAATAAAATAATGAAATCATAAAATAATAAAAAGCCAGATAGGTCGGCAGATAGATAGGTTGGTGATTTTATGAATCTATTCACCTACCACTGAGATCACCAATTGGAAATCCGCACGTAGCATTAGAGACGGTACTTTGCTGCCTCCTCCGAAGGTCGAGGTCGAACGGGTAGGCCACCGCCGGCGGCGCAGTTGGCTTCGGCGTCCATCCCGCAGGGTCTATTTCCGCGAGACCGTTTGTCTCTTTAGCCGGACCCCAATTTCCTGTTCCTCCTCCTGCATGGCGACCAGGCCAGTGTAATAGGCTCGCATCAACACAAGCGACCGCATAACTCAAGGTGGCCAGCCTGAGGACGGATGCCATGTTGGTGCAATTGACCGGTAGGAATGGGGCAAAGAAAAAAAAAAAAGAGGTCAGATTTAAATCCTTAGGGGGGAAGGGGGGGGGGGGGGGGGCTAATGTATATGGGTTGTTGCGGACGAGCCGCTTCTTAACCTGCAAGGTGCGGCGTCTTAGGTGCCGGAACCGGTTATCGAACTGCCCAGTGAGGCTTCAGCTGAGACGAGGTACCCACCTCTATATGCCTCTATATGGGATGATGAGACCCTAGGATTACTTAGGTGAGACCCTCGGGATGATTCGTGCTACATCATATTGGGGCGCAGCTCTCATATTATAAGAAGCAAGTAAGCAAGCCATTATCACAAAAGTATTCTACATAGGGATAACCTACCTTTGTTAGCATATGTAGGTACTTACCTAGGTATGTGTATGTTGACTTCCGTTCTTTCATCCAAATGCACCAATCGGTCAGGGGTAGTATCGCCGAAGGTTCAATGTTTGCTTTGCTGGTTGAAGACGGGACGGAGCCTTGTTCTAAAAAGGACGCATCTCGCAATAACATTGAATACACCTAACTATCTGTAATGTAATGTAATGTACTGCGGTCTGCCGCAGAAGGTGTGTGAAAGATACGTCAATCTAAGACAAAGACTTGATGAGAATGTTCCGATTCTCGCTTCTCCTCCTTCCGTTTGGCAACAGGATACATCATGCCCTATTCTTATCCGCACAAGCCTACAGGGTCCCTAGCTGATCGAAAAAGGATATTGTGGGATGGGTAGATCTGCACAACGTACCTAATATCTGCGGCACAGAACCCCAAGACATGCCATTCAGCCGAAGACTTCATTATGCGGCTAGATCGGACTGGGAAAACTCTGGCCACCTTATGTATTCTACCACTAGCTGGCATGCAGGTAATATATGCATTGGAGTGTAGGTGATGTATCAGTGTGTGTGTATGCTGCTTGGAGAGGTACATACTTGGTGGTGCAACAGAGTGCAACATTACATACATGATGATACATGTACTTGCCATATCAGTGCAGGTTGCAATATATCTTCCAGAAAGAGATATCTTGTCGAACCCCGCAAAGGCGAAGGATTGTAGTGCAAGATCTGCCGACAATCATTTCTCAGAATAACCTTAGAGTGGCCATAGTGGCCATAGTGACCATACAGTCCATACCATGTTTGGCCACCCTTGGAGTAAACTGGTCTCACCTAATCAACTTGAGAACTTATTACGGTCCGTGCTTTCGGGACCGAAGTGCAACTTATTGCGAGATGTCAGGACATTAGTTGGCTTTGCCAGCTGGCCATGCTGATGGGTAGTTGCATTCCAGTTGTAGGTAGAGCAGTTTGCTTACAGGTCAGTGAAAGGGGGTTAATGTTGATGGTGCCATGGTGGAGATGATATAATAGGCAGCTATCCATTCTCAACTGTTTACCCTTGTTACATCTGTTAGTGGGCGTTCTAGCTTCAGCTGTATCATGCTTTTTGACTTGTAGCAGTAGCACTAATAACATAGCTGTCCTAAAAGTTGATGATCACTAAGTTAATGTAGCAGTCCAGAGTCCAGACTCCAGGGCCCAGGCAGCGATATAAAGTTCCCCAGGTGATGTACTAGGTTAAGTAAGTACCTACGGGCCACTACAGGATCAGCTAATGTAGTGGAGTTATTGAATTGATCTAGTGATGAGCGCAACCTAAAAATAGAAATCCAGCAAACATGTTCGTTGTAAGAGTACTGACAGTACTGTACTGTGAAAGATTCAATATTTCGACTTCATTTAATTTTCAATTCTTCGACTCAAATAAAGGATAGTAGCATGAGGGCAATCTCAACAAAGAGGAATATCCCAAAGTGACACCAATGACCCTGGTATATCATCAGCCAACGTTACAATAACTCTCCGTCTTAATTTCCACCAGTTTCTCGACAAAGTCGACCTCGCACTCTTTCTTCTCTTTCCCCTCCCTCTCTTTATCAGAGATCAAAGAATGTTCAAAGATTGCAAACCCCGAACCACGTGCAGGATCTCATCCTAACCTAGCAATTTTCTACCTGACTCACACTGAAACCCTTACCGGCCAAGCCTTACACACCCGCCAATATGATCTATCATAGACATTCCACTCCCGGTGAATCTTGCACATCTTCACGTGGGCACCTAGGTAAAGATAATGTGCCTAGGTACTTACCTATATATCAATCCGTAATTACACTGCCTGACACCACTGAAAGATTATAGCAATTGCGTCGTCTAATGGCTATATAGCGCAACAGGGGTTTCAAGTTCACGGCGCATGCTTCTCCATTACTAAGGAGATCATGCATTTATCGTCTCGGCGAATCTTACAGCATGGGCCGAGAGTCCCAGTTCATGGGGAGCTAAACCATCTACAACGTGTTCTACACCGAGGTAAGACATGCATAATAGAATGTAGATATAGTCACGTGCACCACGTGCTTTCGTAGGCATATTCACATATTATTATATCTGTCAATCTCCCTATATACTAGTAGTATTTTACCATCATCTCTCTCTCCATCTCCCTAATACCGTACACAGGTGCCATACCGCCTGCCTGCAGCTTCAGTACCTACCCACGTCATATCTGACGCCAGCCCTACCTTGGTAGTTTTAAACTCCAAATGCCAACGTCAATGCCACCCAAGCGGCTTACAGCTCGGTAACCTAAAGGGATTATGCTAGGTATGGGTTACAGCCAAGCCTCAGCGGCGGTGCTTCATTCGCTCATCATATTTCAAATTCTAGTGTATGCCTACTACAGTTCATCTGGGTATGAAGCCCCTCTTATCCGCGGGAGCCTCATCGGCTAGATCTTCCAAAGCCTCGTGAGAGCAATTGCACGTTAGGATGACGTGTGAGGGTAGATAGATATGTAGGTAGGTAGGTAGACATGTCTGGCCCATCCAGTAAGAATAGGAGTTTGCAGATATCAATAGTACCTATGTACACCGTTACCATTTCCCCCGGCTCGTTCAGTCCGTCGCCATCGCCAGTTTAAGCCGCGATTGCTGTGTTTACCGCAAGATTTGTCAATACAGATGACATGGGCCAGTTCCCACGTCCTATTCCATAAAGGTAACCGGTTCAAAGTATGCTAGGTATGCCTTAACGCCTGACTTGTCATAACTTCCACCCCGAACAGCACGGTGTTAGTAGGCAGTTACGTGATCCACCCACCTAACTACTCGCCTGCAACATCCATTTCCACCACCCATTCTCATATGCTTGACGGCCGCCTCGAGTACAAAAGCTTGCTATCGTAGCTCCTCTATATCACCGCTTCCGCGCCGTGGTGTACCATCATTCACCTGATTATTGCGAGATGTCAGGCATGATCTTCTTCAAAAAGGGAGTATTCACCAAGGGGAGGGTTTCCAGAACCGTACCTGCATGGTTTAACACCCAGACAAGGTTAGTTACTAGATTACCTAGGCACCTAGTCTTCCTTGCTTACTTCGATCCTCCGTGTCTAGGACCGCTCTTACAGTGTACCTAGTTATACTCAGTTTAGCATCTCCATAAGGGGCGACCTCTTGTCACAACTCCATAGTCACAGCCGGATTCACTAGATTTAGCCCCCTAGCTGTGACCTGTGGATTCTTATCAACGTAGGTACCATCTAACCTTTTCTCCTTTTTTTTTTCCGATGTTGTTAATTTTCTCCTATTTCTTGCGATATCCGAAATGCCATAGGTAGGCCTCTTGTATTTATGTGACCCAAGCTATGATAGATAAATATTGAAGAGCAGAAACACTCGATATATTGCATTTGGCACTGCCTAGGTACCTAGTAGTACCTCAGCAAAATCTCTGGTAAACCTGTAGGATAGGTATGTCTGCATCCAAATGTGTTAGTGTGCGGCAAGGGCTATCACGTGATCCCAACAACCTACATTTTTTTTTTCTTTCCATTCATCAACGAGATATTCACTAGCAATATATACTGAAGGTCATTCACCCTTCACATAAGAAATCTAGATGTCTATTTTGGTTATATCGAATTTCATGCAAACTTTACAGCTTCTCAAAGTATCACACACACCACTGCAGCAGACACTTCACAAATAAGAGTGCTAGGTATATATAAGTGTACCTATAGGTATTCAGATCGTCGACCAAATCTAAATAAAGGAGTGTGGTCTCTCATATACCGTGAGACAACAGCCATGATAGTAATAAAAAAAAATTCCCTTTTGCAAGCCCCCCTATCCTCTCTTCTCATGGTTTACCCAAATCCCCCCCGTACTAGATAAGCCAGCTCTCAAGCTTCGGCTCACCAGCCCCCAACAGAGCGCGATGTCCGATGTATATATATTCTAGGTATGCTTGTAAATTGCCTAGCAGTCCAGGCACGTGCAGTCGCTGTGGTGCGTAGGTAACATTTGTCAGCTCAATCAACATCTTAAAGGGAGAGAGTAGAAGGGGGGGGGGGGGGGGGGGGGGGTTAAGGGGTTTGCTCAAAAAAAAAAACCAAACCTACCCATTGACGCATATCCCAGCATTGTTTCCGGGGCAGTTGCAGTCCACGAGGTGGGAGCACGGGTTCGGGGGCTTGCAGGCCGTGCGGGGGAACACCTCGACGTGGCCGGCGGGCTTGTTGTCGAGGGGGGTGGCCATGGCGGCGGCAGTGATGAGGGAGAGGAGGGCGAAGGTGGCTTGGAAGCGCATCTTGATGGTTTTGTTGGTGGATAGGTTAGGTAGGTGGTTTGTTGTTTGTTAAGAGGGAGGACGAGGTTACTCAGGAGAGACTGTTGAGTGATGATGATGATGTGGAATGGCTTGTTGATGTTTTAGATCTGAACTGGGAGGACGAGGCCGTCTTCTTATATACACTTTTCTGTCTCCATCGACGGCTTCAGGAGAGGCTGTGTCACTGTGGTGCGGATAGCTCAGCCCGTAGCATAAAATCATCAATATCCCATCAAAACCAGCGTGATAGCCGCGGTGAGTGGACTGTTGAACGAGATGTTGGCCTGCGGTATGTGACGTGTGGCATGCGGATTGCTCTTGCTTACTAGGTACGCTTCGTCGTATCGAGAGCCTATATGACTAAATAGCCCCTACACATGACAACATCTCATAGTCTTCAGTCACTGCTAGGGCTGAGATCAATTCCACGTATTTCCACTTGGTGTGTACTGAGTGGAATCGATTCAACTCACTAAGATTCCACGGGGCCCACTTCTGAAGCGATCGTGGAGTTGGTGTGCAGGTAATAACGTGTGTTAAATGCGGACACGAGCTACTCCAGATACAGTACACGGCTACTGTTCATGCTTAGGTATACGAGAACTGTCAGTAAACATCGATGATAGGTAAGGCTGAAAGAGTGGGGTCTATGTAGTTAAGGAACTAAACTATCATGAGATTCACCCACTAGGTTACCAACCTTGTAGAGGCCTGAGGTCTTCTGTACCCAGTATGTACTGGGCCCATAGTCCCTAACATTGGTTCCTAAGCTATAAGTCCCTGGTTCCACACATTTACTTGGAAAGATCCTCGCTGTTGAACACACTTTGTCATATGTAGCTGATGATAAGGTTCATAGTACCTTCACCAGTACGTCAAAGACAATTTAGTACCTATGTTATCACCAAAACACCAAAAGTTATCACGAAATGATACTTCAAGTTATATGAATCGCCTCGACTTTCCGAGGAAATAGTCAGATCTCTACTTCAAATGAATTCAATTACATCAATTACATCAATTACACTATAATATCTTCTAGATGTACGTAACTTCTTCAGGGGGTGGTTGTCAAGGTTTGCCCAGGGGCTAGTAGAGGCAGAGGAGTGTAGACTGACTTTACCAGGGGGGCTACAAGTAGGTATATTTACTAGGTAGCCTCCATAGTCTCCACGGCGCTATCAGATATCCCCGCGGAACAACGACCCTATTCTACATCATCCAGGTCCCGCCTCGTGGCAGTATCTACTTCCGGACTCCAACCCATCTAAATCCACATAAAGGGGGTCGTCGAATCGACCCAACCTTAACTAACATAAGCTTAGTCACCGCCAAGACCACCACCTACCTGTCCAAATACAACCGGCACATCACCAATCTGACGGGACGTCATAATAAGCACACGGCACTGATCGTATCGGTCGATTGGCTTCTTAGCGACCAGTGGCAAGAAAGAAAGAAAGAAAGCTTCACGAAAGATCGCCCTTGTCGCGGTACGGAGTAGTTATCAAAAGATCGGCATCGGCGCGGGCGGGGTCCACGCCGCATGCGGCACAGCACAGCGCTTGAGCTGGGAGAACGTATGCAGTTAGTAAGAGATGCTTCATCGAACCACCAAAAGACCGTGTTGAATAAGAGAATCAATGCTGCCATAAGTTGCATGTATTTTATCATCACCTACTACAGTGATAATACCTATAGATTAGTATGTTTGATGTGCCCCTTATTGCAACATAGAATAGAACCTCACCCAAGGTTACTTCCATCCAACCTCCCGTATTCCGACTCCACCGTTCTTCAGCCCTAATCTCGAATCTCAAACAAATTCTCCGAGACTGCCAGACTAACAGCCCTAGCAGATGCATAGCCTGCCCAGCTAGGTATATGATAACCCTCTCTAGTACTGTGCTGGCAACGTTTCTTACAACTCCATGTGGCCGTGCTGCCCAATTACCCCGAAACACATCCATAGGCCAAATCCTAATCTAGCTGCTCGGGTCTTTTGCATTCATGGATACGTGTAGTGTCGATCGTCTCTAGCAACTCATATACCTAAACCACAGATGTGAGGACGAGTGGTGTAGCAATACGACAGTAGTTATGCTTGTGAGAACATGAACTCAGTTGCTTGCTTACCTAGTGAGTACTTGACTCGATAGATGAGCATTATACATCAATGTATCCAATGCACAAGAATAGATCAACACATACATACCTACTTCACTGTACAACCTATCCATGTCACTTGATTGCAAGCCGGAGAATGATTAATACACATGTTTCTGCTCTTGGGTATCAACAAGTCACCAGCCACCGTTGCCGTTGTCTTCGTTCCCGAAAAGACCTAATCCGCTATGTTCAAGGTTCAGGTCTGGCAAAGTTGTTAGGCTTATAACTAGGAAGATGAACAACGCTGTGAGGATATAGAAAGAAACTAACCAACAAAACCAGCCCCGAAAAGACCACTAAATCCGAGTTGGTCTGCAGGCTCCATATTGTCCCTTATCCTAGTTTCTTCAGAGCGAGGCTTATCCGTCGAAGCCACTGGATCTAGGATATTATTTGTTAATAAGGGATGGGCTTGAAAGTGGAATGCCCTCTCTTGGTCGAGAGGATAGCTTTGTGTATCGATCAACCTCATTTCTTGATCAGACTGGAAAGCAGTATTAGGACCATTGGTCTCTGTCTCTAACAGTGGCGTGCTTTGGGTTGCCGCGTTGATAGCATCCCTCAAAATCCCCATCAGTTCATCTTGTAGAGGAGCAAGTCGTGGTTGGTGATTCAGAAGCCCACCAAATATTTCCTCGATCCGAGAAAACACCGCTGGATAAGCTTGGGTATGCGCATGCTGTTCCTCATAGTCTGTTCATGTTTAGAGTCAGTATAACTGCATCGGGAGAGGTGCCGAACGTGAATGTTGTGTTCAATAGCTCAGTCAAGAAATGGTCATAACTCACAGGGCGTTGTAGGTCTTGTTACTCCTGGAAATAGAGCATCCCAAGCAAGGAACCATCGGTCTGCATCTGACATCTCAACCTGATTTCCGCGGTGTTTCTTCAAGGCTACTTGCACATCGTCCCATGATGACAGGGACATGCTACCCACTTTCTCGAATGGCAATTGGTCGCACCTTGGGTCTTGCGCTAAATGGGCCTGGAGTTGTCCTGGCTTGTCGAAAGTTTGTCCACATCGGGGACATTGATGGCGAAGGTGAACACGTTCTAAGTGGCGTCTTTTATTAGATTAGCATATGTAAAAGTATGGACTGATTTGTACAACAGACTTATAGTGATTGAGACTTTCAAATCCAGGGCCAGCACAAGATTTGTATTGTGTTGCAGTCCTTCCTCTGGTGTTCCTCGGACTGTACATATCCTTATCATATATGTTGTATCCACAGGCAAATCTCTTGCAGACGGGTGGTGTTGAAGGTCGATGAACTACAAGAACACCTTCGTCCTGACCGTTATTGGTAACATCGTCCTTATTTCCAGGGACTCTTTTCTGAGCCGAGCCGAGCCGTTGCTCACTACTACCGCGTTTTCGCTTTCGTGGGACTGGATTTTCACCATATCCACTTGACTGATTCGGGATTTGAGATCCATTGGAACCCGAGTGTCGAGTTTTACCATATCTATAAAACCAACCCCGGCGGTCCGGTGGGAGCCTATGTAAGTAATTGATAATATTATCTGCTAATTGAGTGTCGTATGAGAAGACTTGTCTGATTGTATAGTGCAAGCTTTCCAAAGGATCATCGTATTCCTCTTCCTCTTCCTCTTCCTCGTCCTCAGATGATGTATCTGTTGATGCATCAAGATCAACCGAATCAGGGTCATTGAGCTTGTGATTCGGCATTGGTGTATCTTGAGAGACTCTTGAGCTGGGGGTCAGCATGAGTGTCCTAGATAGTGAGTGTAATAGAAAGCTCACAATGAAGACCCGGAAATCGTGGAGCTTTCTATAAGGCTGGGACATGGAAGCTCATGTATCAATGAGACGCTAGGATAGCCAAAAGACTATATCGATTAGCAGGGAACGTTATCCGGGAAAAGGGAGTTTAATGATTACCTTGCGTTTGAGAGAAATTCCATCTAAACAGTTGGTAACATCGTTGATTATGTTTTGTATCTTGAATATGTGGTCCGCCTCCTTTCTTGCCAAGAGGGCAAAAGTATTCCCGTCATCCTCTCTTAAATAAACTTCGATGGATAAAAATCTTTTATGCGACTTCGTCAAGCATTTCTCGTGGAGGACTTGAGAGCCCGGTGGCACTCTACTGTAGCTGTAATTCGAAATGGAAGTCTGTCGCCGTACCGACATTGTAGCGGGGCGCGAGCTTGATATCATAGTATACTGATATACTTGGATGTGCAATATGACCCTTTCGGATTACTAAGGAAAGTTTTCATATGAGCAAACTTGGAGAGAAGTTTGGGTCAATCCAAACAAGGCTATTTAGGTCTTTCGAGTCCCTCCCAAGTTCGCAAATGCGCAGATCAATAAACGACGAGATTCAACTGCGCATTTGCGCCAGTCCAGTAGCACCTTGCATTAGTAATTGTCATGTCGTGTAATTACCAGGTACCTACCTACATACCTACCTGACCTAGTAGGTTTAATGTTAGGTATATGTCTAGTAAACGCCAATAGAAATTCCCAAAAGAGCCTATCAACAGATGTCCTGATATGTCAAGAGCCAATTATCGTGATATGTTAATTAGATACCTACGTACATATGCAGCTTTAGTTGAAGATTTACTTGGCGACTTCCATGTGTTTTCAAGGACTATGCACTCAATGACAATATAATAGGATATTGAATAGAATTGGCATTTAAGAGGGAAGAGTTCCAAGGTTATGTAGGAATAACAAGCACTTGAGGCTGGTCAGTACTGAGTAAATAAATCGATCTAGGAAAGGACATCGGAGGTGCATCCCTAACCTACCTAGTAGGTACATACATGTATATACTATGTACCTACTGAGGAGATTAAGGGACTTCAACACGAATGCACTCCAGATGTCCTTTATGTACCCTAAGTATGCACCAGCTGTCCCTGCCAGTTACAGAAACCCATCATAGTCAACTCTAATTTGATTCAAACTTCAAAGTTGTAGCACGTTAACTGTTCCTTCAATACATCCACATGTACCCGGACATATCAATGAGGAAGGAGTGGTGGGCCATGGAGCCTTCTAGCAATTACAATAACTTATAAGTACCTATCTCAATCAGGGACATAACGTCCTCCCATCGATTGAAGGGAACATTGAGCCTTGAAGCAAGAAAGCAAAGCCGCGCCTTCCATAGACATATCGTACCTGCCGACAATTGAAGTTTATATCTGACAAGAGTGTCATGTCATTCGATTGGCCGCAGGTGCGGTGCAGTCAGTCCCTGACAAACAAAGGCCACTACCTCATTGTAGCCCTGTGTCCCTGTGTGTGTTCCCTTTATATTTGCCAATTATCCCATCTCTTGCAACCAGCTCCCCCCCAAGCGAAGTAGGCACAAAGAAAAGAAAAGAAAAATGGCCGCACTAGAGAAATGGTTAACTCGTCGGCCTTCTATTGCTGAGATCAATAAGCCGAAGATTCTGGGTTCGAGTCCCAGGTGCGGTTGTTTAATTTTTTTAATATGCTTTTATTTTCACGTTTACTTCTTCTTTTTGCCTTCATGCCGTCTTTGACTCTTTGCTTGTTGGTTCGACCATTTCCACAGCCAGCCCCTTTAATATTGACATATGTATATGTAGGTATGTACCTGCATATAGTAAACCTCCTTGTTCCACGACATTCAAATGATATCAAGTACCTAGTAAGTAGTCAGATTATCTTGCATATTGATATCACCACAGCAGCTCCCCACAAGTCTACGTAGATGTCGAATGAGTAGACATGATGTCTGCTCAGCTGTTGCGTATGACTAAGAATTGTGCATGGCAGTCTGTCAACTGTTAATTGGTCTGGTAATGGGAGGTCTGTTGTCTATAATTATTGTCCTGCCTATACTACTTAGGTGAACAGACTTATACACTCTTGCTTGCCAAATCTCCCCTGGCATCTTCAAGATCAAACCTGGAGACTTGCTTGATAAAGCCGACAATCTACTAACATACCTACTTAGGTAGGTAGATACCTATCACATGAAATTCCATCCATCCATTCAACACTCCTATCCAACAATACCGCCGTGTAGCCCCTATCTCAACCTATACACAACAAGAGCCGTCGTCATCCTATCCTTATCCAAACCGACCTAGTACCCATGTGGACACCCACCACGATAAGCAACCAAGCAACCAAGCAAACCAAGAGGCCAAGCTAATCAAGCACCCTCCCAGGCGCTAGCGACGAAGCTAGTACCTTATAGATCCAACCCATCTGGCCAACCCACGATATTGTAACTATGGATTGTACCCTAACCAAGATCGATAGATCCCTTATTAATAGGGCCGGCGTGGGAACGGTACCTAGATCCATCCCTCCATCCATCTGCCCGCCCAATCAACCAATCTTCGCGGTCCAACGAATAGAACGGGCTCCCCCTCAACGACAAGAAACGTGCGAGATTGTGATGGCTTCGTGCCAACAACCTACCCTACCCAGCCAGCCATACTTTCCATTGCCGCCTTGACAACGAAGCATCGGTATCTAATATCTATACGCGTAAAAGCGTCGTGTGCGGTGGATATGGAGTTCGGGTGATCGTAATTTCAAGCGTACCGAGACGGTCGTGTGGTACCTACAATAAGCAGGCCCAATAACCAAGAAAACCGGTATTTCGCCAGGAGATCAACGGACCGAAAGAGCGAAGATATTTGCAGTTTGCCTTGCCTTTAGTGCTTATTAATCCCTCCCCCGTCGGCGTGGGGACTTGCGCGCGCGCGCGCGACATGATCATGGCCATGATGGGGGGATCCTCACTTTCGCGAATTGGATGTGGGAACAAAATCCGCAGCGCAGCACCTATCCGCTCCTAGTCCGTCCGTTGCCTGGGGTTGGTGGTTACGAGCTTGAGTGAGGCGGCTCCCCGAAATGCCGACATGTGGAGGAGGAGGTTTGCTGCGGAGGTACAATACATACATACCTACATGCCTAGTACCCAGCCATGAATGAATATGTGAGTAGGTAGGGAAATGAAATGGATATGTGGATGATGCATAACATCGAGACAGAATCGACTATATGCCGACAGCATTTTTGCATTTTGGCGCAGCATCGCACATTGGCATCTGTCATGATCGATCCACTGCGGCAAAAAAGGTTGTGTGTCTCATGTAGTGTCGTGTAAGGTGAGCTCAACGAGCCTCACTAACCTACCTACCTAGGTACCTTACCCGTGAAAAAGTTGGGTAGGCCGGCAGGCTGGCAGGTTGGTGATACATACCTACCTACCTACATACATAGGATATTTTTTTAGGCATGGATGTGAGCGAGAGTGTACATACCTATGTATGCAAGACGCATTCGAAAATATCTACCCGCATTGCAGATTATTCAAACTTTCGATATCTTTCCATCATCCTCTTCTTTCCCTGCTGGCGTACCCAATGAAACTCGTTTCCGGAAATAATAATGAAACCCTACCCATCTGTGACGCAGTTTGTTTTTTTTTTCTTCAAAAACGTCAATTGTTTTCAAAAGGCCATCCCAAAAAAAACAAACCCCAGCAGAGAGGGACAGACAGGGAGACGATCAATCACCGTTTCCAGGTCCTGGGGGGAGGTAAAAACCGGCGATCCAGGACCAAAAAAAAGGCGGAAAAAAGGCAAAAGCTTGCGCAGACCGACGGGTCTGCATCAGAGCGCAGCGCATCACATCACTTTACGGACATGGAAAGAGTAAAAAAAGAAAATCAAGACCAAAAAAAAAAACCTCTTTTCTCCAAATGAAAAGAAACAAATCAAGGGTAGGCCGCACCGGGGAACTAGGGGTTTGGGTGTCACGACATATGCGGACGCCACATATCTCCAATGGGCCATTCTCCAAAGTCTGGAAAGGAGCAGGCCCTTCGCAGGAGGTAATGATGGTTGCTGTATGCAGTGTGTATGTAGCAAGGATAGCTAGCTAGCTACATAGCTAGGCAGTCAGGCAGGGAGGACGGGTTGCGACATCGTAACCTCGTGGGCTACCCGTTACTGGGTCGAACGGCTACTTGCACGTACGTACCTATCAATGGTATGGTAAGATATGTACAATACATACCTACCGACATACCAACACTAGTACCGGTATATGTATAAGGTAGGTAGGTAGGTATCATATGCAAGGCGGGAGTGCGGGATATTACCATGATATGCCCCATGCGACGGAATGATGTAACTTCCTACCTACCTACTGCTAGTAGTACCTTGGTAATTACTTATAATAAGTGCAATGTGCGTGCGCGCGCGTGTGTGTGCACGCATTGAACCGTTCTCCGGTAATCCAAGGTTGTTTGTGCCCGCTGTCGGAGTTAAATACAGCCTTATTAAGGTAAATAACCCTCATCCACCCCCCTTTTGAGGAAAGAAAGAAGCTTGACCCCCGTGTTGTGGCGGCTGACGACAGCGAAGAGTTGCATGATGGCAGGGCTGGCAAAAACTTGGACGCGCCTGTATGGGCGATAACCCCGGACGTGTTTGCTTGACCCCCGTGCGCGATCATCGGGGGAATAGATAGTAGACCCAGATCGCGGGAACCGCACTTGCCGCCGGAGCGCCGCTCACCCAGAAGAATCTGAGTGCTAGGAGTAGAAGAAGACGATGTTGCATTGATCGCGAATACGGGCTTCTAGTCCCGTTGGAGGAATGCAGTATGCCGCACGACGTAGACGGTATGTACTGTAAAGAAGGGTGTAGGGAAGAGAAAAATTGACTGGAATTGCCTGGTCGACCATTGAGCTCCCATTTTCATCCCCTGCTGGTAACACTATTCAACGGTCCCTGATTGGTGAATTGGATGGGATAGGAAACATCAATGGATACCTATACTTCATGTACCATTGGTTCAGTACCACTGAGAAGCAGAGCTGAAGTCGGAGCTTTGATTTGATACACCCTTTCATGGGCTCGAAACTCTTTCAGCTGGCTGATCTTGTCAACTTACGGTGCCCTAGGAGCCTCCAGTTGGTACCCACCGGGATGATTCATGGATATTGGATTGGATGTCTTCTGCGGTCCCTTTCCGTGGGCAATAAATATATCGGTATAGCCTGGAAAGTATTCCGTAAAGAGGGAATGCATGTTTGATTGGCATATGCAAGTCCGGCTTTAGAGAAAACCGGCGACACTGTTTACCCAATTATCGCCTTTGGAGTCAAATGTGGTAATCTTTATAGCCAACCAAAGTTGGTGCCGGGACTTTTTTTTATCTGGTATGTAGGAACAATACTGATGGATATCGTGGAGATGGCTTCGTAATACCAAACCAACTGGTACTGAATGCTTTTTCTTCATAGGGATAATCGGGCACATCTAATGCCCAGGAAGGTAGCTGATCGTACTAGATCAACGGCAAAAGGCAGCTGCATCACGTCGTGCTATCACAACCAGACTTCTGGGACGCAGAGGGAATGGGGGACCCAAGGACTCGGGCCGCATGACATGAGTCGACAATCATTGAAAAAAAAACCCACCGAAACATTAACCAGAGAAAAGTGAGGCGTGGTACTAGATATCCTCTACGCCTCGATATCTTACCCAAACCACCTCCCTCTAGATCGTTCCAATGAGAATGATGGCGAGAATGCCGGAAAAGGGTCCCCTGCATGGGAGCTCCCGCAGAAACACGAGGCTTCAAATACCCTAGATTAGCAGCTTGGTACCCTAACATACCTAGTACCTAGTAGCATACCGGGTACGCTTTTATTACATGTACAGACGGACATGATTGCAAGGTAGATACTAGATACATCTAGTTACTGTAAACGTGACGGCATTTGTTCGTCACTGTGACCAGTACCTAAGCTTGACTAACCCGTTAGCGTAAATCAGGAAACATTCATGTAATCCACCATGGTTCCCCAATGACGGACAGACCTAAACGGATTTCACAGCCCCCTTAAGATAAGTATTGTCTTCAGGGGCTATTGTAGTCGTAATCGGTTGTCTTGTTTGTTCACGTTCACGTTCGTTCATGCGGAAAGCCGTGAGAAGCTCTGCAAAATAATAGCTAGGTCTCAGAATAATTGATTTCGAACCGCGATTACACGATATGTTCCTCTATGTCTTAGATGCGCAGTGCAATACTGTGAACGGTTTTTGTCGCTGGCGATCTGTTGTGCTACCAACGTGATGTATTCGGATTGTCAGGTACGAAGCTACCCCTGTCAGTTTATACCGCGCCCAGTTCCGCGATCCCTCTGGATATTATAGAATATACGAATCGATATTGGAGGCTGTTCGAAAACCCGAAGTAGAGGTAACTGGACCAAACCAAAATAATAAGCAACTAATACGCCAAGTCCTAAATATGAGAGGAGGATCGCGAATATATGGACCATGTACTAGGTAAATAATGATTGTCGTGGAACCAATCAGAGTGACGCAACCTAAAAATGACATAGTCTGAATATAGAATATGGCCCTCTTGGTGTTGGCCTTTCCCAATTTCTACATGGAAATGATAACCGATCATCCGGGGTACTGGTACATGCTGTGGAGGGTTATGCAGGGTTGTAAATAGAGATTGAAGGGATGATTGCCATTTGTTGCTTGCAAAGTCACGGCGGCAGGTTGGCCTCGTTTTCAGCTCAATCTCAGGCCCCGAGCCTCAAGTGCTGCGGTTTATCTGGTCGAATCGTTTTTTTGTGCCGCCCCCATGCATACAAGTTGCTTTTCAACCTAGACAGCTCGGCTGTGGCGTTCGCAAGTGGATAAGATGAGCTCGACATGTACCGAAATAGTAGTTGATTATCATTGCAGGACTAGGAAGTTTGACATCCATGGATTGTAAGCTCGACAGCTCTCACATGCAAAGTAGATGCATACAGCAAATCCCTAGTTGAGGCTATTTCATGGTTAAGCTTCTCGACTGGATATGATAAATGGGGATCGGATTAGAGGACTTACTACTCGGGATCTATCTCCATCATTCTCATCTACGTACAACATACCGGTTGTACCACCGATGCCCCATCGGCCTGGGATTTGGTGCTGCGACATCCCGGAACGATAAGGATGCTGTGCTCGGGGCTCTGTGGCCCTAACAGAGATTATGTGGGTACACAACTTGATACCAATCCCATAGTCGTGGAAGAGGAGCCGAGCATTTATCACGCACTTGGATAACTGGAATTCGTCATACATGTATCCAACAAACCGATCTTCGGCTTTGTCGAGTATTGTCTTAGGGTCTAGGTGTTGATTTAAAAAGCATGTAACCCTTGGTCGATGTCATCTGAGTAAATTGCCCGTGGCTGACAATTTGAGGGATAGGGGGGAAGAGAAGAGTGTTGTGCTTTCTCTTGACGCAGCGTGGCGCTTGAAAACGGAAATTGGAGGGATATATACATTGGCTATGTCGGCCCCGATTTGACATTGCCGGCGTTCCCGACCTACCAGAGCACATCGTATTGGTAACCATCTTGGCCGAGATGAAGAAATAGAATGATCTTGCCCCATTGCTTGATGATTGGTCTGCGACTTTCCACGAAGATAGTAAGGTAGATAGACAAAAGTACCTAGTACCCATCTACATAGCACTGAATACCTATTTTGGAACTCAGGTAGGTATGTATTGGATGTAGATAAAGAAATAAAAATACGGGCATTGCGCGGCGAATAACCCCCTGCCTGTCAGTTTTATGGGACCAATTGATGCCGCTCCGCAGCCGATCGGACACCCGAACCGACTGCAGAATCTAGACCAAGGAGTTGAGGCTAAGGTGGTTCGCTAAATGGCTTACTACCGACAGCTTGGCTTTGGCAATGATCCCCGTGATTTAACCTGCAGCCGTTCTGGCCGAACCTTTCATTTGAGTTCATATAATTCAAGATATCAACTCGGGAACCTCCGAGAGGCGATGAAGATACCTGCCGAGGTAGGGTAGTCAGTTATTTAGCGTACGCCTAACTCCATTTGAGAACGAGGCGGGTTGGTAGGTTGGTATGTAGGTCGGTGGCCGGGATCCAAGTAGAGGCCAGTCGATGTTAATCCAAGGATTACATATTTGTAGATGTAGGATGCATACACATCGAGGTAACGGCCCTGTCTCAGATCAGATAGGAAGGGAAAAGGGGGGTCGTTGACGGGAGGTACAGATTCTCGGGAGGCAAAGAGGACTGCCAGATCAGAGACCAGGTAAGACGCGTCTTACTTACACGTACATATGTATTGTAAGAATAGGAGTTACATACCTAGGTAGGTACTATGTAGGTAAGTAATTACTGGGTACATGTATGTCCATCAGGACTCTGGAAGGGAAGCTTTTCTTGGTACCTTCCCTACACTAGGTAGTAGGTACTTCAAGTTTCAAGATTGATTATACTTTACCACGGCAGATACTACATACATGTATGTATGTATGTATGTATGTATGTATGTATGTATGTATGTATGAACTGGGAGGTACCTTCCTACAGAGCACCTACGATGTACATATAGTAGTGCTACTATCTATCATGTAGGTACTATCATGTTAGACTTGAACATGTGAATATGAATCAATTGTACAATACAGGGTTATACGGATTCTTGAATGTTGTTTCCGACCTAACTAGATTCAATGAAGTAAGTACCTAATTACCGATGATTTTTTTTTTCTCTTAGCCGGAGGCCTTCAAAAGTTCCAATTGAAAGCTAGAAACTTCAATGTTCCCTAAATGCTCAAGTTAATAGTAGGTACTACATACTAGGTAGTATGTACCTACTAGATGAAAATTGGTAAGTCACTTCAAGTTTGGCCGGACGGACCTGCGCATAATGCTTAAGGGCCTTAAGCTCGATTTGTCAATGTTGGAAGCTGCCCAGCTGCATTTTTTGTCTCTGCAGTGCACCCGCACCTCAAGCAGTGAGGTGTAAGTGCAGGTACTCCACGTAATGGCAGGGGTTAATAATAGGCGTTGTACTGTACTTGAGTTTTATATCGAGTGCTCAAGTCCCTGTTACTCGGTTACAGGGCCTTAAGCTCTCTTCGCCCCCACCCCTTATACATGTAATTGCAGTCTGCAAGGGTGCTTTAACACATGTACTGTACCTACTTACTTTATATGTTACATGGTACAAATGGGGTCTAGGAAGTGTGTGGACACCTAAAATAGTGGACCTAAAACATCAACATAACTTATAAAACTTATAACTTTACGAAAACCTTACTTATTTTAATGCAGTCAAAGGTTTTACTTAAATTAAGTTACGTAGTTTTTAATAAAAAATGTAAAAAAATCATATACTTTAAGTTGAAAAGGATATATTAGTATTTGTTATTTTTATTAAAAAACTTAAAGTTTTAAAACGCTTATCATTTATAACGTTTTATTATTTCTTATGTTTTAATTCTTGAATTAAATTAAAAATGGATTAATTTAATTTAGCTTCGAAATATATAAGGAGATTTAACAAATAAATTTTATCGATTTATTTTATATTTTATTTCAACGCTTGAAAACATAATATAAAAGTTGAAATTATAAGAAAAATATTTATAACTTTACGAAAACGTACGTTTAATTTTTTTTATTTTCACTTTTATTATATTAAAGCTCTACTAAGCCTATATAAAAATAAGAAAAAATGAAATATCATAAAATAAAGAAAGTGAAGTTTTAATATTTCATTTATATATATATTTAAAAATTAACTTTTAAATCTTAATAAAATAGATAAAATTATGAAATTTTAACATATTTCTCTTTAAACTTTAAGGATATTAAAACTACTTTTTGTTTTAAGTTTCATGTTAAATTAAAAGAATTATCTTCGTAATTAATTTTATTAAAAAATAAAAAAGTCTTTAAATTAAATAAATACTTACAAATACGCAAGTTCTACTTATAAAACTTACACCATTAAATTCAGAAAATTTCAAGGAATATTTATATATTAATTTCATATTTTAAAGTTGAAAGCTGGTAAAGTTATTTAGATTTAACGTAATAAAACCTATAGTGGATTTACTGTCCACACACTTCCTAGACCCGATTTGTACAATACATAGTACCGATCAACCAGGCAGCTGCCAGGGTGGCGTTCGCAACATACCAACCCCCGTCCCCCGTCGCCGCAAACCTTACTTCCAGTACTTCCAATTACTAGGTATGTATGAATTCTAAGCCTCCTGTCCAATGATTTCTGCTTGCTTTAGCTCGTCGCTCCGATCTCTTCCTTCTCTGCACAACAGACGACACAGTCGACAGGGACATCACTTATTACCTACATTTACATATGCGGCAGAGACCCTGACTTTCAACTCTATGCTCTTCTTGGGTTTTGATCCCCCTTTTAGTTCGTTTTAAGTCCCTTTAGCTTTAGTGAACGCCTCGCCAGGCAAGTCACGGTCTGTCTTCCGCCCATGCCATGCACAAACATCCGCATGGATTGTTTTTGCAGCCTCATCTTTTCAATAAACACGATAAGCATCGTCATCGTCATCCCATACCTTACTGTTTGTGTGTCTCGTTGATGCTTAGATGCCATCGTGTTTCTTCAATCTGACGCTGAAGTATCCAAAGATCGCCAGCATCGTTGCCCTCTTCGCCAGCTTGCATTTCTCTACTTTGGATAGCCAGTGATCGTCTAGTCGAGACTACAAGGTAGTTTGGTTTTCATATTTGAATTTCGCCTAAACTCTTCACCCTCCATTCTAAATCTAATCCCGGAATTCGTAAGACGACAGCTCAATTTCTTGCGTCATCACTTCAGAGCCGCCCTATACTGCTTTGGGTCAGCTCCCGTCGAAAGGAAAGATACAGAGAGGAAAAAAAAAAAAAAAAAAAAAAAGAAAAGAAAGGAAAAGAAAAACCACCGAAAAATTCACATATCGGAAATATCTATACCTCAATTGATATTCGTGAATATGCTAGCGGAATCGGAATCTAGTTGTAAGCAGTGAACCTGCTGATTGCTACATTTTTCACAGTCTTTCTACCCTAGGTAGGTATAGTAACTTTATTATCGGGCTATTTCTCATTTCATCCGTCTATCCATCTTCGTAACTGGCAGAACCCTGTACCAAGCCTCACAAGTGTGATCGCCCCCCCACAATGATTACATCTAGATCCTGTTGAACCGAAACTACATGCCGCAAGGTGGCGGCCCCCCTAGGTACCTAGTATACTAAGTAGTTCTCGTGGTTCAGCTGCCGAGGCCTGGTTACTGTGACCTTTGTGACCTAGTCACATAAGGAGTAATTATTTTATTGTTTTCAATATTGCCATCCCCCCCCCCTTTTGTTACTATTTCTCTTGGGTTTCTAGTATTAGTGACTTGCTTATAGACTTCCCCTTCTCCCTTAACTTGAAGTGGACTGGTCCAGAAGAAGATAATGGTGAAGAAGGGCAGAGAGACAAGCTACAACCTTTCTGAGAGGTATTAAAACCTTCATTGACCCGCCATTCCCAAGCCGGTTTCAACATCCCATCCTTAGTCTAACTCTCTTTCTCACTTGGCGTGCCACGGGTCAATTCGATGTGGAGCATCTGCGATGCTTAACTGGTACGCACTCCTTCTTATTACTTGATACTATATCCCACCTTCTTGTCGGTCGCTTTCACAAACTGGCTACCGTATATCTAGACGTCTTCAGGGTCCAGTCAAGTGTTATTAGACACTTTGAGGAGGTTTGCCGTCAGCAATAATAGGCGGCCGTCACAATCTCTGGCTATATATTCAACACACTCGCTAGCTTAACTTCGACGGCATGGCATTTCGTCCCCAAGGAGGTGGACCTCCTGGATTTCCAATGCCCTTCCAACCGTCTCAGTCCCGCTCACCTCCACAGCCTTCATCGTCTGGCGCACGGGGGATGGCGTCGGAGATAAATCCATCAGGGCCTTTTCTTCCATTTCAGGAATCCCAATTCGACATCCTCGAGTGGTACCCGCAATTTCAGTCGTGTGTGCGGTACTTCTTAGATCACGCGCAGCATAGCGGGCCAGTGCAGGCCGTTGCCGCATTTGTGAATATTCGACTGCCGTTCCAATCGCCTGGAAATCCAGTCATCTCGTCAAAGCCGCCTGGATCACCTTCAGCTGTACCATCTTCTCCGTCAATTGCAGCGGGGAAGCTTCCAATGTCCAGCCATCCACCTGTGTCCATTTCGCTGACCCCGTACATTCGACGCTTGGTAGCAACTGGTTTGGACCTTCCGGGCGTGCTTCATGGATTTTTCGGAGATGACTGGGTTGCAGGCATAGGCCATCTTCACGAAGTCGAGCGAAGAAACTTTCTTTTTGCAGCCAAGAGTGCTGGCTGGCTCAAGGTCAAGTCCCAATACGATATGATGGATGACCAGAGCATCCCTTTCTTACGACCACTGCAGAATGTCACAGAGGAGGAGATTGTCAACGCAGAAGCAAATTGGAGTGAGTGGTTGGCAATGCAGGACTGGATGGTCGGTCCACGCTCACCAGATGTCGATAGAGACATGGCAGTCCTCATAAAGAGCGAAAGCCTATAAACGATACATGCGGCATCGTCATTGCAAATTTACTGCATTACATGCCTTAGGGAAAGGGGATGCATATTTGGGGCGTACGAGGCCTGGGTACTAGAACGGATCTTTTTTCTCTCTCCTTAAACCGGCAAGATGCGGTTCATCATGAAAGTGGCCAGGCTTAACGATTTTGAGCTCGCCTCACTTCACCTCACCAAAGGGGTTCAACTAGATATCTTGAATTCACAGTACTTATTCGAAGGGTTGGGAGACAATGGGTTAGTCGAGGTGTGTTGTAATGCGGTTCATAATTAGGTATCGAAGGGATGGACAGGATGGTATTGGATATGGGATGGGATGGGATGGGATGGGATGGGATGGGTTTGGAATAGGCGAACCGAAAGGTGCCGGCGGATTTTCAAGGATGGCAAAATGACGGAAGGTACCTACCTAGTAATAATCCCAAGGGGTTAAAGTCTTACTATGTCGTATCTAGAAATCCGTGTAGTACATTACGTATTTGTATAGAGCCTATTTTGAATTCTGTGAGGATATTGAACTCGAATAACTGGGAAGATCGCCTGTCGCGGTAAGAAAATAGGGGGATCACCTATATACATTATGGATATTGTGGATACCTAGGTACCTATTCAATGTTGTACCTCCAAACTTTGGAGCATCAATGATCATACAACGTACATATGGTGAAGATCACATGGCCTAAGCTCTTGAAGCTAACCTGAGAATGGTACGGTCCTAGCCCTATCTTGGATTGAGCCCCTAGGCTTGGCAGCAAGTGTAGGCTGGATTAGCGACAGGTTGGGGTTCGCTTAGCTGTCGGTAGAGTTACTAGGGTAGTAGCACTAAAGGTCGCTAAAAAGCGTACCTACTTAGGTACCTAGGTAACTACCGACGTCAATTTACAATTGCCAACACCGCACCTACTTAGGTACAGATCTACCTATTGACACTGTAGGCTCTCCAGCTATTCAAGCCAGTACCTACATGTAGTAACTTAGTGTCTAAAAGATTTCAGCCTTGTTAATCTTGGTGTTTTTTTTTTTACAACCATCAACTTTCAACGTTCAATTCTCAATCCTCAACCTTTATATAACATGCGGTAGGAATTTCTAGAACAGGCCGGCCAATATCATATTATTCTATGCAAAGCCTGAGACTGTCGTTTAGAAACCAATCTAACCACATTACGTGGAGATGGAGATGGATGTAGATATGATAATGATCGACGGCGGCCTCGAACTCGGAGATGCGCCTACATACGACCATTTCGAATCCAAAGAAGAATGGGCTAAATTCTTAAGTCGATGCATTTCCTCCCGGCTCGCTCCAGAAGCATTCGACACGTATGTCTCTCTGCTGTACTCGAAATATCCATTGCCCCCAGCGGTCATTGCCGACCTTTGTCTGAGGCCGCAGCCTTCGAACCACGAAACCCTCGATCCTCGTATTCCGCGCTACATTCAAGTACTTTCGCAACGAAAGCTCATTGATACCCCTTCTGTACTTAAGGCCTTGTATAAATACTCGACTTCCCACGCGCAAGCCGAAAAGGTCGTCAACATACCCCGGCAAAGTTTGGAGGATGACGTGTCACTGAGATGGGGAAGCTCTTATGCCGCTGAAGAGGTTATATTCTATCGCATTACGAAAGCGGTTGCAATAGGGACTGGAATTCAGAACCCTGGCGATGCCCTGGAGATATGCAAGTTGATGGCCAAATGGATGGCCTTGTTCACTTCAGCGTCAACTGCATTTGCGCAAGATGTCATGGGTCAACTACAAAGCCCACAATCTAGGGACGAGATGGAGGCGGCGAGAGCTGCGTTCGTAATGCTCCTCTTGGGAATATGCGAGAATCAAGCTGTCCTGAGTGCTCTCGGCCGCCCATTAGCAAAAGGTACGTCCTTTCGCGTAACAAGCTTTTAATATCTTGCACCTACCTAAATTAGTACCAACCGTAGCTAACTAAAAGTAGATGCGCGAAGAGCGTTGTCCGAAGGGCTGGCTCACTTCGTGCCCTCGATTCTCCAGAGTGCATCGCAGATTGCTAGCAGGTTGGAGCTATTTCGTACGGAGACGCTCGCTTCATTTGAGCCGGCAGATAAGAAAAGAAATGTCGCCAATCCTGTAATGGATGACATAGAATCAACTATGGCCCTTGATAATTTTGTCGTAAACGAGTTGCCAATTATCAACTCCCGAGCTGGCTTATATATATATTTAAATGCTGCTGTAAGACCATCAAGCTATTATTCTATCATGAAAAATGCCCACTAACCGTGCCTAGCTTGTCGGGCGGCCGCTGATAGATGATGCGGCCCTGTTCAGTTATCTTCACAACAGATATCAGGTATGTTGAGACTAGTATAACTCTGAGGACTGGATGCTAACTCAGAAAGGGGGATATCCAATCGACAACTATTGACCTGATATTGGCTTCCTTCGACGTCCTTGCGAATGCAGTGTTTCGTAACGAAGGCCAGCAGGCAACACACCTCCTCCGGTCATATCTGATCAACAAGCTGCCGCTGCTTCTTGCAACGTTGGCAACATCAATGTATCCCCCTTTATCAGCCCAGTTTTGTATCACTGAGGCACTTAGTCAGGTTGATACTAACGCTTTTCCAACCCTATCTGCCATGTTTGATGACACAAATAACAATAACACTTTTACGGATAGTGTCCGGCAGGATTTTTGTTTTGCTTGCTGTCTACATGAATTAATTCCGGAGTCGAGCATCGAGGGATTACTTGGGGAAATTACCTATCAGAATTTACCCCAGGACGGTCGGTACGCTAAAGAGAAGCTTGTCAGGGAATGTACCAGTGATCCTGAAAGGATCCAACGATTGATTGGAGAATTGGACAATATGGATGGTAACGTTGGGGCGGTATGCCAGGCTTTAGCGGAGGTAAGTTTCTAACCCATAACACATAAAATGGCTGAAAGTTAAGAATTTCGTTAGGTTATCGGTCGTCTTTGTCACAATAAGGAGACGATGACCCTGAAGCTTCTTTGCAGTCAGCTGGCTAAGAAGCCACTATCACTAGATGTGATGCTTCTCTTCGATAGACCGATAACCATGCTGCATCCTCTATGTGAGCTACTCGATAATTGGCGATACGAGGAAGATCAAGGAGAATACCAACCTGTCTATGAGGAGTTTGGGTCAGTACTTCTTCTGGTGCTGGCGTTTGCCTACCGCTACAATCTTTCTGCCACGGATCTAGGTATTCGGTCACCAGACTCGTTTGTGGCCAAGTTGCTGGGTGTTGGCCAGCCTAACAAGCCGTTTGACGAACTAACAGACCAAGAGAAAGGACATCTTGACGGTTGGATACATGGTCTTTTTGATACCGAATCCGGCGGATTGGCAGATGAATTGTTGTCTTCGTGTCCTCCACAGGACTTCTATCTACTTGTACCCACGCTATTCCACAACATTGTTCTTGCGTTTAGCACAGGTCACCTCGACGAAGAAAGCCTCAAAACAGGTGTTGAATGTAAGTTAACATGCAATAGTCGCTTAATAGGGATGCTAACATCAAATCAGATTTGGCCAACACATTCCTACTCCCATCCCTTGTGCCAGCAGCTATACACATGTCTAATCAGCTGTGGACGGAACTGAACCACGGGCCGGAACACAAAGCAATCATCAGGATTTTGGAGTTGATCCTACTGACCAAACAGGGTTCCAGTGAAGCGCAAACGATGCTGTCCTCTGTGGTGAACATCATTGCGACGCCACTAGAGTACTCTTTGAGATCGTATCAACGCTTCGACCCGAAGTGCCAAACTGTAGAACCTCTGCTCAAGGCAATGAGAGATAATATTCGACTCTCACGAAGAACAGCTAGTGCTGCTAGCAACGAACTAGAGGCATGGGCTACTACCGCTAATGGGGGGTTTGCTGCATCCATTCGGCATACGGTACAGGGCTTTGTGGCGTGGAGTGTGCACCCAGGCTTGAACGTAATGCCTACATCGTACACGCACCGGCAAATCTTAGCTGCTTTGAAGATGCTCGGCGCAAGACGCCTATTAAACATAATCTTGGAAGAGGTGAAGCTACAGTCTGAAGCCGGTAATGGAAGTATCGCCCATGATGTGGCTACTGCCCTCGTGTGCGCTCCAGACGTAACCAACATGCCAGCACCACCTGAACTTTCACTTCTCATAGACTCGTCAAATCATCCCGTAGTACCTCCACAATTGCGGATCTCACTCCGGGCGGCGCTCAAGTCAGAAGCAGAAGACTGCAAGGCATTGCAGAAGTTGGACCCGACCATGGCCGAAATTGTCGTTCGCCTTTACCGGAAGGTTGAAGCACAAATGCTTATGCCTCCGCCCGAGACGATGCTACAAGGCGAGCTCGCTAATTTAGGCGCAGCGGCACTCGGAGACGCGTTAGCTGCCGCCGCTCAAAGCGAGGGTCTAGGCGCTGAGGATGCAAGCATGGGCTTAGACCTTGGAGGTGGTGGTAATGATATGGGCCATCTCGGCGGTCCGGGCGACTCAAGTCACCACGGCGGACTTGACTTCGGAGCCAGTGATGATATATTCAGCGGCCTTGGCGCGGGTGGAAGTGGCGCTGATCTCCTAGATAGCTGGGACATGTCTTAGTTGAAGTCACGCTTATAAGCGAAAGCATTATCCGTATAGTTATCGACTTGATTTTATTTGCGGATTATTTGTAGGCAAGCGAGGCGTTTTATGCACAAGAGGAAATCAGGTTGCATGGATTTATAAATTTCCTTTTGGATGAGGTTCGTGCGCTTGCGTTCGAGGGGCATTGAAGTGATGTCTCCAACGGAAGATAGCAGATGTTATTGCCTACCTGAATCTTATACTACAACTTTAGATGTTTTTGTCGTGTCTCCGTAGATCTTATGTACCTACGCTCCAGGCCCAGTGTACTGAGTGTAGGCGTGGATGATGTTAACTAGGTACCTACTAACCTAGGGGCTTGAGCACGCAATATAACCCCTGTATTTGGCCATTGAGGCGTCACCGCTCACCTTACTCAAATTGTAGGTGCCATTTGTGTTTTTTGGTAGTTATTATGGGGGAGATCTAACTAAGGTTAATACATTATACCGTACCGGTCCGAACCACAACGCTTTACATAAAAATGCCATCTCCACATACACGGATCTTCGTTATTGATTAAATTATGAACACCCTTCCCCTAAATTCCACTTCTTGGTCTTTGCATCGCGGCCATTGAATAGGTACAGTACCTATCTTATTACTGGCCAACATCAATCTCCCACGCAGAAATAATGCGCAGCGCGGAGATTATAGCCGCCCTGCTACAGGCGAGCGCGGTGGCAGGTAGTATCGGCCCCGGCCTCGTAGCGGCGCACCCGGGCCAGCAGGTCCCGCTCGGCTCAGCAGCACCAGTCTCGGGCCCGCACCGGCGCCAGCCCAACGTCGTGTTCATCCTCACCGATGACCAGGACGTGCACCTGGCGTCGCTGGACTACATGCCGCTGGTGAAGAAGCATCTGAGGAACGAGGGGACGTCGTTTAGTCGGCATTACGCTACGACGGCGGTGTGCTGCCCGAGTCGCGTGACGCTGTGGACGGGGAGGTTCGCGCATAATACGAATGTTACGGATGTTATTCCGCCTTATGGTATGTTTTTGAGGGGGTGGGGGATTTGTGCGGTGCTTGGAACTAACCCCCCTTATCTACGGTTTCATTATTTACCCAATCGTGTCCTGTATTCTTACTTCCAATCATAGGCGGATACCCCAAGTTCGTCGCAGAGGGCCTCAACGACAACTACTTCCCCGTGTGGCTCCAGGAGGCCGGGTACAGCACGTGGTATACCGGCAAGCTGTTCAACGCGCACACGGTCGAGAACTACAACTCGCCGGCGCCGGGCGGCTTTACGGGCTCGGTATGTGAAACCCCCAACTGCCAACGACCCCTTTACTCGTCACTTTATCTTGGATCTCATTATTCTCGATGCTCTCCCCATCTTGGACTTCAAGTAGGTATATAAGGCCATGAGCTAAACCCAGCCCAGGACTTCCTCCTGGACCCACACACCTACGATTATCTCAACAGCACGTTCCAGCGCAACGGCGAGTCCCCGCGCAGCTACGAGGGCCAGTACAGCACCGACGTGCTGGCAGAGAAAGCCTACGGCCTCCTCGACGAGGCCGTCGCAGCCGCGAAGCCGTTCTTCCTCGTCGCGGCACCAATCGCACCGCACGCCAACGTCGTGATGACGGGCAAAAAGGGGAAGAAGAACGCGGGCGGCCACGACTTCGGCGCGATCCTGTTTACGGAGCCAGTCCCCGCGGAGCGGCACAGGGGCTTGTTTAAGGGGGAGACGGTGCCGCGGACGGGGAACTTCAACCCGGAGCAGGCGTCGGGCGCGAACTGGATCCACGCCCTCCCGCAGCAGAACGCGACCAACGTCGCGTATAACGACCACTTCTACAGACAGCGCCTGCGCGCCCTGCAGGCCGTCGACGAGCTCGTCGCGGGGCTCGTCCAGCGGTTGGCGGACCATGGGATCCTGGAGGATACGTACGTGGTCTACAGCAGCGACAACGGGTTCCACATCGGGCAGCACCGGCTGCAGCCGGGGAAGAGCTGCGGGTACGAGGAGGACGTCAACGTCCCGCTGATTGTGAGGGGGCCCGGGGTGGAGAAGAATCGGACGGTCGACGGCTTGGTCACGGTGCATGCGGATCTGGCGCCGACGTTCTTCGAGTGGCTTGGTATCGAGGCGAGAGGGGACTTTGATGGCGCGGCGATACCGGTTACGAGGGAGAGGGTTGAGAGGGAGGAAGGGAAGGGGGAGAGGAGGGAGCATGCGGGGATCGAGTATTGGGGGCTTGCGTTTGGGGAGGGGATTTATGAGAGTATGTGCTTTGAACTACCTCTCACTCACCTCCGTCGCTGTTTATCTGCTTGGTGAAATGGTTCTTTTTTCAGGAGTCACGGCTAACATGGTACTTAACCAGGAAACCCCCGTGGCAATAACACGTACAAAGCCCTCCGCGTCTCAGGGCCGGGGTATAACTTGTACTACTCGGTCTGGTGCAACAACGAGCACGAGTTGTATGATATGAACGTGCGTACCTATATCCTTTCCCTCTCTCCCTCCCTCCCTCCCTCTCTCTCCAAATAGTTACTTTTTCATATCATTACCACCTCAATACTAATAAATGAACAGGTCGACCCCGGCCAACTCCACAACCTCCTCTCGCCCCCCTCCCCCCTCACCAGCACCTCCCTCCTCGCCGCAGGCCACCCCGTCGACAAAGTAGCTTCGCGCCTCGACGCGCTCCTCCTCGTCCTCAAAACCTGCAAGGGCGAGCCGTGTCGCCGCCCCTGGGCGCAGCTGCACCCGGCTGGCGACGTGAAGACGCTTGCGGATGCGTTGGATGAGCGGTTTGATGGGTTTTACGAAGCAGATGGTGGTAGTGGGAGGGTGAGGGTGGAGTATGCGTTTTGCGCTGATGGGTTCTTGAAGGATGCGGAGGGCCCGACGTGGGAGGAGGATGGGAGGGGGTATGAGTATTTGAGAGAAGGGGGTGGGAGGTGGGAGGATTGGGTGTGAGGTTAGAACTGGCAGTGTATTTATTTTCCATATTTCCGACTACCAAGCCACAACCGCCACACCCCATGTTCCACTAGCCACCACTTGCGCACAGCTCACTCAGCTCCCACATTTAAAGTTTAGTGCGCTGAACTGTTGAACAAGACAGACACAAGACGATAAGTTACAGTGGAGTGGACCAGTGCGAAGTGGATATTCTTTTTTGACGCGAATCACACGTCATTGGCCGGTTGTCGAAATCCAGGGACCCATTCTTCCAATTGAGAATTGATTTGACCAGATTGCACACAACCCATCATTTTCCCTTCGGAAGGAACACATTTACTAAGGCAAAAGCTTCCCAACTTTAATTAATCCCGAACTTGAAGCTTCCCTCCTTCTTGTTAAACTTCTTTTTTTGTTCTTGTTGTTTCTTTTTCCTCCTCCCAATTGAACCCTTTTTCTTCTTCTGCTCTCTCAAGCTTTCCCTCCAACATCCCTTCACTTTCTTGTTCTTGCCGTCCTCGTCTCTGTTGCCCAGCATGGTGGCCCTCCGATACTCTGTCCTTGCCGCTTTGGCTCTTCGCCTTGTCTCCGTCTTCGCCGCTGAGGGTGATTCCGTAGGTTTATTCTACCCGTGTAGCAATCGGCTTTGTAATGTTAAAAGGAATTGGTTGCTAACTCATGTCCCGACTTCTTCAGCCTGTCGCCGATGATGCTGGTAGTCCTACGGACATCGAGCTGAATGCCCACCTTGTCGCCACCTTCCCCGAAGCCGAGGATATCTTTGGTGTCAAGCTAGTCAATGGCCGACCCACCAAAGCTGTCATCGACATTACCAACAATGAGGATGAGCCTATCTTGGTGGCCTTCGTTGGTGGCCAGCTCTTGAATCCCAAGGATAACGGTCCCAATGCCGACCCATCGAGCGCCGTGGTTCGCAACCTGACTTCCGTCTCCTACCAGGCGTCCATTCCCGCCGGCGAGAAGCAGTCCCTTCCGTACTCCTTCATCCTCGACATGCAGCCTCAGGATGTCCGCCTGCAGCTCATGGCTGTTGTGAGCAACTCTGCCAACCAGATCTTCCAGGTCGGTGTCTATGATCATACCGTTAGCATCGTTGAGGCACCTACCAGCATCTTTGATCCTCAGATGTAAGCACCTTCTTTTCCTTGCCTTATTCACCTGGAAAGAAAAACTCACATTATATTTCACAGCATCTTCCTGTACATCTTCCTGTTGGGCGCTTTCGCTGGTACCTGCTACTTCGTGTACAAGACCTACATCGAGGCTCTCTTCCCCCAGACCAAGCGTGCCAAGCCTACTGTCACCAAGAAGGTCCGCACCGTCCCCGCCGAGAAGGAGCCTCTCTCCGGTGGCGAGGGCTCCGGCACCGGTACCGACAACAAGGGCTACGACGAGAGCTGGATCCCGTCCGACCACTTGAACCGCCCGACCGCCCGACGCGTCAAGAGTGGCGCCAGCAGCAAGTCCAAGAACAAGAACGCCGAGTAGAAAAGACGTCTTGTGAGGGACATGGATGCTCATCGCGGCTAAGCAAGCAAGGCATGATATGGTTCCGGGGGCGAAAGAGCAGGACAGAGAAAGGAGTGGTAATGCAACAAACCCGTCTTTATATTATAAAGGATTGGACAAAACGTGTATTAATTTGGTGGGAACATTCCCATGACAGGACGAGAAAAGAAAAGAATTAAATGCAAATGCAAATACAAACGCAGCCGCAAATGCGGCATCTGTAGGTTTCACTGTTACATGTAAATATGTATGTCTGTGGTGGCCTGCTACATATGTATGCACCATGCCACCTCATGTTCAATGTTGTTTGTCATGTTGAATATGAACCCGGCTGTTAATGCACTGATGTAATACATAAGGAGAGGGTATCAATGCGAACATTGAATCAATCATGGAATAGGCATTGTGTGGAGTATTCATGTCGATATGAGTGAATGAATGAATGCATGCATGTACCTATTAAACCCTTTAATGTTGCACATTGCAATATTGACTAACATCCAGGTTTATATCATGAATTCTTGAGAGTGAAATTGAATGTTAAAGTAAAAGTGAAAGTGAACCCATCATGAGCGGCTACCAAAGGCGTGTGTCTAACCTAGTATACCTAGTTACCCAACAACATGAAGGTTTGGTTTGTATATCTTCTACCTAGTAACTATGCTCGTACATGCGTAGGGAGGCTTAGACGGTAGCTCGGTCGCTTACTGTTGAGTCTCGTAATACATGTAGGCAGCTTGGGTTCCTTCACAGTGAAAGTCTAGCCTATGTACTTATAAGTGCCTAATCTAACCTAGGTATGTAGGTACATATGTATTCATTCATACATGCATGTCTACCTGAGACCATGGATGACTACTGCATGGTATACTTCGTCGTTGCTAGTTGCATAAAGCCTAGGTATTTCGGACACCAGTGATTCTTGTTTTTGTGGGAGTGCGTGGGGGTGTTTTTGTTTCTTGTATACCTAGTATGCATGCTCGTAGCCGGATATGTGCTTGAGTTGACACAAGAATTTTGTCCGATATGCTTGATTCTGGGTTAGATGGTGCTACTTACTTAGCAAGGACGTCGTGGTTTCCAAGGTTGGCATCTGCTACGTTATCATGTTGGCATGAAACCGTCTGGATCGGGTCCGAGGCTGTGATCACACTGATATCATAGGATAGATGCGCAGTGTTTATCTGGTAGCAGGAACATCTCACAGTTCAAGGTCACTGTTTCAGTGCCTTCTTCCATGCACTTTTAACTGAATCTCATGGTTCGACAAGGAGGAACAGCGTAAGGCAAGATCGGACTATGACTGTCAAGATACATCATAGGCTAAGTCGGAATCTGTTAAGCGAGATTGTGGGAAACTCGGATTCTGAGTATGTGTAATTGACATCGGGGATGTTGAGCGTAACTGGTTGGTATAGGAAAAGTTGGTCACTGTGGTGAATGTTAAATGTTCAGTATGAGACAGGGTAGGCCAGGAACTTAAGAAAGGTTCCGTGACTCTGTATGTTCATCGGGGTTTTAAGGTACAAATCGAAAGTCCTCGAGAGACAAATTGCTGATTGTCATGTGGCTGGATTCGCATCGCGGCTCTAAGCCGTTGCGCAACGTATACCAAAGCTTCGTGATACGAGGGTTCAAAGTCTGAATAAAGCATGCTGTATACTCTGTGGATCATTCGCTGTCTATTACGCTTCCCGGATTAGGAATTATGTTCAGTGACATTGTCGGATACCAGAAAAAACAAGACGTAGGTATTTGCACAAGAAGAATAGGATAAGATGATCCGTAATGTTGTGTCTCTGGCGGGATTGGATTAGTGTCGTTTGAAACCGATGATAGTTAAACCTGTGTACGGAGAGTTCCAGTGGTAGTAACAGGAAACATATGAGTGAATAATAGAGTGAGCGGTTGAGGCGACGATAATATCGAGAGCAGCAAACTCATATCCTAAGAACAGAGTGAAAACAACATACGTGGCAGAAGAAGTGTATGGAACCTTACTTCCGCGGCTTCTACACAATTAGACATCCGTTGTTGGACGAAGTGGCCGAGGCATATCTGCCTCTCCACAATCGTCATAGAAACATGTCCAGTCATACGAGGAGTCATATAAGCCCGAGTTCTCCGAATGAAACATGAGCTTCAAGGCTACCTGATATGCCTAGCAGCCAACGGCGTCTATTAGCAGTTTATCGCTCTCCGAGCTTGCTCCTTGCGGAAATGTATGCATCGTTTAGTGAGAAACCGAACTACATAACGTCTTATCGAGCTTATACAGTTCAAGGTTGTTATTTTGAAGAATCTTCAGCCCGGGGTCTAGACGGGTCGGGTACTCCCGCCTAGCAACGGGATCATGTGCTGGCTGGCTGTTACAATTTCGTCTCATGTACCTAGCAAGTCTAATCTCAGACGAGGCGTCAGGCGACTAAACCGAGGCAAATGCCTCACACCGAGACGGGCGTTGGGCGTGTATCAGTTTTGAATTCTCTGCATTATGCAAGGAGACGCGGAGTTGAAGGGTTCAGACAAGTAAGCTCAAAGATTGACCTGCGAGTAAGATAATGTTGACGTCATTGATGATGAACTCCGCTGGCAAAGGGGGGCCTTATTGATAGAGTCAGGGAGTAGGAAATCGGCGAAAGAGAAAGGCCTACTTCGGGCATACTGGAGTCAAGAGCATCTAGGAGTCTCGGAATAAGGCTTAACCGGTAGGTCTCTGGTAAAAATTACTCACACAAACCCCTCTGGTTCAGCGGACCATCGTCTCCGGCCTTTGTAGGTACGGCGGCTATTGGGATGAGAAGTTCAAATGTTGAAGACGAAAAACCAGTCAGAAGGACAACTGTGGCTTGAACGTCAAAGAAACTGAGGCATCAAGCCTGGATGTGAACCCGCACCGCACATGCATGAGGCTTTCCGCACAGCCTCTTTAGCCTCTTTAGCCTCATTGGCCCCTCTAAGCCATACTAAGTATGATGTAGCTTCATCCTAAGTATGAGGCATGATCAGCGGGGGGCGACATGGGAAAGGCGAATCGAGATCATAATGATGAAATCTGTGAAATCTGCATTGGTCCGTGATTTTGACGCAACCTTGTTC
The DNA here is from genome assembly GCF_022984875.1 of Hypoxylon fragiforme. Taxonomy (NCBI): domain Eukaryota; kingdom Fungi; phylum Ascomycota; class Sordariomycetes; order Xylariales; family Hypoxylaceae; genus Hypoxylon; species Hypoxylon fragiforme. The sequence goes on from NW_026054760.1 coordinate 696,044, forward strand.
TCCAAATCTATGTACATTGGTAAGTGCCAACTGCAAAGTGCTTCGTGCTTGCGGTTCTAGAACGGGAGCTCTCCACAAAATATTGCTCCGAAAGTCATGTTGTCATTGCGCATGTAGCTTAGCATAGATGAACCAATGATAGAGCTTGATGTCATATTTCCCCTGCAGCTCCTGGGACTTTCCTGGAGCAGAAGCTCCAAGCAAAATAGCATTTGATTGGCTAGAAGTTCCCAAAAAGGGAAACCGACAAGGGCATATGCATGTCAAGTCAGTTACCCCCCTTGTACCGACAGTACCGTACTGTATCCTTCTTTCGTACATTACTACTATGCCGTACATCCCCCACGATGGAAATCTATGGTACTATGTAGCGAATCTATGGTACAAACATATCGAACCTATTATGTAGTATCGTACCGGAATATTGAGGACCCTAGATGTTGATCATGATGAAATGCTAGGCACCCTAACCAACGAAATTGTCGAGTCAGATGAATACGGTAGTATTTGTGGTAATTTTAGATGGCAATTCACATGTCCCATATAATTGGTACTCAAGGTAGCCCCTCGGGCTTTAGATACTTGGGTACTTGATCAAAGTAGGTTCAATGCTTGATCAGACGGGCCCGAAGTTCTGTATCCCGTCTATAATAGGTGAGTGGTGATGTCAGAGTATCAGAAAATACACGCAGCCTAGTACCTATGTAACTTTCTGTATGGCAGGAGGGAATAACCGCCAAACACTTTCTGTGGAACAAAGGTTAATGGATGATGACGTCTTCTCGTAGTCCGCATGATGCACTCGGTGTTGTATTCACAGATTTATGGGTAAGCAACTTGGGCAAGGGGAAGGAACGAGAGCCAAGGTAAGGAAGGTTAGAGGCTCAACCTGGTGACAAATATTCCCCTCAACCTTCTATATAAGACTATTCATCTTCCTCCTAAATTCAACCCTTTTTTCTCCTTCATCAACAATCATATTAACAGATCAATACTACTACAATATCAACTTTTTCAAACATACAAATTACCAACCAAACTACCTTCATCATGGACAAGATTCAGAACGCCGCTAACTACGTCTCCGACACCGTCAAGGGAGCTACCAACACTGCTTCCAAGGAGGCCAACAAGGAGGTCGCCAAGGACAACAACGCCAGCATTGGCACTCGGTAAGCTTCATTCACAACCACTTTTATTATCTTTTCATGCCTTCTTACTAACATTCTCTTCAGCGCATCCGCTGCCAAGGACGCCGTTGGTGACAAGGTCGACGAGACTAAGAACAACACTTCCGCCGATGTCAACAAGGAGGCTTTCAAGCACTAAATGCTTCGTCTCTTCAACAACAACTATCAAACAAAACTCCAACAACATGATTGTACGAATGGCATGATTTGGGGGGAAACATGATTACACTTGGGCGTCTAGGAAACAGAGATTCGGGCCTTTTCCTTTGTTAAATGTGATGGCAAATGGTGACGGGCTTGATGATCTACTAGAGATCATGGCTCGAGGCAAGCTTACAATACCCCTAAGATAGTTCAGAATTCAAAGCTGCAATTCATCGTCCACTTAATATGTCTTCTGAAGTGAATCTAATACTCGTTAGAATGTGCCTTAATGTATATCTCTTGACTTAGCTTCATGTACTGCTGATATTTTTTTACAAATACATCAAACGTCCTTTCCACTTTTAAAGTACAACAACCGTTTGCCATTATGGTCAATTAGCCCCCAATTCCCCCATCATCTCCCTCCACCCCACCCTCCTCCCTCCATCACCCTCCCCATCAGCACCCTCAAAATTTGAACTAATATCGTTGTCATTTCATGGTGCAATTTGTTTGTGTGTTACTCACGTATCTTCCCGAATGCTAAAGATAGATGCTTCTGAAAGCGAAACTTTGTCCATGAACGAAAGCAGGTAATTAACGAACATCTATCATTCAACCCTGTTATCATCCGCTTATAGCAACATACCAAGGAACGTGAAGGCCATCTAGATACGAACCATCGGGAGAAGAATCAAGTCGAGCTTCCAGCGCACTTTGGAGGCTTCCGCTTTGGTATACTGAAACACATCCTCGCTGCTGGCAAACAAGTCGGCTGCATCGTCGTGGTTGGTGTTCTGGATCGCGCCTTTGATATCAGCCGTATACGCCTCCTCGACATCGGGGTCGTGCGGCGCTCTCGCGATATCCTCACGTGCAGGCGCATTCGCCGATTCCTTTTGGGTCTTTTCGGATTCAACCATAATTAATTGTGAGGCCTTTAGGACTTTTCAAGACGATTAGGGCAACGGAAACGAGGCGGGGAATTTGTTGTCTGTCTGTCTGTCTGTCTGTTGGTTAGAAGATCCCGATTTAACAGGAAGACATCTACGGACTTATGCCTTAAAAGCATATGTATATCACGAACATAGAGTAAGGATCCTGAATGTGCTTATCGTTGCTCGTCAAACGAACCGGTTGTAGAATACCAGCATCGGCCGGGGTGGCGAGGACAAACACTCCTTATCAAGTCTCATCGCATGATGATTTTCCATTGTCTAGCCCCTGACATCGCCAACATGGCCGAATTAGGCAATTTTCACAGTTGAGTCCTCGTGTCGTAGGAATCGTGTGAGAGGTTGCTCGGCTTAAACGGATCAGCCATGGCGAGTATAGGAGCGTCATGGACAGTAGATATAGCTGGTGGTTCGGCACTAATAATTGTTCTTATCATTCCATTTATCTTCGCAAATCAAATATACTGTCCACTATCTCAACTGATATAATCACCTGAGTACCTACCTAGTCGTCATGCTCATCCACTAGAACCTGCCCTCACCTACGTACCAACATGTCGTTGTTAAAGGACTACCTTACGAGCGCGGCGTGTCTTACGGCGAACAAGCAGGACCCAAAGTCCGGGCCAATATCAAATACTACACAAGACCAGGAAAACTAGCCTCCGCGTAAGTCTTGAAGCCCCTTTCCTACTCAAAATAGAAAAGAAATGCAGTTGTAATATGCAAATAGGGCTTTGATGGAGCACATCATCAAGGAGGTGTACATCCCTGCCATACACCAGTTATTACCCTAGTGGCCTAGAGGAAATGCGTGGCATTGCCGATGGCGCGGGAGTTACGCTAGAGGACATTGTGCTGCTCAACGCACGGTACGATCTTGCCAGAATCGATGAGCCCGAAGATGAGCCCAATAATGGCACTAACGGTACCAACGGCATTCACCACGACGAAGACGTGGCAAACGAATGCACAAGCGCCTTCTTCCTAAGCCAAACCACCGCAAGCGGCAACGTGTTCAACCCGCAAAACTGGGACATGTCCGCGCGCCTCTGGCTCACCGACGCCATCGTCTACCTATAAGTACACCTAGACCCGTCCTAACGCAAGCCCTCCATGTTCCTCGTGGCGGAAGCCGGGCAGCTAGGGCGGTCAGGCATGAACTCGTTCGGCACCGCCGTGACTGCGAACTCGCTCATGTCGACCGGTACCCGGGGGGCAGCAGCTGGTTCCGGCGCTCGCGGCTGCAGCAGCGGGTGCGCTCTCCTGCTGCCGGGAGGGAGATAAGCGTTGAGGGTGTGGTGCAGGCGCTGAGCGACCACCTGAGCTACACCGAGGCGCTGTGCGACCACCCGGACGACGCGCCGGTCGATGCGGTGATAAGGCATTTGCCGGGGTACCCGTTCCGCAGCTCGTCGGCGACGGTCGCGTGTGTGCTGTATAATGTGACGAAGCGCCAGGTCACGGTGTGTAAGGGCCCGCCGTGCCAGGGGGTGTTTGGGACGTTTGAGTTGGGGGGAATGGTGGAAAGGGGTGATATAGAGAATATATTTGCATTTCAGGTATTATAGTTAGGTATTTCTTTCCTTTTGATTTTGTAGATATTGTATACATTGATCAAGATCTTACTACTTATCTCAAATTTCTCCTCAGTTCCTAGATAAAAAGAGCAAGTGGAAGGAAGGAAGATAATTTACTGGATCAAATTCATCTCGAACTTTCTTACGTACCTAGGCTGTTAAGAATGTCTTGAGATGTTCCATATACCTCTCCCGTTGATCTACATGGGACATGTGCGCCGCATTATCTAGCGTAATCCACTTCGCCTTCGGAATGTGATCGAAAAACGGCTGCATCGCTACATCCTGAGCCTCATCCTGGGCGCCGTTGATCAAAAGAGTAGGCACTTTGATTCTGTGCAGTGACGGTATGCAAGTCCAGTCGCGAAGCGAGCCAGAGATGTAGAGCTCGCTTGGACCGTACCTATTGTCCGCGTTAATAGGGGATTGTGCATCTCGGAACTATTACTCACATGGTGCCGTAAGTTGTCGCATCTTTGGCAAACCAGTCCAGCGCAGCCTGAACCTCCGGCATAGGCCACGGTCTCGCAAGGCTAAGGTGTCGCTTGTAGAAAACTTCCACCGCAGCTTCGTACTCCGGGCTTGCAAAGTCCTGCTTCTCTTCCGAGCGATCGAGCACTTCCTGGATATCTTCCGAGAGCTTGTCTCGCAACGCTTTGATCCCAATTCGCCATACCTCCATGCTTGCCAGACTATTCGAAAGCACTAGACGTCGGAGAGACACCGGGCTCGGCGGCGCCGCTGCCCACTCGGCCGCGAGCATGCCGCCCCATGAGTGTCCGTATACATCGACGGGCCGATTCCTAAGACCTAGGTGGGAGAGGAGGTTGTCAAGCTCGTTCTTGAACAAGTCTGTAGACCAAAAAGCTTCGTCGCCGTTTTTCTCGGGGAGGTGCGTCGAGCGCCCGTTCCCGATTTGATCGTAGAATACCAGGGGCTTGGAGGGTGCGAGGTCGGTTAGCGGTAACAGGTACTCGTGGCATGCCCCTGGACCGCCATGTAGCACGATTAGGGGAGGTTCGGGCGACGACGCGAGGTCGCCGACGACTTTGTACCAGGTTTGGCACGGCTCGGGGAGACCTGGAATAGCAAACTGTACGGTGCCCTCCGTCATTTTTCGGGTTTGTGGCAAAAGAGGAGAAGAGAGTGTTGCGGTACGGCCGGGAATAAACCAGCCAGGTGCCTACTTGGATATTTATGTAAGCCTGCTGCCTGCAGCCTGGCTATGTTGTCGTCTGTATTGTACCTAGTACTAGGTACTGAGTGGAGACATAAGTACCTAGGTACCTAGATCTGAAGCCTTATATGTAAGGCAGCAATATCACAACCCTCACCGGCGATACCATTTCTCCTGTACCGAGTACCCTCCCCAAGGTACCTCTCGACCGAAGTTAAACTTATAGGTCCCCGGAAAGCAACATCTCTCACTCCCTGGGTGAGAACTCGGGTACCTGAGTTTTCAACCTAGGTTGGCTCAGTGGTAAGGTGCGAAAACCACCAGGGCTCCCCAGAAAGTGCGGGTTCAGAACGAAAACCACTGTGGGACGCCCGAGGGTGCGGGTTCAATCCTACCACAAACCTTTTTCTTTTTTTTTTTTTTCTACAATTCTTTTTGGAATTGAACACCACCACTTATAAAATGAAGCTATTCATACTTGACGGTCGTCCCATTTATTTATGTAAACCCCTATAATTACTATTAGCGCCGAGAACAATTATTATATATTTAGGCATCACATAACTACATTAATATCATGCACTCTTATCGTTCTATCATGCTTAAGGGGTTACCAGGGTGACCAGGGTTACTTAGTTACGCATAATTTCCGTTTCCACCTTCACCTTCTCCACTCATCTTCAATTCTCCAACTGGCCCAGACTTAACCAGACTTATTAATTAACACTTAACACTTTCTCAACACACACATGCGTGCACTGTACACACAACACAGCCTGTCTTGAACGCACGCGACCGATCATTTTGCTTATCCTCTTTATCAATTGATTTGACTCAAACTTCCAAAATGTCTTCCTTCAAGGGCTCACAACCCCCCGATCTATTCGACCAGACCACACTCGTCTCACTCGCGTCCACGCTCGCCATCCTCGGGGCCGCCTACCTCCTATCCCTCCAGGCTCTCGACCAAAAGACGTCCAACAGCCATCGCTTCCTCTTCATATGGCACGCCTTCGATGCCCTGATCCACTTCATTCTCGAGGGCAGCTTCCTCTACCACTGCTTCTTCTCTTACATGCCGCTCTCCAACGTGTCCAATCCGCTGGCCCTTGCGCCCACCGCGCATAACTTTTTGGGTTACAACAATCGCGCTTACGGCCCCCAGGCTGGTGGTAACAATCCGTTCGCGCAGCTATGGATGGTGTATGCGAAGGCTGACAGGCGATGGGCCGGGGCTGACCTGGTAAGCTACCTACCTCTCCATTCTTTTACTATGCAATATTACTCAAGTACATCCCATCACTAACGCGCCCTTCCCTAGTCCGTCATCAGCCTCGAGCTCCTCACCGTCTTCGTCGCCGGCCCTCTCGCCTGCTACATCTGCTACGGGCTCGCGAAGAAGGACCCGCGCACCAACATCCTGATGATCGTCGTCGCAACCATGGAGCTCTACGGCGGCTTCATCACCTTCTGCCCGGAGTGGCTGACCATGAACTACCACCTCAACGCGAGCAACTTCATGTACAAGTGGGTCTACCTCGTCTTCTTCAACATGCTCTGGGTCGTCATCCCCGCCTACGCCGTCTACGTCGCCGTGCTCGACATCAACGACGCGCTGGCCGTGCGGACGCGCTTGGCCGCCGCCGTCAAGACGACGGGGAGCAGCAGCCGGAAGACCCGGTGAATCCCAGTGGTGCCGCATAGACGGCTGGGCTTGGATTTGGTCAACCCGGTGACGCTGTTCACTAAGGGCTTACGCATGAGCAAACGAGCTATGGGCAATGCAATGGATAGGTAGTTTGATGTTGATGATGAAGACAAGATCGAGGCAATATTGATTGATTGATCCTCCGGTTGCGGTGCGTTACGTGTATCGGTATGTAGATGTGTGTTTATCTACACGTTACAAATATGATACCCATCTTACCTTCTACGTAGTATTTAGAGACGTGTTTATGAAATATAGATTTGGTTTCGATAATGACTGAAAGGATTTCATGTGACCTGAGTCTCACCTGATTTTCATCTTCATTAATATTTAATATTTCGGCATGTTGGTATATACTACTATGATGGAATATATCTATATACCAGGTACCTATCTAGGCCAGTGTCTCAAAAACAACTACAAGTGTATAACGAAGTCTTTATACCATGTCCCGAGACGATCCTGAACCTCCCCCCTTTTTCTCCTTTCTCCATTTCCCCCTTTTTCGAAGAAATGACTTAAAACCCCTCAACATACCTAACCTACGTATGTAGCTTACTGTCTTGCTGAACTTCATTGTACCCTCATGATACCATCTCAGCTTAGTTACCTCTGTCCAACCCCTTCAAAACCCACCTATCTATGCGTCCAACTTTCGAATACCTATATATGCCCCTTAAAGCTTCCGCCAACATCCTCTTTCTCCCCTCTTTCCTTTTTATAAAACTTCTCCTAATCATGATAACCTACATACATTACCTCGCTGGTATTGTTGCTAACACATCACGCTCACCACCATGGTCACTTATATATATAGAAGCTAACAAAAACAACGATGAACCAACCTATCGTTCACGGTTCAAAAACAATATCTATTGTTTTTTTTTTAATTTTCTTTTATTATCAATATTGTACGTATGCCTGAAACAAAGCTGGTAAACATTCACCGAAATGCCCTCACCTAGGAAACCCTAACTAGACCCATTTTGCAGCACGTTTTATATACCTAACCTTTGCACCATCCATGCCTTCAATAGCCACATCTTCAAAACCTCGCCACCGCAATGAAACCCAGGGTACCTACCTACCTACCTACCTGGTTGGTTGGCTGGTTGGTTGGTTGCCGTCGTTCGCCTGTCGCTTTTTACAATGTGGTCGACGACGAGAAACCACCTGTACTCCCGTTCCCCCCGCTCCCGCTCCCGTTCCCCCCGTTCCCATTCCCCACGTTCCCCCCGTTGCCCCCGTTCCCGTTCCCATTCCCCCCGTTCCCATTCCCATTTTGCCCACCCCCGTTCCCATCCCCCCCGTTCCCAGCGTACCCCTCCCTCGCCAACATCCACCCGAGCTCGGTCCCCGGCGCGTTCTCGCGCACCCTGTCAATCATCATATTGACGACGTGCTCGGAGTTGGGGCCCCACGCGGCGGCGGCGGTGAACAGCGCGCGCAGCTGGTGGCGCGCGTTGAGGGCGTTGCCGTGGAGGGAGGCGACCTGCTGCTCGAGGTGCTGGACCGTGTCGATGTCGAGCATGGGGTGGTCGTGGTCGTGGTTGGGCTGGGGGTTTGGCTGCTGGGGGGTTGGCTGTGGGTTGGGATTGGGGTTGGCGCCGAACGGGTTAGGGGGGTTCGCGTTGTTGTTGTCGCCGGGGTTGGCGAACGGGTTGGGGGGGTTGGCGTTGTTGGTGTCGCCGGGGTTGACGAACGGGTTAGGGGCGTTCGGGGTCCCGCCAGATGGAAGGGGGTCCCAGTGGATCTGCGCTCCGCAGCCCTGGCCCGTTTGGAACAGCACCATCAGTGGCGGTGGCAGCCCCGCCGCCGCTGCACCCCACAGCTGGTTTGGGCCTGGGTTTGGGCCTGGGTTTGGGTTTGGGCTTGGATTTGGGCCTGGGTTTGGGTTTGGGCCTGGATTTGGGCCTGGGTTTGGGTTTGGGCCTGGATTTGGGTTTGGGCTTGGATTTGGACCTGGGTTTGAGTTTGGGCCTGGGTTTGGGCCTGGGTTTGGGTTTGGGCTTGGATTTGGACCTGGGTTTGAGTTTGGGCCTGGGTTTGGGCCTGGGTTCGGGTTTGGGTTGTTGTTGTTGTTGCGGTCCCGGTCCCGGTTGCGGTTGCGGTTGCGGTTTCGGTTGTGTCGGCCGTTCCGATGCCGGTCACCGGCCGTGTTGTCGTCCCGGTCGCCGTGGCGCCGGTTTTGGCGGTGGCCGTTGCGGCGCGGTGGCATCGCTGGCCCTTCATAGCGATGATTGTTCGACCCTTGGTTGTTGCGGCCACTCATTTTTGAGGTGTTAGTTGTGTGTTTCTGATGGCTTTCTTGCCTAGGTACTTTTTTCCTTTTATCTTTAGAGATGAAGAAACTGTTGTTCAAAGCTGTCAAAAGCTGACGAGTTGTGATTCGTTTGATGATGGGAAATAAAAAAATACAGACAATACCCCGGGGTTTCTATTCCTATATACATCGCTAAACATACCGCGTATCTGAGGCCACTCATTTTGTTCGGCTATGCAGATGATATTTTCAGCTGTTTCCATACGATAGCAGCTATATACCTGTGTACCGTGTCCGACTGATTTGTTCCATAACCGAGCATTGTTTTTATCGTTATTCTCGGCACCCCCCTCCCCCCTATCCCAATGCCAGCACGATATTTCGTGGTTCTTATAATATTTCTGTAAACCATTGCCACTATCCCTCATACCCCCTTCGCTATATCGGAAGGATTCAAGTTTATACATAAATCATGAACACATACCTTCCTTACCACACGACCAACTCCAAGGTCATCCGTCCAAAATTGTATACTACCTATATATAACCCAGCCACCTATCCACCTACCCAAGACCTACCTTCTAACTTCAACAACCAAGGTCAGCTTGGGAGTTGGGCAACGGTACCTATATATGGAGGTACCTAAATCTGAGAATCCCATCCCTAAGAACAACCGTCTTATCGACTGGCAGAGTAAAAGAACAAGTTCAGTAGGGAGGTAGGTAAATAGGGGCAGCACTGTAAACTCCCACCCGCGTAGCCAGTACCATGGCCGCAGCCATTCGTACAAAAGATCACATCCCTTACAAAGAAATTGCTCATAATTTCCCTGCATTCTGCAGCTTTGGTAGACTTGTCATATTCATGACAAGCACTTGTGATAGGTACCTAGGCAAGAGATATATTGTACGATACTTATCATATTCGAACACACGGATAATCTCCACTAACAGCAGTATTAGGTACCTACCTACCTACCTAGTAGGCACTCTGTCTAAGGGGCCCCTTTCTCTTCTGGTCTGGAGCGAGTTTTATACCTGCTAGGTACAAACTGCTATCGTCATTTACGGTTTACTTCTACAAAGGTCATGAGATTGGCATATTTCACTTCACTTTACTTTATACTAATCGTTTACTGGTATAATATGTAATCAATTAATTACTAACCCCATCCCACCAGTACCTAGCGGTGATATTTCCCATCGCACCACCTAACCTTACTGTAGTAGTAATAGAAAACAGATGGGTAGAAAAGACATCGATGTCGACATTAACATCGAAGAGGATGAAGCTATTTACTTGTTGCCCCCTTATGATCGAAAGGTATTCAGCACTCAGTTTCTCACTTCCATTCTGAAGGCCACTTAATGCCTATGTCGAATGCAAGCTTTTGATCGGTTGGTCGGTTAATTGGTTGTTGGTATGGGGGTCGGGGACTGCGATTGACAGTTTCCATACTAAGATATCATATGCCTCGTGGTCGTGAACATCGTGAATTTTTCCCTGCTTGCCGCATCCCTCAACGCCGTAATTAAAAAAGTTTCCTCACAGGATGCTATTACCTATGAGCCTCAAACGTCGCCCGTTATAGAATTTCTTTCAGCTGGGCCTTCTGTTGCGGCGTTAAACTCGTCGGGAATTTCACGTTATACTTGATAATGAAGTTGCCCCGCTCGCCTGGCTTCTTCGAGATCGGCATGCCCAGTCCAGGATAAGTATCTGACGTGCCTGGGCCTGTAGGTCCGCTCTTTTCTATGTTGAGTTGCTTTTTCTCGTCAATTGTTGGCACTGTGCGTCTCCAGCCAGTCAGGGCCTCCTTCAGGTCCAGGTTGATGGTGTGATACAGGTCATCGCCGTCGCGGGTGAAGAGCGGGTGTGTTTTCTATTGGAACCATTATGTTAGTATTCGTATGATCAATCAAATCTTCTCAGATTGGGATGATAGGTAGCTTACCTCTTCGACGATGAAGTGTAGATCTTGTTTGCCGCCCTCTTCTTGGTCACCAACACCCTTGAACTTGATCTTGCTGCCCTTCTTCAAACCGGGCTTAATAGGAACTTCAAGGACCTGATCAGTAGTGGTTCTCTTGCCCGTTTCGTCAAAGGTCTTTCGCTTTATCTTCATCTTCTTTGTGGTGCCGGTGTATATTTCCTCTAAACTAAGAGGTAGGGCCCGTTCGACGGTTGTAACATCGGGTGTGGCCTCTCTTGCTCCACTAGAGAACGGGTCTCCACTGCTTGCAAAGTTGTTGCGCGTGCGGGTTCGACCACCTGAACCTCGAGGCATGCCACCACCACCCCTCGCAAAGAACGCATTGATATCGGGGTCTTCGTCTTCTCGTCCTAAGCCACTGCTACCGCGCATGAACTCGGCGAATATGCTTTCCGGGTTGCTGAAAGCAAAGGGGTTACCCCCACCATTGCCACCGGTGCTGAAGTGGAAGGTCCGAGTACCTCCACCACCACCTCCTGGCATGCCACCACCGAAATCGAAGCCTTGGAATCCACCAGGCATTCCACCTTGAGCTCCAGAAGCAAATGGATTATCAGGAGATGGCGCGGAGCCACCGCGGAGGAGGAACTCGAGCCCATATTGATCATATGTCTTTCGCTTTTCGGGGTCGGAGAGGATCTCGTAGGCTTGGGAGCACTCTTTGAACTTTTCGGAGGCGGAGGGGTTGTCCTTGTTCTTGTCGGGGTGCCATTTTAGTGCTGCCTTCCTTTTTCAGTTGTTAGTATGCTATATTGTAAGAGTTGGAGAACAGGATATAAGTAACGGGAAAGGTAAAGCAATTTAAAAAAAAAGAAAAGAAAAGAGGGCAATGCAAGTGAATGTGTGGAATATAGATGCAAGGTATGAAGTGGGGTAGACCTACCGATAACCCTTCTTGATTTCATCTTGAGTAGCATCTGGCTTGACGCCGAGCTGTTCGTAAAGTTTTGTCTCTTTCACCATTTTGAATGGTATCGAATGAGTATGTGTGATGTTGCGTTTGTAGTGAAGATTGCTAGTATGTGGGATTTAACATTCGACGGGAATTGTTGGTGTTGATGGGTCGATCGATGGTATTCTTGATCTTGAATTTTTTTTTTGTTGATGGATTGAATGCTAAGGTTTTGGGTTTGATAAAGGAAAAAAAAGAAAGAATAACAATGGAAGTTCCTTTTGTCGTTTGGTTATTTACTTAGGAATTGTGTGCAAACGCAATGAGAAGCTTTTGGGCGTCACGTACTGAACCGCCGCTTTTCTCTTTGTTGGTGGGTATGTTGGTAGAAGATTCGGGAATTGGCGACGAGTAAATGAGGGAGAGGTGGGTTTGAAGTGACGTTTTTAGTTTGGTGGACAGTGGAGGACAGTGGTGGACAGTGGAGGACAGTGGTGGACAGTGGAGGACAGTGGACAGTGGATAGTTAAGTGGAAACGATAAGCTCAAGGTAACCCAACATGTAACTGCCAAAGTAACCTACGTACCATGTACTTACCGGGGTCCCCGTGGTACATAGCTCAATGATGTACATACTAGCAGTTGCGCTGCTCACCCTGCGGCCCCTTCCATATTCCTTAACGTTAATTGTAACTTATGACCTGGTAGTCAGTGGTAGATGCCCTAGGAATGAATCCTTGAAAGGACTAATAAAAAAGCGCTGCATGTGGATGTCCTTTGATCGAAATAAGGTTACGTCAGATCAGGTGACAAGCTATCTACAGTAGTACCTCCTAGATACAACTAGACACAACTAAACACAACTACATATACACAAAGCTCGAGTATCCTAGAACCAGTGAGAAACAACCTGATCATTGGAGGTCATTCTCTGGCACTGCCACTTATCAATACTGGAATTGATTGATCAAAAAACCTGATTGGCGTACCTAGGACCTAACAATGACCAGACTTCTCGCCAGTTGGTGGCTGACTGATTACCTATGTGTTGGAAATACGACAGCGACCACAGCAACATGCCTATCCTTTATTGCTTCCTCTACTACTATACATACATCCTCCTCCCCTAATCCAATCCAAGGATGTGGGGTTAAGCGCGGGGGGGTCACGATACGGATTAAGGGACTTTGCAAAGCGGGTGTTGGGGCGATTGGATGGATGGCCGCCCGCACGAAACGAATCGTTGGTTTCTGCGTGTACATATTGCGCATATCCTAAACTACAGGTGACATGCCATAACTGATCTAATAATGAATAATTTCAAGGTATGAGAAGTGAAATACTACCATGGGCTATCCATCTCGTGATGTGTTTTCGTCAGTCTCCATTGCCGGCTGAGCAACAATGTAATGCTGTCTCACCTCGGGACTACAGTACCTATTGGAAGTACAGGATACATCTGTATGCGCAATGGTACATACATACATCAATGATTACCGTATGTAGGGTATGTGCATACAGTGATGAACTTTTCAATGTTGAGTTTGAACTTTCAATTATTAAAGTTGCTGGAACATTCCAGAAATTATAGTACTTCTAAATTGTACCCGTGTAAATGTGGATACGCATGCACTGTACCTAGTACCTATACTATTCTCACTTCGAAACGGAGTGTTACGCCCCATAAGTTGGCTGTAAAATAACATAAACTTTACGAAAAAAAATTTGCAACATGCGTTTTTTTTACAATATAATCTGCGATATCTTAATTAATTTAATTTATAAAAATGTTAAATTAATTTTATATTAAATATCTTATTATGCGTAATATAATTATATTTTTTTTATGGAAAATACGGCCGATAAAAGTATTTTAACGTTAAAAAAACGGTTTAAATCGGCACTTAAATCGATACTTTATAACACGCGTTTTTTTTATAATATAATCCACGATATTTTAATTAATTTAATTTGTAAAATTGTTAAATTAATTTTATATTAAATATCTTATTATACGTAATATAACCGTATTTTTTTTATGGAAAATCCGGCCGATAAAAGCACTTTAATGTTAAAAAAGCGGTTTAAATTAACGTTTAAATCGGCATTTAAATCGATATTTTAAAAAAATAACTAACCTTTTATATTAAAAGCTTAACTATTAAGTAAACTACGTTTTTCTTTAAAAAGGATATATATCGATAAATCTTTTAATAAGAATTTTATTATATCGCTTTAAATAATGTTTTTTAAATAAACAGCCTTTAAAATATAAAGTAAAAATACTTAAAACATTAATACTTATATAAAAGTAATAATAAAATAATATATTATAATTATTAAAAAGCTTGCCGTTAGGAAGTTTATTATTAAAAAGTTTGCCGTTAAAAAGCTTATTATTAAAAAGGTTATTATTAAAAAGTTTATTACGAGAAAGCTTATAATTATTAAAGTAATTAAAAAAAAAATATTTTAATAAAAAAGGTTAAAAACATTAAAGTTATTAACGAAATAAGCGATAAAACGGGAGATAATAATATATTTATTAATATTATTACTTATAAAAAAGAAAAAAAAAAGCTAAAAATTAAAAAAGTTAAAAAGAATTTTAAACGTATTTTTATATAAATAAAGTTAACCTTTAAAACCTTCTCTTTTATAAGTTAAATTAAGCTTATTAAAAAGTTTAATAAAATATATTTATTATTTATTAAATAACGTGTAATTTAAGTCGATAATATATTTAATTTATTTATATAAATTAATTTATATTAACGAAAATTTTACAATATTAATTTATATAATAATATTAAATATAAAGTTATTAGCTTTATATTTAAATAATTAAAATAAAATTATAAATAATTATTTTTTTATATAAAAGTTTTAATAAGTAAAAAATTATAAATTTATATTAGTTTTATATATTAAAATATTTACGTATTTATTTAATATTATTTATACGACGATATAAATGAAAATATTATTTAAAAGGCTTTTAATTTAATAAGGCTTCCTTTTTATATAACGTTAACCTATTTTTTTAAACTTAAAATTAAATAAAAAACACTTTTAATTTCGATAATAATATTTACATATTAAGGGGTATTATCTTTAAATCGATTTACTTTTATAAAGAAAAGTATATATATACCTTAAATAATAATAACACCTTAAATATAATTAAGTTATAAACGTAATATATTTAATCGTACTTTTATTATTATTATTAAAATAACTTTTTATAAAATAACCGTTACTCCTACCACATAAAATAAAATTAAACATCCATTTATACTTACTTTTAATATATAAAAAGCTTATAATAAGCATTGGAATATATATAAAATACTTTAATAAATAATTATTTATTAAAAAGGAAAAAAATATAAAAATTATATTAAATAATCACTATAATATTATTAAATTAAAAATAATATTTTTTATTATACGTTACTCTTTAATTAAATTTATAAATAATTTAAAAATATTTATTACGGCAAAAACACCTATTATAACCCTCTTTAATGGTTAATAATAAACTTTATAAAAAAAAAGCAGTTAAAAACAATTAAAAAAACTAGGTTTAACATTATTAATAAATAATAATAAAAAGGTGATTTTTTTACTTAATTAAGTTTTTAAACTTTTAAAAGAAAGTATAAATATATAAACATTAATATTAATTTTAATAACATCGAAAATATTATTATTCACACTTATAACCATATAAAAAAAAACTTATTAAAAAAGTTTATTAAAATAATACCTTATTTTTAATTTAATATAATTAAAACTATCTTATTTAACTATTAAAACTCGGAATTAATAAATTTATTACCATTTTTACCTTTAAAGATATTATTATTATAATACATTTCTTTAATAATTTTACCGATTAAGAGCTTTTTTTTATCGATTTTAAAATTAATTAATAATAAAACGTTATTTAAAAACCTTATAAAAGGTTTTAACTACACGATTAACGATTTATAAAATATTAGGAAATTATATAAAACTTTTCTCGCAAAAAATATTTAAGTTATTATTATTTATCACCTTAATAATTAATAATTTATAAATAAAAAAATATCATATATTATATATAAATAACTACACTTTTTTATTAAATAATTCTTAAAAATTAAAAAAATGTTAGTTAATATATTAAATATAAAACCATTTAAAACTTAAAAAGCATTACGTATAAAATCCGTATTAACGTTAACGTCGTTTTTATTACGTAAAACTATTAACTTTAATCGTTTATATAACACATTATAACACTTTTAAGCTTTTAATATATTTATTTACTTTTTAATAATAATATATAATTTATTAATTTACGTATAATTGTTTTAAATATTTTTAATTTCTATTAATTATTACCGCTATTATTATTATTATATAAATCGTTAAAAGATTTTAATAATACATATATATAAAAACGTTATAAATATTTAAAAAAAAGGGGGTGTTTTTTTTATTTTATATATTATATAAATTTATTTTATTTATTATATTAATAAATTATATCTTATTTTTAACCGTTTAAAGAATCCCTTAATTTAATTTTTTTATTAATTAACCTTGTTTATATAATTATTAAGAAAATTAATAAAGTTATTTTTAATAAAAAAGTCCTTTATTTTCCACCAGTTTTAACGACGTATTAACTTTTTTAATAGTTTAAATCATGCTTTAATAAGGTTAAAATTAAGTGAATATAACGGCAAATATTATAACTTTACTTCGAAACTTTTAATTAAGTTATAAATCTTTTATAAGTAATAAAAAATTACGTTATTTATTATTAAAATAAACCGGGGATTTAAAAAAGGAAATATTTATAATAAAATACGATTTTTTAATTATTTTATAAATTCGATTAAGTTTATTAAGCTTTAATAAACGAAGTTATTAATTATCTCATTTATAATTATAACCGGTAAAAGGTTAAACCTTACCCTTTTTTTTAAAAGTTTAAAAATAATAAAAAATTATCTTTTTAAAGCTTAATCGTATTAGTAATAAATAACACGTTTATTAACTTTAAACTTATCCACAAATATAAATATATTAAAAGTAAATTTATTAATTATTAATAAATATATACATATAATAAATTAAATAACAAATAAAGCAAGAATAATAAGATAAAACTGGTGTAATATTAATATTTAAAAAGGGAGGTTTAAATTTAAAAGTAAAAAAAAGATTTAACCTTTTATATAATTTAAATTATATAAATACCTCTTCTAGTTATGTACGTACCGCATTAATACGTACCTTTATCATATAACCATTACTTATTTTATTTTCTTTTCACGATTAATTAATTACAAATGTTATGTTTACCTTATGCTTAACCCATCTTTTTAGTCGTAGATTAATTTAATTAACCTTTATTAACATCCTTATAACCTTGTTTAGAAATACCTTAATTATAACATCGGCTAGATTATAATTGCTTTAAATTTAATAGATATTATTTATCTCTTAATTCTTATAAAATTATCGAAAAGTTATTAAATCGATTATTAATTGTTTCTTATTTATACTTCCTATTTAAACCAAATATTAATATAACGAAAAAAAGTTAATATAAAGCATAAAAGGAATTTTAAGGAACGATAGCTGTTCCAAAATAATATTAAAAATATAATAAATAATATAGCTAACGTTAAAGCTTTAAACTATCTTATAGATTTCATTAATTAATACATTACGTATAATTCGTTTATATTTAATAAATAATTAATAAATAATGTTTCCGATAATTTGTATTTTATTATTTTAATTAATAATTTATTTAATTCTTAAAATAATAATATAATTAATTTATAAGTTGAAGTCTTAATTATTCGCAAATAATTTGTTAATAAAAATATATAAACGTAGATTTTAAGGCTTAAGGTTAATATAATTAAGCCTTTAATCTTTATTATTTAATTATTATTTAATTTTAACATTTAACGCTTTTACTTTTTTAAGCCTTAATTATAAATATTAGGCCGTTATTAAATAATTAAAGGCTGTTTTGGGTTGGTAAATTAATAAAATATACGCTTCCTAAGCTTTTTATTTAATAAATCTTTTAATTATATCTAAGGCCTTAAGATTTAAAAAGTTAAGCTTCTTAACTTATCCTTTTTGTATGGTAAAAACATCGTAACCTTTTTTGTAAACTATAATTTTTAAACCGTTAAAATCTTCTATTCCCTTATTTAAGATTTTTTAAGATTGTATCTTAATACTTACCTTTATAAATGCCTTATCTTTAATGGTAAGAAATTTATTTATATCGACGTTAAAAATGTCGTTTGTTTAAAAACTGGTAAGTTTAAAAAGGTTTAATTATATTATTAGCAAACATAAATTAAACGCTAATAATTTCATATGTAACTATTATTAATAATGTCGTAAATAAATTTCAAATTAATAAATTCCTAATTTAATAAAACTATATAATGATTTTATAATTTGTAGTAACGTTTTTTTAAGATATTTTTCTTTAAATTTAACCGGTAAACATATCAAAATCATTTATTTTATTAACGTAACTGATTAAATATAAGTTATCGTAATATCTCTTATTATAACCTTTATTCCTCGATAATATAATATAAATATTAAGGTAAATATTATTTGTTAATTAATTTTTTAAATTGTAAGGATATACGTTATAATAAATTCCTTATCGAAGTTATCGTAATTTTAAACTATTAATCGTAATTTCTTATAAAAAGTAAAGATATTTTTATTTTTAATTTTTTAAACCATTTGTAATTTAAAAATAATTACGCTTTAATAGGTTATTAGGTTATATATTTTAGATTAAAAAATATCTTTTATAAATAAAGTGTTTAATTCTTTTATATTTAAAGCCTTATATAATTTACTTAAGATAATAATCTTACCATTTACTCGTAATTTAAATATTAAAATAAAGTTATCTTTTTCCTTTACTAAAAGATATAGGCTTGTAACGTAAAAAAGGTTATTAGCAATCATAAAATCTTCTTTAAGGACAATAATATAATCGTTAAGATTAAAAATTAACTTTGGTAATTATATTTTAAACTTTTTTAATAATATTAAAAACTTTTTTGGTTAAATATAAAATTTAATATAAATATTTTTAAATATTAACGTATTATTTAAAACGTTAAAAACGATTATAACGTCCTTATTTATAACGGTAATAACCTTATATAGTCCTTTTTATCCATTTTTTTCCTTATAAACGAATATATTATTACTTATAAGAAATAACATAAAAAGTATTTTTTAAATGTTAAAGTTATTTCTTATATTTAAAATATCTTTAATTAATTATTGTGCCTTTAATTTCTTAATTTTTATTATTGCTTTTTAAACGGTTTAAACTTTTTAAATCTACGTTAAAATTAATGATAAATTTATATTAATTTTTAAATATGCGTTAAAAATTAAAAAGGTAAAAATAAAATTGTTAAAATTAGTTATATCGTTTATTATTTTAACCGCTATTTAAAGTCGAAATATCTTTAACCTTAATCTTTAAAATTTTTTGCTTATAATTTCATAAGCTCTTTTTATAAAACTATAATATTCCTCAACCTTACTAATTAATTAATATACTTCCACGAAAACTTAATAATAGATAATTTTTACGATATAAGTTTTATTTTTAAATTTAACGTTATTAAAATTCGTACCGATATTATATATAATAATATCTGATAAATTAAAATATATATCGATTTAATATTATCTTAACATTTTTTAAATTTCTTTAGCGAAAAGATTTTTTATAAAACGTACTACTTAAAAACCTATAATTATATTAATGATATAAAAAATAAATTATTTATTTAAATATATAATATCGACGATTATTTTATAATTAAAGTCTATATTAAAATCTTTTAAATTAAACTTAAATTTTTAAAAAATATTGTTTTTAATTTGGTAATAATAATAAAATTTATTAATTTTTTTAATATTATTAATCTTGACGTTATAATTAGCCTTATTTAATAAATTATATAATTTATTAACTAATAAATAACTAAAACGAATATATAAACGTCGTAATTTTGTTTTTGTAAAAAATATAATATTTTTAAAATAAAATCATAAATATCCTCATTTATAGATAACGTTAATAATAATATCGTCTTTATAAACTAATTAATTAATAACATTATTAAAATATATTTCTAATTGATTTATATTTTTTAGCGATAAAAGAAATGAAATGTCGATATTTATAACATAGAAATTAATATAGTTAAAGAAAATGTCGATAATAATTATCTCGAAAGATTTTATTAATTATTTGTTTTTAAAACGAATTTAAGCTTTTTTTACGTAGGATTTATTTATCGTAACTCGTTTATCGAAATGTTCCTTAATAAAAATTAAACATTATCTTTTTCCGACCGTAAATACTTAAACGGCATTTATATTAAATATAATACCTTAAAAAACATCTTTTATATATCGGTTTAAAAAGAAAATATTATCGGTTATTGCTACGTTTAAAAAAAGACAGGCAATTATGTAATATTAAAAAATTTAATTGAATAAATAAGCAATAATTAAAAAAAAGTTGTTATTATTATTATAATTTACTTCTAATATTACCGCTTCGTTTTTTTATTCCGCTTTTAAACTAAAATTATTAAATCTTTTATAATCTGCTAAAAATGTTACGTAATTCTTAATTAATAAGTTACGTTTACTCTTTTATTCCTTTTTAACCTTTTTTCGTTTATACTTAAAATATTTAATAAATTAATAACTTTTCTTCTTATAAACTTAACATTTACGTTTTTATGATTTAGAAGATTTTTTAACATTATATTTACCACCCTTATTTATTTTATAATATTTACGATTTATATAAAATTAAACGTTTTTTTTTTTATCATCGTTATTATTAATACACTTATAATTGTTTAATTTAACTATCTTAAAAATTTTATAAGTTTTAATTAACGCTTAAAATTTACTAATTAAATCTTTAAATTTTAATAATAATTCAAATAAAATATATTATAGTTAAAATATAATATGGTAGACGCGATAAATAAATATAATAAATTATTATTTTTTTTTAAATTTAGGGTTAAACGTTTGTTAATATAAAAAAAGCTTATCGAAAAAAACTTATAACATTTTTAAGTTATTTTTCCCTACATTTTTTTTGTTATTTTTAACATTAAAAAACGTTGTTATAATTTAATTATAATAATACTAGATCTTATTTTATTTAATATTAAAATGTTGTTTTATAATTAAATACATATCCGTAAAAATCTAATAATATAAGATATTATAAAAAAAATATAAGGTTACCCTTTTTATAAAAATTATAAAAAATATAACATAAAATTACGTTTATTATATTTTTACCATATAATAAATATTAAGGAAAAATCGAAACTTATTTTCGAAAATATCATATAACTTACCTGTATAATTATTTTTATTATTTTAGGTTTTTTTAAAATGGCTAATAATAATTGGTAAATATATTTTATTAAAAATTCGTATAAAAGAAATATTATAATAAATAATGTTTTTTTAATTATCGATAAGCATTTATACTTGCCATTATTAATTAAATATCGATAAAAATAATAGTATCGTTTAAAAGGAAAAACTTAAGTTTCTACCAAAATAATTTACTCCTCTTAGTATAAATTTTAAAAATAATGTTAAAAATATAAACGGATTTTTTAATAACGGTTTAAAAAGTCTTATACCATTTCCTAAAGCCACTTAACTACCTTATAACTACCTTTCTTAATCACTTTAACCAAATTTTTGCTATAAAATGTTATTATATAAAAACTTAAATAAAAGATTTTTAAGATTTAACGGCTATAAAAAAGATATTAAAAATAATACTAATCTTTAAAATTACGGAAATGGTTAAAATAAATTAAAAAATCCAGCCCTAATAAATGCTTAAATAAAAGGAAATAAACCATCACCTATTCGTTAAATAAGATTTAATAATTATAAAACTAGATTCTATAATTAGCTAAAAAAGGAAAAAAATAAATAAAACCTTAAAAAGAAGTTGTTAAAATCACGAGGAAATTAAAATAAAAAAAGTAGCAAGTTTAAAAACGGTCGTTTTCTTAAAATAAAGAAAAATGCAATAAAAATAATAAATTAAGCAGGATTTTAAGACGTTTATAATGTTTGTACCAACGATTACCTTAACTGCTATACTTTAAAAATAACCGGACTTAATTTCGTTTAATACATAAATACCTTTTAAATTAACGTATTAAGCTATTTTATCTAAGCTTATATTAGATTTTAGGAATGTTAATATAATAACCTTTATATATTTACTAAATTAACCAACCTTTCCACGTAATTATCGTTACTTTTACCCATATAAATCCCTCATTACATAAATACATTTCGTAACGCCGTTCGTAACACCCTTAACATTCCACTAAAATCATTTAAATAGAATATGTCGAAATATCTTTTATATTTTTTAAATATTTCTTCTGTTATGCAAACGTAGTTGGCATTTTTATCGGTTATTTCGAAATTAGTAAAAGCTAATAATACCTAAATATTCTTCTACTCCTAAGTAGCAAATAATAATATTTCGTTTTACTTAATAACCTTTAAAGTAAATTATTACTTTAATAATATTATTTTGTTAAGAATAAAATTTAATAACTTATATAACTCGTTCATATCTTTTTAAATAATAAAATTAATATCGATATTATAACCTTTAAATTATAACTAAGGCACCGAAAATAATACCGATCTTTTTAAAATAACCATTGTAATAATAATTAATGTAGGCAAATTTAAAAAAAAAGAAAAATATAAATCGGTATTATTATATAACGATAAAAATCTAAAACGGTTAAATAAGGCAAAATTATATTTTATTATAAATAAAATATAAACGTTAGAAAAATAATTATTAATATCGCTTATATTATTATAATAAAATCTTTTAAATTGTCACAATA
Organism: Hypoxylon fragiforme; assembly: GCF_022984875.1. Taxonomy (NCBI): domain Eukaryota; kingdom Fungi; phylum Ascomycota; class Sordariomycetes; order Xylariales; family Hypoxylaceae; genus Hypoxylon; species Hypoxylon fragiforme. Next base: position 718,951 of record NW_026054760.1, read on the forward strand.
ATAACTTTTCTAACTTTATTAATTTATGTTATTAATAGTTTAATAATATTAATTAATATTAATAAATACGTATATATAATAAATTAAATAACAAATAAAGTAAAAATAATAAAGTAAAATTAGTATAATATTAATATTTAAAGAAAAAAGTTTAAATTTAAAAGTAAAAAGGAGATTTAACCCTTTATATAATTTAAGTTATATAAGTACCTCCTTTAGCTATATATGTACTACATTAGTACGTACCCTTATCATATAACCACCATTAATTTAATATAAATAAAAGGCTTATTACCTTTTATTTTTTTAAATAGCGTTAATTTATATTATTTTATAAGTATAATTTATTTATTTTAAATATTTATAAATTATAAATTTAATAATATATATATCGTAAGTTTTAATAAGGAATTATTATATTTTATTAAGATATAAATCGAAATAATACGTTAACTCTTTAATTAATTTTTATTAAATATCTAATTAATTAAGTTATTAAAATATAATAAATTAATATAATATATAAATATATTTTTAACGCTTATAATAATAATTAAAAAGCGTTATATCGTAAATTAAATTATTTAAAATTTAATAAATTATTAATAACTTTTATTTTTTTCTTATATCGTTAAATGGTTTAAACATTATAATTAAACCGGTTAATTAATTATTAATTTAATTAATTTTCGGTTATTATTATAATTTTTAAGTTTTAACGTTAAATAATAATAAAATAACGTTTAATAAAATGTTTAAATAAGTTTATTTTATATTAAAATATTTACATAATAATTATATTTTTTTTTAAGGTATATTTATAATTTTGCGAAATTAATTAGTTAAGATATCGTGGATTATAATGCGAAAAAACGCGTGTTATAAAGTATTAATTTAAGTGTCGATTTAAATCGTTTTTTTAACGTTAAAGTGCTTTTATCGATTATATTTTCTATAAAAAAATATAATTATATTACACATAATAAAGATATTTAATATAAGATTAATTTGACATTTTTGCGAATTAAATTAATTAAGATATCATAGATTATATTATAAAAAAAATACGTGTTATTAGTAAAACTTTACTAAGGAGGGACGAGTTAAATGTAAAGTTTTACTTAATAAAATCGTGTAATGGAGCCGTGCCTATAAGTGAAAATTTCAAGCTCGGACTTTGTTTCCCGCAGAAACTGATAAGATAAGGAGCTGAGCCTCCACAGCCTCAATTCAGCCACTTTCTATTTAATTCCATTGATAAGATAAGCTCAGCCTCCACAGCCTTAAATCAGCCACTTTCCATTCAATTCCATCCATTCAGTTCCATTCTTAATAATCAAAGCTGACTAATCCAATCCATCTTTTCTAATTCTTCCATTCCAACTTCTTCTTTTCAACTTTTTTCCATTCAATCCATTTAATCCATTTGATCCATTTGATCCATTTGATCCATTTAATCCATCTTATTAATCATCTTCAACACCACTACCTAAATCAAATACTTCAAGAAATATTTGAAATAATTGATTTACATGGTGGTGTTGAAGGTGGTGTGGAAGGTGGTTTGCTGGATTTGGGGGCTGAAAAGCGATGCACCCAATCAATCAATCAACAGCTTGAAAAGTTGGCTCCAAACGTTTCACTTTTTACTAGCGGCTCAATAGGTCCAGATTTGAGCCAACAGGATGGCTTCAATTTCAATAGGCTTACTAGCGCTTAGTTTGCCTGACTGTTTGCCTTGGATGGTTGGGGTACGTACTGATGGAGCGTGCTCTAGACCGGTCTATATAAGGGCTCTCAACCCCCAAGCTGTTGTAATCCTTTTCTTCCTCCTTTCAACCACTTTTCAGGTTTCAAGGGCTTTCAAGAGCTTTTCAAGAGCTTTTCAAGAGCTTTTCAAGAGCCACACAGCCCCAACCCAGTTGATCTATTCAATTAATGGCTGATACACCCATTCCGAGGCGGGTCGGCCGGCCCCGGAATGCTGCGCTGCCGCCGCCGCTGCCGTGACCTGCTCCAGGAGAGCTTTCGGAGCTTCCTGGAGGGTTTATCCCTGACGCTAACATGTACCATCAGCCGTAAATCCCCCCTGGGGCAGTCCCATCGCCGCAAGCGGTTCCCAAATACAGCCGGCCTCCGACAACCGGCTTTCCTCCGAACCTCCCTCCCATACTCCGATAAATCCCCCCAATCCGACAATTTCTCCCCATCCGGCCGAGCCGATTCCAGCCCTAATACCAGTAAGTCCCGGCGCATGGGTTGATCTAGGCTTAGTAGATGGGGCCACTTGGTATTCTCAACAATATCATGTGGCCTGGAGGTATGTATAATTTACTCTTTTCACGTGTGAGTCCGGTCCGTCCATTACGCCGGTATTCCGACCGTCACGTGAGTACCACGTAATCCATGCCAAAGGATCCCGTCGTCACTCGCGTGAGTATTATGTAATCGGTGTCTGATGTGAAAGGAACTTACCGTCACGTGATTGTTATGTAACTATTGCCTTACGTGAAAGAAAGTGCCCACCCAAACTGGCCAATGCCTGGCTTTTAATTGGGTTAAACCATTGGGTGATTTAAACCTGTTTTTCTTCTTTTCGAGCGGAGCGAGCAGCACTCCGCAGGAGCCGCCGGAGGCATGATTAAATGTTTAGTATTTAAAAAAAAAAAAAAAAATTTTTAATAAATGAATAGTACTTAAAATCAAAATTGTTGCGGAGCGACGATTTTCCAGATATCAAATTAGTAAAGTTTTACTAATTTAAATTGCTTGCAATTTGCCGGGTATTTTAAATTTTTTTTCGTAAAGTTTATATTGTTTTGCAGCCAACTTGTGGGGCGCGACACTCCGTTTCGAAGTGAGAATACTAGGTAAACATGCTTCCAGTCAATACATTTAATCTACATTGATCGAGCAATATATCGGAATCTGGTATAGATGCTTAAACTTATCAGGCACATGGTTTGAATACAAGTTGATACAATCATTGATGTTGGCGTTCTTTTAATCTGCCAAGATATGTATAAATATTCTTCTTAAGGTACAATACATAGTACATATAGGTCTTCAACCCCTTTTCCAACTTGTAGGATCCGTAACACAACGAACTATTGCTTGCATACATATAGATAGTACTTGGTATATAGGTTATTTATCTACCCTAGTAGGCAGACTCATCTTTCATTCGTGTTGGTTTCGTATTGGTTTTATTTTCTGACCTTGGGGGTATCATGAAAAGTCCATCGATGCTACTACTTATTATACACGGCCTCTGGAAGGACATATGATTCGTAGAGGCTAGAGGCAAAGGCCATAAACCTCAACCTCGCAACCTCAAAAAAAAGCAAGTTACGCATTTAAGGTAATGCGTATCATATACACCATACCCTTCTCTGTAATCGAAACCCCAACCAGCCTGCTCGACCAATGCCTTCCGTGGAATATCCTTATCCTTAGCCATGCACACCTTACTATCTCATAACTCAATAATTCATAACCTAGGTAGGATTCAGACTGTACTCATCTGGGAATGCGTCCATTCATTTATCGGTTTGATTATCCTTCGTGATGTTCTGCATCCAAGTCTACATCCATCATGTCACCAATACTACTCTGAGAGGCAATATTGCTGGGACGAATCAGAAATGGTGTAGAACCAGTAGCGAGTTCCTGCATCTCGGGCGGTTTAGATGAGGGTGTGCCGACGTCCAAAGTCTGCGTCTCTTCCATGCTGCCATGATCAACGTCGGGCTTCTTTTCCCAAGAAGAATTTTCCAATCCTGGTTCCTGTTGCTTCGTGCTCCATAGTCCTACGCCAATAGCGGAGTCATCATTATTATTAGAAAGGATGTCGCTATGAACGTATTCACTGGCAGATCCACTTGATGGCTGATAGCTGTGAAATTCATCGTGCTCATTGAAAGCCAGATTAACATCGCTTAAGCCGTCACGGGAGCTGGCATGAGTTGCCACTGACGAATTGCCATGTCTTCGATTGCAATACTCAGAGCCTGGGATATGAGCGAGATTTTCACCCGTTAGACCTGATGGCGCAGTTAAGTTGATCTGGGATGGCTGATCTTGATTTTGGGCCTGATTTGGGCCTTCGGTCTGTTCTTTCGCCAGCTCCTGCTGAAACGATCGATTGTCGGCTCGCACAAACATCTACGTACCAAGGTGTCAGTACAGATATAATCGGAATGAATAAGTGGCTTACCCGCAAAGCATCTGATAATGGTAGAGGGTTGGTCTCCATAGCAGCCTCAGAAGCATAGACGAGGATGGGGAACTTAGACTCAGTCCCAGCCGCATGGAGCACGTCTTCTAGAATTGCTTTCTGTAATACCTGTTAGTCGGAAGGTAAGCTACGGTTCTTCGCGTATACAAACCTCGGGTTTGGCCGGAGAAGCACCACCGGAGGTGAACCCAATTTTCCACCATTGATCTTCGGGCTCGGACACTCCTTCAGTGTCCGTCGAATTGGCGCCTCGCCGGACACAAACATACGCCAATTCATTTGTGAGCGCAACACCTCTCAGGGAGTATTTATGAGTAGGGTTCCAATACTCTGGATGGTACGCAGGAGTTGAACGAAACACGAATTCATCGTCATCAACTTCGTGTTCCTGGCATGTTAAACGTTTGGTAATAACCTTCATAGAATGGTAGTATGTCTCCTTAGCATCGTCAAACTCTACCATACTATTAGAATGAACGGAATTTATCGAAACAAGGGATTTTATGCAATAGCTTACCGGCCAAGTCTTTCTCCAATTCATTGAGTTTGTCGTGGCAATCACCTACGATGGCTTGCCATGTTTTTATCGCCTCCTCCTCTTGGGGAAGGAATGTGTAGGGGCCGCTCCAAGTGTGAATGTCAAGAAGATCGTCGAGACTAAGTTCGATGTCCTTTTCTATTCCCTCATAATAATGGCGCCACTGTGCAGTCCTGGTTTGGCGTCTTATTAATTCTTCGGCATACCGGATCATTCCCTTCAGGCAAGAAAAGAGGTCATGTGGGCCATTCGCAAGTCCATTTACAATATGACAGCGTTGGCCATGGCATCGTATTCGGTCCGCCCTGAGTAAGTCATACAACCGCAATTGTTTCTTGATATGACGCATATGAGTCTGCAACTTCAAAGCCAACTCTTTTCGTTCCCTCAAGTAGCGATCCGCGTAAAACACGGCCGGTATCTCACAGGGCTTTACTAAGCCGGTACCGCTCAGCCGAACCGTCAAGACCTCTGCAGCTTTAGTCAAAACAGCATAGCTAGCATCTTCTGGGAAAGTGTGATCAAGTGTTAACGCATGTGTCCAGAGCAAATGGTCGATAGCGTCGTAAAAGGTGTTTACCCAGCCGTATTGTTCATAGTCTAGTTGCACATCTAGAAACACAAACGGCGAGTCCCGCTCATCATCCAGAAAGTTGTCGTCATCACCTTCTGGCTGAGGCGATTCACCCTGTGGCGATGCGCACGGCAATATCGTGCCAACGCTTGTTAGGGGGCCAATATCGCAGGCTGGATTGTTCTTAACTTCGTCCTTTAGTGCCTCGAAAAGTCGTTCTTCAACATCAGGGAGCCAGGTTCCAAAGCTCGGGTCGATTGCCTTAGTATCGATAAGTCCATCGGCAGTTCCGTAACTTCGTTCTGTTTGGTCGAGGAATGCCATCAGACGATGAAGCTCCTCTGTAAACTCGGGATGTGCGTCATCGCCCCAAATTGTCTCTCCTCTCGCCATTGCAGCCAGGTGCTCATGTTTTAGAATCGGTTGACCCTTCCACCATTCCGTATTGTGCCCATAGTTTTTCGCTGGCTGTCCGCATTGGACAAGGACGTTTCTAACGAGCGGTATCTTGTGGAGAATGGACAACAAATAGCCGACTCGGTGGTCTCTGGTCTGTCGGAGAAACGAAGGAGCTTCATCATCACGTTTTCTAGCGGATGGATTCGGCTCAGCCTTTACAGGATCAGCGGTTGCTTTAGTAGGGATCATAGCCCATTGTTCCGTCTCGTAGTCGGGCCGATTTGCTGGACCAAAGTATGTAAGGTTCGTTTCGTTATCGACAATACCAGACTCTTGGAGTTGAATTCCAGACTGGGCGGCAGATTCGGCTAACGCTCGCTCCAGGTTGGCATCCTCTTCTGCAGCATTGGCTGGTGCACCTATAGGGTATCTATCAGCTCCAATACCAAGTGAACACAGGAGTAATACCTGCGGCCTGGTCTGTAGTCTAATTTTATCTTCTTACCAAAAGGTGAAGGGTTATTGGCTCGTGACGGTGGTCTCGTTGGTGCAGCATTGTTCGAGTAGTTATGAGGCGGAAGCTCGTCGGGGCCTTGAATATTGAAAGCTACCAACAGACTTTAGCAAAGCAAGGCCATACCAGAAACTAATCATACATACATATCCCTGGATCATTGGACTCGCCATGGCGATCCGTGCTAAACTGCGACTCGTCCCATTTATACTTTGGTGGAATTAACAAGCAAATAACGATGAGTAAGAGGTAGGGTAATTAGATACCTTCTGGCTGGTGGGATCTTCGAGGTGCTCCTCGATGGCTCGTTGGAGGTCGTTGTTATTCGCCTACATGAACACCAGTCACTTATATTAGCATTGGATATAGCATCAACAGAACTCGTAAATGGGTAATGTGTTGATCGCATTCAAGTATATCGCATCAAGTACCTTCAACCGCGTGATAGCTTCGTCCCAAGATAGCCCAGTGATGTCACAAAACATAGTTATGGCATCTTCTGTAGGGTTATTTGAGGTCGCCATCTTGAAGACGTACGTACACGAACCCCTGTGATGTAAAGATTTTTGAATATTTATCGGTGAAGCATGGAAGCTCGAAGCTTGAGGCGGTTCGTTTTTTGTTTTCGTAAAATCGTGATGTAGGAAGTGGCGTAAAAGACAAGCTGGAAGGCAACAATAGAAGAGCTACTGGATGTATGTAAGGGTACCGTAAAGCGATGTTGCAGGAACCAATCTCTATGTTTGAGGTGCCTCAGGCAGCAAAGGAAGACAACAGCGGATGAAAATAAAAACAAGAAGGATACCTACCTACGTAGGTAGGTAGGTGTATATTTCATACAACAAACAGTCCTAAAAGTTAGGTAACGCAGAATCGTCGACGTTGCTTGTGATTTTTGAGCGGGAAGCCCTTTTTTTTCACTGGGACTGGAAGCTTTAAGGCTTAGCTAATAAGGTGGGATGCCGCTTTCCTACTTCAAATGTTCCAACTTTGGGCCAACCTTGTCTGTTTCCCAGGTTCAATGTTGTCTGCCAAGTGCATACAATGATGTACCTAGGGTAGTACCTAGTACATATGACTGTAACTACTCATTGTTGCATCTATCATTAGGTACATAACCTAATGGCGTGTACATAAGGTAGAACTAATGATGTTACCAGCGAATCTCCTACCCCACATCCGTAGATCCAATAACCCCCCACTTAAGGCTCTCAATGTTGGTGGGGACATTTCTATGTAGAGGGGTTGCACATGTTAAACTATTCAATGCTCAATAGTTATTGTCTCTATTCAAGTATCTTATTTATATGAAAGTTACATATGTATCTAGATAAAAGATCAAATAATTTATATTAGTAACTTCATTAACTACCAAATCACGCCAAGATTAATGTGATGGACCTGTCTCGAACCCTATGTAATAAAAGGCCTCCTCCATTCTAAACCCTCATTTCGTTGATCATGCCCCTTATATCCTTTCACCCCATGCCAATAATACTCAACGCTCACGTAATTTGAATTGATAGTAATGCTCGACATAAGGAGGCAACCATCTGAGAACCCAGAATGCTCGAGCCGGACAGCATTCTTAGGAACAAGAATAGGTAGGCTTAATAACAGTTACCATATTTCATCGCTTTATCGTAATAGCATGAATATACTAACCTAGGTACTATATATACATGTACGTACCTACTCTTCTGCACTCATTCTTCTATACCTAGTACCGGCCAACAGGATCAGGGGCCAACCTAATCGCCCTTAGATCTTTGTAGCGCGGCATATGTAAGTAAATAATAGAGGGTTATACAAAGTCTTTCTTATATTATATAACTGGAAAAGAGTTAGTTACCTACGTATATATATATATCATCATTCACCAATGGCATATCTCACCACACAACATGCAAATCAGCCACTCAGGAATATCAGACTTCAGTCACGTTACTTGCCAATTCAGCAGACAAAATGACATTGTTATATGCGCTCGAGGTTTAATTCCGACTGCTTTCCCATCCATCTATGAACACACGCCGTGGAAAGCAGGTCTCAAATAGATCTGCCACGAACGACTCGATGATAATGTAATAGCTAGGACCACCTTCTGGCGCCAGACACCTCAGAAGAAAAAAAACAGTTTCTCTATAGAAAAACAATGGGGTAACACAAAACGGAAGCAGGCCCTGTGTAATCCAAAACCACGAAAAAAATTGAGCTGAACAGTATGTAGTTATTGCTGAGGTGCAAGAAATCCGCGGAAACGCCTTACCCCCGCTATGCAAATGGAAAATAAAGGAAATGCTTCGCCGAAGCCAACAGCCCTTCCTGTTGTCGACTGGCGTGCGTCAAGTATTAGGTCCCTATCTACCTACTTAGGTATCTACCTAGGCACCTAGGTAGGTATCCACGAAAGCGCGTCTAGTTGCTGTTTTCGTCGCTTGCGCCTTCATCTTCTCCGTCCTCATCTTCGTCCTCGCCATCTTCATCCTCACCATCTTCATCAAATTCCACCTCTTCGTCGTCACCAGTATCACTGCCTCCAAAGTCGAGCTCCTCGTCGCTTTCAGCCCAGAATGCAGCGTCATCGTCCGCAGATTTTGGCGGGGCCGGGGGCTCAAGAGTGGTTGGCATGACAAAGTCAGCTGGAATGTCGTTCTTGGACTTTTCCACGATTTCTTTGGCCTTTTCGTTGTAAAGGGCCCGATGGTCCCGATACATCACACCGGCATCCACATTTGCGGGAGAGTTAATCTCCGGGTCATCTAAGAGCAGGAGGACGGATCGGAGGACCGATTCCACACCTTGCAAAGGCGACCAGCGCTCACTGGCCTGCTCTCCCGAGGTAAGATCCTCACCTGGAGTATGGAGAATAGAGATGCATAGTCTGCCATCAGGATATATATTCGGGTGATGGATAGGAATTAGGAATCGGAAAGTCGGGGGTTGGTAGGGATATTCGTCGGTGAAAGTCATCTCAGCCTGTTGTACGGAATCTTGTAAGTGGCGGTCTAAAGCTAGGGTCAGTAGTTTCCATCGGCACTCACCTTAAAGTAGCCTCCATTGAAGGCACTGTCGTTATTGAGGACAATGAGTCCGAGCCGCCAGCGAAGGATGTTACCGTTGACCAACTTCAAGTGAGTCAGTTTAGGACTTGGTGAGATAGCTGAATATAGATAGCATAAGACTTACGTCGATGTTCACCCATTTCTCCTTGGAGAGTTCCTGCATCTCCGACATGAGACGGTGCTTAGCACCACCTCCCAGTCTCGACATAGACATCGTAAAGTGTAGATTTGGGTTTGTTGGAAATTTGTAAATTGCGTTCTGGGTACGATGGCGGGTACGATGGCGGGTACTCAGTGCGACAAGATGGTGTCACTCGTGTGTCCTCGAACTCGAAGTCGGAAAAGTGTTTAGATTAAACCGCCACCGAACCAATGACTCCCAATCAATGAGAAACGAAGGATTTAAAAGAGAGACTTCAAGGTTGGGAAATTGAATAAGGGAAGAAAATGGTTGTTTTATGCGTTGGACTCCGATCGGCAGACAAAGTACCAAATAATACTTGAAGGCTGAAACGGTCAACTCGTCTGGTGCCAAAGGTGCCAAAGGTGCCAAAGGGAATGTTCAAGTATGTACTCTTTTGAGAATGCCTGTCCAGTGTCCAGTGTCCAGTGTCAGGAATCAGGATGCCTGTAAATTGCCCAGCCTGATGTGGTTAGGTAGAAAGAACCAAACAATGAAGATGGATTGTGTTAAATGGCAGTTATGAATCAATCAATGATGTTTCTTGAAAAGTTATGGATTAACTATTATGTAAGGTTACTGTAGTTATTAAGTACACACACAGTTTCAGCGCCTGACTCGTCCCCTAGATGATCCTGGATGTACCCAAATGGTTCAATGGTCCCCACCAATGAGGTAATACCTGGATGACTTTGTATTGCACCTTGGTGGGCAGGTGCGAATGGCAATGGTTGAATGGCTGCTGGCACAGTCTGTTGGTAACTATTAGTTTATGATAGAAAAGGGAACAAGTGGGGCCGTATACTGTGGTTATGCAACACCAATTGAAATAATGAATGATCCAAGTGAGAGTTACGGCGTAGTACCTACATTATGTACCGTGTTTTTTTTTATGTACAATACATATGTAGGCTTGCTATGCATGGTATTTTAAATCTTTTAGCGACAGTGAAATTTAGCAATATGCTTCATTCCTATGGCATTTGAAGTGAATCAGAAATCTCAGATATACTTCCAAGTTACCTACATATGTAGTAGGCATCTACTTAGTACAACATCTGTACATACATAGTATAATTAGTAATTGGCTTTGAATATAACTACCAAATTGATACTATATGTAACTGATTGACTGAACATAGATCCATTAATACATGTCTATGATATGACATATGTGACTAACAGAAGATTTTTAATCTTTTTTTACACAGCTCTTACTATAATATGGAATACTGTGGATGCAGATGCAAACATACTGGTTGTTGGGATAAACGATGGGGACGCCGAAGATTTTCAAAGCCCATTCTACCGAGGTGGAAAAGCCGCCACCTCCAGAAAGAGGGGATCACCTAGGTAAGCTTAGGCCTGGCTTCGATATCAATTTAAGCTTATGTCGAATCAATCCATCATGCACTTCAACTTTTATCATTCGGAGTCCCCTATCTCCGGTACATGCACTTGTTGAGACCCATCTGCCTATCTGCCTACCTAGGTATGTACTTGTAGGCTACTGCGATATAAAATAGATATTAAGGGATCATATGTTGCTCTATTCAATATCACCGAAACATCACATCAGAATACTTGGTATTCAAGTGTGGCTCTAAATCGTGAGGCTGACATGCTTCCTTGGAGCAGGGATTTAAAGAGGGTTGATTGTCGTTTCTATGCGTGTCATTACTTAAATAGACACCCTCAAGCTCACCTCCAGTCAAGAGGATACATATGTGGTAAGGAAAAAAACGTACATAATTTCATCATGGCAGCCAAGTCACAGAACACTGCAAACTTGGGTTACTATGTATATATCTGCAGATGTTACTAAACGTCTTTTTTAAAGACGAGCAAAATTACAAAGTTGAGATTCAATATGAGACATTGAAAAGGGAGCAATCCCAATGAAATTATAGATTGAAGGCAAGATATTGAACTATCTATCTACATATCATAGTAACTATGTATTTGGCCAAACACCAACATGATATTATACCTAAAGCACATCTCTAATAGGCTACTAATAGGCAGAAAACACAATGAAGCCTTCCACAAACAATACTGTAGCTACCTAATAAACGATTCCATTGTGTAACGTGTTAATGAACATGTGGTTTTAAGAGTTCGTGGCGCGGTAATGTACATAATGTCAACGGTAGGTCAACTTCTAGTAAAGTCTTCTACAGCGTACTTGTCTACTACTAGGTACCTAGTAGGTAGTATGCTTAGGTACGTATTGTACTGTACATAAGCAGCACAAACCCCGGCACAAAAGCGGCCAAAGCAGTCAAGACGCTGCCAGAGTCGGCAGGGTGTCTTTTTAGAGTTAGCGCAAGAGGGGAGTAGATATAGAAAGAGCGGGGCCTTTTGAGAAGAACTAAGCTGCTAACATTGAAGTAACGTGCTAACACTACATTTAGTACTAACTTACTTAGGCGAGTTGCCCAGTCGCAAGCCAAGGCACCACTTTCCAATCTTCCCTCCCCCCGTCTACCCGTTTTGCCCGTCACCATTCCATTTTGCAACTTCATCCTTTTTGCGTCCTTTCACCCAACTACCACATCCGTCAACCCTCGTTCCTTTTCCGCAATTCCGCGACGACCACAACGACGAGGCATCACGAAAATTTCGAAGGCCGTTTCCGTCGCTCAATTTATAACTATCTAGGTATTTTTTATTCGAGAAGCGACGCTGTAGAAGGGGTTAAGTCGGTGAATGTTGGTGGACTCGGGAACCTTCGACCACAACAGCCGGTCGGCGGTTTGGCGCGACTTGCCACAGTGAGAGCGATCATTTCCCATCATCCCACCAAACGTCAACGCCCTTATTCGACTCTCGTCTATCCAGCGCATCGTCGAAAATCAATCCTGTTGCCGTCTATCAATCCGAGGCCTCGTCATCAACTTTCGCTCGTTACCTTCCGTCGGATCTGTCAGCCAGTGACCTTACGTCAAAATTTGCCGCTCGCAATCCACTCAGGGATTTTACCAACTTCTTCAAACCTGGATCACTCTGCGCATCACATCCTCGTCACCTTCTCGTCGACTTTTCTCGATGGCGACCATGTCCTTCAATCCCCAAACTCCTCAAAGCCCTTCCCAGTTCTCTCCAAATACCGCCGACCAAGTATCGAGCATGAACAGCTCTATGACTTCAATAACTACCACATTACCTACCGTAAGTTCTTAGAATCTATCATAGGAAAAAGTCATCACACCTGATTATTGAAAATGGAATGGAAAAAAATAAACACCATGAAAACAAAATTGTTTATTGTGATATACATTCGTTGCTAACCCTACATCATCTTAGCCGGCACATAGTGTGAATGGCTCATCCCAACCAACCGATGCGTCCCACGAAAATACAATGGCAGACGTATATATGCATAAGCGAAAGTATCCTTTTGATGACACCGAAGACCATGAACAGAAAAAACCACATATCGAGAATCGCAGAGTCGGTATTGAAGCCCTACACGCTGATGTTGGTGAGAAGTATCTTCTCTGCAGTACTCGTAAGGCTCCCTTTAAGTCTCATACAAGCTACGCGCCCAACCATTCTGCCATCCTTAGATCGACGGTAATCCTTTGAAGTGGTACTTGATGGGATTTGATTATACTTGGTTGACACTATTTCTCCTCTAGACTATTCCCGCGCCTGGCCCGCTTTGTCCGATGACCTTTTTGAGTTGTTCGGTCTAACCGGCATCGCTTCAGAAGTTGCTCGAACAAAGCCGAATGGCGAAAAGAATGCACTTCGTAAGACATACAAAGGCCAAATTAAGACTTTGGGACTGAGTGGTCACTTTGATGCTGTGAAGAAAGAACCTGATGCGCCTGACGGTCTTAAAGCGCTAGCTGAGATTCCTGATGACGTTTGGTATAGCAGGGAAGTTAGCGGGAAGGATATTACTAGAGGGTTTTCGCAGACCCATCTAGCGCATCTATCACGAGCAACCACGATGGCCAAAGGCCCGATTCCGAAAGCCGTATGGGATAGCGCAGTCCTTGGGGACTTGGCCCCTGGAAACCTCCCAAAGAAGACGGGGTTGGATCCAGTTGCGAGACAGACCGCTCCAAGCACTCCAGCTGCCTCGGCTCCGGGTGTTACACCCAAGCCGGGCAAGCCGTTAACACCACAAGTTGACCGCAGTTCTCGGCCTGGCAAGAAGCGAGGCTACCAGGACAACAACTTTGACGGATACGGCGAGGGATATGCGGACGACGATACAGGCGGATACTCAACAGCATCTGGAGATGGCCGGCCAAGTACGAAGAGGAGAAAACAGGTACATAAAGATATTCATTCTCCTACAGGCCTCTTCGCTGACCCATCATAGCAGAATCTCAGTGCGATGTCTACCTCTGGTAGTGCTGGCGGCCGAGGTTATGGTGGCAGAATAAAGGCGTGACCTTGAGATACCCAATAAAAAACAAGGTGTGGCAATTTGACGTGGTTGTAGGAATGAATAGGCTTCTACGATGGATGTCGTCTAGGTCAACCTCCTACGCAATACGTTACAATTATTTGCATTTTCCCATGATTTCAGCATGGCGCGAGGCGTTAGGATGACTTTAAGATATAAAGCAACAAGCAGCAGTGGTCGGGCACCCAAGTACTTTTCGATGGTTATCTGTGATGGGCAACGGTTGGGCTCTAAAATATCATACCCTCGGCAGTGGGACAGAAAAGCACAAACGGCTCAATAAATTACTACCTACTCATTGAGCTATGGGGATGGCAAGAGTCGTCTCAAGGACACAAGCAATGGCTTGTGGCTTTTCGAGGGAAACTTTGGGTGCTTGATTTCCTAATGCAACTTCGATTAAAAAAATGAGGGTCTTTGGTCCTGCTATTCAGTTGGGTAGCAGGTATTTTTCGAGTATGATCTCAGTACACGCCGTCATATGGATTCAGAAGGCTTGACATTACAAACAACTCGCTCGTCGTACCGAGTGTATTCAGGCATTCCGCTACCAGTGAATTCAGGCTGAACTTCATTCCATGCCTCTTCAGAAGAGACAATTATTTGGGAGCCAGCCAGGTAGTTTACGACTTGAAATGGGTATGAGGGTTCATGCAAGACGAGATTCTAGTTATATAGATCCCGCGCTCCCCTTCAGGGGGGGCAGTCCGATACCGAGGGTATACCGATGCGTCTAGTCTACAACAGGTCCTAGATTAGACTGTCCTCTACGATGATGGTAGTTGAATAAAGTTGGCTTAGCACCAAAGTGTGAAGCTTCATTTCTTTTACCTGAGTGCTTACCTGGTAGGCAACTAAATCAGTATTACCTCACGACCTAGGCGTGATGAGCCAATTCAAGATATTAGGAGACCAGCCTAAGTACTACGTACCTAGATACCTGGAAAAAGTATAATGACAGTGGAGTTACTACTTGTGTTTAGGTGACACTTGAGATAGGTCACCACTGAGACACCATCTGAGTGTAGTCTATGGGTGCGGTGGTGTCTTGGGTTCGTCAGTTCAGTGCTTGGTAGGATGGGAGTCAGATATTTATCTATGTGTCTACCTGTGTACCCTAGTGTCATAGCCTCCATGTCGGTTGCCTCAATGTTAGGGGGTGTGATTTTCAAGAGGCTAGGTCCTAGGTAAAAGCAATACATTAACTTCAAGTTACATATGATAAGGGCGCTTAATCTATTGCCTATGGAAGTCTAACCGTGGTCTTTTATGTGTAAGACCTAAGAAGAGTAAATTGAACATTGAGCACTGAATGTATTGATGCCACAGGGCTGAACCTTAACCTTGATGCACGATAATACACATCGATGGATGTAGGTAGTGGAACCCCAGCAACTTTCAAGATTCAATGTTCAAAGCACTTGAGGTGTGACTGGAAAGTGGGTGGGCTTGGGCTATTTCAATGTTATGCTAGTAGGGACCTAACCTGCTAGTAGGGACCTAACCTACTAACCTAGGACACAGCCAATAGTAGCTGCTGATTGGTGTTCATATAGGTAGCACAGCGTGAAGCTACCTACACCTACCCTAGGTACCCCAGCTAACCCCCAGGTACGGTCCTATGTAATAAACTCAATACTAGGTAGTTAACTTTGAACTTCGCATTCCACACTTTTATATTCCGCATTTCGCATTTCACCTTTCGCATTTCCTCTTCTCCCTAACCTATACCGTCAGTGCAACCTTCGCTTAAAACCTGTCAAATACATAAGACCTATCTGCATTGCATTTGTACCATGAATCTGTTTGTTCCCACTCATAACTAGATCTTACTTCTGTCTTTCTGCGCCCCAATATGCTACGAGACCCATCAGGACATAAGTGTCAACAGTCAAGATAGACTTACGTCACTGAACTGCTGAGCCCCCTGGCCTGGTGCGAATAAAACCAACAAATAAATAACTTGGATATTGACTCGGCCTCGGATTGGCTCATCCCATCATCAGAATCACCACCATGAACCAAACCTTGGATCATGTGTCAGTACATAGCCGTCAGCCAAGTTTTGGTAGTCAATCAAGCTTGTCACCCCTCACATTCGCTACCCTACATGATCCACGATCCTCTTCTACCCAATCCTTAGTACCTTCTTCGTTTGGAAATGAAAAGGATGGCCGGCGCAAGCTTCTTATCATTTACATACATGGTTTTATGGGTAGCGATGCCTCTTTTCAGTCCTTCCCAGCTCATGTCCACCGCTATCTCAAGATAGCCCTCGCCGAGACTCATGTCATTCACTCAAAGATCTATCCAAGATATAAGACCTACAAGGCCCTTGATGTAGCTCGCGACAACTTCAGTAAGTGGCTGGCACCACATGAGTCTCCCAACACCGATGTGGTGCTTGTCGGTCACTCCATGGGAGGCTTGTTGGCTGCAGAGATCGCCTTGATGGTAAGTTGTCCGTCTCGCTTCTACTGTACCTGTAGCTAATACAATTCCCCCATTAGCCATCAAGAAACCAGCATAGTGGTAGCTACTTTCTTCACCGCATCCTGGGCACAGTCAACTTGGATGCGCCCTTCCTCGGGCTACATGCTAGTGTTATTACTGCTGGTATTGCCAGTTTATTCCGGCCCAAGCCTGATGTAGCAGACCCGCCAGAGGAGCCGATACCAGATGACGAGACAATCCACTCTTTGTACAATGTACCCTCGGAAAGCACCTCGTTATATTCGGGCCCATCCGCTGCTTCTCAGTTTTCATTGTCTACCCCAGGGTCGCCAGGGTCAATTGTTCCCTATGGTATGACGTTTGACCCTAATTTTAACCCGGCATTTCCCAACGACGCCCGTGTTCAGGATAGGGGCTGGTGGAGAAATATTGTCCATTTCGTTGACAAACACAACGCCGAAGGCTTGATTGATGCTGCCAGCAACCATATCATGTCATATTTGGAATACGGGGGGTGCCTAGTGGATGGCAAAGGTCTCAAAACACGTTATAATAACATTCGTGGCCTAGAGGATATGGACGATTTAAAGAATCACGGATTCCCTCACATACCCCCGCAAGTACGCTTCGTTCAGTATTACACTATTTGCCACGGTTATCCCAAGCAGCCTAAGCAGCCCAAGCAATCTCAGCGCCGGAACTCTAATCACGGTTCGGAATCCTCTAGATTGCCAAGGGAGACATGTTCGGGTTCTACAACACCACGAATCTCAATTCAAAGCCACAGCGGCCCTCCAAGCCCCTTGAGTCTTATGAGTGCTGTTGCTGAAGAGGATACTCTATCCCAGGGTGCTTTTACTACGCAAAGTAAGAACTCTGGTCTGGCACTACTGGACCCTGAGCCAATCTCCGAAGAGGCTGAACCAGCACCTGGATCTAGTGTAGTGGACGAGTCATCAGACAATGTCGAGCACAGTATCTCAGAAAATAGTCAACCAGCTACCGGCCCTCCTGACAACGGAATTAGTACACTTCCAGATCTCCAGGAAGGCCATGAAGGTGCCTCGCCTCACAGATCCTCAGAGAATGATGCAGCAACGGCGGATATCACTCGCGCCGTTGTATCACTAGGTCTTGATCTTCCTGCTATCCCAGAACTTCCCACGAAACCAGAGCTACCGGATCTGGAACAGTACGCTGATAAGAACGCACGGAAACAAGCTGAAAGGGAAGGGAAGCGAATTCAGAAAGAATACGCTAAGCTCGTAAAAGACCGCGAGAGGGCCATTAGAGAAAGACAAAAGACTTTCGACAAGAGGAAAAAGAAGCTGGCACAAGAGACGGAGAAGCAAGAGAAGGAAGAAAAGAAACGGCGTAAGAAGGAAGAGGCTCTCGCTGCTGCTGCTGCTGCTGCTGCGCAAACAAACTCGGGTTTAGAGGAAGTAACGCCAACAGACGCAGTTTTGAGCCCGCAAGCATCACAACCAGGCTGTGATGCAAATGCGATATCACCTACTCCAAAACCCCCTGGGGATAGTCGAAATAAGGGTAAAACCTCGAAGCCACCAAAGGAGCGCAAATTTTGCAATATACACAAAGTAGATGGCGGAGTCGACCCGAAGTGGGTGCAAATATTTATCAAGGATACCGACCAAGTTGGTGCCCATACAGGCCTATTTTTCAAAGGCGAGCACTATGAAAAACTTGTTGGCGACGTTGGGGATACCGTCCTGAAATGGGTCCAGGACGATATGACGAAAAGGGCTATTCTGGATATGGGACCAGAGGTGGATTGATATGCTAATAGTGTTAATAGGGGATACGTACTGCTAAGGAGCGCAGCAGCATGCATTACATAAGATCAAGATACCCAATGAGACGATAATGAGAAATACCTAATAATTGACGAGCAGCAAGAGAATTGATCAAGTGTCATAGAGATTTGTATGTTTATTGTCCATTAATCTAAATCGATAAAGAACATGGCATCTTTACCAATCTTTATATTCGTTACATATGTTGGCGTCGGCGGGCTGATATTATTCCGCTTGTCTTCGCCCAGTTGAAACCTCGAGTGTGTCTGCATCCCCTATCTCCACGTCCTCGCTACCCCCGTCCTTGCTATCGTCCCGGCCGTAGTCAGTAGCATGCCACAAACGGTGACGGTGTGTACTGTTCTCATCATCACGTGTTCTACGCCGCGGCTGCTGTATCACCGTCCTCGAACGCCTCGTCCCTCGCCAACTCCCATTCATGGTGGTCGTAGCCGTAGCAGTAGTCCCAATAGCCATCATCCCCCTTAAAACAGGCAAGCACGCACACACTACCTATAGCGAGGTTACGCTCGACCCCCGACCACAGCGCCAGCATAACCCCTACTCCCTCCCCCTCTCCCCCTCACCAGCTCCGCCGTCAGAAAGGTCGGTAGTAGGCGTCAACCTATCGACCGTCACGAGCCGGGCTACCGAGGCACCGCTTACCACGAACCCGCCCACCGTGAACACGCACGGGAGAGCGAGGCGTTGCGAAGCGAAGGGGGAAGACGGAGGGCGCGTATTTGGGGGATGGGAAAGAGGATGGTGAGGAGGAGGTTGAGAGGAAGAAGGGGGGCGTGGATTGCGAGGGCTATGAAAGGGGTTACGACGGCGATTAGAGCTGTGGCTTGCGATGAGGGCGGCATTTGTGTTGGTGAAGACGATGAGGGTTTGAGATAAGGGGGAGGGGAGAGAAGAAGGGGAAAAGAGACAGGAGAGAGGGAACCCCATCGACGAGGTTATGTAGGTGTGTGAGTAGGTATTATACCTCATGGATGAACCGAAGGGAGGCGAGTAGCATGTATGTCTAATTTTATCGAGGGCACATATATTATACCTACATATTCTTGAAGGACATCTGGAGAGATAGAAATCAGGGAGCTCATCGCGTATGTAGTACCTAGTTATACATGCATGATACATGCATACCGATGTTCAAAACCATGGTTGGCACGGCCCGAATATCACGAACGAACGAATACAGAGACAGGCATGGATATGGAAGAAGGTGAATAAAGTATGGCTCGTTGGCTTGTCCCGCAGATATCACATAGGTGCCTACCTGCCTACCTACCTAGGTCAGACGCCACGAAATGAGCGGATGCATTTCTACACACCCAGACAGAGATTACGCGGCCGTACCTACATGCGAAAACGCCTCGCCTAATCTCGATGCGGATATACCTAGGTACATTTCACAGATTTTGGGATTGAACATGAACACAGGCTTCACATTCATTCCTTTGGTTGCTTGCTTACTTTGGTACTTATTTTGCTTGCAGCTTACAGCGACGTCGAAGGAATTGCGATGGTCGGGTTCGAGGGTAGGCACACACACGGAGAAAGATACCTGATCATCTGAACAGGCTAGCTAGCTAACCTACCTACCTACCTAACCTAGGTACATACATGACTCGACGACACGACTTGGTAACATGGGCTTTTCCAAAAAATTCAAGTCGACAAGATTGAGAAAGCTGAGAAACCGAACCGGTAGGTATGCTACCCAAACCGGATCAAGACGCTTTTCTCGAATAATAGCAGACAACCCAAGTCAAATGACGATGTCCGATCTTTTTAATAATTCCCCTAATTCCCTGTCCTCCTTGTATTATTATTATTCTTATTCTTCTTTTCTGAGACAGAAAAAGTCCTGCATCTTCGTGGTTCCCCCCCCCCCCCCCCCCCTTTTTTTTAAAAAAAAAAAAAGGAAATATTGCAGTAAGTTTATGTGGTAGGTGGGAATAAAGAGATAGGCATGGATTGACAGTCACGATGACCGTCGGGGCCGGGCCGTTGCGGGGAGATCCTAGTGGTTGAGTTTATGTCGGTGCCGAGGTGTCTGGCCTATAGCCCGTCCGTATTGAGACAAGGGGGTAGGTAGGTAGGTAGGTAGGTAGGTGATGCTAAAGTTAGAAGCGTGATGTTGCTTATTATTGGCTCGTGGGCTGAGAGTTTATCTAACCCGGTATATAGATCCTAGGTTGATGAGATTTTGAAGACGTGGGGCGAAGATTACGGTGATATAAAATATTCGGCAGCATGGGAAATGGTAGTTAGATACTCCAAGACATTTCGGGGAGGGTTAGTTCACGATGATGGCAATGAGATTTCTGTAATATGTTACTCCAGGTTAGAGATAGGTAGTGTATACCTGTCCAGATGTGTATTATTTGGCGATATATTCTCAATGATAACTAGACTCATTCCCTTTTACTATGATCACTTAATATATCCCCCGAGCCTCGATACCAACGAGCTAACCTAGGACAGTAGTAGCCTGTAACATAAAACGCCAAACAAAACCACAGAAATCTTCGTTATCTGGTGTGAGATAGCCTGACCGTACGTACGTAAGACTCTTGATAGTTACTAGACAGATATACAGAAGCGATTCGGCAGCAGCAAAGCAAGTCTAAGCGCGAACCGAAACAGGCGCAGGTATAATAAGTAGTTAGTTGTTCATATGCAAATGCTGAAATGGCACTTTGCTGGTGACATAGGTACAAAAGTAAACCCTTCAGTTACGTTTGATATGCACCCCGAGTAGACAGTCATGTCCCCTATTTCTCTCAAGGTCGCACAGCGTGTCGATTTGAAGGAACCGCGGGAAGCTAAGGTAACCCGGGTAGGAAATAAGTCTGTCAGTGAGCAGAACTCAATACCGATAGATAGAAACTCTCACTTTCGAGACAAGCGTAGGTATAGACATGCCGCCCACGAACGCCATGCGAAGAGATCACATGTCAACCCAACATGCCAGAAATCTCGCATAGGTAGGTACCTAGCGTTCCGCCACGTGTTCGCAGCCTCTTAGCTGATCTGGCAGCAGAAGTGGATAGATGAATAGCTGCCTTAGGTACCTATGTGCGGTGTATACCCTCAAATCTAGGCGCCAAGAAAATTCCAACCCAGACATTCTCCAGCTAGATGATCAGCAAGCAATGCGTACCTAAGGTAGCTCATCCGTAGATCCTTTATTATAGGCAGGCAGGCAGGCAGGTAGATAGATTCAAGCCGCCCAGAGCGCTCAATAAAAGCCCGAAGGCAGGTAGGTATGGAGCCGCCAAACCTCCCAGGAGCCTATGATGACACCTACATACCTACCTACCCGGCACGCTCAGCGACTCGCAGCAACAGCAAGGCCTCTAGCCCATGAGAAAGCTGTTGACGCTCTGCAGCGTCGCCCTGCTCGGATTCGCCTCGGGGAAACTCGTCATGATCCGGCTGAGCCTGACTCTGATCTCGCTCTTCGTATGGCCTACCGACGCGGCGGCTCGAGCGTCGTTGTAGTAGTTACCCTCGCCGTCGAAGAACTGGCATTGCAGCGCGAGCGCGACGCCGATGGAGAGGTCTTTGCCGGTTTCGCAGGCGATTAGGATGCGTTTTGGTTCTGCTGACAAAGGTGAAGGGGTATTTGCGTCGGAGTCTTGTTCTTCTGCATGCTGGGGTTCCGGGGTGCGTTCGAGGAGAAACCGCCGCACGAAGTCGCTGATTTGGGGGAGCGCGAGGCGCAGGTTGCGGCTCGCGAGCTTGTGCTTGCCGACGCCTACTTCCATGAGCGATGGGCTTTTTACCCAGGCGTTGGGGTCTATGACTTTGGAGTGGATGGCGATCGTGCATGTGGATGGGGGCGACTCAAGGTGAGTAAATGGTAAGCAGCTAACACACATATACGGCGAGATCTGCCTAGGAGCCGCGGTATCTATAGCCGCCCCCTGATCCGCGACTAAGGCGCGCACCAGGTCGGGCAGATCCGGCTCAGGCGTGGATAAAAGTGCTTCCGCGTTCCGCCAGAAGACCGGCGGCGTCAGCCCGAGAGCCCAGTTCTCGGTGTCGTCGCCGGCGCCCTGGATGTAGCCGCCCTCGCTCATCTCCCCGCCGAGGACTCGCCTAGAGCTCGTGCAGCAGACGACGGGGTGGAAGTCTTCGAACACCTCGTCTGTAGGGGCGAGCTGCGACTCCTGGGTGATCCACACGGGTCGCAGAGGCTTCTTCAGCTGTTGGCGCAAGGACGAGACATCGACACTGAGCGCCTGGAACGCGGCCGCGTGCTCGGGGATGCGGGCCTCCATTTGCGCGTGCTCCGACTTCGAGATGGTGTTGGGAGGCGTGTAGAGCTCGTGGAATGACGGGGAGTCGGGGAAGAGCACGTGGTTCAGGACGCAGCACCAGATCGGCACCGTCTTGCTGAGCGCATCCGGCATCCGCTTCCCCCTCCTCGTCGAGTCAACAATAATGCACCCGTCATGCTGGCCAATCACTGCCAGTAACTGCAAGTTTAGCCGCCGCGTGCTGAATTGCCACTGCCCCGTGTGACCATCGGTACTTTTGAAATAGGCGGACCCGGCCTTTTTCTCAGGGGCGATGTACCAGCTCCCGCACCGCTCGTTTGCGATCAGCGGCCGGGAAAAGGCGGCGGCGACCTCGGACACGAAGGCTGCGTCTTCCTGGATGGAGCGCAGGCGGTTGGTGATGGAGAGGTTGGAGCGCTTGAGGTCGCCGAGGATGCGGGAGAAGTTGTGGTTGGCTTGGGGCGAGAAGATGAGCGAGGATGTGGCTGTGGCCATTATATGTGAGTTAGTTAGGTGGGAGGTGAAGGAGTGAAGTTTGGTGATGAGATGTGGTGATATAAAAGATATATGGTAGGTAGTGAATGTGGAGGAGTGAGTGAGAGTAGAGCTGATGGATGACAAGGAGAGAAAATTGGGACAATTACCTATTTGCTATTTAACTGAGACAGCTGCTAGCACCTGTGAACTTAACATTTATACTCTGAAGTAGCCTTTTTACTCTCAACTAGGTATGAACATAGTAAAAGCCATATCAAATCTAGTCGAAAATAATTAAAGATTAGGTACTTAAACGCAATTCATCGAGGTTATTTACCTACTCTTTATACGCCCAGTATTTACACAGTATCTATGAGTTGAACTGGTTTTAGATGTTGTAGTAAACGGATGGGTATCATTATGTACCTAGGGTAGGTACCTAAAGGTAGCTGTAGCTAAAGATGCTAAGTGAGGCAAATTATTTCCCATCGTGAAGTACACGAACTCGCGGAAATCGCTGTTATTAGGTAGGTAGGTACCTAAATCAGGGTAATTAAGTGCCTAGTAGGCAGGCATGGACGCAGGTATCGATCGCATCTTTCTAAATCTTCATTCGCTTCATCGCTTCATCGCAGAACCCGTTTCCTCATCCTCCTCCTCTTCTTCTTCCGTAAATTCACCTAGAATCCATTCATCCACCATCAATCGCGGCGCGACGGCAACTTTCCGGATACCATTAAACAAGCCGCATACTCCTAAAGAGACGCCCTTGTCGATATCAGCCGTCTGCCTGATCGTCTCATGTAACTGTTCGAGCATGAACACTTTCGTCCATCCACCCATCCATCTATGCATCCTTTAGCAAATAACCTCCGCCTTCACCAGGATCGTGTAGTCAGCTTCCTTCTTCAGTAGACACGGCGATATTATCATGTCCACCCCCGTCGATCCCAGCTTCCCCTTGATCTCCATCGTCGCGACCTGGTGCGGGAACCCGCGCGTGAGGTCACTGCCGGGCTTATCCGACATCAGGACACCGAACTGCGTGCTAGCGAAGATAGCGCTGAGCCCCGCGGCCGTGTCGACGATGCTCGCGATCGCCTTGCTGAGGCCCTCCGTGTCGACGCCGCTGGCGAAGTTGGTGGTCGCCTCGAGGATCTTGCCGGCGACCTCGTTCTTGACGGCGAGGTCGGGCACGCAGGCCTTCTGGAACAGCGCCGCCGTCTGCATGCGCCACTCCTGGAACTCGACGTCGGCGACCTTGGGTGACGACGAGAATAGGCCGGCTAGCTTCGCGGCGGCGTCGCCCGGCTCCTTGCCCCACACGCGGCAGTACTTGCCGAACAGGCACGTGTCCAGGTACCGCCAGATCAGCGCGCGGAAGATGTACGACGTCAGCTGGCCGTTGGTCATGTAGGACCGCCAGTGGGTCGAGAGGTACTCGAATTCTCGTCTGTTCTTCTCCGGCACGTTCTTCACGGGGATTACGTTGTTGAACCGGTTCAGCGTGAGGGCCCGGATCTGCTCTCGCAGCGCGGACCAGACCGTGACCACCTCCTCGTCGGTGGGACTGTGAGGAGGGAGTTGGGGAGGGATGGCGGTCTCGGGAACGCCGTTGAGGCGGCAGGTTTGCCGCAGCGACTCGCAGAGCTTGGTACGCTCCGCCAGCTCGCTCGTGACGTTTCTGTACTTGGCCTCAATGTCCTGCATTCGCGACCGTGTAATTATGAAGGTTTCTTCGTCTGGTCCCTTCTTCAGCATTGTCGTCAGGCTTCCTGCTGCTCCATTCCATGATTCTTGGGTGGTGGTGCCTGACTGCTGTTGCTGCTGTTGCTGCTGTTGCTGTTGTTGCTGTTGTTGCTGTTGTGGCTTTGCTCTGCCATCTATTCCTCCTACTGCAATGCCAGCAGCTTCATTATTTACTTGTCCGAGGCGTTTAATCTCTGCCTCCATCTGCTGCAGCTTGGCCTTGAAGCCCAGCTTCTCCCGCTTCCAATCTTCCATGGCCGCCCTTTGCTCGACGCGTAGCTGTCGGACTTGCTTGATTTTATCCGTGAGGAAGCCTTGTGTCTCGCCCAGCTGCTTTCGCAAGGGTTCCATGTTTTTAAGCAAGGGTTAGCTGTGTTACCCGTAAATACTTGAACTAATTAGTGGATAATCCCGTTAAAAATGGTGGATGGTGGATGGTGGATGGTGGATGGTGGATGGTGATTCGTGAGGATCAGCAAAATGTTCCGAAAGCGGGACCTGTGTTTTTTGTGTGTGATGGGTGTGATGGGTGTGATGGATCTTTAAATTTCGTCCTATTTTCTGTTTTATTTACTTATCTTCTAATTTATCTGTTTAACTTATTTTTTAATCGTTTTATCAAGCACCTGCTGTGTTTACTGTTCTTTAAAGCTTAAGCTACATAGGTATCCAGGTGGTTACCGAAGATAGGTACTAGGTAGGTAGCTGTTGCTTTTTGACTTCAAAGTCGTAGCTTTTGGCGCCACTGCGCTTATTTCTCTTTTTTGCTGCCTCTAAAACAGTTCTGTTGATTAGCTCTTACATCCTTTATTCACATACACCAGTACTCATTATCTCATGTGGCCTTTGTCATGAAACCGTGAATAAAGAAAACGACAAATACACAAAAACGATCATTTTCAACCCTTTGTCTCTGCAATCATGCACACTGTTGTTCACCAAGTTTTGGTCATGTAATGCCCAATATGTGCAAGATGCGGGCAGCTTAGTGCCTACCTAGAGGTAGTATGTAGGCCTCTATCTACTTACCTAGTTCTTAAGTTAGGTACCAGGTATAGGTAGGTAGTTAACTGTTACCTACTACTAGTAGGTACCTAGTAGTAAGCACTAAAGTACGCTGACAGACCCTTCCTGAACCTTGGAACCCCCTAAGAAGCATCACCCATCTACCCTATAAACTCAAATCCTATCACTATGTTGGCTGGGGGATTCTATACTGAGGTAGACATTGAATTATTGGTCACGAATTAATATCTACGAGGTATGTAGGTTAGGTATGTACTTCTCTCTACCTTCACCCCTACTTTTGCTTACACTATACCGCCCACGAATGATAGCATCGGGCTCCCGTCGGTGACATGCGGCAATATGTTTGACGTCAACTGCGTGAACTTCTCAGTCGGTATCTCGCCTTTGCTGTAATACTTCGCAGCAAAGTCAATAACTGCCTGCACGCTGGTACATGGGGATATGCCGATATTCCCATATCCTTATCCATTTCCTGAGCAGAAATTCTGCCTCCTCTCTAGTTGTCGCCACCGTTAAACAATTTTTCAGGCTTCGCTGTATCGTAGAACCCAATTTCGTCGTGGTAGCACGCGGCCTTGTAAGTACCTAGTCAAATATCTAAATGGAATTGATACGTGAAAAGGCAAGAAGCCGGGGAGGGAATGCAGGTTTCTGCGTCCGCTTCCGCCATCCAAAATAGCTGCCCCTTATACCGACCCACATGGATCTAAGGCGTG
Source organism: Hypoxylon fragiforme (assembly GCF_022984875.1). NCBI lineage: Eukaryota > Fungi > Ascomycota > Sordariomycetes > Xylariales > Hypoxylaceae > Hypoxylon > Hypoxylon fragiforme. The sequence continues at coordinate 745,416 of NW_026054760.1, forward strand.
CGATGTGTCGTCGCTTCTTGGTGCTGATTTTGCCGTAGCCTTGGCTGGTCGGTCGAAGCGGTTAATATCATGGGCGGCGCCCAATCCTGGGCTGAGGTTCATTTGACGATCGACTCGATTGTGACCGTTTCCATGTAGGCGTCCTCACTTTCAAGCATGAGCAACAGCATCGTAAAGGCTTGGAGTTCTTTGTCAACTCCTGTATGCTGTGCGTCATCTGCTGAGAAAGCGGCAAGTATCATGGCCGTGTGTGTGCTGGCCATTTGTTGTGGGGTGTTTATTCCCCTCGCCGTCCTGCCTTCTAGACAAAGGTCAAGGTGAAAAAAAGAAAAAAAGAAAAGAAAAAAGGCCCAATACGGCAAGTGTAGGTAGGGCTGTGGCATGAACATAGAGTACTTGCCCGCGAAAAATCCCCGTTTGTGGGAGCGATATCTGAGGCAGACCTGTTGGGGTTTCACGGGTCTAAACTTCGCGCCCGCCGGCGAGCCACCCCATTTCCTAGGATGCTGTCGTTCGCGTGTATTCGAGTTTGGCCCTCGTATAGGCCAGGACCTCATCTCCATCTTGGCACGATGGAAGCTCTGCGTCCATGGCTGCTGGATCGTCTTACGTCGCATTACGCTTTCTCTCGAGACCTGTTGTGCTCGGGGTTGGACCTACCCCCCGGCCGGGCGGGAGAATCCATCCCATTGTAGTAGTAAGCGGTTCTTCCCGCCGCGCCCCTTTAGTCTCTTCATCGTCGTCGGTGCTATATTTCAGTTTTCTCGAAGAAGGTTGTGGTTTTGAGTGCCGTTGCGCTCACGTGGATCTTGACCTGATACTAGATGATATGGCGGGTGTAGTCAGGGGTTGGGGTTGGGGTTGGTAGACAGTCTCTCGTATCGCCGGCGTGTTGATGTGGGAGTCTGGGACGACATGGAGATGATAGTTTCTTGGTGGAATTTTTGTTATATATACATCGAAACGGAAAGCCAGAAATATGCCTACCTACTTCAAATGCCTCTCTAGATCATTTTCCATGACTCTATATTCTAGGTATCCATTGGGATAGTATTACGATAGATGCCTTGGTATTTATATATACAATAACAACACACAAATATCAGTAGTTGTGCACACCAAGTGCCAAACGCTACTCTTTCCATCGTTATTTACAATCACTTTTCAACTTACCTGATAAGCCTAAACTTCCCAAATTTGTTCATCTACATAGTAACCTAGGTACACCAACACAAATGAATCATTCAACACAAATGGTGAAGATGACTTTGATTTCGTTTCCTACTATCTCTGCCAAACTTCCAGTGACTACACGAACACAACACTCCGGCCTTCTTTTCTTCCCTTCCTAGCTCTTTTCAAAAGTATAGAATTCATCACGCCCCAGCTTAACAATAAGGCTTGGCGCGTCTTCCATTATCTACACATTCTTCTCGTTCTTTCGACGAAGATCAGATCAGTACCTTCGATGATGTACATACCTTAACAGCGTCCTGGGCGTGCGTTTTTCTTTAGGGGGGGCGAGTTCATGGTCGGGATATTCGCCTCCCTACGTAGCACACATCCCGATCCTGGAACATCTTTCGAGACGGCTAGAAGACACAGATATAGAAAGGCAAATGGGGTATTGAGATCATGGGTGTTTTGCTTGTTACGCGTAGCTGATGAACCTATGGTTTTTAAAACTGAATAAAGGATTCAAAGGGGCTCTCTCAACGGATTATTAAGCCAAGACAGCTAGGCCCCACATATGCCCCTGAAGCTATCACCAACTTTGCCATTGCCACCCTCGCCATCGCCTACGTGTTATGTTCGAGACTACATAATTGAGGATTGGAATATACTAGAAACTTCTTCACGTGAGAAGGCATATGCTAGGTACCTAGGCATTGAATAAGTAGACTTGAAGAAGTAGTTGATCGTTTGCAGCATGGTATTATAACAGTGACTCAGAGGTAGATGTAGGAACAGTGTCCGAATAGCCTCAAGAATACCTGAATATGATCAGCTTAGAAATAAGAGCATGTTTACTTGACGTTGACCAACTATTATGTGAAAGTCATACCTAATATGTGCTAGGTCAGCGGTACGTACCTAGTAGCCACAATGTGCACAGCCATAGCATGCATATCAGCCTGGGTATGCATGCATAAGCCACATCTGGAAATGCCTGGTCGCACAAGCTGCCACATAAGAGGAAGTGGGGCTATATTATGTAGTGCGACATAAAGTAAAGCGATAACTAGTGATTAGAATGTGCCCAGGGCTGCAAGGTCGAAATGAATAACTTGGAAGAATTTAAGTTATTAAAGCTTTAAACTTCATAGCTTCCGACGCCACCAGCCCACGTAACTTTCTCGATCACTCCATTCTTTTCTTATCCTTTTTTTTTAAACCGTCGAACCACGAATATACCATCTTCCCAACAAACACCCCGCTCTATAAACCCCCTTTTCTCTCCCGTAAGCCAAACGAAAAGAAATCACAAAACCCAAAGCCAAAACCAAAGTTTTGACCATTGACCTTTATGGTTTTCTACTATCCGGTTTCTAATCGCCTCCGCCTCTTAACACCGGCATGAGCGGACGGTTGATAGCAGCGGTCGGGCGCCTCCCGGCGACGCGCCCGGCCATGGTGAGAGCTATGCGTCAATATCACCAACTGCCCTCAGGTGGTATCCTTCGCGCCGATGCTTCCATCCGTACTACACGACGGCGCATGTGGTTCCCCATGAACTCATTCCATAATGCCGTTATCGCACGCAACGCTTCCTTTGCCCGTTTCTTGCCGAGGTTGGTTGTAAAGTTTGTGAGGGTTCCTGCTATGGCAGGAGGCGCCATGATCGCCGGTCTTGCATGGGTTCAGTACCAAGCTACACGTGCGTTGGCTCAACAACACCTTACCCGTACACTGATTTTCTGACGCAGTTTTTAGAGGCAGGAAATTACGCCTGGGATGTGATTAATACCGCAACCGACTCCGTCACAAGCACCGCGAGCGGCATATGGGTTGGTGCCAGAGATATTGTTGGCCAGACGAAGCAAGGGTGGGAAAATACAAAAGAGCAAGTCGAACAGGTTCAACTACCTGAATGGATGCAAAAGATCTTAAGGTTACAAGAAGAGATAGGCACTGGAAGTGGCGGCAAGGGATCGGGAGATGAGCCCCCAAAGCAGAGTAGAGTAGGCGCCGCTGCTGCTGCCGGTGCCACCGCCGTCGCCTACGGCTACGACCAGTCTTCTGAGGACGATCCCCGGAACCCCGACGAGATGGCCAAGGATGACCAGATGATGGTGCTGACTAAAAAGATGATCGAGATTCGAAACATATTAGCAAGAGTCGGGCAGTCGAGTACCCTTAGTTTGCCGTCTATCGTTGTCATTGGGTCTCAGTCCTCCGGAAAGAGCTCTGTTCTAGAAGCTCTTGTGGGGCACGAGTTCTTACCCAAAGGGTTGAACATGGTTACTCGAAGACCTATTGAGCTTACCCTAATAAACACACCCGAATCAGATGTTGAATACGGTGAATTCCCGGATCTAGGCTTGGGCAAGATCTCAGACTTTTCCTCCATCCAACGAACTTTGACCGAGCTCAACCAAGCTGTTCCTGCCAGCCAGTGTGTGTCGGATGACCCCATTCGTCTCTCCATCTCATCGCCCCATGTTCCTGACCTCTCGCTTATTGATCTTCCTGGATACATCCAAGTGGTAGGACAGAACCAACCCTTGGAGTTGAAGCAAAGGATATCTGAACTTTGTGACAAATACATACAACCACCGAATGTCATCTTGGCCATTTCGGCTGCCGATGTTGACTTGGCTAACTCGACGGCGCTGCGAGCTAGTCGAAGAGTTGACCCCAGAGGAGAAAGGACAATAGGAGTTGTGACTAAGATGGATTTGGTCGATCCTACTCGGGGTGCGTCGATCTTAACTGATAAGCAATACCCTCTCCGTCTAGGCTACGTTGGCGTCATTCCCCGTGCACCGGTAACGACTGGCTTATTCAAGAAGGGTAATGCAAACATCATGTCTGTTATTACCCGAAACGAACACACCTTTTTCTCCGCACACCCTATGGAGTTTGGTGCTGGTTCTGAAGTTCAAGTCGGGACTGCAACACTACGCAAGAAGCTTATGCACGTCCTCGAACAAACCATGTCGAGTAGCTTACAGTCTACTAGCGATGCAATTCGACAAGAGCTTGAGGAGGCTACTTATGAATTCAAGGTCCAATACAATGATCGACCGTTGTCCGCCGAGTCGTATTTGGCCGAGAGCCTAGACGCTTTCAAGCATTCTTTTAAGCGATTCACTGAAGAGTTTGGTCGACCTCAAATGAATGAGCTTTTGAAGAATGAGCTAGATCAGCGGGTGCTAGACTTATTAGCAGCGAGGTATTGGAACAAACCTATTCACGATCTAGGTGTTCCCATCGCCGAGCCTAATAGCCTTGCAGACCTTCCCAAAGCGGACCCAGACTCTCTCTACTGGCGAAGGCAACTTGATGCTTCCACTTCCGCGCTCACGAAACTTGGTGTTGGCAGACTCGCTACTAATGTAGTGGCCAACTCAATCCAATCTCACATTGACGCATTAATCGGCCATTCAACGTTTGTGAATCATCCTTTTGCGCGCCAAGCGATCACCGAGGCCGCTTCGAGCATTCTAAATGACAGGTTCTACAGCACTAGCGATCAAGTAGAAAACTGCATTAAGCCCTTCAAGTTCGATATTGACATGGAAGAGCGCGAGTGGACTGCGGGTCGAGACCACGTCCAGGGTGTTCTTAAGAAGGAACTGACAGCCTGTGAAGGTGCTATGAAGGACCTTGAAGGCACAGTTGGCGGACGGAGAAAGCTTAAGGAAGTTATGAACTTTATCGATAAGGCCAGGAAAGGTGATGTGCTGGTCGAAGGCGACAGCAGTAGCGGTGCGGGAGGATTTAGCGCTGAGCTGCTTACCAGAGGTTTGTTTTCCAACTTTTAGCACCTAGGGACTCTCCACTGACATATCCACAGGACGAGATGCCGTGTTCCTTCGCGACCGTGCTGATATCATCAAGATGCGAATGCTTGCAGTGAAGTCAAAACAATGCACTAACATGCAGAACAAGTACCATTGCCCGGAAGTCTTCTTGGACGCAGTAGCTTCGAAATTGGCTTCAACAGCCGTTCTTTTCCTAAACGTGGAGTTACTCTCAGAGTTCTACTACAACTTCCCACGCGAACTTGATTTGAGACTTGGACGCCACTTGTCCGACGACCAGGTAGAAAAGTTCGCCAAGGAGGATCCGAAGATCAAGAAGCACCTGGAAGTTATCAGGCGTAAGGAGCTCCTTGAACTGGTCCTGGAGAAGATGGAAAGTCTCCGACAGCTTGAAGGTTTAGAAAGGGAACGGCCGAGGGCGGGTACAAAAAAAAGTAGCGAGAAAGAAAGGGGACGATGGGGTCTCTTCTAGGTTAGGGGGTTTTGGTTTTGGTTTTGGCTGTGGTGGTGGTGGTGGTGGTGTCTTTTTTTTTAGTTCTACCTACCTACCTGCCTACCTACTAAACGATTTTGCCTCTCCATTCCCCTTCCCCTGGTTAGGTACTCACTTCTCACGAATGATCATGATAAAGAATAAGAATAAGAATTAAAGAGTCGACGTTAGAAATGCTTGCTTCGGCGGTCATCGGGTGTTTTTAGACATCATGCCTAAGTTTCCCCTTGATAGCCGTCCCATCGATGCCAGGCTTGTGTATATGTGTTTTCATGCCTGGAGGTATCTAGATTTAAGCTCCCCCATTTCCACGTAACAATATGTTCGTTATACGTAAATTACTCTCGACTTCAAGGTTACTATGTGCCCAGGTAGTACCTAAGCTACATGGAGATTCATAGTATGATATGCGTAAGATTCATATTACCAACACATAGAATACATAATTATATCTCTAGGTATCTAGGAACTGCATAGGTACACATACACATAATTATGAAGCAAACATTCGTGTTCACTTTCCAGATGTTATGAATAATCATGCAGGCAATCCGCGGGTACCAGCAGATTGGGCACTTCATTGAGCACCTACCTACCTACATAAATTACCTCCTCAATACCACTCGCCTTTCTCCTCCTGAGCCAACAGTCCCCAGGTACAACAACTACTTGTCTATTCATGGGAAGAACTCCAAGCTTTTCTACAATACCTACGCAGCCACCTTTCTGTCTAATGATGGAAACTATTATATACCTAGGCAAGCAGAGCGCCCGAAAAAAATGGTCAGTATCATACTGATATTTCAAAGGGCTCAGGAGACCAGAAGTTCGAACCGCGGGCAACTCCTAACCTAAAACGTTAGAGAAGCTCGCATCTCAGTCGTCCAAGCTGTCCCGTCTCTATTCATAGATACGGGACCTCATAAGAGCCATCCCGCCCTTTACTCTTGGATAACCCTAGTGCGCTAGCCCAGAGCTCGCACTATGCGACTGAGAAGGAGATTACCGTCGTTTCAAAGTATCTCAGTGCTCATTCCATTCTATATTCCCCGAAACCACTAGGATGCGCAAGTCTGGCGAAGGGCATAATTAGCTATTCGCAGTTTTCTAAGCTTCAGCCATGCCATGCCATGTCCGCGGGCTCAGAACTGCCTCGGCATGTACCAACCCGCCTCTAAGCGCTCTGGATGGGATGCCCACCAAGAGCCAGGCCGGACGTGAACGGGCCAACTTGGAATTTTTTTTGGCTACGACCATTGACGAATGTAGGGCTGAGATAGTGGGCGCTTATCTCACGGACGACCCAGAGCTATTGGCGCTGCTTGGCTTCACGAACGAGTCGGATACTCGTGCCAATGATCGCGAGCATTTGGGACTGATGGGCGAATTCCCGAAAAAATGCGATGTTATCATTGAGGAGTAAAGTATAGCCTACACCAATAACATGGAGTTGACGATCTCCGAGCACGCTCGAACTTCAACGTTGATAGCATGATAAGCTCGGCATATTCCTAACGCACAACTCCTGCCACCTAATGCATCTTCGCAGAAATCGGGGTAGCCTCATAGTTCGGGCATCAAGTCCATCACGCCGAGAACATGGAAATATGCTAATGCGTTCATAGGCGCATTTCTGCAATGCTTAGACGTCTTCTCAGATAACTAGGGCAAAGGTTGTATGGCGATCCGTCAGGCGAAGAAGCTTCGAGTCCAGGTTAAGCGATGAAAAAAACCCCCAAAAAATATATTGAGTCATGGAAAAAAAAAAAAGAAGGGTCCTTGGCGGGATGTTGTTACGGCTCCACCATGGATCGTTCCACTGCCGACGTCTCCAGGGGTGTCGAGAAATAATAATTACGAAGAACTCTCCGACGTGACGTGGATGGACGAAGAGAGTGCCGCAGGTGGAGAACAGCAAGCAGACGGTTTCCCCTCGAGAAAGCAAAACCGCCACCACTGCTGAACGTGCAAGGCTAATGCATTTATGGACGGTGGGAATGTCACGCTGAAGGAGGGATGAGCCCACAGTTGAAGGTATGTATTATAATTCGAGGCTGGTATGAACGTGCGGGCCACACATAGACTGATGTATCTATCATGGTGGTTCGAAACCGCTTCGATCTTCTCAAACTGCTTGATTAATTAAGTCACATGCCGACCTGATTCAGCCGCCTAGCACGCTCAGATGGGCGAGCCAGGGGTCCTCAAACGTGGAAACGCCCCCGAGCTAGGCCTCGCCTGTCGCCTGCTCCAACGTGCCAGCCACGAATCAATTCAAAACACATGCGACCTCCCCCTTGCTAGCCGTCCATCTTGTAACATGCCAACCCTATCAGATGGAGTGGCCTCGTCTTGCCCACGATGTGTTATCGAATATAGGATTGCAGCTCACAAACGCTTTGCGGTGATCCGGGACCCCCAGCAACCAGTGCGGTTGGGCGGCATGGGTATATCATGCGCTGAAAGGACGTTAGCACACCTGCAAGTACCTACCAGGTAGGTAAGCTTGGATCCATATGAGCCCCTCACCGCTCTGCTGCGCGTTTGTGCTCAAAAAAGATGAACACTGGAGGTTGACTGGAAGGATACTACTTTGTATAATATAATTATACGTATATGACCCAGATTATTATTACAGGAACCTCCAAAGGCAAGTTGAAATCTTTTTTTCTAAAGGTAGTTACCTATCAGAAGTTTGGTAATGGTTCGTTGAGAACCTTTAGACAGACAATGGAGAAGTGAGTTCAATGCACCCCTTACCTTACCTACCTTACCTACATATCTACCTACTTATAACAAATCATGAACTACCTACCAATTCCGAATTAACTAACACCCAAGCAAAAAAAGATCAAGTAAAACCACAACTCCACAATGGAATCAAGCCTTGGAGATTTATAAAGAGGAACTAGACTGTAGCAGAGACTACCAAGATATACAAAATGTTGATTCCCTCGAGGACTTAATAGCCCACATAAACACCATACAGAACACCACATCACGGCTCCGGATCACGCGAGACAGGCAAGCGCTCCCGTTTCTGGGCAGACTTGGCCGGAGGTTCAAGTTCATAGACGGCTTCTCCGAGACCATTGCCCTCGCATCCGGCAAAGATGCCGCACTCAAAGCCTCGCTGATGGCGGCAGTCTGGGGAAGCATTCACATGGTCATAATATCCGCTTCCCCCACGCCGGACACTCTTCGCGATGTGCTGGACATGATCGAGGAGCTGAGCCTGACTCTGCCGCTGTTCCGAGCATACGAGGACACTCTGCCCATTGGCTCGCGGCTCGAACTCGCCCTAATCGACGTGTACACCGAGGTCATCTGCTTCCTGGCCAAGGCCATCCACTTCTTCCGGGACAACCCGCACGCCCTGCTGCGACGCAACATGTGGGACAAGTTCCAGGGCGAATTCTCCAGAACACTGCTACGCACCCGGCGGTTTTCGACCACCGTTGACAACGAGGCGGAGATTGCTCGGCGGAAGTCAGACGACAACAAGTACGAGGGCAAGTTCGAGGAGATCGTCGAGAAGATGGACCACCTCGCCACCACCATCAACACCACCAACACCACCATCACCACCACCGTCGCCGCCGCCGTTGCCAAGCCAGAGGTTGAGCCCCAGCCGACGAAGTACCACCACATCCCGCTCCCGCAAAACAGCAAGTTCTCGGGCCGCTCGGAGCTGCTGGCTACGCTCAGCAGCAAGCTTGATCCGGACACGGAGTCGTCTGCAAACAAGACGGTAGCATTGTTCGGCATGGGCGGCGTCGGCAAGACACAGGTGGCGCTGGAATATGCCCACCAAAGCATCAGCAAATTCGGCGTGGTCATCTGGATTGCAGCCGATAGCACGGCCACGATTGAAAGCAGTTTCCGCGATGTCGTTCAAGAGCTGCGCCTCTACAAGTCTCAGGATGAGGAGTATGACGGGGCAGCGGCGATTCTGAAAGTCAAGAACTGGCTGAAAAACACAAGTAAGCCTCTCCACCTCACGTATCCATTCCTCATGAACTACCTAATAACTAACGAACCCCCCCAGCCGTCTCCTGCCTCCTGATCTTCGACAACGTCAGCGACCTCGCCGCCCTCAAGGCCGCCTGGCCGGAGAGCCCTTCCACCTCCACCCTGCTAACCACGCGGGACTTCGACATCGCCAACAGCCCCGCGACGCAGTACCTCCAGATCTCGCCCTTCGACGAGACCGAAGGCTCCGCCATGCTGCTCGCCCAACTCGGCCTCAACAACAACCCCTCCGAAGCCGACATAGAGCACGCGGTCAAAATAACGCAGCTCTTCGGCGGCCTGCCCCTCGCTTTAAGCCAGGCGGGCGGCTTCATCGCACAGCGCCGGCTGCCACTGGGCGACTTCGCGGCGCTGTACGAGCGGCACCGCGCGCAGATCGACGGGGCCAAGACGGTGCAGGACGGGTACGCGCACACGCTGAGCGACGTGTGGGACGCGTCGTTTGAGAAGCTCGAGGGGGAGAATGCGGGGAAGCTGCTGAACTTGCTGGCGTTCTTGGACCCCGAGGCGATTGATGAGGATATTTTTCTGGAGGGGTCGCAGGGAGAGGTGGGGAATGATGCGGAGTTTGGGTTCTTGAGGGATACCATGGCGTAAGAAGTTTCCCCCAGCCCCCTTTTGTTCCGAAAGGAAGGAAAGGAAAGAAATCAGTGCGAGTGCTAACCAACACAGACTCAACGATGCCGAAGCGCCTCTCCTGAATTCCGCCCTCATTAGCAAGAGCACCGAGGCGCCCGTCGTCCTATCTCTACACCAGCTGATCCAGGCCGCCACAATCCAGAAGCTCAGCGTGCCGGACCGGCAAAAGTACCTGGACCTCGTGATCCAGCTGCTCTCGTGGGGTGTCCCGCACACCTGGGGCGGTGCTAATGGTACCAGTGGAAAGGGCACCACTACCCCTACGACGGCGGCCGCCATCGCCGCCGCCGCCGCCGCGACTGGCAGCAACAGCAGTGGCGGGCTGCAGAAGAACTCGTGGAAGACGGCGGAGAAGTGCATGAAGCACATCATGCACATCTTCGCGGTGACGGACAAGTATGGGTTTACGCCGGGGGATGTGCAGAGGTTTGCCGAGATGCAGTTGCGGTATAGTTGGTTAGTAACCCCCCTACCCCCCCTCTCTTGTATCCGGTCTGGCCAGTTATTATGATCTTTGTTTTTGCTTTCATTCTTACCTAGGTATTGACATGGCAAATAGGTACCTATACGAACAAAAGGACTACAAGAACGCCAAGTTCCTAGTCGATTCCGCGAAGCAGACCTTCGGAGACAAGGCATTCGCGCCTGCCGCTAACCTAGCCAGCTTGATCGATAAAAAGAGCGCGGGCGGATGACATGAGGAGACCAAGGTGAAGAGGAGATTCACCATTGGGGGATGGGGAGGCGTTGTTTGAAGAAGGAAATTGCTCGAATTTGAAGCTAACGGTTGGGATGTTACGGTGAGGAATGTAGGTAGGTAGGTATGTACAGGTAGTAGTGTCCAACAACAGGAACTACCTAGGTGGGGATATGAAATCCAAGGTCAGCCGGGGGGTGGCTGATATGCAATACCATCAAATATGGATGTTGCCGCTCTCAAGAATGATATATATTCGTCATAGTTAGCAATTTACACTAGCTTCCAAACCCCATTCTCGATTTCGATCCTAATCTCCCTGGCCTCGTCTATACTTCTCCGGCCCGCCTCTAGAATAGCCGTCGTCGCGATCGTATTGCTCAGCGTTGGAAGTGCTCTCGCGTCTAAATCGGCAGGCTTGAGTGTCCCAGCGTTGACGGCGCGGCACCCATCCACGAACTTCTCGAACGATATGTAGCCATAGCCGTTTTGGCCACCAAAGTTGCCTTCCTCATCTGGTGCATACTTCATGTAGAACGGATTGTACCACACGAGTTGTCCGGCAGTGTCGTCGGCGACGTCGTATCCGCGCTTCGCTTGGTTGATGCGGACTTCGCCACCTGCGGCCATGTAGTGGAAGTACTGGTTTGAGTGTACGCCGGCCTTCTGCGGAGCTGTCCACGACGCCGTATACACACCGGTAGCTACCTTGCTCGGGTCGCCCTGCTTCTGCCACGTGACCATGACTGTAATAGTATCCTCGGTTGCCTCGTGGCATCCAAGATCAGTCGCAATGCCTTTCGCTGCCGAAGCGGAGACTTTTACTGGGATGAAGCCTAATTGGGAAACCATTGAATCGCAAATATCTACGTGGTGGCTGTTTAGATAATATGATATGTCTGAGTCTACGCCGGCCCATGCCTTAAAGGTCTCGAGCTGCGACTTTGGCTGGGACATGTAACTATAAAAGTAGTTGAAGTCGCCGAGCTTCTGCGCCTTGAACCTGGCATCTGCGTAGGCGGGGTCAAATCGCTTATGGTGCTCAATGTAGACGTAGACATTGTGCTTCTTTGCAGCTTCTATGAGTGCTTGGTGGTGCTCTAGTGTTTTTACTGCGGGCTTCGTGATCATTGTGTGTATACCGCGCTCAATAGCGTAAAGGGCTATGGGGTAGTGAGTTGTATCAGGGGTAAAGATGGTGATGGCATCGCCTGGCTTTAGAGCATCAATGGCTGCCTTATAAGCGTCGGGGTCTTTGGCATCATTAACTGGATACGAGTCGAAAGAGCAGTCCATGCCATTATAAGCCTTGGATATGTTGGTCTCGAGATGTTGTCCTACTCGCCTTATTAATGCTGGTTCACTTTGCTTACAACTCAGGCTTAGCCTGAGGTTAGGAAATGCTCACTGATGGCTGGGAATTTGGTTCCATTTGTGCCCACCATGCTCAACTTAGCCACCTTCCCTCTTCTTCGAAGATCAAAGAGACTGAGCCCTACGACGCCCACTTTCTTGTCTGACCCGGACGCGCCGCCTCCCACAAACCCGGTGGTATACTCGCCCGTGCCAACCTATGTCAATGTCAGCCTTGATCAGCTCGTATATCATACATGCTGTATTCATATTAATTGTTAGGAGGAACATACCATCAACACATTTAGTGGTGGGGGAGAAGCCATCTTGATACTTTGCGCCTGATCAAGTGAATGAGATGAGACAGTTCTATGTATGAAATTTCTTGGAGGGCACAGAATGGTTTTGAAAATCACGGAATATTAAGATATAAGAAGACGATGTGACTTCCACTTCGGCTTATAGACTTGAGTTACGTGAGTCGTGTTGAAGCTTAAAAGCATTTGAACCTGGCTTGACTATTGATCTTAAGGAGGGCGGAAGAATTGAGGGGCAGTTGGGGAAACCCCCCATTGCTCCAGGTACTAGATGATAGCTTTAGACCGAGCCATTTGTACTATGAAACTGCCAAAAAGTATATAAAAGTATATATCATGGACATGCTTGCCACCTTGCTAAACTACTAGGATCCAACCTATACACATGCGTTGAATTCACTGTTAAAGTTTTCTTTAAATTTGTATAAATTTGTATTAACATTTGAACTTTAAGCTTTGGTCTTAGATGCCTAGGTACCACATGCACTCTTTATGGATCCAAATTAGCCCACCCCCACCTTTCTTGGCATCGAAAGAACCCCGCCCCCAACTTGAACCTTTCAAACAGCCCTAAAGGCGTTGGCTTGCCCCGCGTTTGGTGGACCCTTGCTACTAGGTAAGGTAGCCGGCATCGGTGGATTAACTTTCTTAATCAAAATTCTTATTCTAAACAAATTCTTTCTCTTCTCCAACCGTTCACACCACACTCACTCACAATACACAAAGTCAGAAAATCGTTGGATTAGGAAGGTCGAAATTCAAAATACGATTGCCGCAATGACATCCGGCTAAATACATCCCATGCCAGATTTTAAAAACGTGAAAATACCTATCTGATACCTACATACGTAGGTACTCCAGCTCATCAAACAACAATTTGAGATAACCCGGATCAGGGGTAGTCGGAGTTGCATTGCACACCACTGGACACCACTGGACAGGTCAACGAACGTGGAATATTGCCCGAATTCCCCACCAAGACTTAATGAGATGGGGGCGTCATTCTTCTGGAATTAGCTCTGGTTATATGGGAGTCTTTTGCTATCACTTTACTGGAGGAAAAACTTCTAGTATGGTTCCTCCGTGGGGTCTATGCCCTATCCGGCCTGGCCTGCAGTCAAAAGACTATATAAGTACACGAACTCCATGGACTGCATGGACCGCATGGAATGCATGGAATGCAGGAAATGCATGGCTTACACGTAAGTGGCTGCTCAACTAGGAATCTGCAGTTTTGTACCTGGTAACAGCAATCAATTCGTGTCGGGTGCAGCATTGAGGTATCACTTGCTACCTACCTGCCTACTGCTATGTAGGTACTCACCAAGTCAAGGTATCATCCACCTCATACCACTATTATAGATGTACGCCATGCATGCCTTGACCCCCTCGGACCGAGGGCTATACTGACATTAGAGCTACTAAACGGCAACTCCTCGCTTGCTTATTTTCCTGGCACTCGTTTGAACCTGGTAGGTACCTAGTTTATGCGTGGATACTCGATTATAGTCCTTTTGCTTCATATATGAAGTGCCCTAACTGTAGCTCAGGAACATATGCAAATCCATATATACTACCTAATGTAGGTATCCTGGCTCCAGGGACGACATCGTCATGCTCGACTATGCGGCAAAACATAGTAGCACTCTCATTCAACCCCTTTCTTCATTGCCAGGTTATTTTCATCCTCGCCCCGCTAAGAGGCCACCCTCCAATATCTCGGGTCAGTCAACTGGATGGCACGCTTCAGACCCGTCTTCCACTCGTTGTTGTCTCCAAAAACTCATAGCTTCCATCCGGTGGATTCCTTGGGAGGGTCACAAGACAAGCTTGATCAATGCAAATGACGTCTTCACAAACTCCGTCAGCTTCTCGACACCTCCCCCGGTCACCTCGACAACGCACCAACACCATGAATTTTCAGCGCGCAATACACGGCTTCCTCGGCTTATTCTGGTGCTTCGCCTAGCTCGCCAACCCCGGCGACGACAATCTTCCCCCTATCGATCACCACCACTAACTTCAGCCGAGTTCTGATCTACCTTATTGCAGATCCTCCTGATTTCCATCAGCCCAGTTTCCTAGCCATGTCGGGAAGCGCTGTTGAGAACTGACCAATCATGGATGTAGCTATTGCAAATACCACCACGACTGAGTAGTCTGGCGTAACGAGAGTCTTGTTGTATCTCAAGTTACGCTTTGCATGATCAGCTGCCGAATAGAGTGCATTACCCCTTCACAGAAGCATTCAGCCATTCTTGAGCCAGTGTTGCTGATTAGGCTCTCTTGCAGTCCATCAGCCATGTGGCCGAGGCAAGTTGGGTACCTAACCTAGGTATGCTTTTCTCAACAGCCCGACGGTTTTCATGCCCGGTTCTATGAAATTTAGGACTATTAGGTGTCTGCGTGACTTTTCTGGTCTATTTATGATATATTGATTTGATATAATGCTAAATCGCAACTGGCCCATCTGTCCTAGGGCTGATTAAGAATTCGGCTTATTCACCACGGCCTCTAGTCATATCGACCCGAGAGAGCGTGAACCCCTTGCACTCCCGTGCTAGTTCGTTCCATTAGCTCCTTTTTTTCTGGGATGTTTCGGGTCTAGGAGGTTGCCAGTGTCGCGTCCCTCGGAGCAATGTCACTGCGAATAAAAACACTAGGAACTAGTAAGGCCTGCTCCTATACACTGCTGACCCACACCCCACAAGGCCGTTAATGCCACTTCACTGGACAATGTCATTAGGTCATGGAAAGAAGAGTTTCTGGTCGCCTCCTAAGTAGTATACCTCGGAATCTATAAGTATAGCTATGGATCCTAGTTTCTTGTTGTGGTTTCCTCTTTGCTCAGCACCCCTTTTTCGTATTTATCTTATCTTTTAATATCATCTGTCTCTCCCTTATACGTATACTTCGGTATATATCAACCCGCGAGCCAAACGGCGATATCTTCATCTGGCTCCATTTATCCCATCGTCACTTAATCAGAAAGCATGACTGTCCCGATCAGAAATGAGCTCAATGGCCAAACAACCACAAGGCGGCCATTGCCGTGCGGCATCTATGCTCCTACCATGACCTTCTTCGATCCCGAAACCGAGGAACTTGATATTGCCACCATAAAGAAGCATGCGGAGCGTCTAGCTAAAGCTGGACTTGCCGGCTTAGTCACCATGGGATCCAATGGGGAAGCCATTCACTGTACTCGTGACGAGAAGGTGGCAGTGACACGTGCTACCAGAGAAGCTCTGGATGCCGCTGGGTTTACTACCACGCCCATCATTGTTGGAGCTACAGAGGGAAGCGTAAAAGGAACCATTGAACTCTGCAAGCAGTGTGAGGTAGTTGGTGGGGATTACGTATTGTTATTGCCTCCAAGCTACTTCCGTGCCCAAATGGACGAAGAGGCCATAGTTGGTTATTATACCGCTGTAGCAGATGGAAGTCCGTTACCAATCGTTCTATACAACTACCCCGGTGCGGTCGCCGGTATCGACATGGACTCGGACCTTATTATCAAGCTTGCCGAGCATCCTAACATCGTTGGAACCAAATTCACGTGCGGTAGCACTGGTAAGCTTACCCGTGTTGCGCTAGCTACCAACGCGAAGACCCCAGCTTCGGAGGGCAGTGGATATATGGCTTTTGGCGGCATATGCGACTTTACTGTTCAAACATTGGTATCGGGTGGTAGCGGAATCATTGCAGGAGGCGCAAACGTTATGGCTAAGGTTTGCGTTAAGGTATGGAACCTGTACGCCGAGGGAAAGACGGAGGAAGCCATCGCACTGCAGAAAAAGCTCTCCCGAGCCGATTGGCTATTAACCAAGGCGGCCATTGCGGGCACCAAACAGGCCATTCAGAGCTACTTCGGCTATGGCGGTTACCCTCGGCGACCGCTCAAGCGCCTTGAGCAGGCCAAGGTGGAATCTATCGCCGAAGGAATACGGGAAGTGATGGAGATTGAAAAGTCACTGTAACGATAAGGAAAACGGGTTACCGGGAACATGGTATATCCAACCTACGGGGACTTGGCTATATGCCGTCGATATTAGCCGCGTGGCTGTTGATGCCCTACCTTAGGTATTCTTAGAAAAATGCGGGGTTCAAATCCGGGGTGACGGATGAGGCTCTTTGGAGGGTCAAGAAGCACGCCGCAGCTTGCTTCCCCATTCCTGATGATCGGCCCAGGCCCCTTGACGTAACGGTTAGATTGGTCACAGGTCACACAGCACGCACACTACGTTTCACGAAACCTTCGACGACATTACACTTTTCTCTGATTCTTTGTCAGATATTGAGTAAATTCTCAGGACCATTCGTTGATATTCACCATTTTTCGGTTCCTCTTATAGGTGCTTAAGGGGTTTTTATATGAAGAACTGTCTTCAGAGGAGGGGATAAAGAAGTTGACGGGCGCTGCCACCATATTCCGATCTAGCCAAGCACCATCTTGTACGGTTCTACAGCTAAACACGTTTTCTATTATTTTCATTAGCATAACAATATATTGTCATTATCAGTGAAATAAAACGAAAGAAACATATCTTCCACACGACCTTCTGTAAACCTTCTATTGCTAGGTAGGTGGCCAGATAGCTACGTAGACGGGCCAGCTGATCTACACAAACGGCAGAAAAGGGGTAGGATCCGCAGTCTGGGTAGTATGCGTAGCATGCGTGGCGCGTCGTTTATATTAATTACCTTGGACCCTGGCCACGTAACCTCGCCTTTTTCTCCCTTATTTCCGTTTCTTTTCTTTTCTTTTCTTGGGGTGTGCTTTTGAGGGTATTACTTTATAATTCGTGCTTTGGGATTGGGCGGATGGATTGGTTCGGAGGCAGGCCAGTTGGTAGATCAGTTGGTAGATACGGTAGGTTGGTTAGGCAGGTAGCTTCCATCCTTTCTTTCGTCTAGACGTCTCGTTAGGAGCGCTGGAGATCAGTCATGTGTCTAACCTAGGGTCTTCGGGATATTTCCTTGCTTTAGAAGTAACTGGGAATGCTGATCTGATATACATACCTGCATACATACCACGAGGATCCTATGCCCTCCGCGTTGACACCTAGGCAAGTAAGAGCTACTACCGAGTCCCCTCGGCCCGTCCCTTGAGGTCGAACCATGCATACACATGCTTGCTTACTATCTACCTAGGTACGTATGTAGATCCACGTGAACCTTGAACCAACCCGAAATTTCCAGCGGCGGTGGCGGCTGGTGGAGGTTAATTCTGTACCTCGTAGTAGTGGTACATCGTAGCAGTAGTGGTAGGTAGTATAGTAGATAGCTCTGATCTTTTCCATATCGGCTACTACTAGCGAGAAGCGAACCAAAAAAAAAAAGAAAAAAAAGGAAAGGGAAAGAAAAGGAATCACGCATATTCGAGATATAAAGCAATTATTTTTATTTTATTTCTTTGCGGTTTATGTTAGTTGATTCTGTTGGGTTGGGCCGTGATATCTTAACCCCCTTAGCCTTCCCCTTTGTTCATTCTAAGATACCTATGCTCAGGTGTGCTTCACATGCGCACATATACATACGCGCGCATACGTTTACTAGGTAGGTACCTAGTATATCTCCCTAGGCAAGTACGTACTATAGACCCCATACCCCACACGCAAGGCCTAGTACCCGTTCAGCCTCCCTCCCCTCCGCCCCCCTTACGTAGCTAGGGAGATCATCGCGTGCGGGATGTACCGATACCAGGTACTCCCTCCCCATCTCTATTAGTAGCTTCTTGCTAGTGTAGTCCCTACACGCATAGACTAGCTCGGCATATGGGCACATAGTACAGTACATACATACACGCGGACAAATATACATTCTCCCCCCCCCCCACACACACACACGCACGAGGCCTCCCTTAGCCCCTTACATGAATGATATCCCGCCATCCCACGCCTTCTATCGTCATATCCCGCGTCTCCGTGTGTTTCGAGTTTAGACTTTCCCACCTCTTTTCCCTTTCTCATTTCCCCTTTCTCCGTATCCATATCTTGACAATTTCCCCCAAGGTCTTTGAAGCCACACCCCTCCCCTCCCTCCCTCCCCACATTCCCACCCCCCCAACAACACTCCCTCCCTCCTCCCCTTTCACTTCAGCCCACCACTCCTTAGCAAACGCCACTCACACCTCACACCTCACACCTCACACCTTAAACCTCCTCGGATCCAACTCCCCCACATCCGCGCTCCTCGCCTCGCCCTCAAAGATAAACTCACTCATCAGCTTCCCCGTCGCCGGTGCATTCTGAATCCCCCAGCACGTGTGCCCCGCCGCGACCCACAGCCTCTTGACCTTGGAAACGGGCCCGACGAGCGGCGGGCTCTCCTCCTTGCCGAAGCGCACGTGCCGCGGCAGGTAGCACGCCTGCTTGGCAGCGACAGCCGCGGCGCCGAGAACAGGGCTGACGGTCCCGATGTACGCGACGAGGTCGTCGCACTGCGCGTCGTCGACCTCCACCGCGTCGGCGGTCTCGGGCAGCGGGGCGAGCGAGTCCGGCTCCCCGCACGCGTAGACCTCGCCGCCGGGGCGCGCGTAGATCTCCGGGTCCACGTTTCCGCGGTGCTTGCGCCTTCTCTCGCCGCGCAGGGCTCGGTGCGCGGGGACCCAGTCGGGGGGGAGGGCGATGTCGGTGAAGATCGCGTAGGGGCTGACGTGCGCGGCGAAGACGACGCTGTGGGCGCGCAGGCCCGCGATCTTGGTGCGTGGCCACAGGCGCCCTGTCCATGGCCCCGCGGCGAGGACGACGTCCGTCACGCCTTCGAGCGTCTGCGTTTCGCCTGTGGAGCGGTCGAGGTACGCGACGCTGGAGACGGCGGTGTCGGTCTTGTTGAGGCCGATGGCGGTCACTTTGGCGTTGAGGCGGATCTCGGTGCCGCCTGCGCGCGCGAGCGACGCGATCGATGTCGTGAACTGGTAGGGATGCACTTGTGCTGTCTCGGTGTAACCCGGGAGTCCCATCTCGGCGTACTCGCTCACAAGGCTGCCGTCAATCCAGTCGAGGTCTGCGGGCAGCACGGACTCGTGGAGCAGGGCGCTCGCTTTCGCGTCCTGCTTGGGCAGCTTCTGCCATTCCGTTTGCTGCTCGTCCTGCTCATCTTGCTGTCCATCATCGTCTTGCGGCGTGGGGAGGCCGAGGCCGGGACCGAGACTGCTGCTGCTCCGTTTCCTACGCGGCTTAGTGGCGGTAGTGGAAGAACCATAGCTTGGCTTTTTCACCGTCGCGGCGATCTGCCCACACCCCAGCCGCCGGTATCCCCAGTTTGCGGCGCCGTTGTGTTCGGCCGCGAGTTCGGCATGGAGGCGGTAGGATAGCGGGACTAGACAGGCCGGGTAGGCCCATAGGCCGAGGAGACCGCCGGCTTTGCCTGATGCGGCGGCGGCTATGGAGGTGGCCTCAAGGAGGGTGATGTGGTGGATGGCGGGGATGTAGGAGGGATGTCGGGTGAGATAGTATGCTGTTGTAGTGCCGATGACACCACCCCCTGGGAAGTTAGTGGCTCTGTCATACTCACTAGGGCGCCATATGTGGTAATGCGGGAGGGTGCTCTCCAAGCTACATCCTAGCCCGATTTAGGTAGGCTTAGAGGCTTGTTTGTGTCTTTTCTGAGTGGGTGCGTGTGTGTGAGGATCCAGCCAGGTACATGGACCGGGGATGGAAGGTCTATATAAATTGGGGGAGGGTAAGTGAGGGGAGAACATACTCACCTATGATCACGATATGTCGTGGTTGGGGTATACGGCTGTCCATAATAATGTATTTGACATGACCGAACTCAGGGGTTGTCAATTAGAGGCTAAGATGATTTGAAGGGTAAGTACCTTTGTTTAGTGTTGAATTATTTACATGAAGGGTTGATGATTGCAATTATTTTCAATGTTCACATGCTAATAAGAGTCAAATTTGTTGTTGTTGGAGTTGTTGGTTACGCAAACTCAAGCTACATAACTACGGATCTATCCGTTTGCGATAATACAGGTACTATTATGTAAGTATCTCTAACAGGGATTATGCTTTTGACTTTAGTTATCTGGAAACTGGACATCGAATGATGGAAGGAGGGGTAGGTTGAGAGTATGTCATTTTATTAATGTTCTAACAAGATTATAGCGTAGCTGTTATGCGTTAGGGATAGCACGATATCTCAATTAATCAGGCAATAACTACCTACATGTACCTAAGGATACGGATAGTTCGTACAACTTGTCGTAATCGGACATTAGTAACCTAGTTACTTGTATCTGACCCATGTCATTACATAAGTTAGCAACATTGAAGTCATTGGTGAATAACTACATAAAAGACCCCACCAAGTCACAGACCCGCCTGTCCGCACTGGCCCGCATCGAAACTGTAGAAACTCGGATCGGGAACTTGCCGAGGTATCTCAAACTTGGCCTCTAGTGCAGGTTTTCATCAACTAAAAAAGCTGACTAACTCACTTCAACATTCCATGAATTAACATTGAAGAAAGGAATGGAAAAGAAGAATCTATCCTAATTTCATTTTATATTTATATACATATTCATAGTTGCATTCATGAGACAAGTCCTGTTACGGAGCTGGCATCCTTCGTCTTCCATATTTAATCATCATACCTGCAAAGTGACTTCATCCAACCTCAGCCCACCAAAAAGATACCCCGCCATCAATAGTAACATCACCACCTTTGCGATTGCAACTTCATCAACAAATAATACTTGCGCAACTCAAACAAGATACATTCACTGTACCAGCAATAATAACAAGATGGCATCTGCTACTACCTTTTACGACTTCAAGCCCAAAGACAGTATGTATCTCCATTTATTCCTATCTCAGAGTTAGCTACCTCAATTCAGCCCATGACTAACACACATATCTAGAAAAGGGCGTTGAAAAGTCCATGGCTGACTACAAGGGCAAAGTCGTCCTAGCCGTCAACACCGCCTCCAAATGCGGCTTCACGCCCCAGTACGCCGGCCTAGAGAAGCTGTACAAGGACGTGACGGCGAAGCACCCGGACGACTTCGTCATCCTCGGCTTCCCCTGCAACCAGTTCGGCGGTCAGGAGCCCGGCACCGACGACGACATCCAGAGCTTCTGCCAGCTCAACTACGGCGTCACCTTCCCCATCATGGGCAAGACCGACGTCAACGGCGACAACGCCGACCCCCTGTTCGAGTGGATGAAGGCAGAGAAGCCTGGCCTCCTCGGCATGAAGCGCGTCAAGTGGAACTTTGAGAAGTTCCTCATCGGAAAGGATGGCAAGGTCAAGGAGCGCTGGGCTAGCACTACGAAGCCGGAGAGCCTGGAGAAGGCTATCTTGGAGGAGATCGAGAGGGCGTAAGCTTAACCTTGTAGAAGCAAGGAGAAAACGTGTGATGAGTTTGGGAGGCGAATATGATTCTTGACGGTGCTAGCCCTTTGCTAGTACAGGTCGATGGAGTGCCCGTGGGGTAGTTACGATTTGATCCGACATGAGATATCCAAGAGAGAAAACTTAAATAAACCCCTATTTTATTCTTAGATGCGACGTTTCTTTGGGGTTTCGTGAGGCAGATGACTTTCGTGTTATGCAGACACCTCTTCAGTATATCAGTACACCGTCCCATAGGTACCAACCTGGAGCGTACCACTGAGGCAGCCCCTCATGAGGCCATTCCCATTGAAAGTTCAACACGGCATGAAGTTCACTGTTCTCACAGACTTCATATACGCCATGAATTAACGATGCTCGTAGATGAGTATCATGCAGGGACGAATTGACACCGATATCGAATTCTGGCAGGCAGTTGCCGTATCATCTAGCATACTGACGAAAGCACGAGACTATTTGGATTCCCAGAGTGAGTAGCTTGATTGGTTAGCTGGCTGGCTGGTTCGCTGGCTGGTTCGCTGGTATTTTTCGCGCTGTGGCAAGTAGGAAGGACCCCCTAGCCTTACAACTCCCATAGTGGTATGCGGCGTGTAGAGGTGTAGAGCTACTCTAGTACTATACTAGGTACGTATAGACTCCTGTCATCTCGTAAAATGGGAGAAGGCTAAGTTTATTTCAGTGTATCCTACATACCAAACCTTTGAAGGCATACACGATGCTATAACTACCTATTCTAAGATCATGTCCAGCGCACATTTCCTGCGGTGGTCACTCGGTCACAGCTGGCTCATCCCGTCAGTCCGTGACGAGTCTTGTAGGCCTGAGGTATCTGAGCTCATTCCCAGAGTAGCGTTACCTACCAAGGATACCTGGACATGTATGGACGAGTCTCTATGACGCTGGATGATGTCGAACACGACACCCCTATGCTAATCATCAACCAATCTACTCTTCCGAGGTTTCCAAATCATCCGACGCCATAAGAAGACAACAGACTCAACTCGAAAATATACATATATTGACAGTAGATAGGTACCTGCCCAGGCAAACTTGGCGCAAGTAGCCAACCCCTTTTCCTTTTGAATATTTTGTGTCATGGTACTCTACTTGTCTTCTTGTGGAATAGCGATTGTTTCCTTCATTACTACCTATTCAGTTTCCTAACATCACAAATAACAATTAGGATTAGGTGAGTTGTTGTCTAGATTATGGTGATAGGGGTGAAGGTCAGCGGGCAACGATACGTACGACCCCTCTGGCAGAATACATGTCTTTGGACATGTCTGCGGAACTTGTGTGATCAAGCCGGTAACAAAACATGCTACATAGGTCCTAGTAATGGCATTCACTGGAGGGAAGTTCAAGAAAGGGGCGAAGATATGTTCGTCTAATTTGAGACTAGATGTTTCATTGCAAGCACCTCCATCTTCGTGGTTGGGTGAAGTGCAGAATGTCTATTTATATCTATTTCTTTGGGCATATGTAAACACTATGTCGTCCTTTCACTGTTTCTATGTACAAGGGTCAACTTGGGAGTTAGCTAGGACAAAGATGACTGTAGTCTCCATAGTCTCCGGGGAGATGTCAGAGCTCCCCGCGCAACAATGGTGTTCGATCTACGTCTTCTACGCTCCATCTTGTGAGAACTATCACAAGCGTGCTTAGATAATAGCACCTTGAGGTTTAGCAAAAGTAATGAAGCACACCGTCGTCTGTTACCTTCGGTTTTATCGGAGGTGGTCGGCGGACCTGGTCGAATAAACGGGCATTCAATCCGAAAGCTGAGGCATGCCACTGTGTTGTAATGTACATACTGTTAATCCTTCTATATTGCCTCTAATCTGGACTCCCTACGCCGGTACTAGTATATATACAAGTGTAGTATTCCTATAGTTGTAAACCGGATATATCTTACCGTCCCCCTTTTTAGTAAGCCAGTACCTAGTTACTACACTCTCTAGACCTATAAGCTATAGGCTGAAATACGATCTATACGATATCAAATTAATTAGATCTGAGATCCTGGCAAGAGAAGGGCCCATGATTCAAATGCCGGTTCATAAGAGAACCCCTAACCTGGACAAGATTGGCCGAATTCCGATGTTTCAACATAGAATCTATTCAAGAGGTACTTCATGTGTTACAGCTACAGAAATAGATACCTGTACCTGATCTACTAGGTGGTCAGATATGTTTCTTAGCTATATGAAACTCACCAGGTACATACCTACATACCCTACCTACGTCAACGATCCCATCATGTATGTATACCTAGGGCTGTTTCTCTTCCTTCAAATACAACAATTAACTTCCTTCAGCCCTTCGATCCTTCATCCGAACCTGCCACTGGCACGATACCTAGCTAACTCTGCGGCACAAATGCCGGCCCCTCGTTGGCCTCGCAATACGACGAGCCCTGCCCGCGGCTTTGCGACAAGACAGGCGAGACCCGCGCTGCAACTTGGCGGGCGACATGCGCCTTCTGAAACACCGCATGAGCCTCAATCAATTCCATCAAACGCTCCCTATTTTGGAAAATGCCCAGACCGGCGCTGAGCTCAGCTCAGCACAGTCCAAGAGAAGAAAAAAAGAGCCCTAACCCAGCAAACCTATGGGGTAGCAGCGAGACTGGGGATGTGAAATGAGATGAAATGAAAAGAGTAGAATGCATACCTACTGCATTTTACCTATGTAGTAATATGAAGCGAAACAACTTGGGGTTTGCAGATAAAAATAGAACGATAGGTACTGGGTAGGTAGGTATACAAGATACAACCACAGGAAACAACCGTCACGAACATCCGTTTGGTTGCGATTCTTTCGCTTGTTTCGCCTGATCGTGGCCCGAGAAAGAAAGACCTGGCGATTAGTGATTAGTTTCGACAGGAACTTTTCAATAGCAATATCCCCATCCCACGACGGGGAGCGGAGGAGTGACGACGCGGAAACGGCGCGCCACAGCACAACACACATACGTCGGAAGGGCTCCGTCTTCTTTTTCCTCTTCCATCCTCTCTCCGCGTATATCAACCTTCAATCTTATCGCATATACCGGCTCCAGCCGCAAGTGTAAAAAAATAAAAAATATTAACAATTACTAGGCACTAGGTACTTAGATAGGCGATCATACAACGCGACGGCGTTCACCGAGCATCCATCCGGGCTCGGTTTGAGGCCAGATTAGCTAAGGAAGCAAGCAAGCAAGTAATCGAGAAAGCGCGGGATGTTTACCCTAACTACATACTTAGATAATATCCAAGTAACTATCCGCAGTCCGGCACGTTATCCCTCGTGGCAATACCGTAGGTATTGTACAATACATACCCGATTCCGCGTTCTTCCCCCGGGCCTGCGCCGCGGGCTGTCATTGGCCACTTATACGCTTTCTTCTACTACCTAGTTATATCATAATTACTTTATTTTCCTTTCTACACATGTAGTTATCCCCAGTCTTTCTTCTGGGTCGAAGGGGCCCGTAAAAAAAAAAAAAACACCCTGAAAAGGATCATTAAGAGGATGTGGGCGGAGGAAGCGCGAAGGATCGGGGGAAGGGGGGGGGGGTGGCGCGCCCCTGTCTGTCTGCCATGTCATTGGTGAGCTCTTGCGCGCGAGGAGATGGGAAACGGGTAACTTGCCTATGTCCACCATCAAAGTAAGTGCCTAGGGTAGGTAGGTAGGTGTCCATGGCCTTAATGCAACCACTTTGTCTATCTCCGTACGATCTGTTCAACAGGCATTTGAAGTTAAATCTAGGTAGGTACCTAAGGTTACTAAGGTGGGTATGCGGCGGTCAACATGTTTGGCATAGTATACCTAGCAAGTAGGAAGGGTTAGAGGAAGGATGGGAGGAAGGATGGAAATTATTGGGTTTGCTCGTAGGGCGAATTCCGAATTACGCGCGCGGAGGGGTCTATTAACTAGAATGTTAAACCATAGGGACTTTGCCTCCCTGATTGCCCGACGATTATTTGTCATGGTACGATGCTATTTCGACTACCTACTTACCACATAGTAGGTAAGTTTAGGTATGCCTACCTGTCGTACAGCTACCGTAGGTTACATACCTAGGGAGGCAGTTCGCGAGTGGCACAGTTTAGGTTCGGCACTTGGCTTTTCTGATTCTTTTGGGTGAGTGGAGATAGACATCGTGGCCAGGTATCTATCGTGACTTCGACGTCATGTCTTGCGATAATAGGGGTCGAGGATGAGGGATAGGAGGTTGAGAGTGGTGATGCCCCACGCACTAAGGTTAGGTAACATACCTACCTAGTATTATCATGACAGCAACGTAGATGATGGTGAGACGACTCTACTAGTGCTAGTGTAGGCTGCGAAGGAGACAAAGCGTCGTTCCTTCCATCCCCTATCCCCTATACCGTACCATACTTGTTGTTGCGAAGGTTAGGGTTGGTTAGGTAGTAAGTGCGTTAGTCAAATAGTGTAATCATTGTTACTTCCGATAGTTAAGATGAGTGTAGTAGCATCATCACACACATAAGGTATACCTAGATAGATGCCTAGGAACCAACCCATCCGTCCATTCGATCGATCCGTCCATCGGCCGTTCTCCTCACCACGAAGTAACGTGTCTACCGTGAAGATCTCACGACATGGCGAGTTTAGAGTTGAGATAGTGCATAGATGCCTACCTACCTAGGTAGGTACCTCTCTACCTCTCTACTCTACACCAACGCATATGTTTCCTCACAAGTGAGTACCTAGGACCTAGGCACGTAGTTTACTCGGTCGTCGGTGCATATTCCCAACTTCACTCAGGCCGGAAAAAGAGGCACCCGGTCTCGAAACGAACAGAGTCGGCTTTATAGTTGGCCCGGTTGCGGACTATACGTCCAGAAATACTACCTACCTACATACATACATACATACATGCAGGCATAGGTACACACATATGACACAAGACTACCGGCTGCTGTCTGATCTATCTGGATGGACGGTGGATCGATGAACGCTACCTTGGATACCTAGATAGCTTAATCTAGCTAAGAATGCCTTGTCCGAGCTGGCAGCTACTTTGGATATACCAACTTACCTACCGAGGTACCTCCCTACATACATGGAAAGGTCGACGAGCTCGACGAGGTGGATTCATGAAGTAGGTAGGTAGGTACTTCTCCTATACATGACCGGGGGCGACGGTTAGATAGGGTATGTAGATGCTGGTCCCTCCCCTCCCCTCCCCTTCCTTGTAGATATAGTGGAGGGGAGGCGAAGGGAGGGGGGGCCGGGCGATCTCAAGAGTTCGAGATCGTTGTCAGGGTAGGCACAGGAGCTTCAACAGCCAACTAGCCACTCACCCAAGCGGCGATCCAGTCTCTAACCACCTGGGCAATACCTACCTCTAGATGAACCTAGGCATAACAACTTAACAATCTCTTCCCATGTGGTTCGAACTTCAAAGCAAGCAGCCAGCGGCGGCCCAAAATTCCCCTCCAACCCCTACCTAGCCCCCCGGGATGGATGATACCCCCAGTCGACGGTGTCGAAATAGGAGAAAGATGTCGGCTTTGGGCCAATGGCATAGGTATACATGTAGATAACCTCATCGCCCGGGGGGCTTCAGTGTAGATCGGCAGCATGGATGTGTGTATGGCAGGCGGGCAGGAGCGGTGGGGAGAGGGCAAATAGGTACTTGGGGAGGATAGGGGAGAGGGGGGGGTGTGGCAAAAGTGTAGGTAGGTACCGGACGTGGACCAAGCTCTCTTCCTTCCACCTAACCTGGGTACAATACCTCGATACTTACTTACCTACCTACCTACCCTCGAACCTATGTAGGTAAGGCTAAGTCAAAATTTATTCTCGAGAGGCGCGTAGGAGCACATGGTCCGTCCCCATCTGGCAGTGCTTGCTAATCCTACCGAAAGTGAGGTAGCGGCCCTGCCTCTAGTTTGAATCCTATAACAGATCCATTAGTCTTGGTGGTAGTAGTAGTAAGTATATCCATATGTGTAAGGTTAGTAGTAATACTCACTACGGCATGTGTGTGTCATGTATGGTAGTAAGTACCTACCTATCTACCTGCCGCCGCAAGCCTGGGCTAGGTAAGTGACGATGTATGTATGTCTGTGTGTATGTAGGTAGGTAGTGTAAGCACACCCTTATTATGCAGGTACCCTAGATTGGGTGATTAGAGAAAAGTCGCCGACGAAGGACCCTGGCTTGACACGATGATTGGAGTTCGTCAGAACTTAGGCTACCAGATTGTGTGCTTCTCTGGTCGTCATCTGGAGCCGTGGTGAGAGTGTCAGTTGTGAGCACGGCTATTGTGACAGCCCTAACGACCCTCATCTTCTTCATCAACAACATACACCCCCCCCCCCCCCCCCCCCCCCTCCACCTCTCCCCCGGACTAGATGTTGACTCGATAGCCGCGCGAGATGGATGGCATGTGATGCCGACACAACTAAGCTTGTCCTTGAAACGAAATAGGTAAATTATTGCTGCTCCTCCTTGGGGCGGCTCTCCCGCTCTCATCCATGCAATACAATGCATGCATAGATGCACGTTAAAGATGCCTACCATGCCTTGCTTCCTCTCCCCGCATAATCATCATCATCAAATCTCCATAGTTTAGGTACCTACCTACCCGCTCGTTTGTTATCAAAGCTATCGACGAGAGCTTGTCTGTCATACCTCGGGAATCTCATAACCCGGACCGAATCAAGGGGGGAAGGAAGGAAGAAAGAAAGGGGGATGGGGGAAACAATAAGCAGCCAATATCCCAAACTCGTGGAGTTCGCCGGGGGTGTGGTTTGATGAAGAAATTTGGAAGTAACGGTGAGGTTAGGCAGGCACCGAGATAGATACCTACCTAGGGAGAGTCAAGTCAAGTCAAGTCATTCCTCATCCATCACCTCATCTCCGCGTTTTTTATGTTCCACGGCGACGGCGACGGCGTCGGCGTCGGCGATACCCTTCTTCGTGCTGGGAACAGGCTGCTAGAATACCGAGATGAACCTTCTCAACCTTCCCCCCTTGGGATTATTTCCTACTACTTGGTAAATAAAAAAAGACAGCAAACGGACAAGCCCGTAAGCATGATCCTAAAAGTTGCTACACGGAGATTCCAGAGATAGACAGACATACAGACAGATAGATAGAAAGTGTGTGTGTGCTGCTTGTGTGAGCAAGTGTCGTATAAGTTCCTCCCTTGTGCGGAATGGAAAGGCCCGCTCGGTGCTTAATAGTGGTAAGGATCGCCGGACCCTAAGTACGAGCTGGGGTTCGTTGCAGGTCCAGTGAGGCTGAGCGCTGAAAACAATGGCATGGTCCAAAATAGAGTTAGGTTGTAGGGCTCTGTAGTATGATGTCTCTGTCTCTCTCTATCTCTAACCTCTAACCTAGGCAGGTCTCTTTCATTGTTCAATGTAACTCTCTTTACTTCTTCAGCTCTTCCCCTTCTCCCCCCCCCCTTGACCCCCCTTTTTAGGGCCTCGGCAGGCGTCTGTAGACTACCTACCTAGGTAGTAGGTGCGTTTAATAAAACATCTTAGCCCACGGAAACACAGTCATATACGCTAAAGAGAGATAGAAGGGGGGGTGAGTTAAAGGCTTCGGCGCATTGCGCTTCGGTCCTCTCCGCCTGCTCATCATAAGCCGTTCCTGCATGTCATTAGGGAGCGGACATACAGATCTAATTCATCACGCTTTTTTTCCTTTTTTTCCTTTTTTTCTTGGTGATCTAAACTCCCCCTCCTCATTTTCATTTCTCTCTATTTCTCCATTTCTTCATCAGTCTTGGTCACAGCGCATAGTGTGTGTAGGACAAAAAGACAACTCGGATGATTTCACAAAGTGAAGAAACATTGTTCAGCCATTGCGCGCTCTTCCGAGATGAAAATAAATAAACGAGTGTTTATCAAAAAAAAAAAAAAAAAAAAAAAAAAAAAAGGCGAAGCCGAAGAACGAAACGGGAGCGTCGAAAAAAAAAAACAAAAAACCCACCCCGCAATAAAGGCAGATCGCGCAATTGCCCACCACTCATGATGCCGATAACCCTCCTCCTTGCTTCGAAAAGGGGGAGCACCGGAGAATACTAATTGTGAGTTGTGATGACCTTGTCACAGGCTCTCTCAAGTGGAGAGAGACCCGCATGGGGTCTTCTGCGATGTGATGGATGATGGTATCGGCAGAATCTCTCTCAAGGTGGGATAAAAATAAAGTGGTCTAGGTAACCTGGGGCCTGGACAATTTTACTCCATATGCCGTATGTGTACACTGGCGCACCACACATAGTTACTCCTCATGTACTATGCGTGTTTGTTTCTATGTAGCGCGCAGCAGCACAGCTCCCCCTGGTTCGCCCTGGGTTCGGGATCAACACTTGCAGCTTTTGACAGCGCTACCCCCCGCGTTCGCCTCAGGGCGCGACTCGCTCGAAAGTTACTTTCAAGTCCACCTAACCTAGGCGATCGACATTTCCTGTCTTAAACCACCTTTGCTTTGGTTACGTGCGGGAATTGCCCGAGGCTTGTCCAACCCCATCCCACAGGGGCAAAGACACGCGACACAGGATGAAGGATGAAGATGAAGATGAAAAAGCAACAAGGTAAGAGAATATGCTTATTGCTACTAGCCGTGACTTGCGCAGGCCAAATCTCGACACCCTAAACCATTACGGGGAGAAAAGTGGAAAGGAGGAAGGCTTCCTTACAAACAGAGCTCATTGAAGCCATACCTAGTGTATAAAATGACAGCTACCGAGGCAGATGCCAAGGTATCCAGGTAACTAGCTAACATAGTCGTAGGATCAGGGACGCATTTGTAGCATTGGTCCACTTCGATCGATTCGATGCGACGCCATGTATGTGTGGTGGGATGACAACGAGCCAGTCGGACTTATTAGGTGACGATCCATGTAGGCCCGGCATTGTGTAACTCACCATTTGCTGGACGATTCATGACGTGGGAAAATAAAAGAAGCATAAATGGTAATAATAAAGACGCAAAAGTTCCCTATGCGCCTTAAGTTAGTATGTATACCGTATAGCGCATATCGTATATTTTGTGTATATTATTGAACTATTGCAAGTGATAGTTCGTGCGCTCGGTGACATTTTGTCGACGGTGCACAGATTTGTCTAGGATTGAGAATCGAGTAACGTCTGCTACGTTGTCTAGGGTCCACGGCTGTTTCTATGAATAGAGTCATGACAGGGAGGCGAAATCGAGCCGCACCTGGAACTGGTCTGGTGCTGCTGCTAAGATGGGATGGAGCACGCGTTTTAATGCCCTTTTTACTGTCGATGGGTCCTTATCGTGACATCTTTAACCTCAGCTCCATTAAATACGCTGAAGAGTCTGAAATCCTTCTTCCTGAATGATGCGCTGGTCAGTTTTTGTGTGCTGTTTGTTTTGCGAAAGCTAAGTATCGTCTCTTGTCAAGGAATGACATAATAAATCGTGTAGTAGTATTCAAAAATCCCATGCAAATACGGAATTCGGAATTTGACAAGCGATGAATGCACCTCCACGCTCACTGCCTGTCCGTAGATTGGGCTGCCCTTGGGTTGTGTTGTAGGGGGTGAAGAAGGGAAAGCTGATTGGGTGCTGGGCAAGATACAACGTTACGTGTTGACTATGACTAGTTCCCACCAATCAAAGAGGATACTCCAAGGCGAAAGGATGGTTAGCGATTTTTTAGGAGCCATAGAGAGAGATTACTGCCGAGGAAACAGCCTGTGCGCGGACTTCGTCTCTCGATGAGCATCACTCTACACAAGAGCGGTATGTAGGTTCTTGACTAAAAGGTGAGCGCTGAACAATAGCTCCGTTCATCTTGTGCCACAGCATGAAAAATGACATAAAGGTCTCTCGCTAAGTTGATAGATAACGTGTCTGTCGGTAAAGACGAGAATGAAATACGGTTATGTTAGAGGATGGATTTTGAAGTCAAGCAACCCTAGTGCGTAACCATGTTCACGAGATCAGATGGATGTCATAAGATGTATTGAGGTTGTACATACCTGCATAGCACACATGAAGTCTGGCGAGGGTTTGAGTTGTGTGTTGGATGTAGGCCAGCAGCGGCGGACCCCTTCAAATTTCCGACTGCAGTCCGGGACATCGGTGTGAGAGGGCCCTAAGTGGTCAGAGTGAGAATTCAGGGGATAAGGGGGATAGGGGATGAGGCATAGTCTATTTTTTTTCTTGTCTTCTATCAGCATATCTACCGCTTCCTCCACATTATATGTCATGGATATCACAAGCAAGGCTATCCAGGTGCCTACTTACCTACATACATAACACTACATATGTAGTAGATCCATGGTAGACAGGTAGATTCCTAGGTTAGTTAAAACCTACCGGCTAGCGGGCTAAAGCCCGCCATTCGACTAATGATCTTGTCCCGGCCTCTTGGAACATACATTGGTAGACTCGGGCTGAATCACATGGTGATGGGGGCGTTGGAGACTAGATCAGGCGTTTATAGGCCGGTCGATAGAAGTGATCTCTATAGTTTACATGCAGGCATTGCTTGGTGAACAGGTTTTTTGCCCCTATTCATGCCCAGTATTGATGATTCATTGTCGTCCAGTGATTCTATTTTGGAGACTCTGGCTTGATACTGAAAGTGAGCCTCATAATCTTAATTGTTTCGACTCTTGATCTTCTTCGGGCATAGCAAGGTCTTGAAGTCGGCGATGATTGGACTAGCGTCCTCGATTGAAGATTTGAAGTTCCTACATCCACAGCACTATAAGCGTGTACTTATAAAATAGCTGTAAGTGACGTGACATTTTCGGCGATTGAACGAGCCGAAGTGCAAGAAATAAGAAGAATGAGACGGGGGTTTTTTATTTGTAGGGGATATGGGCGCACCAATCAGGTTGATGGTCCCCCTACAGCAGTTCAAAATTCGGTTAACTGCCTAACCTTAGGTGGATTGTGGGGGAAGAGGACCTACATAGGTACGCTGGGTACGTACTTTTAGATGTATGTAGCTAAATACATAGTACATCACCTATCCATGGTTATGTACATGTACTATGTAGGCAGCTAGGGTAGCTCTGTAGAACCTTGTGGTAGCAGTCGGTGAACTGAAGCAGCCAAGTTTGGAATTTGAAGGTTGTCTTTAGACTCTTTATGCCATTGTGGTTGGCTGCTTTATTCGGCTCGTTAAAAGAAGCTATTTTGCTAACAGACGCCGTGCCGGAAATGAATACTTTAGCTTCTAACAAACTGATTTAAATGACGGGAGAGGCTTGATGCCAGGTGACACTACCTCATGACTTACAGTACCTACCTACTATGTAGGTACATACATGAATGATATGTAATTGATGCATTACAGGCAGTTGAACAGGTATTCAAGACAGAAGCAACATTGAAGATACTTATCAGTTACATGTATGCACGTACCAACTTTGAATTATCATATTGTACTTAGGTAGGTACATTGTTCAATGCCTCAAATGCCTCTTTCAACACCAGCTTATCCCAGGTAACTAAACCATATTATGCCTAGCGTCTTTCTGTGCAGGCTTCTTCGGTCCTTCTAGCGCTAGCTTTAAATGTTTAGTTAGTTTTTAGTCTGTAACTTTATTAGGGCAGTTACACCAACTATCATCTTCAGCCAGGTTTTTTCTCTAACCGAGTTGCATCCCCATGCCTGGATAACAATCGCCAGTGATGAAGGTATTCCCTAGATCAGCTTAGGAAAGATAAGGCCAGTGCCGACTTGGAACTTCATGGCAACTATGTACCGTACTGTATGAGCTGTACGTCAATGGATACCTAGAGATGTAGACATGTAGAGATGTAGGCAGTCCCCCTCCGACTCTAATTCATCTCGAATAATCATAATAACTTATCCATATAGCACCGAAACTTGGAACTGCCGCTGTTGCACTTGTGGCACATATTACTCGATGCTGAGTTGATATGTATGTCTAATGCGTAATGCGCAATGTGGGTTGTAGAAACCACAACACCTGAAGAATCGTTCAAGACTTACCTACAACGGTACCAATAGGTTGGCGCTGATACATCAACCAGAATTATTAAAGAAGTGGCAGTGTTCAGAGAGGGTGAGGTCATGTCAGTCGGAAAGCGGTAGAGACCCGAACGGTTAGTCTCTGTGGCTTGTCATTCGGAATCGATGGACTCTCAAGGGGAGCAGTGCGGGAAAGGAAGCGAGGGAAAACTAAGAAGCTGAAGGTATTGCTAAATGGTCGACTTGACGGCGAAGAGAGCCAGAACTGGAAGGCTTCGAGAACGTTGAGGGGATGATTGGACTGTAGTATACTGAAGTAACACTGCAGTCTACTCTACTGGTTGCAGTCACTATAAAAGACACAGACAAGCTATTAAGTGATGCTTGGGCGTTGCGTTGACCTGCATGGAGCGAACCAACCGCCAAGACTGATCTTTGTGAATTGTCAACTATTCGGCAGACTCTGGTGCCAATTATGCACCGTTTTATCTTGGCATTTAGCACCACATCTATTGTACCGTAGTATGTTCAGTGCCGAGAGGAGATGCACGGAAGGGTTGACGAACTTTCTTGATAAGGCATGGACACTGGACAGAAGAGAGCTAGATACATGCCTACATCTACGCAGGCCTAGTTTTGGTTAGCGATTATATCTTAGGTAGGTACCTACTTACCTAGTAGCAGGTATAGAAGCCGTCGTAAGGGTTACTCTGCGCTGCCATGGCGGGAACTACCATACAAGGAGCACTCGTTTCTCAAAGGGGAATACCTTTCGCGGTGGAACAATTAAAGAATGAAGACATGTATGAAATTAAGTGAAAATATCATATACAACAATTTATAATGCTGCATTCTCCATTGCCCTCAAGTTATTCCTCAAGTAATAGTGAAACCTGAGCTCAATAATTATCTCCAGACACCTGCATACATACCTAGAAGGTGCATAGGTAGACAACTCTTCGCTAGAGTATCTCGGCAAGAAATCCTCCTTGAACCAGAGTCCCGAAGAATCTAAAAAATTTCCATGTGTAACTAAAATAAGTGAATTAACTGATAAGAGCTATTCAATGTCTCATGCCAAGCCTGTGTAGTGCCAGCATTATCCGTGGGGCGAAGATGCAGAGTCTCTGTCGTTAGTGTATTCGACATGCCAGGGAGATGGGTTAGATGGGTAGACTGGGCGCAAACATATCCACAGTAAGCTCGTGATGATATAATACAATGTAGTTCGACTTTTCGTATCGCAAAGGACAGAAGTTGTCAAAAGAAACAGAATCGGGTTTACGATACTATCGTTTCTTCTTTCCTCCTACGGGCCCTAGAAGATAAATATGTAGCTAGTAGCTAAAGCCTACTAGGCTCTAGCAGCCTAGGTAGCTAGGTTAGATGCTTCTAGGACTCTACGAGCAAACAAGTTTAGCCCCGTATATCCATGGATAACATATGGATAGGTTGGATACGGTGATGCACTCCAAGGATGTTTGAGGATCTTCCGCTGCCTACCTCTTCTTATTGGCGGGGTATCCCTCGCTGCCCTGAATCCCCAATCTTCGGCGGCCGCTAAGACTGAAAAGCGGCATTTAGGCCCGATACCTTCCAATTCTTCGAACGGGTCGCGAAACGGCGTAGCGATGACGATCATGATTTGTTAACGTACGGGCGCGATCGTGTGTTGCATATCACTTACTCAGAAGTCCACCTTGAGTCAGTGACGTTTGTATGTCTGTTCACCATGTAGCAGGTAGTGTTAGGTAGGTAGGTAGTTAAGGTACCTAGCTTAGCTTGAGACTACATATGTAGAGTTATCACTGGTCTCAACAGAATCAATGTCGGTACAGTCCAAAAAAGGGAGCTGCAAAGAAGAAGATGGCGGGGGTTCAAGATAACGATAGAAGCTTGATAGAATCAAAGATGGTTGTAAGGGAGAAGAAACAGAAAACTACGTCGTTTTTATTAGTCTCGGCATCATCTTAGGCCGTTCTACTCCGTCGAGATCCACTACGACGTCTGGTACTATGTATTACAAAAAGTACAATACATCCAGTACCTTATGTACCGCCACTAATAGGTACAGTACATGTACTACATGTATCATTGATGTATGGCATTGTATGCAGCAATTATCTAATCCGAGGTTCAGGTGTCTACATATACCAATGATCAAATGTCAGGACCGTGTAAGTGTTGACATATGTGCATAATGTCAATCTATAGATCGCTTAGAGGGTCAAATTCCACCTCTACTACTACTGTAGCATTCAATGATCCATACCCATACCCGCCGGCAGCATATGAGGAAAGAATAACCAACTTTTAAAAGACGATACATTCTTGGCCTTATCCCGTGACAACATCAGACGGACGGCCCAGTTACCGTCTTTCTACATATAGGTACTACTAGTAGTATTGTACCTGGTAACAGCCTCTCTCTCTTCAGCATTAGTAATACAAGGTTAACTAAAATCAGAACAACGACCGTATAACTATGGTAGTACTTCATGCACGACATTGGAATCAATACGAATTCAAAAAGAATAAAAATAAAAATGAAAGGCTATTCAGATCAAGATAGAAAAAATATACATCTCATAATCATTATCCACTATGACGAATGTGAACCAGTACGAGAACGAGAACGAGAAGCAGAAAGACCCATACAGAGTATAGGTATAGGTAATCCAAATAATCACAAACTGTGGTCTTGAAAGTTGAATCTAGTATTTGGAAGGCTTGGTTTGTCTCTCGTCATCATGTACCACGAGTTACACATAGCGGGTAGGGTAATTAATCTTCAGCCACTCATCTGGGTGTATGTGAAAATGAACTACACACCTCGGATTATTATAATACACTTACACATGACAATTGTCCGAGACGGGGTCTACCAACTTACTAGGTACTAGGAATACAGTGCAGTAGCGCCGCAGCCTTATTCTTAGTCTGACTTTAACGAGCTAACTATTCCCTACAACCAATCCGAGTCCTCCTAGGGGTTAACTTGTAAATTAAGAGACATCTTTATAGTAGAGCCGTGGCTCACACGCAACTGATGCAGCCACTTTAGAGGTCAGCTGAAAAGCCAGAGTTAATTAAATTACCAGACACTCTTTGCGGGAACATCAAGGAATCAACATGTCTCACGGAAGAGAAAAGCCGGTATAGTGAGCAATGAGCATTCGATAGGAAACCCCACTCTAAAACTAGCGAAGGTTTTAACTAAAGAAATTGTTAATGCGCAAAGAGATCAGCTGGCGCAGTAATGGAATGCCTACCTACTAGTAGTCGTAGTAGTAGTAGTGGTGGTGGTAGTAGTAGTAGTGGTAGTAGTAGGGTAGGTTAGGCTCTTCGAAGTCAATATCGTCCAACGATGAAGCAAACCCCACAACTACCTACATTATTCAATTCGTCGTGACGTGCCATATATCAACTGTCATGTAGACACACTCCTCTAATATGCGTAACATAACATCGTCACTCGCGACAAGTTGCATATGTTTCTGTATTACGCCGACACACTAAGCCCTGGATAAAGGGGAAGAAAAAAACCTAAGTAGGTACGTAACTTTCATACGCATATGATCCAGAAATAGACGTCGGCAAATGTCAATAGAATAGTCGAGGGTTAGGTAACAAAAATGCTTGGTAAGAAAGCTCTAAACAATGTCATCTGAGACAAGACGTCGCATAGACAGGTCAAATTACTGAGGATTTGGAGTTGTCACATTGCCTCACTCATTCCCATGGGTTACATACAGTAAGCAACCACGAGTATGCCAAGACTTATAAAGCTTGTTGGCCATGGTTTTTGGCATATTGAGGGCATTTCCGTAGCCATCGAGATGATGGCTACCTACCTAGTAGTAGTACTGTGTGTAGGTAGGTAGTCGGAAGGGAGGTAATGAGGTGTGCTGTCAGGCTTTGATGTTGGTTTCGGCTTGAGCAATTTTTATTTTGAGTGGTTATATAATAAGTGATTTTATATTATGATACCTACATCAATACATACATAAATAAAACTTGGATATTTCCACCCTCATGAGAGACAGTTTACATAAG
Source organism: Hypoxylon fragiforme (assembly GCF_022984875.1). Classification (NCBI taxonomy): domain Eukaryota; kingdom Fungi; phylum Ascomycota; class Sordariomycetes; order Xylariales; family Hypoxylaceae; genus Hypoxylon; species Hypoxylon fragiforme. The sequence continues at coordinate 783,307 of NW_026054760.1, forward strand.
AGGATGAAGGGGGGAGTTTTTGGGAGGGAGGTATTGTACAATACCTCCACAGGTGGTGCATGTGCTGTGGCTTACAGCAGTTCGTGGGGTCAACATGCAGGCCAGAATTCCCACTAGGGACGCTAAGATAATTGAATATAGCACATGTCAACGGCCTTATAGTGATTTCGCACCCCTCTGAACCCCCCCACCCCGCCTCAAACCCCTCGGTAACGATTTTTGTTTTCAGGGATGGCCGACTCGTATCCATAATGCCCATAATAGTTGACATCCTTAGACTTGGAAGTACAGTAAACCCATTGACGAGAAAAAGAAAAAGAAAATCAAGGGGAAAAAAAGAAGAAAGAAAGAAAAATGGGCGCGGGATGCGTCTAAACTACGTAATTGAAACCCGGCGACTCCAGCTTGTCATAGGTGCATTACTGTAGATGCGGTATATCCATCCATATCCATCTACATAGATTCTACATATTGACCTACTTACCTACATTAATGCCTACTTACCTACCTATCCTAGGTAGGTATACATGTTACTTGCAGAAAGCTTGTTAGACGTGCGGACTTGAGCGGGATGAGCATTGAGCACCGTTTGGCCCCGTCGTCACGGCCGAACAAGATGAAAATGAAATGAGGGGGTTGAGGTTCAAAGTTCGCCGTCGGTATGAAATCCTTCCGCGGTAGCTTGACGATAATTTCTAATGTTAGCACACATCCGCGGCATCACCGCCTACCTACCACTACATCAAAAGCCTGTTGATCCAGCCTCTGTAACGTACCTACCCCCTCCCCCATTGAGGCTTGTACATACATATGTTAAACCAGTGTGTTGGAACTGACCGAGTTTACCTGTATTAATTTCTGTGGTAGCTTTGTCGGTTGAAAGTGGCGCGAGACCCCCTTCTAACCAGATCCTAACATCCCAATACCAACAGAAAGGGCTAACAAGAAGGCTTAGGATTCATGAATTTATTTGTTTGAAGAAGCGAGGGGAATAATCTTATCCGCTAGCCAAGCAACAAAATCGAACGATGGAGTTTTACTGCCCTCTTGTACACTACCTAGTCGAGCCTTACTGGCTTTCTGTTCCCAGTCAGCATTCCCAGCATCCCACCCGTTACTTGCCTGCCTCCCGGCCTGCCTACCTATCAACCAAGTAGTAGCCTATCTACGAGGCAGGTATCTGTCCACGAGCTGGACCAAGGTTCAACCTCTTCGGCTCCCTATTCGATTCTAGTAATGCAAGCGACGACTACCATATGTAAAATATAGCTGCTTTTTTCATCTATTCTCGCCTTGCCGAAGTCTAGATCTCTTGCATGATGGCGAGTAGAAGGCCATTACTGACGAACCTGACCCGCCACTTCAACGTAAAATCTACGTAGGTGCATAGATATGCACCTAGGTAGGTGGCCATATGAACACCAGTTGACCCTCCTAAGGTCTTTCGTACGATACGATACTCAGACATCTACCCTACATACATAGTACCTACCTCTTAACCTACCTAGTCCACTGTCGCGAATGTAACAGCAGAGAGCTTAATACGAAAGTGCCAGCGGATCTCCTCCCCCAGACTCGAGAAGGCGGCTAGGCCTGGTAAGGACTCGCCGTTCGGTGTTCACCCTTGTTCCTACAGTAGGTCTGGTACTTGTAGGTAGGTACCAGAGAAGTACATGGTAGCTTTTTAAGAATTGAACAAACTCCAGGGCCAGTGTACTTCAGTACATCAATACTTGGTACCTACAAGGCCTATAATGCCTGTAGGGCCTGTGTAATGCCTGCAATGCTTGTAATGCCTGCTATGATTCTCATTCATCCCCGTCCTTGCATACTAAGGCCTGACCAGGGTGACCCTAGCCCCTGTCCATGTCCCCGTCCCTCCTCCTTCTCTAACGCCCCACGACCTGCTACTAGGTACATATGTATGTATCATGAAGGTACCATAGTAGCATACCGCTGGCACATCCCGCTGATCGTGTAAGTGGAAAGAGAGATCCACACCCTTTTGCCCAAGCTGCCCATTCGTTCCCCTCGATCTTGCACACCCCATCTCAACCTACCCACTACTGTATCAGTGTATCTACATACCAGGCCATCAACCATCAACCTTAGATTTCCCTGTCGTCTCTCTTCCAATCCTACAACCTTTTGATGCCTCGTCCATTACCCACCCCCCTCCCCCCTCCCCCCCCAAAAAGTAGCCTTCCCACCCCTGCTCTACTCTGATGTTTGGTCTGTCTGTGTAGACTGCTACTGTACTTGCAGATTAATCGCCTCCCCTACTTGACTAGGGTTGACCATGGAGGAGGGTATCTGTGTACCTCTCCCGTACTGCCCTGGGGAGTGGGTGGAGAGTACGACTTGAAAACATGCCCTGCTCTTCGATGGACTAGACGGTAGTCTGGTGTCAAGTACATATGCTTGCAAGTTGCATGCTTGTACGCTTGTATGCTTGTACATATGTATGCTTGTAACCTACCTAGGTATGTATGGTTGTTCATATAGAGACCGCATCTCGACTTGCCATAATTATATCAGGTCCCTTCACTCCACCCCCCGTCAACCCCGTCTACCTCTTCTCATGCATTGTCAATAAACTTCTTGCTTGGGCCATCCATCTTTTCCATATTAACACCTATTTACCCATACCAGTCAACCTTCCTCTTTGCTCAAAGACAAGAGTTTCTATATTGCTTCGAGACCCAAGTCGACACCGCTGCTGCGCCGAGCTTCCCTGTGTGTCCCTTCCAGGTTGATAGAAGCACGCTACACTACATCACACTTTCGTTTATAAGTGCATATATCCTAACATGACAGTCTCACTTCCTTCACAGTCCAATTCGTCGAAGGACGCCCAGGCTGCCCGCAAGCGGAGGAGACGGGCCCCCGCCGGGGGAGCTGCCGATGACTGCTTCACATGCATCAAGAGGAACACCAAATGTGACAGACGAAGACCTTACTGCTCACAATGTCTCGAGATTGGGAATGAATGTTCCGGGTATAAGACTCAGCTGACTTGGGGAGTGGGTGTGGCAAGTAGAGGGAAACTTCGAGGACTTTCGTTGCCTATCGCAAAGGCACCACCAGTCGCACCCATTGGAAAGAAAGTGACAGGCCGGTCACGAGCGAATACTGCTGCCACAACAACTTCGACCCAGTGGAACGACTCAGACGAAGCTGCACGTAGAGTGCACCGAGACGATGTCGACATCAACGGAGACCATGGCCATTCTGTGCCTACATCGCAGTACGGGGGCTATGCGGAATATTCAAGGTATTCGCCTAGTGAAACGGCCACATCGGCGTCGCAGAGAGTATGGGGAGCCCTACCAGCATATGCTGGTAGCATGGGTGTCCATGACCAGTCTAGATATCACAAGCTCAGCACCTCTATGAACCATTTTCCAATAATGGGAGACTCTTTAGGATCATCCGTGGAATCTTTGAGCGAAGTCGACTATAACCTATCGCCCCCGGGACATTCTTATCCCAGGGAAGAAATTCCCTTCGTCCACAGCCCAACTCTCGTGTATGAGAACTACGCTACCCAGAACTCACCCGTGTCTCAGAGCTCCGCCGCGGCGATTATGATCGATCAACGGGCCCCAACGTCCTGCCCTAGTCTTGTCTATACCCCCTCCGAGCCAAGTTCGAGCCTTAGCTCACACCCCGACTCTTTCGAGCCACACATGTCTCACAGACTGGTGGCGGATAGCGATGCTCTGAGTAAGGATCACGCGTTCCGAAATCCTACGCCTCGGATCACTGACAACTCCTTACAGACGCCCCTGAGATGGAGTCTTACGGCACCAGCCCGCATTCCACGACCGGTTCCCACTGGGCCTCATTATCACGGGAGGATGATGTAACTCTCCATGCTATGGAGCCCACTTCGGCTACCTCGACGCTTTCCTTTGAGAGCCAGTCGATACAGGTCAGCCATGATCTCATTGCTAAGATGCCGTTTTTCATGGATTACTATGAAAATATCATGTGCCCGTCCATGGTGCTTGTAGATGGACCGAATAATCCATTCCGAGACCATATTCTACGGCTAGCATCAGGTAGCCGCAGCTTACAACATGCTATTTGCGCTCTGGCGGCATGCAATCTGAGGATGAAAAGGAGGCTAAGTCTTGGTCAACATGCCAGGGACCTAGATATCCACAGCTCTCCACGACTAGGTGACACCCAATCCGATCACCATTCTTTGTCAGAAGAACACCAACACCGCAACTTGGCTGTTCACCTCCTGAACCAACAATTGAACGATCCCGCGAAATCGTGCCACGACTCGGTTCTAGCTACTATACTGCTCCTTTGCCATTACCGTATGGTCGAATCTGGAGTCGCAAAGTTCCACACGCAGTTTGCAGGAGTCAAGAAGATACTAAGTATGCGAGGTGCTGCCCCTTATAGAGGGTCAACTGAGTCCGCGTGGATGGAAGCTGTTTTCACCTATTTCGATTCGATATCGGCTAGTATCAATGATCGCGAAGCCCAGCTCAATCATCCCTTCTATGGTCTACCCTCAGACGCCAACTTGTTGCCTCCAGGAGCTGAGAACTTGGTTGGATGTGATAGAGAGCTGTTCAAGACCATAAGCAAGCTTGGCCGCCTAAACCTCCTATCTCAGCATCGTTCAGTACGGAATAACCAAGCAACACCTACCGGGCGCATTAGAACACCATCAGTAGCTTCTCCCGTGGGCTCGCCTCTTGGACACTCATTCAAGCAACCAGTTCCATCTCTTGGTGACTTCTTCAGCATAAACCACCACCGTTACGATGGCAACGGCTTTTCGTCGCAGCTTGACGAGGAGGAGATATTAGCTACTGGACTTTGCTCTTCGCCGCAGTACGATGAAAACCGTTCAAGCTTTTGGTGTGAGTGGAAGGAAGCACGCACAGCGCTCCAGAACTGGGAGTTTGACGCTCAACGGGTGGCTGCATCCCTGCCTAACTCGGCAACGCAAAGCCAAGTCCGTGACCTACACTCGCTCTCGGAAGCTTTCCGATATGCGGCCCTACTCTACACCGAACGTCTAGCAGCGCCTAACGTGCCTTCTACTCATAACAATTTCCGTAACCTAGTCAGTCAAGTTATCTACTACGCAACCTCACTCGAGAGTGGCAGTAACGCCGAGAAATTCCTACTATGGCCGCTCTTCGTATCTGGTAGCGAATGCGTCAACGAGCTACAGCAAAACATTGTTCGCAACAAGTGCCGTGAAATCATGTCTCGCAGCGGCTATATGAACAACCTTGCAGCCATCGAAGTTTTAGAGCGGCTATGGGCTGGCGAATACTACGAGCCCCCAAGAACTCCTGGCAACAAGCTTGGAATGAGGCGTGGCTGTTTCAACTGGACGAAATGTATCGGGGGACCCGGTGTCGACGTCGAATGGATCATGTTTTAATAGGAGCGCCAATACAGGCGCCGTGGCCATCTTATTGCTTTCAACAACAAAAGAAAAAAGGGAGGCAGGCTTTACATGCTACGGAATCTGGGATCACATGGGAATGATATCATTGAGGGTTATACCACCTTTTTTTATGGCATTTATCTCTTTTCTACCGTTTATTCTGTTATTTTCATTTTCATTTTCTCGCACACCCCAATTCCCCTTCTCATCACCATGTTTTTACTGGCTACGAACTGTATTATTATCACTGCACTGCATTTTTGGATATCACGGAATTGTTTTGTTACGGCGGTATGAATGATATCTAGGATATAGGGATTTTTAAAGTTTTATTGTTTTTATTGTTTTATTATTATTCAACACTGGGATGGATGGTCTAAACCTATACCTATTTGCGAACGGGAAATGTATGTCGGGAAGGGCTTTTTTACTACTAGATGGAAACCCTTAAGAAAAAGGGGAAGGTCGATGGATGTTGGGCTTTTTCCCGCTCCTTCTCATCGGCGATGATGGTCCGCGGGGGTAGAGAAGGGTAGGTGGGCTGTTATTGTTTTGTTCTGGGTTTATTGTGTATCTAGTAGGCATATGACGTTTACGCTGCATATGAAGAGCAGAGAGAGAGAGATAGGCATGGGGATGGAAATGGAGAGACATACATACATACATAGGCACAGACGGTGATGAAGCGAGACAGAGAACAGAGACAGACAGAGAAAGAGCTGATGACAAGAGAGAAAAGAGACAAGATTTACCCCAAAACATGACTACACACACATACCCGCGCACATGAGCATACAGTAGACCTACGTAGTTCGTTAAATTGGTCTCGTGATTTAGTGATTGTATGTTTTTTTTAAGCCTTGGAGATGTAGTGGGTGGTGTGGACTTGTACATGCCTACATACATACTGTACATACCCACCTATACCACACAAGGTATTGTACATACGTACAAGCCCACCCCCCCACGTATCGCATGTCCATTTTCTCTCTCCCGAAACCACACACAACACACACCACCACCGGGGAGCAAGCGCATGTGAGCAAGTCGACAGGCAAGCAAGCAAGCAAAGCACAAGACGAGATGAGATGAGATGTCAGCAGCACAGAGCACGGAACGCACGTAAGGTAGATCTCCCGGGATGAGAATGTAGGGGGAGGGGAGGGGGTAAAGACGTCACGCCATTGAGTTGATGCGCCTCATGCTTTTTAGGTAACTACTGGGTTTGTTATAACTAGTGGGTATGTATGTATGTATGTATGTATGTGGGTAGGTAGGTAGGTAGGTAGGCTTGTAGTTACATGTTGAAGTTCTAGGACTACACACATACCTACTTACCCACGTTGAATGTATGTGCTGCTGCATATCAGTTAGGTACTAGGTTAGGTAGGTATGTAGGTCTTGCAATGCTCAATGCAAAAGAGAAACATGTGCGCGCGCGCGCGCAAAAAAGAGTGGATTGAAGTGGGCTGGGTGGGTGTGTGGTGGGCTCAGCACGCGATAACTACGTTCATCTTCGCGTGCTAACTAGTTAATTAACTAACCTAACTACTGTACCTAGGTATGTAATAATTAACTATGCGATGTATGCGGTGGAGGTTATAGTATTTATTCCTAGTACTTTGTTATACACCCACCACCCACCCACCAGGGCCACCACCACTGTCACAAGCAAGTATGTATGTAGGGGGGTAATGCGGGAAGGAACCGTTCGTTACCTATACCTAGGTAGGTTCTCACCCGCCTACCTAGGTACAATACAATACAATACATTGTAGGTATTGTACCTGGCAGCCCTGGCTTAGTCTAATATGTAACTAGCCATCAAATGATGATGATGATGCTATTGATACTATACAGGGCTATGTATGTATATGTTATATGCCAAACGAGCTAAACTTAGCATACATATGTAGCTTAACTTAACCTAAAGCTGAACTAAAGTACCTACCCCTTACTTTTTTTTTCTTCTGTTTCTTTATCATCTACTTATCTACTTACCTTACCGCTTTTTTCTTTCTTTCTTTTCTTTTTTCTAATATGTAGGTTTGTTTGGTAGTTGTAACTTATTAAAGCTGCAGATGATGATTTTGTAATTGGAGGGGGTATGTAATTCTTTGGGGGGAGGGGGGGGGGGGGTTACTTAGCTCTGGAGCTGTAGTCAGTTGAGCACGCACTGACAGTCTGAATGAAGTCAACTGGTATGTAACTAACTGTATGATGTACCCAGCCAGCCACAATTACACACGTGCATATTAATAGCTTATTAATAGATAGTAAACAGCTAGTTAATGTACATAAGTTTCCAAGGTTGCTAGCTCAGGTCACATGCAAGACATTCAATGTCGTGAAGAATATTACTTCCAGGGCTCAGGTATAGGTGGTAGTGGAAAAGGAGTCCTTATTGAATCGTGTTAATATTTTTATTTTTATCTTTTTTTTTTTTACGATAAACCCTAGTTGCCAGGCACGGACGGGCCAAAGGTTAGGTAGATCTATGGGCGCCATGACCATGCCAGGTCCCTAGGTCCTAGGCATTATGATGATATATGTTCTGGGCATGTATATCACGAATGCCGGTAGGGTCCGATGATGTAGTTATTCAGGGACTTTAGGGAGGCTAGGAATATATCGATGGATTGGGTATGGTATACACTCTTGGCAGACAGGGCAATGAAGAATGGGTTTAGTCTGCCGAGGTATTGTACCTACCTTGTACTGATCACCGCAGGTAATGTTGTCAGGATAGAACGGACCTCAATCGACATCTGTACGGCATGCTAGCCAGGAACCTCGTACTAGGATGGATATGTTTTTTAAAAAAATAACCAAAATTGAACAATCACTATATGTTAGTAGGTACTATGTAAGTAGATAAAACCCGAGAAGATACTACATATCTGTGTACCTACATTGATCTGAAACGCCCAACACGAGATATAGGCACCTAAGCCGGGTACTTACCAGCTACCTAAGCTAAATATGTATTGTACCTACCTACAATTTCCAAATTTCCCCAAACCCGGTATGGTAGATCTAGGTAGATACGGAGATCTGCAACAGAAGTAGCCAAGTCCCCACCCCCAGGGCAGAAAAATACCCTTTCGTATAGAAATATCGTAAACCCTTACTACATATACATACCTAAGTAGATACCGACCTACTTGGGTAGCAAGTAGCAAGGTAGGTACATAGGTAGGTAGTCGGGTAGGTAGGTTAGGTAGGTTTGCGTCTTGTCGCCGCATTCCGACGAACCCCCCACTCCCCACACATTTCCTAATGAGGGAGGAGAGCAAGCAAGCAAGCAAGCGACGAGAAAAAACGACGCCATCGCCAGTTCCCCAGCCCTGTCTGTTTTCGTCTCACCTTAAGTAGGTATCTATCTAGCCACCTGGCTAGTACTAGGTAGGTAGGTACGGGCAAACGTATCGACGCTAAACCCGTAGCGAGAAGCTTCGCAGGAGAATGGAGTATGGCCAGATCTACAAGATCGTAATGTACGTGATACGATAACAGGGCAGGGGGGCAGGAGAAAGAGAGAGAAGGAAGTGGAGCTACATACCTAGTAGATATTCATGATTCTAGAGGCGAAAACGAGCTAGACGTCTAAGCGAGGTAGAAAAGAGGCGAAAAGAAGAAAAAAGGGTCAGAGACCAAAGTGAGTACCGAGACAGGTACCTACCCTTCGATACTACGGCTTGGCTTTTTGACTACCTGTCGAGGCAGGTAGGTATCCTCATCCAGGTTTCCAGCTATAGCTAGCTAGGCAGTTGTCAGCGATAGATATCCTTAGATAGATAGGAAGGCCTCGAGCCAAGAAGTTGCAGTCTATGATGTAGGTATATGGCATACGTACCAACACAACAAACGCTGCACATACTGATAGATCCACACACCTAGGTACCTGACCATCGGCATAGGGTTTTCTCTGGTGTGATGTTTGATTTGCTTGCTTGTTCATTTTGGTTGCTGCTGGTGACGACGCCCCCTTTTTTTCCCCAAGCCATTCCGGCATTGGCTAGGTAGATGGAAGAAAAAGAAGAAGGGAGAGAAAAACTGGTTCAACCACTCATCGCCCGTCCCACTACTCCTTGCCTTACCCGTCACTAACCAAAATCACCCGCGCCCCACCGTCTAGAATGATCGTCGCTGCACAGGTAGGTAGGAAGGTAGGTAGGTAACTTTAGTTGTACGGTTAGGGTATGATACAGCACGGTACGTTCAGAACTGAAATCTCTCACCTTGGCTAGTCACCTTTGCTCGGTAGGTACTTAGATAAATGTACTAACCGTACCAAAGGGTAGACCGTAGAGCAAAGGGGGATCTACCTCTAGATAGCAAAATACTAGGTAGCCACGGTAGGTGCCCAGCTCCCGCCAGCAAACTTGCATTTATCTTTTGGTTCGCCCAGTAATTTCTTGAGTTTGGCGGACTTATAAAACAGAGCCTGTTAACAGGTCATCGTCTGATCGACACCACAAACAGCCCTTCCCGGCAAATAGAAGCTCATGGTTGGCAGGTGTGCTCAGCTCCCGGTGCTAATAAGTCGACGGCGCGAAACTGCAAGGGAGAGAACTTCCGAATGCACATAGGGGGAGGATTAATGAATCTAGATGATTTCCATAGTAGGTAGATCGTATGGGTGTTTGGGATGAATAGTGAGCCCTGTCCTAGTTCTTAGTTCCCTCTCCTATCTCAGGGGGGGATTGCTAGCGGTACTAGACTAGGCCTCTAGTGAGTGTCCATTAGATCGATCAATTAAGCAACCAATTCATAATCCGACGAACCAAGTCATTGGCAGAGACCGACTCCGGGATCCGAGATCTTCCGCCAGCACAACATCAGCAAGAGAGGACCGGCCCCCCCAAACTAATGGAACCCATCGGCAAGCGTCGTGGGCCTTGACGATGATGCGAGCAAGACGACATCCCACGTAGGTAGAAGTGGTGGCAGCGGTAGTAGTGGTAGTAGCACGCAAAATGTACACAGATGAATGGGTTGTGTCCCGCCGAAGGAAAAGGAATTTTAGCTTCTTCTTTGCGACTTCTAGTAGCTCGCCGGATCTGCTAGTCAGGGGTCCATTTCTGGAACGTGGCTCCGTGATTCGAGACTTGAAAGTTAAGGGGGGAAGAAAGCGGCTCGGGGTTCATTCCCCATCTATAACTAGTAGACAGCGCCCGTGTTATGCGACGTTGAATGCGGTTTGCAACCCCCCCGGCTACTGCATCAATGTTGCGGGCTTGGCCGCATCGGCGGGTTCCAGAAGCTCTCATGGCTGCCGATTGGCCCTGTTCGGGCCCCAGCATTCTTCTCGGATCGCGAGAGCCTACTGGGCGATAATAGTCGGCGATCGATCGAGTGGGTTGGGGTGGAGCATAAAACTACCTGACACTACTATGTACTTGGGTGCTTTGAGGTCACTTGGTGAGATTGACAGGCAGCCAGGAACTATGTTTGGGGGTTTCGTATCGGTACGTAGGAAGCCATGTAACGTAGATAATTAGGCGAGGTGCGCCTCCATCTGTATGGTGTACATTCTTTGGAATCAACTCGGGACTCAGGGATTTAGTTACAGTCCTGTTCATAAGGAATATGCAACATCGTCTTCTTCTCACTGGACGGGAAATGCACTGCCCCGTTCGACTCATCGTTGAAACGATACTATATAGGTACCTAGGTAGGACGCATACGAACTAGACATAGTGAAAGATCCTAGTAAATAGAGAACGGCGTATGGGTTGTGAGAGTGGGTAAAATTCATAAAGATGTCATGATAAATACCTAGGTACCCAGGTAGGTACTTAATCAGGACTTCCTTCATCTAGTACGGTATGAAGTATGTTGTAGGTAGATGTTGGGACCCGGGAATCGTCCACAACAAGACAAATTGAGTTATAATGTATTTGTAAGAACACAGCCCTGTTTGGGGGCTGCTTTAATAGCTAGGTTGTAGCTTATCTCAGCAAATTCAGATGTAGGGACATAGATCCTAGCCCGTATGGAAGCGTAGCGTAGCTGTACTAAAGTTGAAGGAATAGTCTGACATCGGCGTTTGCTGAGATGCAAAGAAATTACAAGAATGACTTCATTTTAATGACGATATGAGAAACTCCTCCTTCAGAAGAATGCAGTCCATTTTTCGATTACTTTTCGATCGTGGCCAAGTGAAATTAATTAAGGGTATAATCTGCGCGTGGTGGCCCCCTTTTTAGGGAATGATAGCCTCGCATCTTTCTGGTTGCCAACAACCTGGGGATGGAAGTGAGGACATTACACTGCGGTTGCGTTCGCAAGTCCCCTGCGTCGACTCTTCTCGCAGTCCTCATAGCCATCTGCTTAACATGTCGAAAGAGGCTAGCAAGCACTCTGGCGGAAATAGGGGAACCACTGTTTGTGGTAGCTCAGGCATAGTTCTTGAAAGGGCATGTGGAAAGAACAAGAAGAGATGCCGAGATCCCCTACAGGATCAGAGACTTTCAAGTGAGTCGATGCGTCAATCATCTCAGCAGGCGTGCCATGTTGGCCCTTTTTCGCCTTGGTGAGAGATGGGTACTTTGCCGCAAAGTGCCGCCAAGCCTCCCTATCTTTACTATCAATAGGATGAGGGATCTCACATTTCGCTATGATCACACCAGACGGTATGTGAAGTAGGTAGGGTATATTGGGCTGGATGCTCCTACTGCCTAAGTAGGTGTCTGCCGGCTCACCTTTCTCCTCTGAATAAGGGATATCGACTGCTCGAGTAAATTCTTGTTTGAGCAAGGTCTAGGAACCAACAGAAAGGCACTGCCTTCGTTGCGATCTAGGTTGGTACCGAAGACATGGCCCTTAAGGGAGAGATCCAGTCTCCAAAATGCTACTTAGCCTCTATAGTTGCATTGTTCTCTTTGAACTAAGGACGGAGAGCTTCCATTTGCATATCAGGACGTCCTCCCCTAGGAGGAAGCAATTCCAGGTTATGAAGCTCGTGGATCAGTGCTTTGAAATCAATCGCAAAGTTGTGCAGCATGTAAGCCATTCCAAAAGTCCTACACCGAGGCTTGGTAAAGTGGCGTATGGAGTCCAGAATACCAAGAACGGTATATATGTCTCGATATGGCAGAACCGCGACAGTTTCTCGTATAACGACTTCGTCTAGGCTACCTTGGAGGCTCGCCATCTCTTGAACCCAAGGGTGCACAGTGACGAGATATCGACGGATTGTGGCACAATAGACATGAGTGGTATGGCATGCAGTATGGCATGGACGGTATGGGTGGTATGGATAGGTAGGCACCTATAGTCGACACCAATAGTAATCGTAGGTAGGTAATGCTCATCAATGTTAGAACATTGAAAAGTTGTTTCCTGATGAAACTTTTGCTTGGCCGTAACACTCAGACAAGGTAAATGTAACACTCAAAATATGGGCACGTGCAGATAAGAACCATGACAACTGATAAGGAATATGTGGGCCTATCTCTTATCACCAAGTCGTATCTAAAAAAAAGTTTTGGAGGGACCAGGGACCATGTACGAACTTTGAAACTTTACCAGCTGAAGTTACGACGGAAAAATACAATACCACCAAACAAATTTCGAGTTCCACGATCACGAACTTATACTACAGAAAACTCATACTTCGTATTGTGAAGTAGTAGTAACCCAGAAAGAAGAACTAAACAAAACCAAACCAAACATCAAACATTATGGGTCGAGATCTCCAGAAGCGCAAGCGGCGCTCATCCCGCCCCTCCATCCGCCAGCCCTCATCGACCATGCAATCGAAGCGGCTGCTCAACCCACTGGGGAACGACATTGTCGCAAAGCACTGGTAAGCAAGCAAGCAAGCCAACCACCCAGTCCTTGCCTATTCCATCCCCACTGGCCATGTCACAACATGGCATAGCGCATGGCAATTCCCAGGCTAGACAGACATCTGATCCTCGTACCACAGGAACAAAAAAGAAACCACAACGCAGAACTACAAGCGCCTCGGCCTCGTCTCCCGGCTGAAAGCCCCCACCGGCGGCGTGGAGCCCAACGCCGCGTCGCGCGGCGAGAAGCAAGGGCGGCCGACGAAGCCCGTCGACCCCTTCGCGATCCGCAAGTTCACCGGCGCCATCGTGAGCGAGGTGCGCGTCGAGCGCGACGCCGACGGGAAGATCGTGCGCGTACTCGATGGGCAGAAGAAGCGGGAGAACCCGCTGAATGATCCGCTCAACGAGCTGGATTCCGACGAGGACGAGGAGATGGAAGCCGGTGAGGAGTGGGGCGGCATCGAGGAAGGAGAAGGAAGCGGCATCGTCCCGCAGCTGGAAGTCCAGGCCAACCGGCCCGTCGTCAAGAAGCCGCGCACCCTGACGAAGCGGGAGATCGAGTGGCTGCAGAGGCTCGTGGATAAGCATGGCGAGGACACGCGGGCGATGGCAAGGGATCTCAAGCTCAACCCCATGCAGCAGACCGAGGCGGATATCTCGCGGCGGATAAGGAAGTGGAAGGGGACTTCTTCGGCTTAAAAGAAAAGAGATAAAAAGGGGTAAGGGGGTTATGTGAGCTCCTGTCTGTCTGGTGTTGCATTTTCTTTTCATATACCTACCTAACCTAGGTATATCAGACGACCGCATTGCAAGGCGTTATTGGATCATATATGAGTTAGCAGGCCATACATACTATAGGCCAGCAGCACTCGGCATGCAACAAAAAGTGCTTTACAAATTCGATCGATCGATCCATTGATCCTTGGAATGTGAATAAGTAGTGTATAGGGACTCATATCATACGCATCACCTTATCATACGCATTACCTCCGTATAAACAACAGACCTTCAACCTTCCAACCCCCAACTCCCAACCCCCCCCCCAAAAGGAGAAAGAAGAACGAAAAAACGAGACCACACCAAAACGAACGAACGTCACATCATTAAAAAAACCATTCGTTGCTGCCAAGCTACCTAAGGCATCCTATCATATCCTAATCCTCCTCCCAAGGCTGGCTATATATGTATTTGCAATAAAAGTCGTATCGTAACTTTGGGCCCTATCGAACCAACAAAGCAAGAGCAAGCAAGCACAAGTATAACAATTCGTAGAAACACTGTCTGTCTCCTGGGTACCCCTTAGTGCTGCCGTAATGAGCAATATATGTAAATATCCGTCCGGAACACCGATCACCGTTTCGTGAATCTTTTTAAAATACTAAATCCGCCCAACTTGATTTCTTTCCGTTCCAAGCGACTTCTCTTTCTCTTTCTCTCTCCTTCTCTCATTTTTTCTCTCTCGTCCTCGGTTTCAACATACTGCCCATTTCCCTCCTTGCTTTCTCTTCCTCGGCCTCTTTACTCGACCACTCACTCACTCGACCACCCACGATATGGTTGCCACCGGACTGCTACTATCGTATCCTCGTAGAATGAATCGATAAACCATTAATCTCGTCAGCAGCCAAACGGCGAGCAAATCACCCGCCCACACACCATCGGACCTAGCTTCAGCTTAATGCAACGTGCGGTCGTAGTTCGCGCTCGGGAATTGCACGGGCCTATCGTCGTCGTAGTCCTCCGCGGCGGGCGGCGCGTAGATCTGAGGCCGCGAGGAGTGGGAGCCGTAGGCCGAGGCGCCGCCGTAGAGGTCGGTGTGGGAAGGCGAGGTGCTGTGGGTGCGGTAGGCCTGGTCGAAGGGGTTCTCGAGCGGGGCTGGGGAAACGCTGTGCGGTCGGTAGGCGGTGTCGTTGTCGAAGCGGCCGGTGAAGGTGTCGGCCGGGTCGTAGGGCTGGTCGTGCGTGTCGGTGTGGTCGTCATGGTGGTCGTCCATCTGCACCGGGGCGTAGGCTTCCTCGTCGTGCGGCGCCATCGAGAAGGCAGCCTTGTCCGGGTCGATGTTCTGGCTCTGCCCGAGGTTCTCGTATCCCGGTAGCCCGTCGGTGCGTTGGTAGTAGCGCAGCGTGTACACGCTGACGGCTGTTGTCGCAACCCAAATGAGGCTGATATAAAAATGGTTAGCTTAGGGTATTTTTAGGATGCCTGTTAAGATTTCGAAGGGCTAATCGCTCCGTTGCTTACGTTTCAAAGAATGCAATGCCGACAATGGCCTTGCTGACGGCGCAACCTTGTCCACACGAGTTGGCGGTGTTGTAGGCGGCTTGGCTGGCGAAACCGGATAGCCAGAAGATAGTGAAGATGGTGTCGGTAACAACCATGGCGTGCGGTTGGGCAATCTTCCGGGTCCGTTCGAATCGCGGGGCCATGGCTAGGTAGATCCAGGCCGGGATGGATAAGAAACACTATCATGGGAAGTCCTGTAAGCTGCTGCAAGTTTTCGCATGTTCCATGCTGACAGATGTAGGGATATCTCAACGTACCAGTCCGAATGGCCAACCATTGTTACCGTTTATTAGGGAATCTTGGGCTCGGAATAGAATGATCTCGAGGATGAATACTACCAGTGCCAGGATGATTTGGAGGATGTGGAGGGCGAGTTTAGTGTTTGGCACCTTATCTGGGTTGATATCTAACTTCTCGAACAGGGCCATCTTCAATGGCTACCTTAGTTCTAAACGGTGCGGAGGTTAATGTGTGGCCCAAGTCGTGCTAGAGAAATATAAGGCTGATGTTGATGTTGAATAAGTTCGAACGGTAGGATGTAGGGTAAGACTATGATAGGTTTTGGTAAAAAAACGTCTGGAAGAAAAAAGGTAAATACCTTGAAGTAGATGCGGGAGCTTGTGGGAAACAGCCAAGCAGATTAGGTTGTATTTTAGGGGCGGCGTGGCGGCGTTGCGGCTTTGCGGCTGACGATGATGTTGAAACGATAGAGTGACTTGAATGGTCAAGGTTAGGTTACTAGGTATATAACTTATAATATAAGGTATATAATTGTAGATACTAGGATTGTATGTACTAAATAGTTTCAAAGAGACCTGGGCTTGTTTCTGATGTTTGATAATAATAACAATAATACCAAGATGCAAATTTACAAGAGTAAAAGTTCAAAACAAGAAAGGTATCAGCGTCAAAAGTCGGATCGTTATGGTATTGATGTTTATTGTTTTTTTAATTTTTATGCCTAACTACAATATCGGTTTTCTACTAGATTGTCCCTCCGCCGATACGAATGCTTTGAGCCGATGAATATGTACGTAACTAGTACACTATACCCTAGCGATTGCACGCCGTGCGTAATGTAAATGGAGACGGTATCCATTTTATTCTCAGCTCAGCCACACTTAGTCGGGGCTTTTGGCTTATGTCATGTGTGTTAGGCGCATCCTGTCACCTGTTTGTCACAGAACACAGCCACTAGCATGGAATGTTCATATCAGTGCCAGCTGAAGATTCGATGCTAAGCCACCTGAATAGAGGAGACCATGAGCCCACTAAAAGCCGGTCTACGTCACCCATTGATAACTGCTGATGTCCATATTTCCCGCCATAACCGCGCGCGAAGCCGAGACCAGCAAATCATCGTCCTTTTATTGTTGCGACAAGCTATTGAAGAAATCTAATCCAATACAGTAGTTAAATGGTCATCCGAATCTGCACTTATTTAACTGACTGTAATTGTCTCACCTTTCTCGAATACAATGCATCTTCACTTACATGTAGGCTTACAAGTACGACCTAGTACTACATAGTGCATACATGCATCAAAGTAGTGGTATGCATGTACTACGTTATGCATCTCAACCCAGCCTTATCGATTATCTCCAGTTCCAAGTTGTGCCGTTGACACACAGACTGATCTAGGTATCAACGATCTCCATTTCTTTAGAGTTTGCAAATTGACAAGCTTGCCTTGGTAAATATGAAATTAAACAAAATGATAGTAAATGTTTCCAGGGCCATCTTCAAGAAACGATACCTATAATTTTCAACTCTTCAACTCTAAAACTGTCCAAATATTTCCATCAGTAGGATCAGAACATTGAAGGAAAGGCGCATATATGCATACATGTCAAGTGCCGATAATCGGGGACGTTGTTTTGATTACCTCCCTCAGCTTCGTATGCTAAACCCCGATTGTGCTATTAGGTGATCAATTATTTAACAGTCTAGTTGATAACCCCGGTTCAGATCTCGCCATCTATGGATCTTCTGGTCATATGTATTTTTAATGACTTTCTTTTATTAATCTTACTTGGAACTTATCGAGACTACGAGAATACATCACAACTTATCATCTCGAGGGATTCTAACCTACCAAGTCACTTTCGTCGCTCAGTTGAGAGTCCAAAAGAATATATATCTACCTAGGGTATCTCATATACATATTTGGACGTGGAGGTTCAACGTGGAATAACAACAAATTGCTGACATGGAGGGGTCTGAGAGTATTCAGATCATTCCACCCATACCAATGGACGAAAATGAAATTGATGAGAGGACACCGCTGCTACAAGATCGGAACAAGAATGGTGCCTCGCAGGAGTTGTCTCCATCCGTCAATGGCGACACCGAGCAGGTCATCATCGTCGAGGAGATAGCAGGCTTCAAATTATGGCTCATCCTCTGTACTTGCTGGGTTGGTGTGTTTCTCGGCGCCATTGATACGACTATTATTGCCACGCTATCGGCCCCTATCTCCAGCGAGTTCCACTCACTAGGTCTGTTATCATGGCTCGCGGCTGCTTATCTCATATCCAATGCCGCATGTCAGCCTCTTTCTGGACGTCTGACGGATATCTTCGGAAGAGGACCTGGCCTTGTTTTCAGCAATATATTCTTTGCGGCAGGCAATCTCATCTGCGGCCTTGCCCAGGATGCGAATGTCATGATCCTCGGCCGAGTCATCGCTGGAATCGGAGGTGGCGGTCTTATGTCGATAAGTACATTCCTATGTACTGACTTGGTCCCGCTACGGAATCGCGGGGTTATTCAAGGTGTCGGCAATATCTTATTCGGAAGCGGAGCAATGCTGGGTGGTGTCTTCGGAGGTCTGCTCAACGATCATTCGGCTGGAGGGTGGCGTTTAGCGTTCTTGTGCCAGGTCCCTCCCGTTTTGGTTTCGGCCTGTCTAGTTGCCTATCTTGTTCGAGTACCTCCCAAGATATCTGAGAAGTCGTACCTAGCTCGCATCGACTTCACCGGTGCCTTCTCTCTCCTCGTGTTCCTCATCTTGTTGCTACTTGGTTTGAATGCTGGGGGTAATCTGGTTCCATGGCTACATCCCCTACCTCTCACGACGTTGCCGCTGTCTGTCGTGGCGTTGATCGTTTTCATTATCTGGGAAACACGCGCCAAGCAGCCTGTTATTCCTGTTCGGCTGCTCCTACATCGAACTGTGTTCACATCTTGTATGACGAATTTACTATGTTCCATGGCGTTTAATATGCCTCTTTTCTACGCCCCCCTTTACATGCAATCCCTTGGAAAATCTGCTACAGAATCAGGAGTAGTGGTCTTGTTCGCACCTATTGGAATATGCATTTGCTCAGTTGGAAGTGGGCTAATTATGAAGAAAACTGGACGTTATGGTGCGTATTCTACTCTGATTCCCCTTTCATTCTGTGTTTGTCGGTACTAACAATGATGCAGTAAGTGCCTATTTGATGTTTTCCAGCTCGAATGCCATTATATACCCCCCTTTTCAAAGACTTCTATCAAAGCGCTTCAGGGCATTGATCTATTCTACCCTTCAACGGAGGTGGTAAGTTACTTTACTCTGCGCATCGTTTCTAACCGTATTTTAGTTGGCTCTGGGTATCTTTGCGGTGGCACTCCTGCCTGCTGCCGCTATCATCCTTACGACACTTGACGAGAATTCCCCGCAGTGGCCCCTGATGATCGCGTTCTTCCTCCTGGGTTCCGGCCACGGTGCCATGCTTACCATTACGCTTCTCGCCTGTCTAGCAGCAGTTGACCATTCTGACCAAGCCACGATCACATCTGCCACCTACGCATTTCGATCCGTTGGTGCCACAGTGGGCGTTACCGTCGCCTCCACCATCTATCAGAACGTGCTCAAGCTCCAGTTATGGGATCGTTTCGGGGATTTCCCGGGAGCGGCGGAGGAGATCAGCCGAATCAGGGATGATCTGGATGAACTTAAGCATCTCCCCGATGGCTGGTACGATGGCGTCATCGCATCGTTTATGGAAGCCTTCAGGAGTGTATGGTTTACCGCGCTCGGTCTAACCCTCTTTGCGCTTGTCAGCGTCTCCTTCATGAAGCAGCATAAGCTGCACTCGACCTTATCTCGTAATGAGGCGGAGTAGAGGCTTGTTTGTATACAAGCGGATATTGACTTGGATAAATTAACGGTTACGTTGTTACGCATGAGCAAAAGATTAAACGATTAGGTTTAAAAAGGAATTATATCTTAAGAAATGGCATCAGGCCAGCTAATGCGAGGTTAAATAGATTGAATAAAAGCATGTTCTGAATGGAAAGTCTAAAGTGTGAAGCGTCTTTGATGTGCTGACAGAACGGTAGCTGTCTATTCCTATCCCCACCGACGAAGTCTGAGTCGGATAGGGGATAGGGGTGGTGGGCAACTATGAGGGTTTAGTGAAGGGTGCTAGGTAGAAGCGTACCTAGTATATAGGTACTAGCATAGGTAATTACCTACCTAGGCAGTGTTGAGGGGCTAGACTTATCGTGTACGTACTTAGACGGGGCTAATGCCTATATCGTTGTTAATGTTGAGGTTGATGTTGGGCTCATCAAGAGAGATACGATGGTACTCACGTTTTGTCACCCCGCAGGTGCGTTATTCAAGCCAGAACTTCTTTGGCTGGCTTTCCTCCACATAACCTGCCTGCCTCGGTACCTACCTACTTAGGTGCTCCAAGTAGGAATAGGGGTTATCAGTTCTTAGGCACTTTGCCTTACTTAATCCTTACCCTCCACCTAAACGAACCCTAAAATCCCGCAAATTCGACAAGAAAGATGCCCGCACGGCGAAGAAGGCCGGGACGCCGAGCAGTAGGTGGATGGTCGGCGGCTCGCAGGCGGTCATGGCGCCCCCCGAAGACAAGGGTCGAGAGCACACGGCGACGATCAGGTACTCGGCGAGCGAGAGGCCGTCGTCGGCGAGGAAGGGGATGGAGGTGGGGATTGCGAGGAGGAGCGGGGCGAAGAGGGATAAGGTGGTTTTGTGGAGGAGGGAGAAGCCGCGGGTGCTGTGGGTTGTGGATGGGGAGGATGGGGAGGGGGAGGGGGAGAAGTGGGAGAGGGGGGGTTTAGTTTGGGGTGTTCTTTTGCTTGAAGAGGGGGGGAAGGGAAAAAGGAAAAGAGGGGAGGGTTAGGGGTAAAGAGGATATGAGGTAAAAAGGGGGGAGAAACCCCCCCCCCTTTTTGGTAGGGGGGTTAATGTAAAAAAAATGGCGGATTGGTAGGTAACACTTACAGAGACGCAGCGCCGGTTCGTGTAGATCAGGTGCTCAAAGCGTTTGAACACGTAGTCTTGCTGGCTGCGGACAAAGTCGTCGATGTAACGCATGAAGGCACACACCTCGTCGTCGAGACCGTACTCCCCGCCGCGCAGTATGCCGAAGTGCGCCTCGTGCGCGCGCCGCGAGTCGCGGGCGAACTTCTTCTTCTCGTAGTGAGAGTGCAGTCAGGTGGCTAGGGAATGTCATCGCGTTAGTTTCTCGCTGTCCGTTGTGGGTGTGCTTGCTCCTCCCCTCTCCACTGGTTTGGTTTGGCTTCTTCATAACCACTTACAGTACTCCCTCTCGATGATTTGCCCCGTCAGAATGAGATTCTCCATCTGCGTCGCGCGGTCGAGTCCACCTCCGTCCGGTTCGGGGGACTGTGCTGGGAGCGTATGCGCGGTCCCGCTCATGCAGCGGGTCAAGAACTGCTCGCGATCAAAGGGCAGGCATATCTGTGACGTGCCGCCATTCTCTTCCTCTTCGAAGTTCATCTGATCAAGTTTGTCCTCGATACACCAAGGCCTTTTTCCTAGTCGTTTTTAAGTCATGTTGGACTAGCACAGCATGATCTCATATGGATGGACCAAGGTGCTCTCAACAGTCCCTTGTCCTTCACATCATCTCTTGACGCCTGACTCGGACAGGCACGATCGCATGTATCTTACACCTCCAGGGCACATTGAGAGAGGCACTTTGTTTGATACCACCACCTCCTATCGTGTACAGGTGCCATATGATACTACCGTTGATATCATACGCTCTAAGTATCAAAAAAGGTTAGTACATAGGCCTGGAATACTGGACTGCTCCAAAATAAGCCTTACCCCTATTCTCAGGTAATTTGGGTAGGTAGGCAAAGATTTAATCTCACCATCGTTTTTAGAAAACCAGAGAAAAGGTTCTGCTAGGTGTAGATTGTTTCTGGCAGGTAGCAAGGCAGAGCTGCTGAGTGAGGCTATTCTCGAGCTTGAACCTCACTTCTACTAGCTTCAGAACGCTTCAATTCACCTCCATCAATACAGCAAAGCCCTTTTGACCTACACCTTTGAAGATTGATATCTCAACAACTATCAAGGCTGTGATCCTGAAACTTCTATAGAGTATAGTTCCAGGGACGGGGTATTTGATGAATATTTTTGCTTACGGATCAGGCCAGTTATGGTGGGGATATCTACATTGAGGGGTGGCTACTGAGCTTTGCGGGAGCCAACCAAAAGGGGGATACATACACGCGCAACGCTTATTCAACAATATCTCAGCCGCCAGGCCATCTGGGAAGCTTAAAATTGGTATTCTGGCTACCCTAATTGATGCGAAACGAACTAGCCTACTCCCAATTTATTTGGGGCTGATTTGATTAGGTTGTGTGGGTGTATAGACGCGGGGATACATAGCCAGCTATGTGTGTCGGGGAAAGGGGTGTCACGTGACCCCATACTGTCGAAATAGCATATCTCAAAAGATGATCTGAACACTAATATACACCAGTAGTACACCTAGCATGACTCCAGATGAGTAGCCAAGGTACCTATGCACTGTGTACAAAAGCCACCCCGGTGCAATCCTACCACACCAGATTCCTACATATCATACCTTAAACGGCATACATAATGATACTCTAACTGTTACCGTCATCTCGTCCGAGTGGGATCATGATCCTGTCCCTCTCACAAGGGTAGGAATCCATATATATAGTACCATAGTAGGTTAACTCTATATGCCGCATACCACACCCCAAGGGAGGTTGCGAGGGCAGTCATTCCTCCTTATCACGGCGTTAAATATATCATCCAACTAACCAGCCTACGAATGAACGAAGCACAATCACGAAGCGTAGAAATAGGTAAATTTACTGCTTCATCATCATCATGCTACCCATGAATAAGGGTAGATAGGCAGAAATCCTCCCCAAAAAGTCAAGCAAACCACTATTCATTCAAGGTGTACAACGACAAGTGGTAGAGCTGCCATCCGTGACATTCGACAAGAACCTACAACACCAACAACAGCACATTAGCAAAGATCCCTCTTTAGATGCCTATCCATCCATCTCCTCCCCAAGCACACACAAACCAGCCCCCGTTCAAGCCAACAACAAAAGAAAAGGAGGGAACTTCATACGTAACCAGCACAGCGGCATAGGCCGAGAACCCAACTAACATAGTATCGAGCTGCTTATCCAACAACACCATGACGAGCACAAACGCGGCGCCGAAGCAAATGACGACAGCGAGCGACGCCGGTTTGGAAAGGGGCATCAGCAGCAGGATGCCGATGGGCACGAGCAGGATGACGCCGCAGGTTATGGCCAGTAGCCCCCGATGCAGCTTCTGTATCCCGCTGACGTAGAGGAACTTGGTGATGTCGCGGTTGCTGTCGGCGTAGGAGTTGTCGGTGAAGAGCCAGCGGAAGATGCGCTGGGGGTAAGTAAGTGTTTATGTGAGAAAGCTAGCTAGACAAGGTGTATGAGGAATAGGGGGGAAGTGGGAAAGGGGCTTACAGAGACAATCGAGTAGCCGTGCAAGATAAACGCGAAACTCTCATCCACCCCGCTCGCTTTCGTCCTCAGGTAGTCGTCCCGGTAGTAAAGATACCTGCCGTCGTCGGTTTCGGGCATGAGTTGCTTCTCCCTCAGGGTGCGGTAGTAGTTGTTGTAATCGATGCGCTCCATGTGTGGTAGTCTTTCCACCTGATGGTGTGCAAGCAGATACTCCGCTATAGGGGTTAGTTCCATACCTAACATAGAAGAGTGAGTCGGGATGACTAGCAATCCCCTTACAGTAGCGCTTCAGTCTTGGGCCAATTTCTTGTATGAGGTGAGCCTTGAGATCCTCTTTCCCCATCTCGCAGATCGGCTCCGATCGTAGTGTTGACGACGAGTCGTACTTCTTTTCGTTTAGCTGGCCTTTAGCAGCGTACGGGGCGTGTTTGCAACAATGCGGATGTGAGCACCGAAATGTATCGAGCGTCTCCCTCCGCATCCATGGGCTCGTCTTCGTGTGGTCGTCTTCGTCGAGCCGGGCTAGTTCTTCTTCCAGTTTGGTTATCTTGATCTGCTCGTCGATGAGGACTCGGTGCCAGAGGGTGTTGAATCGACGGTGGCAGCTTAGATTGTCCGACAGGCTTTGTAGGGCTGCAATTCCAGCCCAGCCCGGTGGCAGGTTGTGGGCTACGGACGAAGAAGTCAATTTTAGGGGGTGCTAGGGTGGGTATAATATTAATCTCGGAATAAGATGGGGTTCGTTCGTACAAAGTTCTTCAGATGAGACGAATTTGGTGTTGATATTTCCTTGACTATTGGAGCTTTCTAGCGAAGTTAGTATCCATGGCTCTGTTTTACTAGGCAGCAAATCACCAACTGCTTTCTGGATGTGTCTGCTCGGAGGGGGGAGAGTTGTGGGGGGCGTTTCTGTGGCCCTCGTCGCTTTCATTTTCATTTACAGTTTCTGGAAGCATCCCATGGCGACCTGCTTCGAGTTCGGAGGCGGCATCCATCGTGCGACGTTGAAACCATTCGAAATATCCAGCCTGAGAAGTGTGTCCATCGAGTAGGTTCTGTCGCAGACTTAAATAGCTGGAGAATAGGCATGGTAAATGAAGATAGCCCAGCCTCGTCGTTACTCGAAAAGGAGGATCATCACACAGGAACAACGCCCTGTGGGTTTCAGGCCAAGAGAGAGGGCCATTCAACCGAGCCTATGGGCTTCGTGTTGCTCTAATACCAGCTACCACACTATTTGCAGATGGCTTGCGGTGAGCGTCTATGATACGCCGAGTGTCCATGCTGTATCATGGTGGCGGCCGTCTCGGAGTGCTTGGGGAGATTTACTTGAAGATAAGTGTTACGGGTACATACATAATTGTCCCACCGACTTGTCGAAGTCTCCGGCTTACAGTTCCAATGAACTTTTGTAGGATATATAGTTCACGGAAGCCCGCAGGCTCCCATAGCAAACATTTATATCTCCAGCTATTCACGATCGAACATGAGGACGGTGTCGACTCGGACGAACTATTCGCGTAATGGGTAACCCCAAGACGGGTGAAACAGAGAGATACACAATAGACGGTGAGAGCTCTCGATGAGAGTTCAATACCTCATGGCAGTCAAAGCTCGGAGTCCTTTGCGGCCACACAGGATCGAGTGCCTACCTGGTAGGAGTAGGAGGCAACGGAGAGATTTATCAATTATTCAACGAAGAAAGCGTCTTCTAGCTATAATTTACACAGCATCCTGATACCTTTACTTTTGTTTATAATTAGTCCGGATCAACGCGGTGGGAGATACATGTCTGAGACAAACTGATGTCGTTTACTAGAAATAGGTGTCGCATCCGGCCCCTATACCTTCATTCCGGGCCCCCACGTGGTAATTATAGAATAATATAACTCTGTTGACTTCCATCCATTGAACGTTGGCACCTGAGCGTGATCATACACTCCCTGGTTGTGAATTTTGTTCTATTATAAGAGGGAAAGGGGGTCTCGATGAATCGACGAATGACCAAGAGGTAGTATGGTGACTAGGCGAGAGTCGCGTTTCATCCGAGAACGCATACATGCAGAATGTGCTGTCGATCCAATGATTGGGTACATACCAAGCATTCGCCTCCCGTGCAGATGTAGTTAGAGACATGATACATACCTTATCTCTAATGGCCGACATGCACATCATCTCAGCCGCATTTTGCGTAGTAAGCGACGTTCAACTTCATATCAAGACCATCCAACGATACCAAACATCAATACTGACTAGATTAAGACGGCAAACTCTCGTTTTTTCGTCGAAATTATCTATAGAATAGCGAGAACCTGTTGCATTGTTCAATGGACGAGCTTTGATGGGGATGGCATCCAACAAAATATGGTAAGAGCCGATTTCGTTTTGGTTAAGGACCAGGTACACTTCAGATACAAGTATTAACGTCACGTACTTCTAGGTCGGTGGCTAGCTACCACGACAGGTTCAGTTTGCGAAAAAAAATATATCCATACTTCCAACTCTTATATAACCAGCCATCCTGTGTTAAGATCGTTTCCGGCCGCAAGGAGACGAAGCGGCAAATTCAATACTCGCCGGCAACATATATGTTCCTACTATGTGAAGGAGGCCTCTTAAATCGGCAAGCCACATAATCTACTATTATTTTACCTTGGTTGGGTAGATAATTTGATTGCGATAAATGCAGAGCTGGTTCATAGAAACTGAATTCAATTTCGTCTTGCAGGTTCATTTAGAGATAGGCGGATAAATATCGTCAACCTCGCTGTCGCTGAACCTGAAGTTTTCTCAGGTTATACTCATGACTACTATCACGAGGCTGAATCTAGAAGACGTAGAGCAACATCTTTGTTGCGCGGAGATCTATAACATCTCCCCGGAGACTGTAAATCCAGGTACACATGTAAGTCGTCTTTGTTCTATCTAGCTCCCGCGTGTAGGTCCCAGGTAGATCCTTGATAATCACGTTCAATTTCCATGGTCCTATTTATGGAACAAAATACTTCCAAGGGTTAGGGTTATATATGGATGTGGGCTCAGTAGGTACCAACGCTAGTTCGGTGTAGTGTGGGGAGTTGGCCCAAGAGTATGGAAAGATTGCCAGCTAGGCCTTCAACCAAGTCTCCGCAATACGACCCACAACGAGGTTCAATCGAGATTTTATGGAGATTAAGGCTAAGGCTTGCCGGGGATCTAGTTACAAGAGATGCGGTGTGGCAGCCCTACGGTTCTGCCAAAAGATATGGTATATGAGCTTAGCAGTGTACTTATTAGCTTAGCTAGAGCTTTATGAGCTATATGAGCTATATGAGCATGCCTGCTTAGGTAGATTATATGCATATTTCCCCTGCTACACGCACCATACCTTATATCAGTCCCTAGGCGCTCAGTTCAGCAAGCTTAACCAGTCAGGGGCTGTCAATCATGGTCAAGTTATCTCGCGGTTGCTTTGATTTGAGTCTAGGCCTGAATGTACTGTACCTACACATACAAAACGAGTAACTCTTTGTGTACATCTTCTTACCTACGTAGGTATATTGTATTTGCCATGCAGAATTGGTACACAAGTCCTTTGAAGCAAGGGGGGCTTCTCTTCAAGTTTGTACCCTCCCATACATCCTAGTAGGTGAGGTGAAAAGTCATCTGAGCCCGTTCCTATTTGCTGCCGCGCAGTTTGCGAAAATTCTCGTATTTGCTGGCAATTGAGAGATGGCCAATGACTCTACAAGCAGAAAAGCACTACTCATTAGTGTAATAGACCAGCGTGGTCACCCTAGCCAACTTCATCCCTTTGTCACATATTTAGTAGGAAGTAGTGATTTCATACTTCTTTGTTCGGGCCCGTGGTCGTCATCGAACAATTAGCAAGCTTGCTAGATACTCATCCACAGGAAAATAGTAAATCCCCAAGACTCATCCAGTTCTTTGTTCAGGCACCTTACTCTGATATAAAACCATCCAAGCGCTGTCCGTCATGTGTACGCACAAATCACGAACCTGTTTCTTTACCATCTCAAGATCCACAACACTTCTCTTGATCAACACAGTCATCTAGTCATCACTTGCAACAGCTATACGCACTTTACAACAGTACCCATGGATAACACTTCATCTTCCAACAAAAGGTTCGGTGAGCTGTCTCTGGAATGAGGGTTTATGGTCGTTAACTTGGGGGTAGACATGATGATGATAAGTCATATAAGCCACCCCATATTTTCACGCCGCAAGCGTTTGAAACTAAAGAGACACGGACGAACCGACCGCAAACGGCTACGTCAGATCAATCCGACTCAAACGTTGGCAGAGAGGAAAGCAGCAAAACCAACACAGAATCCAGAGGGCAGCGTGATGTAACGGCGAAAAAGCATGAAAAGGAGAAGTCCATCTGGGACAAAACGAAGACGGCTATATCGCATTTATTCGGTAGGTTAAGAGGAAAACGAACCGAACAACGGTAGAGCCAACACGAAACTACCCTCAAAAATCTAATACAGATACTGGCATAGAAGCTCGCGATCAAGATGCCCCGACGCCGAGGCAAGCCGAAAAGAAAAAACCTGGGACTAAGCCGAACGAACTGAAAACGGATCGCATCGATACAGAAGTAGGCAAAAAGGCCACCGGTAAACCCAATGCAGAAACTGCAAGCCGCAAGGGGGGCGGCTCAGTGGGCCGGCAAGGTTCAGGGCATCTACAAGACGAATCAGATGAATCAGCTCCGCAGTAATTGGATGGATCAGAGTGAATGTTCTTGTCAAAGAAGCCTCTCCGTCTAATCATCAGCCATGCATCAGACAGACAGGAATTGTGAGGATAAGCATACCCAAGTATGTAAATACATAAGTATTCTATGACAGAAGAACATAGGCATTAAATAGTAACCTACCCAAGGACTATGGCCAACTGATACATACGGGGATGAAAACGATGTATTCTTAAGTTCCCCTCCATCCCCCAATACTTGAGGGGTACCTTTCATACTGGAATGCCAGGCCACTATTTCCGCACACTGTTGGTAGCTACCTAGATATGCCGACATCTGTAACATATGTAGATAGACCAATGACACTGCGGTGCCTGGAAGTCAGAGAAAGAAGCCGCGCTGTTACCCCTGACAACTCTCCGGTAATTCGGTTACCAGACTCCTTAGTAAGGAGTCCTTACTACAGGATAGTAAAGGTTGGTATACCATTTTAAGATACTGGAAGTACTATCTTGCACACACCACATACCTTCTATTCATGTATCCTTCCCTCGGTGAACTGCTTGAAAGTTGCAAGAGTACAATATTCTACACGGATTGGGACACCATCCTGACAGAGGTGTCCATTACCTAGCCCGCATTGGCTCCGATCCGGGTTACCCGATTAAATAGCAGAAAGGGCCAGCGCAAGCTATGTAAGTAGAGTTAGTTACTTACTTGATCTCTTCAAAGGTATCATAAAATAATGTATTAAGTGTTGAGAAGAAAAAAAAAAGGAGAAAAGCCAACCCCTGAGTGTATAGTATCATGTGACCACAGGTTCATGTATGTAAGCGGAGTACTGCTATAACGGTGATACGGGGGATTACAGGTTAGCAACTTGGAGGAACTAACGATGGCGTAATTTGGTAATTTAATGACTAAAGTGCAGGGCGTGAGCTTTGATTTCTTTTTAATTTTTATCGTCGAAAATACATGACTACTCATCATTCAATGCTGCTACATCTACCTACCTAAATAATACACTACAGTACATAGCAGATAGATATGCATTGTAAAGGTGTACGATCTCCAATAGTTAGAGGATATCTTGCTTCAACATTGGAATTTAAATATTCAACGTTCCAGTTATCAAGTTAAAGCACACACGTCATTTCAATAGAGCGATCTTCATTAGTCCAAGACTCCAAGGTCATACCTACTACCTAGTACTAATCTACTAGGTTATCTCGGTGTACTGTAAATACCAAACTGCTTCTCTCGTGCTGTTACATCAAGCTGAAAACCACTCTTTAGCCGGCTTCGGCAAACATGGGCTTCCTCGAATTCCTCTCGGCTACATTCGGATGGATCTATACGTTATCTTGGTCGCTGTCTTTCTACTCTCAGCCTCTCCTCAACATTCGAAGAAAATCAACCTCGGGTACTACTGTCGATTACCCCTTCATTAACACTTTTGGTACGTCGTTGCGCCGCATCGCATCCATCACACATCACACCCTACCCCCTCCATCTATACTAAGCATGGTATTTCTAACATATTCAAGGCTTTCTCGCATACCTTATCTACAATCAGGTATTCTACTCATCGCCAGTAATCCGCCACCAATATGCTCTTCGCAACCATGGCCACACGCCGACCGTCGCAATCAACGACATTGTCTTCGCCGCGCACGCTTTTATCGTCAGCGTCGTCCTAACCACACAGTACTTCCTGCCCTCGCTCTGGGGCTTCGACCGGGCCCCCGGAACGCGACCATCGCGCTTCATCCTCGGCGTCGTAAGCGGGTCCTTCGTCGCCGTCGCCATCATCATCGCAGTCGTCGCATCCGGGCCAGCGGACGCAGACCCGAAGACGACGTGGGCATGGCTTGACGTCGTCTACACGATCTCCTACGTCAAGCTACTGATCACGCTCGTCAAGTACGCGCCGCAGCTCGCGTACAACTTCCGCAACCGCAGCACCAAGGGATGGAGCATAGGGCAGATCCTGCTGGACTTCCTCGGCGGCCTGCTGAGTATCGCTCAGCTGATCATCGATTCCTGGCTCCAGGGCGACTGGAGCGGCGTAACGGGCAACCCCGTCAAGTTCGCGCTGGGCAACGTGAGTATGCTGTATGACCTGTTCTTCATGACTCAGCACTACGTGCTTTACCGAGACGATGGGTCGCCGAAGGATGGCGAGCGCGATTCACTGCTTGAAAGGGGCGAGGAGCGGCAGAGACTAGATTAGGCGTATGGGGAATGGCAATTCTCGATATAGTACACAAGTACTTCACGTTGGATATATAGGTAGAAATAGCTTCACAGTTGTAGCACGTGACCACCCGATCGCATGCACAAACATTGAGCCACTGCATGCCGATAATACCGGGCAACTTGAAAGGGTTCAAACCTTATCCAATACCCTCGCGACTGGATTTGTTCCAGTTATATCGATATAAATGGATAACCGTCCTTAATTTTAGATCGTTCGCAAAATCTACCTTAGCAGCAATTGAAATATTCCGATTCCAACCAGCCTGCTGCTTGGGTGACCGGGGGCTTCTAAAAATTCCCCTGATATTAGTCAACTTCAAACGGATTAAAATGCAGCACGTTCTTGGCAGTTCGGCATATGTATTTATAGATGGAAGCTTTCTCGAAGGAGCGTGAAACGTGATCAGCAAGCCCTGCCACACTATTCAGGTACCCAGTGCCGTGTTTGGTATCAGCTTAGAAGCTTAGTTTGAAGTTCCCCCTTCTGTGAGAGCATGGTTTCTGGAGGAATTATTTTAGGCAACTTGTTTCTCACCGGCACCTACACACTGACCTAATTTGGTACGTAGGTAACTACCCGGAATATAAGAACTAATCATTATTCACGGGGTACGAACCCGACAGCTTGGAGACGAGCTCAGCATGTGCCAGAGTCACCTCAATTTTGTTTGTCCTAGCTTTATACCAGGTGGGTATAAGTAGTATTATGTAGGTCTCACCAGCGATTGACCCAAGTCTTCATCTGATAGCGGTTGCTGCCGGAGTCCGGTCCTATGCCGTTTGTACTATAATGGTAGCCAAGGCAAGATGCAGAAGGTGCCGAGAAGATGGGCCGGACCAGGGCAAACAAACATAACAAGGCACCCGGAACACGGCACACGACATAATGACACACATGCACCACACACATCTTTTGTAAGAAGGAGTGCCTTGTGTAGGAAGTTTCTTGGGTGGAAACTCAATGATTTCCCATTAGAACCGTGGGACCTACGTAGACGAAAATGATAATAACAGTTGATGAATTGAAGAGAGACGTCGCGGGTAGAGCATAAGGGAGATGCATGGATGCCTAAATAAGTACTTGGGAGGTTATTAGATCAATTTACAGATGTACGGCATAGTAGATGGCATTGAACTTGGCTTCCAGCTTCAATATTGGAATATTAATGACCAACCAAGGAAATGCCTACTTATATCATCTCCAAACTTCAATATCATTGGTCAAATGTATCTCAGGCGTATCATACTACGTAGTAGTAAGGTTTATATCAATATCTACATATGTAGGCTAAGCTGAGCACGTTGAACTTAATTACTGCGGTACTGCATAGTATAACGGTGGGAGAACATTGAAGATCCATATTCTAGCCAGGCCCAATCCTGTACCCCGGACACCCACAGCTGAAGTACCCTTGCTACATCCCCAGTTCTAACTTCTTCTCCCCTCGCGGATGCCATACCGAACAGATAGCTACCGACGTAATAGTGGGTAAGGAGTGCACTAAAAGAGGGATTATCTGGGATTATCTGGGATTATCTAGGAATGTATCTAAAAAAACCTTGGTAATTTTAAGGATTTTAGGTAGTACCTATCATTATGCTAAACTGCCCAAATTGTAGGGTTGAAGTATTGTACAAGTAACTACATAGTAACTACATAGTAACTACATGTATGCAGTCACTTCCATCCCAAAATGTTGCAATCTCCCAATTTATTCACGCCACGTTCTTGATGACTGGAACACCGAAAAAAATAAAAATAAGAAAATACTTCTCAAATCAACAATTCACTCACTCAAAGTCTCAACAAATCTTTTCTGTTTGCTTCTAGTTATATCTGCCTGCCTATTCTTTCATTTAAATGATTGCTGCAACCAAATTCTGAACTCAACTTCAACTTTTTATACCAACAATTACTACCAACTACTCCCTCACATGCTCCATGTGTAAAGGAGAGAGAAAAATAATAATATGTGCCGGTTTCTAGTATGTAGCTTGAACCTCACAAATTGACTTTCGTGTGTCACATCGCTTAAACATTTTACTAATCTAATAATTGACTATAGGTCTATCGCGGCAGCGACGAGATCCTACTCTCAAAACTAATTCTCGACCCAACTCATTCCATTTTAAAGCAATCTTTTGACTCAAGACTACGATTAGTGAGGCTACCCCTTGCCCAAATCAAACACCAAACACCAAATACCAAACACCGACTACGCAACTACCAGCCAAAATATACCGTTGCTAACCCACTGGCTGCCTTGTAGGATACACGACGTGGTCAAAATAATGCCGACGGCTTCGGTATCGGCTTCTATACAGACCCCAAGCTAGGAGCCGCACCCTGCCTCTTCACCTCGACCATTCCCGCATGGAATTGCACCAACCTCCATCGTATCGCCTCCAAGACCGCATCGCGACTTGTATTTGCCCACGTTCGTGCCACCACCGAAGGCTCTCTTAGTGAGGACAACTGCCACCCATTCTGCCATGGAAGCTTGATGTGGATGCACAATGGAGGTTTAGGAGGTTGGAGACACATCAAGAGAAAGCTTGGCGAACGATTACATGACAAGTGGTACCTCTCCGTTCACGGTGGAACCGACAGCGAGTGGGCGTTCGCTCTGTTTCTTGATCGTCTAGAACGCCTCGGAGTCAACCCAAGTTTGGAACCCAGGAATGGATTCGGACCAGCCGTCCTACGCAAAGCCCTCCTACAGACGATTCAAATTATCAACGAGCTTACCATGGCTATACCCGAGAACATCATCCAAAGCGAGCAAGTGGACACAAGAAGTTTGTTGAACTTTGCGGTGACGGACGGCCATAGCATTATCTGCACGAGATATGTGAGCAGTAAGACTGATGAAGCAGCAAGCCTGTACTACTCATCCGGTACCCAATGGGAGACCAAATTACCTGTTAGCAACGACCGGGATTACCAGATGCAACGTCGCGACAAAGGTGCCGACATCGTCCTCGTGGCTAGCGAGCCCCTAACCTTCGAAAGAGGTACTTCACCTTTCTACTTTATACCATAATATCGATATAGCTTGTGCTAATGAAACACTAGAAAACTGGGTTAACGTTCCGACCAACTCGATTTTGACGATTCACGGCCAGACGGTTATGGTGAATCCTATCATTGATGCCTACTCGGACCGCGACCCCTATCACAAGCGTTCTTCAGCTTTTGCGCAGACCAAGGGTCTTACGACCAACGAAAAAGCTGCTCCACGTGTGGCCAGCCCTCTACCCACTCCGAACTTTGATGTTGATAGTCACAGGCGTATCCTTGCCCCTCTAATCCCTTCCGGAATCGGTCGGAGTCGCACACCCGAGGGTCAAT
This sequence comes from Hypoxylon fragiforme, assembly GCF_022984875.1. Taxonomy (NCBI): domain Eukaryota; kingdom Fungi; phylum Ascomycota; class Sordariomycetes; order Xylariales; family Hypoxylaceae; genus Hypoxylon; species Hypoxylon fragiforme. The sequence continues at coordinate 816,900 of NW_026054760.1, forward strand.
CTTTGACTATACGCAACAAGACATCATCCCTTTCTTACTCGGAGACAACTTCAACTCCATCGGATATTCGCGCTCCTCCAAGTGACCCCGAACCCCCACTTCGTCCCCAGACGGCCCCCAAACATCCCTCTCAAGGCAATATCAAAAAGAAACGACGTTCACTCAACATTGGAGAGGCGCCTCATCCTGCCGACCACCAGGTAGACACTGAGTTACCTGCCCCGGACAGCCCCGTGCAAGGCGCTAGCGCGAGAGCCCCGGATTACACCACATCGGAAAAAGCGGCACGTGTCCTTGGTATGTCTCTGTAGTAAAGAGAGGTCCTTGGTTACACATTTCCGTCCACGCACTCTTAGCAATCTTGATGATTCCTTGATATGCGTCAGAAGATACAGGGAGTCATTTAACGTAAGACTTGGTTGGGGGTTGTTTCTGCAAACTGACGACAGAATGACTTTTTAGTGGGGTGGCAAGGCAAGAGCAAGGCGTTTTGGGCTGAGGTGTTTGATACCTTAGGTGGTTTCTGCATGTGCGTGGCATAGCATCGAGGGGTGGATGGGCTACCGATTTCATAGATTAGGTACTCGATAATGAAATTTGTGCTGTTGTAATGGTGGTCGCTTTGTTGTTTAGATTGTGTATCTTGCCAGGTCATGTTGTAAGCACTGGCAGGTATAAAATACCGTCAGAATATGCCATTCGGGAATCAAGTCCTACACTCAGCTTTTCCCATCTGCAAACAGTTCCAGGCAACTAAAAGGGTCTCATACATCGGATGAAGATCGGTTAGTTATTGCTTAGATACTACAAGAAGACCGCATCACCGCAGGAACCCATTCATGAGCTATGCTTCACGTCAACGCTTCCAATTCTTGCGTGCTGGTGATAAAGGGGGGTTCGCCAAGTACCTACGTGTAACGTTCTCGAAAATAGCTACTGTAGTAAGTATAAGGCGGGATTGTATATATGATCAAAGCACCATCACGAATAATGACTACGACGAAGGACCAACTTCCTGACTAGGATGGAAGGGCTTTCGATTTGTAGGTATATATATCTGCCTTTTTTACTTCCGCCGCATGCTCTTCCTCTGCCTGTTCAACCAACCTACACAGCAATAACCTACCAATTTCTCTTTCGACCAATCTTTCTAAGTACTTAGCTACTCATATCAACATCAACCCAAAAGATTTCAGAAAAACTACCTTAACTACCTAGTATCCAACACCTACGTATTCATCACCAAAATGGACTCCTCAACGGACTCCGAAAACCGCTACGTGATGTGCAAGTGCGGGCACCGCCGCGCCTGCCACGGCGTCCACGGCACCGGCTACGGCACCCACCCCTTCGACCCGGGCTACCTCATCGACCGCGAGATGGGCATCGCGTACGACCTCGTGCAGGACCAGGTGCACAGTTTCCGGAACGGCAGGGTCGGAAGACTGCTTAGTACGACGGGGGAGATTGAGGGCAACCGAAATCGAAACGGTGGTCATGGACACGGCCACGATCACGGCGATGTCGGGCTAGGAATTATCGACGAGCCGGGCCGTGGACATTCCCATCGAGATGGTCACGGGCGCAGACGAAGGAGGAGGAGCGAGGAGCGGACGAGTCGAGGCCACCACCACCATAGCCATCACTCGCATCATGATCCCGGCGAAATCAGCATCGTCATCCACGATGCTCCTCCTCACAATCAACATATACCCTATCATCACCACCCGCACCATCCTCACCCCCACCACCACCACCACCACCACCGCCCCACCATCGCCGCCGACCAACCAATCCTAGACGAAAACATCTACCCCCTATGCCACGACCACATGCGCCGCCACTTCGGCGACGACTTCGCGCAGCACTCGGCCCCCGCGTACAACGCGGCGTACATGGCGGCGCTGGGGCGCGTGCGGCTGCGGCGCGAGATGGGGCTGCCGCTTGGGGAGGGCGGGGGGGAGAGTAGTGGGGTGTTGGTGCATAATGTGGAGGAGGAGGAGGAGGAGGAGGAGGAGGAGTAGGGGTTTGGAGTTGGAGTTGGGGATTGGAATAGGGGGTTGGTTGGGGGGAGGTGATTATGATGATTTATATAGGGGAGAGCTGCATCTGAATGTCTGGCTGGGTTTGGTGTTTCGTGGTATCGGGTACCTACCTACCTACCTATGTATAAGGAATGACATGGACTTTTAATGCTGTATGCATACCTACAACCCTCGGGTACTCTGAATATCAGAACGTGTTTGTCGGGCGAGCACAGAAATCGAACAGTTGGCCCGCCACGGAGCTGCGTCTCGTTGGTAAAGGCTACACGTGAAAAGGGGGTTAGGTGTAATGTACCTGTGCCAACCATAGGTAGGTACGTATGTATCAAACTGGATTACATCCATAGGTACCTAATCTACAATCATCTATTTTTCGAAATACAACTCCTTTTTTCACCCCCCCTCCCCCCCCTCTCCCCTTCCCCCAAAACACACCAGTACCTACCTACCTCCTCAATGCAAATGCATCCTCGCAACCGTCCCAATCATCACCGTCCTTGCCAGCACAGCCGACGGCCCGTTGACAACATCCCACTCGCACTCGCGGCCACCCGCACGCCCCACCAAGCCACCGCCCGCTCTTTCGGCCCTCAGCACCGCGGGCGGCGCCGCGGGCTCCGTCGTGATGTGGATCTCTTCGTCGACGAGGATGCCGTAGGCGGGGAGTGGGGTTGCGGGGTGGGACGGGGTACGGTTCTGTTACCGGTGAGCGTCTAGGTTTGAGGGATGGTACCTAAAAGAATAAAGAAAGAAAGAAAGAAACGAAACGATGATAGGGGGGGGGGGCTTGGAGGAAGAAAGCAAAGACTCACCAACGGATTCCACCGCCGACGGCCAGGCTTAAACGTCGTCAGCGGCTGGCTGCCATGCTTACGGCTGTCGTTAAGCGACCTGCTGCTGCTGCTGCTGCTGTTGCTCAGCCCGAGCTTCTGCGCCCACCGCCGGAACAGCGGGTGCAGAAGCGGGAGGTTCGCTACGATGACGGCGACGAAGGTCTCGCGGCAGGCCCAGATGCTGCCTGCGATGACGACGTTGGGACCGGCCTGTTTTTGGGGGGAGAGGGAGTAAGTAAAGAGTTGACGTGTGATAAGTAGGTAGGGACTGGGTAAGGGGGTTGGGGGTGTGAGTTACGTGTAAGATGATGTAGGCGCGGACTATGCCGGTGATCATGGAGAAGACGGCGCCGCTGAATAGAGAGAGCAGGATCGCTTTTCGCTTCCAGTTGATGTTTACCTTCCAGAGTAACTGGCATGGAAGTTTGTCAGCGTAGCTTATTGATGGTAGGTGCCCCTGTTGGGAGGCGTTGGTGGACACAAAGCTTACAGGTAGTGGAATAGACAGGAGGTATAAATCTGTGAGAACGTTCGGTACGATGACCACGTAGGCGTATGCTTTGGATACGGCTGGTTGACAGGTATCTGGTCGCGTTGTTAATAGCAGGAACGTGTCAGAAGAAGTTTGACGAAAAGGGGTAGGAAACGTACTCCCAGGGTTGGGGTTGATTTGCCAAAACTTCGATATCGGCCGACAGCTCAGGAGGATTGTTAACGCTACTGCAACGTACGTAGTGCCCAGCATTATGTAGGCAAAGTTGACTCGTAGCCGTAGTTCCGGCAAGCGTGCGCTGGCGGTGCGCTTTTCATCAGTTGTTGAACTTACGGAGGTAGGGAAAAGGGGTAACTTGTGTACGTACGTGAGTCGCGAGTAGAACGCCGTAACGCAGACCTTCAACGCCCAGAGAATAAAGACATATACGGACCAAAGAAAGACCTGCGTCTTGGAGCCAGCTTCCCGGTACGTGTATTCCGTCGTGGAGTGTTGAAGCGTTTGACGTAGTTCGTTACTCATGTGGCTGTTTGTCAGCCCTTGTAGCTTGACTACTACGACCCATGTTGTTATTGTGGCAAGCCCGAATATTATCTATGTTGCTCAAGATCACGCGACGTTAGTCATCTAGTGGCCTTTGCGAAAGGCCGTTGAGTAGGTAGGTAGGTAGGTAGGTAGTGGACTTACACCTATCAGGGGCATGAGATAGTCGTCAAGCTGCCAGTTGGCCATCCTAACCTGTGTAAATCGAACGTACATCCGCAGCCCGATAATAACGAATGCGATTCCGAGGAGCGTGAAATCTTCCTCTCCCGCCATCTTGAAACCTCCGAGAATAGTACCGCGTGCGACTCTACTCGGGTAGTATCAGGTGCACAATATCTACTCAGAGTTCAAAAGGAAACAGAACATCTGACTTGATAAAGAATCCAGGATACGGGGAGCATCAGCAACATGGTATGACAGCAGACCTTCCAAGAAACTAGGAAGGCCATGGCGCCCTTTTCAACGGCCAGCGAGGGCATTATGTCGTCATGTTCTGTATAATCTTCACGCTTCTCAGAGATCCAGTATCCCTGGAGGCTCAAGCAAGCTACAGCTAGGAGCTTGGCTTTGCTACGGGTGTATATTCCAGCTGCCCTCATGCCTGCTTCGGTAAGAGGACCCCGTTTATATGCTAGATAATCTACGAGCGTTACCAGACAGTCGGGAGGGAGATCCACATCACTGCTGGGGAAGCTTCGGACAGAAGGGGATTTCTTCAAAGAGGTGTACTATCGATGAAGATGTCGTTACTATATCACCTAAGTATACAGCCAGGCATATATCACCCAGGTAGCTGCCTCATTCTTTGAATCATAGAATAGACACTTGGTAAGATCTCAACTATGGCCATCCACTTTAAAGTCCTCCAGGGCCCGTGAAGGAGACAGTATACCTGAATGAAGTATCCAGGAGATTGTGCTGCATATTATGAGGATATCCACCTCACTATACGGTCTATACCATCCAACCCAGATTCCTTCAAAGCACGGCGGTCCCAATATATCTGTAAATAGATTTAATGAAAAATATATGACAACATTTACGCCGTCAAAGGTTTGCCTACATGACTCAAAATGCCAAGTCCCACGATCTATAGCAGTGTGTTTGCTGTGTATCTCATAGTCACGGCCTTGTTTGCTTACACGAGCTGCACAAGCAAGGCGCTATGTATAACAGTATACGGGATAGGGGCGGGTCCAGATGGCGAGCGCGAGCATAAATCGGCCAGAATTTCCTGATAGAATGTCTGGGGCCAGTGTCGCGTCTTGGTGAGATCTAAAACTGTTGCAGGTGCCTCAGGCACCATAGGCTCCACTAGAGCCATATGGCCCATATAGCCATATGTTGGCACTCCACCACTGTAGTTAGGAATCAAGCAAGCTTTCTTCCTTTCCTCTTCTTCTTGGTTGCAGCAGTAGCTGCAACAAAAACGTAGTATTATAGTCCACTCTGCTTACATAGCTGCATAGGAAGGTAGGTAGGTGTCAGATATACTAATATGAACTAAGGAGAAATAACGAGAGATCAGTCATTCACCTTTTGATGCAGCGATATAATCTGACAATGAGCGCTTAGGTAGGTAGGTAGGTAGGTAGGTAGGTAGGTAGGTAGGTAGGTACATAAGTAAGTACTAGATAAAAAGCTTCAGTATTGAAAAGAAGGACTGGAAACGTATTAGCTGAGTATGTCTCATAGGTTTTAGGAAAGAGTTGCAGGTTAGGTCAAATTACTTGCCCTCCTATGCACCTAGATAGGAACTTAGTTATATATCATCGTGAAAGGAGAATTCCAACCTTATACATGCATTGCAAGTTGCATAATATGTAAGCCAACATCTAGCCAAGATAATCCCAAGAATTTGAGGCACCTCTGGGTGTTAATCATATACCCAAGTTGGTACCCCCACCTAGTTAGGTAGTAGGTAGGTGCATAATATAGCATCATATAGTTACTCCGAGGATCTCTAAGATCTCCCCGGACTCCGGAGACTACACTATAGGGGCTACGTATGCATAAAGCCGTCTTTATTCTAGCTAGGTAGCCACCTACATATTAGTCTGTAGAATTCAGCAGCTCATCCCATTCCAGTTATAACTTTATCACTGGTCATACCTGTTATCACACACCTATGCAATCTGGGAGGACCATTTTCCCAATAGGGCTATAGCCTACGAGTCCGTCGACGAGGTGAGTGGCTGAGAGGCTCTCGATGCGACCCTAGATACCGGAGGAATTGCCACAGATTTTGTGTGATGCCCCACGTCTAGCCAGTGCTGCCGATAGATCCAACGGTATGCAGTATGCAGGGTAAGCTTATTTTCTGTGCCCCTAGTTTCTGGTTCGCACCTCGAATGCTACGTGAGAAGCGGCGGTCTGTAGTCGCATAAAAGTTGCCCTGATTAACTTTATCTACAGATTGGGTAACATACGTAGGTGGCAAAGTAAACTGGTTTTCTCTCAGATCAGATCATCTTAAACATCGCCGATCAGGTATAGCCATGAGTTTTAGCAACTTCCATGATATACGTATAACACGATCTTGATCGTTATACAAGATAGATAGAAGCCTTACGCAGATTGCCGACAGCCCTAAATCTCACCGCTCCACTCCCATTGGACGAGTTGCCGTAGCGTGCATTGATAATCTATAGATCTACAGCTCAGGCATCTTAGCGTGAGTCGGCCAGATTACGGCGATCCGTCGACGAGGCCGTCCTCACATGTATCTTGGCTTACTGCTCCTCCCATTATAGCTAGTAGCAATATCCTGTTATAGGTAGTTATCTCGCATGATCCCTCTCCTCTCTCCCCTGTCAAGGCGTTGGTAAGACGGCCAGACATGTGGGATGGTATCAGGTATCTTGCAGAAAGGGGCGTTGCCCGACCCTCGGACGAACGAGCAGCTCTTTATAATCCCTACCCTCGCTTAGAAATCTTGATTCTGAAGATACGCTGGGTCATGCATAGGTATATACAACCCCCTACCTTCCAGGAGTCCGAGATAGTTATATCTTTAACCCAATATAATTTATAGCTTTTGAGAACCTCGAAAGTCATGGCTGCGACATATGACTTCATAATAGTCGGCAGTGAGTTACACCACACGATCTCTTATACGCTAGTATTCATTCACTAAAAAAAAGCCACAACGTAATCACAGGCGGGCCAGCTGGCATCGCACTCGCGAGCACTCTCGCCAAATCACCCAAGAAGCCGCGCGTGCTGCTGATCGAAGCCGGCAGCGCGAACGAGGACCGCGATGCGCGCGTCGACGGGCAGCGGTGGTTCACCTTCAAGCGGGAGGACATGAACTGGGGGTACAAGACGGCGCCGCAAGAGGACTGCAGGGGGCGGGAGATTGACTACTCCCGCGGCCTGGGGATCGGCGGCTCGACCTCGATCAACTTCAGCATCTTCACCGTCGGCGCGAGCGGCGACTACGACGAGTGGGCGCGCGTCACCGGGGACGAGGCTTTCGACTGGAAAAACATGCAGCGGCGGTACAAGAGCCTGGAGTCGCTGGATCCCACACCCCCGCCGGGTGTCGGTGCTAAGTACGTTGCGCCCAAGCCCAAGGACCACGGCTCCGATGGGCCGCTGAAGGTAGGATACCCAAAGGAGGCTGAGACAGATATAGTGACTACGTTGGAGTATTTTGAGAAGGCGGGGTTCCCGTTGAACCCGGACCACAATTCCGGAAACCCGATCGGCATAGGCCTTGCTGTGAATTCGTCGAACAGGGGGCTCCGGTCGACGGCTAAGGACCTGCTGGCGTCCGCGCCTAATAATCTGACTGTTCTCACTGGGTCTCCGGTACAGCGGGTTGTGCTGGAAGGCAAGAAGGCGGTTGGCGTTGAATCCAACGGCAAGAAATGTAAGCCAAGTATCCATCCACCATTGTCGTCGTTGTCTGCTTTCTTCCATGGAACATATTGAACAGGGCTGACCTGAAGATAACAGACCTAGCATCCAAAGAAGTGATCCTCTCCGCAGGCTCCCTCGATACACCCAAGATCCTCATGCACTCTGGCATTGGGCCCAAGGCGCAACTAGACCAACACCGTATCCCCGTGGTCCAGGACACCCCAGCGATTGGCCAAGGCCTGCGCGATCACCTTTTGCTTCCCCTCATACACGCGCGGCCAGAAGGATCAGTCGAGCGCGCGGCATTCTACCAAGACCCCTCCGCCATGGCCAGCGCATTCGAGCAATGGAAAAAGGACGGCACAGGCCCCTGGACCAAGTTCGCGTGCGCGATGCCGACCGGGTGGTTCAAGCTGCCCTCCCTCGTCGCCTCGGCGGAATTCCAAGCCCTGCCCGTGTCAGAGCAGGAGTACCTGAACCACCCGACAGTGCCGCACTACGAGATCATGACGCACCTGCCGATCCACTACATCGTGCCGGGGTTCCCCGTGCCGAGCATGAGCTACATGTGCATCCTGGTGTTCCTGTACAACGCGCAGGCGCGCGGGGTCGTGACGCTGCAGTCGGCGGACCCGGCTGTGCCGCTGCGGTTCGACCCCAAGTTCCTCGGCACGCCGTTTGATCGGCGCGTCGCGATCGAGGCGCTGCGGGACGCGGACCGCGTGGTGAGGGACCCGGAGGGGTATGCGCGGGACACGCTGGCGACGGTAGCGGGGCCCGCGGGCGACACGGATGAGGACTACCTCGAGTATTGGCGGAACAATGTGGTGTCCAGCTGGCATATGACGGGCACGGCCAAGATGGGGAAGACGGAGGCTGAGGATGTGGTGGTGGATAACAGGTTCCGGGTTTTTGGGTTCGAGGGACTAAGGGTGGCGGATATGAGTGTGGTTCCGGTGCTGGCGAGTGGTCATTTGCAGGCTGTGGCGTACCTTACGGGGTTGACGTGCGCCGAGAAGCTGATTGCTGAGTATGGCCTAGCTTGAATAGTATACATAGTATGAGTATCATGTGTTGAGGCATATTCTACACACTGATAGGTATCTATGTCAGTTAGTTTCCATGACCAACTCCAATAGATTCATCATAAATAACGTGTTTTGGTAGGTATGATAAGAATGTTAGGCATCCGGAGTTGTGTATGTCCGAAACAGAAGCTGTAAACAGAACTAGGCATGAGTTATATCATTCCAAGTTTATATTCTTACCACGTCTCCATGCCCCTTAAATGGTGATAAAAGGGGGTGGGTAGGTAGGCATGCCTTTCGACGGCATATAAGATGGAGGTGTGCTTAGCAAATTGATAGGCTCTTTCTTGGATGGTTATGAAATCGTACCATCCAACGTCAAATACCCCTCAGATTGATTGTCTTGGGTGATGTAGTCCCAGCCTACCTAGGTAGGTCTTCACAACACGCAGTTCAATCATTTACCCATTGATCAGAAAATTTATCGGTATATACCGGCTTGTTTGTGATGAAAAGGTGAAATTCCGCGCCGGGATCTCTTCCTGGTCTGCCGCGATCATATGCACATCATATAGGAGGGACATGCATATGTATTAGAGCCAGGGCGACGTTGTTGTATTTTGCCGAGGAGTTCGGAATCACCCGCCAAGAAGCTCGACACATATATAAATCGGCCCGGAACATGGAAACAGTCTTACCATCTTTCTTCTTTCAAGAACATATCTCTTAAGGGGTTGCCAATTAATTGAGATGTTAGCCTGGCACTGCGATCAGTCCAAGAGAGCACTCTTGATGAATTTCTTCTGGCTTCTGTTCTTTTAGCAAGAGAAATATGTTGTACCATGCAAATAGTTATGGCAACCTCTTTGAATACAAGGAGCGATACACGCAGGCCATATCAAGGCTTGGTTCGAGAACAGCATATCTATAATCCCATTAATATTTCCTTCACTAAACTTACGAAATTCAACACATCCGACGATATTAGTCATGGGCGTTGTACGAGGTTGTTATTTCATATAATTGTTAATGGTAATCGAATAGGTGTCGAGCTTTACGAGAGCCAAAGCTCCATTAACCATGGCGCCGTCGCGACAAATGTACAATATTGAAATTGTATGCGAAACTTGGAAGTTTAGGTTCAGGTACATTTGCTGTTAGGCGAATGTTTATTTTCGACTGACTTTGATACTAGGCAAATCATAAATGACAACAGAATCCGGGGAATATTCAAAGTTATGACGATCTTCGGGAACTGAACTTAATTATGGCAGGGATTTCGTCCGTTCTAAAGGATCTTCCCGGGAGTAGCGATCCACCACGTGCGAAAGGAAGCCTTATCAGGGGTTAGTGCTATACACTAGCACTAGTATCGTTAGTACGCTTGAGCGATAAGAGACATCAAATGGACGAAAGGGTATATTTTTGATCGGATGAACTATGTTACGGTGAGTTCTTACCAACAGCAGTAAGCCGAATTTCGTTTAGAACCACCGAATCGTACCTGCTGCAGGCATTGGGGATTGGGATTGGGAAGCATGCGAGTCATTGTTACTACACTACAAATTTCAGGGCGCCATTGAGAAAGAAAAAAAAAATTTAAATCACTCTGCGGAATTTAAACAATCTCAACTTTCAACTTTATTCTTTTATCGTACCTTATTTTCTCGACAGAACCCTTATTTACCTTTACCTTTACCTTCATCTTCTCACTAATATTTGTCAATAGACGAACGGCTTATTTTTTTCCCTTTCTTTTCTTCTTTTCCGCCCATGTTAAACTTGTTCGTTTAGCATTCCTTTCGCCCTTTAATTTTCTTCTCTAGTTAGCGTCTTCTTCAACAAGAACCCGAACTTCCCCGAGTTAACGCACCATTCACTCCCTACATCGGCACTCCACAGCCGACGATCGTGAATAATTTATTCAAATTTGACCGATTCGTGGCGCTAGTCCATTAACCGCACTCACCTTACACTTCCCTTAACGAACGACTAGTCTATCCCTCACTGTCCGCCGATACAACCTCCGTTCCACAGTCGCAAAACGACCACCTCAAAAATGTCGAATCCTACTTCTGTGAAGGAGGCAGTCAAGGAGAGCCTTCTCGGCTCTGAGGAATCCGCCAGCCTTTCCGCAACACATCGTGCTTCGTTCTTGAACAATGCGAAGAAGGATGAGGAGAGTGGTGAGCTGTACATGGGCCCGGATGAGTTCATTGAGGCTATTGCGCCGCCAAATGAAGATTATGTGAGCTATTATGAATATTTCCAATAGCAAATCAATTGTTCGCTAATGTGATTCTTTGAATAGCATAAGATTAGCCGCGATCAGTATAGCCTTCTTTTCAGCGTAGCCGATCGTCGAGGTACTGGCAAGGTGACAATTGGCGATTGGGCCGCCTTTGAGAACATCTTGATGAAACCCGACGCCGAATACGAGATCGCATTCCGTCTATTCGACGTAAGCCGCACAGGAGATGTCAAATATGAGGACTTTAGGCGCATGTATGAAAACAACAAAGGACCCGAGAATATCCCTTTTGATTGGGACTGTGAATGGGCAAAACTCTACATTGGAGACAAATCTAAACGTCACACCCTCTCATACCCTGAGTTCTCGCAGATGCTCCGTGGTCTACAGGGTGAAAGAATTCGACAAGCTTTTCAGCGCTTTGACAAGGACAAAGATGGATACATTGAGCCCGACGACTTCGCTAGGATCATTCGAGAAACGGCAAAGCACAAGCTCTCAGACCACCTTCTAGAAAATCTTACGTCTCTCTGCAATATATCCAACGCTAGTAAGATTTCATACGCCAATGTCCGAGCTTTCCAGAATATGGTCACGGAGATGGATTTGGTTGAGCTCATCATCCGACAAGCATGCAAGAAGAGTGCCGACGGAAAGATCACGAGAGCAGAGTTCTTGAATGAAGCAGCCAAAGTCACTAGATTCTCTCTGTTCACACCAATGGAGGCAGATATTTTGTTCCACTTTGCCAGCTTGGATGAGCCCACCGGCCGCTTGAGCCTGACGGATTTTGCCAAGGTTGTGGACCCTTCCTGGCGATATCGTAACCTCTCGGAATCTCAGCAGCTTGAAGCCCTTCATAAGGCCAAGTCGAAGACGCAAACTGTGCTGCTACAAGTTGCGGAATCGGCATTTAACTTTTTACTCGGAAGTGGAGCTGGTGCCTTTGGTGCCTTCATGGTGTATCCTATCGACTTGGTGAAGACACGGATGCAGAATCAGCGAGGTGCTGACCCGGGCCAGAGACTCTATAAGAACTCTGTTGATTGTTTCAGAAAGGTCATCGCCAACGAGGGTTTCCGTGGCTTGTACTCTGGTGTTTTGCCCCAACTTGTTGGTGTTGCCCCTGAGAAGGCCATCAAACTGACCGTGAACGATCTTGTTCGCGGCTTTTTCACGGACAAGCAGTCAAACCAAATCCAGTTAAGACATGAGATCTTAGCTGGTGGTTCGGCTGGTGCTTGTCAGGTCGTAAGTTTATGAACCTATTTCCACTAAAAGTCATTCATCACTTCTTACTAACTTCATACTTGTAGGTTTTCACCAACCCTCTTGAGATTGTCAAGATTCGACTACAGGTCCAGGGAGAAGTTGCGAAAGCTACGGAAGGCGCCCAAAAGCGCTCTGCTATGTGGATTGTTAAGAACTTAGGCCTAGCAGGACTTTACAAGGGTGCCTCTGCTTGCCTACTTCGAGACGTACCGTTTTCCGCAATTTACTTCCCGACCTATAGCCATCTAAAGAAGGATCTCTTTGGAGAATCCCCGACGAAGAAGCTCGGAATCGTCCAATTGCTCACAGCCGGTGCCATCGCTGGTATGCCCGCAGCATATCTTACTACGCCATGTGATGTGATCAAGACACGCTTGCAGGTTGAAGCACGTAAGGGTGACACAAGCTACACCGGTCTGCGACATGCGGCAAAGACGATTCTCAAGGAAGAGGGATTCCAGGCCTTTTTCAAGGGCGGCCCGGCTCGTATCCTTCGATCTTCGCCTCAATTTGGTTTCACACTAGCGGCATATGAAGTTCTCCAGAGTGTATTACCATTCCCTGGTAAATCCAAACCCGAGAAAGTACATACTGGCGTTGCAGAAGTACTGGAAACAATCAGGGAGAAGGACGTCGCTTCGCCGCATGCCCGAAGCCGCAATGCGTTGAAAGTAATACTCGATCTTGATGAAGACTTCGGGCGTATCAAACTTCCGAACCAACAAGCTTGGAAGGCGGTACCGAAATTCCTTGGTGGTGGTGGTGCACAATCTTGAGTATAGTAGAGTTTATGCTCTACGATTCTCATCATTTGGCGTCTCTATATTTGTGAGAGACACTTGCATATGAATGGCGTTTACGCGAGCCCACGGCATGGGAAAGAAATCTTTTTTTTTGCTTTGCGTTCTTGAGGTGTTATGTTTTGTAACAGAAGGATCGCTGAGATAGGAAGGAGAAAAAGAGTCAATCAATCAACAATCATAAAGCCAGATTTGGCATCTTGTGTAAACTAGGTAGCTAAGATCATCAGACGGACGAGGAAGATAAGTAAAGGTACAATGTACAGATGATTATCTCCAGAGATATTCATCTGTAGCAAAAGGGGAACAGTGTAAAACAACGATAGGTAGAACCCACAGGTTTCAGAGATCGTCCATACCCCGATAGACCGTCAATTATACGAGTCTTTTGTTTTCAGCAGGATTTCCCGACTGTCTAGGCTATGTCCTTAAGAATAGGAGGAGGGGTATTTGCCCCGATCTTCCCAATTTCCCTATGTACATTATGTATCTCGTGCGATCTGATGAAGGCGACGTGCCTACCGTTACGTAACACACGACTCCTGTTAACTATCACCAGATCAAGCCTGACCTCCACTTACCTAGGAGCGTAGTAAGTCCATTGGAATACAGTCTCCCGGCACGGGGAGGGTCGGCAACACTTGAATTGCCGGCAACAGTCATGGGTAGGTATGATCCGCCTCTATATTCTGGGCCAGTGTCGCGTCATACCGAATTTATGATCACGAAACATGTAAAAAGGTCACCACTCAGAGTTGTGTAGAAAAGAAATTGTGTGAGAGATTGAAGTAATTCCATCAAGAGGGTATCTAGGTATCTATGCAACCCGAACTCCTTCCGCCTGTCCCTGACTTCCATGCAGTCCCCGTGCCAGCCCAAGCCAACCAAAACCCGTTGATTGTAACATCTTCTGGGAATACAGATGAGTAAATGAATTTCCAATTGGGTGGGCAGTGGATTAGAAGCATACCTTCGATCACGGGAACAGAGGCCAGACTCGGCGGACCCGGCCGGCCACGCGAACGAACCTCTCAGGGTCGATCTGGTGGCGCCGGGCGACCTCGTCCAGCTTCCTGTCCTTGGTAGGGTTCACGACCTCCCGGATGTTGTGGCTCCGGGGCGCGCCGCATAGCATGGCTACGGCACGGTAAAACGCCCACCGCGAGGTGTACTTCGCGAACATGTAGGCGTACACGGGGCAGTGGGCCAGGCGGAACGGCGGCAGGACGCCCACTGGGAAGCCGTCGTGCTTGGCCCGGCTTATGGCGAAGAAGACATCAGATGTCTCGCTGAGCTTCTCGAGTGGCGTTTTTGCCTCGCGGCACTCTTGGAGCTCCTCGCGAAAACGGTCGCGGTACCAGGAAGGGGGAGAGTGCCGTTCGAGGTTCAGAACGCCGTGCCACCATCGGAGGATGGCTCGGCCTGCTTTGAAGAACATTCTGGGTTTGCTGTTCTTGGAAAGGTGTGTGTGGAAGGTTTTGTGTATTTGGTATGTTGCGTGTTTTAGGTGTTTGGTGTGCTTGGTGTGTAGTAGAGTGTGTATTCTCAGTATGTGATGAGTGGTGAACGATAGGTGAGGAGGAAGCTGTTTGATGATGTTGTTTGGTGGCATTGTGAAGTCTGAATGCTGGATTGCTCCCTGTTTATATATTAATATTGTTCCCAAATGCCACTGTGATGAGGATTTTAGCCTTAGGTATCCATACCGTGTGTATTGAATGTTTGCGAGCTCTTATTTGAGTTAGTTGCTTGGTTGAATGGGCGGTTCTGTTTTGCGGGAGAGAAGATTTTTTATTCAGGAAAAAAACATTTCAGCCACCACATCAAAATATCAATTGACACTCGCGTAGGTAAGCTACCTAGGCAACCAGTTCGCTCTGCAACGACCACCTGGGTGATAGAGAATAAATCGTGCGAACAGCTACAGACAGGAGGCTAACTGGTAATTCTCATATTTCTCATGCACTGTGATTTTCTGGTCGTCGAATATGTGCCTGATGGAACGACGACAAACGGAATTGAGGTTACAAACGGAGGTGATCCTTTTGGTCTTATTGTTGATGAGAAATGCTCTCTAGCAACTGCATCAGTAGCTAGAAATCTGTGAATAGATTCATTTATTTATATTTAATTGCAAGTGTCTACTATATCATCATATCTCAGAGAATCTTTCCACTTGAGGCCATCGTAAGAGACCCAAAATAGACTGGCTCAACTTGGAAGATTACATACGTACCAGGCTGATCTAGGTACGTACCTGGGTAACTACTTGGTACATAGTAAATACCAGCACGTATAAGATTTAAATGGTGAATGATACTAGGTACAGGAAAGAAAGTTGAGACACATACTTATAGAAAATATAAATTTGTATGTGGCTTTCCCCTGTTCTTGCAAACGGTGTCGCTGTATCTATCCTTATGCATTTGAAGGGTTTGATGACGCCGCTCTTCGTGATTTCAAGAAGCAGTGATCACACAAACTGATAACATATCAATGACTGCTATGACCGTAGATGTTGATAACTCCAGTGTTATTTTGAGAGTCTGTTTTTATATCTTCATATCTTCATATCTTCAATGTTGGGTCTACGGATTCCACAATCTACTGGGGCTGAACAGTCAGGGGGGATCACAATCTTACCCCTATTAGTCAAACCTACGCATCCAATCCAATAGCAGTCACGAAGCTTTCGTATACGTACTTGCTTTTAAGAGAATAGAGGAACCTGTGAATTTATAAAATTTCAACGCAAGTGAAAGTGAAAAATATCCAAAGCCCCTTTTGTTTTTCGGCTACACAGATATATATTAATTGTAGGGATGGTGAAGGTTGAAGGTGAAGGTGAAAAGTGCTAATCGGACATAAGATAAAGTGATAAGGAAGGTGGTGAAGAAATAGTGCTTGGATAAACCCCACATTGAAATTCTGCCGCTATTGGTGGGGTGAAGTAAGACTTGAGCAACAATAACCGACGACATGATTAAATTTAATACATCTCACATACTTACTTACTATCTTTTATTTCTACAGCGAACTTGGTTTCTTACAGCACTTGGTTCTTGATTAATGAACGTCCTGATTCAATATACTCACCATTGTCCCGATTTTAAACTGTGAGATCTGAGATTATTTATCGCCGGTTTACGTACGGCTTTGTGAGTTAGTTCAGAGACCGACGATCAATAGCCCCGGATTCCACACTTTGAAGTCGTCAAGATGGTGAACATAACGGAGAAGATCAAGGAGTAAGCTTGCTTATATACCTCTACAATATGACCATACTTCGATACTGACTGTAACTAGGATTGAGGATGAGATGAAAAGGACGCAGAGTAAGCGCTCAGTGCGGGCTTGCTGGATGATGGACGTACTGACTTATTAATCGGTGCACAGAGAACAAGGCGACAGGTGAGACTATTCTTGTTACACTCACAGATAGAATGATGCTAATGTGAATTTCCAGAATATCATCTTGGTCTTTTGAAGGGGTACGGCTCATTCATACCAAATAATACTCTTGGTCTAAAGTCTAACTAAACACTTACCCATTTAGAAAGCTCGCACGTCTACGAGCGCAACTTCTTGAACCTGGTCCCGGAGCAGGTGGAGGTGGCGGCGCTGGTTTCGATGTGAGCAAAAGTGGCGATGCGCGAATAGCGCTTGTCGGCTTCCCGTCCGTCGGAAAATCCACTTTTCTGTCCAAAGTGACAAGAACGAAGTCCGAGGTTGCCTCGTACGCCTTCACGACCCTAACCGCCATTCCTGGAGTGCTCGAATACGGCGGCGCGGAAATCCAGCTCCTCGATCTGCCCGGTATTATTGAGGGCGCTTCCGAAGGCAAAGGTAGAGGGCGACAAGTTATCTCGGCTGCGAAGACGAGCGATCTCATTCTCATGGTGCTGGATGCGACGAAGAGAGCAGAGCAGAGAGCTTTGCTAGAAGCCGAGTTGGAAGCTGTTGGTATTCGGTTGAACAGAGAGCCACCGTAAGACAGGAGTTGCATATTTACCCCCTATTCGCCCCACTCTAGATACTGACACCGGATCAGAAACATATATCTCAAGGTCAAAAAGGCCGGTGGCGTGAAGATCACATTCCAGTCCACGCCGAAGAACATAGACGAGAAGATGGTGTTCAACATTCTCCGCGACTACAAGATGCTGAACTGCGAGGTCCTGGTGCGCGACGACGAGGCGACGGTGGACGACCTGATCGACGTGATCATGAAGGACCACCGCAAGTACATCAAGTGCCTATACGTGTACAACAAGATCGACAGCGTCTCGCTCGACTTCCTCGACAAGCTCGCGCGCGAGCCCCAGACCGTCGTCATGAGCTGCGAGCTCGACCTCGGCATCCAAGACGTCGTCGAGCGCTGCTGGAAGGAGCTCCAGCTCATCCGCATCTACACGAAGCGGAAAGGCGTCGACCCCGAGTTCGGCGAGGCCCTCATCGTCCGCAGCAACGCCACCATCGAGGACGTCTGCGATCGCATCCACCGCACGCTCAAGGATACGTACAAGTATGCGCTGGTATGGGGCGCCAGTGCTAGACATGTCCCGCAACGGGTCGGGCTCGGACACTTAGTGGCGGACGAGGATGTGGTCTACATAGTTAGTGGGTACAAAGCATAGCACAATCAATCAAGAAGAACTAGGGACACAAAGGAAGTTATCCCAATGTCAGAGTAACCTTGTCGTAAACTTGACTACGCTATTAACTGCCTAACCCAGTGTACACAGCTTATAACAATGTTAGGTACCTCCTCCAACATGTGCGCTCCCTTTCTCACCATTCTATCACGCTCTCACAACACTTCACAAAACATCCAAAAACAGAACAATAAAAAAAAACATATGTGTAACCTCATGAATCATCGATGATGCCTATCTACTACACGTAGTATAACCCATCGTAGGAGCTCGAATCCTGATTAAGGCGGGCCAACCAGCCAGCCAACCATTTCCCTCCTCCCCCCATCCCCTCCATTATAGTACCTACCCCGCAAAGACACACCACCAACGCCATTGCGCGGTCCCCTTTCCCGTTTTGAAATGGGACAACAGCAAAAGAAGCAAAAGGGCATTATAGTAGCAATCATAAAAACGCCTTCCTGTATAGAACCCGGGTGTGGAAACAAGGCAGTAAGTGGGGTGGAATCGGGTTAGTTGCCGGACTGCTGGTGGGGGTTGTTGTTTTTGCCGTCGCTGGGAGTAGGGGATGGGGATGGGGATGGGGACGGGAGGGTCTTCTTGGTGCCGAAGATGTTCTCGCCCTCGAACTTCTTAGCGGACGTTTGGGCGAAGAGGGATTTGGGCTTCGCGCTGGAGGGTGGGAGGAATGGATGAGTTAGCTGAGTTATGAAGGAAGGAAGGAAGGGGGTGAAGAATGTGGGTGAGACAGAAAAAAACTTACCGGCTGGCGGCGCGGCTCTTGAGAGCACTGAGTTTCGCGCTGCAGGGGCTCATGATGTTGTCGGAGGGAGAGACGTATTTGTGATCTCTACCCGGGGCGGAGTCCATGTTAGCAACGAGATATTTGTTGGGGTGCTGAGGAGCGCGAGCGCAAGGAGGGATGGTGGTGGTAGGAGCAACACAGGCGCCAGTCAGTGTGGAGGTGTTAGATCTGGTGGCGGATGTGGGCTTGGTAACCGCAATGGCAGGTTTGGTAACAACAGCAGTGGTGGTGGTGGTGATGGCAGTGGCGCCGTACTTCTCTTCTTCCATTTTGGACTGTAGCTTCTGGCGATGGAACTCCAGGCTCATGGCGGAGGTGGTCTTGGATGTGGTGTCCTTAACAGTGGTGTCCTGGACCTGGACGGGGGCGTTAACGTCCTTCTCGGAGAGAGCGGAACCCATGTTGTAGAGAGTGCTTGATCTTTGGATAGAATACGTGGGGTAGGTCGCGAGGTTGCGACGTGAGGTCTGTATGTGAATGTGGATGCGACCGAAGAAGATTGCGAGGAGGGCAGAGTGGTCGAGCTAAGATTGAGGGTTGATGGAGTAAGGGGTTTGTTATGTCGAAAGATGCAAAGTGTGTAGAAGCAAATTCTAAACAGTAGCGATTGCAATTGTGTGAGAATGAACTGTGGAAAGGTAAAATGCAAAAAGTTTTTATGATCAATAAAAAAGTGTTGCGCATGTGAGAGAAAAAAAAAGATGCGCAAAGGCTGTGTGAGGTGGAGTCTTTCTACTCAAGATATGGATCGAAGTTGTGGAGCTTCTGGAAAAGAAAATATGGAATTCGTACATAAAAACCGTTGACCAGGAGACGGACGTGGGGGACCCCTGAACATGTTATCCATTAACGGCAATTGTTACCACGCCGATCTGCCCCCCTGTTCACTTCCAGTGTTCTTGCAGCCAATTGCGTATCCGTTCAATGTTATCCACACGATGTAAGTACCTAGATACAATATGTACGAGACCAGAGCTAACTAGTAGATTCTCCACAATGTTTAAACTTCAATGTTTCTGCTAACTACAGAAATTGCAACTTGAACGATACAACTGTACCAAGTACATACCTATGTATCATCAACTCAACAAGTCTGGTCTCCGTCTGTTAGGAGACGACGCATTCTTAACACCTTAGCCTATAGGCCAGGATCATGTTTATGACTCAATGTTGACTCACTCACGTAATCCTTTAACTTTATAATCAGGGAAAAACATCCGGTGTTCATGCAATCCTAGCCTTAGGATGAACAATAACAGGTTCGTGTTAAGAAAACATTCATTTAATTCTAAAGGGGTATCATGTTGTGTATTGATATTATTGTCAACAGCAACCGACTCTTAGGTGGTACAGAATGAAGTGAAACATCCTGTCGAATCAATTGATATCGAAGATTCCGATTCTCATGCATGTACAGCAGGTACACATACAAATATGTGAACTCAGGTACATATGTATGTAGAGAGCAAGTATGATTCACATGAAACAAAACCTACCTACATACGTACTCAAGCCTTCCTGCCCTGAGTGAGTTTGCGGGAATATGTGAAAGTCTCCAGATCAAGTTTCCATCTCGATAACTTGCTTGCTTCTTAGCCCACCCTGGGCACTTCATACTGACAATGCCTTTTTCCACCCACGGCATAATATTGCAGCGTCTCCATTCAAGAAAGCCTACACCACCATCATAGCACACATACACACACATATTTAAATATATATACCAGATACTCACAATTATCGATATGATCCCCGTGTGATTATACACGAAATTTGATCTTAAACATGGATATTGGGCCAGAATAGCACGAGAAACTCGGGAAGCAGGTCACTCATTCTCAGGCCGTTTCTGGGATGTGATTAGAGATGAACATATCATTCGATATGTTCATCGACGACCATAATGCGTCCGGAAAAACGTTTCCGGATTTGTTTAACTTTTTGCATTACTATTACTTTCCCAGATTAGCATTTATACCCTCTGGTCTCAACCCTGAAAAGACTATTTTATTCTCAGAGAACGTTGCAGCGCTTGGATTCGAGTTATCCCAAGGTCAGATTAGACCTTCCACTAAACATAGAGAAAGATTCGCCCGATGGGCTAGACCGGAGAATCGCCCAAAATCCCGAAGGAGCTCCAAGAATTTCTGCATCTTACTCCTTACCTGAATAGACGGCAAAGACGATAACCAAGTTGTGCGGACATCAGCTACAAAACTAGGTAGATAAGGGATTTGCTCCGCATCAATTCCGGTCCATGTCAGTCTTCTTATCTCCGAAGCATCTCGCCCACAAGCAAAGGATATTCATTTTTGCGAGCATACCTACCTAGTACTATGGTAGGTTAGGTACCTAGGTATACATATTGCCAACGACGGCAAGGTAATATCTCCGCATAAACAAGACGGGTTAAAGGCAAATGAAGAGAGAGAATTCAAGGAGCACCTGGCGAAAAACCATAACACACCGTTTGCGAGGAACCAGCGTAGCTGCACAAAAGCATCAAGAGACAAGATCAGAGCCATTCTACAACAAAAGAAAGGATCGCTGAGAGCCTACGCCCCTGGCGGCTGGGCTCTCAGAGTTCAACAATGCCAAGAGAAGCACGAACCATCTTACGATGGCCCTTGGGCTGCCATCAGTTATCAAGAATCTACCACACTAAAGACCGCTGTGAGTCGGTTTGTGGATGGATTGAAAGAATACGACCTGAGACAGGAAAGTTTGACAAACCATGCTAGGTCTGCTGAGTCCTTGTGGAAATATTGGGAGGCTGTTCAAGATAGCCAACGAGTTTTGGATGACAGAGCTCAAGCGGCAAAGGAAGAGTCCGAACGAACCCAGTTCGAGACCATTCGTAAGTTGCTAGCAGATAGGTAACTAACAATTTATGCCCCGCGTCCGGTCCGCCACTCTATCCACCATCCCTTAATATATTCAATCCGACCTCTCATATCCACCCAGAACGCCCTACGCTCTTCCTGGCCAAGAGACGTGTGTAGCTGGGACTATTATTATTAATCATTCGATTCTTGGTCCCCTCTGCCGACAAGATTATTCAGTGCACAGCCATTCAACATGGCTGTCCTGAAGCCCAGCTAATACACTTTATTCTCTTATATCCTTATCCCATAGCAGAGTCGCAGCAGAGCCGCAGCAGCACAGGCCATCTGCAGAGCCTCAAAGCAGCAGCTGTAAGCAGAGCCCCAAAGCAACATCCACACCACCCCGCCCGACCGATAAACTTGGGGCCTAAGGGCACATGTATCCCTCATAGGAGGACTGTCTGGGGTAGCTTCAATTGAGGCATCACGGGTCGTCCTTACGGATCAACACACCTGTGATACTAGGTCTTGAAAGGTGAAAGGAATGAATAATGTGGACGTTATCTTTTCCTTCCCAAAGGGGGGTGATGTCAGGATACGGATAGCCACGGGAGTGGCTATCCACTGCTGTAGCGTAGCTACTGCTGTATATCTACATAGCCGTGGCAATCTGTACAGCAGGCTGTTTCGGAAGCCCAGGCAGAACCAATTGTTTCAATGGGTGCTCGACAAGTGAATCAGTATGTTCAGCCAGTATCTCAGGACCCGGTTAGGACAACATGGAAATTATCCCAGGATGCATTCCCTTGGTTTTGATAAATACGTACAAGGTTCGAAGCTCTGATGGCATGGAATGTAAATCACCTCATATTGGTCCCTACAGCACGAAGTATGTCCGAAACGGATCTGTGAGCCTCAAGTCGAATCCCTGGTATGACAAAAGACGGACACATAGATAAGACACCGCCCAGCAACGTCAGTGAGTCAGTCAGAGTCAGTCCTGACTTACTCCGGTATAAAGTTGCTCGTTATCTTCGTAAGGAAACTGGCATACCGGACCTCGTTCAGTCCCCGCACTACCTATAGAAGAGGGATCAAGAGGCAATGGATATTGAGAAGACCATCATATTCATAGACAGCAAAAAGAAACTCATCCACGCTCGCCATTAAGCTTAGCCTAACTTCTGAAGCCAAAACCCTTATTCCACGACCCACAAGGACGCTGAGATACAAGATCCTTGGCTTGAGCCCAGAAAGACGATTAACTACGGTAAATTTGAAGAGGATCTGACTTGCCTTTATTGGCAGATTTGCACACACATTTATCTGATTCAAGGATTGATGCTCTGTCCAAATTTGATTTAAAACATGGCTACTGGTCCGTTTTGGTCCATCCCGATACACGTCAGAAACTTGCATTTGAAGCCCCTGGGTTTCCTCAATTGCAACCGACTTGAATGTCCCAGGGAACGCAATTCGTATCACATGCGAATACCCGACTAGACCGACCGGACGGCATCCGCTGAAGAACATTGACTCGATGATATATTCGGTACACATGCTGTTGAGGAACAATTGATGTGGATCGAAGAACACTTCTTGCCAAGGATACTCTGATCGAAGCTTAAACTGTATTTTAAGAAATGTTTTATTGGTTGTGATGGGCTTCGTGCTCTAGGAATGGTTCATAAGATTCATGGTCGATTGGCTGTGAAGCCGAGCCGATCTCAAAAACTTATGAACTGGCCTATGCCGAAGGATCAAACTGAGGTTAGACAGTTTTTGGGGGCACTTGGTCCTGTTCGGAGATGGATTAAGAATTGTTCTGAAATATGTCGACCTTTGACGAGATTATTCGGATGGTCCGATAAGGGCCGTGAAGAAACAGGAAAGATTTTGCAGGGAGAAGAGTATATATTGGTAGACGACTCCGAATAGTCCGAATCAGAGTCTGACTTATCCATATACATCACAGCTTCCAAGCGTAACCGTAGTTCAAGCCCTGATGGCAACGGCGAGAAACCCTCAACCCCGTTGACGAATATCTGTCCCGGCTTTGGTCGCCGCCTCAACCAGGGGCCGGTACCGACTGGTGCGGGTATGGGGTGAGCTATGGAGACCACGATGGACTCGCCAATGTCGTGGAAAACTCAACTCGTAAGCCAAGTCTCCGAACTTTTAACGACTGTAAAAGGTCCTGCGCGCGAAGGAGGGGGTCGTGACAGTCGGGGACTGTCCCGCGGAAGTACTGGCTAAGCCACCTCATCCAGCTCAGTCTGGACGCTGAGGATATACGAGTTGACGAAGCAGACGAACGAGATCCTGGCAGACTAGTTGACGCAGCTCGTCCTTACGACAAAGGACAAGGACGGCCCATGCCTGGATCCGTGGGCTGAGCCGCGACTAACATCCAACTATTCGAACGTCAACGAAGATTTCCCAAGCAGTGCTAGGGCAACCCTGAGCCCTATGATTGTCCTTGGGCTATCGTGAGTTGTCATGTTGGCAACACATACAGAGTTCATAGCCTAGGCGGAATGGAATTACCGTCAAAATTCAACGGACCACACCTTTTCCATGCATATGTGGACGATGGACACCTCGTCATTAGCCTCTGGTACGCAAGCAAAACTATGCTAGAGCAAGGCAGGAAGTTTTATTTTATTTTATTTCTTTCATCTTGTTTTCCCTCCTCTTTCTTGTCTTGAATGGCCTGATATGCACTTACGCGACGGGAAGCTGGGCGTTTTGTGGTTCCGAGATCTCAATCAAGCCCAAACAGTCCTGAGGTGCTACCAGATGTATCTCCGCCGAAAGATCATTTCTTGGATACCCTTCTATCACCCTCTTGGGATTCTCGGTAGGTAGACGGATACGGCGTAAGCATAACCAAGGACCGCATCGCCGCTATTAAAAAGCTGCAGAAGCCAACGCTAGAAAGAAGGAATCGAAAGCCGGAGTACACTGCTGTGCCAGAACCGAACCATTTGGCCGACACCTAGCCGACACAGCCGACAAATTCCAAGTTTGGAACGACACAGGTGTCATTCACCTACCCGACAACAAGAAAATGACAATCGACATGGTAGACGATTGGCAGCAAAAATTCAAAGCCGGACATCCTTATCCTCTCGGTGTCGGGGACCCCAAATTGTTAGACACTACATTCAACGCTATGCATGACAAAGGCAAGCTGGAAATATACCTGATCGGCGGCCTAGAGAATAGTCACGCGGGAAAGGTGACAATGTCACCATCAAGGGTACACTATACAAGAATGAAATCTAATTATATTTATATTGTTTAATTCAATACTCGTATATTGGACGTAAAAGGATGTCTTGTGACTCGGCAAACTATCAGTGCGAAAGCGGGTGCCAAAGATGGATGGGCTTTGGGTAGATTAAGGGGTAGTCCATAGTATATTGACTCGCGAAGAGGGGTAGCGAAAATCGTCTCGAACCCGAAATCCGAATAGACAAAGCAGTGAAAACAGACATCAATCTATCAGAGTCCCCGTATATATATTGTGTGTCTGTTGAGGTGGCCATCGGGAAGTGGCAGGAAATGGGAGGGGGCAGAAAGGAGTGGGAGGGAGTGTGAGCGAATGGAAGTAGGCCCCACGTCTTACTAGGTAATACCTAGTAGTACATATAGTAATTCAGGTCTAAACCGATGAGAATTAAAGGGATGTGAAAGTTGACATATTCGGGGAGCTGCATGGAATTGTTTTATGGTAAGATAAGGAGAGGAGGTCAAGGATACCCAGTGATAGGAATGAGCACACACATATGTATGCACATGCAAACACATGCACTATATGTAGGCAGTGAGGGGATGTTATACATGTAACTATGTAGGGTAGAGACCACGTCACAACCCTCGGGGGGTCACCTTCGTTGATCGCAGCACATTATCCTACTAGCTTGTTACATTCCATGTAAGAGAAACCTTCAGATACTTTCAAAAACATTTTATCCTTGGGGCTAACTCTTGCTAGCAGAAAGGTTCAAAAGAAAAGGAGAGAGAAAACAGACAACAAGCTATAATAAGAGTCGATCACTGGAGAGTTCCCTGGGTACCTACCTACACAGGGAACGTACTAGTCGACAACGTGAGGGAAACCCTCAAGCCCAATACCGTTTCTGTCGAGACCTGTCCCGATATGATAACAGAAGAAAAGTAAAGGCATAGGTAGCATACTGGTAGTAGGTACACTATGCTACTAGATCTTCTCTCTTCGAGCGGTTCGCTACCGTTAGCGGCAACAGCCTGTATCGGAGCCATTGTCATCACAGCGTACTACTACTACTACTACTACCACTTTTTACAACAAAAGCGCCGTCGCAGCAGCTCGGACGATGACAACCCCAACAAGCCCGTCTCCGTCAACTTCTTCTTCAGCCGCAAGTGCAACAAAGAGTGCGGCTTCTGCTTCCACACGGAGAAGACGTCGTACGTGGCCTCCGAGGCCGACATGCAGCGCGGGCTGCGGCTGCTGCGCGCGGCCGGCATGCGCAAGATCAACTTCGCCGGCGGCGAGCCCTTCCTGTACCCCGAGAAGCTGGCCATGCTGTGCCGCTTCTGCAAGCAGGACCTCGGGCTGGAAAGCGTGAGCATCATCACGAACGGGACGAAGGTGACGCGGCGGTGGATGGAGCAGCACGGGCGCTGGGTCGACGTGCTGGGGGTGAGCTGCGACAGCTTCGACGAGCGCACCAACGTCGCGATAGGCCGCGGGACGGGCGAGAACGTCGCGCAGCTGTTCCGCATCCGCGGGTGGTGCCGCGAGCTGGGGATCAAGTTCAAGCTCAACACCGTCGTCTGCGCGCACAACTGGCGCGAGGACATGGCCGACACCGTCGCGCGGCTCGACCCCTTCCGCTGGAAGGTCTTCCAGGTGCTGTACGTCGAGGGCGAGAACGACGCCGGCGAGACGGACGCGAGGTCCGACAGGCGGAAGAGGGACGCCAAGAAGCTGCTGATCACCGACGAGCAGTACGAGAGCTTCTGCGAGAAGCACAGGCACCTGCCCTGCTGCATCCCCGAGCCGAACTCCGTCATGGCGGCGAGCTACCTGCTGCTGGACGAGTACCTGTGTTTCCTGGATAAGGGGGGCGGGAGGAGCGGGGGCGTCAGGCAGTCGCGCTCGATCCTGGATGTGGGGGTCGAGGAGGCGATGGGTGAGGTCCGCTGGGACCGCGAGGCGTTTGAGAAGAGAGGGGGTGTTTATGAGTGGTCGAAGGAGGTGCTGGATGAGAAGGAGGGGGGAGGAGGTTGTGGGACGGGGAAGGGGGGGTTGGATTGGTGAGGGAGGGGAAAAGGGGGTGGATGGCGGGATTGACGCGCTTGTTGAGGTTGCTCTTTTTTTATTTTTATTAAGTAGTACTTCTTTATCTTTTTTGGTTTCGCTTGAGAAGGGCAAGTTCCCCTATTACTTCAGATAGCTTTTTGGACGTTGGCGTGTTATGTTGGAATATCTGCGTTAAAAATATAGGTGCTATTCATCCTGCCGTCGTGCCTCCAATCTAGGCGCCCTACCTACATACCCACCTAAGTGTGACTAGATATGTTGATATAGTACTTCTATGTAGTCGTATACCTACCTACCTATCAAATATATTATACCGTGGTCCTCCTTTTTCGCTGGGTGGGTGCTCACCTCCCTGGTGGAATTAATGGTAATTAGAAACCTATAGAGTTGTAGATGTATTCAAATTATGTATAGGTACCATATCGTATTCGGCATGCTTATATAGATACCTAGGGAAAGAGAGTTCATAGCTGACCCCTATAAGGCTGACATTAGGCTTATAACGAGCACAGACTTACTATGTACGAAGGGGAAAAGGGGGCAAGCTTGTTACGTACCTAGGTGCATACTTAGAACCAACCAAGAAGATGTGATAGCCTGTTATTCAGAATTATGAATCAGGGAAAGTCTGACACGATTCGACCTAGATATGTATATACCTACCTATCTACCAGTATCACACGACTAGCATTATGTTATCGAATGATACGAAGCCCGCAGTCTTTTTATAATCTAACCTAGGTAGATAGTGGCTCATGCACTTATCGAGAGATAGATCTTACATAGGTAGCTGTAGTAACGACTCGAAAATTATCAATGCTTTTATAGATTCGGTTTGAATGTCTCAATCCCATGTGCTAATAAAGTACATAGGTATGTAGTTCATACATTCGCAGTATAGGACAAGTACAGTACGTATACCTAGGTAATCAAGCGTGGCTACAAAGCCATCCCAATGTCAGATATACAAATCTCGTACATGATAAGTAGCCATGAGATGACAGAGTTCTCACTTGAGCTAGTATATAGATAGGTAGCCAACTTGCCATTACAAGATCCTCTTCAAAATGAAATAACACACCAGGCCAGCATACCCTTTACGATACATTTCCCCTATAACTTGGGCTTGATATTAGTCCCAGGCTGCAGCCGCGCAACGCCGTACTGCTTGAGCAACTCCTCCGTGCGATCCTTCTGCCACTGGATCTTTTGGACGACCTCCTTGTTCCGCTTGTTCTCGTTGCGTCCCATCTGCTGCAGGTGGACCTCGTCGGGGCCGTCGGCCAACCTTAGAGTGCGGATCTGGGCCCACATGTTGGCGAGCGGGGTGTCCTGGCTGACACCAGCACCGCCAAAGGCCTGGACTGCGCGGTCGATGACGGTGAGGGCCATTGTGGGGACTAGGACTTTGGCCTGGGCGATCTCGCGTAGAGTGGCCTTGGGGCCGAGGTCGTCCATCTTGACGGCGGCGTTGAGAACGATGAGGCGGGCGGCATCGATCTCAAGGCGCGACTTGGCGACCCACTCGAGGATGACGCCGTGCTCGCGCAGCTGCTTGCCGAAGGGTGTCTTGCTCGGGTCGTTGATCCGCATCAGCATCCACTCGAGGGCGCGCTCAGCAGCGCCGATACTCCGCATGGCATGGTGGATGCGGCCGGGGCCTAGACGGCCCTGAATGATTTCGAAGCCGCGGCCCTCGCCTAAGACGAGGTTGCGCACGGGAACCCGGACGTTCTTAAAGGAGATGTGGCCGTGGCCGTGCGGGGCATCGTCGTAGCCGTACACATTGAGCATGCGGTGGATGGTAACCCCCTTTGTACCTGCCGGAACCAGGACCACGGATTGTTGCTTGTAGGGGTCTTTGTTGCTAGCGTCTGTCTTACCCATTACGATGTATATCTTACAGCGCGGGTCGCCGGCGCCGCTTGACCACCATTTCTAAGTATTGTTAGTGTGATGTAAGAGAAGAGCTAGACAAGTATAAAAGGGGTGATATACAGAACCATTGAGCACGTATTCGTTTCCTTCCTTTTTTATGCTCAGTTGAATGTTCGTCGCATCGGAAGAGGCTACGTCCGGCTCGGTCATGAGGAAAGCTGATCTTATCTGGCCTTCCATTAACGGCTTCAGCCATTCGGCCTTTTGTTCGTCGTTGCCATACTTGGCCAGCACTTCCATGTTCCCCGTATCCGGTGCCGCGCAGTTAGTAGCTTCGGATGCCGTCCTCGACTTGCCGAGCCATTCGGCCATCAAACCATATTCCAAGTTCGTGTAGCCTGGTGATTCTTTATAGTGTCCAGCTGGGAAGAACATGTTCCAAAGTCCTAGCTTTTTTGCTTTGACCTTCAGGTCATCGATCACGGAAGGGTGGTTCTCCCATCGTGAGGGACCTTCTCCAATCTGAGCTTCAAAAACGGGATCTGCTCTGATTTGGTGGCATTAGTTGTTAGGTGTTAGTTGCTTAGATTGTAGGTACATATATATCCATATACCTAGGTTAGGTCAAATGGCTTACGGGATGCATTCTTCCTCAACAAACTTGGCGACTATATCTAATGTCTTCTTTGCCTTTTCGCTTACACGTTGTTTTACCTAGGGGTTTTGTAAGATGATTGATTCATTGTATTGAATAT
This sequence comes from Hypoxylon fragiforme, assembly GCF_022984875.1. NCBI lineage: Eukaryota > Fungi > Ascomycota > Sordariomycetes > Xylariales > Hypoxylaceae > Hypoxylon > Hypoxylon fragiforme. The sequence continues at coordinate 846,264 of NW_026054760.1, forward strand.
TGAGTATGGAAGTTGAGAGTCAATTCTTGCTTACGATATCTGGAATCTTGGAGGACATGATGGGTTATGTAGTTGTGTAGGTTAGTTTTATTTAGCGTTAGACTGGTTAGAGTTGGAAGTGATGGAAATGAGAGAATGGTCTAAATCATGATTTAATAATTAGAGTAACAGCTTTGGTACGCGACGACACAAAAGATATGGCATGTTAATATACGTCGGTCTCGCTTGTATGAGACCGAACCGAGGCATGTTACTCCATTCAGCGGGGGGTTGGAGCTATAACCAGGGGTATTATGTACCTAGCTGGGCCGAAAACTAAAAAAGGACGGAAAGATCTGGGGTAACTTATTAGCGTCGCTCTTATTGCATATACACTGATAGCTTCTTATCGATATATACTGCATGCCGTTATCCACGTAACTAGTTATTTCTCAAAAAGAAGAAAGAGAAGAAACATAACAAACAATTCATAGTTTAAATCTTGGAAATTTGTAGCCTCGCATTCACAACCATCTCTCTTCCAGCCTTACTTCAAATCCTCGACAATTAAAAACACCACACACCAAGCAGGCCCATCATGTCCGAAGAAAGAGAACTCGATCAAGCTCAGGCTACAGAGGTTGTAGTAGCACCAGCACCGAAAAAATTAAAAAAGATAATACGAAAGAAACGTCCTGCTCGACCACAAGTCGATCCCTCCTTCATCACATCCGAACCACCTCCTCAGACCGGTACTATCTTCAACATATGGTATAACAAATGGTCAGGCGGTGACCGTGAAGATAAATACCTATCCAAGACTCACGCGAAGGGTCGGTGTAATATAGCTAAGGATAGTGGATACACCCGCGCCGACAAGGTCACTGGATCATACTTCTGTCTATTTTTCGCGCGCGGCATCTGCCCCAAGGGCCAAGATTGCGAATACCTACATCGATTACCGGGAATACACGACCTGTTCAATCCAAATGTAGACTGCTTTGGGCGCGACAAGCACTCGGATTACCGCGACGACATGGGTGGCGTTGGCAGTTTCATGCGCCAGAACCGGACCATCTACGTCGGCCGCATCCACGTCACCGACGACATCGAGGAGATTGTCGCACGCCACTTCGCCGAGTGGGGCCAGGTCGAGCGTATCCGCGTCCTCAACACCCGCGGCGTCGCTTTCATCACCTACACCAACGAGGCCAACGCCCAGTTCGCCAAGGAGGCCATGGCCCACCAGTCCCTCGACCACGAAGAGATCCTCAACGTCCGCTGGGCCACCGCCGACCCCAACCCCATGGCCCAGGCCCGAGAAGCGAGAAGAATCGAGGAGCAGGCCGCCGAGGCTATCCGACGAGCACTGCCCGAGGAATTCGTGGCCGAGATCGAGGGACGAGACCCGGAGGCGAGGAAACGGAGGAAGATCGAGAGCAGTTTCGGACTCGAGGGATACGAGGCGCCAGACGACATCTACTTTGCACGGGGAGTGCAAGCGGTCAATCCAGTTGGACGACAGGGATACGAGTTGGAGCAAGAGCAGAGATTAATGATTGAGAACGGTGAAGCAGGCGCGTCGTCATCAGCTCTAGCGGCGATGATTGAACCCGCAGAGCAGCAGCAGGAAGGGGGAATCTTCTCGAGCAGCACATTAGCAGCGTTGAAAAACGCGCAGGTATCAGCTGGCCCGAAAACAAAGGCAGCTGCGTCGTCAGGACCTTTGGTGGCGTACGGTAGTGATAGTGAAGACGATGATGAATAAGAGTTGATATAGGGAAGGGAAGGGGGTTAAGGGGGCAGCTTCATGAACAAATACATAAGCAAATGATCGTTCAGAAGAAGCACGCAAATTTGTACATATACTATAACCCCCCTTTTTTTTCAAACAAACTAGAGATACCACTGCCCAGAGCAACCAAAATTGACCCTATCGAAACCCCTAACCTAGCCCTCATTGTTGACTCGCTGCCATGAATAGCAACTCGTAATCATAACCATAACCTTTCCTTCCCCCCTTCCAAGTCGACAAAAACACCGAACCCATCCCTCCCTCCCTCCCTCCCTCCCTCCCTTCCCTCTCATCCCCCTAACTATTAAAAATCCTCGAATACAGCACCTCATGCCTGCCCACCCACAAATCCACACTCGGGACCCTCTGCCCCGCCTCCTCAACCCCCGTCTCCCACTCCCTCTCCACCGCATCCACCAGCAACGCCTGCACCAGCTCCCCCGCCAGAACCCGCTGCGCATGGTACGGGCCGAACAAGCCGGCGCGCACGGCGGCGGAGACCAGCGCCTTGACGTGGGACAGCATGAAGACGTAGGCGGCCTGGCGCAGCGTGAGGCCGCAGAGGGCGGCGACGGCGCCGAAGAGGGGGGCGAGGTGGGCGGACGCGGGGGGCGGGAGGAGGAGGTCCCCTGCTTCAGCTGTTCCCGCGCGGCGCAGCGCCTCGGCAAACGGCGCGAGCGCCCGCGAGGAAGGGCCGCCGAGGCTCTTCTCCCAGATGGCCAGCAGCGCGCGGCCCTGGGCCACGGAGGCGCGGCGCCCGACGGTGCAGATGGTCGCGGCGTCGAGGGCGTCGTCGATACGGGCGATGGAGGATGGGGAGGGGTCGCGGTGCGCGGCGAGGGCGTGGGGCAGGTTGGTGCCGGCGTAGGAGGAGATGGAGAGGGGGAGGAAGGAGGAGAAGGGGTTGTTGTTGCTTGGGTGCCTTCTTGAGGAGGAGGAGGAAGGGGATGTGTGCGCTAGATACGACTCCAGCCCCGAGCTGCAGGCGAAAGAGCCGAGGGGTAGTGCTGAGTCGGAGAGGAGGAGGAGGTAGTGGTGGGCGGATTGTGTGGAGGAGGCGAAGAAGGGTGAGGGTGGGGGGGATGGGGGGATGGAAGAGGAGGCATGATGGTTTGCTTTGGGATGATTTGAGGATTTTGCGAGTCGTTCTTTGGCTTGCTGGAGGCGGAGTTCTAGGTCTGCGATTTCAGATTCGAGGGCTGGTTGTGAGGTTTCGTCTATGGGTGGATTTGAATCCATCGTCATGTCATTGCTAAACTCAATGATTGTCACTTATCCTGGTACTTTACGAAGGGGGTAGATGAGATATTATGAGATGTCATGAGATGAGATAAGAGGAGAGGATAGGAAATATAAGAAGATTACAAGGAAGTAATACGTAATTGATAAGAATGTATACAATCAATTGATCTTCAACTTCATGGTAACTCTTAAAAGTCGCAAGAAGGAAGTATGAATCTTATGAATCTTCTTACAAACAAGAACAACCTTGAACAAATCCGAGGTTTAATCAATGTGGTTATCATCTCGACTACTTAAAAAAGTAGCATCCCGATTGATCTCCACTTCACACGCCACAACTCCCCCCCTAAGGGCCCTAACCAACACTACATAGTATGTAGGTACCTAACCTTAGTAGACTCGTGATTCCAAACCTCAACCCTTCATTTCCCATACCAGGGTGAAAAAAAGGCCAATATTCGCAATTAGAAAAGGGGAAATCAATAGTAAAGGACTCCTTTCCAATGCAATGCTAATTCCATATCACGCCAATCGTTCGCCATTCACCATTCGCCATTGCCTTCATTTGTAGACACCTAATATAAAACGGTGCCTCCAGCCTCGTAACAAAACCCATCCCTTATTATAAAGTCCTTATTCAAGGCTTGACATTCTCCTTGTCTCGAGAACGGTTACCGCTATATTTCTGTCGCTCTAGTTTCTTCTGTTGTAGACGAGCTAACGCCGCAGCACGCCGGTCAGCGGGCAACGTACATCGAGAATTGTTCATGGGGCTCGAGGTGGATCGTTCCGGGTCGGATCCACCAAGACGTGCGAATTTGTCTTGTGCAAGATCGTACTGAGGCGCATCGTCGCCTGACGATCGCGGACGAGTGTGGTAAGATCGAGTGCGAAGACGAGGCGTCAGCGCTGACCTCTCTTCTAAAGCATCGTGCATCTCAGCTTTCTCAGCTTTCTCAGCTTCTTTGGCTTCACGTCGAGCTGCTCCACGCGCCTCTGCAAGTTTCTCTTCCAATATCTCCTTTGCGGTAAGGTGACGAGATGAAGTAGCAATTGGCTGGTTGAGCTTGTTTGCGCGGATGGTAGACATAATTCTATCAGTATCGCGAGTTCGGAGAGGTCGAGGGGGAGATAAATCAATGTCTTCCATAATAGAGTCCCTTTCTCGCTTATTAGCTTCGAAGACCTCCTTCATCTCCCCTCTCAGCTGGTTCTTAATATCCTTATAACTATCGGACCAGTCGGAAGGTAAGAAGGTGTCCGGTCTGCGGATCGCATCCGCCAGTGGCTCATCAATGTCCAGAATCATAGGCTTAGGGTTGATATTGAGCTTGTTATCCTCGGCAGAGGTAGAGCGTCGATGATGAGAGCGGCGTTCGCGTTTGTCTCCTTCATATTTTCCTTCATATTTAGACGGTTTGCCGAGTGTCTCGATATTCGATTTCAGATCCCGAGTAGCTTGAGTCGAAGATGTCTCTGCTTGGAGTGCCTTTATATTCTTTTCAAGTTCGGCAATCTTGTCGTTTTTCTCTTGCAGCACCTGCATCGCCTCCGAAGTTCGGGATTTGGCGTCACGCTTTAGAGTATTGTAGTCCTTCTTGAGTGAGCGAATTTCCTGATCCTTTTCGCGCGATTCCTCCTTGGCCCTGCGCAAGTACTCCTCCAACTTCTTTATTTGGACCAAATTGGATGCCCCTTTGCTAGTGCGCTCCTCGATTGCCTGTTCGGCCCGATCTTCTGCTGCACTGAGTTCGGATTTGAGCTTTCTGATTTCTGAGTGAAGCTTGTCCACCTGTTTCAATTCAGATCGCGCTCGTCGAAGCTCTCGGTTAGTTTCTAGAAGGGTCTGCTCTGTCCTTGGTGATGTGTCGATTCGTCGGCGATCAGATTGGCTCGACTTTGATTGGTCTTTGAGAAGCGCAGCAAGTTCCTTTACCTGGTCTCGGTACTGGGCGGCAAGGCTGGTCTGTTTGGCCAGATCCTTCATCAAAGTAGCATCCTCGCTATCACTTCCACGTCGTTTCTTGTCTCCAATCTGCGCAGTCATAGCTGCGAGCTTCTCTTCCATCTTGGCCACTCGTGTCTGTTCTTCCTTCAATTGCTGAGCGAGACTGAGGGCCTCGGAATCCTTCTTCTGGGCATAAGACTTGGCCAAAGCTTTGAACTTCACCATGCGTTCAATGTCGGCCATCGCTTCCTCGCGGTATCTATTAAATTCCGCTTTCCAGTATTTGCCGGACTCCGAGTGAGGATCATTGAGATCCATGGTCATGTCGTGATTAAATTGATCGTCCTCCCATTCGTCTTCCCATTCGTTGGCATTAGTAGTGGTATTGGTTGCAGTAACAGTGGTTGTTGACTTTGGGGTATCTTCCTCCTTGAGGGTTTCCATAGGTTTTTTGGATCTTGATGAGCGAGAATTCTCCAGTGCTTGTCGAAGTGAGGTTCTTCGCTGTCGGGCAGAACCCAAGGGGCTAGATTCCATGTGATTACTAGCTTTGACGTCGTGATTGAATGAGACGCGTTTTCGGCGTGTAGTTCCGGTCCCTGGAGTCAATAGAATACTGGTCGGTTGTTTACTCGGGGACTGCTTAGTTGGCGAAGTCATGTTGGTGGGGATTTTGTTATCGGTCTTCTTCTTTGAAAGCTCGGCGCGTTTCGGATCAGCAGCAGCGTCTGTCACTTTAGGCGCACCAAATATAGCATGCTTGATAGCGCGCGCTGCAAAAACAGGCGCAGGGGTATCTGGAGCATCGAATTGGGTAGTATCCTCTTCTAAGTCAATATTAGTACCTGTCGCGCGAATAATATCTACAACAACTATATGGATCTCACCGCCAGCACCAGACACGTGGTTATTACCAGTGGCACCTTGAAAGCCCTTCTTTAGAGCCCACCCGAGCATCGTGCTCGACGTGATAAGGAATTACTTTATATATGTCGCAAGGTCACAATGGCACAATGTCGCCGTGCATGTGTGTGGGCGAAAGGTGAAAAGCACATGTAGGTAAAGGTGAAATGAAAAGGGTTGGACGTGAATTGTAATTACACGATGAATGATTGAATGTGTACTATGTAGGTAGTTGGTGTATGAAGTATGTATGTTCAATGTTTACTTTGCACGTTCAAGGAATCGAAAACAACAGTTACCTTTTCTGCCGCCAGCAATTGAAAGCTTTTAGCGGCTGACCATAGGTGGGGCTAGCGAATAAGCTTTCCACTTACATGTGGTACCCACAACTAATAAAAGCATAATTAAACATTGAAGTAAGTTACATGTAGTTATGCACAAACTGAGATACTATGTATTGTACCTTGTACTACACATTGTCCCTACACATGTATTCCCTAAACTCCCCCTAAACTCCCCACATCAGCACTGGAGTGGGGTAGTTTCAGCTGACCTAGCACCTATCTGTACCTAGTACTAGGAAGTGTAGTTACTGTTGGATCTCGATTAATACATACATAGGACCTTGTCACCTGGTCACTCTCATCCTCCTCATCTTCAGCCTCGATTTTCGTTACCAATACGACCATTAGATAAAGAATTGTTTGCTGCAAGATGTCCCCAGCTCAGTAGACTACATACAGCTCCGGCTGTGTGGGTCTTTGTTCGTTGTTCATTTCTGACCACCGAACAATACACTGATATTCCAAAATGGCTTGGAAACGACCGAAGCAGCTCAACACCAAGACTGATGACTCAAGCTATCCCGGGCTAAAGCCCGAGAGCCCAGTTACAGGTCCCAAGACTCAATATACCGACGTCCAAAATGACGAGATTATGGTTCTCCAGGCAATTTATGGTGATGATTATCTTGAACATAAAGCTGCCAATGCTGCCTGGAAGAAGTCGGAACCCTCCTTTGACATTCGTGTAAAGGCCTTTTCCGACGAAGATGTAGCTATTACACTAAGTGTTGTATTCACGGCAACATATCCAAAGTCTGCGCCTTTGCTTAGTCTAAAAGATGAAGGGAGCCTCAAGGAGTCCACTCTGTTTAAGTTACAGAAATTCATCGAGACAAAACCCAAAGCTCTAGTTGCGGAGGAGCAGTCAGAACCGATGATACACGAGCTAGCTCAAGGAATTCAAGATATTCTGGAAGACGCCGCGCAGGCGAAGGCCCAGGGACTAGAGCTACCCTCGTTAGAGGACGAGCGAGCAGCGCATGAAGCCGAGTTAGCTAGGCTGGCCCAAGAGCAGCAAGAGGAAGAGGAGCGGAAGAAGCAGGATGCAATGAAAGAAGAGGAACGAGTGATGCAAGATATGATACAGAAAGAAGTTGATCGACAACGAACGAAAGTCAAAGAATCCAAGAAGAGAAACAAGGCTCTGGCCACGGCAAACAGCCATAACCAAGAATCTCATGTATTGGAGGCAGGCAATATCGAATTTGACCAAGACTGCGAGGTCGTTGATTCAAATGGCATCGCATTTTTGTTCAACGCTGTCACAGGCAAAAATGAATTTCGAAAGGGTCAGGTGGCAACCACGTATCGCGTCTGGCCGGATATTTCGGGTGAACGAGGTGGGCCAAGCCTAGCTCTTAAAGAGTTCGAGCTACGATCGACTTCCAAAGAGTCTGTTCAGTTCAAGAAGCAATTACAAGCCCTCGAAGGACAACTGGAATCTGTCAAGAAGCTATCTCATCGCAACGTCCTTGAGCTCTTAAACTTCCGCATTGATCGCGATCATGAAGAATCGGATTCTTCTTCAATGGCCTGGACTGCACGGCTTTTAACACCGTTAGCAGAAAAGGGGTCATTAGAGGAGCTGCTAGATCTTGCCGGACAACTAGACGTTGGAAAGGTGCGTTCGTGGACGGCAGACCTCCTCGATGCTCTGGGATATTTGCATAGCCACGGAGTTACCCACCAAGATATCCATCCTGGTAATGTACTCCTCTTCAGAGAGTCAACCGGCGATATCATCCCGAAGCTTTCGGATGTGGCGTACGAAAGAGAAATGCATAGCCTCTGTCGCAGGTCTCAGAAAATCTCGTCGGCAAATTCTGCAAGGTCAGCATACTGGCTACCTCCAGAGATTGCTGGATCATCACGACCCCAGTTTACCCAAAAGACTGATGTTTGGGATCTTGGGGTTGTTTTCCTACGAATGATTTTTGGCCTAGACGTTTTCCGGCGATATCAGTCTCCGGCTGCTCTCGTGGATTCCATCTCTCTATCCAGACCGTTGCAAGAACTAATAACAAGATTTTTCAAGCTTGACCCTAAAAAGCGCCCTCGGGCATTCGAGTTGAGCTCCAGTGAGTTTCTAGCCACTGATGCGCCCATAGTTATCGACGATACTTCTTCTACACTCTTATCTCCCCAGTCTCTCAGTTCTTTAGCCCCCAATTTTCCCATGCGTCCTAGGCAGGACTCCTCTATTCGCGCACCGACTTCATCTAGATACCGGGAAGACTTTGTCGAAGAGGCACGTCTAGGTAAGGGTGGTTTTGGCGAAGTTGTCAAGGCCCGAAAGAAGCTTGATGGTCAAATATACGCTATCAAGAAAATCACCCAACGCTCTCAAACTAGTCTCAGTGAGGTCTTGAAAGAAGTTAGGGTGCTTTCTCAGCTAAGTCACCCCGCAGTCGTGCGATACTATAATACCTGGCTAGAGGAAATAACCGACATGTCAGACTCGGAAGGGGATACATCAACCGAAGATCCTACCGATGAGTCCCAGAGCGTAGCTTCTCAGGGTATTGATATCCAATTCGCTACTAGTACTGGAGGGTTGGATTTCATATCTTCGAGTCACCACAATATAGAATTTGGATATGATGACTCAGATTCAGACGACGAAACTGAGGAGGAGGAGGACGATGATGACGACGAGGAAGAATCGGACGTTAACTCTGTTATCAAGGATCCTATACCTTCACCTATGAGAATGAAGAGTACCCAAAGACTTTCCAAGACTGTAATGTATATTTCCATGGAGTATTGCGAAAAGAGGGTAAGTTATCATGCTTTGTTGCGATTCGGAATTGTTATTTACTAGATACACTGCTAATTCTTGGATAAGACATTACGGGATCTCATTCAAAGGCAGCTCTACAAAGAATCTGAGGAAATATGGCGCCTATTCCGACAAATCTTAGAGGGCCTAGTTCATATCCATGGTTTGAACATCGTACATCGCGACCTCAAACCAGAAAATGTCTTCATCGGCCTCGGTCCTGATGGGGTCAACAATGTCAAGATTGGTGACTTTGGCTTAGCAACTACTGGTTACTTCGCCGTTGACAAATCCGTCAATGGCAATTTGGATACGGGCGATTTAACAAGAAGTATTGGAACATCCTATTATGTTGCCCCTGAAGTCCGAAGGGCTGGCGGGGGTTCGTACACCTCGAAAGTCGATGTAAGTTACCTGGCTATTTTCATTTCCTTCATTTTCTTTTTCGGAAATATCTTCTGTATGGCCCCATTTTAACCTGATTCAAGATGTATTCACTCGGAATCATATTCTTCGAGATGTGCTACCACCCTATCTTAGGGATGGAAAGAGCAGACAAACTGGGAAAGCTGGGAAACTCTTCTGTCCTCCCCGACGATTTCCAGCCCGGTGACAAGTTAAAACCAGACATCGTGTTGTCTTTGGTTACGCACGATGTAAAACAACGCCCAAGCAGTATTGAGTTGTTGCGAAGTGGAAAGTTACCGATTCAAATGGAAACGGAGACAACACGACGAGCACTTGCAAGTCTTACAAGCTCCGCCTCGCCGTATTACCCAAAGGTAGTTTCCGCTTTATTCGCCGCGCCGCTAGAACCAACGAAGGATTACGCTTGGGACATGGCAATGCCCAACCCTACCATCACAGAGCTCCTATACCAAACTAAAGTCAAAGAAGAGTTGGTATCGGTCTTCCGCCGTCACGGCGCAATCGAATCACCGCGAAGCTCACTTTATCCACGCTCTTCTCATTACTCTCCGAGCCAAAACATCGTCCAGCTATTGGATCAGAACGGTACTGTAGTCCAGCTACCCTTCGACCTAATGCTTGGAAATGCTAGGGCGCTGGCAAAACAGACTCACTCTTCGACGATTCGAAGATCATTTACGTTCGGTACCGTTTATCGTGACAGACAAAACGGCGGACAGCCACATATGATTGGTGAAGTTGACTTTGACATTGTTTCTGCAGATACCTTAGATCTAGCTTTGAAGGAAGCTGAGGTCCTCAAAGTGTTAGATGAGATTGTAGAAACATTCCCCTCGACATCACCGATGTGCTTTCATTTAGGCCATTCTGATCTACTACAGCTTATATTCGACTTTTGCAACGTCGATTTGAGCGCAAGGCAATTGGCTGCTGAATCGCTTAGCAAGCTTAACATACACTCCTATACTTTTCAGAAGATTCGTGCTGAACTTAGATCACCCTTAATCGGGATATCGGCCACAAGTATTGAGGATCTTCGACGATTTGATTTTCGAGGTAGGGGGAATTTCCATGTTCGTTGTAGACTTGAAGCAGAGAACTAACTAGATTCCAGATACCCCAGCCAAAGCTTTCGCCAAACTCAAAGCCATCTTCGAGGGAAACCGAACGTATGAAAAGCTACAATCAACTCTGGCCCATTTAAAAGACATAGTCGAGTATACGAAACGTCTCGGTGTCCGGGCTAAGATTTACATCAACCCTCTAAGTAGCGTCAAGGAGAACTTCTTCTCCGGTGGGATGCTATTCCAGTGCCTATACGATAGAAAGTCCAAAGACGTCTTTGCGGCCGGCGGTCGGTATGATAGCTTAATCAAGGCACACCGCCCAAAAATAGGGGAAGGCCCTCACGCAGTTGGCTTTAGTTTGGCGTGGGAGAAGCTGGCGCGACTACCAAAAGCTGGGGGAAAGTCGTTCCTGAAGAAAGCCGAGGAAGATACATTGGGTATTTTCAACACCAAACGAGTAAGCCAAACTCCATATTCCTCATACCCAGCTTTCGCAACCAAGTCTAATAATTCAAAGTGTGATGTTCTTGTAGCCAGTTTCGACGCACATACTCTTCGCACAGCCGGAATTGAAGTCGTCTCTATGCTATGGGCACATGATGTCAGTGCTGAGTTAGCTAGAGACTCCCGATCTCCAGAAGAGCTTTCTTCCAGGAATCGCGATGAGACATACTCGTGGATCGTCGTCGTCAAGCAAGAAAACGTACTCAAGGTCAAAACCATGGATCGCAAGGACGTCCCAGACGTAGAAATGTCCACCTCTCAACTCCTTCCTTGGCTACGCATCGCGCAGCGCGAGCGCAGCTCGGCCAAGCAATCCGAAGCCGCGAGCAACGCCACACCCGTCGCCCACAACAACGGCGGCCTACCCGCGAACCCAGACCAAGCCGTGCGCGTCCTCGTCGCCGGCACCCGCTCCAAGAAGTTCAACCGCCTCGACGTCATCGAGCAAGCGCAGGCCAACGCCGCGGCCCTCCTGCAGACGTTCCAGGACGGCCCCATCGCCGCCGTCGAGACCTCGGACGCCGTCCTCGACCTCATCCAGGCCACCGCGCTCTCCGAGCCCGAGTCCTGGCGCCGCATAGAGCAGTCCGTCGACAAGAACGAGCGCCGCTACCTTCGCGAGATCCACGACATGCTCCTGGCCTGGCGCAACGACTGGGAGACTAAGGACGCTAGTCGTCATGCGTTCGTGTATAACTTTCGCACGACGAAGTGCATTTACTACGATCTCGGCGCATGATGCTGATGAAGGAGAAGCTTCTTTTCGTAAGTGGCTAGCCTACCAGGTTAGGTAGGCATGTAAGCTGAGGATAGGTACGCATGTACGTTTCAGGTGTATACCTTATATAGGTAGGTAGGCACCCTTGCCGAGGGAAATACTATGTGTGTACCTATGCATGGAGCATGTGGATGAAGACAGGTTTTCTGGCGGCACATAGGCGTAGATAGATCGATACCCTCAATGATTGATACCTTTCCACTCCTTCTTCCTTCGCTGTATATAGTACATAGGTACATACGTGATACGTGATACGTGAACCATTACGATTTCGTCTTCGCGAAGTGGAGATTTCTTTTATTCTACTTACCTAGGTAGGCGTACCTTGCGGCGCAAAAGCGACCTTACCCTCCTCTACCCTACCCTACCCTACCCTACCCTACTCCTATCCGGTGATACTGGATAGTGCCTACCTACCTACCTACCTAAGCCTTGTAACGAGCCCGCAACCCGAGAAAACAACCTTGAAGACCTTGAAGTAAGTAATAGGAGAGTGAGATATCATAAGGTCTACTACATCAATGACTTCGTACAATACATACATACAACAACGATAAGTACAAGAAGCAAATTTTTCCTTCTTACACACAACCGGGTTTTTTTTCCTTGTCTTTCTTGCTTGCTGTTGCTGTTGCTTTTCATCGTCTTTTCTTTTTTGCTGAGCTGTTAATGAATCTAAATCGGTTCCATTGATTGATTTGGTTGGTTGATTGATAAAGATTGATCCGTTAATTTTCCCCATTTTCCCATGTGTTACAACAATGTGCTGCGATTTTTGTGATTTGCTTTTGTACAATAATGGGGGGGCTTAGCGGGCCACAAGGCAGTGAGCGAGTGAGCGAGTCACTCAGATAACACCAAGGTCTAGTCCTCGCTTAGTACTGGATGTCGATCCGATGTGTTGCATCGTAGAACGTCCACAAGGTTTAGCGTTTCCCTTCCCCTGACCCTTTGCCCTTTGCCCCTTACCCCTTATCCCTTCGTGACCTATTCCTTCTTTTCCTTTTCCGAGCCGTCGTCTTCCTCCTCGGACTGAACATGGGCCTCGTCTAACTTGGCATCTTCGTCCTTATGCTCCGTTAACTTTGGTGCCTCTTCCCCTTCCTTTACCCCCTCTTCTCCCTCCGGAACCACCACTTCTCCCTCCGGAACCACTACTTCTCCCTCCGGAACCACTACTTCTCCCTCCGGAACCACCACTTCTCCCCCCGGAACCACCACTTCTCCCTCCGGAACCACCACTTCTTCCCCTTTATTCTCACTTTCTCCCTCCTTCGTATGTTCATATCTGAAGCAGTCATCCTCCTCGAATATCATCCCAGGTATCATCTCATTCAAGGCTTGACTCTCTTCGACGGCTTTCCCTTCATCCTTCACACCTTTTCCGTCTTTCGCAACTTCTTGTCGCGCTTTCATTTCTCGATCTGCTTTTATGAGCTCTGCTTCTGTCATATCTCGTCCAGGACCATCCTCTCCTTCGTAGTAATCGTCCTCTAGCTCTTCCATATCGTCAATCGCACCCTCTTCATCCGCATCACGTTTCCCGAAGACATCTTCATAGGCCACTGACTCTTCTCCAACAACATGGATGGGTCGTCTCTTCGCTTTCGCATTCTCTTTGGCCCTGAACTTACGGCCTGCTTTGGTAAGTGTGTCGAGTTGGCCGCGGAACATTTTGTACCACTCCGTATCGCGGTCACCCGTGTCCTCAAAGATCTTTTGCCGGCGCGACTGGCACTGCGAGTAAATGGTCTGTGCCCGCTTGCCGGAGATCTCCTCGATGTTGTACTCCACAACCCAGTTGTCATGTCGGGTCTGCTCAGATGGGCGTGCTACGTACTGTCCGTTGACCTTGTTCTTGATTGTCAGGACCATGCCAAATAGATTCGGATCACCCTCATCGACTTGGTCAGTTGATTTTGGCTTCCCTTTGGCCTCTTCTGAGGCATTTTCCGAAGACGGTTCAGGAGAGGTATCCACGATACCAATTGCGTCTTTCACGTCTGGCTCTAATGAGTCTATCTGGCTTTGAATATCTTCGCCTAGAGGTTTGTCTGACGTCGAGACAGTTTCATCCGGCTGGCTTTGAGCTTGCTCGTCTTTGGAACGGGCCATAAGCTCACCAAGAATTCGCTCAAACTCTTTAAGCTTAGACGAATCGTCCTTGGAGCTATCAGCTACCTCCGAAACAGCTCTCTCGTCGATTCTCTGAGCCATCTGTAGGATGAGATTCTTCAAAGGTGACATAGTTGAAGCAGCACTTGGGTCTCTCTTCGCCTCCCCAGCCTCTAGTTCATCCTCCACATCTCCTTCATCGTCATCTTCCTCCTCGTCCTCCTCCTCGTCCTCCTTCTCTTCTGTCGTCTCTTCAGCTGTCTTGGAAGTACTTATTTCAGTTTGCTCCTGCTCCTGCGATTGATCGACAGAAACTTGAACATCCGGCTCAGCTTCGACTTCACTGTGGTCGTTTTCGGATGTGACTGATACATGTGTGCTAGTAGTTTCACCTGCTGTTTCGACAACGACTTCGATTTTCTGCTTCTTGTCGCTGTTGTCTTCTACAGCTTTTTCTGATTCAATTTCGGACACTTCACTGGGTGCACTTTCAATATCTGTCTCTATATCCTCGGTCTTTGCTGCCTGGCTCTCTGAAGAATCTGAGGTAGATACTGCGGAATCTTCGTCGCCGCTCGAGGAAACCGGTTCTTCTCCAGTTAGGAGTAGAGCATCCTCATCAACGACTGCGGCTTCTGTTGCGTGTGTTTCTGACGATGACGTCGCAGCAGGTTTAGAAGACTCGCTACTTGTGATAGCACTGAGCAAGGCATCAACATAGCCCCGCGCTTCGGTAGATGATTTCGCGTGAAGGAGCCCGCTCTGCTCTAATGCATCTTCGATAGCTTCCCGCACAGTGCCAACGCCTACTTCGTCGTCGTCCACCGCATCCTCAACCATTTGACGTACGTCCTTCCAGGCAGCTAGGCTCGACAATTCTTGAGCTAGGGAAGTCTCTTCATGTTCATCTTCCTCTTCGACCGCATCATCATTTTCAGCGGCTGACTCCGAGGCCGGTTCGGAATCGGCTTCGGCTTCGTCTTTCACCATGCCAAGCATGTCCCTTTCAAATGCTTCAATAGAGGCTTTGCCAGCATTTTGAACCTCGTCAATATCGCTTTGTGACACAGGTTTGGCAAATATGTACATGAATGGCGCAGAAACCGATGTTCTGGTCTCGAAATGCAAGCGCAGGGATTGCTCTGGGAACCTTTTGGTGGCTCGGTTCAGGATGTCATTGAGCAACCCAAGACTGAGCTTGTACTCTCTGTTACCAAGGAGCGTATTGGATGTTCCGTGCAAGGCAAGATCCATCTCACTTAGAGGAATATACTGAAAGCCGAAAATGCGCTGGGTGTTGTGAAATGCGACAAATATACCGTCCATGCGGCCCATGCGAACTTGTAAGGAGTACTTCAAGAAAGCAGAGCGGATCATGTCATAGTACTCTCGTTCAAAAGACTCCCACTCGCCAAATCGCTGGCGGATCTCGTAGCCAAGACCCTTTTGGAACCCCTTTGCATCCATACGGATAGATATAACTGCGCGCGTCTTCAAGTCGAACATGCCTGAACCAGGTATCCTCCTGTCGTATGCATCTAATTGGGAGCGCATCATAAAGTCGCGAAAGCCGGTGTAGTGAAAGGCCTCCTCGGCATTTCGTTCTTCCTCGGTGATTTGGTCTGAATTGACATGTCGGTATCTTTCATACTCCTCCTTGGTGAGGGTAAGAAGTTTCTCCATGGACTTTCCAAGCATACTCAAAATGTTTGCTGTGTCATATTCCTTGTCGGCATCGATGGCATAGGTGCCGTCCTTCCAGTGCAGAAAAATTGCAGCTGGGCCTCTCATGATTCTGGTGAACTGGACAGAATCAGGGACAATAGTCCGTGACAACATTTCTGTGTTGATGGCCCTCCATGATGATAGGAGATAATGGAAGTGAGACAACATGGACGTCATACTGGAGGTTGAGCCTGTATATCGTTTCCCATGTTCCTTTGCAATGCGAATTAAGTTGTTATCTTTGGAAGATGTTACATATTGCTTTAAGGCGTTGAAATCAAACTCCTGAATGGGCATGATCTCGGAGAGATATGGGTCAAAATTGTAAACCCGTGACCGAGGATCCTGGAGCGCATAAACACCAGGGTTGAACAGAACCCTTTCAAGTCCGTACGACAAGGACGGAACCTCAGGATGGACAGTCTTGATGGGGAATATGTGAAGGTCTTTGGCGTGGAGCTTATTAATAGCCAGGGGGGGTTTATTCTGGGTCTTGGTGGATTCCTTTTTCGGCGTCTTTGATGTCTTTGATGATGTTTTCGATGATGTTTTCGATGGTGTTTTCGATGTTGGTACCCTTGATGATGCTTTCACTGCCCTCAGTAGTGGTCTCGGCGATGATTTCTGTGGTGACCATACTGGCGATGGTCGCACTACTTCAGGTGGTGCTGATTCACCACTGAATGGCTGGCCAATGGTTTTCATACTGGATTTAGTCATCGCTATGGAGCTTTTGCTAGCATACCGACTCGTGGGCCATGCCGAATCTCGAGGGATTGATTGACGACTAGAGGGTTCATCTGTACTTTTATTCTTCCTCTTGCCTGTAGGAACCCAGACACCTAATTTTTCTGCCTTTTCCCTTAGCCGTTTTTCCGCCATTCTTTTCTTGTCAGCCTTTTCTTTTTCAATCTGTTCAGCCTGGTCTCCTGGGGTTGGCGTAGGTTCTGCTTCTGACATAGCGTCCACTTTCGCTACACCATCAACGCCTAGCGATTCTGGTGATGCTGGAGATGCTGATGACGCTGGGCTTTCTAGGCTTGCACCTTTCTCCGAGGCCTCATCTTCGACAGGATTTTGAGACGCTTTGGCCTCTGCCTTGCGGATCGCCTCTTCTCTCCGACGAGCCCTAGTCTTGCCCTTCGCCTTGGGCTCTTGCTTGATTACGGGAAGTTCGGGCTCAGTCTGGCTGGCAAGCTTGCTGATCTGGTCCACGCTGATATTCTGTGCTTTCAGAACATTCTTCAAGGCCTGGAGCGCGCCTTGCAGAACTTGCAACTGACGGTCATCTTCGACGAGTTTGGGAGTGACCTTCTTGGTTAGAGGGGCATCCTGCTTTTCAGAAGCCTTCCTCGCACTCTTCTTCTTGCCCTTCTTCTTCTTGGGGGTTTCCTCTGGAGGAGACTCATTGCTATCACCTGTATCGGCTTTGACCGGTACGGAGGATGGAGGTTCGGGGATGGGGGCAGTGTCTGGCGCAGGGGGTGGGGTTTCGGTGGTGGGCGCAAGTCGACGGGATGTGGTGGAGAGAGGAAGGCCATGATGGCTAGAAAGCAGTGTGGGACGAAGCGCCCGCGATCTTGTCGCATGAGAAGCGGCAAAACATGATGCGCATATGTATGAAGCTCCAATACGGCGTGCGTTTCGACTACCCAATTGAAGCATTGCAAACGCTATGCGTTGGAGTTTTCTAATCTTCTAGGCTTTTTGAGGTGCTTGCTAGAATTGAGAAGAAAAGTAAGGATTGCAATTTTTTAATTCTTTGAAGGTTCAAAAAAAAAAATTATTCTGGATCTTTCAAATCGTAGCGTACAAAATGCCACTATCGATAAGAGCATATCTATCAGTTACACCGAGCACTGTACTACTAGACTCTAGTAACTAGTAGCCAGTCTGTAGCATCTCTCCCCACCTATTCCCACCTATTCCCACCTATTCCCACCTATTCTTGTTAGCGCCCAAAGATTTTATGGATTAGTTAGATAATTGTCACGAGATATCTTCTAAGTGCATACCTACATGTGTACCTACATATATACCAATGAGATTCAAACATGCAAATGTTGAAGACAGTCAAACCTTGGGAACTATAAAATCATTGAATCTTTTTCAAAAAAGGTCATTGGTCATACAAAGCCCAAAGAGTTTAGAGGGTACGTTAATAATACTCTTAGAATTAAGATAAATTCTAAATTCTAAATCCTAATAACTCTAACATAAGGCTTGAAATGTTTTGAGTTGGCATACGGATACATATTATCGTCATCTCACGTATAAGTCGTTTTTTTTTGAGAATCCTCATGACATGGAAACCGACGTGATACTTTAAATAAAAATAAAATAAAAATAGAATGGCTTTTCCAGACAAGCCAATCGCCCATCTCCTAGGCTCTAACGGTAAGCTTCTCCCCCTAACCTTCTCATAACCCCCACCCCCCTTTTCCCAAACCCACAAACCCGCTAACCAAACCTTCCCACTCCAGGCCCCGTCCACGCACTCGCCTACTCGGCCTCACCAGGGACCTACATCCTCGCCGGGTCCGCCGACCGTTCCATCCGGCTGTACAACCCGCAGCCCAGCACCCCCATCCACCCCTCATCATCCCACCTGTCCAAGAAGCCCCCCACCACCACCAGCACCACCATCCCCCAACCCCTCCCCGAAGGCCGCCTAATCCAGACCTACTCAGCACACGGGTACGAGGTCCTCTCGCTCAGCGTCTCCTCCTCGAACGCGCGGTTCGCCTCCTCGGGCGGCGACCGCTCCGTCTTCCTGTGGGACGTCGCGTCGGCGCAGACGCTGCGGCGGTTCGGCGGGACCGCCCAGGGGCACACGGCGCGGATCAACTGCGTCGCGTTCGGCGGCGACAGCGACAACAGCAACAACAACGAGGACAACCTACTAATCAGCGGCAGCCTAGACGCGAGCGTGCGTGTCTGGGACGCGCGGAGCCAGGCGCCGAAGCCCGTGCAGGTGCTGTGTGAGGCGCGGGACGCGGTGACGGCGGTGGTTGTGCGGGGCGCCGAGATCGTGGCCGCGAGCGTGGATGGGCGCGTGCGCGCCTACGATGTGAGGATGGGGCGGTGCGTGACGGATGTTATTGGCCCGAGCGTGACGAGCCTGTGCATGACGCGCGATGGCAAGGCTCTGCTGGTTGGGGGGTTGGACAGTAAATTGCGGCTGATGGATCGCGAGAGCGGGGGGTGTCTGAAGACGTACTCGGATCCGGGGTGGCGGAACGAGGACCTGCGCGTGCAGAGTATCTTAGGAGGGAAGGAGCAGTACGTGCTTGTGGGCGACGAGATGACGGGTGCGCCGCCGGGCCGAAACGGGGAGGGGAGGATATGGGCTTTCGATGTGCTTACTGGGGAGGTGAAGGCGAAGGTGGCGGTCCCTTGGGGACCTGCCGGCCACGAGCCGAAGAAGTTCGTGGGAAAGGATGGCAAGCCGAAGGAACGCAGTAATGTCCTCAGCTGCTTTGCGTGGAGAGACAATGGATTTGGGGACCAATATTGCGTCAGTGGCACGTCCGGGATTGTAACCGTTTTTGGATACCATTAGAACAGCATCTATTGTATGTACGAGGCCCCCCAAACTTAATACTTGCCATAAAAGGGGTCATATTAAGATCACGAAACAAACACACGGCGACAACTGGTCGTAGGACTTATTTAACAGACGATCCGTAAAATTGAATCTGTACACAATATTTGGCTATCTCTACCGTGCCAACTTGAGAAACCAATCCGCCTCTATCAAGTGACATCCCATTCTACGCCAAAAACACCGCATGCCGCCATGCTAGCCTTATCCATTAAGGGGAGGGGCTTCCCAGACATTAATACAGCATCAGACGATATCATGCAGCCATTGTATTTCATCCAACTTAAACCTTCCCTTCCAAATTATGTTCAGTTCATGTGGCCATGCTTAAACCAAAGAGGTCGACAATCTTCCTTGTTCAACCACGCTTCACCGTCGGTCAAACGACCAGTGACACAGCCTCTACATTTTGGTGAGTTGGGACAATTGAAAAATGGAATGTGTTGGTATCCAATATCGCGGAACCTAGGCAAAAATATATAGTTAGGAGGGTTCAGTCATGAAAACGGAAAGGGGTTGACCAACCAATGAATTTTGTTCTTATCCTCGAAGAGACCTAAAGCGATACTGTGAACGGGTGCGTCGCCCCATCTTTCATAGAAGAATCCACCTGCTCGGTCAAGATGGTTGAAGTAGTCCTCGTATGCTTGGCTGCGCCAGAAGTTCAAGTCTGCCACTTCGAAATTGCTCCAGAAATGGCACGTTGTGTAACCATTGGCTTGGTCCCAGTGGACAGGTCGACGAGTGCCGTCGGTCAAGAATCCCTCAGCTCTGTTTTCGTGCAAATACTCCGGATGCTGAGTAAGGAACTTATTTGTTTCCGGCCAGAGAGTTGGGATAGATTTTGGTGCATCGTAGAGAGTTACAGTGAAACCGTAAGTTTTGTTGTTGTCGTTCATGTAACGGAACACGTCGTAGTCGACGTCGCAAAAGAAGTGAACGTTGGGTTCGACACGCCAATAGTATTGCACATCTTTCAGGGCAGGATGCTTGTAGAATAGGCCACTGTTCCATCGGCACATCTTGTGGTATGAAATCTTATCCGCGTACTGGATATCGTTCTCCTCGAGTATCTTGACAGATTCCTTATACAAGTCATTGTTAATCCAGGATGGAACATCCCAGTGCTCATTCGGAATAACCTCTGTAGTGTTCGGTTAGCAAGGTGGGCTGAAGTAGCAGGCTCATATCCTACTCACCATATCGAGTTTCTGCCTTAGTTGCCGCCCTAGTCCTTCTTTTGAATTCTTCGGTGAAGGGAACGTCGTTAAAGAATGTCCAGGGGTAGTTGAATTTCGAATTCCAAGTTCTTTCCAAGTCTTGCATGGATTGTAGCATGCCATCCAACTCTTCGTTTCGCACCAATGCCAAAATCGTCGCATTGATTCGTGCGGTACCAGCGACGCCTGGAGCGTATCCTTCGGTTGCGCGCACAAGCTTGCCCTCGGGTTCCCCTACGACTAATCAACAGTTAGTTGGATCTCGGCGCAAGCACAGACATCCGGAGAGAAGTACTTACAATCTAATTGAGGGTCTCTATCGACGGTGCCATGGAAGTCGGCGGAGGTCTTGATAGTCCGTTCAGGGGATTCCGGGCGCCATATTGTGTATAGAAAGAAACAGCAGACTATAAAGATAGCTAGCGCTAAGGCGCGGACTGGCCTTGCGATGGCCATGGTGGATAATTATCGTCCTCCTCTCATGAACTTGATCGACGTTTAAAAGTACTAAAATTTCAGTTCCAATTCAGGGAGGCAATGTTCGAACAACAAGGGTTGGTTTAGTAATTGTGGCCGCAGTAGTCGTCGTCGAGGTCCGTCGTTTGTGGTATACCTAAGTATCTAGTAGTTAAAAGATGATAAAATCAGGTTATCATAGATGTACAATGGAAAGTGGTTGTTGGGTGTTGTGGCCCGTAGTGACGGCGCTTGGAACTATCTGGCAACCATCAGAATGTCGAAGTTCCAGGTTCCAGTTAACTATCCCAGTTATTCCAGTTTTAATTTGGGTCATGGCTTGGGACGGGTAGTCGTCGGAAAATCTTCCAGCGTCGTACCAGGTACAAAACTGTTAAACTACGGGGTAGCCAAGCAGGCGGATAAGAGATATCACAGTGCTATAATCACGTAATTGCAGTTAAATTGGTGGAGAAACATACTATCCACACTGTGGGTTACTGATCAACTCTATTACCCCCGTATTAATTGGAGGACGCGTCAACGCGTATCAGCTTGAATTTAATAACCTCCCAGATAACGTTGATGGCTGATAAACCGAATTAATTGCTGCATAACTGCATAAGATTATTAAGCCTGATATTCTGATATTCTGATATTCTGATAACTATCCTCTATTGAATTCCGATTCTGATCTTCCTCATATCAAATATCTGATCCTCAAGTTCTAAATTCAGAACTTCCAACAAGTCACAAGACTACCCACCGAGCATATCATTAGTCATGTCGCTCGCTTCAACGTTAAGTTCACTGACAGAAGAGTTAGTTGAGGTTATTACTGCAACTACAAGTCAGGTAGGTAGACGTAGGAGTCAGCCACATCATCCTAAACAAACCAGCCCCCGGGTCAAATCCACTTACACATAGCAATAGTCGGATGCCGGTCGTTTCAATGTTCTCAAGGAGTCTAGCTTGAGGAGTCTTCGTTATCATAACTTTCTTCGCACAAATCAGTTCGATGTTGAAGCGAAACTCAATGGCTTTGAAGAGCATTTTCGTGTTGTCAATCGAGATGGCTTGGCTGATGCACTAAGGGAGCGTTTGGATGCTCTAACCCAAGTATCTAACAAATGGACACCCGAAGTTCTCCATCTGCTGTTACAGCTTGAAGATCAGCCTATCAAAAAGTCCAAACTCAGCGATCTCGAGTTGCTCAAAAAACCAGACGAGAGTTCTGGACCACCTCTCAAATGGGACGATATTGCCAAGGAAGAAGGCTGGGACCAAGATCGTGACCTGTGGAAAAATGTCAGCTTTGAAGGTGGTAGTTCTGATGATGGATATGCCGAGAGCATATCTGATAAATCTGAAGCGGAGCTTACCTCCGCATCGTCGGTTGAGGCACGATATCAGAAGTCTCTCACAAGCTTTATAGTTGATTCTCAAGATAAGGACTACCTGGATAAAGTTCGAGAAGCCCAAGTCTGGAGGCACGCCGCGGCTCCAAAGGACATAACAGGGAGACCTTCCAAAATTGCCGTGTCGGAGTTTCACGTGGTACGGGAGGTGCTTTTTATGCTCAACGGTTTAGAAAACACCCTTTTCGATACGCAGGGAGTTCCATCATTACACTATCAACTGAAGCATGCCTCCTGGGAAGTGTACAGGGCATTGTTGGGGTCCTTCAGCGAAGCCGGTCGACAGTTATCCGTTTTGCGCCAATTCGCAAAGCAGGTCCAGCACATCCCATTATTACAGGTCTTTCGCGAAGCAGTCGAAAACCGTCTCCGATTATTTGATAGCGAAGTATCTAAATTACAATCGCAATACGTCGCTATTGAAAAAGATGTCGTTGTGAGTTTAACCGAAGTTCTAGGCGAGGTGAGACCACACCTGGAGCCCCTAGCTTGCCTTTCGGACATAATTCAACAACTTCAAGTGTCAAAATATCCTCGCCCCTTTCATTACCTCGAGCTTCTCTTTGACACTGCTGAAGCTGCACAGTTGGAAGGAAGGGATGTGGTGTATGAGTTCATTGCCACGTTGTTCTTCGAATGTTTCCAGGTCTATCTTCGATCCATTCGGGTTTGGATGATGTCTGGAGAACTAATTGATGGAGATAAGACATTCTTCATCACCAGTTCGTCAAGTGAAGTTCCCATGAGCCAGGTCTGGACCGATCAGTTTACACTACGAAGAACTTCTGACGGCACGCTGTATGTACCAAGGTTTCTACAACTAGCAGCACCTAAGATTCTTACTACTGGTAAGAGCGTCGTCGTTCTTAAGCACCTTGGAAAATACAACGCGATTGGATCTCAGCTGCCAGAAGCGTCCATGGAAATAAAAGGAGACTTTGCATCCACCTTTGGTGTTTTTGCCCCCTTCTCTGAAGTTTTTGGCAATGTTTTCGAAAGGTGGATGGAAACCAAGCATCATGCCGCTTCTGCAACTCTGCAACGAACCCTCTTCGAGTCTTGCGGTCTCCGATCGGTTTTGGCTGCACTCCAACGTGTATATCTCATGTCTGATGGGTCATGCTCTGATATGTTCGCATCTGCGATTTTCAATAATATTGATATTCTCAACGCGAACTGGCACGATCGCTTTAATCTGACGGCACTAGCACATGAAGCATTTAGTAGCGTCGCCAATTCACATCGGATTGCCGTCAGTGTTTCATCGGAAGGTGTGAATGATGATATTAATGATATCCGAAGATCTGTCCGTCAAGGTCTACCGTCACTTAGGATAGTATATCGTCTGTCCTGGCCGATTCGGATCGTTTTATCGGACGAAAGTCTCGCACTGTACCAGGCAGCCTTCACTTTCCTACTACAGCTCCGGCGAGCTAGCTACGTCCTGCACAAATATCGCCTCGCATCTGACAACGTGGCGGGTACAGCGAATGCGTCACCAGATCAAGCAACTTACTATGGTCTTAGATCTAAATTTCTCTGGTTCTGCAATATACTCCATACGTATCTTAGTACTTTAGTCCTTACACCACTTACGACCCAGCTTGCCTTAAGTCTCGAACAAGCAAAAGACGTTACCGCCATGATCACATCACATAGTACCTTTGCAAGACTCATGATCAATGAGATGTGCCTAGGGAGTAAGCTTGACCCTATTCGGGAATGCATTTTGGACATGTTCGATCTCGCTATCAGGCTACAGGACGCCCGCCAGCTAGAGTCCGAGAGAGAGCAAGAAGAGACACAAGAATTGTCACGATTATCAGTAAATTCTCCGTCCAAAGGAGCTGATAACCAGAGGTACATAGAGGCGGGTGAGGAGGAAGATCAGACGTTCCTCTTCGACCAAGACAAAAGCACAATGATGCAAGATAGGGAGAAGAGCTTCGCCGAGATCCTTGGCGAGATACGTGCCGACTTTGACAGACACTTGAAATTCATCTCTAGTGGGCTTAGAGGCGTTGCGAGGGCGAGTGGCGACGCTGCTGCAGGGAAGTGGGACTTGCTAGCAGAGATGCTCGAGGTTGGGATTCAGGAACGTAGGTAGGTGCCTAGGTATGAGCCTCATAGACCTACGTAACCTACATAGAACATTATAAAAATTATTGAGTAGGTAATCTATGACCATCAGTCAGACTTCTACCTTCACCAATACAGCTGCAATATTGAAGCGAGTGGATATCTTAGGCTGCTTCACGGACTTGTGTAGAAAGGCTCCATTCAGACCGCCCAAAAAGGAGTTCTGATGACGTCCCCCTAAATCGAAATCGCATAGACCCCCAACCATCTAGCCTTAGCACACTTCAAAGATGTTACATGGTTTATTTTAGTTGCGTCTAATCACAGATATATGTGACCTATCCGCGCACTTCCCGCACTTCCCAGGATACGGTACTTCATTTGAGCCATACAAATATTGATGCATACATCGTCGTCGATGACTAGGCGTTTTCTTAGATCCGCACCAAAATGATGACCCAGTATGACGAGAGCAGCCAGCCCAAACGCTCCTCAGAACATACTGCATTCTACAGTGAACCAATTCCGGTAAAGTAAAAAAAGTCTAGGCTCCAATAGGACTATGTACTACTTACCCAAAAGAGGGAATCATGAATCCCTCCCAGCCGCCGGCAGCGATAGCTTTTAAGGTTCTTGGCATGCATCATTGCCTGGAGAAATGGAAGCTAACAAAATGTACGTAACCTAAATCGATCCGATGATCGACTTTTCGATCATCCGGCGATGCACTGCACAGCTTCAGCCGCATTCGCCTCGCAGCTGAGTAATTGGATTGAGGCTGAATTTGAAGTGGCCACGTGACTAAAGCCACATTCCCATCTCCACTTTAGAGTTAAGTCTGTGCACATGCACCTAGCTTGAGGTTAGTTAGGCTACTGTAAGTTAGCACTGCAGGTTCCACCTCCGTGGGATCTTATCGCCTTATCACTTCACGATTATTGTCATCTTCAGCGCGTCGTCGTCGTGGAAACCTCACTACATCACAGTCGTCCTAAACAAGAAACGAATAACTCAACAAATACTTTTCTTCTTCTACTTAACAGACTTCATTCTCGCAAGCACATAAGCCAAGATGTCTGAACGCAAAGTTCTCAGTATGCTATCTCCGGTGCCACCCAGCTACCGCCCTATCAAACTTGCAATGTCCTATACTAACCTCACCCAGCCAAATACTATCCCCCGGACTTTGATCCGAGCCAGATCAAGAGGGTTAGAGCTCCCAAGAATACCGGACCAAAGGTCCAGACTGTCCGTCTAGCAGCACCATTGGTATGTAGAAGTATTCCGCAAATAATCATTGTATATAGTCAGTTCAACTAACAGATTCGCAGTACGTCATTTCCCCTGAAGAATGGAAAGCTCTCGAGGATGATATAGAGTCTAATAATCAGCAGCTCGATGAAGTGTACTTCTTGCGGAGGTTAGTTATTGTGTATCCCAGCCCTGTCCTAGAACATATGAAGCTAATCGTTCATGCAGAGTATATATACAAAGGCAGGAAGGTATGAGCCATAGACAAAAGTGTTATTTCCAAAGAAGCTCAACTGATAGGGATGATTAGTTCAACGCACGAAAAGAAACTCCAGCGGATGAAAAGTACCTAGGCATTCAAATTTTCAGGTACAGATGATCCCCCCTCTAACCTATGTCTTACTCTACGGAAGCTAATCCATTCGCAGTATGTTATAACGACTTTTTTCTTACTACCAGAACATAGGATATACCGTACTTACTAACACCCGCCAGGATTCTACATTCGGTGCACACGATGTAGCGGACAGATCACGTTTAAAACAGACCCTAAAAACCAAGATTATGTAAGCTCCCACACTCACTTCCCCCTCCCCCTTTTTTTCCATCACCACCACCGCTACCACCCCTTCACATGATCACATTCCTAACGCCCCCTTTTACCTACAGGCCTGCGAAAGCGGCGCAAAGCGCAGCACAGAACCCTGGCGCGTCGGCGTCGACGAGACCGACGAGCAGCGCCTCGACCGGCTCGAGCGCGAAGGGGCCGAAGAGGAGCAGCGCAACGCGATGGTAGAGCTGGAGACCAAAACCGTCGACGCAAAGCGGGAGATGGCGGTCGCCGACGCCCTCGACGAGATCCGCACGCGCAACGCGCGCCTCGAGCGCGCCAACCAGGACGGCGTCGAGGCCTCCGTCCCAATCCCCGTCGACAACGAGGCCGAGCGCCTCGAGAGGGAGGACGCGGAGGCCGCGAGGAGGGCATTCGAGTTCGCGAGGCAAGTCGATCGCATGACGGAGGAGGTCGTGGTGCTGGAGGATGGGTATGATTATGATAATACGGGGTTTGCTTCCACATCTGCATCTACATCCACAGCCACATATACGCCCATATCAACGTCGACTCCGAGTTCGAGTTCAGCAGCAGCGCCGGGTCCGTTAGCGTCTACAGAGATTGGCACCATGAAACCACTACCACGGCCAGAAGCAGCAGCGTCGATACCAAGTTCGACGGCATCTACGGACATGCCGCCCCCGTCCTTCAAGCGCGTGGTCAAGAAGAAGAAGGATCATTCGGCGCTCCTGGGTATTAAGAAGAAGGCGCCGCTTGTGTAGCTAGGTACCTAGCTTAATCGATATTGGTATTGGCAAGTCATCAGTCATGACTGTTGGGTGGTTCTTGTGCCTTCAAGTAGCCTGAGGTGCATACCATGAAGCCGGCGAATGAAATTTATAGATACCTACCTCCTACATAAGCGTACCAAGCCTGAGATCTACTTCAATATGAATTTCATAATGGCTGCTTGCCGGGAAAAGTGAATCGGATGATATTTGAACATGAAGCAATGGCCATGGCTTCCTAGTTCACTTGGTTATATACCTAGACCCGTGCATGCCTACCTTCACAGTAGGCACATCATATCAATAGGAGATACTCAATACACATATAGCAATACACTGACTGCTATATCATATTCACCCAAACCTCCACATGCCAACCGGTTCTACTACGGCGACCCTTCAAGATTGCCAAGTATGCCGGAGCAATACCAAGCTAGGTACCAAGCTATCTATCTGCCTACCTTCCCGCCTACCTAGCCTAGCCTAACCTAACCTAACCTAATCTACCTCGGTAAACACCACATCCCACAACATCTAGTCAATTGGATCAGCAGCGCACGCCAACAAGTTACCTACTGTATCTTACAAATACCTATACTTTCTACCCATATCACCTTCACCTTCACCTCCATCATCATCATCATCATCGTCTTCATCTTCGTCGTCTACCCAATTCCTTCCGTTTCCGTTTCCGTCCCGTTCCAATTCGGATCAATCGGGGCACACCCACTGCTGCGAGAGTAGGCAAATCATGAAACAAAAACACAAGTAACTAAGTTCAAAGGGGATAATATGGGCCGTCCCTGAATATGGGCCGTGGGGCTGGCCCTTACTGCTTTAGGTAAGACTCTTACTACTTTAAGTAAGAAGCGGTACATTCTGGGAAGCGAAACGAGCTTTTTTAATTGATATAATTGGTTAAAATGCTTTATACTATTTTAAACATAGCTTCGCAATCAACCAATGAAATCAAAGAGCTAGCATAACTTAGGTTTAGCTCAGTTCTAATTCTCAATTTGGATCAAAACGTCCTTAAGGTCCGAGCTTTGGCAGACTCTTTAAAGGGCCATGTGTAAAACAGTAATATTAATACTGTGCCAAACCGTATAAATCAGCCAATGAAATAAGCTTAAAATTACAATAATTACTATGTAATAAAATGCTCATATCACGTGACACTCAATATTTATACAGATTTCATAATATTGCATAATTGCGTACCTAATCTTGGTGCGCTAAGCGCCGCTAGTCCGGAGCCTTTAGTACACACTAATTTTCAACCTAATGCGATTAATTCAATTCAAAGTCAAATCTCTATTTAAAGATAGAGATCAATAGCCCTTAAATAGAGCTTTTAAATTTGCTAGGTTGCACGACTATAGGATTATTATTGCAGAAGTTATTTGATATTTGAACTGGTAGCGGTACCGCGTACGGGCCCATAGAGCCATACGCCTATTCTTAAAGTAATTATCCAAATAAAATTATCCGATAAGAATCATTTTAATAAGCCGATAAGAATAAGGCCTTTCATTGGCTAAAAGATAAAATGGAAAATATCAAAAAATACATAGAATTTATGTGGCCTCCTTAAATTTTATTGGCCGACTTAGCCCCACGGCCCATATTCAGGGACGGCCCATATTATCCCCTTTGAACTTACCGAACGAACCGAAACAACGGGGGGGCACATGATCGGTTGATGCTGATCAGTGGATTCCTAGTTACGGGGTCAAATATTAAAACCTGACAAGACCAAAAAACTAAAAAAAAAAAAATCCTTTCCCCAGCACATTAGTAGTTGTAAAGCACGTACATACCTACATATGAAGATTACGATCGTACGAGAATGCATAAGAGGAAAACCCATTATTCCTAGGGTTAGTGTAAGTAGACGGGTATTGCGATATGCGATATGGACTAAGTCACGAAGCAATAGACATGAGGGAAAAAAGTGGGATGTGATGTGGTTGGTAAGTGATAAGATATCATCCCGCAGACAGCAGGGGAAGATCATCGTTAAAATGTTCATTTGACTCGTACAACTTTCTCGACTAACAAATAACCATAATAAATCGTATGCTAATCCGCTAAATGTTGCCTTGAATACCAAAGGTTCCTTTCTTGTTTCCCGCTGGATGATATAGTAACATGTTACTTATTGCTTGAACGCCTGAGGCCGGAGACCTTGCAAAAAATACATTGATCCCCCTTCCAATCAAATGTTGCCCATTTATACGCCTTTGAATGTGTTTCCTCGTTCGCTAAAAATAAATAAAAATTGGAAGACTGGGTATCATGGTTCCTTCTCGTTGCATAAATTTAGAGGCCATGTCGTGTACTGGAATGATCGCTTTCCACATGGGAATTTTTGATGTCGTCGTCTCCCGTATCAAATATCTAGCTGAAGATTTTTAAACATCGAGCTATCGATGTTTTTTTGGTCGGCTATTGGCCGATGGAACCGTAACATTATAATAAATGTTGTGAAATAGTAGATAAAAAAAAAAGTTGCGAAGATCTCAATCAGTCATGATATTGAATTTCGTTAGAACTACTCGATGAGGGAGATCGAGAAGTACCGTTGGTCATATGTGATACGTGAGCGCGTGTTCGGCCGGATCGTCGACTTGTGGGCATATTTGCTGCCTCCATTTGTCGCTTGGTATGTTGATGCATCGACCGAGCATAGCTTGCCAGGTCTACTGGCGGGGGGAGAGAAGATGGCATGGAGATAGTATAACTGCTCGATGACATGGCGAGGGGTAGTTTTTGATAATACTATATTTTCAACACGAGAAGAGGTGCTAGGGTCGAATTGGGTTGAGTGGATGATAAATTCAAGTCGGAGAGCGAAGTAATAGAGTAATGGATCGATGTCAGGTTGTAGAATAGTTTAGAATCTCACGATGGTTGTGAAGAATTGGGATAATGGCAAGAAGAAAGTGTGAGGCCTGAAAGGATTTATATGGGAAGCAAGTTGAGAAAGAGGAGACTCGAACTAGAAGCGGGTTCTGACTTCAGAGGACTATTAGACTCAGACATGGAAGAAAGGGTTGCTGGGGGTGGCTTCTGATAGACCAAGGCCTAGAGGGTCTAGTTAGTATAATACAGGTATTACCATGTATGTAGGTACTGTAGTATGTAGCGTAGTATGTAGCGTAGTATGTACAATACATAGGCAGGATATACATGTATGTAGGTCGGTATGTACATAATGTACGGGCAGAGTACAACTGTAGGTGGTTCAACTCGAAGCAACTTCCTGGCATTTCCCTGGCACCTATTGCATACAAACGGACTAGGGATACCAACGTGAGAGAAGTGAGATGTGCGTTGATCGACATGTGAGAAGGCCGTTTTAGTGCCGGGATGGGAAACCAAGCCTGCAGGCTATGGCGTAAGTGAGAGTCGACAGGCCAATGACTGAGCTAGGGCCATTGAACTTTCGCCACGAACAAGGCTGATGATGCATCATCCTCGTTAGGCTCACTAGAGATTGGCTACGACGTAGTTGGATGTAGTAGATTGCCTATACTACCACACCATCAGAATTTGGAAAGGTGGAAAGGGGTACTGTGTCGAATTGGCATTGTCATTCTGCATTCGGTCACCGCTAGCGGGTGAGGACATAAGAACAAAGCGGAGGGTTGGGGCCAGCTAGAAGGGAATCCAATCACCTCCAATGAAAAGAAGACTCCACAGGGACGATTGGGAAAGACCCTGGCGATCATCTCAAGGTCTTTGAAGTCATCACGTATGTCATTCTATTGGCCACACTCTGTCTTCCGTACCGAGACAGAGTGGAGGAGTGGAGGAGTGGAGGCACGGCGGACACTCTGGAGTCAAAGTGTGGCCTCCCCCGGCTGATAATGGTTTCACAGGCTGACAGAATTCAAAATTCTGATCGAAAGAATCTTACCCATCTTACCCCTCGGAGGGATGATGATGGTTGACAGCTGAATTAATTGTATAAACAAGCAAAAAGAAAGTTAAAGTCAACACTAAGGAATCCTTTGCAGAAACCAATGACGATGGGGGTGACGTCACAAAGCTACTGGATTCGAATTTTAGCACTTAGTAATCAGATAAATCAGGCAATCAAGCAGGTAAGTAACATTAGATGCAGTGCAATGTAGAAAAAGCCAAGGCGCCGCTGCTAGGTAATAAGCACGTGCAGGGGTTGCGTTGCCGTAAATTGAAATGAGGTCTATGTAGTCTATGTATCTAATTACCTCTCACACAGAAAACAAAACATTGAATGAAGTTGGAACAATTCAACGGTATGCTATTGCGCTGCTTCGTATTCCTTTCTTTTTTTTCACTTGCATATTACCTACATATAGGAGACACATGTGTAAAGAAAAATTAAAAAAAGTACAAGACTACAGATGAAGCCACAACCATCTTTGTTTGGTCCGTCACATATCAAGAGCAGGATACCATCGAATGGAAGGGTCTCGAAATGCTGTGTAACCATGGTAATCCTTGTAATCCTCAAAATCCTTGTAAATCCTTTGAACCCTTGGTTTCTAGCACAGAGCTTCTGTAGGAATTAAAAAGGTTGTCTCAACTTTGAAGATCTCCCACTTCGGACAATTTTAGACTAACTACTAACTACGTACCTAGTATTCAGAAAGGATCCTTATTTGCATGTACATATAATGTACCTACATGATAGAGAATTACTATCAACTATCATGTGTAGTTGGCTACATATTTTATTGTTAGATCGATATGTGGCTCTAAGACTTCTAGCGTGGATCGACGCTAGCCGAAGGACAAGAGAACACTGAATACCTTTACGTACAGCACTATCATGGCATTTTTGTTAATTGCCATTGTTGAAGCCGAATCGGGCATTTTCTTGCAGTTTCTCGAATCCACATTGGTCCAAGTATCCATCGTAGATGCGCCGCAGACGAGGCGGTGGAAATGAGGGTTCGGTCAACAAGCCGACTAGTGCGTGATATCTACCGTGCAGCCGTGCAGCCGTGCACCACGATTACCAACATCGAATCTTGAGATACATACATGTACACACAGTACTTGGCTATGTACTCCGAGTCTCCAACATGCATTGTAATGCTGGAATTGGATCCGAATCAAGCGGGATGCACGTCAGTCGGGAACAGACAATAAGCAAGCAACCCCCTAGATAGAAATTATTATTAGCCTCAAGTAAGATAGGGGTCCAAGGAACACCGGTAGATCTACGTTACCGCGCCTGATATTGGCCATGCATGGTTACAAGTTACAACAAGCAACCGATCTTCGGAAAGCCACATCTGGATTGTGTTGTGTTTGTTGTACATTACTTGCATAGGTAAACTGGTAAGGTAGACTCAAGTTGGGCAAACACGGCGGTGACGATGTTAATCTTGTGTTAATCTTGATGATACGAATTAATCAGGCAGTCATCAATGATCTAGATGCTTGTGATATGTAGCACATGCCTTCCGCACGAAATGCCTCTTCTACCTAGGGTATGTTTCTATGCAAATTCAAAGTTTACAATTACCAAGTTATTAATTTCCAAGGCTTAGATACATGTATCAGATGGCAGTTGCGTGTCATGGGCTCTGTCAAAATTGTTCAGGTGTTCCGATTGTGAGGTCAGAGCTGGTCCGTGCTCTCGTACCCCCTTGTCCATCCCCTGTTCCTGCGTAGGTACGGCAAGTGTGATGGTGATGATGTCAGCTTTAAACTTAACACAACTACCAATTCCACAACTTGAACTCACCAACTTGGACTTACCATCTCGCCTACTCCGGCTCACGAGACTCTGTTCTCCTTTTTCTTAATTTTGAGCACATCCATCATTTGTATCAATCATATCTAATAAATCGATCTATCCTATCGTACCCTGTCCGATGTGTTAAAAAGAGGCTCTGTGTATCATATTGAAGATCTCCACAAATCCTACTAGACTGCTCTACTAGACGGACACCAACTCGATCAAGGGGTGAGGCGCAAAAAAGGCTGCATCCGCCCACCCATCGCTTTAGTGCCCATCCTTTTTGACTCCTTGGCTATTTAGTATCTAACACGCCTCGATTCAAGCCGTTGCCACCAAGCAAACTCTACGCAGAAAGCCAGCCCTTCGTTGTGCGAGCTGACCTCACCCATCTCCAATGATCCCACGTGATGACGAAGATCGAGGCGAATAATAACGTCGATGGCTCTTCTAGGATGTGCAAACTTACCTAGGTTAGGTAGTCATTAATATGTACTACCCCGTTAGTCTTTCTTTCATCCGATACCATCAATTATCTGATCGGTTTCACCTCTGAGCCGTATGACATATGAACCTGACATCAGACCGTATCACGTCTCTCCAACCCTTACCGTTTTGCTGGTCCTATCGGTGTGCTAAGTCCGTCGTCGATGCCAATGGCGAAATGGATCATCGACATTGCTGCACTGATAGCTCCGTCCTTTCCTAGTGCCGCTGCTTTAGTCAAAGTTGAATCCTTTCTACGATACAAAACAGAGACGTTTATCAGCTTGCGATCACGATTCTCCGTCTAGAAGTTATAGCACAATGTGGAAACAGTACCTACGTCACACAGTAAACCCTCAAATAGAGGTGATTTCCGTTGATGCTTACATGTCTGTCATTATCAGTGGACCCAGAGTCACATAGTATTCCCAATACATATTAGCACCTACGTAGGTGGGAGACGGGGGATATCATCACACAAGAGTGCTGAAAACGAATACGCCTGGTACACTGTAGTAAGTTATCAGCCTCTAAAGCCGTCGTGAATCTTAACATGACGCCTCGGGACTTTTCTAGCAACATTCATACCCATACACCACATCTTGGATTTCCAAGTGCTCTCCAGCAACTGCAAATCACTTCTCGAAGCAGAAAGCCAAAATGTTTGCACAGCTTTCGGGCGTATACCGCGAACCAAATTTCATTCCCAATGAAATTGTGTGACACATTATGTAAATCCCGCTCACAGATACGCCCAGGTAGTTGTATCAAAGTAGGTAGCTGATATGGCTATGATCTGCATTTGACTAGATTGCAAGAAACACTGACCCAGATCTTGCAGCAATGCTTGTGTGTGATCAGACTAAACTCACAGGTGCTACCTACATCAATAAAATTGAGGCTATTGTTGACGAACTCGATAACCTACATCGAGATAACCTCTAAATGGCGGTGCCGTTCCAACACCCATGCTTAGCAGCTAGTTAGGTCAACTCGGTACCGGCCCATCGTCGAGATCTTGACCATTTTAGGGGTTGTTGGGCCAATGATAGGTAGGTTTACCTTCTCTAATCCCCCATCGTTCCGATTTTATGATGAAAATTCATCATTGGTGGTGTACGGATAAGGGAGCCCCAGTCCCTTCCGGCATTAGCGTACGAGGTTGTCATCATCATCATCGATAAATAGACTTTAGCTGCTTGGTAGGTAGGTAGATGGGTAGGGACCCTGAGGCTGGTAGGCAAGCCCCGTTTAAAAATACATTTCTGGTAAAGCTTTATGCGGGTTAACTACCAATATTCCGTTCGTCATGTAACAAGGGTTACAGCTATCGTTGTACGGGGTAGCTACCCGAGAGATCATGGCGTCACGGCAAGCCATGCCCCCTTTAAACCCTTGTATCGGAGCTGAGGCCCCTGCTTTTTCAAGGTAGAGGGTATCGCGATCTCGTTCATTGAAAGACCCTTTGTGATGATAATATGCTCCATTTGTTTATAGGGCAGGTATTAGGAGGAATAGCAAACATTCAAACCGCTAAAACTTATAACCATGATGGGTATTAGTGAGGCTTTCTATGTGTTTAAGCTTTCTTCATAATATTGTTGGTGTATAGGGGGTTATGGAGGAAAGCTTCCCTTACTTCGAATTCTCTCAAATCTTCTTGTTGATACATTTAACTATTTATGTAGATACCAGCTTGTCAATTTCCATCATTCTTGACCAAGACAGCCTCTCTCCCACAAGCCCTTAATGCTTGACTTTCACCTTGAGCCCGATCTCGAGCCCGATGAAAAGCAGGGGGGCACCTTGGCAGTATTGATATGATAGCTTGAGTGAATCTTTGCAGAAGCCAAGGCTATTTTGTTGCTAGCGTTCATATACCAGGTACATAGCGTACCTATCTAAAGATCAGGGGGTTATGTGAGTTGTCCTTGACATATATCGGCTTTTTGTGTATCACCTTGATTGATCATCTCAGATCTCTTGTATTGGTTGCTATATCAAGGCTTTTTCGTGTAATACCCGTGGTCTTGCAACTCCATCTCACCTTAGCAGTGGCAGTTGAGGTATACTTGTAAGCTAGTGTGAGATATCACATTGAGCCGAGCGTTTACCAAACCATGAATTAAGATCGCTCTGATTCGCAATACCCAACACTGTATGTGCGGAAGTTGACAAAGCACACTTAGTTGTAATACTAACATACATAGGGAAACCTGCGTTGCTACTGTTTGATGTACCTAATATATAAGCGAATACCGATTCCACGAACACAAACACCGAACAATCCACCTCTTCTATTATACATACGAACCCCTTTCATCGCACCAACTATTCTTCTAACATGGATAACCTTATAGAACGAACCTTCGGCAAACGCCGAACGGCCTCCTGAATGAGTACCACCATACCCGCAATCCTTCAAGACATGATGGTCATTTTATCAAGCCGCCAGACACACAGGGAGACGACGGTGGGTGAGAAGCACTGTCTTTGCTGTACTGCTGGAGCTTCACAAACTCGAAAAGGGGGGTGCTGACTCATCGTAATGGTGAAGGCAAATATAATCTTCAAGGCCATGTGCCTAGTATGTAGCTGGCATACATGGGTTGGATAGATCACGGAAGTGATTACAGATATTGGACTCGGGATGAGAATGGAGAAGCAGTACAACATGGCATTCGCCAAGGTCTTTTGTGAGCTGCTCAAGCACTACACCTCTCTTTTGGAGGTTACCTTTCCTCCAGGCTAGGCACTTCCAAAGAATTACTCTAGATTCGGGTATGTTCCGTTCTATTTGAAAGACGAGATAAATGAGTGGGGCAGCTGTAGGTATAGGAGCTTGACAATACTTCCACATACTGTCCTGGCGGTAGCTGGGTGGAGAGGATGCCTTATATCTAAGGTTGCAAACGTATCAACCTCCGCCTCCGGCCATACTATTATTCCTTTCCAGGTTCAAGCTAGTCACCCACCTTGCTGCCTTATCTCCCGAAGTTAAACTTATAGGTCCCCGGAAACCAACAACTACCACTTCCTGGGTGAGAACCTGGGTGCCTGGGTTTTCAACCTAGGTTGGCTCAGTGGTAAGGTGCGAAAACCACCAGGGCTCCCCGAAAAGTGCGGGTTCCGAACGAAAACCACTGTGGGACGTCCGAGGGTGCGGGTTCAATCCTATCACAAATCTTTTGGATGTTTTCTTTTTTTTTTTTTTTTTTTTTTTGCTTTTTTTCCCCACCCATCTACCTGGTACACATAAAAACTGAAGCCATTCATAGGTAATCAGACTTCTCCTGTCATTAAATTCTACTCTCCAAAATAAAAAATTACTTTACAAAATGACCTGGAACTACCCACTATGACAATGACATGGTATGACACCAGATCCTGGAGAGCATTGAAGATGGCATAAAAAAGCGTCTCGGGTTGCAAACCCGTTACGGCCTACTTTCCACGCCATCGTTCGGCCATAATGGTAGACGACTCTTATCTAGATGGGGGATGTAATGAAAACTGCTGGCATGAGTTTTATGTGTGCCCACCTACAACCCTTCTATGGTGGGAGTTTTAAGGGTGCATATCTGTCAGAGGATGAAGTGGAGCGTAGGAAACACGAGTGAAAGTAATCAGTGCTGATTCCTAACGAACCAAGGGCTCGTTCACCTTGTACGGACAAGTCAAACTTATTACCTTAGGTACCTAGTTACCAAGCTCTATTTCGACTATCCTGGAGTAAAACCAAACGCATATAGCATTCCAAATTATTATTATCCAGTTCATATACAACCAAAGTCATTTCCCCCCCTAAACCAAAACAACCTCCAGGAAGTTGGCAAGGGGCTGATTGATGTTACCTTAGCCTTACGCCCCTCCATTCTACACTCCCCTCTTTTTCTTCTCCCCTCTCTTATTTCATACAACCTAAGAAGCCTACTCTCCACGTTTACTAGGCAGCACACCTGAGCCACGAAACCAGCACTATTTATCAAGCTCCTTAGCGAAATCAGGAAACTTGTCCAAACACTCACTCTGGAGCACATACGGATCGCCGTCCCCGAACGCCCAGTGGTAGCACACGGGGCAGACGCCAAACAGCGGCCCGGTCGGGGGTCTGTAGACAACGCAGTACGGGCAGCATTTTTTTCTCTCTTCTTCTTCTTCTTCTTTCTCCTTTTTGGATTTGGTGGCGCTCGGGGGCTTTGGTGTGATCAATATGTGCGACATGTCCGTGTTGGTCGGAGAATAAGAAGAGGAGGAAATCCGCGGAACTTCTGTTGTTGTAAGTGGTTCCGCGAGGCCCGGGGCCCTGTCCGCGGCAAGGGTTGCGGTGCTCGCTGAGCCTAGATAGCTGGGAGTGCTCGCTAAACCGGGAGTGTTCGTGGACGCCATGTAGCTTGGAAAGTCCAATGTATGGCTTGGCGTGTCCAGTCTTGTGGGATCGCTCGAAGCGCTCGTGTAGGTTGTGGTGCTCACCTGGTCTAACAAACTGGGTGTACATGTGGGCTCCGCGGCGCTCGTTGAAGCTGTGTGGTTTGGGGCGCTACTGGTATAGTCTGTGCACCGCGTGTACCCCGTGTGTCCCGGGTGCCCCATGTACACCACGGTGCCTATGGGGTCTTTATCGTCCTTGGTGTTCGACATTCTCGCTTCTTTCTTGTGGATTTTGCTTATTATACTGTAGCTTTATGCTGATGATAAATGTAGAAGGTTGTATTAATATAAGTTTGGTAATATTTGTAGATTAGATGGTAATAGTTCACAGCGAAGCAGGTGAGGGCCTAATGGAAGGCGCTTTATATGTAAATTCCGAGCAGCCAAAGTGAGGTACGTGCATCTTCGCTCATATAAAATGCGCCAGACAGGCACGACCATGAATGTAAGGAATGAATCAGACATCTATTACAGTCAGGCCAGAGGATGGATGAAGTGTGATTCCGAGGATCGAACAGATGGAATGAGTACAGTCCAAAGCCTTGGATATGGATTGGCGCCGGTTCCACGTTCGAGATGGTATCAGATATGATTATGATTCTAAGAGCTTGGCGTGCGCACCACCGCTTTTACGTAGCTGGAATTATTCTGACGAGTCAAGTAACGTAGCTTTGATTGTTACCGAAGGCGGATTATCATGGCCGTAGTCATCGTATCAATGCCACGCTGTCAGCCAAGGTATTGATACCTAGCGGGTTGCTTCGAATATGTGCAAGACCACAGTGACAATTATCGCTACTACTATCAAGTCCTAGCATCGAGACCCAGCTACACTACTCATAAAACACCAAACACCGAACCTCTATGCTTTGCCGCCCCGGGGCTCCCTCAGGGGTCTGAGGATCAATGAAAGCCGTGTGCGGCGTCCTCACCGCAATCCCCTTCTTCCCATTTGGCTGCCCCTCTCCCCAGGAGTCATAGCACTTCAACAGAATGACCTCGTCAGGCGTCATGTCCTTCTGGTAGTAGAACTTGTGGGCCTCGCTCGGCGCCACGGACATCGTGCCCCCCTTCACCTCGTAGCCCTCCGTCGAGTACAGCTTGGACTCGTCGGGCCGCACCTCCTTACCCCTGTCGTCATTGTCCGCCCCCTCACGCTTGGGATACAGCAGATTCACCGGCACGAAGTCGTCTGGCTTGGTGGTGCGCCAGTCGATCACCGCGAGCGGGAAGTCGCTGGCGGGGTTCTCGATGGGCCGCCACACGTTGATGATCTGGAACCGGCCCTGCAGCAGCTCCTCGGCCTCGTCCGCGGGGAGGTGCCGCCGCACACGGGCCTCGGCCGCGCCGGGGGTCTGGTCGACGTGCACCTGCTGGATGGGCGTCCGTGCGGCTTCTGGGTCCCGCCGGCGGATCGTGTGGTCGAAGATGTGCACCTTCTTGATGCCGGGTATCCGCTTCTTCAGCAGGTCCTTGATTTCCTGGTAGTACGCACTGCGGATGGCGGCGTCGTCTCTGAAGGTGGTTTCACGGGTGGGCTCCGTGTACACGGCGAACCCGGAGTTGTCCGTGGTGAACTCGGTTTCCCGGCCCCGGAGGTCCCGCACCGAGCGCTTGTGCTCCGCTAGCTTGAACGAGGCGACGTCGGCATCGACCTTCACCCAGGGCTTTTCGTCCTTGGCGAGTGCGGATGTGTCGATGTATTTGAATATGGCAGTTGTCATGTTTGGTGGTTTTGATAGATAGTCAGTTCATAAG
This sequence comes from Hypoxylon fragiforme, assembly GCF_022984875.1. Lineage (NCBI taxonomy): Eukaryota > Fungi > Ascomycota > Sordariomycetes > Xylariales > Hypoxylaceae > Hypoxylon > Hypoxylon fragiforme. The sequence goes on from NW_026054760.1 coordinate 885,653, forward strand.
CAAAAAGGGTCTACTAGTTTCAGTGGTATTCTAGTTAATTTACCCAGGTCCTAAAAGCTGCTTAGTCTGAGTTCTCAGGGGTTTATAGGTGAGTATTTACATCTTCCATTTGAATGTCATAGATAGGGCGGAGTGGCAATCGGTACTTGCCGAAGTAGTATCATACATAGTAGGAACAAATTTGAACCTGGCTACGCATTGCGTGCTTTGGAGTAGGCTTGAGTGGAGCAAGATCCCGATTCTATCCCGAGTCTCTCGTTTCTAAGTGGGGAATATGAGAGCTAGAGCTCTGCCGTTATAACAGTATGAGTCGACATGCTACGACCCCCTTTCGGAGTTAGTTTACGCTTGTTTTCTAATACTGAACTGCTCGAGGGAAAGGCCAATGCCACTAAAAACTTTCTATGTGCCGTCAAAGTATTGTTGTTGTCGAGGAAAGCCAAATGACGATTTACGAGCTACGCAATTCAGGGGTTCAATGGAGTGAGCAAGGAACTTGATATGTTCAAACACTTGGGTATATTTTCACACTATATTCACTTAAGAAGCCAATTGCGTATTTTTGAAAATCTAGAAACATTAATACGCCAAGGACGGTTTATTCATCATTTAGTGCTGGGTTACAGCAGGAACTTTCTACTAGGCACCGTGAGAAGAAATAACTCTCTTATAACCTGAACGTTTATTCTGTAATTTATATCACGTACCTAATACTGAGTTAGGTATATATGTCCATTTCCCCTGATTTCTAAGCTGGAAAAAGGGGTGCGTTGTCTGTGGAACGGCACACCATATTCCTACGTATTCCGGCGGAAAGCACTGTGCCTACACGGCACCATCGCACACGGTGTTTTAAAGCTTCCAGGTTATTATCGCATCATCGTCAACTTTAACGTTATATTTCCTATTAACCTCTCAAATCCAATTTTTGAAGCTTGAAATATATACTACTACCCCTATAGACATATACATCTTCATCCACGCATTAGTGCCACTCCTCACCCCTCACTCCCCCTTAGCCAAACTTCCCCTAAGAAAAAAAGAAAAAAAAAAGACAAAAAAAAAGCCATGGCATCCACCCCACCCCCGAATATCACCGTCAAAGACCTAACCTACACCTTCCCCGACTACCGCACCGGGATCCGCAACGTCTCCCTCGCCGTGCCCCCCCGCAGCCGCACCCTCCTCATCGGCGCCAACGGCGCCGGCAAAACCACGCTCCTCCGCCTCCTCGCCGGCAAGCGCCTGGCCCCGGGCGGGACGATCAGCGTGTCGGGCGTCGACCCCTTCAAGGACGGGCTCGAGGGCGTGACGTACCTGGGCCTGGAATGGGTGCTGAACCCGATCGTGCGCACCGACATCGGCGTGCGCGAGCTCCTGCGCTCGGTGGGCGGGGACGCGTACCCGGAGCGGCGCGACGAGCTGATCGGCGTGCTGGACATCGACGTCGCGTGGCGGATGCACGCGGTCAGCGACGGCGAGCGGCGGCGCGTGCAGCTGGCCATGGGGCTCGTGCGGCCCTGGACCGTGCTGCTGCTCGACGAGATCACGGTCGACCTCGACGTCTTGTCGCGCGCCGAGTTCCTCGCCTGGCTGAAGCGCGAGACCGACATAAGAGAGTGCACGATCGTCTACGCGACGCACATCCTCGACAACCTCGCGGGCTGGCCGACCCACCTCGTGCACATGCACCTCGGCAGCGTGCGGGAGTGGGGGCCGACGGAGCAGTTCTTGGGTGATGGGAGTAGGCGGGCGGAGAGCACGGGGAATAGTCGCTTGGGGGAGCTGGTGCTCGAGTGGCTGAGGGCGGATTTGAAGAATAGGGGGCCGAGGAATCAGAAGGAGATGGGGACGGAGGGGCTGACGTACTCGCAGGGGGGGCTTGGTGGGTATGGGTTGGAGAGCAGCGAGTCGAGGAAATAGAGAATGGCTTACATCGGAAAGTGGGTTAGGAGATTTCAATATGCTAGGATTTACGAGAATTTCCATCGTTATGGCTGGGTAGGTAGGTAGGTAGGGCTGCGGAGCTTGCGGGCATGTGTGGTCAGAGAAAGGATGCACTTAACTTGCATTGCATAGTGCATATTTAACACTGCGGCGAGGGGGGTGGTGAAGGGGACTCAACGAGCATTCATGATACAATTTGGGCGTATTGGATCGAGAAAATCAGCATAGAAAGAAGATGCTTGCGACTAGGCTAGAAGATGATGGTATGTCGATACCCTTTCAACAGGATCTACCTAGAATCACAACTAGGGCGTTAAACTTGGACAGCTCAAATAGAAAAAAAAAATCATATTGTATTTGGCGTTTTGAGCGCCTTATTCATAAGGGGTGAACGAGGCAATGAATTACCGGAAACATAGCTACCTAGTGACTATGTCGAGTTATATTAATTAATATATTGAATAGGCCTCAGCGGATCGGAAGTGTTAAGCCTCACTTTTCTTTAGAACCTGCCATGGATCTCCTCTTCATTACATTCGTCATCGTGTTGTACATCAGCTCCCCAACACCAGCCATCCCCTTCTTTTCCAGATGACTTAGCACGCCCAGACGGAAATCATCCCAGCCCACTCTTAGACCACCGTTGTTGGCCAGTGCGTGGAGACTGGCACGCGTCACCGGACCAGCATGTCTGGTGGCAATCTCCCCTGGATAGCTTTCCAGCTCTTCATCTTCAAGTTTGCGGAAATGCGAGATTGCCGATAGGCCTAAAACCGGTGAATAGGAAAGGGAAAAGAGCGTGGAAAGGGACCCTCCCATGGTGAGGCTATCGACGTAAGATGTGAGGTCTTCGACGAGTGATCTAGGTGCCAAACAGCCGTGGGAATTGACATCGTTGTTATTGAAGGCACGTGATCGCCAGATACAGTTACAAACGTCCATAAGGAAACCGTTGAACTCGTTAATGTACTCCGGAGTATATTCAGAGCGAGAGGTTGCCATGGCTTTTTGAAACCCCCCCTTGTATTTTGACAATATGGCACATAGTCGGGATAAGATCGTTGGAGATAGGTTAAAGTGTAGTATGTATACCAATGGAGAAGGGGGTATCATTATCCGAGTATGGGCTAATAACTTTGGATTTGATGCGAGGTGTGCGGTCTGATCGTAAAAGTCCAGAATTTTCGAGTGCGTCAAAGTACTCGGCAATGTCTGAATGAGAGTAAGACAGAGATTGTTGACACGAGTCACTAAATCAGCTATGATAGCTGAAGTGTGAACTGACTTCTGCTCAAGGGATGCTAGGAGTATAGTCCAACGCTGGAGTAAAACCGTATAGAAATCAAGTAATTGCAATTGAGAGGCTGTCGTGTTATCCAGAATCCTAGCTTCAAGGGGCTGAAAGATGCTAGTAAAAAGATCTAGGCCATGTTAGTCTTGTATAGCCGTATAGTGGGTTGATCTCTGACCTGGGAAGCTGAGCAATGGTATATACGACAGTATCGTGAATACCAAGTCTCGACCCTCGTGGCCGTCCCATATCTGGAGATATTCGGCGAAGAAAGTCAAAAGTATTGGCGGGAAATTCTGATCAGGGGTTGATTAGCATTGAACTCATTCTGCAGCCAAATCTTCACATACCCTAGTACTTGAGACATAAGCCTGGAGCATTTCCAGACAATCGGCAGCATCTGAGCCAGACTCTCCGCTCATGAGGTCTTCTCCATATGAAGCTAGCCAATTGCTGGCTCTCTGGTGGGCGTCGGATTGGGGCTTTAGGAGGAGAAGTTTCTGAAGTAATGGATCTCCTAGAACCGCTATGAGTTGGTTTGGCAGCTCGATCCTTTCCAGGTTTTTCACAAAGCCGTCTACATTTTCAATTTCTTCTAGCGTGATGGAGTTCTAATGATTGGTCAGCTTGTTATCACTTCGTCAATAGATATGGGTAAGACATACCTCAGTAGCATTTGATGTATGAACTTCTGGGATCAGAGTAGACTTCTTTCCATTCACTCTACTTCGAGCTACTCTGAATGCATCGAGTGGCCGTTCTGTCCTACTTGCACTTCGGACTGCATGAGCAAGTTGGATTTCATCCAGCCTTTCGCGCCATTGTGGATCTGGGTGCTACGAATTATGAGTAATTTGCCATAGATGTTAGAAGAGCTTGAAATAGAAAGATACCTTGAAAGCAGACGCCTTGACACGAGTAGCTTCTCCGACGATGATCTCGGGATAATAGTCTTTGAAAACCCGAAGCAACCCAGTCACAGATGGATCATTTCCTGTCTGTCTGGACAAGGATAAACTGGTGGATAGTCAGCATTTATCATTCATAGTTAAGCATTTCTGGCATCGGAAAAAAATCATCTCACAGGCTTTGAATTCGGTGAGGTCGCACATGTCGACGTCGTGTAATGAGAGCTAGTAAGTGACATAACTGTTTCCTATTATCCTTAGCGAGGCGCATCGAAACGCGTGTAGGCTGACAAACCTGATTGCAGCAGTGTCAAGAAGATTGAATAACACTGAGTAGGAGCGTGCTAGAATTTTCTGGCTATCTATGATATGGTAGATCACAACGAGCCATTTCAAAAGCGCCCCTTGTATGGAGAGGGATGGCTTCAGCTTTCCATGTCCAAGACAGCCAATCACTTTAACGACCAGGTCATCGCTCACGGATGTCGCTGGGTAAAGATTTCTGACGATATTCCCTAGACTTGCTTGGTCTAGGAAGCTTGGAGTAGTGACCAAGTCTATGAGTTGGCCTAAATCAGCTGGTAGAAGCCCTTGGTTATACGACAATGAACCAAACTTTTCCACAGTTGGCTTTATATTACTTCCACGTTGCTTCGCCGTCAATTTGGATGCTATAAGTTAATATTAGTAAGAAAATAGCTATTAGACTTTTATTATAACGAGTTGGAAAATGTGAACTCACCTTGTACTATATCTGAGATGGCTTCCTGAAGCTCTCTCGCGGCCTGAGATCCATCGTCATCTTCGGGATTATCCGACATTACAAGATAGTTACGTTCGAAGCCAATTAATCATTCGGACTATACACTTGTACCCACTAGGTACCAGGTGATGTGTTGGTAAATACGAATTCGTGTGAGATCTGTTAACGTCTTACCTAGTATTAGGTACGTCTAGGTATGTATGTAGCAACCTCATGTAGCTCTTCAATGTTATACTCCAATGGCGCGTTGTTTAAAAAAGCTCAGACGCGCCTAAGATGAAGCCAAATAATTGAATGATTGGATAACGGCTGAAATATGGGGCTACGTGGTACCTAGCAGCCCTATGTAACTACCTAATAAGCCTAGTACCTAATAAGCCTTATGTAGGCTCCAGGGCTGCTGTATGCACTTGGTCATAGCGTCAACCTTCAAACGCGTCACGTACCTGCTTTTCTCCTTCATCGTCACTCTTCCTGATGGAATTACTATACGTCTAGGTCGGAAATCTTCGAAGTTGTTTGTCTATACCTTGGATCAAATCCATACGTCTTGATTAGGTGCTGATAAGAGGCAGTGAGGCTGCGAACTCTCTACCCAACTACAGTTGTACCTAGGTTGGTGAAGAAACTGTCCGAACATCGGCCATTGGCATAGCTCCCGCTTATGTAGAAGCAATCAACAGGCAATTAAGTTATTAGCTTATACACCGGCTTCATATGTTTCACATTAGTAAGTGGTGTTACCAACATAATGGCAACATTAAACATATCCTCTTTTCGATACCTCTCCTGTGCAGTGTGCACTACCGAGTGGTGAGTGGTGTTGGTACTACCAACACCACTCGAGTATACCAAGTTGGCTAACCTAGAGACTTCATTACACCTACTAGGAATGCGCCAGTTAGTTCTTGTGGGTCTCCAGGTACAGCGAATAGGGACAATTCCGGGTTCTTTTAAGGCACCAACTGCAGCAACACTTGCTTTTGGAACGAGCCTCAAGGAACGACGTCAGCGTGTGAGCGAATCAGCTAATATTGCTTACCTAGTACTTATAGTAAATACCTAAACTAGTCAGTCGTATAGACAAAGTCCAACGAAGGCATAATTCTCGGTCAAATCAGACTTTTCACTTTACATGTTGATATTTCATGCTCTGAAATGGAACGCGAGAACGGCACTGGAATACATGTATTGAAGATTTGGGGGTTTCGGTTACGTGTCTCCAGGGCTGTGACTCTATCGGTTCGAGAACCCTCGATAGGCAACTACATAAAGTAGAGAAGGGCAACAGTAAAACTCCTGCAGACTACCTAGGGTAGCTTAGGCAGCTATGTGATGCATATCTAGTACGTAGCACGATAGCTGAGGTTAACTCGACTACTAAAGTCTTTCCGATCATATTTGGTAACGTATGTAGTATAGGTAACGTAACACGCCAAACCACGATATTATCGGGAGTCGGGACCGAAGATGATTCATAGTACTTGGTAACCGAACGTAACTCACAATTGGTACGCAATATAAGCACGATGAATGCCTATTTGAGGACGTAACGAATGCAAATAAGTTGGGGCTAATCAGGAAATAAGTGATTTCTTCGCGCGGCTACAAGTCGGGATGCCATAGTTTGAGTGCCTGGTCTGCAGATCGCTGTCATTCATATGTATTCCAGATGTTTCTTAGAATCCGCGGCAGACATAATTAGGCGAATCAACGCTCGTCAGGCGGACATCTATACCCTGAGACGGCAGCTCAGCACATACGTGCCGATAGATGCGACATCGTATGCATGTGTAACTACCATGGCATGTATTGTTCTTTTAGATATCGATTGATATTTAGGATAGCACTGCTATCATCACGATATACGTAGTATGTATATAGCAAAGCTCATTACTACGTAGTACATAGTAGTGAGTGCAATGCATAGTACTATACCTAGTAGAGTCTACCCTAGGTACATACAGGGAGTCAGGGACAACATGACGGTCAATGTCGAGACAGACTGGGAATGTTAAAGGTTGAGGATCTGCCCATTAAGACGTCAATCAATACCAGTTGACATGGATATATCAGTGATGTATCTGTTTATGTGGACATCTGGAGGTACTAGAACCGGTACCTGGCTGATCATCCACTGATGGTATTTAGGGTTTGTTCCAAGTTGTGATGTTGCGCAGTGAGGGGAAGTTGCTACTATATAAATAGTGCTAGCCTTCTAAGGTTAGGTAGAACTTAAACTTGACGGAATACATTATATTTACTCCAGGGCTCTGCATGTAGTGGGCGGAGTTGTATTGTATGTACAATACATACATACATACCTACCCAGGTACATAGTAGTACCTAACATTGAATTACATACATGTATGTAATCAACAATGATCGAACTCAGTTGAAGACGTACATAATTGGCAGGCACGATACCTGCATGTGCGTATTGCACATGGCAGTTTATACAAGGAAGCAGGGGCGAGTAGGGGCGAGTAGGAATGTATACCTACTATGTATTCTCCCTGCGAGGCACGTCCGCAGCTATTCCAAACACTGAACCCTTCCTCTACGAACATCTAACAATGCCCATAAACATCCATTCTGTTACATTGCATGTGCCACCAACTTACAGCTGCGACAGACAAAACCGCCTTACATTTTCTAACAAGTCAGTGGTTCAACAATTCAATAAGTCGATGATTCATGCTAATGAGAGGTCATGCCTTCATCAACCTGCAGATAAATGTAATCATGGGCGTGAACATGGGCGTGGGGTGATCCACCATTGAAATACCTATCGCGGGCATCGTCGAAGTCTTAAATCTTACCAATATTTGTCCGCTTTGTACCACCTCAAGCAAGGCCGTCATGGTGTCGCAAAATCAACAACACACATACAGAGACGCATACATATTTCCAAGTGGTACCCCGTGGAGGCCCTGCAGATAAAACACTACAATTTACATGGCCGTGGCTAAACCATACATGGAATCATATTACCCAATGCTCCCAATGCTACCCCCCACACAACATGGCCATGGCCCTTTTTTACGACTGCAGTTATCTGAACATCGCCCATTACTTGAATATTACTGAGTCGCCGGAGATTGCAAGATTAGGGACACCACACCCAACATATACAGTACCTACCTATGCGCGTGCGACGCAAGCCCCAGGGTTTACGATTGGACTCTTACCCACCTTGTGTGAAAATATTCAAGCAGCATATGTTGTGTTATTCATGGGGCTGGCTATTCGACTAGGCATAGTGCCTGCTGCAAGCTTTGCGTTACCATTACCAGCGGAATTTTTCTTGCTCTCTCCTTTAACCCAGGTATTATTATTAATCATCGTTAAATAAAGCTAATCACTGTCCGAGCCGGTAAGTCCCTACTCACTTTACACCATTTCCTCCCTTATTACTCCTGCCTATTTCCTACTACCTACTAAAGTATATAGGCCTGTTCGTAGTTTTTGCCTAACCCTCTATACTTTATACTCTTCACTAAGTGAGCTTTGAAAAGGATACGACGACGGCCAATCCATCACCAGGAACAATCGTCAGCTTCCCCCCTACTATCCTGGATCTAGAAGTGGATAGTGATACAAGTCGAGAGTTCACCGCCGGTCGCTCTCTAATATTAAATAACCGGATAGGCGGACCTTAATTTTGACCTCATATAGTTCCGACTGAGTAATTTATAACCTCTATGGTGGCGCCTGTATAAATGTGAGGTACGTTAGAGATCACACCTACCTGCGGGAAAGAATGGAACTCTGCTACTGCGTGGCGGAGGTAGTGCTTATTGCATACTTGTATCGCGTCAATCTCACTGTTATGTCCCAGCCCTACCACCAGTAACTACGTTATTCCCATAACCTATACAACCGTTGAGCTAGCTACCGTTTAACCACTATCCCAGTCTATTATCTGACAGTTGAAATTCACAGCTAAGAGGGCCTACCTAGTAACTATCAACTTATTCAAACGGCAACTCAAACGGCACAACATAGCAGCGCCACATCCTTCTCTTCATCGGACTTAGTGTGGAACGTTCCATCCCGCCACAAGTCTCTTAACCTCTCTCTCTCTCTCTCTCTCTCTCAGAATATATCATATAAAAGCCTCGTGCTTGCTTGATGATGCTTATGACATAAGCATTCATCACTCGGTGAGACTGGTGAGTACCTACTACCCAGTACGTAGTTGTGGGTCAAACGCTGCTGACAATTATGGGCGAATGTCTCTTTCCGAGATACTAAATGCTTATGACTTATGCTAATGTATATATATATAAACTAGGACTACCCAATTTCCAAGGGGGATGAAGTGCACGATTGGCATTTCGTAGCTCTAAGAAATGCTTCCTGGTCATCTTGCCACTACATCCGGACACCGAGGAGGCTCACGTCGATCTCAGGTGACCCTCATTAGGGACCAACAGGTTAGTAATTACAGTAGCTTATTATAGCTTCTAACTTAGTCTAGGGGGTATATTTTTCCTTTGGGGAAGTTTTGGGCATCATGTCGCCTCACCTGTCTTCTTATTCTAAGAGTGAAACTGACTGAAAATGGAAATTTAGGCTTGCATTCCCCTTTCTAAGATACTGAGCGATGGAGATATTGTGGTTCTCCTCACACCGGTAGTCCCGCCCATCCAACAGGATGTTGGCGATGGCAATGATCCTTTTGAGCCATTTGGCCGAGCCTTGGCCGCACGGCACCCCTGGATTCGCCATGTTCCGTATACATCCCGATGTGGAATGACAAGTACTCATGTTGGTTTCATAAAACGGGCCAAGGTTGTCGTCTTCGTGATATCTGGGCTACCAAGCCGCGGGCAATCTTCACAAGTTGAGATTGGCCTGATGGCACGGATGGTGGGTGATCAACGGCCACAAATAATCGTGGCGTGCCAGAACGTGCATGACCTTGGCCTTATGGAAGCGAACTTCCCTACGATTGTGCAGCTAGAAGGATACCGACCGTCTGATTTGCTGGTCGCGGCAGCTGTGTTGTTTGGTGAAACCACAACCGCCACCACCGCCACTACCACCGGCTTAGACGTGCAATCATTAATGATTGAGCCCAAATTCTGGGCAGTAGATCATTGGGATGGTCTAAACGTGGCTCCCGTGCAGGAGCTATGGAATCAATGCCTACCGGACCAGTTTCGCTTGGAAAAGACTACTTTGCAATCTCTATTACAACGAGATGGTTATTCTATGCATTTCGTTGTAGAGCTTCCCGAGAACCGCGAGGTTGTTGGATTTTGTGCGACTTATACAACATTTGTGGACAGAGAAGGGGAGAAACTAATCGGATCACTTGCCATAATCATCGTCAAACCAGCGTATAGGCGTCGGGGGGTAGGGTTTAGTTTATACGACCACGCTCTCAGACAACTCAAAAGGATACGCGGTGTAGATCGGATTCAGCTGGGCTCTACGTTTCCCCGCCTTCTAAGCGGGATACCTGCCGCATCTGCGTCCGAGAGTTGGTTCCAGAGGAGGGGTTGGCAAATGGACGGTCGGGCTCCAGGCCACGGCCAAGATATCTGTGATTGGATCTTGAAAATTGATGATTGGCCAAGCGGCGGGCTGTCCGCGGCCTCGGCAGGGCTCACTTTCCGGCAAGGCACATTCCACGATTTTGACTCAATCGCAGACTTTGTTGAAAGAGAATCGGCTCGCAAGGACTATACTGGGTGGTATGATCAGTACATGACACGTGCACACGACGGTTGCATTAGTGATATCGTTCTCGGATTGGAGCGGTCAGAAATCATTGCCTCAGCCTTAATATACACACCCAACGAAACTGGCAGTTTAGCAAAAGATCTGCCTTGGGCGCGAACGATTGGTTCAGACGTGGGGGGTGTAACGTGCATCTGCATTGCAGGTTGGTAACGGCTCAAGCCGTCGAAACTGGTTGGATCATTATGAAACTAACCCGAATTCTAGACAGTAATCCCGCTATAACAATCAGTAAGGATACGGTTATGATACGATTACTTGATGCTTGCGTCACGATACTTAGAGAACAAGGAATGAAGCGAGTGTTTCTCGATGCCGTTAAAGGCGGCTATGAGGGATTCCAGTCCATGGGTAAGCTCCAATGTCCAAGCAACGATTGATCCTACCTCCTAATGCCATATCACTCTCGCAGGATTCCAAAAGTGGGCGATATATAAAGATTTATGGCAACCGATAAAGAAATAAGCAGGAGATCTTCCTAAATGGCAGATAGTAACGCTGCAGCGAAAACCTACCGAGGTTCTCTTTCCGAGAACGCTGAAACAAGTAGCACTTGCCCGAATCCAAATGTACGATATTCTCCATTACGGTCAAATGGAATCTGGTTTCGGAGCAGATGAACCTTGGGGTGACTAAGATAAACTGCGCAAGATTTGCATTGGGCCATAGGTATATTGGAGACTTGTGCCAGACGTCGAACACATATCGCGCCGCCTGTCGAACCATTTCCGAGATGGGGATGTGGTACTTTCCGACTAGAAATTGAACCAACCTAACCTACATAAGCCATAAGCTATCTTCAAGACGAAACAGGAAGTCTTGAGGTTTGGGCTCTGACGAAGGGTACTCCTTTGCCATACCCCTTATTAACTTAAGCGATATTGGGTAACGGCTCGTATGCCCCCAAAGACGAATGGTTGGGAGGTCCAACCCTGGGTTAAATTTCGTTGTTATCAAATTACGTCCAAGCCCATGGCTTTCTACTTGGGATTCTTGAAATCGAGGACTAGAGAATCCAAAAACAATCGCGAATTTATTCACTTTTCAACTACTCGGAGACTTCATCGCCGTGCAGTGTAATCGGGCACCTAGTAGCTATCGCCAACAACTTAATGACAGGATAGGCCTGTATTGTGGCCTCCAGTCACCGACCACTGCAAAGAAAATCGGCCCCAAGGCGGCTTAAGCGCGTGTCACAATAATCCGCCCTCGTTCTAAATGGCATCTTATAGGGTTCCTCCGGAGGTACGATATGTCTATATGGGCGGGGATCTGTGGGGGCTGAAACCTTTGCGATCGCTGCCCAACTCGGCCAAAGAAATAGTCCTACGACGACCTCAAACTTACAATCATGAGCACCTAAACGTAAATCACCAACTTCGTAGAAATGCAATATTAGGGAGAGCCAAGATGAGGGGGCTAAGGGCTAGCAAAATGAACTTGAGAACATGACTTCTAAGGGAACGGTTCCTACCGCGTCGAGCAGCCTTTCGGATACATATTTCCTGCGGCATTCAATAAAGTGGATTTCGTCTGTGGCCGGTGTATTCTCGTACGAATCACTACCTATTTTTACCGAATGTCCCTTCAACCCCTTCCCCTATTTAAAGCAGTCAACTGAATATTCATGCCTACTAGGTACCTACCTACCTAAGTAGATATCCAGCGCAAGATCCAAGAGGCACTGCAGGTCAACGACTGTATCAGGACTGGAACCCTACCTGGGTAAGTTAGCACATTACCGCCATATCAAATTCGATTGCCTGTAACAGTTGTGTTACCTGGAACGTGGCCAACTCACTCTGCAGTCTTGGTACACAGGTTGCACAACCCTCCTCCATGGAGATCAATATACCATAGTGAGGTATCACAAATGCTGACCGCGTACTGCATGCACTAGATGAAGAGTACCACTTACTACCTAGAAGGGCGTACACTTTTGCCGCGACCTTGTTCCCGCGCCAATTGCAAGATCGCAAATGGTCGCACAAACGCCGCCAGGAGTTGCAATGCATTCGATGGATGATATGGATTACATGCAATCGTCTTACCTGCGTATGAAGACCTTTTGAGCATCAATTTATCTCTGCAAGAGATGATCACATGATGCCAAACCATAAGCGCACATGGGCAATCTTGAACCCTCTCAAACGCGCGGAGGTGGAGCACGTACCTACCTACCTATTATATACCTAAGACCTAGGTATGTGCCTACATATATGTGTATATTATTCATCATACCGTGTAGTGATATAGGGCGTAACGTGGCGCTTCCGTATTTTCGGGCAATCGGACAGAAAGTCGTCAGCATATACGACAGAGCTAGCTCCGATCCATTCCATTTCCAGCCACACCGACCTCCTTACAGCCGAGCCGCCACGCGAGGCATGCGTGTCTTACACTCCAGAGTCCAATGCCGAAGTGCGAACTAGCCACAAGCAGTAACTGCTCAGTGCCTTGCTGGGTTATGAATCTTCAATGCTGCGGTTAGTGACAGACATCCGGAGTTCAGAGTCTCTAGGTACCTAAATACTTGCCCAGCGTTACGCCCATTGCAGATTGCAGATTGCAGATATTGCTCTAGTAAGCACCCAAGTCCCTACCTGCCAACCAAGTAGTACTAGGTTTGCTGAGGCTTGTGGCCAAAGTAAATAATGCCTCTACTATATACATCTTATTTAGTTCCGAGACCACCCACTGTTTGTTGAAACATACTTACCTAGATAGATATATACATATCCATCCAGACTCATATCGTGGGTATATCCTTATAGCAAAATGGCTAAGGGGTGAGAGTATTAAATCTGACCTAGACACAAAGAGCTGCAAGCTCCTAGCCTAGGGCTTCCGGGGAAGATACCTACCTACCTTTTTATCTTGAATGATTTTTTATGTTCGTTAGGAATATTAAACCAAAAGTTAAGCGACAGGTCTTCGGAGTCATGCAACCTACATAGGTACCTACCTGGCTTACCTAGAAGTTAACTGGGCGAGTGCCTTCTACCTAGGTACACATTCGCCCGGTTATATACACGACTTGGTACGTATAAACATGCATACCTACCTAGCACCCATAAAATCTGCCCCCCTATTACTAGGGCTATGCTTTTCTGCAGCGGCTTTCCGGGTCGATGTTCTCATTGGTGATACAAGCCAACATGCATGAAGTTTTTCTGCTGGACCTCACCTAACCATTACAGCTGCTACAGTTGTCATACGCAAAGACTCATCTTCATGCAGAGTCTGGTATGACAACGGCCCCCAAGTAGCCTTTTCGCTTGGTCACGGGCCGAGGAACGCATAGTAAGCTGTACATACAGGTACCTACAGCATATCGCCAACCCCTACCTACTATCTATCAACCTACTAGGTAGGCACCTAGGCAGAAGGAGCTTTCTGACGAAAGACTTGTTGTGGTGGGTTACCTAACCCTAAGCCGTGGACGACTTCGGTAGAAACGGTGACGGCTTAACCTGGGCTCATCATACCAAGGCCTCGAATGCTCCGCGATATATCATTTCAAATGGATGCAATGTACGTTAACCAGAGGCTGTATCTACTTGCATCAGGCCACTCGTGCGTCAGGAAACACGACGTAACGAAACCATGTGACCGATTTGCCGCTTGCCGCCGCTTCATGGTTCATCCACCATACCTCACACCGGTTTTTTTTCTGTAATTTGTTGACCCCTTGTCGTTTTCTTTTCTTCATCGTCGTATATAGGCTGCGTAGGTAAGTACCTACATGTTTATATCCATCCATACGTATCTACCTAGGTAGATACCCAGGTTGGTATGCATAGCTACACGTATTGCATTACTATCTAACCTAGGTATCTACCTGGGTATGTATGCGTGTATCGTATTGTACACCCCTCATATTCCGCTTCATTGTGCAACCACCCTCAATCAACAACTACTACTATGTATACAGTATAGGTATCAACTTGTTCATTGCGACTCACATTCCTGCTTCGGTTACGCCAGGTTCCAACAGCATATACTGACTTTATGGATTTCTTCAGCAACATTCTTCTTCCCACCGCCCCTGTTCTGGTAGGACCTGCCTAGCTAGAGGCCTCCTATTCGTACAAGTGTATCTCCAGCTACGTTACCTACCTAACTGGTGGTCGATCTCCCGCTCTTACCAGCTCGAGACAATACGTCTTGTTCCCTCGGTGGCTCTTTTCGACATACCCCGTTGAAGAACACACCCCTATTGCATGAAGGAAGGCAAGGTACCTACCGACCTAGTACCTACCTGTATGTCATCAAATATTTACCTACCTACCTAGATATGTATGTACATACGAAGGGCGTGCACCCATGACTCAGCCGGCACGTGGATGCGAGAGGAGGAATACTACCTCATCTATCGAAACGAATGCATTTATCTGCGATCGATCCCCCTATGGCAGGCGGGAACGGGAACGGGAAACAAGGAGGGCAGGGCGCGGGTTAGACCGCTTTGCGCTTACTCTTACTTTACTACTCACATCTCTCTCCTTTTCCTTCATCTCATCTCACATCTCATCTCATATCTCATCATCTATACATACCCGGACTCATCAGATATACGTATGTCTCCCGCCATCATTGCCTACATATGGTGTAGGTTAGGTTAGGTAGGTTGACATATATACCCTTGTACGGTGAGCTTCATGAATACCCCCTTCCCTATTCCCTTCCTTGCACACACACACACCCCTGGTGCGATCCTGATTACCAAGGGTTCATCGGTCGCACAAGCTCAATTCTTGTTCAGCTATGTACGCTACATAGCTGCCTGCTCACTCACTCACCTACATGACTCAGGTATATGTGTACCCAACTTACACTCGTTCAATCTACTATTCTCCTCGCCGTAACACGTGTCCTGGTGAGACCAGACTCGGGAATAAACCCCCTAACACAAGCACACAGACACACATGGTACTTGTACAACAGCCTCTCCTTCCTACATAGAATCTACATACCTACCCAGGTCTATCGTACTTTACGATGTAGGTAGGTAGATAACAATAGGCAACTACCTACCTACCTAGTACCTATTTACACTTGAGGCTTTCTAGTACCGTAGGTGTGTAGTGTAGATATGGTGCATAACGTAGCGTAGCGTAGACGATTCTCGTTGATTTTGCCTACATACATACATACTTACCCTACCTACCTACATGTACTTATATGAGGGAGGTAGAGATACTTTGCCCACCGCTACACCTTTCCCCACTTAGCTTGCTTGTCTCCGCGGCTCTCTCTTACCGTTCACCTGATGTCTCTCACCTAAGCCTTATGTGCCTAACCTAGGTAGGCGATAGGCGTTAAAGCTGTCATAGAGCTCTGCTAGTAACTATACCTACCTGCTTACCTACTTACCAATAACCAATGACCCCCGCCGCTCTCCTCGCCCCCCCCCCCCCCCAATACTCAATGCTATTGTATTTCTGCAGAACGTCCGCGCATCCATAACTCCATGAATCTCCGTGCTACCTCACATAGCTACCTACCTACCTATATGCTGTGTAACCTTCCATCCATCCTCCCCTCCCCTCCCCTCCCCCCCTTTTACCCCCTCTACCCCATTCCCTCGTACCCTACTACCTACTACCCTACGTGCACCTCCTCCCCATTCCCTCGTACCCTACTACCTACTACCCTACGTGCACCTCCTCCCCAATCCCAAATCCCGATTTTCAAGATTTTATATTTTATTTTATTTTATCCAGGGAAATAATAGTTCTCGGAGAGAAGGTAAAAAAAGGGAATACCTACCTAGTTGGAAAAAGAAAAAGGTGTCAGAAGGGCGAGAAGAGAAAAAGAAACCCAAAAAAGGGGGGGGAGGGGGCAAGTCAGTTAGTTAGTTCCATTTTGTGTAACATACTACCTTAGGTATATATGACCACCCCCCTCAACACGTACTTATTGTTTATTTCCCCAAATTGTATATACGGGGGAGGGAGGTAGCACGTTGAAACATAAAATTTAATATATTTTCTCTTTATTAAGAGGGGAGACAGAATACCTACCTACCTATCTACCCTAGGTAGGTACACACATACAAGACGACATGGCCTTTTAAGGGGCGGGGTGCCAAAAAAGAAAAATGATATCCAACAAAAAAAGAATATATATATATATATTTAGCGGCAGCGTGCCGGGGGATCTCTTTATAGTAAGTAACACGAGCGGCGCCGTAAGACAAGTACCTAACCTTAGGTAAGTAGGAATCCATTTTTTGAAAACCTCCTTCTACCACCCCTTCCCCCCTTCCTTTTTTTATGCGTACCTAGAGATACATCTCACCACTTACCATCACCACCACTACCACTTACAGGATAAGTTATTTTTTCTGTTGGTGTTTGTGGATGAGGAAGTATTTCTTTTCTTGCCCTCCGTAAACCAAACCATCTAGATACAGTTCGGATATTGACAGTAATATGTTCATTCAGAAGTGAAGGGCGAGTGATTGTAAAGGAGGTAAAGGGGGCCAAAATCTTTTAAACAAACAACTTTCAGTGGTATCCTCCCAACCAGCCCAGACGCCATGCTTTTTTTGGTTCTCATCAAGAAGCCTCCTAAACCGTAACTTTTTTTTCGTAAACAATCGTATATGCATGACCTCCCAAGGAAAAAAGATGAGAAAGGAAACCAGAAAGACCCAAAAATTGGTTTTCCTAGGTAGGTAATGTAATGCAACACCTTTTACGCCGACCATTTAGAGAAGTCGAGGCTTTCTACTAGCGCATCTAATCCGTTAGCCGTCATGACTTCGGTATCTGTCGTCGCAGTAGATAGCATTGATGAGCGGTGAGAATTCTGTTCGCTCGAAGCGGTGAAGAAAGTGGCAACAGAAGATCGCCTGAGGCTGCTGAAGCTATCCCGAACCGTGTTACCCGACCTGGCTGCCTCCAACTGTGCAGCGCTACTAGTCAAAATAGGGGCATTATGACCTAGAGAAGTTCCTGGTGGCGAAGGCGTCGGCCCATGGGGCGTCACCTTTGGGCCGTACTTTTCACGAAGCCTCTTGATTTCCCTAAATCGATTGCGCCAAGCTGACACATGCTCACCACCCTCCCGATGAGCCCACACCAACGAAAACACTGATGCATTAAGTGCCAGAAGCCGGATGAAGTCGGGCAAGGCTTTCAGACTCACAATCTTGGTTTCGGAAGCGGGGGAAATCTCGGGGAAGCCAGGTTTACTCATGAGCCGTACTTTATAGAACGATCCTTCCACGTCTTTCGGCGTTCTCTGCCTAGTAGCAACGAACGAAGCACGTGATTCCGGAGTAATCACAATGTTGACGAAATTGAACTCGGATGGGAAGGTGTCAAATCTGAAAGGCAAGCCGGAATCATTAAAAATGACATTGACAAAATCGTTTCCAATGTGGCGCTTCTTCAAAGTACACAGCGGGTCATGGTCCAAGTTCGTTGGCATTTGCGTAGTGACGTGGAACACGAGTTCCGTCACCCGGTCCCTCCAACAGAATGTGTACTGTCCATCACTGTCATATTGCCGGTCTAAACCTTGGGTGTTGAATGTGGCACCATTGAGCTTGGTCAACGTGCCGAGGCCATTTAGAAATTCCACGTAGTCCCCGCTCCCAGTGACATTGGCTAGAATTTCAGATTCCTTCGTCTGGTTCTCTCCAATGTATATCACGCCCACCTTGTGGCCGTCCACCGTCGAATTGTGATCGAACATTCTGATAGCCCTGTCAACAGCATCATCGTCAGGTAAGGGGATGGGCCGTGAAAGATCGCTGCCTTGGGGCATTGAGGATAGTAGCTGCACCAGCAAATGATTTGGTAGAACACTATTTGGAGGTGCAGCATGTCCATCCCTTGCGTTCTCACTCGCGGGCCGCTGGTGGGCTGCAGGTGGTCGAAAGAGCTCACGGATTGTGTAGGAAGAAGTCCCAGACGGCTGTCTCTTCGTTATTTGAGCCCAGCCTGTCGTAACCGCTTGCTCAACTGTCACGATGCTATTCCCAATCAACCATCTCTTGGTAAGTATTTCCCCGAATCTATCAGCAGTGAATAATGGATCTGCCGCAGATTCATCCACATCAGCGTACGTGACTCTCTGCATGAAGTCCATCGTAAGATGTGCCTGCTCGTCTGAGACTTGAGATCCATCAACATCTGTAAACATGTTCTTCGCAATCCAGCCAACTTGATTCGCACGATCAGGAAGCTTCAGAGCCAGAAACCAGAATACGATGACGTGGTACGCCAGTGTGTAAACATATTGAGGTAGATCATCCAATGCGTTTGCGTTGAACTGGATCTCGCCTGCTGCTGCCGCTGAAGAATCGCTAATGGTACTAATCCTATACGTTTGTTTTCTTCCACGGACGTATTGTAAATATCGGAAAGAAATCCCGAAAACAATTCGATACTCGTCCTCTCGGAAGTTGGCGTACAAGGAAGGTAGTCTGCTTAAGCAAGCTAGAAACTCTAGAATATGCATAGCTACGTTTGGCTGGGTGATGATTTGCGCCATCCTTTGCAGTATTGTAACTAGAGCTTTGCTTGTAGAGGAGGGGAGTTCGTGACAGCAGATCGTAAGTGCATGTATGCAACACTTTGCACTCCGCTCCCACGTTGCTATACCATGCACAAACGTCCGAACAATCTCGTCCTCCTCTGCCTTTTGAAAGTATTGATGATAGCTGAGGATCATGGTTAGAATATGGAATAGGCAGATCGCAACATCTGCTTTGCGCAATCCGTGTGTGCTGGGAGGTTCCTGGATGTTATTCATTTTTATTTGATCGCAAATTGTTCGTCTCAAGTCTTGGATTTGTGGCACAGCATTTCTGAAAATGGCGTGGTTGCTCAGTTGTGAAGGTAAGTGGACCAGAATGAAGCTGTAGACCTCCCAGTCACAGCCTTGCCGTAGTAGGTTCAAAATTGTCTCAAGCCAGATTCCGGTCTGTAGGACTGTAGCTTGCACCATACCATCTTCTTCGATGCTATCATCGGAGGCGCCACAGTAGAGCACAGTGCTTGCAGCTTGAGATGGAGCCTCAGGTAAGGCGTCCGCATCAGAAGCCACCCACAGTAGTTGACTCGCGCTTGCGTTGTGCCTACCGCCGCTTGCTACCCTTAGCGAATGACTTCGGTCTAGCACCTGACCTTGTCCAAGAGAGACGCCGCGCGATGAGCGGGCGGATCCAGTAGTCTCACTTCTCGAAACTCTCCCAGGATACGACGCCTCTTCCGCCATCTTGCGCGCTACTGATTCTTCGGTTCGGTATAGAGAGGCAGCCAGATTACCCGTTTCGGTATGCGCAGTGACGAAAATACGATTGGCCCAATCGGCTCTTAATCGAAAGAGCAACTGCATCGCGGTAACTCGGGCGTCTGTCTCGCTATTAGGCGACTCGGCTATTGATACGAGAATGTAAAATAACCGTAGTGATTTCTCGGCGTCGTAGTTTAGAACACGCAGAAACATTTGTACATATCCTCTTACAACCACGTTGGTCGGAGTTTGGCTGAAATTCGGTTTAGGGCGTTGAAAAGCCGGAGGTGGCTCCGAAGCACGAGAATGCGAAGAATTAGGTGAACGTAACCGGCCATTCCCTATGATACCCCTGAGCGTATCGACAATGTAGCAAAAAAGAACGAAACTCGCCGTGCTAGCAACGGTGGCAGCAAACGATACAACCTCTTGCAACAACCCGATATCTGTCTCACCTACTACATTCGCTAACAGTCGCTCAACCAAGTCTGGTATGAAATTGGGCTCGAACTGATCGTTAATAAGCTCGATCATGTCATAAACCTCCGTGAAAGCTTGCAGAGCACGTATGCGAACATCGGTCGACCGTTTTCTGTCTGCTAGGAACGCATCCAAAACTAGGCTCAAGTTTGCTTCCCACAAAACATCCGACGGGGAACAACACCGGAATTTCTTGAAGTGCTCAAGAACTAGCATGGCTGCTGAGTCAGGAAGAGCGTGATGGATCTTAGTAAAAAAGATAATGCAATCCTGTCTTTGAATAAGCGTATTAGGTTGCTCCGGAAGCAAACTTTCCGGCTTCTGAGTACTAATGTCAGATGTATCTAGAAGGATACTCTCCGGTTTCTGGGCGGTATTGATGGGTTCATCTAGTAGTATGCTTTCGAGTCGACGTATTAGCCTTGTCAACTCTCGGGCAAGCATCCCCTCGGCGGAGTCCGTCTCTTCTGGGTCTAGGAGTGATTGGATAGAAATCTCAGCTTTTGAGAGGGTCGTGATAACAGCCTCGGAACAAACAGCCGCAACGTCAAATATTGGTGTCCAGTCTTCATCAATCAACATGTTATTAATATTTCCTTGGATATCGCAGAATAGGGAATTCGTCAATCGTAATATATCGAGATGTATTTTCCAAGCAGATGTAGCCTTGACTACGGTAGACAAGCCATCGACCAAAAGAGCATAAGGAACTGCGGGGTACCCCTTTTCGGAGCTCTTCGACACAAGTTTGTTAAGAACTGATAGAGCGCCCCTTACTTCTCGAACGATCTCCTTTTTCTTGTCTGCATTCGCTGGAAGGCTTGTCAGAACATCAAGAAGTAGCCTTACAGTAGTATGTCCGTTATGGGATCGGCATAAAATGCCAATTGTATGCCATGCGTCTCTCTGGAGACTGGGAACGAGACAGTGTATAGAGCATAGAACATGAACACAGCTCTTTAACTTGTCCGCAGGGATTGCCCCAAAGGTCACAATAGCATCCATAACGCCAATGCAAGCCTGTAGGTCGTCCTCCACGCTGGTGTTCATGCAAATTTGCAACAGTCTCTCGATTAGAACTTCGGCAGCTTCGTCATCGGCAACGTTAAAATTAAACTTGATCACGTCATTTGTGAAGCCGAACAGATCAGAGAAGTTTCTGTCTTCACCAGTAGCCAACGCCTTTCCCTTCAGCCGCGAACCTTGCTTTTTCGCAGCACCTCTTGCCGATCGCACTGCCTCAAAAGCTTCCACAAGCCACTTTGATAAAAGCGGGAAAACATCGTAATCAAATCCAGACAGATTGCGGCCGTGGTTCGTTAAATCAACTAGAGCGGCTAGTTGCAAGTGGAAATCGTCCGGGTTGGCATCGGCGGATATAGTTTGGAAGTACTCGTTGCGTTCGAGGTCTGTGGAAGAAGCATGTTTCACGCATTCTCTTAGGAGCTCCCAGCCGGCATGTCGAGTAATCCTGGAATTGGTAGGGTCTACCAAGTCTTTGGCTGCGTACCAGATGTCCAAGACGGGATTGAGAGGATAGTCTGCAACAGCAATACGCAACGTACTAGCCGCGGCAACTCGTTCGTTCATAGACCCATTCTTAAGTAAGTCGAAAGATTCGGTATGCTGTGGTGGTAAACCGCGGAGGATGGTCGGTGTAGCGTTTAGACGTTCGGCAATTTGCGCATTGATAGGGGCACCGGACGGTTGAGCGGGAGCGGGAGGGGATTTGGTTAACTTGGCGGCACCGGCGAGGCCCTTAAAGACGCTCGCCAGGCCGCCAATGTTCTTAGAATCCTGGGGCGACGGGGCATCATCTCCTGGTGATGGCGACATAGCTTCCGTCTGCCGTTCTTCACCGGCCTTCCGGCCCAGGATAACTATGCGACGAAGCATATTAGCTGCTGCCGAGTCATATCTGCTAGCTTGCAGAATATGTCTTATCCATAGTCTTTATATTATGGGATTCTGCTGAGATAAATGCAATACGAGATTCCAAAAGCAAGAAATCGTGAAATCGTGAAAAAATAATAGCGATAAGGGAAGATGACATACTACAGGTGTGGTAAAATTGTAAGCAGAGCAATCAAAAGATGTGTACTTACTAGCAAATGGGGTCTTGCATAAGGGTGGGAATCAAAGGAATAGAGTGATACAAATGGCCAAGACAAAAGTTGTAGTGAAGGTTGGCTGGCTGTATGGCTGTATGGCTGGCGGCCGAGGTATGTAGACGCGTGACACACTCTCTGTGTTCTTAGACCTAGGTTAGAGTAATACAGACTTAGTTCCTCACACCCTCTCTATTCTGCAACCACTACCATGTACCGTACAAGAGACGATGACGAAGGTGGTATAGACGGTGGTGGACACGAAGGATTGCTGTGAGCTCGATTTAGTTTTTCTTTGGATCGTGGAACGTGGTATGACATTTGGGAGACACAAAGCAACAAGCCCTTTTTGTTATTTTTTTTTTTTGTTTTTATCTTTTTTAATTGTTTCGGTGAGGTATTCAGGACATATGGAGATAAATTGATCTTTTTTTTTCTTTTTTTGGTCGCAAGCTTTGGGTAAAGAAGATTGGAGACTTCCAAGGTTGTTAGGGACTTTCGGGGACTAGAAATGGACTAGAAATGGATGGTGTTCACACAAAAAGATTTCTCCACAATGACCTTTTTGGTACTCTTGCAGCTTCCGCACCATCTCTTTCTCCGTTTTCGCCTATCATTATCCCTGCTTTTATGTTTAGTGTATATTTAGTGTTAGCTGTTGAGCTTATGCCTAATTAGTTGGCGCTCAGACTATGCAAGTTACAGGTGTACTAATTATCTCACCTTGCTGCCTTATGACGGTATCTGCCCAGGTCTTAGCTATCTGGTATCTGATAGAAGCGCATTGGTATCAGCCCCGCTATTCCCCTCCTTATGCAGGTGCAATACCTAGCAATACCTAGCAATATCTAGCAATACCTAGTACTAGCACGGCTACTACACTAGGTTAGGTAGCTCAAGCTTTAACGCACAGACCACCGTAGGTAGTCTTCTTTTGAATCTTGCCGTTGCCGCCGCGGGCAGCCTCAATTTTTTTTTAAAGAAAATTCATGCCACTCGGCTAGCGCGAAGACACACAGGTACGGTAGCACTAATACTATGTAAATACGTAGTTCCACAGAGGGGAACCCAGCACTTTCTAGGCAACATTGAGCCTCTGCTACAACTAACACAACTAAAAAAAAACACCTACAACTTAAGAACACAACTAAGAACCTCAACGACATTTTAACTAAGAAAAAAAACACTACAACGCATCGCGTCGAACCTTGACACCTACAACGCTCTACTCGTAAACCACCACACCATCCAGCCAGCCATCATGGCTTCAGATCTAAGCCAGATTGCCCAGCTGTTGGATGCGACCCTTGATCCGGTCAAGCACAAAAAAGGTATGTTAAGAGAGCTACTACTACTCACTACCCCACATTGTTGTAATACGTACATACACATGGTTTGTCAATATTCGCATCTTCTGCCACCACTATGGCGGGCATGATGACTACGAAGTCTAGAAAGGTTAAGGAGCATAGATAACTTAGGAAGCCTATGCTTTTATTGAAATCCAGACTAACTGAACTAATACAGCCGAGGCTGCGCTTAAGGCTGAAGAAAAAAAGCCACAATACTCGTTACAGTTATTGAAGATAGTTGCGACTGAAAGTCTCGAGCCAAAGACCCGTCTCTCTGGCGCGCTGTGCTTCAAGAACTTTATCCGACACAACTATGTAGTACGTTACCGCCCTCCAACGTCTCCCATACTTGTTATCTTAGAAGTGCAACGTTAATACTGGTATCTTATAGGACGAGGACGGAAAATACAAGCTTCCCATCGACGAAATTCAAACGATCAAGCAAGAGCTTATTGGGCTTATGATTGGGTGCCCTTCTACCATCCAGACACAGCTAGGAGAGGCTATCAGCATAATCGCCGACTCTGATTTCTGGGAACGATGGGACACCCTTGTACCCGACCTCGTATCGCGCTTTTCGCCTGATAATTTCAAGGTCAACAACGGTGTTTTGGAGGTTGCCCATTCCATCTTCGTGAGATGGCGACCCTTATACCGTTCAGATGGACTCTATACTGAGATCAACCACGTACTCAACATCTTCGCCGGGCCCTTCCTCAACCTTTTGAGTGTACGTTGATTCCCTAATAATAATTCATTTTCAATAGTTTTCAGACTAATACCGAGCAGGCTACGGACCAGCAGATTGATGTGCATGCCAATGACAAGGTCGCCTTAAAGGGCTACTTTGATACGATGAGCTTACTGATCAAGGTCTTCCACGATCTATCTTGTCAGGACATGCCACCACAATTCGAGTCGAACCTCGAACACATCTCAACACTCCTTCACAAGTACTTAACCTACGAGAACCCGCTGTTAGCAACCGACGACGACTCGGAAGCCGGAGTCATTGAGATAGTCAAGGCCGACATCTGTGAAGTCCTACAGCTCTACGTCAACAAGTTTGACGATGATTTTGGCCGTTACACTAACGTATTTGTTACGAGCGCGTGGAATCTGCTCTCTGCAATCGGCCCTGAAACCAAGTACGACAATCTTGTCAGCAAGGCGCTGCATTTTCTGACGGCAATCGCTGCTAATCCGAATCACGCAAAGGTGTTCAACGAGGAGGGCGTCTTGGGTCAAGTAGTAGAGAAGGTTGTGCTACCTAATGTGGCACTAAGAGAGTCCGATATCGAATTGTTTGAAGACGAGCCTATTGAATTCATCCGGCGTGATCTCGAGGGATCAGATACTGATTCTCGACGAAGAGCGGCGACTGATTTTCTAAGGGAACTCCAAGGTAAGTTCGAGCAGTTGGTCACTACCGTTGCGGGAAGATATATCAGCCACTACTTGGAGCAAGGAAAGACAAGCTGGAAAGACAAGGATACAGCAATCTCGTTGTTCCTTTCTATTGCAGCCAAAGGTGTTGTGACGGCGGCCCATGGTGTCAAGACCGTTAACCCGCTAGTCAACGTGGTCGAATTCTTCGAACAACATGTTGCAAATGACCTGATTCAGGATACGGGCATCGAGCCCATCTCCAAAGTCGACGCTATCAAATATCTGTATACATTCCGAAGTCAACTATCAAAGGACCAATGGCAAGCTGCATTCAAGCCCCTGATTCAGAACATGGGCTCGTCGGACTATGTTGTTTACACGTATGCAGCCATTTGCGTGGAGAGACTGTTATCCTTGGTCGATGAATCCGGTGTTCGTTTCTTTGGCAAATCCGATATTGAACCCTTTGCCAAAGATCTCCTCGATCACCTTTTCAAGTTGGTTGAGAAGGAGGGATCCCCAGCAAAGATGCAAGAAAATGAGTTCCTTATGCGCTGCATCATGCGAGTACTTATCGTAATGGGCACGGGCATTCTCAGCTACGCTGACATGGTTCTTGGCCATTTACTTAAAATCACGAGCATCATCAAAGTCAACCCCAGCAACCCACGCTTCTACTATTACCACTTTGAGGCCCTAGGTGCTGTTGTGAGGTATGTTCTCTTCCCGAGTCCTTTTTTATGTGAAAATTTAACTAAGTAAAACTATAGCTGCGGTTCACCCAACGGCTCATCGACGCTTGAAACCCTCCTATGGGAGCCTTTCAACCAAATAATCACTGAAGAAGTGAACGGTTAGTGTGATCTCCCAACGAGTAGCTATAACTTAGAGGCTAACACGTACTTTTCTAGAGTTCATACCATATGTGTTCCAACTTATCGCGAAACTTCTAGAACTCAACCCATATGAGGCACTTCCTACTCGCTATCAAGCACTGGTGGCCCCCTTGATGATGCCCACGCTTTGGGAGACAAGAGGCAATGTTCCAGCTCTCACAAGACTACTAGCTGCTATAATACCTAGAGCCTCTCAATCTATAGTGGCGGAAAATCAACTCCAACCAGTTCTAGGTATTTTCCAGACCCTGCTTAGCATCAAGAGGACGGAACAGAACGCATTTGACTTGCTAGAAACAATTGTTGTATCGATTGATAGGTATGTTCTAATGAAATTGTAACTGATGGAGGTTATGACTGACTCATTCAACAGGAACGCTCTTGAGCCTTACTTCAAGCAAATACTCGCCCTTCTCTTCACAAAGCTCCAAAATAACCCGCCAGACTCGTTCAAACTGCGATTCACACGGTTCTATCACCTCGTGTCAGCCAGGGTGGAGGCTGGTCTGGGAGCTGATTTCTTCGTCAGCCAAGTGGACTTAGTCCAAAATAATCTGTTCGTTCAGATTTACCTAACCCTTGTCCTGCCGGTTTCGGAACAGCTCGTCCGTCCAGTAGATCGCAAGCTAGCTGTTGTATCATTCGCCAAGTCAATGGGAGACAGCGCTGCTTTCGCCCAGCGTTACCAGAAGGGATGGCGTTTTACGTGTGAAGCAATGCTGAAGATGCTCATGAATCCACCCAAGGTAGCGGGTGGTATGGGCGATGATGTTGTCAACGAGGCGGATGTTGACGACATCGGCTTCGGCCTTGGATTCACCCCACTCAACACATGCAAGAAAACCATTCGTGACGAATACCCCCAGATTCAGGATGTGAAGCTTTGGGTACGGCAATACCTAACAGAGGCCAACGCTCGACATAACGGAGCAGTCGCCACTTACATGGACAGGCTCACAGATGAAGGGAGACAGGCCATGGCAATTTACGTCAGTTGAAAAGTAGGTGGTCCTCGGGATTAGGTAGACTAAAAGTTCACGGATAAGTAATTCAATTGATGGATGGCCAAGTGAGAAACGAGCGTCTCCAGGCCTTTTGGGCAAAAAGTGTTGAAGATTGTATTCTTACAAATCTTGCATATTGCCTGTCGGGTTTTCTCGACGACTGACATGGTTGAAGTGTGTGAATCAGACAACCACAGCTAGAAGATAGATGATAGATTCGCATTAACTAGTAAGTCATATCGCTCCATAAGGTACTTCTCTGCCTTAGAGAATGGATATCAATGCCGTTCTCATCGTTTAGGGGGTGAGGTGCGGGCGAATTGTTGATACACTTACCTACCTACCTACCTACCTAAGCACAGATTCGAATAAGATGTTTTAAGTTGTAGTTCGCTTAATCCACTTGGATTTACGTGCACTGTATTATACACTAAGAATTCACGAAGCTAACCTTACCGGAATATTTACCAACATACTCAATATACAAGTTTTTGGCGTTTATCATTCGGTGAGGGTAGATTTCTGATAGTAGTACCTCAAGGTATCTAGTAAATGATTATTCTAGGTTAACTACATTAGAACCATGTTGCCAATCAACTTAACCAAGTTACTTGGGCATAAGTTATAAAGGCCATTCAATACAGGCATAGCCAGAAGCTTCACAGATACATCAAAGTCACTTTCTCTTCATATTCATCTGTTAATTTCCAATTCGTAGAATCGGTCCGTACTGTATCGTCTAGTTGATCTTCACGTGAGTCGGGGACCCCGACTCGGGGTGGATCTCAGTCGATCATGGTAACTTTCCATTCCAGAGGAGATGTACTCTGTTTCTCCATTTCTATTACAAGTATGCATTCTCCTTCTAGCCTTCCATACGCCTCATGAACCTCAAACAGGTTTAGGCGACAGGTACTCTGCAGGACGGCAGTAGTTAAGATATACAGGTTCAAGATAGTAAGGAGCATGAAGTGATTACCACGTTTCCTGTATGTCTATACACCTAACTCCTATATAGGGGCCTAACCTGGAAAGATTGATTTCACTTTAGGGGATATGACTCACTAAGATGGTTTTCTCTTCTTTTAGGGGGGATTATTTGTTGGGTGCATGGGTAATCTAGAGTGAGTCTTTTAGCGATGGAGTTTCTTATGATATAAATTTGGACTCCTGTTTCTTTCCTGATATTCTCAGGGGTTACATATCATTGGATGCCATAAAACTACTGAGTGCCTAGGTTTGTTTGAATTACTTTGCCTATTATTTCTCCCACCCTAACCTGGTTGTTTCCTTTGCTGTTCCCGAACCTTTCAGGGGCTCTTATAGCTGTATATAGAAGCCTCTGGTTTATCAGTATTCTAGAATCACTTTGGGCGCAATACTCTCAGTTCTACCATCATGTGCTCCAGATTTCCATCCAGAAAATTGAGCTTATTGAGAAGTGAAAAGTTTGACAGTATCTGTTAGAATAAATAGGACTATGTGAACATATAACCTAGATAGATCTAGTCTAGGTACAGACACTCTTCGATACTAGCCTTTACTCTTCTACAGTGTCGGTGAGGACTAAATATCCAAATACCCATCTGTTTCAATTTCTTCTATAGCCACTATTACCTAGTATCTTAAATACCAGAAAGTTATACATAAAATAAGAACACCCATCAGATGCTGGCTCCTATTCCAGCTCCTCTCCTCCCTCATTTCTCCATTTATCTTCAGATACAACACCCAAACGTATCCCTATCCAAAATTATGAAACTCTGAGCGAATTCTACCGTTTTCCCCACTTTCCCTGTTCATCGCCAGGGAAACAAGGTACTTAACCCGGTCTCTGTCCTGGGGAAAAAAAGATCAAATCCGAAAAGTAACAATAAGAAAGCCTCATCTATTCTACCATAGATGAGAATGACGCTAAAAGGCCCTGAACATCCAAGCCGAACCAACGCTGCGGCTCGCGGCTCGCGGCCCGGCGGCGCTGCTCACGGTTTCTGTGATTGTTCCGCGAGGAATAAACGTGTGTGTGTTGCCGTGTAAATGCAGGTCCCTCATATACCCATCTTACGTCGCCCAATAATCACTACCAGCCTAATATCACCGCCCAGAAGATTTCCCGAGGAATCACAAACAGTTTGGGCTCAAACTTGACCGAGATGCTGACGCATCTAATAGGCAGGTAAACCTACCCAGCGTGAAGATTTTTCCCGCCGTGTTAACGATCGAGGTGTTAGTGGGATGGTGAACTGGAAAACTCGACCTTCCCGTCGCAATGCTTGGGTGGTACTGCTACATCCTTTGCCACAAGCCTTGCAGAAACCCCAGCAAAGCCATAGTTTGGCTGGTCTGTTCTGCTCTGCGTTGTCGTGACCACCAGATATGTACATGCCATCCAAGCCACCTGACTATGGGTGGTGGTGGTGCTCTCTAGGTATTGGTAGTCCGAAGACACCACAACTCCGCGTAAGGGGCTGGTCCCGGTGGAACGATAGAGGAGCTTAAGGAGCGGCCGAGCAAGATATCTGCTCTGCAAAGGGTGTGTGGGTTGGCATCGCTTTGAAAAGCACTAGGAGATTCGTTACGGCAGGCTTCTTCGAGAAGAGAAAGCCCAGTTGAATGTATTTAGCTATTATCTCTCTCTAGCCTACAACATGCAGCTTAGACCTGAGCAATCTCAAACTCATGACCGCGTTCATTTTCATCAACAGAGATGTAACCTACATATGATGAGTAACTAAGTGACTTGCACCGCGTTACCGTGTCGATATCAAAGCAGAAGACTGGATTGGTAAGCAAAGAAGGACTTTGTGGTGATGATTTAGAGCCAAGCGTGGTGATCAGCAGCAATAGTACACTTTTCAGCCCGTACCTATGTAGACCCTTATACCTATACCTACCTATCTAAGTAATTGCCAAGATGTATACACCACCTATCCCCCCCCAACCCCCAGCATCATCATCACCACCTAAAGCTACTAACTGCTTAGGTAAATGAACATCTAATATCGGATGACTAGCCACCTAAGCCCGTTAGCTCCACCATGTCCGAGATTTGCATACGAGTCAATCAACAACTAACTAACTCGCTGCCTACCCAACTAACTATTCGTTAAACTTGCCAAGTTATTTAAAATCTAACCCAAGTACCAAGACCCAAACACCCAGCCTCGTGCTTCTTAGTGTAGGCAGATTACAGCTGCTCAGGGATTAATTAGCTATGTGTGTATCTGGCCCTAACCTTCTGAAGCTAAGGGAAAAGGGTACAAGTACCTACATACGTACAAGTGTTGTAAATATAATTAGCTTAGCTTGTAATAAATCTATGCCATGATATACATTATCTACCAAGGTATGTACCATATGTAGTAACCACTGCATACATACCTCGGTTTCCGCCAATTGCTCGATTTAGCCCGATTTCCCAGTGCCAGCCAATCAGAAACGCCGTTGACACCTACTGTCGTATATAGAGCGAAGCTTGTGATAGGCAATTGACACTTCTACATACATAATAATAAGTATCCAGCTATAAAAGGAAAAAGGGGGGGGGGGAGAAAGGAGAAGGATGTCCGCTGGACTAGAACTAGCAGCGTCGTTTCAGATTCTTATATGCAGAATTAGCTTAGCCCTCCCATCCCATCCCATCCCCATTGAATGATTGCCCAAATGCCGATATCTACTACCCGGTCCTCGGTTATGTGTGTGCTAAAAAAATGCCATGTGGCTTTTAGTTAATTAGGGTGCATACGAAACAAGCTCCGATTCACACTACCAAAGCCACGGCGCCCGCTCGCGTTTGAAACTTAGAAAGGACTGTTAAGGCAAAACGTCGTGATAGATGCCTGATACAGTGATACTATAGTGAGAGCCTACTTACCTAGGTAAAGAACAAGAAACCGATGATAGTAGGCACCTATCCACATTCAATATACACCCCCGACTAGTAGCCTATAGGGAATGAAAACAGGAGAAAGGGGGGCGGCTCAGATAAAGCATATGAGGAAGGTGGCGGTGGAGATGAAGGGGTGGTGGTCTGCTGCACCTGTTTATGCTGATTATGGTGGCTGCTGCTACTAAGGCATAGGCAGTGATAAAGAAGATAGATGTCTAACCTACCTAGGTAACCTAGGCGTGTAATGTGAGGGGAGGGCTATAAAACGAGAGTAGGCGTTTGCAGGCAAAGTATAGGAGGTATACAGGTAACATCAGAAAAGGAACGCCATCGAACACAGACACAATTACAATCCAATATATAACATAAACAAGTCTATAGGTACATTAAATCAGTACAACCCTCATCCGTCATCCGTCATTGCTCATTCATCATTCATCATCCCCCCTTTCTCCCCCCTCCTGTCTACTCCGCCCCCTCTATCTTCCTCCCGCTCAGCCCATCGATGGTGGAACAAGATCCCTCATATCAGTATCAAATATAGATATATGAACCTTATATATATGCCACCATTATCCGTCTATCTGTCTGTATGCTAGCTCACATAACCGTGCAAAGGCAAGGGTCGCTGCCAGGCTTGTCGAAAGAGAGACCGATATCGTTACGGCGTGTCTGTTGCTGAATTCTGCCCTTCATGATTGCGATGTTTAAAATAGTAGCCTAGGTCCTAGGAATGGTGTATCGTAAGATAAAAAAAAGTTTTCGGTAATTGTTGTTTGAGTATTATATGTGTAGGTGTTTCTTTTCTGTTGATTTGTATATATCAGAACGATTTCAAGGTATTGAAGCAGCGGCCCTGACATTTTATAGTGTTCTACGAGTTCCCTACCAAGGTACATTTGCCTCCGCCCTTCCTTTGACCTGAACTGGAAAGACTTGTCCTTGTGGGCATTAGATAAGTCAACCTACCAGAATCCCTTTGTTAAGCTACTAAAAATAGGAGTCTAGTGCAGTTCATTCACCCTTATAAGTCATCTACATGAAGCCATAATTCGTTAAAGGGAATACGGTAAAAGCCGTTGGTTTGCATGATTGAGGCTCTACCAATGAGTCTTTCTGCTACCTAAATTTGCAACCTATTTAGCTGCAATGCTCAGTTTCCTTCCTTTGCCCCATTTCCCTTTCACCCAACTTTCGTTTTGCATGATCTCGTTAGCTCGTAACCATCCTGGTATGAAACTTAAGGCGCACTAGCTTATTTGAAGACCTTGCCGGAAGCGTGCTTGTACTCCTTGCCGTTGTCGACAACAGGCTTGTCCCATGTCCACATGGACTCGACATAAGCCTTGTCATCGGCGTTGGTGGGGTCCAGCTTAGTGAACTCGTAGCTCTCGTAGTCGGGAGCGACGTCAAAGACGGGAAGGTACTCGTCACCACGGATGACAAAGGCACCCTCGATGATCGAGTCGTTGTTCTCGCCGTACACAGAGGCACAGCCGAAGAGGTACTTGCGAGAGCCCTCGAGACGGGTGTTGAATCCACCAATCAAGTTGTTGGACATGAAAGTCAAAGTCAACTCGTCGTTGTACTTGTACTTGACCTTCCAGATGCTGAAGTCCTTGAAAGGAACGTTCTCCCAGAACCACTTCATAGAGTCAGCCTCATCGTGGTTCGAGTAGTAACGCTTCCAGTCGTCTAGGTAGAACTCCGTTGGCGGTAGGAGATCACAAGGGTGCTTGGGCTTAGGAGCCGGTGCATCCTCTTGCTCAGCAGCGGGCTTAGGAGCAGCAGCCTTGGGGGCCTTGGGGGCCTTGGCCTGCTCGGGCTTCTTGGGCGCGACGTTGGTCAACTTAGGAGTGTCGAGGAGCTCGAAAGGCTTGGCAACCTCGGTGTAGATGGGCTGGTTGTAGACAGTCTCGTACCATCGTGCGACGTTAGGGTGCTCAGAGCGCCACTTCTTGTCGAAGAAGAATTGGAAGCCGCGAGAGATGATGCTTGCGGCGAACAGATCAGCGAGGGTGATACGCTCGCCAACGAGGTAAGTGCTGTGGAGAAGGTGCTCTTCGATGACAGAGATGACCTTAGCGGCACCCTTGGCAGCATCCTCGACACCCTTCTTGTTGTAGGGGTCCCATCCGAGGAGAGGGCGGTACCAGGCACCGAGCTTGGGGAGAACCTCAGTGTTGAACAAAGACATCCACTTCAAGATAGAGGCGTAGCTATAAAGTGTTAGTGCATGTTTTGGGTTTCATAGTTTATTTTGGATAATATCTTACTCTTGCTTGGTCTTGCCGAGTAGGGTAGTCTTCTCGTTTTGGGATGTAACTGAGAATGGGATGTTAGCCAGATTCTCGCGTCATTTCATCATGGAGATGGTATAATGAGGATGATAAGTAGGTGAATTAATCAGAAAGTAGAACCAATATCAACAGAAATATTTCAGATAGGGATAACTGTTAGAAATGTCTAGGTCATCATGAAGACGCCCACTATCGGTGCGGGGGGAGGGATTGATGGCGATTATTTATCAGGTGTAGAAGGGGAATAAAACGTACTGTAAATGGCGATGGCCATGCACTCAGTAAGGACGTATCCATCGTTGCCGACGAAGACGGGAACCTTGCTGAGAGGGTTCACCTTGAGGAACTCGGGAGTTGGGTTGGTGGTGTCGACTTCGACAACTTCCAAGTTCAACCCATTGGCCTTCGCAACCGCGAGGATCGCGGTGGTGCGGGGGTTGAGCTACGCGAAGATTCCAGGTTAGTTTTTTTTTATCAGAAAAAGTAAAAAGAGACAATTAAGGATGAAGTTGCGATGCTCACCTCCTTAGTATAGATCTTTCCGAAAGACGCCATGGTTGCTTAAGAATCTGGTGTTGATCGGTTTGGAGATGGAAGGAAGAGAAGAGGAGTGCTTTAAGATTGACTCACCAAAATTTTCTTTTGTCTTTTTTTTTTTTCCTACCTCACTAAAGAGGAGGCGGGGCAGTTCACGCTAGTACTATGGCTTAATTGAATTTTCAACCTTAGGCATTATTGACCCCTCCCCACTGGGCATGCTGCACCGCACCTGATCGAACTTGAAAGATCCACCTCTTTTTGAAGCTCGGCGAACGGAATATATAATCTACCGGCCAATTAAAATCAATTAAATCAAAATTCGAAGCTCATTGATGGGAAAGAGACCTTAGCTAATTGATGTCGGCGAAAGTTTCAAAAAGTGCCTCCGCGCCAAAAAATCCAAAAAGTACCTCTATTTCGCCTATATATTTCGCCTATCACCAAACCACCGAGCTCGATCAACCCAATTGGTACGGCGAATTGATTAACGGTATTCGGACACAAGGTCATGACGAAGATACGATAGATAAAAATGTCCACTCTAAGAAATAGCTTCCGCTGTCTTAGAGATCTCCGGGCTACCGCGACCCGACCATCGCGGTCCTCCGCATCATCATCCTTAACCGCCTCGACGAAACCCAACACACGCCGCACATTCGCAACCACCGTTCGTCGAGATGACTTCCGTCGACTAGAGCAGGCCGCGGAGGAAAACTCCATGGAGACAACTCCCGAAGAGGCTACTGTCAAGTTCCCTTACCTGCGTCCTATGCCCGCTTCGCCGTCCTATTTCTCGCGGCATATAGAATTCAACGACAGCTTCGTTTTAGTCCAGGACCTTACGCGGAAATACGGACGACTCCCCACAATCCCACCAAATCTGGCGGAGCGTGTGGCGTGGAAGACGAAGGAGCAGTATCGATTGGCGATCGGTGAGGCCGTCAAGGCGAGAGACTACGCAGCCTGTATCGGGCTGGTCAAGAGGTTAAACCAGATTCACCCTGACATCATGCCAGATGAGGTCAAGGAAGGTATTCGGCCATTCAAGCGGGATATCAACATCTACCTCAACACCCCGAAACCCATCCCGGTCGATCGGTTTGGCAGGTCGCATGGTGTAGGCAGGCGGAAATCCTCTACGGCTCGGGCCTGGCTTGTGGAAGGGACAGGGGAGGTTCTCATCAACGGAAAGACCATCAATGACGCATTTGGAAGAGTCCACGACCGAGAAAGTGCGCTCTGGGGGCTGAAAACAATGGAGCGAATGGACAAATACAACGTCTGGGCCCTGGTGGAGGGTGGGGGGACTACTGGACAAGCCGAAGCTCTTGCCATGGCTATTGCCAAGGCATTGGCTGTCCATGAGCCGGCCTTGAAGACACCCCTGAGAAAGGGTAAGTTAAAGCAGCGTCTACTAATGCTTATTCGGTATTTTGCTAATCTGGTTTGGTTTTAAAGCTGGTTGCCTCACTCGCGATGCTCGAAAGGTTGAAAGGAAGAAGCCCGGCCACGTCAAAGCAAGGAAAATGCCCGCATGGGTCAAGAGATAGAACAGCCTCGACGTCGAAGTTTCCAAGGGGACTGGTGATTCGTTGCTCCACGTTCTTCGGAGAGGCGAACATCGTCAGCCTTATTTGCAGGGGTTCTGGTCTGGCTCGGTCTACCGCACTGTTCGCGCAACGGGCCGTATGTATAAAGGTCATGTATCATTATGTACCCACTTCATAATCCGGAATGCACTCAAGATGATGTTCATGGTGACGCCGATATCGATCCTGCTCAAGATGCTTTCCAGTTAGACAGCCAGCCAGCCAGCCAGCCAACCAGCCATGGCGGCTTGTTAAGTTGGGTTGTCTCCAAAATGTGAGTAATCTTAGAGAGCGATGGGACATTTTCCGTGTGACACACCTCAGTTCAGCTGCCCAATGCAGGGCCTTGAAATTCTTTGCCACCGGTTCTTTGTCCACCTATACCTGCCTACCTAGGTGTGTATATTTGATTGGGGGCCCTGGCCACAAATCAGCATGCAGAGCCCTGCCAAGTACGAGCTCTCCTAAGATCTGGCTTGCCAACCAATTAGAATAAATTAATACAGATTAGGTCGGGCTCGGATCTATGAACCGGGTACCCGGATTGTCTTTGTATCATGTGTGTGACACGCGGCTATAATATACACAAGACTCAGGTCGGTCAGTCAAGTCGCATGATACAAAAGCAGTACAGACCGCCGCAAATGCCGTGTTTATGCAACCCGAACCCACACTACCAAGGCCAGTTTCATTCAATCAATACGACAAGACATACCAGGCAGGTAAGGTTAATAATAAATGGAAACAACTTAGCCTTGAAACAACTCGGGCATGAATTGAGGTGAAGACTTTCCCAGTAATATGTATTGTTGGTACTAGGTAGATAGATACCTAGGTTCATATCTTGGTTGAATAGGGGGAAGCACTAGAAAGCACACGATTAAGACAAGTCAGACAGATGAGCACGGACATACATATTATCCATGGATGGATGTATGGACCTAGTTACCTGGTGTGGCTAACTACCACACCAGGTAGATGACGCTTCGTGGGAAAAAAGCAAATAAATGAAGTCATATGCCGAATTTAAACTAGCTTCGAAACAACGGTAGCCGTAGAATATTTCTAGAAGAAGTAATAACTACATGGCTATTTAAGATGGCATTTGTAGATACGGCATGTATCCGTATGGCGCGTAGAAGTAGCCCCAGCTGACCAGCCCACCTACAGTTTAGAGAGTGTATGTATTAGTTATGTATTAGTTAGTTATTCGCTAACTGAATTGGCGGAGACATGTATAAGAAAGACGTTAATATTATATTTGATGTCCAGGTATGTTTCTTGATGCCTTTATTTGTGCTTTTATTTGTGCTTCCGTCAACGACGAGGTTCGGTTTTCCAATCAGAATAGAGTACTTACCGACCTACCTACCCACTATGGAGGCGTGGAGCGCAGATGCCCAAGACATTGATTGATAAAAAAAGAATATTGATGCGATCCTTTAGGGGCATTCGTCAATCATTGACTGACTCGGAAGTATGTAACCAGACAAGCGAACTGACTAGCAATCGTTGTGAGCTAAGTAAATTGAAATTCGACCCAATGTGAGTTCTGAATCATATCACGACCTACCTAAATTCTGGCTCCCGAACTTGGAACCACATAAATACGAGAATTGATGTTATGCTTCCAGAGGATTTGGTGGAATGGGTGCAAGCCTCATTCTCCTTCCCAGATGCGCACAGATGAGGCTGAGATTGACCAAGCAGACAACAGCCAATAACTACCTAACCTAGTTGGTAACGCGCGGATCCTTCCTTTTCGGATTCTTTTTTACAGGTACGCGTTAATAGTTTCGCGTAATTTAGGCTTTGGACACTTTATTGCATCCGGTACGAAGATAGTTACCGCAAGCCCGAATCAACCTAGCCAAGTCAGCATTGAAGTTCAATGTTACCTATGTATCAGAGGTACCTTGCCCAATCTGTTGATACTACGCCGGAGGAAGTCACAAAAACATGAAGGTCAGGCTGGGGAAAACTAGCATAGCATAACATACTATAACATACTATACTATATATATAATAATAGATAGTATGTTATAGACTTATAGTAATATGATGCCAACCCAGCTAGTATAGATAACATCTCAGAATAAAAAGCTTCACGTGTGTTGCCGGAGTTTAAAGGGGATGGGGGAGTTGAAGGTACATATGCACATGTAACTAACCTGGTATGTGCATGCCATGTGTACATAGGTTCATCGGATCCAGAGTCGTTGCATAGGTACACTGGAGCTGCCCCGTGGAGCTACATACATTACCTAGACAACGCTTCCAATGTTGCTGCTTCAATGTTAAAAGTCAGCACTTCTTTAAGAACGTTGAGACGTACATACATATACTATGTAGTACGTATGTAGTCAAGAGACCGTGGCCAGTAACAAGTATGACGATTCAACCGACTCAACAGCTAGGGAGGTAGAACCAGGGAAACCAAGCTTGTGTGGGTCTTGTGAGAGGTCCAATTTCTACCAGAGCACTTCTCGAATCTCGGGGACCTGCACTAGTCATGATAGCCCGTAAAAATGGGGTGATTTCAAGTAACGAAGAACGCCAACCTGCAACCTAGACTCGAAAGACAGTAGGTAGACAGTACTGAGTAGGACCAATAGGTAGGTAGGTACTAGGTACTACTAGGTAGGCAGGCAGAGTATTATACAAGCAGGGATTATTTACGTACCTTTGTCTAGGTAAGTCCATCATCTGCGTCAAATTATTACGTGCGGGGGATTTTCATTGACTGGTAAATATCCCGTGCCTATTATTCATTATAGTGATACGCCGGACCAAACATAGGTCCCGGTATTGAATGTTGATATCTTGAACATGACCTTGGAAGTATGTACGAATATGCAGATACATACATGCAGGTGTACTGCACTGTATTGTATGGTATTGTACAATACTGTACTGTAGGCAAATATACTAGAACGAACGATCAGCCCTTGCTAAAGGGATTAAAACTGAGATTGCCAAGCATGTGAGCATACGCTGCATACCTACTATGCTGAACACCCCCCACAACAGTGGTCGTCTGCAAGCGGCTGTCGAGATTTTGATGTGTTGGTCCTGATGGCACCATATGTAACCAAGGTGTAAATAGGGTGCCATTCAAGTACCGTGTTTGGTCGGTATTGAGTGTAGAAAATAGATCTGGGAATTGTTCGAGAGTGGGTGTGGGCTGGTTGATGCAACACCCCGGCTGGCTCCGGGACAATGCCAGACAGACCCTGGTCATTTCTTTGACGACATCTCAACGCCTTGCGATAGACCCTAGCAACGCCTTGTCTCCAGCATGGTTCAAGGATCTTATTTAGACGACCAAACACCCGCCATTTCTGATTAGAAACCTACTTGCGGCCTAACGGGTACCCCGAACGGCAGTATCTCATCCTCAGTAAGGAGGAATACATGTACTCCAGAACGATGTACCTAGACTCGACAGATGGAATCAATTTTGTCTGGGCCTTGAATTGGCAAATGACAAATGCCAAATACCAATTGTTCGATACCTAAACCTGCTGAGACGCTCAGATCGTGCCATGAGGACAATTGCCAAACCGTCAAACCTAGCAAATGATTGGGCATCAATTGGTTTGCTGGACTGCAACGATGCCATACCATACTGTATCATAAGGAGGTAAGATGAAGAAGTCTACATTGCTTGCCTACCCAGGTTTGTATGTATTCTTCAATGGAGAACCTGCTCGAGCTAACTGTGTAGTCTCGCCCTTCTTCTATTCCAATTGACCAATAATCTTTGCTATCATGGCACAACCCAGAAAATTCTTCGTTTCGGCTTCTTGGTCTGTTTCGGTGTAAGATCCGACAAACGTCTGCCGGCTTTCTTTCCCCGTATCGAATCAGCTTCCTTTATGAGCTTAAGATGACTGACTGTCACTGACAGCAATTGACCTGCTCGGCAGTACTCCAGCTAAGTAGCCACTAAGTTAGATCGTCAAATAAGCGCGTAGAGGATACTAATAATGTAATGAACCAATATCAAAATTGCTGTGCCTACAAATAAGCAAGAGCTCAGAAATAGTTCATCAATGAAAACGAATGTATTAGGGTACATAGGTAAACTTGCAAGATAAAGCAATTTTTAGCCTCAAGTGACTTTTGTCTCAAAGAGGTAAAATAGAGGTTTAATATCATAATCAACTTCAGCTCTAAACTACATGAAATGTCTTGTATAATGTATTGTATTTGTACTATTTGAAAGATTGCAGGCAGGTACATATGTACTACATAGCATGTAAGATTCAAGGTTCAAGAAAGAAAGAACATTGAAGAGAGGTACATCCAATGCCTTCCTAATGTATGTAGGTAAAACCCAGGTCGATATCATCAGGGTTTAGGACTATACCGTGTCTTCCTCATGATTGGGGGCCGAACGATTATGGATCGTGCTGTCTGTAAACTTTAATGTTACCATTTTGCAAGTTTGGTACGGGTACCTCAGTATCTACATACATTGTCATACAACCTTGAATGATTGATCCCAACGCCATACATAGTATTACATAAGGTGCCTTACCTATGTATGTGATGTGTCAAATCTCGAAATCTACGGTCACTACCTGCCTCCCACTTACCTAATAGGAAGTCGGTCTGCGTGTACCTCTGGCTTTTCATTCTACATCCATGGATCCCATGTAGAACATTTGATTTTGAGTTTTTACTAAAGGTTAAGCTCCTTATCCCCGCTCCATCGTCATTTCCAAAGTGAAGGGACTCAAGTCACTCGGCAATGTATGTAGGTACCGTTCACTTATTATTTTTGAACTGTTGAGATTATGTAGACACCTACACCTACATGTAGTAGGCCTAACATGTAGGAGTCGGACACACAACTAAGCATGATTACTTATTCACAGGCAGCCTTGAATTTTCATGACTTTCTCCAAAGATGACCGATCGATGCAGAATACAAATTATCTCTCAATCAGCATCAGCCACGCGACTAGAGTTCAGCACATGAAATACAAAAAAAAATAAAAAAAAAAGCAAAACGTCGCCGTGTGTTACCCATGTCTTTTACCCACATCCTTTTTTTTTCGGTTGAGGCAACGTTGGAACCTAAGTGATATCAAGTTTTTTATTTCGTATTTTCTTCTTCTCTCTTCGCTTCTTCTTCAACATGAGCCACTTGTTACGACTCCCTCTCGGAAGACTCATACGTAGTAGCTTATGGCTTGTCTTATGATCTATCGCCCCCATGATAGTAAGTAACCCAGGCTAATTAATGTCTTGTTAGTCCCCAAGCTCAACGACACGAGATGCAGCACAATCACAATAGTACAAGCGACTAAGGACAAAAGATCTGACGGTCATTTTCTGATAGGCCGATCTGCACCAGGAACATGCGTTGTGACCAGTGACACCCTTTGAGTTAAAATACTCTAAGGTCAGCTACCTACTTACTGCCTATTTACTGCCTACATATGTATGTATTGTACGTACTAGGTTAACTAGGTAAGTAGGTAGGTCAGGTGAGGACTTGAAGTAGGTAAGGCCTTCAATGTTTCTTGAGGCTGGAAAGGTTTGTCTTATATGCCCCTGACCAATATACCCAATATACTGTACCTACCCAATATACTTATCCCGTACCACCCAATAAGTCTATCTACTTG
The DNA here is from genome assembly GCF_022984875.1 of Hypoxylon fragiforme. NCBI lineage: Eukaryota > Fungi > Ascomycota > Sordariomycetes > Xylariales > Hypoxylaceae > Hypoxylon > Hypoxylon fragiforme. The sequence goes on from NW_026054760.1 coordinate 926,751, forward strand.
GTTTACTACCTACCTACTACCTAGTCTATTCTCCGAGCTCTACATTTTCTTCACCCTCTCACTAAAGTATCCATCTGGTATCCATTCATCTGGAGACTAGAGACCATCATAGTACATACACACTTTTTCAGTCTGAACAGATTAGATCAATCATCGTCCCAATGTCTCGTAGGAACACACCCGAGGGGTATCAGTAGGGTTATTCCATTGAGACCCGCTCCCTATTACCTGTGCGCATTGCGCAGATCTTGTTCACCCTGTCGCAAAACAAGCCCTGCGCCTGCCCTGTCTGCCCTGTCTAGCAAGCCCCAGCTACTTTCCGCACGGCGCATGTTAAGGCGTTGGTGTCGTTAATGTGTTTTGGGGATTTCTTTAAAGCTCAAGTGCTCCTTTCTGTTCCATTTTCATTGGCAGCCCGTCGCTTAGTCTCGTGTGTTTTTCATGTATTGTATTTGTATTTGTATTTGCATTACCCACAGCTCTGATGGGGTGCATGCAAATAAGGGATCGAAACCTTCCATTCATTCTACTTATCTCGCTCTAGAGTCTAATTGAGGCTCCACTCCCACCTGCTTGCCGACCTTAATACACACCAGACAAGCCTACCAGGCAAGCCTACCTAGCAGCCTAGGTTAGGTACATAACTTCTCGACATCTCACCGAATAATATATCCAGATGTCATGAGAAAGGTATTTATTCTTTTCTGTTCTAAAATCTTGTTGTCCACTACTTAGGTAGTTAAGAAGAAGAAGAAAAGAACAAGAAAGGAAGAAAAGGAAAGAAGCAAAAGAAGAAAAAAAGGAAGAGGAGGAAAAAAGAAAAAGAAAAAGAAAAAGAAGAAATCCCCGGGTTGCTTAAAATCCTCCGATGTCAACAACTCTATTCCCACTTCCACTCACACACACGACGTTACCTTAGGTACATACATCGAAGTCCCTTTTCATTAGGCGTTTCTACTATTACATACATTTCATTTATATACTTGAAAACAACTCACGGCCTCTTCTCTCTTCACCCTTCTACCAAATCAAATCAAATCAAATCAAATCAAATCCCAGGTCAGACTCAACTCTTTTTCTTACTCTTGTCCTAATAGATTACCTACTCAAATATTGTGTGATCGCCGCTTGAAAGGGGCAGGCTAACTAGGACGATTAATCACGTCTAGACGCAATATTTTCAGAAATTCGAAGCATTGGGTCTCTGTACCTAGTGCGGCTTGCTATTCAATTGGGGTTGGCAAGGTCATTACCTGTTGATTTAGCAGTTAGTCGCAAGAAGTGCTGGGATTTCCCCAGTACATGTAGTGAGAACCGTTGACAAGTCAAAATACGCCGTCTAACCTACTCGGGATTTTTGTGGACAAACCCATCCCATAATCCTACATACTATTATAGTAGTAGGTATCTAAGGACGAAGTCAAACTTCTGGGGCTCCCCAGAGGCATCGTCATCCCTACACCTCATATACTGAGGGACTGACTTGGGGGCCACCTGGCATGTGGTTGGCGGTGTTTGCACCCAGAAAAGACTTTTCAGTTATTTAAACCTTCGGCATCTCATACGCTGGCGGCATTCTCAAGCAAGCTTTGGATTTCACCCAACCACATAACGCATCGCACCGAGACGCGTCTTCAAGAAAACGCCTACCTGATACCATATATACCGCCAACCCACTAGTTCCTCCTCCCGCCAGGATTTTCATCCGAAAAAAAAAACAAAAGAAAGCGTCTTATCCCAGGGCATCCTTTCTTCCCATCCTTGCCGGACGCGCTCTGTCTTGTGTTAAAGAACTTCTAAACCAGAATTTCATCCGACCTCGCATTATCCAACAAGTACCGGAGCCAACTCTTCTAGGTCGACTTCTATTTTATAGTGTTTATTTCGCGACCACTATTACACGTTCCACTTGCACGCGGTGAAGTGCTCAGACGATCTTGACGGGCCGGTTTGTGGCACGGCCTAAACGACACAAGGTGGCCCCCCCTTTACTTCGACGCCAGCTCCGTTGCCGGGGGCGCATCGGGTAGAACTCGTCTTTCTTTCAGCCTTTTTTTTTCAACTCGTAAACCCGTGGCATGGATGATCACGGACGGCGGAGGAGGCCGAACGAACCGCCCGTCAACAACCCTTCCACATCCAGATACCCAGTTCACGATCCCAATGCACAGGGAAGGTCGTACGGCGCAAGCGGGTCCGATAGGTTCCGGCCCACGCCCATCAACACATCACCAACAGCAGCTCGAGGTATAGGGGGTACGGCTGCTTACAGTGGATATTATCAGGAGCCGGCCGCAGCTTTCTCCACTGCCATGCAGCAAAATACAATGCCATACCAGTCTGAATACGGGCAGGATACTCGGCAGACACAGGCCTTTAGTACGTATAATAATACACCCATGATGTACAACGTGCCGCAAGCGAGCGCGCAAAGTGCCGTCTACGATACGAGTCAGCAATTCCCGTCTCGGCAACCTGCAGCGCTGCAGATGATGCAAACGGATGTAGCCACCCCCTATTTCCCGAGCGAACCGACAAACGCGGCTGCAGCATCTACTCTACAGTCACACGCGGGCTCCTCGAGTGCGTCGACAGTATATCAACAGAGCCCAGCTATTCAACAGCGTACAATGCTCCAGAATTACTCGGGAGGGTTGGCGCCCATGAGCAGCATGGCACAAACAAGCACGCCGGAGCAACAGGCTATGGAGGAACAAGACTACGCGCAAACTACGGAGATGGGCGAAGCCTATGAACAATACCAGACAGCCTTGAGGGAGGTATTTTCCAATATTCGAAATGGTGTGTTGCAAGCCGCAAGCGACTCGCTTCTAAACATTTCCGAGTGGTTATTATCGAAAGTCGTGGAACTGGGTAAGTCGTCTTTCCTCTCATTATCCGGTAACTTTCGTGACGTTTAACTGTTGAAGGCCTCTCAGCGGACGATGAGAATCTCTACAGGGACCGCATCAGAATGTGGCAAGACTTCAACCACGCGTGGCTCTCCCTATTTCAAAAGCAAAAGGATATGATGGAATCAGGCGTGCCCTTACAGCGAGGCCAAACCTTGATCAGCGAGGACGGTCTGAGAAAAATGGGAAAAGAAATAGTCAGACTTTGCGATGGAATCGACCGACACGGTCTGGTTGACTATGAATATGGTGTCTGGGAAGAACCTATCATTGCCAGTACGGTTGTCCCATATAACAGTTCTATACCACGCCCCGCCTCTTGCTGACTTTATATGCTAGTTATCGAGGCGTGTCTAGATCTCTACGAGAACGAGGACGAGGCTGAGCCTGCCGCTTCCTCTGCGGCGAATCCCCCCGGGGCAGGCCATCGCGGTCATCGTACTTCCCGCTAAGGGCTAACAAGCAAGGCCGTTTACCAAACAGAATGCGTCATACCATTCAGTGTCGATGTATTGTGATTTGAGACGTGGGATCCTCTCACGGCTTTCAACAGATGATGATTATTCACCTATAACTTTATGGTTGTGATCTCCACAGCCCTTCGTGGATATTGCGAGAAGATCATCAGGCCACGGTTCGATTTAATATGGATGGTAAACAACAAGGGGGTCCTGGAGTTAGGAGGTTCACGAGGCAGCATTCGGAGGTGTATATTTGGGCTGTGTTTACTTGAGGCAGCCAATTTGCGTGGTTATGGGATCACTTTTCCGTTGCAGTTTGGCCGTATCTATCCAGTCAAGCTCCAGCTAAAGTCTGGAATTCGACAGGGCTGGAAGGGGGCGGGATGGCACGACTAGGGCGAGTGGTACACATGACAATGACGGATGGATGGCATATCAAGACACGAATATGACGGGAAAGGGTAAGGACATGGTTTCTCGGGAGAGGAGATGTATGGCTGTACGATGATATTTGCAGATACCCTTGGCGGTCGGCGGGAAGGAAGGAATAGGCAAAAAGGAAGGTTATAGAGAAGAAAGGTATTCACTGCTCCCACGAGCTTGTGCAATTAGTTTCGTTGATACACATTACTCACTGTACATAATTTGGTGCATACCAGCGGTACCTGCTACGTATGTGGTAGGTATCTGCCTAGTACAAATCCAGTCACGATAATGCCTAGGTGGATGGATGGATACTGGAGCTGGAGTTGCGTGGAGAAATCCATGTGCATATATGTATGTACGATTACCTCAACAACATTGTATACTACTTTATACCTACTAACTATAGGTATCTGGGTAATGAATGTAGTATATGTTGGCAATTCTATTATACCCCCACCCCCACATGACGATCCCTCTTAAGCCTCTTTTTTATTTTGTTCCTACCACTAACTACCTAGTACTTTCATAGTATAGAACGGACAATTCACTCCAGCTTCGATACCACCCTACTAGGCGGTTTCGTTACATACGGACCTCTTTTTTCCTAGAAAGACACGAGTTAACTGGGGAACCAAAAGATGGAAATAATTGGAAAAGAAGAAGAAAAGGAAGAAAAGGAAGAAAAAAGAAAGGTCCAATCCGAGTAAAGGTTAGATAATCCACCCCTTCCCACACCCCTCTAAGAATTACCATTTGCGGCCAGGAGTCGATATTGATTGGCCGGTCGCAAAAAGAATAGGAAAAAAAGGGCACTGATGCAAGTCGATCTTTCGGAAGTTTTCCGAATCAACTGGATTTGTGTTTCTGACAAAGCCCAGACAGGTGACGGAAGATCATCTACCTAGCTGCGATCTTCCTTGTGTGTTTTTATTCTGGTACCATGTAGGCACTCATGGATAGGTACCTACCTACAATGATCCTACATTCATACATGCCTACAACCCAGGCCTGTTAGGTCCTAGGTATAGCATAGATAGATATGATCGGACCCGACGCCTTGGAAGGATAGGCAGTTTTCCATCTTTCTTTTCCACACACACACACACACACACACAATCCCTCCCCCCCTGTTCGTCAGCTTGGTTTGATAGATGCACCGTGCCTATAATTGGCGCTCTCCAATCAATGCAACCACCCCATCATGGAAACGAAACTTGAACTGATCCAGGGGTATCACGGGCACAAAGCAAAGCAAACATGGGGAAAAGGGTGTTAGTTTGGGAGAAAAGGAAAAAAAAACAAGGGACGTTGTAATTGCGAAAGCTTCAACTTTGTAACCTGTCATCCTTTTTTTACTGTTTGATAGACTCGCACCCTTTTCTACTTCAGACAGGGAAAAGGATCTGCGTTGCGCCTTTTCGTTTTTAAGCGAACAGGGGGTATGAGATATGATGGACGAATGGTTAGAGCATGATTAAAAGAACATTCGCGTATTAACTAGGCATTTTATTTATTTTATCTTTTATTCTTTTGCAATAGTTAGTCAACAAGTGTATATATTTTTGGACTCTTCTTTTTTTTTATCAATCTCTTGTGCCACCCCCTTCTTAATCACGTAACACCGGCACATAGGTCACGAACGGGTCCCTTCCTTTTCCACCCTTAGTGTTGTTTGCCGCTGAACTTGCTTAAACTCCTCTGAAACAATTTCAGCAAACAAGGTGCTTGTTTATTGCTCAATCTGAAGACATCGATTGAAGAGAGGGCCAAGAGGGGGGAGGGGTGTGTGGGTAAAAGGGAGGGTGATGGTTCACTAGAGCCTTGAAGAGAGGCTAGAAAGAAGGGGGGCTTACATCCATATGATATATTTGTACGACTCTTCACGATCCCAGTTCGTGTCTCATCAACCGACATGAACCTGTATCTCATCGCAAACCGTACCCAGGTAGTTGGGCCCGACATCGCCGAGGGGCGCTAAGAACACAAATCCAAGTCCTTTCTAGGTAGAAAAAAGATGGAAGGAAAGAAAAAGTGAAGGTCAAACACCATCCCATGTAGGGCTGGGTTGCTACACAATCAAGTGTCACCCTGTTCCGAACTATTGGATTATAGAGGGAAGAGAGAAAGAAAAAAGGAGGCTGAGAAACTGTGACGTCGCATCCAGCAAAACATGTTCGCGAAGAGCTGAACTGAACTTGAACTCGTAATGACTCGATCCTACTTACTACATACTACATTCTATATACTTACAAAAAGTACCTGAATACATACACCTACGTACTACATATACTACACTTTATGTACAGTGGTAAATAAGCCATCTATCTATCTCCCATGTCGAAACGACCCTTCATTAGAAAAGAAAACACATCCCAGTCATGCAGCTTCCCGCGTCGATCCCCTTTCCCCCCTTCTCTCGCCGGAAGCGTGAGCCGTAACGGCGAGCAAGCATTGGGCTTGGTACCTACATATGATACTATCTAGCGGCTTGAACCTTAGCTGCTGAATCTATGTAGGTACCTACATAATCTGCACGATCTAAAAGCAGGAGCGTTATTACCTAGTGCTGCTGCTGCTGCTGCTGCTACATTTACGGCATTTTTGAAGAAGCCACCAGTTAATGCACCACGGCACGGTTCCGTGCCGTTCATGCAGAAATCTGCTCATGGCTACCTCGACGCAGATTCGAGGCGTTAGCCCAAGGCCGAGAAGACGTCTTTACTATCTAGGTATGTGCCTACATACAAGTAGCCTCTACTTACTGGAGAGGTACCCTTGCGGCCGGAACCTCTCTCGGTGTTGGAGGTAGGTAACCCGGAACATGGATACCACGGAATTCGATGAGGCGTTTTCCTTGGCCTGCTACATGGTACTAGCCATGAAACAACCTACCCATATGCCTACATGTATGTATGTATGTATCTATCTATCTATCTATAGCTACATACATCTCACCTCCCCCAATCCCCCCCTTCCCTTTCTCCGAGGTTCCCGCCATCGTAGCATGATAACGTCAGGTTCAGGTTTAGGATGTTACGCAACATCGTATGCAATGCAGGCTCTCATCTCATCTCATCTCGCATACATGATCAATCATATGTCTAATAACAGATGCGGGTTCGTTCGCTCGTTAACTGGCCCAGATTAGAGGTAGTCTATTATGTATATATTGTGTTATATAAATATACGAATGCATGTCACAATTGTAGTTAGTCACATAGTCTAGCGCCATCTAACGGGACGCTCCCGCTCTCCAGCACCTGCAGGAAGATCAGCTGTTTCACCTCCCTTTCTTACCTACCTACATATCTACTTTGTTAAGTTATTACTTGCATGTAGGTATGTAGGTACCTAGTAGTTGCAGCGGTTTGAGTCATCTGAGCACGTCACCTCAGGTCCCGTGGTCTACACATAACTATGTAGGAGCTGGAGAAAAGAAACATCAGATAAAACTGAGTCACCAATACCTCCTTATATGTACTCAGTACTAAGTGGGTGGGACACCAGATACACGGGCCACCGGTAACCTTTTCCCGTGTCTTGTTTCGGTAGTCTTTTCCTTTTAGGTCACTGGGTGTGTGTGTGTGTGTGTGTGTGTGTGTGTGTGCGTGGGTGCAGAATCTCGCATTCATGTATGTTTATGGGTAATTAAGGCCGGGTCGTTTTCTGCAGTCCGACGCGAGACAAGAACTTCGGTTCCGGAGGAGAGACCTTGATTTATTTTATTTCTTTATTTCTTTTTAGGTTAGGTAGGTAGGTTGATAGGTGTGCAGTTGTTTCTCCGCAAAGGGTGGGACGGGTGGGAGAAGGGATCTCTTCCAGCTGATATATCATACATGTACCCAGTAAAGTGAGCAGGTACTAAATAGGTAGGGAGGGAGGGATTACCTCTAGGCCCGTGATCCGGTTGGTGTAAATACCTAGCAAGGCCTTGCCCTGCCGGGAAAATCCGTTGGATGAGGGTAAAGTCTGAGAGCTGTACCTACCTACACATTGAATCTAGTTGCCCAGGTTGGATGGTCATAGCTAGTAGACGGTGCTTACCATAGAACATCCACCTGGGGGTACGCTTGCTCGATTATCCTATATCATAGAAAGGGCAAATATATAGCTATGGTCTTGTACGTTGAGCTATTCTCAAAAGCTATGGAATAGCCTAGGTTAGGTTATGGCCATCATACAACATAACCTCGGCTCATATCACCAGTTCCGGGTATCCGAGTGATGCTGCCCCCTTTTCCAGGTATTTGATCGTCGACATAGATACGGGGACGTTTATCTATTATAGTTGTATTGAAGACATTGCGAGTAGTGGTCTCATATCGTTACAACATTCTACTCCCGGGAAGGCACTTAGGAATTCAAGGCTCTCTTGTCCAGATCCGTAATACAAACTTCTACCAAGGTAACGTTATAAGGATAAGTAGCTAGTGAGCACTATCACCGATCTATTTGCAGAAGCTGCGAAGTTGATTCAAAATTTGCATAGCTACTGCGTCGGTGTCTATGTAAATACTACTAGGTAGTAAACAAGAAAATTCAAGAACGTGAGCTGTATGAGGATGAATTAGTATCCAGGTTATTTGTGCGAATAGGGGCAGAAGATATATCCCGTCTATAAGTTAGGTATGGAAGCCGCTTGGATACATTAAGTGTAAACGAACCCATCTCAAAGCATGTGTGGCTGAAGGTTATCACCAACCTCACTGCCGCCCCCTTTTAATCTACTTCCCTCTTGCAATATTTTCCCTTCTAATCATCTAACCCCCCCCCCCCCTCCTCCTCAGCCTGTTCCTCCTTAGTCTGCTTTCCCTTTCAATGAGCTATGCTAATGGCAGAATAATTCCTGACCCACAAAATTAACAGCCTACAGCACCAGCTTACCTGGCCTTAACATCTCCTTCTACGGAAAATTGGCGGCTAGTGTTAAGAGTCTATCAATGGCTTATTTACATGTATGTGTACCTAGTGTCCATAGTTTCCGGGGAAAATGTTAAAGATCCCCGCCCAAGAACGATATCATTTTGCGTCTTCTAGGTTCCGCCCTCGTGACAGCTGGCAGTTTTTAGAACGGTCTCAAGCCCTTCGACAGCTGTAAGGAGCCTTTGGAGCCTAGCAATATACCTAAGCTAAATCTAGTGGTAGAATTACGTAGCTAGATTAAAGGGAGCCTCCCATAAGTTTTCATTTCTTACCGTCGGAAGGGTTAGGGTTCTTTGAAGTAGGTACCTAGTAATTATCAGCTCACTTCCGACCAACGCCAAAGCCACAAGACTCAAAGTATAACTTAAGTCGTTACTCGTATTGAGCTTCTTCTAAGGTAGCCCGTCCTTTAGCTCCTAAAGCTGCAAATGGATGTATTGCTGATTTTCACAAGGGGGTCTTCACGCGACTCGGATATAAAGCCGAAACTCAGGTCGTCTGGCGGTTTACTAAAATCGATATTGACATCGATAAAAACGGCAAGGTTGTTGAGATTAAGAATCGGGGAGATGATAGACTATGGAAAGTGAGAAATTAAGGGGGATAAGAAAATTGAGAGGAGGGAGCACTTCAAAGGTGTACCCGAGATAAACACATAAGGCCCAAAAGGATGTTTTAATTAACAATTTTCTATAGTCTTGAAAATTTTGGCAAGAGGGGAAGGAGATTAAGTATTGGACTTGGTGGAAAGAAAATGAAGTCAGAGGGAGTTATATGGAAAGATGTGAATAGAGGTAGAAGGGGCAAGTATGGAATGAGTATCGCTTCACTGTACAATTTCTTAATAGCTGATACCTAGCTAGTTATGCCAAATCAAGCCTATGAGATGTCTCCCATGACTTATTGTTGTAAAGTAGTTAGGTTAGTTGTTGGGAATAAGATTGTGTTGAAGGTATCACCACAGACCTAGACCCTTACTACTCGGCCCATAACGCGTTGTCATTTCACCCTTTCTGACAATCTATCTATCTGTATGCCTATCTTGTAGCGAGGCTGAACCTAGAAGACGCAGAGTAATATAGCTGTTAGGCGGATATCTCTAACCCCCCCCCCCCCCCCCCCCCCCCAAACGAGAGAGATGGAAAGAGAGAAGGGGGCGTGATATATCAGATCAACACATGTTACCCCCCAAGCAACAGCAACAACATAGTTCCATAGAATAGAATGCTCCATCTAGGTACTTACCGGAGTTGCCAATCATGGCATCGACTATCTTCCACGGCCATACATATCCCGGCCTTGGCAATGTGATATATGCCCTCGATACTTAGACTTGGTCAGGAGGTTGGAATCGTCTTGAGTTTAGTACAAGTTTACGTCGGTAGGTTCCGACTATTGTTTTCGTTGAGTAGGCCAGGGCTCATATATATACTTAGACAAGTATGTAGTGGCGAAGAGAGTAGGATGATAATCCGTGGAAACTTGGAACTTCTGTACCTATAGTTTGGAGTTATACATGGGAATTACATGATCTTTAATGCGTCTTCTTTACTATTATAAGCTCGCTCATGGGACTTCAATAACACTCCCACATCACAGTTCACGTGATGCGAAAAGAGCCATTTAATGATCCATATATACGTTCCTAATTTTCATGATTCATTATTACTACCGTAGGGCCACGCAGTGGGTATAGCTTTGGTATCTAGAATTGATCTACAGGGGAAGGTCTGTCAGCACATCAAGCTCCAAAAATAACAACAATAATAATAAACAATTCGGGCGACAACAAAGAATAGCGACTTACCTAAAGTCATGCTCATGCTAACGTCGGTAGTCTCAACCATCTTGGTGAACTCCTCGAAGCTGATCTTGCCATCCTTGTCCAGGTCGGCCTCCATGATGGTCTTGTCGACGATCTGCTGCAGTTGCTGGTCCTTCAAGTTACTGCCAACCATCATCTTCAATACGATAAACAACTCGCCATTGCTGATGTACCCATCTCGGTCGATGTCGTAGACCTTGAAGGCAAACCGTAGCTTCTGCTCCTTATTGCCCTTGCTACTGAACGCGCTCAGCCCCGACACGAATTCCTGGAAGTCGACATCGCCGCCACCGTCCTCGTCGAAGATTGCTATCATTCTATTTGCGCGGGGAGGTTAGTTCATTCGGTTATTCTCCTCTCCAAGTAGAAGTCGACGGGTTTTAATAGTAGTCTGGACAAGATTTAAGGAGAGGGAAGGCTGTACCTCGTGGCGAGTGGGTTGGATGATATTTGTGGTAAGCTTAAAAACTCATCTCGTTCGATCGTACCGGAGTTGTCCTATAACAAGGAAAGAAGAAGCGAGTTGTTAGCATCGGGTGTAAAGGATGAAAGGTGAAATGATATAATATAGGGGTTAGGGGTGTACCTTGTCAAGCTTCATGAACCTCTTTCTGAGTCTGTCCACCTCCTCTCGGTCGACTACAAGAAAGAAAGCGCAATTAGAAATCTACTCCGTCGCAATCGCAACAGGGGCGTGAAACATACAGTTGGACCCTTGCACGATGTTGTCGAGCACGGCGCTCGTTGTATTGCCCATCTTGCTGGAAGCTCCTGAACGGAGGTGGATTTAAGCTAAGGGTACAAGACGGTGAAGAGGTAGTGATCCAAGTCGAAGCTCTTTGTTATTCTTTGCTTCTTCTTTCTATTTATAAAACAGCGGGTATTATTCGATCGTGTATAATTATCGTGCTTGCGACAATATGATATAATAATTCGCCGAGGTTATGGATGGGGGTTGAGAGAGAGGTGGGTGTGATGTTCGCGAAGGATGAAGATGAGGCTGATGGGAGGGTTCCGAGTTGGGTGAGAATGTGGGTTGGTGGGGTCAAGGTTGACAAGGCGGCAAGACGATTCAGATTTCAATTGCCTTTTATTTGCTGTCACAGCCTGTCAGCTTCAAAACGCGAACTGCACGGTCCATAAAGCCGGGTCACCGTCACTAAGTACCTAACCTAGTAGTACCTATGCCTGTACTAGTACCTTATCTCTTATCTTATCATAGATAATCTGTGCCATACGAGATGTGGCTGAACTGCATACCCTGGCATCATTGAAGCTACATACTATTATGTATCAATGATGCATGCAGTTAAGTTATGTCACTGATATTGTGCACTGGGAAATTCAAATGAGCTCATAAAAGCCAAAATAACTATGCAATTTCATAAAATTAGATTGTGCTCAATTATGTAACTACCTAGGTAGTTATTCCAAACAAGTAGTCCACCTAATTTACAGATGTACATCGTCGGAATTGTTGAATGAACATGCAACAATACTACTGTATCATCACCAAAAGTTTTCTTTAATTCCTTAGATAAACAATAGTTGTGTACCTGGCAAAGTCATCCTCGCCTCCTTCTCCTTAGGAACTTCACTGTTCTATTTTTATGTTTTTTTTTTTGTTTCGCTAATAATGATGAAAGAGGCGTACATACATATGTTGTGTTTATTCAAATTATTTCGCGTATATAATCTGAGGAGTAATTAGGGGCTATGTATCTAATGTTATGTACACTGCGACTTGAGAAAGTGAACATTGAATGTGCAAGACGCACCTCCTGTATTCAAGAAGTTAGGTACCCAGTACATACTTGAGCAAGTACCTAACGCTTCGTATTCTAGCGGGCATAATCAGCGCCCGAACCCCCTTTTCCCCCCTCCCCCAAAGAAAGTCGTTGTTGCCCAAAATTACATGCTACCCACCTGCAACCAATCAGCGGCCCACGTTCCCTCTAACCCAGCAGCTAACGAGCTGGGGAAGGGAAAGCGTAAGTGTGGTTTTTTTGGGGTGGGGCGCCCTTTTTGCACATTCGATCATTGATATCTCCTTATCCAACCTATCGCGCTGGTTCCTCCTCTAACTACTGTACTCCTTGTTCCCCCCTTCCCTAACTATTCCCTTCAGTTACCCCCCACCAAAATTCCACCCCCCCTTGCAAGGCTCTGGTCTGCACAATTTGCACAATACCCTACTAACTACCCTACCTAACCAAAAAAAACCACTGCTCAACTTTTGCTTTGTTGTTACTGCTCGGGCTGCCTGCTGCGGCGAACCAAGCAAAAATTTGCGCCCCAAACAATTCAACGTCACCTCATCCGACGACGACTCTTTACCCATCAAAACAACCACCAAAACGCCAATTTTAATCATAAATAATTTCAATTTTCATCGTCGCATGACCTAAACTTTTGGGTCCCCGAATTTTTTCGGGATTTTTCCGACCACTTCGCGACTTTTTCCCTATCATCCTCCCACACCGCCGACCGCCATGTCGACCCGGAAAGTGCGATACAAGAAGCTTAACACAAAGACGCCTCTGCCCGTACTCCGCGAAGATCAAATCGACCCCAGCGAATATGAATCTCTCACAACTGAATCTCAAATTGCTACTGGCGTTGAGCAAGCCGAAGAAAATGTACGTTATCAATCAATTTGTTACCTTGAATGTCCCAATCACGTGACTTGGCACGTGACATCACTAGTCTTGGTCATGCTCACTTTGATATCAATTTGATATCGACTCGACATTGACTATCATGCACCACTGCAAACCACTACGCACCGTTATGCATCACTATTTGTCCCTACTTATCACTTACAGGACACTAACGCACCCGTCAATAGGAATACCATCTGCAGAATGCCCTTAAGGGCCTCAAGGGAGCTGGCGCGAGTACGGACAATGAAATTCCCGTCCCGCCGCCTGAGAAGAGTGAGCAATGTTATAATGAATTATATCCCAAGCTCTACGTAGAGCCTCGGAATTATATCAAGTTCTCTGAAACTGTCGAGGAGACGCTCAGTGTTCTATATGATATGACAACAGAGGATGAGGAGTATCTCAAGTCATACAATGCCAAGTGGACGGGGAATACTCAACTCTCCGAGGATGACTTCGAGCAGATAATGGAAGTCTTTGAGGACACGGCGGGAGAGCAAACTCCCTATGCCTCGATTGACAACACGGTAGTGCCATACGAGGTTATGGCTCAGGCCTTGAATCATATCATCTCAGCAAAACTCATTCAATCTCACGCAAAAAATGTTTATGAGTATTGGAAGACTCGACGACAAGGGAGCACCAACAAACCTCTACAGTCCTCACTAAAGTTCGAAACTCACCAGGAGCATGATGATATGGACCCATATGTCTGTTTCCGAAGACGAGAAGTACGACAAACGAGGAAGACGAGAGCACGTGATGCCCAGGTGAGCGACAAGCTGAAGAAACTTCGTAGAGAACTAGAAGAGGCTCGTCAGCTTGTCGTCTTCTCGTGCCAACGAGAATTGTTCAAGAAGGAGTTGCTAGGCAGCGACCGTATGGTCTTCGAGCATCGAGCCCGTCTGAAGGAGACTAAGACTCGGCTCGGCATCAGGGGTGAGGATGATGACTTATACAACTCCAGGCCACAGAAACGACCCAGAACAGAGGCACCGCCTCGTCCTGTACCTCATACTCAACTTCGTCTTGTCGTCCGCCCTGACGGAGGGAAAAGTGTGGAGCCAGCTGACCTCGCTGTCCTGTCTGACAAGCTCGCTGAAAAAGAGAACGAGTTGCGTAGCGATGTGGAGCAGAAGGTCCAGAATCACAGAAGGTGGAACCAGAATTATGTCGATATGACGGCTGATCCGCTTCCCCCAGTGCAAGAGACGAAGCCTAGTTTCCGGCCTGCACAAACCAGATACTTAATGACGCCACCTGCGTCTGCATCAGATTCGATGGAGGGAGAGGTGGCGCCTTTGACGTCTCTGGCCGATGTGCACGACTCTCTTGTACAACCCGACTTCCCTGGCTTTAGCCCTAGCACTGAGGATGAACGAGGGATGTCTTCGTTCCGCCGTCGCGTAGGCAGGTTAAACCGTTTATTCATCGATCGTCGACCACCCAAGGTGAATGGGCCGACGGACCCTCGCGAAATAGATTATGCGCAGAGTGACCGTTGGAAGTATGACCAAGATAGTGACGACGAGGATGAACAGCCGGTATATCAAGTTGATCCCAATAGTGCTCGTCAAATGAAGTTCCGATCAACGATCCCGCCGTCCCAATTCTTGTTTAGAAGACAAGGCGGGGATCCCATTGTTGCTCAGACCAATGGCGCAACTCGGCAAGCTCTACCGCAGCCTCAAGCAGCTCCAGTCCAACCCCAGGCGCAGCAACCACAACCGCAGCCAGCCCAGCCAGCCCAGTCATCACCAGCTTGATAAGCCATGGGCCAACTTTGGAATAATCCACAACAGATTTTACACAAAGTAGCCTAGAGTTATGGATGATCATCGATACGACCCATAGCTTTTAAAATGAACCAATGCTGAAAGGACATGGGATTCGGAGTGGGTAGCCTCAGTACGTTGTGTGCCGAGCCGAGAGCCCAGAGAATGGGTATTCTGAGTCTTATCCTCGCCCTGCGGATGAGTGCAAGCGAGCTTTGCAGATACCGGAAACCCGCTCTGTGCGACCAGGAACCCGAGGACGGCTTCATTGGGTCGCACTTTTTTTTTTCACCAATGAGACCATAGATTCAGCGACATATTCATCCAGCGACTTATTAATCCCGCTCAATCAACTGCCTTGTATTCGCATCGCACCAACATGTACATAAAATCGCTCGCACATATGGGCTCCACGAAAAGGTCAGATTAGGAGGTGGCGTTGGCGGCTGTTTTGCTCTGAGATTATAGTATAGCTTTCGGGGCCATATGCATAGCCGGCGGAGTTGGAAGGCGTCCAGTAATGGCGTTCATGATGCTCCAGATGAGGAAAGATGCATGGGGAGCTAATATTCATATATTTGTTCCCCCCACGTTTTCGTCATATGTGTGAAATTTGATTTGTGTTGTGTGAAAAGTGTGTATTGGCTGATTCCATGAAAGTCTTTGTCATGGGTAGCGGTATCCCGTTATCGATGCCGCAGAATGTCGGTTGGTGATGTTGCTGCTTTCGCGATTGTTTGTGTCCATGAGGAATTAAGGGGAAGCTCCCAGATTCCCTCGATATCTCCGAAGGCATATGCCTTTCCCAAGCGTATGACCTAAAACATTTCCTTCCTCAGACAGGAAATGGTTGGGCTTTCGCGGCCCATGCCTCGTCATCGAAGGCTTATTTTCGTGGAAAGGGGCATTGTCTGACTTTCAGCGCTGATCATCCTATAACCGTAGTTTTTTCGGGACTTCGGTGACAACGACAGGAGTTCGAAAAGTCACACAAGCTTGTTAAAATTGTGGTGTCTTTAAATTCTTTATATGAGAATTGCCTACAATGTAATAATATTGTAAGCCTCAATGCTAAAGTTAGAATAAGTCTTTTTGGCGGGTTGTGCAAAAAACTTAAGGTTTAATAGCCGGAGAAATACACCGTGCGAATATGGTTTCATTTGACGGTGTAGTGTGCGATTCAGGGTCGCTTTCAAAATTGAAGGGGACCGAGAGAGACCGGCTATATGTAAGAGGCGAGACATATCGAGTTGTATTATCGTAGGAAGTCTTGTAGAGCATACGTTGTTGGTACCCGCGATAACTCGGAAGCGATCGGCTTAGATGGGAGATCATGTTGCTTGGGTATGTAGGAAACGACGACAGATAAGTAGAATCTACGAGGCCATATAGCATACATATGTATATATATTTTGATGTAGATGTTCATGCCTACCCGCCGGTAGTTTGCAATATAGGTTTGTCGAGGAGCGAGGGGATTCCCGGAACAATTCATGACTGCCGACAGACAATGCAGACAGAAATTGCTGCGTGAATTCGTTGACCCCACAGGGCAGGGGGGGACACAGCCATTGTCATAACTTGTTGCGGAAGGAGATGGGAAGTCAGGACGGCGAGAAAGATAGGACTGATAGGAGATGTATGTCTGCAAGAAGATCAAAGTTAGCGACAAGTCAGAAAGCGGGCATGTCTCGGATTACCGACAACAATGACGAACTTGGGTAGCTCTTAGCCAAGGAGTTCTTGGCTAATATCAACTAAGCGTTTAGGTACCTACATAATGGTAGGTAAGAAGGATGATTCTTCATAGTAATACAGAACATGATAAAATTATAGAAGAAGAAAAAGAATTAGAAGAAAAGAAGAATGTAAAAATAAAAATAAAAAGAAGTTACAAAATTGGATCAGGTGTGGAAAAAGATGACAGGAAGGTTGGCGGAGACAGTAACAGCGAACTTGGGAATTATTTCTCCTTGGCCTTGGTGCTTGTTAGGACTGAAGGTTATTATTACCCGTCAAAAGAGAGGGTGGAATAAGTGTGGCGCCCCACTCCCAAGCGTAACTCGACAGCAGTATCAGCAGTATTATGGTACCTAAGCCTTAAGGCGCCGAGAAAAGCCCCCACACGTGGATACACTTTATCCAATTAAGCCACCCAGTCTATCGATAAGGGTCATCAAGTCGCATCAGTCGTCATTGGAGGGGCCACTCTTTTTTACTCTCCAGACTTACAGAAATCCAGTGATGTATGTTTAAAATAAAATAAAAGTATGCAGTCTGCAGTCTGCAGTGTTTTTAACTTTCGTACATTAGTGAGGGTTAGATTAGGTAACGTACATACTAGGTATTCATACATGTACTCTTACATACCAGGGTAGTACATACTATACATACTGCATACATATAACAAAACCCCACTACATCTTATCCCATCTGTCGGTATAAACCTCACAAAGTATTGGGTATCTACGAACCACGAACCACGAACTTACGAACCCTCTTTTTTTCATATCGAACGAACTGTAGCCGAGTGGAGATTTGTGTTTTATATCAAAACAACGAGAGCCAACGATTATCATACCACCAACATCCAATTATCCAACTCATACGTTGAAAAACCTCACACTTCCAAAACGTGAAGGTGTCAAAGACTCAAAGTAACTTACTAGATACCCAAGATAGTAGGCAGTTGCTATACAGCCAGCCAGCCATCCAACCAGCCCTAAAATGCCCAAACCCCTCATCGCCCTCGGCTGCGAAGGCAGCGCCAACAAACTCGGCATCGGCATAATCTCGCACGACCCCATCACCGGCCAATCCTCCGTCCTCTCCAACATCCGGCACACCTTCGTCTCCCCGCCAGGAACCGGCTTCCTCCCAAAGGACACCGCGCGCCACCACCGCTCCTTCTTCGCCCAAATCGCGCGCCGCGCCCTCTCCGAAGCCGGCATAACCGACCCCTCCGCCCAACTCTCCTGCGTCTGCTACACCAAAGGCCCCGGCATGGGCGCACCTTTACAATCCGTCGCCGTCGCCGCGCGCACGCTCTCCCTCCTCTGGGGCGGTCTCCCCCTCGTCGGGGTGAACCACTGCGTGGGGCACATCGAGATGGGGCGCGAGATCACGGGCGCGCAGAACCCAGTCGTGCTGTACGTGAGCGGGGGCAACACGCAGGTGATCGCGTACGCCGAGCGGCGGTACCGGATCTTCGGCGAGACCCTCGACATCGCCGTCGGCAACTGCCTCGACCGCTTCGCCCGCACCCTCGACATCAGCAACGACCCCGCGCCCGGCTACAACATCGAGCTGCTCGCCCGTCGCCGGGGCCGCCTCCTCGACCTCCCCTACGCCGTGAAAGGCATGGACTGCAGCTTCAGCGGCATCCTCAGCGCCGCCGACCTGCTGGCCGCGCAGATGCGGGAGCAGGATGCTAAAGTCGCGCGGGGCGAGGAGGTTAGTGAGGAAGACCGGATCACCCCCGAGGACTTGTGCTTCAGTCTGCAGGAGACCGTCTTCGCCATGCTGGTGGAGATCACGGAGCGCGCGATGGCGCACGTGGGCAGCAACCAGGTGCTTATAGTAGGCGGCGTGGGATGCAATGAGCGCCTCCAAGAGATGATGGGGCAGATGGCCAAGGAGAGGGGCGGGAGCGTGTACGCGACGGACGAGCGCTTCTGCATAGACAATGGCATCATGATTGCCCATGCGGGTCTGTTGGCGTACCGGACTGGATTCCGTACCCCATTAGAGGAAAGCACATGTACGCAGAGATTTAGAACAGATGAAGTTTATGTTAAATGGAGAGATTAAATGATCACCCCCGGCTGTAAACCCCTATCGACATACTTGAATCAAAATCTTGTATTAATTATGAGTATCATCTAATAATGGATGCAATATCCCTCTAATCTCGTTTTTATGATCTTCATGATCATGTACGTTTAGATCTAGAGCTTCATGGCGGCGTAGCGTCATGTTGCTTTCGTGATATTTGTGCTCGAAACGCACGTCATTTCGCATAAATAACCCGTGACCAAGATCGTTATGTTCCCGGGCTATCGTAAAGTACATGACTTAAAATTAGTGATATCCCTAGGCAGTTAAGAACTCCGTGGTCGTCCTAGGCAAGGCAAAAGGTCGTTCGAAGCGAAAGCTCCCTTGTTTTCAATGAGATCATTCTTGACAGTTTGAAATATAGCATTTTCTTGTGCAATCCTAACAAAGTCTGGCGAGTTGAAAACGCAAACGCCTTAAGGTTACTGGTTCTTCGTGGCCTTGTAGATGATCGTGGTTACGTACTTCGTCATGATTAGCCAAATTTTCAAAATGAGTAATAGAGCTGGATAAACCTACTTTGTTCTGGTATCGGGTGGTAGCTGACACAGCAAGAACATTGTTTTTAATACTACAAGTGGCCAAGTGATTAAGCATGGTATGATTCGGCATGTTGAGGACGCTGTTGTCGTCCTTGATTAAAGTGATATTATTCAAGATTGGCTTGCTTAAGAAGCCAGGGAGACTGGGTGGGGCCGGAAGGCGTTCCAGGGCCAGTGCAGAAAGCCTGTAACCTGGCGTGTCTTCGGGTTGATCGAAATCATCTAGATATTGAGGGATCTTTGCGGTGAAATTTTCAACAGGATCTATAACCTTCTGTTGAGGAACCCTCGCTGAATCATCGTGTGAAGGCTGCCTAGAAGGCAGAGATAAGGCGGCCTCATTCGACTTGGGCACACCAGTATCCAGGGGTACGTTCCGCGAACTAGCATCGTCGCCACTTACTTCGATGTAGTTCACCAGATTGTTGCCAAAATCGACGGTCGTGGGCAAGTCTGGTGATGTCTGCATACTTCCATCGACCAAGAACTTGATGTGATGGGTTCCAGGGAAAACGGGTATTATTGTCTCCAAGACACCCTCCTTGTCCTTACTATAGCAGAAAATGTCAGCGATGAACAAGTACAATTCTTACCATTCTAACCAAATTTACTTAGAAACGCCAAGAGTTACGATATCAAATAACACAAACTTTTGCGACTCATGTCCAGATCTGCAAGAGGGGAAAGACTCACGATGGGAGTAATCGCTGTTTCCGGCTCCATTGAAACGGTGTTCCCGTGACATAAATCTTCTGTCCACCCCGTGACCACTCGATACGGGTTGGGATAACCGGTCTCGTCTTATCAACACGAAGCTCTTCAGTGTCGTCTTCGTCTGTGGCATTGCTTAGCCCTGACGAACGACGCGGTATGCTAGCCGAGTCATCTAGGGTACCGACGTCATCAATGTCCTTATCGTCAGTATCGGCTGGGGCGACTATGGGTGATCCGGGTGTGTGAATTTCTTCTTCAATTGGCAGCGGTAGCCGCGGGGGGCGATTGATATTATGATAGGACATATCTTGCATACTACTAGAGGCAGGGCCTGATGTCAAGCTCTCCGCGTACTGAGAACCGTGTGTAAAGCAGGGATCCTGTTCCGTGTGGGTATAGGAGAAAGGAACAGCTACAGGCTTAGAATGCTCATCTTTGATCTCGACAGGTTTCTGCTTCGATTCAGCCACCCTAATTGGTGCAGCAGATTGATTAGAGCTAGTCGAGGGGGAGGATGAGTTAAGGATGGAAAGCGGCCTCGAGTGATTCTTATTCAAAATAGAGGTGCCGGTTGCCTGAACGGCTGAGGCTTCGGGAGAAGCTGGGGACCTGATATGTTGGTTCTGTATAGATACCGGGTTCTTGGGTTCCCTCTTGGAAGCCCGGGGAGAATCATGGACCGAAGCACTGGTGGGTGTGGCCGGCTTCGAGGCAGAAGATGGATTATTTCCCATGATTCAACGTGGGGGGACAGGGAGGAAAGAGAATCCCCCCCTTTAGTCCTAAAGCCTTTTTTTTTTCTTTTACCTTTTGCTTGTTTTTTTTTTCCTCTTGGGCAGAAAAATAAGAAAAAGAAATTATGGTAAATCGCGGGGAAGTCGGAAGCTGACGGGCGGGATGTGGTGCGTCGTGGTGCGTCGTGCGTCGTGGCTCCGTGGGCGGGTGCGCTGGAAAAGGGCAAGAAAGCGCCAGTAAGTATCAGGCGGTGTGACGGAGCGAATTTGATTAAAGTGAATCAAGGCTCTGTAGCTCTGTATAATGGGCGTGGTAGGCTTGGTACAAGTTGGTAGGCGTGGTAGGCGTGGTAGACTTGGTAGATGAGAGGTAGTAGACGTGGATCATGTCAAGCAAAAGTGGTCATGAGACCTATTTTTGGCGTAGTCCGGCGATGAGACAAGTAGTCGGAAGGATGGGGAGCGATTGGGTAACTGGGGAAAAAAAGATCATGGATCTAAACGAGGAAGGACGAGGTTCAGGTCCCCAATTAATGTACCCACTATTTTATTCTTTGATAACGATTTCAACCAATCATTTATCATCTCTCTATGTTCCCCTGTCAGACTTGTCTAACTCGCCTCCCCCGGTTTAGAAGATTTTAGCACGGGCCATATCAACCGAATAATACCACAACAAGGGTCCAAAGTTCAAAGTATCTTTTACTAGCACAGGTACTACAGTAACTACTAGTACTTGAACCTTTTTCTTCCTTTTCATTCACATGCATTCAAAAGTTTCATCATTGTTCGTTAATATTACATGTATATGTATGTACCCAGAGTATCAATAACAAATGGGAAAGAAATTCAAAAACTATTAGTCATACATATGTAACTCAGAGCCGGTGAGTAGTGAGTCTACATGTATACACACATTAGTTCTTACATATAGAAGCGTCAATGCCTAGGTATGTATAGGTACAATACATGTAAGCTGAAAGCCATCCAGTACAATGGCAGTACTATGTATGTCAGCGGTGAGCAGTGGTTCGAGAGTTCTAGCTAACATTTGAACTACATACATATGTAAATTGTCCAGTGATATCAATTATACCCAGATACAATTTCAGTACCTGAAGCCAGACCTAGTAGCCTTGGCTACACGTGGATTTTCAGTTACATAACAACCATAACAGCCTTAAAGTCTCCAAGTCTTGGGTCTTTTAAGCTACATACTTTTTGATGTACCTCTACGGTATGCAGAAGTTCCATGGCTACCCGGTACGCATGTAGGCATGTACATGTAGGTACATTCATAAGTAGCCAAGATCCGTGATCCGTGATCCGTGATCCATCACATCAACACATGCGCATAACCCCCCCAGCTTACCCCACCGGATCGGACTAACCAATTCACCTTCCATTCACCCTAGCTTCAAATCCCTGGTAGTTTACTGGTAGTTTAAATCCCAGCCAGCGGTCTAGAAGCAGCGTAACATTTGAATCTCTCCATATTCAAAAATGTGTACGGCGTATGTAACATTCTTAGGTATGTATGTAACTGACCTTTGATGTTAACAGTAAACCTCAAGACTCAACACACACATACCAATGACACCTGGAGATGCATAAAACAGAAGGTACCTTACCTTGTACTACTAGTAGTACATACGTATTCGTGTTGCCTTTCTTTGTCATGATCACCTGGAGATGATGCCAAGACAACTTAGACAAGAATCGTCACCTTCGTCATACCTCACCCATCGGTAATAATATCTTGGTCAAAGCCAAGACAATCCTACTTACCTAGGTATCCAACATATCCTAGGTAACCAACATAACTTACAATTACATACAAACTAAACAAGCCTTTTTTCACCGGTCGAAAATCCCAGGATCCGTCAATGTTAAGCAGTTGGAAGGGAACAGAGAAAGAGATCTATCTACCCACCCCGAACAGTCAGCTTACATACCTAAACGCGCCTTGCTATAAGGCATCTACCTAGGTACCTAACCTACATGTAGCTTACAGGCCATGAGGCTTTTACATGAAAATGGATTGGCTGAAGCCCTTGCAGACCTTTGGCACGTCATACCTCTATCCCACGCTAAAGCTGATACTGAAGCTATCCTACTATGTCACGATACCTCTCCACTATCCCGCCTACTACCTTGTCTATTCCATAATTGCCCTGGTCGCCTTCCTTTTGTCGCCTTTCTGGTATATGCTCCAGGCTCTTTCAAAACTCGCCTTAGCTACTGCGAGTTTAGTTGCTAAATTTAAGGTATACCTACCTGCCTGTCTACCTAGCAGCCCCCCTTATTAATACTGACACTTATACACTAATAATTCTTTGACACTCCCGCACCGATTCCCTGTAAACCCCACTTAGATAGGACACTGAATTACATATATACCGTTACTAACTAGACTACAGTACCTTTATATCTACGTAAGAACACCCATGGAGATGGCATTCCCACTAAAGCGTAAAAACGGCCCTTTCTCGCATGAACGCTAACACCGAGTACAGCTCGCCTGCGCTGCTATTATAGGCATCTGCGCTGGCTTGATGTTGCATGAAACGTCCAACTTCATCTTTGTCACGCTAGGCGTCGATACATCATCAGAGGAACAACGGAAGCTGGTTCGGTACAGGTCTAAGCTGCCGTCGTCGAGTGCCGAGGAGCAAGACCTCGACCGCCCGGGATTCAAGACCCAGTCGGAGGATAGCTCTGGCAGACAATCTGCTTCGAGCGGGCCCTCGCGGCGCGGGAAGCCGAGGCAGGAGATCAAGGACGATGTGTTTGAGGCCTTCGAGAGGAAGTGGAAAGTGTCGAGGTCGCCCGAGAAGCCTAAGAGGCGACGAAGGGGGTTGCTTTCCCAGACGATCCACGAGGAGAGCAGTAGTGATTTGTCCTAAGATGATGACGCCAACAGTCCTTGGCTTGTGGTTGCTCTAGGTAGTAGAAGACATATCATTAAGCGTTCAGATATCTAGGTCATATAAAATAGGTAGTCGTTAAAACATTACGATCAATTATTAGCATGATAATAACGCTACCCTTGGTGTGCTACTATAGATTCATAATGTCACGGCCTAGCTAGACTTGTAAGCTCTGATTGTTGCTATAGCTACCTAACCTAGATGCTTACTTGAACGATCTGTGAGATATCCCAATACTAGTAGAATACAGCGGTAGTACAGTACAAAACCTGCTGACAGCCTAACCTAGTCTCATACAAGGCTACCAACCTTCCATACTTCGTCTAAGACTTATGTAGTTCTCTAATTCGCATATCAATCTATCATATGGAGGTATACCTACGAATAGGTATCTACTAGGTAGGTGACCGGTGTACTCAATACCTAACTTAACTTACCTAACTTAACCCAATCCCCTAGGTTAGCTAGCATCATAAGCATATACCTACCTGTTAATCTAACCTAGTAGATAAGTAGGTTGGTAGGTAGGTAGGTAGACAAACTTACCCACACTTGACCCTTCTCCATCTAGCAGTAACGACAGAATGAACGAACCGAACCCCTGAAAACCTAGGTATCCGACCTACATACATAAGTATATATATACATAGTTAGTAGGTGGCCAGGTACCTACAGGTGTAGGTACGTTGAAAGTGCCCTCGGCAAAGCACAAGCAGGCATCCCCACGACGTGACTTTTCCATTCATTCAAAGAACCCCTGAGGAATTCTGTTATATGTATGTACCTAGAGACAGCTATGACAGGTAGGTACGTAGGTACGTAGTAAGTAGGTACGTAGGTACGTAGTAAGTAGGTACGTAGGTAGTGACTACTACGGCAATTTTAAGTCCATGGTTAACAGCACTACACTGCTACAGTATAAACAAGCCAAGTCCACATTATCACATAGTGCTTATATTAACGTAGCTACTGTTGTTGTTGTTGTTGTTGTTGTTGTTGTTGTTGTTGTTGTTGTTGCCATTGTCCTTGTTGTTACTGCCATTAAAACCAGGTACCTGGTAGATAAAGCACAAACCCACATCTCACAACCCACAGCTAAGACCCTATGCCATGGACAGATGGGCACATATGCATTCGCACCTAAATACTATAATACAAGGCACAGCAGTAGCGGCTCACCTGAGCCCCAAACCCACCAAAGCAGAAACGCCGAGGCTGTGTCGCGTTGGCCCCTCTCTACCATACAGGGCCTCTGCTGCATTACCATTATCCGTAAAGTAAAAAACCCTCCATCCATATAGACCAGGCGCCTGCATATAAACCCGAACTTATGAGGGTTTTGTTTGGTTGTGGGGCATTCGTGAACGGGGTTACAGTGCGAAGGAAGAGGTGGCTACCCTCGTTTCAATTTTCCCCGAGCGTGATGGCGTCCCTATCGGCGATACACGTCTCGGTCCCTATCTCTAGTAGGCGTGCGGCTGCGGCTTCGTGTCTGGCTCACTCTAGTGCGATCCTCGTATTCCCTATCACGACGATCCCAATCATGGCGCCTATCATCACGATCATCCCGTCTTCGCCGGTCATCTCTAGGGGGGCGATCTTCTCTAGGAGGACGATCTTCTCTGGGTGGTCGGTCCTCTCTAGGGGGCCGTTCTTCTCGTCCGCCAGCACGGTAGCTGGGGATATAAGTGTCTACATCCGGTCGATTTCCTCCACGGTTCCTTTGTGGCCGGTCCCTGTAGGAATCGTGGTGTTCGGCCGGATTGTCCCATCCATTCCCTGGATATTCAGGAGGAGGTGGGCGTGGTGGTAGTCGGTGGTCCATGTGAGGCTGATCTCGGGCCCAGGCCGGTCTACGACCCTCGTCACCACCACCCCGATATGGACCGCCGTGATGTTTCTGATATCTGCCATTCATCCTGTTGCCGCCATAGCCATCACCGCTGCCGAAAGATGCATTAGGACCTTCGAAAGCGCCAACACCAACGGTACCACCTTTAGGAGCTGGAGGAAGTGCAGCTTTCCGATCATGGAACTTCCTACGATCCAATTCGTGACTGTCCTCAAAGGTGGGAAGGTCCTCTGGCTTTGCCGGGAAAGGTGATGTCTTGAAGTAAGGGTGTTCCAGTGCATCTATCGCATTGATGCGGGCACGCCAATCAAGCATTAGAAGCTCCTTGAGCAAAGAGATTGCACTTAAGCCATGCTCACGGAATCGTTGTGACAACGCTGGAGGTCTTGGTCGTGGATTAAGGCCCTCCGCACCAGGCAATTGTTTCCACCCTGGCATGTTTTGTTCGGTTGGAGACCCGACCAAATCAAATATGATATCGAGCTGATGCCCATCACTCTCACCCGCCAAGATGGGCTTGCCAACTAGCATCTCACCGAATACACACCTAGAAAAAGGGCATTAGTAGGTTATTTATCAGCATATAGAGTAATATGTTCTTACCCAACACCCCACATGTCAATAGCCGTGGTGTATTTTTTGAGATGTAATAGGAGCTCGGGAGGTCGATACCATCTGGTGACAACTAGGCTGGTATACTCTCTCCGTCCTTCACCACCACCTTTCCCATTTTCGGGGACAGGACCTTCGTAATGTCTCGCCAAACCAAAATCAGCAATCTGGAGTATGCCTTTGTTGTTGATCAGAAGGTTGGCTGCTTTCATATCTCGGTGGAGAATCTTGTTGTCGTGTAGATAGCGAAGACCTTCAAGAAGCTGGTGTAGGTAGCATTTGATTTGGGGTATGGTGAATTGGACGGAAGGGTTGTCGAGAAGACCGGACAAGTCGTGATCCATGTAGGGTGTCACCATATACATGATGGGCCGTTTTCGCTTGTCGGCTAGTAAGGTTAGTACGGAGAGTCGTCGCATGAAGCCAGAGACAACATACTCATCTTGCTGTGATGTTCAACAGCCATATCCTCCAAGCGCAAAACGTTTCGGTGCGACAACAACTTGAGAAGCTTAACCTCTCTAAGGGCAGTGATAGGAAAGCCATCCTTTTCGTTGTGCATAATAATCTTCTTCAGAGCGACCAGGTTTCCGGTTTTATGCGATCTCGCTTTGTGAACCTCACTAAGGAGAAAGAAGGTAAGCATTGCTGTCAAATACTCAGGCAATAGATGGAAGTCAAAGAGTGCATCGGAGGCTTACCCAAAAGTTCCCTCGCCTAATTTACCTAGGAGTTCATAGTCGGTAATCCTGGAGCATCCGACGAAGCTGTCTTTGGGTCGCTGGTGCTGGATCGCAAAAGATCGCGGTGAGAGAGCACCTTGGCTGCTACTTTGCGCCATCCCGGAGAATTATTGTCGTAGACTATAAAATCTGGAGGGTTTCGATGTGACGAGGCAACGGTGGCGTTGGTGAAAAGTATTGGTTGATAAAGAAAAGGCCGTTGGGACGAGTTGATCAGGTCAAGAACTCGTCGACATCGCAAACTAGCAACTAGCTAGGTTGCGAAGGGAAGAATAGTTGAAAGATTAAAATTGTGGTCGCATGGTGAGGTAGATTAAATGGTTTCCGAGTGCTTTGGGGTGTTGAACTGTTGATGAGAAGAGTGATAGGGATATGGTAGTAATGGTTGAGTTGGTATAGGTAAGTGGTATGTAATTAATATGTAGAGAAATAAAGTAAATGCGGTACGTGATGAGTTCCAGGTTGTTTGTTCGCGCTCATGTACTAAAGTACCGACTTAAGACCCATGTAAAATTAAATGGAGACATTTAAGTTCACCAGCCTGTGCCAAGATTGAAATTGACGTCTTACGCCAGTAACGCCAGTAACGCCACAGACAGTTAGCAGCTTCCAATCAGACTATCAACATTGATGAAGGTTTCAACAGCCTTTGTACTATGTACATACTACAGTATGTAAGCGAAATACCTCCGGCCCTCAATTCCCCAATCTTCAATCAATTCACCTACCTGCCAACCTACCCATCCAAATCCATACCGATTGACTCATTCGATCCCAACTCAACCACCAGCCGGACAGAAGCAAAACACCGCAGAAATAATGCATTCCCGCGCCCCGATCAGGGCGCCCAACGCTCCCCTGATCTACCGATTCGCCGCTACTGGTCTGGGTGCGAGCATGTGGTTCTTCGTAAGCCTTCTTTCTTTTGTCTACTTCTCTCTCTCTCCCCTCCTTACCAACGTACCTACAAGCTCAATACCAAATACTAACAATTCCAATAGTTGATGTACCGCGCACGCAAAGATGGTATTTAAACCCCTCCTCCCCCAAAACCCGGACCCAACTATGGACTTTGATGAAGCTTACACGTACTCTTTTAGGCGCCGTGTTGATGGGCTGGAAGCACCCGTGGGATCACTAGACGAGAATATACGCAACGAAAGACGAGAAACGAAAAAATACTACAAACACTAAAAAAGAAAGAAGAGAAATGGGCATGGAACTTTGCGATGTGGAATACCGAATTAGCCGCTGGATTACTACGACGGAAGGAGTTTGCAACTGCGATGGTTTCCAAATATCCCTTTAACAATATAGTCTACAAAGGAGTCGGAATAAGAAGAGCAAGGTCATCGAAGTGCCCAATCCGTGCCAGTGGTGTATTGCCTAGTCCTACCTACATTCTATATCTAAAAGAGAAAACAATCCAGTCTATTTCGTCTTCGCCTTCTCGAACAGATAATGTGACACTCCCCATGTGTCTCCACCTTCATATGCGAACAGTTCCGAACATGCCAAGTAGAAGATCTGCCATCGGTTGTACCACATGCTTGCGTTTTCCTCGCCATATGTTTCTACCAGATACGGCCATATTTGCTTCTTATTTGACGTCATGTTGGAGAGCCAATGCTTCGCTTAGGTTAGCATATACAGCCAGGACATAATCTTCAAATTGACTCACCTCGCATGTTTTTGAGTAGTGATTGCCATTGACCCACCACTGCTTTTTGATGTATAGATCCTTTTGAAAGTATAAGAGCAGATCTGCTGATGGCACTATTTCAAAGCCGCACGTTAGTAAGCCCATCCACAAGGCAGACAGATAGATACTCCCGGAGTTATACGTACTCGTCCCACCAGTAAAAAAGTGCGTAGTCATCCACCCGTCCTCAAAATCATACGGCGTCGACTTGTGAGCAAAGATCTGAACAAACAGCTTGCCTCCCGGTTTCAAAGACCTTGCTATCTTGGCCATGAGCTGCTCGTAGTTCTTCATGTGCTCGAAGAGCTATTTAAAAGTTAGCAACTATAATCTCCTCACGACATGGCAACCCAAAGCAATTCGAGAATTTTCCACGGGCATATCGTAAGTAAGCAGGATAAGCATACCTCTATCGAAATAACCCGATCATAAGCCTGCTTCTTGAACTCGTACTCTACCACGTTTCCCGTGATAACGCTCACGTTCGACAGGCCCTTTTCTTTGGCCCGGGCGTCGATGAACTCCTTCTGCGACTTGGAGTTCGAGAAGGCCGTCACCTTGGACTTGGGGAACATCTCGGCCAGGTACAGGGCGCCGGAGCCCCAGCCGCATCTAGTATCATGATGGTTGGATCAATAAACCCGTTCTTTTTTTTATAAGGAGAGGGGGGAAAGGGGGGGATAATAAGAAACTAGGAGGCGAGGCTCTCCTCTCCTCCAATGGTTTAGTCTACTCACCCCAAATCCAAAATACTCATCCCATCCCTAATATGCGCCCTCTCGACATAAAGCGCCAACATCGCGACCTCCGCCTGCGCCAGCGTCTCCCCGCCCTTCGGATACAGCGCGGACGAGTACTTCATGCGGGGGCCGAGCATGCCGCGGAGGACGCCGGCGGCGACCTCGTAGTGCTGGGAGTTTGCGGCCGCCGTGTCGACAGCAATAGGCTTAGCGCGCAAAGAGTCAATGTAGCGCATCTTGCGCTCGCAGGCGGCGGCCTGCGCGGCCGAGGTCCCGATCTCGGCGAGCCGCGCCGCCAGCTGCCGCCGGATCCCGACGCGGATCACGGCGTTCGGGACGTACCCGCCGTCGAGGAGCCAGTCTGTTACGGTGCTTGTCGTTAGTAGGGTGGTTGTGATTTTGGTTTGCATGGATTTTTTTTTCTCTCTTCTTTGTGCCTCTTTTCTTCTCTCTTGGTTTATTTCTTTCTTTCTTTTTGGAGGGGGAGAAGGAAATAAGGAGCCTTGATGTGTGACTCGTAACTTTTTTATGGGGCTATATTTGTAGGTAGATACGTGGAGAGACGACAATGAGGGATACATAGAAAAACGACAAGGAGAGCGAAGAAAGAGGGAGGGAGAGGGAGAGGGAGGCTTACCGAAATTCATAGTGAACGAGTGATAGGTAATTTCTAACTTCTGATATATGTAGATCTAGGTATATATGCCAACCTAATTGCACTTATACTTTCAGAGAAAAGAGATCGAAAATAAAGCAATAAAGCAATAAATGGACGGGTAATGGGTAGAAAATATCAGACGTCGTCCCAATTCTAGGTTTAACACGTACGTACAATACAGCTAAGCAAGTACGCAGATAGATAGATAGATAGATAGATAGATAGATAGATGATGGACTAAGGTAGGCAGGTAGGCACGCAGACAGGTAGGTAACAGGTATATATGGAGAGGAGGGATGTCTCACTCACCGTCTAAATCGACATGCATATACCTAATGCACGATAACTTCCTAACCTAGTACCTTCCTACCTTACCTACGTAGCACGCCGCACGCAGCTCTTAGCCCCTGTGTAAAGCGAAAAGTGGAGACTGTTAGAGGAACAGAAACGATAAAAATGCATAAGATACTTGCCTAGGTACATTTTGGGTAACGATATGTATGTATGTACTGTATGTATGGTTATGTAGGTACGGAGATATATGCTGGTAGTTGAAGGAATTTCAGATCAATGTTCAAACACGGTAGAAGAGAGATCCCCTGAATGTAAAAAAGTTTCAATGCGATGGATGGTATAATTATCCTACACCAGTAGGTAGGTAAGTATCTCACTGCTCAATCTCAAGCCAATTCTTCATCTATCACGTTTTCCGTTTCCCTTTACCATCTCGCCTCCTCTCCCAGATCTGCAAATACGACTCTCCCAGATACAGCAATTCCTTCTGCGTCTGCTCCACAAAGAGATCCTGACAGACAACCCACTCGTCTCTCCCCTTATCCTTGAGCTGGACCTTCCACGTTTTGCGCTCCTCTCCCGAATCCGCCACGTCCTCTTTCGCTCGCACCGCTTCGTGAGTCACATTCGCCACCAGATCGTACCAGATCGGCTCGCCTGGTGCATGGTCCGCCGGGCTCGGCTCCACATACGGCGATACGTCGAGGCCGACGCGCGCGTCAAACGTTACAATCGTAGGGTTGCGCTCCGATACGAACTTGTTCGTAGAGAAGCGTTTGATGTGGAAGGTGAGGAACGGCGGCAAGGGGTGCATCAGCCGGTATCGTTTCCTCTGCGCGAGATGCTCCTGCGCCTTGACGCCGTCGTACTTGGATAAGATGGTCGTCAGTGGCACTTGGGGAATGATGTTGCGCTCCAGCTCATCCTGAAAGAGAGGCGCTGCTGGAAGGTCTAGAGTTAGGAGCAAAAAGCGACTGATATTCGTCTTGACTTCTGCGGCCTCCTCAAATCGTAACCGGTCGTTGGCATCTGCCTTGGCTGTGATGGCTTGCGACTCGACTTTTAGCTTCCCCTGAAATATCCTCTGTACGATGCTGCTACCCGGCTTGGTTTTGCTTCCACCTAGTCCTAAATGCAAATTGTTGAGAAACCATGATAAAAACTCGACGGGGTCGGATTGTACGGTCAAGGTGAATTTCTTATTGGATTTTAAGGAGATTTCCTGTAGCAATTCGTGTGGGGACACGTGGTTTTTGAAGGCTCGCGGGTTCCAAATCTTGCGGAATAAGATGGCGCATCGCTTAACGAGTTCGGGTCGTGACGAGAGTTCTTCTAGTAAGAAGTAGTTTCGGAGTGGCGCGACATGAGATAACGCCTGGACTACCACATTAAGGTAGTCGTTCTCCTTAATGTTATTCATTCCCACAAAGCCAGGAGTGTATTCCTTCCCACCGAGTGTCCACGCTGTTCGGGGTTTGCGATCCAACTCCATCACTTCTTGTTTCGTGTATCTCGGATCGGATACGTATTTTATATCGTCCAGGGATTTGCTCTTCACTTCGTAGCCCTCCGGTAGCACGTAGACCTTTTGCGTCTCCATGTTGATGAAGACATGGTGTCCGACTTCTAGCGAATGAAAGTATGCATGCGACTTGGGTCCTCGTCCCTGAAAGTATTTCCCACAGACCAGACAGGCGTAGACATTTATATTGGATAAGCTAATAGAGCATAGCTTTTCAAAGTCGAAGTCGAGCACGTTGCGATCTATTGTGTCCAGGTAGAGGTCGTCGTAACCTGCTGTAGGGGCGGCTTGCCGTATCGGGGCTTTTGTATTATCGTCTTCGAATCCATCATCTTCCTCTTCGTCCATTCTTCCGTCAGAGATAGAGGCGGTGCTTCCATCGTGTTCTGGACCATCGTCTAATCGCGACCTTTTGGATGCAGGCGAACCAACGCCATATAAATCCTCTAACGCTTCAGAGGCGTGCCTTTTTGACATGATGTGGTATACTCAGATCTAGTTGTAACTTTTGGGTGCTGGCGAGAAATAGTGGTGGTATATCGAGCTTCCGGTGGCTGATGAATATAGTCGAGTGGAAAGATGGCGATATGTAAAAAGTGAATTGCAACCTTGGAACTTTTTGAAGTCGCGCTTTCAAAGCTGTCGAAGCTTAAATTTACTTGGAACCGCTAACTACGTGGGTACGTACCTATAATACCCATGCACCAGTCTGGACCAAAACCAATCCGACAACCAATCACCATTCGCGTTTAAGTTATCAATCTGATCCTCTAGGTACATAACTCTGTACGCCGTAACTATGGACTTGGGATGGTACCTAGTACCTAGTATTGCTTGTCTACTACCTAGTAGGTACTATGTAGGTCCGCAGCTCTGTAAAGAGGTGCAAATGCTATATATGTACTGAACGACTTCTTTATCACAACGTCACGTTTTATTCTTTATTCACAGACTACAAGTGAAACGGAAAAGAAACAAAAGTAATCTCAGTAATCTGATATCATTCTTATATATGACTTGTATGTATGAAATCTATCCATGCATTCTCTATTGGGGGGTATCATTATCCTATCGTAGCCTCTCTCTTTCTCATATATATATATATATCCTGGTATCATTTCAGCATTTGCTTCAACTTAGAGCTTCTCCCTTTTGCCGCTGTGCTTTCACCGAATGGAGTTCGAGGTGTATTTCCACCACTTCCTCCAATCTTGCTCCAGAGTCGCTGAGCTGCCGGTGTCAAACCACCTGCAACACGAGGGCTGCTTGGGAACTTCGGAACAGGTGTTTTATCAACTTTCCCTGTCAGCCCCATCTTTTGGGATGTCCTTTTCGACTGCGAGATCTTATCAACCATGCGGTGGTGGAGAGCCTCTCTCTTGCTCTGCTCCTTGATGATGAATGGGTTGGGGGTGGAATCGCCAGGACCAAGATCGATTCTTGGTGTTGGTGGCGCTGCGTATTCCGGTTCCTCGTCGTCGACAAAGGCATATCCATTGACTCTGGGTGTTTCGCTTCCTCCTGCCGTAGTCGAGTTCAAATCGCTCGTTCCTCTTTTACCAGCAATAGCATCCCGTACAGCAGATAGTGAAGGTGAAGACGGTACTGATTCTTCATCACTGATCTTTGGTCCTGGTAATCTAGTATTTGCGTAGTTCACAGCCTTCGGGGCAGCCCGAGATTCAGCCTCCGCTCTTTGTATTCTAGTTTCCATCGCATCTTCCACGCTCTCGGGAATGAACATCAACGAATTATTGGGTAACGACTTCCACGTGTCGGGTTGTGCGGGTTTTTCTTCTCGATCTTTGATAGCCAAACGGTCTTTTGAGAATCCGTCATCCGTTAGGCTTCGCGTTTCCTCTAGTTTTGCTTCGATCTGCCTTTGCTTCAACTGCATCTTGGACGGTAGCTTATTCCCAGTCCACAACCACGCATACTTCTCGGCTTTCTTTATGTTCTGCTTGTCCAGGAGTTTATAGAAACTTTCGTTGTCCTCGCTCGTATATTTCGATTGGAAGGCGCCCAGGCTCATATTTGTATCGACCTCATCCTTCTCTTTCGATATCGTAGTAGTAGTTGATTCGGAAGATACAGATGCGGGTGTGTCTCCAACAAAACCCTTTGGAGTTTGCGCGCCTGGTGCTAGTGATGTTCCCCTCCTCGATCTTCGATTTCCTGGGGTCATAACCTGATGGAGACGTCGGCCTGCGCTTGAGATCCATGCCGCATCTTTGGACTCGACTGCATCCAAGTATTCCTGCTGGGTTTCGCTTTCCAGTAGGCCGGGGAAGAAATCGCGGGCAATGATCTGGGATAATGCATCTGTGTAGCTGTCTTCGTCGATGACTTTCTTCGGTCGTTTAATTCGCTTCGGGGGTGGTGGTGGAGGCATTAACTCCATGTCAGTTCTCTTGCGTACAAGCGCTGTAGATACGCTTGTTTTGTGATCCATGGCTATTCGTTGTTCCATGATTGTTTGGATGGGGATTATTTATTGATATGAAGTTAGGAGAGAAAGAGAGAGTGCTACTAGTAGTACTAATTAGTAGTAGAGAGAGTTGGAAGATGACGAGATTAGATGCGTGTCGTTATCGATAAGATCACAGTATTACAGTGTATAACTATTAGGCTCATGCAGGCACTTAGTACTGTAAAAACTCGATTTTTGGGCAGCTGCTCGACAGGTGGTGGAGGTCCACTTATACTTTCTATGTCAACCCTCCCATTCCCCTCATTCCCCCTTATTCTCCTCATTCTCCTTATTCCCCATATTCACCTTATTCCCCTATTGCCATCATCATGTGAGAACTACCTAACATACATATATGAACGACACAAATCACGATAAAACTTTACTTGATAGTGAATGATAGACCTGCCATTTTGTCACTATATACTGTATTTCTAGAGTACCTACTGAATCCATTTATCTATAAAACCATTCTACGACCGGTTGATGAACCAATCCTCTTACTGTGACCTTTACACCACGTATTTACCACCCCAATCACCATAATAGGCTATTTACCTCCTGGCTCGATATAGTATAGGTCATGAATAGGTAGCCTTGTATTTACCTAAGGTATCTCTCGAAAATCAAATGAAGATATGTACAGAAGAATTGGTAATGGTACAAAGATGTATAAAAAGTAAGAAAACCCCCCTCTCCGGTCAAATGCGCGCCGGGCCATAGGGAGAAGGAACAGACAGAAAAAGAACCCCGTGGATATATCCCTTAAAGTTTGCCATGCTAAATATTCAACACATCGTTATCATGACACATCCCTTTTTGTTTTCATCTTCCTTCTCTCTCTTTTTACCCGTGTGTAAAAGAAAGCGGCCATGAAATGTGTGCAGTTGGATATATGTAGAGAAAAAAAGATTGTGGGTGGGAAGGGAGGGGTTCTTTAACCGCGGAATGCACGGCCTGATCGCTTCACCTTTCCGGCCAAGGCGGCGATGCTGAGCGACATGCTCTGGCCCCCGCTGCACGAGGTTCCGGCGGCGAGAGGCATCGTTACGGACCACTGGCCAGAGGCGCACTGTTGGTAGCTGGATCCCATGCAGTTGAAGGTGCCTTCAGCGGTGCAAGCACCCGACATGGCGGCTCCGGAGCCAGTGCTTGAACCGGTACCGGAACCAGCGTTGCTGGCTGCGGAGGTCTGTGCAGGGGCAGCTTGGGTTGCGGAAGTAGCTGTAGCTAGGGTGGTAGGAGTGGTAGCAGCAGCTTCGGTGGTAGGAGTAGCCTGGGTAGCAGTGGTAGGGGCAGCCTGTGCCGTCGAGGTCGCAGGCGATCCGGACAGGGGCTGAGTGAGGAAGACACCACCATCAAAGCTGGTAGAAGTACCAGCCGCCGGGGCTGCGGCAGAAGACGATGCCGCTCCCGATCCCGCCGAAGCTGAAGATCCTGATCCTGATCCCACGTTCAAGCCTGCTCCAATACTAACAACAGGGGCAGTATCTCCTGCTGTGCAGCCACTGGTACCACAGGTGGCAACTTGGCTACCGCTGGTGTTGTCCTCAACGGAGGAGCCGGGGTTCTCGAATTTGTAGTCGTAGCTCTCCAGGGTCGTGGGCTTACCAGCAATGTTCATCACGAGCATATCTGGTAGCTTGTCGAAGTTGTCCTGAGTACCTCCGGTTCCGGTGAGTTCGAGTTGTCCGCAGTTCATGTACATTTCGCGGTTGCCCACTTTGTTGAACCACGTCCAAGCAATGGTCGCCTTGCCCGCCGGAATGTCGCTGGGGATGGTGTAAGGGTAGGTGTATGGGTCCTCAGCATCGGCGCTCTCGCCCAAGTTACCACTCGTGCCCTTCGCGGGGCAGCCACCTTCGATCGAGTGGATCACCTTCCAAACACTGTCCTTGGTCGGCGCGGTGTCGTAGGTGATCGAGACTTGGCAAGAACCACCTCCGTGCGTGGCCTGGCCGATGAACGAAAGGGTCTGCTGGGATCCAAGCGCGTAGGAGTTAACGGTACCACCCGTGGCCGAGTAACCATTGCCGAACTTGCAAGGGAAGTCGCTGCCGCTGGCGTCAAGAGGGCTGTTGTTAAGTGATGCGGGATCAAAGGGCGCAGGGCTGTTCATCTTCATGTGAGCGTTGACCGTGGCAATGAGCCCGGCAGTAATGGCAGTCTTTGCGTAAAACATTTTGACGGTAAAGTTAATCTAAGACGATTTTTTTGGTTCCTGCCGATAAAATCTCCTGGATATGAGTGAAATGAACTGAAAGATCGATTTGATGTGAGACTGCTGAGTCTAAGTGAGAAACCTTGAAACGGGTCTCAGTTAGCCTTGCTCATATATATGCCCGAATGGCCTCGATCCCCTTTGGTCGACATTATACAAAGAAATTGTCATAGAGAGATCTCGAACAGGCTCCTTGTTGTCGAACAGAGTGGCCCCTTAGGAAAGGAACCAGCCAAGAGATCGGAACAAGGCGATTGTACAATGTCTCGACAAGGGGAGAGGCGAGGGACAATGAAATACTAACCTGGTTCTGGCTTTGTTCCAACAAGGTGAACAGAGCGGAATTTGGTAAGAATCAAGGAGTGAGATCGATCGAGATGTTTCTTCGTGAGTTCAACTCAAAGGATTGGTAGTGCTCCTGGCAATGGGGAGTTTGAAGAAACAAGTGGTGAAAAGTGAGGTCTAGCCTACTGTGTTGGTAAAAAGGAAGGAGGTTATGTTGGTAGGAATGCCGTCAAGACTGTTGCCGCTGGCTTAAAGAGTGAAGAAACGAAACGACAGACTGGGGTGGACTTGTTGAGAGTTATATATTCCAAGAGGAATGGGCGAAAGAATGTAAGGCGGCAAGTTTAGATGGATGATGATGGCGAAAAAAGAGTGAATAAACGAAAGTCACTAGCCTTGGTTGCAAGATGCAGGAACAGGAAAAGAGTGAAGAGTGATTGGATGAAGAAGGAATGAGGTAGAACATAGCTGACCTCCCATTCACGAACTTATTACTTACTACGCAAGCACTTGATCCACTCGGAGGGCAGAGTTCAAAGCAGATCGAAGACCCCACACTTCTGCCCTGGCATACCGGATGGAACGTAGCCAGTAGAGATTATCCATCGTGATGACTATCGTAGGTTTCGAAGCACCATGTTGACCATAGACCCAGTTAGGCAAGCAGGGCAAGGCAAGGCAGGGTAGGGGCAAAAAAGGGGTGGAGACGGTTGGAGAACAGGGGATGCAAAGAAGGAGAGTGTTCGGACGTAACGATAGGCTGAGGCCGCTGAGCTACAACTAGACTTCCCTTTTGACTTGTTTCGTCTCGGCTCTACACTAGACTGAACATTGCCCCAAGTGGGTAGACAATTGTATGCTACCTAGTATGTACTGCATAGTTAGTAGTAGACGAACATACTGCGTATTAGCAGTCTTTTCTCTTTTCCTTGTCACTTGTTTTTTATTCCCTTTTCTTTCCCGACCTGTTAGGCTGAATCTTTGTCGCTTAGGTTGACTTTAGGTTGACTTAGATGTGCACATTCATGGATCCAAAGATTCCAAACGACTTTAGGGTGGTATTCTCTTTTCCATCCCCGCATTGGTCAGCCCTGGACCTGTAGGCCTCTTCCTGTATGCGCTCGCAGGTTGATGGCTTGTTGCAGAAAGATGATGTGCAGAATATCTTTGTAGGTAATTATATAAGCTGTAGTACTGTACCATTGCAGTACCATTGCTGTAGGAGATTGGGTAAGGTTACGACGCAGGACCTCTTCAGCACAATGAGTACATACGTATGTACACCATTACATGTACATCGTGCAGTTTCAAAATTCCAATTCCCAAGAAATACTTTTGGGCCTTTTTAGACCTGGTCAGAGGCCCCCCAAATCATTGGAGCCAATCAAATGACATATTCACTGGATTTATTTGCCTGATTTGGACAACCATATGTAGCCACCTATTTAATTTACCTAATGCTCGGGTCTCCTTCTACCATTCTTTGATATTATTATCATAACCCAAGGTTAGTAACTACATGTACCTTTGAATTTGAAAATACCCATGACATAGACAAGGCGAAACGAGCACATACACATTTACATTCCTATCTACATAATATCTACCTCCTTTCCATTTAACACATACACACAAATGATAAATAAGGCAAGGGCAAACAAAACGATAGCCAACACGAGATCGTCAGGAGGTCGTCCAATGTCCAATGTCCAGTGACAAGGTAAAAGACGGCGAGACGGGTGACTTTCCACTTACGTATAGGCTTATTCAGGGGAATAGGGGACTTGAGGAGATTTTTTTTTTCCTGCGCATGCAAAGAATGTCAGGCCCTGCAGCGTGTAGAAGGTCGAAGTTCAGCCAGTCCGGGTCTTGGGCGCGCCAAGAGATCTAGTATCCTACTATGCTTGTAGCCATTCACAGCCCAAAGACAGGGGTTAGTAAGAACTCTAAAAAAGTCCTTAAACTTGCGATAGCCAACCATAGCCCCCAATACCCC
The DNA here is from genome assembly GCF_022984875.1 of Hypoxylon fragiforme. Classification (NCBI taxonomy): domain Eukaryota; kingdom Fungi; phylum Ascomycota; class Sordariomycetes; order Xylariales; family Hypoxylaceae; genus Hypoxylon; species Hypoxylon fragiforme. Next base: position 965,585 of record NW_026054760.1, read on the forward strand.
TGAAATTAGTCACTACTAGGTATGCTAGGTTAGTATTTAATACCTAGCATCTACCTAGGGTACCAGTACCTAAACGAATGGCAGGGGGCTAACTTGCATTTTAGTGAGAGGCAACCACCCCCACCAGCTTGGTAAAATGCTGAAACAGTACCGGTTTCAGGGGTTTCTTCAGTCCGACCTTGCGATGCAGCATCTCCAATAATTTTTTTAATACAGATTTTTTCTTGACATGAAAAGCCATGGAAGTTCGTTCGTCTGCTTCCAGATGACTAACTTATTTGATGATCCTCGATTTCGATTTAAGACACAATTAAGGTTGATTAGACTACAATCACAAAAAGAAAATAAGAAGAGGGCAAGTATGAATTAATAGGTGACCAAGACATCATTCAAATGTCATTCAAATGATGTCACTGTCTTTAGGTACATAGTACTACTAGTAGACTACTAGGTAGTTGTAGTACATAGTACATACATAGCACATGGGATGATCCGTATTGTTTGCCTTCAAGTCTAACCCTATTGATTCAATCCTAGCCACTACAACAAATGCAACTGTCGCCATCTCGTATTACTATGTACACCAAAGCTAGGCATCAAACAATACGATTTGGTTTATCGCGAGTGGGAAGCTCCCGAATGGCTCGGGAAGGCTGAGCGGGATCTATGCACAATACATCCATATTCTAGATACATAGATTGTACTCTACCAAAGACACTATCTCGATTCCAGTTCTCTTCATCGGACACTACAGCCAGCCAACATCTCACGAATCGTCTCCCTGCAGAGTGTAGATACATACACCCGCATGGCTCAATGCCAACTTTAGACACTGCAATTTGGGCATACGCAAACTTGCTGACGACGTCACCTCGGTGTTTATGTAGGTGGCTGTAGAAAAATGCATACCTACAGTAAGTCAGGTATATTATGAAGCCTTCAATATTCATGCAAACAAACCAGGACCTACGTACGCCATTGGCTAGACCAGGGTTTAAATTGAAATGTTTCCAAGGGATTCCTGGTGGATAGACCTATCACACCATTCTTCGCAAGGCGCCAAGGTCAAGTCTTCACGTGGGTTTTTTCTCCTAGCCGACTCCAACGTACGACCAAGATAACGCATAAACATGGAAAAGTTAAGCTTCCTCTAGATGTCTATTCGGGGATTTTTTTTTAGCATTGCTAAAAGCTTTGTGGTCCCAAAGAAGAAGAGAACCCCGCCATCGTTCTGCCTTGGCAACGCGCATATTATGTTAATGCAAGTGCTCACATGTATGTATGTCAGCCTCCATACGCCTCCCGCTTACGAATGTTTCTCGGATAATTATGGGACTCGATCGATGAAACAACCCGAACTTGTTGTCAAAAAGAACTGAAAATAGATCTTGTTAAGCTTAGACCAGGAGGGTTTGGTATAGAATTCATAGTATGTAGCATGTCATTGACATTCTTTTGCGCTACAAGTTCTAACCTGTAGCCACAGACAAGCTTGTTATAATCAACGTGGCACACATACGATTTCAAGATGTGTCTTATGTGCCGCTCGTCGCCTTTCTTAGTTGGCTACGTTGAGGGGATCGATCGTTATGAGTAGACTTGGTTTCATATGCACCTACCTACAGTTGCACGTAAATTGAAGCTGACCTAATGGCCGATAAGTGGGAGAATAGGAGTCTGACCTCGCAGCTGACGAATTATTTGAGCCTCCTGTGTAGTTGCAGGTTTATGAAGCACACGATTCAGCCATTGAGATAGAACTATTGAGGCTTCACCTGGGTCAGCCCACGTTTCAACACTGATAGCAACTCTGCTCGAAGGTAGTATGACAGCCTACCGCGAAACCAACATCCTCAAGTCTTTTTGGGGGCCCTTTTCTATCTATTATAGCTGATGCACCCCACGCTGTAGTGTTATGCAGTGATCTACGAGGAGAAACATGAAACTTCAACGTCATCTCCCTATGTGTCTGCAGACTTATGGAACTGGCCGAGACCATAAGACTGTGAGGTGAGTCCGCCTTGGATTTTCTTCCTACAGGTACCTACTCTTTACATCTCAGAACAGTGATGTGGTAGGCTCCTTCAGAAGCGAAGTCCAAATACAGCTTCATTATACCAAGGGCTTCGAAGCATCAAGTTACGTATAAATTAAAGGTGTTAAAAGGAGGGCGACTTGTAACGTTGCATACCTACCTAATCAACTCACTAGCCTATACCGATGAGATAGAAATGCAAGTATACGCTGCTATAATGGCAGGTTGGTGTAGACCTTGGCCCATATCGTGGTTATCCTTCGTTATCCTGTTCCGGGTTAGAAAAGCATGGATAAGAGCATGAGCTTGGTAGAGCTCTAATATCAGAAACTCACAGACAGCTGCGGCCTTCTCCTCACCCTCAACACCATTTGGGGCGAGATGGTCGGTATCCTCAAAACCGTAATCTTCCCGCGTCCAGTTCTTCATCTTCTGTGTTCGAAATTCTTGAAAGTCCCATTCGCGATTCTCTAGCTGGCTCGTATCCTTGAAAACGTACACTTCGCATTCGACCTCTTCGCCCTCAACATTACCATGCCCCTTATCGTCACCAACATTAGAAAGTAAGCGAGCCTTGACTGTCCGTCGTTCGTACTCGCTCCCTTCGAAGAAGTCAAGGTGATACATGTTTGCGTCTGACAGTCCCGTCACATACATTCCCCTGACCTCGTGGTCCTCATCCGGTGTAATGCCTGGGTAATCCACATTTTTCACCCGACTATCAAGCTTATGTTAGACTCTTTTAATAGAGTGTGTGCTCCAAGCTTGAAAGAAAAGACCAAATAATTTCGGGTACATGGAAAGAGGTAGATTGACTAAGGCATATTGACTCTGAGGTAATAGCATTCTATAAGATCGACCTACCGACGGCAATATTTATGTAATATGGCAGGCTTGAACTCGTGAAGACTCTTCAGTAAGGCCACGTTTATTGTCGAGGACCTATAGCAGACAGTGAAGAACACCTCGGGGGCCATCTTGGTAATCATCAGCACAGTCTCCCCGAGCCATCTCTTGAAGAGTATCTCACTAGCGTGCCTGGGAACGATTAACAACAACACATGAGATAGAAAGGGTGGGAATATATGAACTCACCATAAAAGAATGCTGCATAAGTGCGTTCTGACATGGCTTCCTTTGGACTGCACGTAACGGATACAATTCGGGGATTTTTTTTAACGTTAGATGCTCCGTGTTAAACTGATAGCTTAGAGATTTGTGCGAGAATCGAAATTGCCGAGTTGAGGACGTATACGAGGGGTATCTACTATATATATAGAGAGGAGAGTTATAGTGAAGACAAGATATTGATAACCTTGGTATCACTCGAAAAAGTGTACTGGATTTATCGTACTAGGACTTTTCTTGCCCTGGTGTAATCATAACCGAATGTCTGTAATATTGTTCGTTATTGGAAAAGGCACTGTATTTCAAGGTTGATATAACTATAATTTAGTAGGAATGGTTCAGTGTTATGGAGTCCATCAAATATGACATACATAATACCTCCTACGTAGTGATTGCAGTTTATCTCCGATATCAGGACTGATAAAGATAACTATGTACCCTATGGTCCTATGGACTTACCCCAGGCTTCTAGAATTATTACGGGTCCAGAGCCACGGGTACTACGCCGTATGTAGTTCAAGGTCAGGTATCGATAAAGATTATACGGGAGCTAGTAATATGATTGGTTCGTAATCCTGGTAAGCCTATCAAGGTCTTACCATGTTAGCTAATTATGTACATTCTACTGTGTACTATGTAAGTTACTAAGTTAGGCTTTCGGAAAATCAATAAAGCCTAGCTTTGTAAATGTACGATGCGTCAAGCGTCGCGCCCACCTCCAAATTCATTCTCGGTCCCTGGTCGCGAATCTCAACTTTTTGAGCTTCTCCAAATCAATTCCACCTACCTACCTCTTTACCTCTACCTCAGCATCGCGACAAAACTTCAGCCTGTACAATTCTTTTGATAACTTCATGATACCCTCTATTTCTTCACTTCTTCTTTGATACAGGCACACTCGATAAGGCGTAGATATATTTTGCGCCTCTGTCATCTCAAACCACATATATCTTAGAAACTACCCGGTTCCGTCGCATCGATCTATACCGTCGTTTTCTGGAGGTAGTGTTACACGCCTTCGTCCACCACATCACCATTCTCTTTTACGTAGTCAATTGGGATTGATCCCTACCTTTACCATACCATTGATTCGGAGTGGAATATTCTATTTAAACAAAGTCTACAACACTTTTGTGCACTACCACGTCGCCAGTCATCTCACGCTGATGTTAATACGATAATTGCGTCCGAATCCCATAAACACACACATGAATACTACATGGTAAAGTCGGGTTAAATACTGCGCGCAGGCGGGGGTCGCAGTCATGTCGGGGCCAGCGCTTGAGGATATCGTCAAGAGGCTGACAACTCAAGAAACTGGTACGTGGCCCATATGCTATTCCGTGACTTATCCTACTCTACTCTCCGACTTTTTGCGGTTATAACTAACCTTTACTTTTGTAGAGCCCAAGTCTAAACTTGAGGCCGCTACCTCGCTGCGAGATAGCCTCGACCATTATACAAATGGCCCTCACTATGCCAATTTCCTCAAGAGGTTGATGCCAATATTCGTTATCATCCTCAGAGGACCATGTCTTCTCCACAGCACATCACCGGAGCAGGTATGTTACTTAAATCTTGATGTGTGTGGTAACTATAGCTAAACACTACGGTTTTAGAAACTCAGGAACTGCGTCCTCGAGATTCTGCACCGATTACCTACTTCTCAACCTCAAACGTCACCGGAACCCTTTGAACCCTACGCCGAAGAGATAGTTGACATCCTAATGACCCTGGTTCGAAATGATAACGAAGATAATGCTACACTATGTGTGAAGATCATATCAGATGTCATGAGGCATCAGCCTAAGGTGCTGCATGTGAAAGTTCAACCATTCTTGGACTTGATCCAGGAACTTTTCGAGCAGATGGAGAAAGTTGTGAGAGAGCAACTCGATAGCCCAACCATTCCGTTCAACGCATCGGGGCCACCATCTACGCCTGGTAGCACGCAGACAAACTTCCAGTCGCCGCGCCCAGGATCACCAGTCGCATCAGTTACAGACTTGGGTCAGGATCTTCAACAGCAGAGCCGGCCTTTGTTAAAAGGGATGCAGTCCTTCAAGGTTCTATCCGAATGCCCAATCATTGTCGTTTCCGTTTTTCAGACATATCGAAATATCATTCAGCAGAATGTAAAGGCATTCGTTCCCTTGATTAAGGCTGTACTGTGCCTCCAGGCCAAGGCACAGGAACAGGCCCACAGCGAGGCGAAATCTAAAGGGGTCGTATTTGCAGGAGTTAGCCCGAACATCAAGAATCGTGCGGCTTTCGGGGAATTCATCACAGCTCAAGTGAAAACGATGAGCTTTTTGGCATACCTACTTCGCCAATATTCTAGCCAGCTTGCCGATTTCCTACCGACGCTGCCTGAGATTGTGGTTCGGCTACTCAGGGACTGCCCAAGAGAGAAGTCCGCAGCTCGTAAGGAGCTGCTAGTTGCGATACGTCATATCATAAATTTCAACTTCCGGAGGATTTTCCTTCCGAAGATTGATGAGCTCTTAGAAGAGAAGACGTTGATTGGAGATGGCTTGACGGTTTACGACACTCTTAGGCCACTGGCATATAGTATGCTGGCCGACTTGATACACCACGTTCGGGAGTCGCTCTCCCCAGAGCAAATCCGAAAGACGGTTGAGGTTTATACGAAGAACTTGCAAGACAATTTCCCGGGCACCAGCTTTCAGACGATGAGCGCGAAGCTATTATTGAACATGGCAGAATGCATATCAAAAATGCAAAATAAAGCTGACGCTCGACATTACTTGCTCATGATTCTCAATGCCATTGGCGATAAGTTTGCGGCAATGAATAGACAGTACCCCAATGCCGTAAAGCTTTCTAAGCTCTATGCGCAGCAAGCTGCCGACCAGGTCCCTGATACATATCTTGCAGACAAGGAACATCATCCGATGTGGGACGAAACCGATATCTTCACAGCCATGCCGATAAAGACATCTAACCCTCGAGACCGTGGCACTGACCCAGTTGCGGATAACAAGTTCTTGTTCAAGAACCTGATGAATGGCCTCAAAAACACGTTCTATCAGCTAAGAACATGTAATGCCTCAATACAGATCGACCCCAAGAATGCGCCAGCACATTGGCAGGATGTGTCGTACGGGTTTTCTGCCGAGGAGGTCAAGGTTATTGTTAAGCTCTTCCGAGAAGGGGCTTACGTTTTCCGATACTACGAGATCGAAAAGCCGCTCGCCGAATCACAATACGCCTCCCCAGTTGAATATATGGCTAATTTCTATATGGTTTCAAGTAGCAAGGAGGAGAAAGACCTCCTGGAAACCTTTGCGACCGTATTCCATTGTATTGACCCAGCCACCTTCCACGAAGTGTTCCAGCAGGAGATTCCTCGCCTCTACGAAATGATTTTCGAACATACCGCTCTCTTACATATTCCTCAGTTCTTCCTAGCGAGCGAAGCCACGTCACCGAGCTTTTGTGGCATGCTCCTAAAATTTTTGATGGAGCGGATTGACGACGTTGGTTCAGCTGACGTGAAACGATCGTCTATCCTCTTACGGCTATTCAAGCTTGCGTTCATGGCAGTGACCCTGTTCGCGAATCAAAACGAACAGGTTCTTCTTCCACATGTTGTGGATATTGTCACCAAGTCGATCGATCTATCAACCAAGGCCGAGGAGCCTATGAATTATTTTCTACTCCTTCGTTCGTTATTCAGAAGCATTGGCGGCGGGAAGTTTGAACACCTCTATAAGCAGATATTGCCTCTCCTAGAAATGCTTCTTGACGTTCTCAACAATCTTCTGATGGCAGCGCGGAAACCGACAGAACGGGATCTCTATGTTGAGTTGTGTCTCACGGTACCGGCACGCTTAAGTAACTTGTTGCCCCATTTAAGCTTCTTGATGCGTCCCTTGGTAGTCGCACTCAGGGCCGGTACGGATCTTGTAGGTCAGGGACTTAGGACCCTCGAGCTCTGTGTAGATAACCTCACTGCAGACTACTTGGACCCTATAATGGCACCAGTCATAGAAGATCTAATGAACGCGCTCTTCGAACACCTTAAACCGCACCCATACAGTCATTTCCACGCCCACACCACAATGCGTATCCTCGGTAAACTTGGTGGCAGGAACCGAAAGTTCATGACGGAAGCGCTCCCTGTTAACTATCAGAAGTATGCCGATGACCCCTCTAGCTTCGATATGCGACTTATAGGGTCAAAGAGGGATCGTGCATTTCCAGCCGAACTCGGGGTAGATTTTGCTATTCGTAAATTGACTGAGATCCCGAAGCCTTCAAAGGCCAACGCAGGACGACAGTTTGACGGATACTATAAAAAGCAGGCGCTGCAGCTAATCAAATCTCAGCTGAAACTACGTGTTGGGGTCGATCATCTGCCTGAAGACCTTCCTCGCTTGGTTCGTCTCCAGGCACAGGATCTTCTCGCTCGGAAACCAGCGGCTGACTTTGCGGTATTCAACACATCGGACCGAGAGCGATCTGTTGCCAAGAAGGACGAACAAGACGACATCATGAAGCGGCTAATCAAGGCTATCATGTATGCCGAGTCACTGCCCGAGTTCCGCGAAGAAGCTGATGTTTTTCTCATGAATTTGTGTCGACATTTCACTATCATTGAGATCGGGCGAGGCCTTGTGGACGTTAAAAAGGAGTTGAGCCTTTTCGATGCGCGAGCAGGAGAAGGGCCCCTTTACATTGATACGCGGGTTCTTGCGGATGCTATCGTCGAGTCACTCGCCTCGGATCTACCCGACGTGCGAGATGCTGCGTTCCGGGCGATCCGCGCTGTCTACGATTCTACTGTAACCATTTTTGGATCTGAGGCCCATGTTGGCCGACTGGGATTTTTCAACCATCTGAGCAGGACGTTTTGTCATGCTTGTAACGAGGAAGAGTGGTATACGAAGACGGGTGGTAGCCTCGGCATCAGATACCTTCTTGTTGAAGTCGATCTTGGGGATGCTTGGGTCGCAGCTAAGCAAATGGACTTCATTCGAGCCTTGATGTATGTGATTAAGGATATGCCGCAGGACTTACCGGAGAAGACTAGGAACTCAGCCCAGACAACACTTGAGTCCCTCCTCAGGAGAATCACAACAAACGTGAAGAAAGAAGATGCTTTACCTACCCCTGCACAGCCAGGCCAACCTCATCCCAAGCCCTCGCGCCTAACCCAAATTTGTGTTCTATTCAACGATGAGCTGTCTCACATGAACAAACACGTTCGGGGTACAGCTAGGCGGTCGCTTGAAATCATAGCTCATGCTGCTGGAGTAGAGATCTGGGAGCTTCTACAACCTCACAAAGATCGGCTATTACAGCCCATTTATGCCAAACCCCTCCGGGCATTACCGTTTTCGACACAGATCGGATACATCGACGCGATTGCTTATTACATGAGCTTAAAACCAGATTTCGTCTCTTTTGATGATCATCTCAACCGTCTACTTATGGAGTCCCTAGCTTTAGCTGATGCTACTGACGAGTCTTTGGCTGGTAAACATGCCGAATTCCGCACGCATGAATCGATCGTGAACCTTCGGGTTTCTTGCATCAAAATATTAAGCAGGGCGATGGGATTTGATGATTTCCAAAAAGGACAGGCCAATCCAACTCGCACCAAGATTGTATCAGTCTTCTTCAAGTGCCTATACTCGGAATCCAAACCGACTATCGAGGCGGCCAATGACTCTCTAAAGGCGGTCCTTTCTCAAACCAATAAGCTTCCGAAGGACCTGCTACAGCAAGGACTCAGACCTGTTTTAGCCAATCTACAGGACCCTAAACGACTAAGCACTCACGGCCTAGATAACCTTGCAAGGCTTCTGCGTCTCCTTACTACCTACTTCAAAGTAGAAATCGGCGCTAGGCTGTTGGATCACATCAAGGTTCTTGCAGACCCGAACCTTCTTCAACAAATATCGTTCACCTTCTTCGAGCAGCACAGTCAAATGAAGGTCGTTGCAGCCGTTTTCAACATTTTTCACTTGCTACCACCTGCCGCCGAGCAGTTCAAAGAGCGGTTGATCGATACTTGCTTGGAGCTTGAGGACAAGCTGCGCCGCACGCACCACAGCCCTTTCCGACCCCCCTTATTTAAATACCTGAATCGATACCCTGCGGAAGTTTGGAACTTTCTGCTGAGTAAACTGGAGGACTTGAAATACGGCCGATTCTTAGCCCAGGTTCTTCAAGATCCGGAAAGCAAGCCTTTGAGGGAGCACGCTGCTGCTAATATCGATGGGTTGATCTCCATTTGCACCCAAGTTGTCAATGCCGGAAAAGAGACCAGGTTCGTGGCGGTTGTGAACACTATTAACATCTTGAACTCCTTGAGCCAACACGCCAACACTCAGAATTGGCTGGAGCGCAAGGACACGATCTCGTGGCTAAGACAGACGGGCAAAGATTTGGAACGCCATCTACGAAAAAACAGTCTCCCCCCAGCTCTACGGCTCCCAGCCGACCAAGCAGCAGAACAACTTATGGGCATCTTTACCAAAGCCCTGTCTCTAAATCCTAGGGATTTGGATGCTCTTTTCAGTCTCGTGGATTCTGTTACAGCAGAAGAGTTGCGCGCCACGCCATCCTTGTTTGATTTCCTCTACAAGTATGTTATATCCTGTGAATCTCTTGAGTACTGGAAATCGGTGGTCCTTCGCTGCCTGGACATATACGCAGGAAGGAGCTCAACTCAGAAGACCAAGTGTTTCCTGCTACATAATGTCGTTAATCCAATTGTTGCGATGGACGTTATGCGACACTGGAATCAGCCGAGAGCACAGAGATTAGTAGATCGGGCCGTCATCGAATCCATCAATGTCAAGATATGGAAAGTTAATCCCGGTGACCCTCAAGATGACTTGGCACAGCCAGGTATTGATCACACAAGAATGGAAGTCCTCCAACTTTCGGCGATGTTAGTCAAGTATCACCATTCCATCCTACAAGATGCGAGGAAAGACATCATTAAGTTTGGCTGGACCTACATCAGATTAGATGATGTGATCAACAAGCATGCCGCCTATGTTGTGATAGGATACTTCATTGCGCATTACGAGACGCCTCCGAAGATTGTCACCCAGGTGTACTACTCACTTCTCAGGACGAATCAGAATGAAGGGCGCGCCCTGGTTACTCAAGCCCTTGAACTAATGGCCCCGGTATTACCTCAGCGTTGTACGGCCATGCCGGGCGACCGTAACGCTGGAGAACGTAATGCCGTCTGGGCTATGGCACCGCGTCGTATCTTGGCTGAAGAAGGGCAGAACGTTCAGCAGATGACCAGCATTTTTCACTTCCTTGTTAGGCATCCCGATCTATTCTATGAATCCAGGGATAAATTTGCACTCCTGATTATCACATCTCTGCGAAAGGTTTCTCCCTTCGTTTCATCTTCGACCGAAAGTAAAAGACTCGCTTTAAATATGATGTGGCTCATTTGGCAGTGGGAAGAAAGGAGAGTTGATGGTAAAATCAGCGACTCAAAGAGGACGTTGTCCGAGTCTCCAATCTCCAAGAAGCGAAGACTAGATGGGGAACTTATTCATTCTTCGCCTCCAGTCGCTCGACAGGCCGCTCCAATCGACAGAAATGAGTTCCAAATTCCTTCCAGTTTCCGACACAAGATGGTTAAGTATCTGATCGAATTTATCGCACAACTTAACGAGAGGTTCCCACTGCCCTCAGCGAAGCCAAGAGATGCTGCATTATCATCCGCTTCGGTCGTTCCATCTGTGTCAACAGAACTATGCAAGAAAGCAATGGCACTTTTATACAACCTCCTACAGCCACAATACTGGGGTGATCTCGAAGTTGATCTGTTCCCGAGTATTACTGAGGTTGTGCTGGCTAGTGAGAGGACTACTAAGATTCTAGGCACCGACCCGGCAGACAAGGATAATTATGACGAGAAGTTCGTTACTAACATCGTCAATACCTTACAAGTGGTACGGATCATTCTCAATTTCAAGTCTGATGAATGGATTCTGAAGAACATGGCATCTATCCAGAAGGTTGTCGAGAAATGCCTCAAGTCAGAAAATCCAGAACTACAAGATTGCCTCCACCTAGCAGACAAAAAATACGACGATGGGCGTGATGTTAGGTCAACTATTCAGAGGATTCTTGACGCCGTGCCAGAAGATGTGCCAATGGAAGATGCCGATGGTGAAGGCGAACCAGAAGCCCCTATCTCGGAAATCATCACTTTCCTGTCTACCATCGCCACGGAGTCCTTGGCAAATGCCAACTACGTGTCAGGGGTTAACATATTATGGTCTCTAGGCCAACGCAAACCATCGATTATCGAGCAACACATTGTTTCCTTGATGAAGGCCTTACAAACTAAACTTGCCAGAGAGCATGTCCAGCATTATACTAGCGCGGCTACACATCAGCAGGCGATGGGCCCAGGTGCCATACGAGCCCAAGATCCGAATGCTCAGTCCGGAGAATTGTCACCGTACGACCTCAATATTCAGACGGATCTGATGATCAAAGCTATCCAGGTGACCGCCATGCGGATGGAAATACTTGGCGACCATCGCCGACCCTTCTTAAGTGTGTTGGCCACTCTAGTAGAGAAATCACAGCACATACCTCTCTGTGAGAAGATCCTTGATATGGTAGAGGGCTGGGTGTTCCGATCTGAAGGAACATGGCCAACGCTCAAAGAGAAGACGGCCGTATTGCACAAAATGCTCTCGTTCGAACATCGAAGTGACCCAACAATGTTGACGAAATTTCTCGAATTGGTCATCCGCATCTACGAAGATCCAAAGATCACGCGAACCGAACTCACTGTGCGTATGGAGCATGCTTTTTTGATAGGAACTCGAGCACAAGACGTCGAGATGCGCAACCGGTTTTTGACTATATTTGACAAGAGTTTGTCTAAGACAGCTACGGCTCGTCTGTCCTATGTCATCTGTTCGCAGAACTGGGATACACTTGCCGACTCCTTTTGGTTGTCTCAAGCCATCCAGCTTCTCCTAGGAGCTGTAGAGATGAACTCTAGCATTCAGCTACACCACCAGGATTTCCGCACGCTTCCAGCATCTGTCGTTTTCGGAACCTACGCCAAGGACACCAGAGAGCCCGCTACAATGATTGATGACAAATATGAAATATTTATGGCGAACCATCGACGTTTTGTCGCAGAATTGGGGGACGTAAAGGTTCGAGACATCGCAGAGCCACTAACTCAGCTTCAACACATTGACCCCAATCTATCCCACGACCTTTGGGTAACTCTATTCCCCATGTTTTGGTCTGCCACCGCGAGAGACGAAAAGACAGAGTTGGAGAAGGGTTTGGTTGTACTCCTTTCGAAAGACTTCCACTCTCGTCAGATCGACAAGAGACCTAACGTGGTGCAAACCTTGATTACGGGTGCCGCCAAGGCCTGGCCCGAATGCAAGATTCCCCCTCATATCCTCAAATTCGGTGCAAAAACGTACGATGCTTGGTATACTGCATTGGTACAACTCGAGAATGCGGCGATCAAGCCAGATGTCGACTCGCCTAAGGTGCGAGAGAGTAATCTTGATGCGTTGGTTGAACTGTACTCGAGCCTGAAGGAAGATGATCTTTTCTACGGCACCTGGCGTCGGCGATGCCAGTTTGTTGAGACCAATGCTGCCCTATCCTACGAACAGAATGGGATGTGGGACCAGGCACAGAAAATGTACGAGGCGGCTCAAATCAAAGCTCGGACGGGCGTTATCCCATTCTCCCAGGGTGAATACATGCTCTGGGAAGATCATTGGGTCCTTTGTGCGCAGAAACTTCAGCAGTGGGAAATCTTGCAGGACTTTGCAAAGCACGAGAACCTCCAAGATCTTCTACTGGAATGTGCTTGGCGAAGTATCGACATGTGGCAAACCCAAGAGCAGCGCGAGAGTTTGGACATGCTCATTAAGGGAGTCATGGACGCTCCCACGGCTCGTCGGGCTTTCTTCCAGAGTTTCATGTCGTTGCTGAAATTCCATAATAAACAAGAGACTGTTCAAGACTTTGGCCGTGTCTGCGATGAAGCTATACAGCTATCCATAAGAAAGTGGCACCAGCTTCCAAAACGTCTCACTGCGGCTCATATTCCTCTACTCCATAACTTCCAACAGCTCGTTGAACTGCACGACGCCAGTGTAATTTGCCAGAGTTTGGCCAACACGAACCAGGGGAACCTGGACGTGAAGTCGGGTGAGCTGAAGCTGCTCCTTGGGTCTTGGAGGGACAGACTACCCAACATATGGGACGACATAACCGATTGGCAGGATTTGGTTACTTGGAGACAGCACATCTTCGGGCTAATCAACAATACCTATCTCCAGCTTCTTCCTCAACAGGGCCAAGGAGCAAACGGTGCCTCATTCGCGTATCGTGGGTACCATGAAACCGCGTGGATTATCAACAGATTTGCGCACGTGGCCCGCAAACACAACCTCCCTGATGTGTGCATTAATCAGCTCAGTCGTATCTATACACTCCCCAATATAGAGATTCAAGAAGCGTTCCTCAAGCTCAGGGAGCAGGCACGTTGTCATTATGAGAATCCCTTGGAGCTTTCCAGTGGGTTGGATGTTATTAATAACACCAACCTCAACTATTTCAATAACCAGCAAAAAGCCGAGTTTTTCACCCTGAAGGGAATGTTCCTTGAGAAGCAGAGTAAAAAGGACGAGGCGGACGCAGCTTATGGCACAGCATTGTACTACGACATCGGCAAAGCCAAAGCCTGGGCAGAATGGGGTTACTTCAACGATCGCAAGTTTAAGGAGGATCCTACGGATATGAATTCAGCCAGGCAAGCCTTAACTTCGTATCTACAAGCCATTGGTAGCTACAAGAGCGGCAAGGCCCGGAAACTGATTGCACGCATTCTCTGGCTTTTAAGTTTGGACGACTCGAATGGAAGCATTGCTGCCGGTTTCGATGATTACAAGGGAGAAACCCCTGTGTGGTATTGGATAACTTTCATACCACAACTTCTGACCGGCATGGCCCATAAAGAGGCCCCCAAGGTCCATGCGATCCTTCTCAAGATAGCCAAGGCATACCCGCAGTCCTTGTATTTCCAATTAAGGACAAACCGAGAAGACATGCTTGCTATCAAGAAAAACCAGGAAGCCAAGGAGAAGGCACGGCAGAGGGTATCGGGACCATCCGCCGGCAAGCCACCGAGCGGCTCACCATCACTTACCAAACAGGAAAATACTCAGGCGAAACAAGAGTCATCTTCCAGACCGGCGACCGCAAATGGCGAGGTCAAGATAGATTCATCTGAGGCCAATGCCACGCCTGGGCCAAATGGCGACCAACAACCCAACGGCGCTGCTTCGGTACCTGCCCAGAAAAGACCCCCGTGGGAGCTGACGGAAGAGATTATGTCTGTTCTCAAGACGGCTTTCCCTCTACTTGCACTCTCCATGGAGACGATGGTGGACCAAATCCAGAAGTATTTCAAGTGCCCTCCTGATGAGGATGCATATCGTCTCATAGTCGCACTCCTAAACGACGGTTTGGCATATGTGAGCCGGATGCCCGCTTCTTACGCAAGAGATGTGAAGCTTCCGGTCGCTACCGAGACCAACATCACTCGTTTCGCCGAGACCATTCTCCCTGCACACATCAAAAAATCATTCGAGGCCGACTTCGTCCAAGTGAAGCCAACGATGTACGAGTACATCCACAAACTTAGAAAGTGGCGTGATAAGTTCGAGGAGAAGCTTGACCGCAGAAATCCAAAAGCTTACTTGGAATCGTACTCACGTCACCTCAGCGAGTTTCGTTATCAAAAGTTCGATGACGTCGAGGTGCCTGGTCAGTATTTGCAGCATAAGGACAAGAACCAAGATTTTATTCGGATCGATCGCTTCCTACCTAACGTAGATCTTGTTCGAGGCATTGGTGGCTCCTATCGGCGGTTGAAGATCCGTGGTCACGATGGTAGTGTTCACTCATTTGCTGTTCAGCACCCAGCAGCGCGACACTGTCGACGAGAAGAGAGGATTTTGCAACTGTTCCGACATCTGAACGAGACACTTGCCAAAAAGAAGGAAAGCAGGCGTCGTGACCTGCAGTTCACAGTGCCATTGATGGTCCCTCTTGCTCCTCATATAAGAATTGTACAGGAGGACACATCCTATATCACACTGCAGGGAATCTATGAAGATCATTGTCGGCGTAACTCAATGCTTAAAGATGATCCTGTCATGTTCACCATGGATAAGCTGAGAAATCTCATCGACCCTAAGGCGACTGTAAGTACTATTGGTCTTAATTCCAAGTTAGCAGGCCCTGACAACTCCCTGCAGAAGCCCCCTGAGCAGACGGCGACGGCCCGCCTAGAAGTATTCACGGCCATACAAGAGAAGTGGGTGCCTCACACTATCGTCCTCGACTACTTCCAGAGCATCTTCCCCGAGTTCTCCGAGTTCTGGTTATTCCGACGCAGATTCTCCTACCAACTCTCAGCACTCACGTTCATGACATATATACTATACATGACCGGAAGGTATCCCCACAAGATCAACATCGCCCGTGGTTCAGGCAAAATATGGGGTTCTGAGCTTATGTCATTCATGGCACCTGGCAAGCCTTTCTTCCACAACCCGGAGCCTGTTCCTTTCCGTCTCACCCCCAATCTCCAGACCCTCATGGGACCTCTAGCAACGGAAGGCATATTCAGCTGCTCGATCATGGCCATCGCACGTTGCCTAACTGAACCCGAATTCGAGCTGGAGCACGCATTGACCTTATTCGTGAGAGATGAAGTGATCTTCTGGTTTACCAGCAGCCATCGTACTATTCATCTCAACGAGAACCAACTCCGCGATACGGTCCAGACCAATTGCGATATGATAGTCAAGCGTGCCGTCAGTCTAGCTCGTCGTCCCGAGGGTACCCTGCCTGCGAACCAAACTGTTATCGACCTGATCGCTCGCGCTGTCAACCCCATGAACCTTGCACAGTGCGATGCCCTTTGGATGCCCTACCTCTAAACTCTTAAAACATTTTCTTTGCTTGTTTTATGTGAATTCGACTCGTCGGATCACTCCTTCGATACCTAGTAATTTGGTGGTCAGGTGTCTTTATGGGATGTGAGGCAAACGAAAGTAAAGCATTGCAGCATGGCGTTTAGGACGGAGCAAGATGGGTCTTAGATATGTGAATACCTTTGACAGGCCTGAGAGAAGCTCACTAACCTAGGTGGCTACCTAAGTAGATTATACGGTTGAGGCCAGGCAAAAGGCTTTCGGTCCTCATGATAGTCACATGTATTTAGTTACTTGCTATGAGCTTTCATTTAATATTTCTAAAACATTGATTATGTGCTGTCATTTGTGCTATCATAATGATGATGATAATGGTGTGTGCGTTGGTGATAAATATATGGGCAAAACCTGATTTGTGGCCAGTCTCCTTTTTATACGGCGACGTGGAATTATTGGTCTATCCGTTGCGGCTCAAAGACGAGATGGAGGTAGAGTAGGCCATGAAATAGGATAGAGCGTATCTAGATATCTATCTACTGCCTGGTCTTTGGCAAATGAAGTTATCGGTGTCGTTGTCGTGGGACCCTTAACCCCGAATACTATCGACATCCAAGTGATAACCCCCTTTCTCCCCTCCTCTCCTCGTATAGTGCTGCTTCCCACACACGCGCGCCGCTGTACCTGATCCATTTTCCTTTTATAGACTTTTAGTTTTATACGGAAGGTAGGTATTTAATAAGAGCCGGGACCAGGGGCTGCCGTTTCGGCATTAAAGGTTGTATTTAAAGCGGGAAGAACGAACCGGAAGCTCCGATATCGACATTGAATTGAATTTATTTTTGTACCTAAGTACCCATCACTTCTAACTTCTAAAATTTCCCGAAAACAAGACGAGAATAACGACGTTCAATCACAACACACCCTAACAGAGCCAATTGATTCTTAGCGAAGCCTAATACAATAAAGAGCGACTGATACATACCCAGGCACAGACATTCACCACGAAACCCCCGAACCTACCGTCGACAATGGCGACCCGGCGCATCGTCTCGCCGCGCTCTCCATTCGCTCTCCCTTCTCGAGGCATAATAATATCGCGGCCCTACACGCGCAGCCACTTAACCGTTCAGTCTCAGGTCCCGTTAAAATATGACCATTTTACCCCCCCAGAAGAGGGCCGCGACGCGCGAGATTCGCCCATAGTATTTATGCACGGCCTCTTCGGGTTCAAGAGGAATTTCAGGGCCGTGTCTCAGTGAGTCAGCTCTCGAGTCTCTTCGGAAGCCCAAGATAGATGGAGGAGACGACAAGCAACATGTGCATGTTTAGCTGACTAGAGGGTTGTGTGTTGTGTCAATAAAGAGCCTTAGCTCGAGATCTGAAGCGCCATGTCTATGCGGTAGTAAGTCTCATCTTCTGCCCACCCGTCCTCCTCTGCTCCTTTTCTAAAACTCAACCCTCCCCGCTACAGGACCTACGTAACCACGGCGAAAGTCCCCACGCGCGCCACCATACCTACCCCGCCATGTCCGACGACGTCGTGGGTTTCATCGAGAATTTGCAGCTACAAAACCCGACGCTCATCGGCCATTCCATGTGAGTTGCGCCTCCCTCCTCCCTTCCAGCGAGGCAAAGTAAAGAAGAAGCTCACACAACCCCAGGGGCGCCAAAGTAGCCATGACCCTCGCCCTCACGCACCCCGCCCTCCTCGCCTACCTCATCGCCGTCGACAACGCCCCCGTCGAGAGCCCGCTGAACCACGACTTCTGGACGTACATGCAAGGGATGACCGCGATCGACACGGGGCACTACACGAGCCGCAAGGACGTCGACCGCGTCTTCTCCACCTACGTCTCCGACCCCCTTGTGCGGCACTTCCTCCTCGCGAACCTGACCCGCGTCCCCTCCCCCGACGGCCCTTACCGCTTCCAGTTCCCCGTCCTCACCCTGCGCAAGGCCCTCGTCCGCCTCGGCAAGTTCCCCTTCCACGACCCGGAGGCGACCCACTTCGACAAGCCGGCTTTGTTCATCCGCGGCACCAGGAGCCACTACGTCTCGGATAAGGTCTTGCCCCTGACTCGTCGGTTCTTCCCGAATATGCAGCTGGTCGATATCGACTGCGGACACTGGGTCATCTCGGAGAAGCCGCAGCCATTTATGGAGGGTAAGTTTAAGTCCCTCCTTTCCCCCTTTCCCCCATTTCCTTGCCCTTCCCTTTCCTTCCCTTCCCTTCCCAGATTAGTAGAAAACTCACAAGACCATCCACCCACGCAGCCGTCAAAACGTTCCTCAGAGAGCAGGAGTCAAAATCACCTAAGCAAGAATAAAGCCCTGCGACTTCTCAACGTAAAAGCCGTTGTGTCATTATTTCGTAGGTACGGAGGGGATATCATCTTCTAACGAGGGAAGAGAAAATATATACATCGACGCCTGCTTGCCGTGTGTCGACCTCGGCGTCTATAGACCCAATACCCCAATACCCTTGTTCTGCTCATCTTACCACTCGATGAGCGAACACATAAGTACGCATACGCACGCGCGCATGCGCAAACCGAAATATAATAGAAATCCGAAAAGCCACCACATGCAATGCCCATCCAATCCCATTCTATCCTGTCCTGTCCTGTCGTATCCTATCCCAGCCTATCAATCATATCCCGCTGCCCTTTCAGCACATGCAATCCCCAGCGTATCTCGGCCCGACACCCCCCAGATTCAAGCCGGCGCCGGCAGAAGAAGCGGCGGGCGTGGCGGCGGCGAGGAGCTCAGGCTTCTGGACGATATGGTGGACGACCTCGACGAAGGGCTTGCGGACGTTCTCCCGCGTCTTGGAGCTGACCTCGCAGAACCCGGCGCCCTGGGACTCGGCGAAGGCTTTGCCTTCCTCGAAGGAGACGGCGCGGCCGTTGGTGGCTATCTTGTCTAGTTTGCTTCCGACCTATTTTTTGGGTGGTAGGTTTGTGGTTAGCGATTTTTGGTGGGATACATAGATGGATAGATGGATACCCCAGTAAATTTATAGACGAAGTGCACATAGACTACATTGGATGGATAGTAGAAAGAAACCGAAGATGAGAATACATAAAGAGCAATGATGTACGAAAAGAAGAACAAGAGAAAAGGGGACGAAGGTAGTAAGCGGGTAAAAAAAAAAAAACATACCAGGTAAATCACAGCATCCGGCGACGCATTCGACCTCGCCTCCTCGATCCACCTCTCCATGCTGAGGAAGCTCTTCCGACTGCAGATGTCGTAGACGATGATGACGCCGTGGGCGCCGCGGTAGTAACTAGTTGATAAGGTGCGGAATCTCTCCTGGCCGGCCTGTTTTAAGAATAGGGGTGAGCGAGGAAGAGTAGGTAAGTAATTGGGGGGCTGGCTATGCTTACAGTGTCGAATAGATTTAAGCGGTACGCTTTGCCCCGTACGGCGAGCTTCTTCATCTAGAGGGAGGTCAGTATTAGTCCGGGACAGACACGACCTCTAGAGAAATCAATCTCACCTTGAAATCGATCCCTATCGTCGCCGTCGTCGACTCCGGGTCAAACTGGTCATCGCAATCTGTATAACGACCGTGTTAGTAGAACGTCGAAGTACGGTCAGTACCTACCGCCTAGCTACCCAGCTAACAATATACATCCGACGTAGTGATAAACGCGCAGTATAGAATACTGGATAGGCAGCTAGAGGCTGAGTAGGTAGGTAGCCCTGGAAGTAAATAGGTAGTTGGGGGGGTTCATACATACATCTCAACAGCACTACATACGGGATAAGCAATCCACGCCGTTAGCCTAAATCTCGTTCCGTATCATATATTGCGCGGGTAAGTGCAGAGCGGAAATTTTGCGACCGGAACCCGTTCCGGCATAAGAATAAGCAGGCAGGGTAGGGATCTAGATATCAATACATATACATACGTGCAGACTTTCCGGCGCCGGAGGGGCCGATGATCAGGACCTTGAGCACTGGCAGCTCATCTTCGGAAACCATGGTTTTTTTTTTTTTTGGTTTCCCTTTCTTTCTCTTTCCTTTTTTTCCCCCTTTCCTCCTCCTTCAAGTCCCTATTTTTTCTTTCTCGTAGGTATATTGTCTCAAGTCATAAAATCCGCTCTTGGTGCGTAGTAGGCAAGTGTGGCTTTCTTTATCTTTAGGTCCGTCCGTCGGCTAACGTTGTATGTAGGTAGGTGCGTAGGTATGCAAAAGGCGACGCAAGGCGTTAAATATATGTATCTCTAGGTACCTAAGTAAGTAGTGTATCGAAACCGAGGCTGCTTGCTTTCTATTGCTCGCTCTCCTTCTATCCTTCAATCTTAAGGTGGGAGAGATGTTTCGAAAGTGGGCAGGTCAAGTAGGTAAGTATCAATTATCCAAACTTGTTTCCTGAAGCTTCTTCTTTCTTCGTCTTGGTGTTCCTTAGGTTAATAGATAGATAACGTTTAGAGCAAAGTACCGAGGCACCTATCAATAGTCACGCTGCAATTATCGAATTAATTGGTCATGCGATCAATCGAGCCTGGCCTTTTTTTTATTTTCTTAATAAGGTGGCGATGTTTTCTTCCAAGATTTTTTTCGTTATATTATTTCGTAAATGTCCCTTTTTAATTGTTAATAGAGACAGGATAGAGAAAAGTAGGTATCCAAGGTTCGAAGCTAGGTTTGTAGATGTTGTTATCTGCAGTGCGGTGCATATGTATATGTAGGTTAGGTGTGTATGAATGACTTTAACATGACCGCTTGTCATGTTACTTGCCTATTACCCATGTCACCTTGCTGTAGTGTTCTGCACGTAGTGGTCTGTGACGTATAATAAACTATTGGTTCGAGTTTCGTCCTTAAGCTATAAAATCCCGAAATATGCTTCATATGAAACCCCGGCATCTTCTACACCACGGTCCATGTGGTCCTATAATATTTGCTGTAACTCTTAATTACTTATAACCTACGAACTTGTGGACTGCATCTCATCAAGGAGGGAGGGGTGGAAGTGGAAGTGGGAGCCACCTATGGATTAAAGATTATGGATTGAGATGCTTGATGACCCAATATCTATGCACGTGGCAAGTCATCTTTGGCAAGGGTATCAAAGTAGAAAAAAAAAGGGAAGAGCTGCACGTTGATGCATCGAAAAACTTGAGACAGATGAACTACTGCCTGAGAATAGCAAGACAACGAATCAACATATCGGTATATCACGTAGGTAACGGAGAAACGCCCATAACTTTTCAGCTAACCTTTCTCATTTTTTTCTGTCCTGAGGGGCCTGCTGTAACCGCGGCTGCCGTGCCGCGCCGAATGCAATCAGAAGTGAGACCTATTGCCGTTGCAAAAACCCACGCCGTACCATGACCAGAGTTCATCATAATTAGACCTCCTCAAGGACTCGTTCCTTGAACTCCCGCTCAACCTTCTGTCCATCCTCGTTCGTCGTGGACTCTCCGTGCAGGTTCATCAGAGCACCGAGGTCGAACTTGGGCGACTTTAGGAGCTTGACCTTGCGGATGTGAACCTAGAAAGACGAAATCCCACATTAATACAAAATCCCGAAATAAAGCAAGACAAGACGACAAATAAAGGTGTCGACAGGTACGTACGTTCTGGAGGGGGTAGATGCCCTGGGTGGCCTTCTCGATCTCACGGCCAATGACCTCAGGGATCAGCTTGGAGGTCAGTTGCTGCAGGGTGCAGGTAGCAGCCTCTCGCTGGATGATCTCGACCATCTTCTTGCGGATGGCACGGATCTGGGATGATGCGGCGTAGGTGGTCTTCTTGATCTGGTTAGGCCGGCGCTTGGTGAAGGCAATGGCGAAGAGTCGGAGTAGGTATTCGTCAGTGGTCTTGACGGTGACGTTGGCCTCGATCAGGGTTTGCCATTTTCGGACAAGAGATCGCAGCTTGTCGGAGGTGAAGTCCAGACCGTGGAAGTTGGTCAAACAGTTCTTGCCTTGCACCTCATCGACACGTAGCTTGACCTTTCGGAATGCGTGGTCCTCATCCTTCTGTAGATCGGCTAGCGAAACCTCGAAGATTCGGCCCTTGAGGGCATCGTTTGCGTTCTTGAGACCAGTGGTTCGGTTGACCAAGGTCTTTCCAACACTACATATCGAATGTTAGAAATTACGAAAAGTCCTAAAGGCCAGGGAATGGATATGGAGGGATAATTCGTACTCTCGGATGTTGAAGGGAGCGGGGGCCTAGACAGGGAAATTGTCAGTCTCGAGAAAATTTATGTGCGTACGGAAGGGAAGATCAAATGGACTCGACTTACCTTAATGGAGTACCAGTCCTTTCGTGCGAAAGGATCTTGGGCCTTCTTCTTGAGTCCCTTCTTACCCTTCGACAATCTCTTGTTCCTATAGAGGGTAGAAGGTTAGTATATATCTTTCTTATTTTGCCTTGGTGTTGGTATTGGTGGCGGAGGGGCACAAAGTATAACGACGCCCAGATCGCGGGTAGATGATTGAGAATTGGGAAATTCAAGATTGTCGCATTATAGATGAATGAGACAACAGGATTTACTCACTTTCCTACCGCCATGTTTGCGAGGTGTCAATGTAGCTCGCAATTAAGGACGATGTTGAAGATGTGTTGAATTAGAAAAAAAAAGGCTTGTTGGTGTTGCGTGTAGGATGGATCTTGAACATTGAAATCTAGTGCGCCCAAAATTTCTCGTTTGTGCGCGAAAATCAACTTTGACCTGTGGGGCAGTCACGTGTCGAATCATAGGTGCTGTTAGCGATGGTACACTAGTTACTAACTACCTAGTACTGTACTAGTAGTACCAGTGTACCACACTAAAGGCTGTTCCCGATTATGTAATTTGACTGCCCTAGAAATATGTGCGCTGAAATGCATAATACTCAAATGCATTACTCTAACTACCAATTATTGAAGAAACGGGTTATGAATATAAACGCGTAGAGTAAAACCTCACTTACACCTTACACCTTACACCTTACACCTTTCACTCACACCTTGCCACTGAATTGACTTTTGTCGATTGTTCAATATCGATACCTAGTAATTGGCCCTGTCTCTTTTTTGCTTTATTCAAGTTCTTTTCATCGCATGCAGCTTCAAAATCGTTCCAACTTAAGCAAAGCCAATCCACATATTGCACCTTTAAACTCCTCCACATACAAAATACCGAGTTCAAGTTTAATAGTAATTTTATCAAAAATATCCCAATCCGCGAGGTTTTGCCAACTCGTCGGCTTTTGCTATCTCTTATTACATACAACAGTTGTATCTGTTCGTTCCTTTGTTTGATTCCTTACAAACCCAAGGGGGGAGGTATTCATTCCCATTCCCATTCCCATTCCTGTTTCCAATTGCCATTGCCATTCCCTTCGTGTGCTTTGCGCGCAATAGTCTTTCCTTTACAGCCCATTAAAAAATATGTCTGTACAGAGTGTGTGTTGTGTGTAGGTGTGTCCTATCATAACAAAAACCAATAGGTATAACCACATCATGAAATAACAAGAATCAACGTCATCATCATCATCAACAATAATAACAACAACAACATTAAACAATAGAGATCCGCCCAAGCGCCCCAATTGTCTGTCCCGAGTTATAACCCAGGCGTTGTATGTATGTAAGATCAACCCCCTGATGAACATATACATAATATGATGGAACAAAGGAAAAAAAATCGGTACAGCCAAGCCAATAGTGGTGATAATTTTTCAGACGAAGAAGAAAAAAAGGAGGAAAAAACCGCAAAACTCCGCAGCGCCTTGTTGACTCGGTTGTCAAAAATGCTTTATCGTTCGCCTTCGCTTTCGCCTCATCGTGTCATTCATCGAAGGGGTGAGACGACTTTTCGATTGCGTGAATAAGGAAAAGAATTTCTCGGGGGATCTCGGCGAATTCCGTGCCTCTCGCAGCTCTCAACTAGCTCAACGCCCATCGTTCCAGTTTCTTCCTCTCCTTTCTCCTTCTGGCACACGAGGCATCTCTCTGCCTCCCTCTCTATCTCTTTTTGTTTTTTTTTTTCTATCTTTTTTTTCTTTATATTTCCAAAGGTCGCGGGATTACGGCGCCCTCTCGGTCTTCTCCTCATCGGGATGCTCGCCCACTTCCCATGCATCGAAGCTGGGGAAGCTGAAGTAGCAAGCTGAGCCTGTTCATCAAGTTAGCATTAAAGGCTTTCAATATTAGGAGCCAATCCCCTCACCTCCCCCTTTAGAGAGGAGGGGAGGATGTGGTGGGCGGGTAGGTATTAACGCACGTGAAGTTTCGGATTGTGATAAGTGGGAGTCGCGACCTTCAGCCGAGTCTATGCCATAGTTGCGCGCCGACGGCGGTGAAGAGCTGGCATTGGAAATGGCGACGCGGCTGAGCAAGTCGGTCGCCCTCCGGCTTGTGTTAGGGGCCGTCAGGACGCCCTTGCAGGCGTTGGATGTGGTGATGGAAGGTTCCGTGGCACAGGCCCGGAGCAAGCGGGGCCGCCGCCTTTCAGCGTTCTTGGGTCTTGGAGATGCCTCCCTCCGCGACAGGTTATCGGGTGAATATCTAGCAGCAGCCATTTTTGTTGAATTTTTTCCTTTTATCTTCACTTTCAGCGCCAGTATATCGGAGTTTGGATTTATAGTTGTAGGTACCTAGGTAAGTAGGTAGGTAGGTAGGTAGGTAATATGATTTGTATGCGATGTTTAAGATTGTTTTGATAGCAATGCTTGCTTTCTTGATGCAACCTAGAATAGAAGAGTTGCGATTTGAGGAATGAGTTTGATAATATAAAAACAGGCTGGAGAATGCAAAGGGGGCTCCCCCTCCATCGTTGATGTATGGATATCTCAAGACGTTTAAGACCAGCATGGAGTAAGGCAAAAAAAAGGCCGCTAGTACCAGTGAGTACCAGCGCTTTACTAGGTACCGGCTGTTGTGGAACGACATCCCCAGACGGTCGGTTGTGGGCGATGCCACATGTCACTCACGAATGGGGACATTTCGCATGTGGTGGAAGCTGTGTGGTCTCCGTTTGCTTGGGTGGTTTGGGCGCAGGTCGCCTGCAGCGGTGTTGGGCCGTTCTGCACCAGTTAGAGAGGTGGAGTGGAGAGAACTGAACCACTCGTGAAGCTCCAGGGGTTTATACTATAGTAGTATCTTCTTAAACTACCATACTATCCATACTATTAGTCTAAGTAAACATACCTGCAACCCATCCTTGCATTGCTTACCTTTGAACACCCCCCAGTACCGGTATCCATTCTTTGCCATCTCAGAGTCTACCTACAGTAGTATCTCTAGTATGTAGTTCTACCACTGTCAGCCAGCCAGCCAGCATACAGGCTACAGGCTACTGTAGTACTACACACATCCACCACATACATCCCGTTCTACAACGTAGCAAAGAAAAAAACAAAGAGCTTTCCCCAGTTTTCCCTAAACACGGCAAGCTTCAAGTGGCTAGCAAGGGGCGACCCGTCAGCTCCCAAGCTTCCCAAGCTCCAAGGAAAAAAAAAAAGGAGGTCAGCAAACGGGTTCGAGGCCCTATTCCGAGATATTCCCCTCCCCTCCCACCCCCATTCCTATGTATGATACTCCCCTGTATGTGTAATGCTATACTATAACTTGCCATGATATACTAATTACTAGGTACATTACTTACCTAACCAATCTTTCCAATCCATGCATCTCATCAACCCACTAACTGCACTAGTTAGGGCAAGCAAACGGCGGGCCTTTCCTCACCCTGTCCAAATGCACCTCATCCTGCCTGCCTGCCTGCCTGCCTGTCTGCCTTCTAAGGCTGATGTGGACGAACTTGTCTCAATTAAAAAAAGAAAAGCTGCGAGATTGTCTAATGGATCATTTTTTTTTTGGTTGATCTGGCCTTTGACTCAACGTTCAAACGTACAACTACGTAGTTGTGCTGCAATGGCCGCCGCTTGGACATGCTGCAATTGGGCCGTTGTCACACGCTGCAAGATATCACAGATGGGGGACCGCAGTCACAGGGCACAAGAGAGGGTACAGACCAGACGCGCCTCTTGCAATGCATAGTGTACATAACATACATGTACATACATACCATACATACATACATACATACATACATTAGTCTCACTCGTGGCAATGGCAGAAGCGGGGATTTTAGGCCAAGATCAAGTTTTTCTACCTAGCTGTGCGCATACACGTACGCAGTTTCAGTTGACTCCTACATCAGTCATCGGGAAAGGCCCAGTTCCCCCAGCTGAGCTCCCAGTTCAGTTCAGTTAAAGTTCCAGTCCATGTTCCATATTCTATCAGTGGTCGATGCTGTCATTGTCGTTAATGCGGATGTGCAGTCTTTTTTTGGTGAGGTGGTACTTACTCTTCCCACATCCGACCCTGCACGGCTTTCAGTTCATCAGAAGTCATCCTGTGGCCGGTTGTGAAGTATCCTACGACCCATTAGTCATGTAACCAAAAGTTGGAGGGGGGGTGTGCTCTTAGCCATGTAAGCCTACCAGCTGTAATCTTGGCGTCTATCTCGACCCGCGAATCTGCGGGGATTAAATCCTCGGGGAGTTCGACCCGCTCGTGGATAGGGATACTGTTTTTAGTTAGACATAGCGGCTTTGATGCGCTGTACGGGAAATCGACTTACCCCTGACCAACGATAGCATCGTGCTTCATGCTGCATGGTGCTGTCTTAGCATCTAATACGTTGTTTCCACGCGTTCTAGAAGTGTGACTCACTTGCTCATACTTAGCATCCTGTCAATCTTCTTTATGCCGAGCCAGTGCAGGATATCTGGCATAAGGGCTTGGAAGCGCATATCCTTCACGCCAGCTACATTTTCGGTTCGCTTGAAATAGTCCGAGGCGCGATCCTCTCCTCGTTTTCTCGCGTTGTATACAACTATCAAATATGGTTAGGGGTTTGTTTCTCAAGTTGGACAATCATACAAACTCACGATACTGTCAAACGTTAGCACATAAATCGTCAGAATTCGGGGACCGGGTGGTAATGCAAGTACGTACCTTGGTAACTTCGCCTAGGGCTCGTCCTTCCTTTCTGAAGTAAATGACGACACCGCTGCCACCATTCTGTGCTTCTTTGACAGCTTCCTCAATGCCGAAGATAAGATATGGTCTGCAAGTACAGATATCGGATCCGAACACATCACTACCGTTGCACTGCAGGTCTCCTGTAAGCAGAATTCTCCCGGCCAATGATCAGTGTAGAGAAATTACCTCATCGTGTACACGCAAGGCTAGCTTGGAGTTTGCATCAGACATCTTTGCTGGGTCCCCGAAGCAATAGACAGTCAGCCCGCCTAAAAGGATGTCAGCATTGAAGACGGTAAGGGCTCCCTTGCATTAGGGGTATAGGTACCGATTGGAGGTAAGAAAACCTTGATGTCACCACGTGTGATGAGCTATATGACAGTTAGAAATGCGTTAATTCTTGTCAGTATGTTAATGGCTGCTTACTTCTGGATAACTACCACCAGTGTGCTCGAAAAGCGAGCGCCTTAGAACGGCCTCGTCTACTAGAGTCAGCAATTCCCTTTATCGTAAGTTGGCCTCGGTCTTTCAGTATGCTATACATACCTATGCCAAATCTTTCAGCTACGCCAGGAAGATACCAAACCTATTATAGTCAGCACCACTTTAAACTTCATAAATCGCATTTCTTACTGGCTCAACTGCGAACTTGGTCACAGCAAGTTCACCTGCGCTATTCAAGCAGACCTTCCCATCAGGGACGCTATATTCATATTAGCTTATGAATAAATAGAATGGTAGAGGTACACACAGTCTACCACTTCGAACACTCTCCTCGAGCTCGGGAAGCTATTGCGAATTAGTAATGGCGATAACATGAATAGTCCAGACCCTTTACCTTCATATGAGCCTTGGTAATAGCAATAGTCGGGCGGATGTCAACTGTCGTGGCCCGTCAGTATGTGATATATAGGAATTCATGCATCGCCGAGCGTTATTCCATACCGTTCTCCTTTTCTACAGTATCAGAAAAGAGCCATGGCGCTAAATGACCCCATGGGTCCATAGCAACAATCTTCTTCTTGTCGCCCCATTGGGGAAATGGGCCAATATTGGCTGCTGGCTCCGTATTGGTGAAATCCGGTCTATATCCCACATTACGATCAACGTCAAACTCAAGATCAGTATTGCCTGGCCTTTTCATACCTGTGGTTGACATTAAGCTGCTTGCTAGCGACAGCAAGAGCGAAGTAAATGGAATAGGAGCCGCCATGTGCTATATCATAGAGTTAAAGGGGTTGCCTAAAATACTGGCAGAGAAGCACAACTTACCTCCGATAGCTGAACCCGATGTTAGTGACTAAATAAAGCGTGAGGGGACGGGTAGACTCACCATTTCGTCTTCGGATCGTGGACGATGATCGAGAAACAACCACGGGACCACGGCTGATAGCGTCCGAAGCACCCCAATTGAGTGAAATCGGGTTGATACCGATCTGTTTAGGATACGTACTAACCGATAGTTAATTCGGTATTACTTATGGCGTTTTACTAAGTTGCAAAGCTTACGTGAGAATGATGCGAGATGTGAAGCCTGCTTTCTGTGCTTGGACTACCTCCCCGGACACAGAAGTGCTGTCGGGGTCGGGGTCGTTGCCGGTCAGAGCCGTTTGGACCGGAGAGGACGGAACCACAGCAAGAGCTGAAAGGGCTTCCTTAGTGAGACCAGAACTTGGCACTTGAACGGATGGGGTGATAGCATCAAGTCGATGGGAAACGGATTCAACTTCAGTTGCTAATCTACTCTGGCTCTCTTGTATAGTTTTCAAGGCCTGAAGAACATCGGCCATGCCTACTGCACCATCTGTGCCTGAACCTGAACTTGCCATTATCACAGCTGGACGAGAAACAAATTTCAGGAAGTAGAGGGGTCGAGGGTGAGAGAAGGTGTATGAGAGAGGGTGAAAGAGGAAGAGAGAGAGAGAGAGAAAGAGGAGGAAAGATGAAGAGAGATGAGGTTCTATGTAGAAATAGGTATAACGACTTCGAGATAAGAATATTGTAAATTTATTGATGCTTCTTATTTTAAGGACAACGATAACAATATGATTAACTCAGGATGAGACTCAAAAGAATTGGGTGAGTTGCGGTAAGTCAGGTTGTTCTGAAATAATCAACATGCAAATGGGTGGTCGGTGAATTCCAACGGCACGAGGAAGAGGAAGAAGAAGAGGCGCCTAACTTTGGATTAAATGTCCCAAGTACCGAGTACTCGGACCTGCCCTACATGAATGTACAATTTAATAGAATATCGTGGACCTGACTCCTACTCGACGAATTGGAATGGCGCCGGAGAAGTACAGACATACACAACACACGTATATGTAGGAGTTATGTAACTAAGTGCCAGTGCCTACTCACATGGCATTATACATGGCATATGCCTGTAAGTACCCAAAGCTCAATAGATAAGGTACCTATCTACATACCTATTCAATAACTAGTACTATGTATTAGTAGATACCCAAAGTTGGCACCTGACACCTGACTTTATTGACTTTCCTACATGTATGTACTATGTAATCCACCGGACTAGGTGTAGACCACTTACCAGTCTCCACTGGATGTAGCTCGTACCTGCATTTTATTGTTGTATCACGTACATGCTATCATTCAATGTTGATGTTATGATGTTATAATAAAGATTGTCAGGATAACACCTAATTAATGAACTAAAAGATCAAAGAATACATGATTGCATCTATATCAGTCGTGAGTATCTCGTCAAGAATGGAGCATTATGGATTCACCCCTCTATAAAATATGCTTATAGAGGGTACGAACGTGATCTAACTGCTATTAACCCACATAACTGCATATGTATTCCACACAAGCAGCCAAGCCCCATTTGCTGCTAAACTCCACACTAAGCGATAAGGTGCTCCGATATCTGTAGTTTATCAGTGCACGTTTTGACCATCCAATCGAACACATGCATCATCTCTACCCAAGTACGGCGTACTACACTCAACTGGACAAGCTTTTCAGAAACACCAACACACGTGCAATTGGCAACTCACAAAGGGTTTGTTTGCTACTATTGAAGCTGAATTTTTATTTGCGCATAAACAAGAGGTAAGAGCGATTATAATAGTCATAAATATCTGCACCATTGGGAGCTGACAGCATAGGTAACCTTAGAACTCCCATTTAGTTACGTCAAATTCGGTAGAGACCTACACTACCTACATAGTACTATATAACTACTAGGTACTACATAGGTAACTACCTAGGGTACTTAGGTACGTATATATAGCTATTAGCTACACAGTACAACTTGAATGTGCGTATGAACTTAAACGCGCGCACGGTGATTTCCTTTACGCGACCAGCCGACGTCATTCCCCCAAATTTGAGATGGGAAATAGTTAAACTGACCGCGATCAAATAACTTTTAGTTCTTCGATCTCATATCCACACCTTTTCGCGCCCGACCTGGTTCTACCACGGCTCATCTATCAAAGGAATTCCCCGATTGAATCCTCTTCCTGATCAACATGGTAAGTACTAGCAGCAGCAGGCAACTCCTTGCACAAAGCGGCTATGGTCAAAACTTTTGCTGACAGATCCCATCACTACAGGGCAAGCGCAAGAAGAGTTCGCGAAAGCCTCAGGGCAAGAAGAAGGTATTTCCCCATTACCTTAACTCAGACGACGGTTTGAAAGACAGACAGCGACACAAACAACGTGCCTCCAGATTGAACACTTACCGACTCATATTATTATAGAATGATCCCCTTCCCACAGTCTTCACTTGCCTCTTCTGCAACCACGAGCAGTCTGTCACTGTCAACTTGAACAAAAAGCTCGGAGTCGGAACATTGGAATGCAAGGTCTGCGGACAAAAATTTCAGTGTGGCGTTAACTGTAAGAAGCACTATTACACGATCGACCCTACCTACCCAGCTGCTAACACGTACACCAGATCTTTCCGCCGCGGTCGATGTCTACGCCGAATGGGTTGACGCAGCAGGTATACTACTCCCGGCTTCTAGAAACACTCTGCTATTCTGCGAGGAATCCTACGTAACACGAAAACCTACTAACGATTGAAAACAGATGCCGTAGCCAAGGAAAAGGATGAACAGGATGGTGGTAGTGGAACTGCACCAGGCCCATCATCTCGCCTAGGGCCGAGGCCATCAGCAGCAAACCGACATGACGACGACGATGAGGACGATCGCAGGTACGAAGGAGATGGAATCGTGGCGGACGACGACGAGTACTAGGCTGGAGGATTTTTCCATAGACTAATCAATAATTACAGTGGCAACCATTTGGCACACGACGCAATGTTCGAGTACATGATTCATGGAAAAGTACCTAAGATTACTTAGGTAGTCATTGTTGTCAATGGTTATGGGTCACACTCACGCTCGCATGCCATCCTGTGGCTATACCATAGTCATTTGCAGTTAGAACTGCATGCTCAGATTACTTTTAAAAAGGCTCATTCGTCCTACTCCTCGCAACAGAGAGGCGATGACTGGGCTATAGGGAGTAATAAATGCAAGGTTCTACCCTCTTGATATCCATTATTATTTCCTACACGCGCCTGTAATTGTGAGTAGTATGCTCTACATGGTGTAAAATCGATCTCCGAAGTCGCCTAGGCCCGGAATGATATAACTAGAAAGGTCAGCAATGCATGAGTGACTCGAAAGATTTCATCAACATACTTCTTTTCGTCGAGGCCCTGTATAGCGTCCCAGATTAGTATTTGTAATGGTAAGTTTCTGGGCCATACGAAGGACTTCTCACCTGGTCAATAAATGCAGTGACAACCCGAAGCTTAGGGAACTTGGTTGCAAAGTTTTGAACCCCTTGTGGGCTGGCGATCAGGTTTAGGAAAAGTATTCTTTCTTCTGGAACCCCACGCGATTTCAAGACGTCTACGGCCATGATGGCGGATCCACCTAATATAGCCAATCTCAAGTCAGTCCCCGTGTGGTCAAGAATACGACATACGTGGCTATCTGACCTGTTGCAAACATGGGGTCGAGTAGAAGAACCCATCTATCGGAGATATCCTCGGGCAGTTTATCATAGAAAAGCTTCGGCATTGACGTTTCTTCGTCCCGTTGGATCAAGATCTTACCGATCCTTACTGACCTACAGCAGTCTCGAAGACCTTGTTCCATGGCCTCGCCAGCTCGCATGATAGAAACACCGCATATCTTCCCCTGGAACATCAGCCCCGCATAAGTGCGGCCGACGGGAGTAGTCACGGTGTGTTCAACCACGGGCAGATGGTTAAGCCCTTCCTCGACAAGGAGACGAATGATTCGGTTCGAGTAGAAAATGAAGTCGGCCCGCTCCGTTTTCCTATCGCGGATCTTCCTGTTCCATGAATAATGTATGAGTGATTTGAGCATAATTAATATGCCCAAGTCGCCAAATAGGGCAATCACTCACGTGAGCAGCGCAATAAGCTGTGGTGTCTGTGGTAATGTAATGACATTATCATGCTCGACCTCTGTCGAAACCGTGGCAACAGGCTTTTGACTGGGCTCCCGGTAGTCAGGTCCTACGCATTGCGTGGGACCGACTTGGGGAAGAGTTCCAGACGTCGTAGCCATCCTATCTATTTTCAAAGATACCTAGTATTAGCGTTTGGATAGAGCGAATGTAGAATAAATGGGGTTTATAATTGGCGGCACGCTATGTGAATAGTATATATTTTCCAGCGATGCCTAAAGAAGCAGGTTCACTTAAGGAAGGTCATATGGCGTAGCTAAGACTGTGCTAAGTAGGTAATTATAGGAATATCCTTAGGTGGATGATTCGACAGCGCAACTTACATAGGTATGATCTGGTAGATTATGTAGGCGGGTAAGTAGATAGATAGGTAAAAGTAAGTAAGTATATCTTGGCAAGTTTGAGAAGATAGTCGAAGTTGAGAAGGTCTGAAAAGAAGCAAGGAAAAATGATGAAGGCGTCACAATTTGAGCAGAGAATATAAGGTAAGAGAGGGACTAGAGGACTGACAACACCGAATCCCAATGGAGTCCAAAATGGTTCTAAATAGAGACGAGGGAACCCTCAGTGTGAAAATAGTCAATGTTATATGATAGGTTATTTCTTGGTCTATTCTAATACAGTGATAATCTTACGCTTTAATCGAGGCTTGTGGAGTTAGCTTGCAACTAGGTATGGATAAGTACAAACTTGTTTCTTCTTAGTAGTTCTTTAACTGTTCTTACTATGTACATAATAGTACTTCTTAGATAATGAACGAGGGGTTGTGTTGATAAACTTCCAGATAAACCCCAACTTTATATAAAATACTAACGTACACAGTAATCAGCTGCCCAATAGGGCATATTTCTATTACACAGTAGGGATTGATCTGGGTCTATCGCTACCGTGGCTGCCATGGCCCATGTCTTGGCACGCTAATGAACCCCTCCACCTGCAACATTGAACCTTCGTATCTCAATTGCACCCAGTGCCACCCAGGCTTCAGCTTAGAACTGGGAAGGCAGACACGGACAACCACCGACACCACGGACACCACCGACGCCAAAGTTGGACCAGTCAACAAAGGGAAAATATACGGCAGCTGAATTCAATGGGTGGATGACACTGGATGCTTCCGTCATTAGCTAACAAGTAGCTAACAAGTAGCTAACAAGGCAAGAGCAACGCGGCAATATTGACAAATCGACTGGTTAAATGAATTGGAGAAATATCAGAAACATCGAATCATTCTCCAACCTTTAGCAACATCACGGTATCATTCAGTACCATTCGCATCAATCATCTTTTATTTTCTCCTATTCATTATTCACTTTTGGTTAATTGACCATACCCATTCATTCCTTCCTGCCCTCCCTTCTCCCTACCCATTTCTTGAACTTGAATTTGGAACTGGGGTTTATTTGCACATTCATGTTTCCTCCAAAACCTGGCACCTCCCAGTCACCCAAGTTTTAATACCTTGCTTTTTATCCACTGTGACCTTGTTGTTGCAAGGCTACAAGTAGGCGCGTCTCGTAGCCTTTGAACTATAAACCTTACACTTTATTCACACACCAACTCCACCTCACCCCTTCAAAGTTCTTCTTCACACTGCGCAAACCCGCAAACCCGCAACCACTTTCTACCCGTTATGCACCATTGACCAACCCTCTAATGGTACCACTTCGGTTGTTGTAACAGTATCCGATCACGCACTAGGCATCATGTCTACCAAGCAAGACTTCAGTGTTCCGCGCAAGAAAACCTTGACGACTTATGGAAAGGCTCCTCGTAAACGGCAACCCAAGACAACTTTTACGCCCACCGCCTTCCCGCCTATCCCGGAAGACGATGACTCTACGTCGAAGCATAAAGCCACGGTAACGCGCCGCCGACCGCTGCTAATCTCATCACCAACGCGCGATCCTTACTCGCCGCCTTCTCGAAGTCTTGATGAGACAACAGATGCAAAGCCGAAGCCTAAGTCGAATAAGCAGCCGAATGAAGTGCAGAGCTCAGATCGAAAACGCAAGATATCCCAAGTGTACACGTCTAAGGGACGAGTGCAAGAACCCGCTCAGACGAACCGAGTGAACAAGGCCCTTCCCGGTCGTATTCCACAACAGTCGCGTCCATCTGTACCTGCTAATGCCCACCAAACCGTTCTTCCAAATGCGCGACAACGCAAACGCTCCAACTCTGCAGAATCTATGGATATGGGCACATCTGAGCCTAGCCTATCGAGCCCCCCTCAAACGCCTACTCTATCACGAACCTCAAAGCCGTCAACTATTACTATGAAAGGTTCAACATCGTCAACATTACGTACAAACACCGCGGGCGAAGCGAAGCAAAAGAAGATAAAGCATCAAATCCCCTTGCGATTCGCCCGCGAAGCAAGTGCAAAGCCGAAGGTCCCAGGTGTCTCCTCAAATAAAGAGGATGAAGAGGTCCGGCCAATGCTTCATTCGCATTCGGTTCCTTCAAGCGTTTCGAAAAGACGTAAAAGGCGCTTGATCGACGCACTGGTAGAACAAACGAAGGACGATGCGATAGAATCAGCCGACGAAGACGCCGAAAGTCAGCAAACTTTAAGTCTACCGGTTTTGAGTCATGAGCCAAGTGATATTTCAATGATGGACTCACAACCCTTACCCCAGACCCCTGACCACAAGGCGGGAGTGACGCAAGTCACGGGCACCAGAACTTTTGCGCGCTCGAGTAGTGCGCTCAAATACACGTATGGCCAAGGGAGAAAGGTTTTGGAGGAGGAAGGGGATATACTGGAGGCCCTTACTTTCCCGGAGGAAATATCGTTCCCGTTAAAAGGAAGGCGTTTGGAACTTCGAGCCCCGAAAGAGACAGCCAGCGCTCAGGGAGCAATCGACGACGAAGATCCTGCAATGCTAAACTCGCCTAATTCGAAACTCAAAGACATCCATGAATTAAGGCAAGCTGGAGCGAATTCTCGTGTAGCTGACACGATGCAAGATTTAGCCGACCAGATCGGCTCTCCAAATAATAAACCATCGTCGTCTCGAAGGGCTGCATTGCTACAGGTAGCTGAAAAAATTAAGGACAAGACTTTTATGAGGCAATGCCGCGACTATGGCGTTGAGGCGGCGTTACTAAAAGATGTTGGAAAAGAGACGGACATGATATCAGGATATCTCATCCTGTCTATCCTTGTAACGATACTTGCAAAATGGCCCTCGTCACACATCCAGCAGCTCGTCAGACTCGGGAATCCAGCAGGCATGTTTGCTCTTTTTCTCGGCGCATCTCGAGATATCAAAGTAATTGCCCGAGACCGGAAGAGCAACCTATCGAAGAGAGCGCAGTCATCCATTCTCGCCATTCAGACTACGTTGCGCGAACTACCGATTTGGGGCGAGGCTCCCCCGTCGCGTATCTCTCCGAGGAGTCTTGTCCTCAAATGCCTACATTTACTAGTCACCCAAGACACCAACGCGGCCAAGGATCCTACTATTTTCTCGCCAACTGTAGCAGAAGCTCTATTTACAATACTCTCAGAAGCAGCCGAAAGTACAGAGCATTGGAATTATCCTGAAGCCACAGATGCCATAGATCTTGCTCAAACCCTATCAGTACTCGACTTCTATGCCGTGAGCGTTGCAGAGTCCCAGCGTGCAAGTGCCGATTGGGCCGCCCGATATCTCCCAATTGTGGCTGATATATTCGGGGCTTCCTCACGGAATGTCGCATCAGATGCGAGTAATGAGAATGGGAGTAAGATCCTTGAGGACTCCGTCTTGAAACTTACGATCAATTTAGTCAACAACAGTTTGGAAGCACCAGACATATTCGTATCGAAAGGGCTGATCCCGGCGCTGGCTGGTTCGATTTCCAGCAACTTCTCCCAGGTCTGGGCATCTGTTTCTCAGGATACGTGGGTTGATGGGATTCTGGATAGCCTAGTCTTGCGATTGGGCATCATGATCAATTTCTGTGAACACAACACTCTCGTGAGGAAGGTAGTCAATGATTGTCACCATGATGACAAACGACCAGTCGACGAGTTAGTCCGATTATTCTCGGAAAACTATCGGAGAACAGCAGAGGTACGTCCGGTATAGGTCAGATTTTTAACATTATCCCCACTAACAAGAGCATAGGCCGATTCAATGGAGACTAGTCATCTAAACGTTGCATTTGGATACTTGTCAGTACTGTTGGGATATCTAGCTCTACACCCTGCAGTGCGACAAAAGCTGCGGTCGAACCTCTCGACGAAGAACATCGCCCCTTTATTAGATTCGATTCGCGAGTTCATTGCTCACCACAAGAAGGTGGAACAAACCGTTGAGCAGACCGAGGATGGTTCGGAAAGCCAAAGTAGTTACACGGATCGGCTTCAGGAGTTGGTGTACCAACTCCAAGCAAAGAATGAGTGAATACATCACAAAAACAGCCTACAATGGTAGATCAAGTTTATTCATCATATGACTTACTCGTTAAGAAATATTCTTATAATTGATCGTATTGGAAGTTGGGGGGTATCAACGTGACACGAGACACGATAGAAAAGGGGGATATGTTCTATTTCGACAAGCAGATGAAGCCTTGGAGATAGGAAATTGAACACCACATCGACGTATTTGTTGGCAATTCCCTGACGACAAATCATCAAGCGAAGTCGGCATTGCCATCAAATCAAACAAGTGGAATCGTACAAAAGATGGATATGTTGGATAGGTTGGAAGGCGGACTGGTATCGTGGGGGGAGGGGGCCAGCATTATACCCAGGACATAGAATTGAGTTGAATGGCTGAGTTTGATGTTGCACTTTGCACTTGAGTTACTTGACCTACAATATACAGTCGTTTTGAGTTTGGATTTGGAAGCCGTATGTAGGAATGAGTGCCTACATAGTAGGTATGTAGGTATGTAGGTATGTACTTGACCTAGATAGTACATGGTGCTATGTGGTCCCCGAGTTACATACATGCATGTGGTATCACTGGTACATATGTATGTAGTTGATCATGTGTATTTTGCCGGAGTACAGATGTAAATGCCCCGCGGCGGCGTTCACCCATAAAATCCATGATGATGGTTTTGCAAAGTATTCTTGGCAGGCTTATTGGCTTCCAAGGTTTCTTTTAGCTTGTGATGTCAAAGGTATTAATAGGAACACAAGTTACATGTAGGTCCTCAGCTAGCCGTTCTTGCGTAGCTGCATCCCTAACCTTAGCTTGCCTTACCTTGGTTAACCGTTAAAGATCCAGCGTAGGGGGTAGCGGATAGTGGGTAGGGTAGGTACCTACTACCTACTACCTAATAGTACGTCGTAGACTCGTAGATATCTGATACCCAGATACGTTAGTATCAATATTGATGTAAGCATAAATGCGGTGCCCCTGGGTGTCCCCTGGGTGCCTATGAATAGCCCGCTAATGTTCCAAGATTGCTGGTTACAATTGACTTCTCCAGGGCTATTCAACCTGGAATGTATATAGCCGTACCCCGCCAATGCTCCATATCAAGCTTAAGCTTACTTAAGTTTTACATGGTATGAGCTTTTCCCGGTCAATTAAAAAAAAAAGAGAAAGAGAGAAGAAAGGAAAAGGAACGGAAGCGAGTACAATACAAACCAGCTATCTACATACACATACATATCTGTACATACCTGCAATTATAATACTTACAAACAAGAGAACCCCTCCGTTCTCTCTTCTCCCATCATTATATTTCTATCTATACTTCTACATGACATTATATATCGCCTAGGTATTTGATCTCTCTGACCTCATAACACATAACAACCCAGGCGTTTTGTTTTCCTTACAGTCATTAAATGTGGTGAATATTGGGTAACATCTGCACGTCATAACAACTCACAACACACATAACACTTTTATAATACATCAAGACAAATGTCAAGATAAGAAGACACTTGAATTGAAAGGTTTTAAAAGAGGTGTGCACATCCCACGCTCAGGTTAAGGACCAGACGTCCACGTCCCATCCACGTCCAAGTTGGACATACCCTTACACAACTTCTACCTATCACATACCTACCTACCTACCACAGTCTACTACTACATACATACCTACATACCTACATACATATACATACCGTACAGAACCATATCAATTGCATACATACCTTTCTCAACTACCTACATTACCTACTTATGCAGTGCCTACCTACCTAGTAGGAGGTATATGAACACACGGTTTCCCCCACGTCCGACGCGTCATGCAGCATTCCCATCGTACTTGGTATATATAAGGTGCCTAACATAACTACCTAGTAACAATAATTTGATACTTGCAGCACACGATTCCTACCCCCCCTTGTCAACGCCACCACAAATGCCGTCGCCGTCCAAACAGCGGAAGGTTGCCATTGTCGGCAGCCGATCCGTAGGTACGTCTAGCTATCCAGGGTTCCATGGTGTCTTCCATCTATATCGTCATACCTTGATCTATATCTTCCCTGCAAGCGTCCATGGATCCTGCATTGCATATGATATACCTCATGTCACATGTTAACCCTTGACGATCGCAGGCAAATCTTCCCTTGCCGTCCAGTTCGTTGATGGCCATTTCGTTGAGAGTTATTATCCTACGATAGAAAATACTTTTAGCAAGGTCATCCGCTTCAAAGGTCAAGACTATGCTACTGAGATTGTCGACACAGCCGGCCAGGTAAAACTTAATTGCTCACGGTCCATTCAAGCTTCGTCACGGCGCTAACACATGATACGCACCACCTCGTATAGGATGAGTATAGCATCTTAAACTCAAAGCACTTTATTGGCATTCATGGCTATATGCTAGTGTATTCGGTATCCTCGCTGCCGTCGTTTGAGATGGTGCAAGTTATCCGAGAGAAGATTCTTAACCATCTTGTTCGTTTCTCCATCTCTCCCTCTTTCTATTTCATTCTCAAATTATCTCCCATAAAAAAAACTTATACAACTCTCTCGATTATATGGCAACTGACAAGTTGGCGGTGTTAGGGCACGGACTGGGTCCCTATCGTGATTGTGGGCAACAAGAGTGACTTGCGCCCCGAGCAGAGGCAGGTCAGCCAAGAGGATGGCAAGAAGCTGTCGGAGAAGTTCAACTGTGGCTGGACAGAGGCGAGCGCGCGGTACAACGAGAATGTAGGCAAGGCCTTTGAACTTCTAATTGCCCAGGTAGAGAAGTCGCAGAACCCGAACGAAGCGACGGATGGTGGCAAGTGTCTTGTTATGTGAAGCTGTAAAGGACGGTTCGATCGGCCTGTGGCGTCTTCACACTATCAACACTATGATCACGTTGGAAAAGTAGACAAACTACAGCATGGTACGTTTGGAAGACTAGAATAAGGATCATCGGGGTATCACTACTGCTGGATAGTAGAGTGAAGGGGAATTCAAGGGACTACTGCTTTTATTCAGGTGGCTCTTTTCTTGTCGAGGTCGATTTGACCACATGAATTACGCTCTTATCGGGTAGAAGAGGGGATGATTGATGCGGAATGTATATACTAGCTAAGATTTAAATCTGGTTATGGAGTCAATTGGATCTGTTTGCAAGCTATCAAGTCAACCTTGTGTGTGCAATTGTGATACAGAATACATAATCCGTCGCCTCAAATAGGACGAAGGAAAACAAGTGGTATAGTAATTGCTTGAAGTTTCTTATCAAGTTACAACATACATACTAGATGGACGATATTTCAGATACTTATCTTGATCATGTAAACCAATGAGACAGCTCCAGGGTTTGTCGATACGTAATATATTGGTAGGTAAGAATCTGATAGCATGAGAATAGGGGCAAGTCAGACTGGACATTGAGCACTCATGTGCATGGAAGGCGTCGATCGATACATATGTATGTACTTAGGTACATAGATACGCCGGTACTAGGTACCTGGTACTTCAACTTGAGTCTTCAAGTTAGTAGTCATCAATCGCCCCACCTAAACGATCCGGTCGCAACTTGCAAGTTCCAGATGTCTTATTTCTGTCACTCTGCCCCTCAGAGGCTCAGCCCCTCCAAGGAGAAAGTACGTACATTCTAAAAACCACCCCACCAAAATTTAGTCTGCGCAACTTGAACAGTCAAATTACGAGGTGTCTACTGAGAAACACAGCAATTAGATACTTTTCTCTTTGACAGAACTCATACACATATCAAACTTTGTAAAGGCGACCCCTTATATCTATCACCATGCTCGACGTTCAAGATTTCATCACCGAGAGGGGTGGCAACCCTGAAAAGATCCGCGAGTCTCAACGCCGCAGATATGCCAAGGTCGAGGTCGTCGACGAGGTCATTGAGATGTGGGAGGACCACCGCCGCAGTCAGTTGCCTCTCCTTTTTTTTCGCGATAAAATAAATCAGACTAATACCCTCCTACAATCGTAGCCCAATACGCCGCGACTCAGATGAACACTAAGATAAACGACGTGAACAAGCAGATCGGTGCTAAGAAAAAGGTAAGATCTTTCTGAGTCACTCGATCCTCTCTCCTATTCTCTAACCACTGGATCTTCTATAGGCTAAGGAGAACGCCGACGAGTTACTCCAACAAAAAGCCGACCTCGAAAAGGAGAAGAAGGCTCTTCTCGACTCAGCAGTTCAGAAAGACATTGCGCTCAAGGCTAAAATCAATACTATTGGTAACATCGTTCACGACTCAGTCCCCATCAGCGATAACGAAGACAATAATGCAATCCTGCGAACGTGGGCCCCAGAAGGTGTCAAGGTAGAGAAGAAGGAAGTGCTTTCACATCACGAGGTTCTCTTGCGACTAGATGGCTACGATCCTGATCGTGGAGTCAAGGTCGTTGGTCACAGAGGTTACTTCCTACGACAATGGGGCGTCTTCCTCAACCAGGCTCTCATCAA
The DNA here is from genome assembly GCF_022984875.1 of Hypoxylon fragiforme. Classification (NCBI taxonomy): domain Eukaryota; kingdom Fungi; phylum Ascomycota; class Sordariomycetes; order Xylariales; family Hypoxylaceae; genus Hypoxylon; species Hypoxylon fragiforme. Next base: position 1,007,082 of record NW_026054760.1, read on the forward strand.
CTACGGTTTAGAATACCTCTCCAGCAAGGGCTTCACCCCGTTACAAACACCCCAGTTCATGCTCAAGGACTACATGGCCAAGACTGCCCAACTAGAACAGTTTGACGAGGAACTTTACAAGGTGGTTGACGGCGACGCGCAGAACGACAAGTACCTTATCGCCACTTCCGAACAGCCCATCTCTGCTTTCCACGCCGACGAGTGGATTGTTGCCAAGGACCTGCCTATCAAATATGCCGGATTCAGCACGTGCTACCGGAGAGAGGCTGGTTCTCATGGTCGTGATGCTTGGGGTATCTTCCGTGTCCACCAGTTCGAGAAGGTGGAGCAGTTCGTGCTCACGGATCCCGAGAAGTCTTGGGAGATGTTTGAGGAGATGTTCACCACTTCCGAAGGGTTCTACAAATCACTCGGTCTCCCGTATCAGGTAGTCGCCATCGTCTCGGGGGCCTTAAACAATGCAGCGGCTAAGAAGTTTGACCTGGAGGCGTGGTTCCCATTCCAAGGAGAGTACAAAGAGCTTGTGTCGTGTTCCAACTGCACAGACTACCAGTCCCGCGCCCTCGAGATTCGGTTCGGACAGAAGACACAGACGGATGCCAGAAAGAAATACGTTCATTGCCTGAACTCAACGCTGTGTGCCACGGAGAGAGCGTTGTGCTGTGTCCTTGAGAACTACCAAACTGAAGATGTAAGTGCCACCCCGATCCTTGGCTAATAACAATACTCATTGTCTCATCGTCTTAGGGTCTCCGAGTTCCCGAACCGTTGCGGAAGTATATTCCAGGCGCCCCCGACTTCATCCCTTTCACCAAGGAACTACCCAAGGATACAACTTCGGCGAAGGCCAAGGGCAAGGGAGACAAGGGAGTTAAGCAAAAGGCAGCTGCCGCAGGAGCTGCTGTGGCGGAAGCTGGGGAGAAGTTAAAAGATTTGGCTGTATAACTGACTAACCTAGGTTAGATTATAGGGCAAGTCAGATATCAATTAAAGAATCACATACTTTGCCCATATAAGAGGCTAGGGACATGAGGATGATGCCAGGAATATACTTGATTGCTTTCTACACAATGATACTCGATGAACGTGTTGTCATGGGGTTAGGTAGAGATGGTATCCGCATTCTTATTCTTCTTTGGCAATGTCGGGAGGGTAGTAGCTCACGACGTTAGGAACCTAGTAGTTAAAAAAAGACAAAAATAAAGACGAACCAATTACTAAGTATGTATCTTGAAGCTACATATGAGAACTTGAGAAGTCGAGAAACTTTAATTGTGAGGCTTTCGCGCTTGGGCGGTTTTGGAATGCTGCATTATGTATCCGTAAGATAAATATGGGTGGACCTGTATATTAAAAGGATAAGATCTAAAGATCAGACCTTGTTACTGAAATATTCTTAAATATATAACCATAATGCTTCGCATTTTCCTCTTTGGCGTATCTGCCACTATTTACTGGGGGGGGATAATAATGCTTATCCCAGGCATTTCTAGGCTTCGTTTTAACAGCGCTAATAAGTTCTAATATAAACGTTCCCAAATTATATAGCCATTTAATAAGTATTAAAGATAGGTAACGTTATATTGAAATAGCAATAAGATGTTAAAAGTGTGGTTTTTTAGAGTAAAGAATTAATCGGATAGATAAAATGTAGTGTATCCCATATGGAAAATAACAAAATAAGCTATAATGGCTAATAAACTGTGGGCTTTTTAAATTAAATAAATAATTTTTGGACTTTTTAATTTAAATAAACTAACTATAAACTTTTTAATTAAACGACTTTTGAATAAACGGCTTTTAAAATAAACGACTTTTTAAATAAACGTTGACTTTTAAAATAAAGCTTTTAATTAATAATAACGTTTTAATTAATAAAAGGATTAAAATAACTTTGAAAATAATAAAGGTCCTAATTATTAAAAAAAACCAAAAACTAAAAATGAGGCTATTACCACAGCTCTTCCGGTGGGGGGTTACCAGATAAATGTAGGTGGACCTGTATATTAAAAGGATAAGATCTAAGGATTAGACCTTGCTATTAAAATGTTCTTAAATATATAACCATAGTGTTTCGCACTTTCCTCTTTGGCGTACCTGCCACCATCTCCATAGTATGTAGTACGTAGTATCCATCCCCAGCTTTGATGTTTTCGGCTGGGAAATATTTGACCAATCGCAGGGAGGTTGATCTTTTAGGTTAGTGGAAGTTAATCGGGTTGTTAGCCGGACTCCTTGTCAGTGCTGCTTGTAGCAACTGTTTGCTACTTAGGTTAGGCGCTACATACTACTTAGGGTAGCCTAGTAGGTATTACTAGTAGGTAAGCACTTAACAGGCAAGTACATGCCGTCTTTAAATGTGATTGATGTCACAATGTCACTGGTGTATATCAAATTGAATTCATGTACATCGAATGTTCTAATCCGTCTTTGCTTGGACTTCCATATGTTTTTTATATAGGGCTGATATGTACTATATATGTACCTACATATGTACATACAACCAAATCTACAAACCGTTGAAATACATGGTGTGCTACATTGTACTGTCTGTACTACCACCTCTATCTCATCTTTCTTAAGCCTTCACATTCCGAGCCCTTTTTATTCTATGTAAGGGTCCGGTTCCGATGAAGATTGATTGATGCATCAGCCGCACATGGCCATATGTTAGTTAGCAAATCCGAACCCGGTCATAAACGACTTGCAAGTTGTACTCGTATCCGTTAAACCAGGCCAGGCACGCCTTACCTTTTGGCCCGTGGGTTTTTTTTTTTTGCAACGTTCGCGCCCATCTACCCATTTTAACCTAACTAACCCTCGTCAACCATGGAATACGGGTACTGGATCAATAAAGGAGTTTGTTGTCGGTCACCTACCACTTGCTAACCTAATAACCTCGAGGTTATTACATGAAACGAAAAGGTCCAATCACATCCCCAACTTCCCAACGCCCGGCTGACGCACGTACTACACGCAACACCACCTACATACATATCCTGCTAAGGTACACACACGCGCTTCTCTCTCCATCTATCTACTATACGTAGTATCTATCTCAGCCTTTTATTATTCCGTCCATTCATTCATCCATTCCCTCATCCGTGGACAAAGAGGAAGGAAGGAAAGGCGGGAAGCCCGCCTCTTCTTCTTGTTCTTCCTCTATTTCCTTTTATTATTATTACTATTCCTCTGAACAACCTTTTTTTCTTGTTTTTTTCTAACAACAAATATCGAAAAAAGAACGTTGAAGCTAGAAACTAACCTATCTATTTAAAATAAGGAAGGAGGAAAAGCGTAAATCGCAAAACCCCATACAAGTACTTGGCAGAGCATTCACTTAGTCAGTTACTTGCATAAGTCACTATGTCTGGCTTGGCGATTGCTTGTCCGTTTTGTTATAAGAAGGAGGATAACGAGTACGCCATGCTGCTTGTAAGTTCCTGCGCCCTATATATCCCTGTCCCTGTCTCATCACCTCCCCCCTATCTTACCTCCCTCCGTTGTTCATCCTTCTTAGCTTATCCGCATACACGCTTGCTTATATACTCCCAACCATAGCATTTAGAAACGCAGCACTGCGAAGGCCAGTCTCCCTTCGTCGTCGCAGATGAGGAGGGGGGAAAGGAGGGTCCTCTGGATTTGGATGGGGAAGGCGGCATGAATCACGCTGATACTGATGTGGAAGAGGAAGAGGGCAGGAACAACGGCACCTTGGTCGAGTGGATCGCCTGTCCTGTGGACGGGTGCGGCGAATGGGTGCAGCTACTCAAAATCGAGGAACATATCGAGCTGCACGGCACCCCAGGGCACTCCGGGACTTCAACTCTCGCTGCCGCTCCCGCTTCTATTCAATTTAACGGCCCCGCCTCCGAGAGCGACTACCCGGTTATGGCGGCCTCCCGGACACATCGCCGGACGGGTGTGAACGACCTGCCGGCGGCGCCAACGCCACCACCGATTAGGACGCAGGTTAATAAGGTAGATCTTAGTAACGTTAAGAGGCTTGGGGTATGTTTTTTTCAGTCCTCTTTTTTTCTTTCCCTGGGATATTTGGACATCCTGGACAGTTTTCTTCTGCTAGATGGCGCGGAGTTGGAAGATAGGAAAGATGGGCAATAAAATCAAAGGTGAAGGAACAAGAAATAGTACTAACATTTATTTCAGAAGGGTGATCTCGGCAGATACCACCGCGAGGAGAAGATGCCGGCTTGGCTCACGGACTTGCTGACGAGGCGTACCTTTAAAAGCTCAGAAGGTAAGTTTTCGCAAGCTCCTGCGATTTTGCTAGGGAGCTCTATAACGTGCTTTTCTTGCTAGCCATTGTATTTGTAACTTATGGCTCGTTTTAGGCATAATACCTGTTCTTTCAAAGATCCTACAGCAGAACCCGCGCACGCACTACGCCTATTTATGCCACCCGGCCGTCCAGCATATCTCCAAGTTACGGAGAGAAGGTACGTTCTCATTCATCTGTCCTAGCACATACACTCCCATATCTATTTCAAGCCATCTGCCCTGGGTCAAATCATCCCGGCTCACCAACACCAACTAATGTCACTCAACTCCGTAGGTAGCTTCTGTGGATATCGTAACATACAGATGGTGATATCATATATCGTAGGGTCAGGGGCGACGGGCAGCGTAGCCTTCGAGAACAAGATCCCTAGTATTTTCCGCATTCAGGATCTCATCGAGGAGGCTTGGGACCAGGGGATAAATCCTAAGGGTCGTATTGAGACTGGTGGCGTAAGGGGCACGAGAAAATATATCGGGACACCAGAGGTCAGTTTTTTTTTTCCAGTTTTCAGTTTCAAATGTCGTTCCTGTTTCCGTTTTAAGATAGAAGTTTACTGTTCGAGTATTGGAAAAGGGGTGGGGAGGGGTGGAACTTTTGTCTTGCGTCATAAACTCCTTTTTAACTTGATACGACGGTGTTACTAACTGGCTACTAAAATATTTAGGCCTGTACGATTTTTACTTGCTTAAAGATACCGTAAGTTTCTTACCTACATGCCTATATACCCCTTTTTCTACGCCTGAAATAATTATGATTTATAAACATTTCCCTATCGTCAATCGATTCTAATACCTTAGCAGATGCGAGATTCAAGGGTTTAAGAATCGTCCAGAAGACCAGCCAAATGCTTCAGAGCACAGGCTATACGACGCCGTTGAGAAATACTTCGCAGATGGAGTAGACGTCGACCAACGGACTAACAAAGTCCGAAATACAATGCGGCCGCCATTGTATTTTCAACATCAAGGTATTTATTTGCTTTTCTATTCTCTTCCTTTTCTTTGCACGTATCATGTACTCCTGATCCTCGGACCACACAAAAGAAAGCTACTAATCGCATGATTCTATGCACAGGCCACTCCATGACCATCGTCGGCATCGAATCCCGCAACGGCAAGCGGAATCTGCTCGTCTTTGATCCGACGTACACTGACCCGACGAGCGTCACCCGCTACGTCGGCCAAGCCCACGTTGACCATGGCTACCCTGACCACGTATTAAAGGTCTACCGTCGCGGCCCGAAGTATTTGTACAGATACAAGGAATTCGAGATTCTTTAGTATGTTTTCTTCCATGCTCATGATGATATTTGTTTTCTGTTTCAGACGCTCCTCTCTTCCTTCTTTTGTAGCTATTGAAGCTAACACATTCGGTACCAATCTAGCCTGAGATAAACCTCCTATACTCCCACGTTTTCTTCTCACTTTCTCCCCTTGTATACCTACCCTCTCCGTTCTTCGGATAGATGAGTACGGTTCGTGGAGAGTTCTTCCCACAATAAGGCAAGATGTCTATTAGTGTTGCCATTATTCATCTAGGTGCCATGGGCATTTCCCCCTTTTTCACCTATTTCTTTCACAAGAAGAAATGGATGAATGGACGCAAGGAGTACAACGTATTATGGAGTTAAGATTAAATCGACTTGATATCGAAACGTTTTCGTTGCATAGATTTGATCGTTTGCCTTGGGGTTGGAGTTGTTGTAATAAGTAGGCGTGTAACGTTAGATACAGTACCTATTTACGAGATACCTTTTTATTTTATTTTATTTTATTTTATTTATTTCTAGATTCCTTTTACTGTTGCTTGTCTGTGTCTAAGCACATATCTCAACCCATTTGACAGCTAGATGAGGTACTAGGTAAGTAGGTACTTTCATATCCGGGATCTCTCCCCTTTCTTCATGCTCGACCTAGGTAAGGCTACTCGCTGCTTACTACCTTTCCTTCCTGTTTAACTGCCTGCCCACATACCTATAAAGTAGGTATTTATTTATTCCTTCATCCCGCCCCCCTCGATCCACGCGCGTAGCTTCTCGAGAGCCTTGCCCCGATGCGAGATTTTGTTCTTTTCGGCCTTGTCCATCTCCGCGTAGCTGTTTGGGTTGGGGGGGGTTAGCGTGATCATAGGTTATAGAAAGAAGCGGGTGGTGGGAGGAAAGGGAGGGTGGTGGGTTAGAAGAGAAGAGAAGAGAAGGGGGGGGGGGGGGGGGAGAGAAAAGGAATAAGGTACTACTCACGTTTGTCCATCATACTCAAATATAGGATCCCAGCCTTTCGGTGGTTAGTTAGTTGGCGCGGCATTATGGTGGTTTGAAGGGGGAACTCGTGTTTGTGAGGAATGAGGATTGAAAAGAGGAAGAAGGATAGGAGAGGTGTTGGAGTAGGGGTAAGCTTATTTATTATAAGACTCACCGAAAGTAGTCGGGCCTCGCGGAGGCACAATCTTGCCCTGTTGCGGTTCGATTAGTTAGTTATATATGTCATCATCCATCCATCTCCCCCGCCCCCCCCCCCCCCCCCCCCCCCCACCCCCTCTCTCTCTCTTTCCCAACCCATGGTCTGTCTTCCTTGCAACCACCACTAACAAGAATATATAAAAAAAAAAAAAAAAAACGTAACGTAGAAGAAATAAAGAGGGGTAGACTCACATGCGTGCGCCCCTGGAACAGCAGGACTTCTTGTCCGGGACCCTGGGAGAACCCGAACGTGGCGACGGCCTGCGCCGACTTGTCGTCGTAGGCGGCGAGGAGGTTGTTGAGGCCCGTGTGGCCGATGGACTGCATGAACCATTTTCTGTTTGTGTGGTTTTTTTATTGAATTAGTACCTTCTTGTCATCAATCAATCAATCATCTCTCTCTCTCTCTCTCTCTCTCAAAAGCACACCCCATAATCTGCCTAACGTAGCTTCTCCCTTCCTTCTCTATCTCACCCTCCGCCCCTCCCCCGAATAAAAGCAGGAGAGAAGAAGAGAAAAAAGAACCATAGAAGAAAAGGAAAAAAAAAAAGGGGGGGGGGGGGGGGGGGAGAGGATTAAAACCCACATATACGGCCCCGGCAGCCCGGCCAGCGCGTCAAAGCACAAGCACGTGTCCTCGACGAGCACCGGGCCAGCGACCGCGGAGGCGGCGGCCCGGCACTTCTCGCGCGTCACGTCCTCGAGCGTGCCCTGCACCTCGGGCAGGTCCAGGGCCTTGTTCGTCACGGCGATCCCCGCGGGCTCGAGGATCGCCCGCACCTCGGAGAGCTTGTTGGCGTTGCCGGTTATGAAGTGCAGGGTTGGGCGGGACATTTTTTTGGTTGCTTTTATGTCTATTTTTTTTATATGTCTCTTTTTTTTTTTTTACTAGGAGCTTCTTTTATTGGGGGGGGGTTAAGGGGAGACAGATTTGGTATTTGTAGGTATTTGTAAGAGAGGTATATTGGGAGGGAGTAATATATAAGGTGTGTATAAAAAACTGGCCGGTATGACGCACCCGGTGAAGAAAAGCACCCTAGCGGGAACCTGCAGTAGGTAGTGCCGAGCCTTTTCATTGGTACAGCGACATTAGCAATACTACGAGCTACTAAAGGTTTGGATATCACCATTATCGATTACCTGCAGCATATATCTATCTATACCTAGTATCATATCATCATACACACTAGGCAGCATAAAACGAAAACACAATCAAACACACAAGCCATGGGTATCATTCTCATCGCATTCACTACGTATCTCACGCAAACCATCCATATCTTCTATAAAATACAACAAACATACTAATGCCCCCCACCCTCACCATCACCACCCACAACAGGATGGTCCTCCTTCCACTGCTTGAACCACGCCTCGATGCGATCGACGTTGCTCTCCATCTCCTCCGTCGTGTTGCTCTCGAGCTCCACCACGATCCGCTCCTCGTACGAGTCCCGCGCTTCCTGGAGCAGCACCTCCATGATCTCCGAGTCTAGGTTCTCCTGCAGCTTCGCCTCGGGGTATTTTCTATTTTGTGTGTATCATTAGTACTGTATTATCCGTAGTGTTTGATCATATAAGTGATAGATACTTGGGTAGGCAGATAAATGGACCTAAATATGAAGAACAGAAAGGAGACAGGGGGAGGGTAAGGAAAAAAGAAGAGAAAAGAGAAAAAAGGAAGAAAAAAAGTACCTTGCAGTTAACCGGTCATACAGCGTGCTAGAGTCAACCCGCAGCACAACCACCAGGTCGATCCAGCTCTCCGGGAAGATCTCGCAACCATGCCAGTCTATGATGAAGCCGCCCGCCTTGATGTTCTCTTCCTCAAGCGCATCTAGTAACTAGCACCCCCATAACGTTAGCTTCTCTTTCATTCTCAGTACTATTTGCCCCCCCCTCAAGCCCCTTACTCCTTAATCTCCCTGCCCCTCCCTCTCTCTCATACTAGGTACGTAGACACACCACATTTCCCTCTTAATTATAGAAATAATATCAAGAGAAAACCAGAAGATCAATAGAAGAAGAAGAAGAAAAAGAAAAAGAAAGAGGCCGAAAAAAAAACATACCTTATCCTCATCCACTATCCAGCTCAAGAACTCGTCGTCCCAGCCCTCGTGACACCCCTTATCTTTAACCACCTGGTTGACGGACACGTGCTTCAGCCCCGTCCGCTCCGCGAGGGCCTCCGCGTGCGTCGTCTTGCCCACCCCGGGCGTGCCCGTGATGATGATGTTCGGGTTCGCGCGCATCTTTTCTTCCTTCTGGCTTTTCCCTTTTCCTTTTTGGGGGTGAGGGTGTGTGTATAAGGGGAAGGGGGGATTAATATTTCAACCCGCTTGTTTGTGCTGTGGTGGAATGATATGATATAATGTAGTTTTTTTTCTATATCTTCCCTTCTTTTTTTAAAAAAAAAAAAAGTGTAGATAGACTTAGGGGTTTGTACCTCCGACACGAATCTTCACGCACCAAGAACCCGCAGAACGGAAAAACAATGCCACCACCCTCAGATGATGAACAATATATCTTCCCTTTCCTTTTCCTTTTCCTTTCCCTTTCTCTTTTTTTTTTTTAACAAAAGGAGGGGGTAAATCAATAATAAATCCTTTTCTTCAAAGAATCCTTGATAATTTTGGGTTGTAGAATCTTTTTGGTTCTGACTACCAACGTTGGGATTAGTTGTTAGTTAGTTGCATTCCCTAACATCCTTCCCCCTCTAAGTAAAAACCTTTAATTCTGGTTAGCAAGGTTTTTTCTTCTACTACTAACTATGTAATCAAGTCACGTGCTACGAGCAAACTTTCCGTTACTCTTGCCTCCTTCCCCCTATTAAAACCCCCCAAAATCACGATGGAATGTTTCTTAACAGAGAAAAGAATAAGTGATGTAACACGTAAAAAATCATCTCGTTATTCAGATATCGGAGTAGAAGCGCTACCTACTACCTCCCCAAAACTAATATGATAGAATGGAGTCTTCCTTTCAAGGTTATCTTGCTACCCCCTACCTCCCCTACCTCCTCCTCCTTTCCCCTTCGCTCCTCTTCTCTCACCCTCCTCGCATCAGATCGCATCGCATCGGATACAGAAACGATGACAATAGCAATAGAAGCAAAAGTAGAAGCAGAAGCAGAAGCAGAAGTAGCCCCATACACCTAAGCTAGATGCTACAGTATTTGTCCATCTTTTAATACACTCCCCCCATCCTCCTCCTCCTCCTCCTCCTCCCTCTCCTTTCCCTCCCTTGGCCCACACACGCAACAAGGGAACCTCAAATGTCTAAAAAAAAAAAGAAGTAGTAGCAACCGGCCACAATAAGAGCGACAGCGACGAAGATAGCAATCAACAGAGACGCGATCACTTAAACGCCCCATTAGCCCATGCATGGTGTAGTGCGTGGTGTTTGTTCGCGTGACCCGTCTAGTTCAATCAATCAAGTCAATCAATCGTGCCTAGATATCCATGAAACTGGGTGACATCGTCTTCCCCTTCCCGAACCAAATGAGCTTCTGCTCAAAATCATATACTGCGCATAACGTAAAAGACTTGTTCGCATTAAAAGCCTAGCTACCCATCTGTGAGTCTCATGGGCCCGTCGACGTCGTCAACGGAAGGCGTACTATTTGCAGAGGTCGCAAGTGGTGGATATTGCGGCTCTACGCACTATCCCCATCCCCTTCCTCGATCTCTGCTAGTTCATTATCGTTATCGTACTCGTCTGCCTCCATCTTCTCCTGTTGAGCGATGGCCTGAGCAGATACTATCTCCGCCAACCTCTTCAGTCGAGGGGTTTGCAGCCCTATGAGAAACAACAGGTTAGCCATGTTTTGTCTTTGTGACGACAGTCCAAGGATCCAACTTACACGACGGCGTATATGTTTCTAGAGCGGTAATCGCTCGGGGCTCTGCGATTTCATACGGCCCGCTGTCGTCCATATCTACAGCTGCCAGCAGAAGAACATCGCTCTTCTCCGTCACCCTGGATGCTACCGCCTTCATGATTTCACCGTTGATAGGCTGTTCATAATCTGCCACCAGGTATTGGTTTAGAAGCTTCTGGATCTGGTTGGGGGAAAGCCTGCAAATATAGATATTAGCCATTTGACATCGCTATAAAGGTTCGTGTTACACGGCACTGCACTTACATCCAGCAGATGTCTTGGATAATCTCAATATCATTAAGGGTAGCCTTCTTGAGTTGCAAAAGCTTCGTTGCTTGCTAAAACAAATGTCAGTCACCAGATTGCTTGAAATGACAGTGGCCACGCTGGACTTTCAAAAAACTTACCATAAGATGCTCGAGTTGTAGAGTACCCTCGGGCATATCGTGGCTCTTGCACCACTCCTCAATTCGAGTGATATTGTAGTTAATTTGGAGACCTCGCTTCCACGACAGGAAATTCCTCCTCATGAGCAAATCGTTGAAGGCAGTGACGCCCACCAACCTGAGTAGCTCGGTGACAGTTTGCGTGATAATGCTGTCCTCAAGATAATAGGCCTTCATCGCTCGGAAGACGTTGTTTAGCAGGCTCAGCAGGTTGTCCATGCTATATGCAGGCTGCGAGTTAGTGGCCAACAGCTTGCCGAGGAATCTATTACTTTCATTCGTGACAAAGCCTGGCAACGATTGAGATTCGATGATGGCGGGAATGATCATCTTCTGCAGCTTCTTCTTAAGGATCTTCATCCAAGTGTGATAAATGTTGAACTCCAAACTCTCCAGATCGTGCTTGACGATCTCCAGAAGCCGGTCGTACTCGTAGTTGTCCGTCTTTTGGGCCTCGTACCAATCCTCAGCAAGGAAGACGAACGAAAGCATCTCATGTACGTTAGAAAGCCAAAAGGCTCCAGGGTTGACGGCGTCGTCCCCATCGTAATGCATGACTTCTTGCTGGATCGACTGCATAACATTGGCCAAGAATCTCTCCGACTCCTTGACGAAGCCATTGTTCCACATTTCGGATGTGACGAGATTGATAAGATAGGAAGGGAACAGAACTTCCTTGTCCGAAGGTGGTGGGTTGGTGTTGGGTGACGGAATCTTGAGGTTCTTGATCAAGCCCAAAGTAACTTCCTCGTTCAAGCCATCCTCGTCGGCAAGGAGGTTCTCCAATTCCATCTCGATAGTGTCGGCAGCTGCGATATAGCCCACACCAGGCCGGTGAGCCCCGCTCGTGACAGCCATAGAGGTTGGACGGGGGTTGTAGGCGGCACTGAAGCGGTCCATTCCGCTGAGTTCGGCACCCGCACTCCGACGCTTCGGCTTCTTGGATGACACCAGGTTGATGAGACCATTGGGAACAGCAGAAATGCCGTTGCCGTTGGTAAGCTCTCCATTCATTGACGCTGATCGTTTCGCCAGCTCGAGCTCCTCGGCCATCTGGGAGAGTTGTTCCCGCAAGTTGATCTTTTCGTTTTCGTGAAGCGTGCTCTCTTGCTTGATGCGTTCTAAATCTTCGTTCGCGGTACGCAGAGACTCCTTTAATTCTCGTTCCTCCTCCGCCATCCTCTTGACACTTGAAGTTGACTCGTCGAAGTTGTTTTGCAACTTCTTCATCTCCTCCTCCATAGCTTGTAGCTTGGCCACGGCGATACCAGCTTGGTTGGCCTCGGCTTGGAGTTCCTTTGTCCGTGTCTCGAGAGCATTGTGACGGCTCTTCCACGACTTGATCTGGTTTTCGTAGTTCTCCACCTGGCTTTGAAGATCCTTGTTGCGGGTCTTCATAGTACCCAACGACTGTGTAAGTTCGACAACCTTGTTTTCAAGCCTGTAGGAAATCTGCTTTAGATCGCGAGCTTCCTCGCGCATCCCCTTGTACTCCGTCCGAGCCTGTCTTCCGCGCCACATGCTCTGGACCAAAATAACCTTCTTTCGGTAACTTCTCCATGCTTTAACCTGTCTCCTTGAACGCCACACTCGCTGAATGAGGATCACGGCGTTACCCACACGGGTTTCCATGATCTCCTTCCTTCGCAGGTAACCTTTGGCAGCTGCCTGCACAAGTATGACGCTACTTCTGATCCGGAGGAACACTTTGCGCTGCTTTTGCCCTTTCCACACCCTTTGGATTGTGGTCGCCGCCTTGACGGTGCGCAGTTCGTTTGCCTTTGCTCGAGTTGCGTATGCTCTGCTGAGCGACTGGAAAACAATGATGGCATCTCGTGCTTCGAGGTACTTTCGGCGGTAGTACTTCGCTTTGAGGTTTTTTTGGATCATGATAGCGGCTTCACTCATGCGACTTTGTCGAAGATTCTCGAGATGGGCAAGCATACCAGCGCGGAAAAAGACCTTGCTGATACCAAGCTGGTAGCTGTCGGTTCCAGTGCCTGTTCCTGAGCCCAGAGCCTGGCCAAGAATTTCCTTGACTAGCTGCCTAATCTCTGTCTGCCATCGAGTGGAGGGTATGAGAAGATAGTATCGAAGAGCAAATTCTTCGTATGTCCAGCGACCTGGGTAACCAGCACAACTAATGCGGATGGTCTCGAGAACACCACAAGCCCTCAGCTGACTGAGAACCATGGGACCTTCGAAAGCCCATGCCGCTTTAGCCTCGTTAGGTTTTATGCAACGAATATAATGAACATTGGTTTGGCCAATTGTGTTCATGAGCTCGATGAGCGACGAGCGGAAGATACCACCGAGAGTCGGCTTGCGGTTAACAGCAACTCCTATCTTCCGCCCGGGGGTGGGCTTAGCCACAGCAGAGCCAGAAGCGGCGACATCCTTCTCGCGGACAGCGGATGCAGCAGCGAGCACTCGGCTCAAGAATTTGTTCGTCGTAGCACGGAGAATTTCCATGTGCTCATCCGGCACAGTGTCCCTATTCTTCTCAATAAAGCCCTCTGACTCGTAGGTGACGTCGACGGCATAATGGCAGACGGTGAAAGCTGACTTGCCAAACCGGGGTTTTTTGTAGAACTTGTTCTTGTTGGGAGTAAAGTTGTGATGAAGCTTGGTAACGAACTGCTCATCCGCACCCATGGGTAACCTGGACTCCTCGTCCAGGAGAGATAGAATACCTAGTTTGCCCTCGATCAAATCAATACACGGTTGGTTGTCAGAAAACTCGATGAACTTCCAGTCAATTTGTTCTCGGACGTATTCTTCCTGTTCGAGTCTGAACACGTGGGAGTTGAACTGCTGCTGTAACTTTTCATTGGCATAGTTAATACAGAACTGCTCGAAAGAGTTCTTAGCGAAGTGCTCGAATCCGTAGATATCGAGAACACCGATGAAGGAGCTGACACGGCTCAAAACCTCGTCGGTAGCAAGACTCCTATTGATGACCTCTACAAGCCAATCAAACAAACTCGAGTATATAAATTTAGCAACGGAGTCTCGCACGACTAGGGCTTGCTGCTGCGTCAAGTTGGACACGATCTTTTCACCACGGGTAACAAGCTGCTTCTTTACGATCCATTTGGCAAAGTTGGTAGCGTCAATTCCGAGAATGGAGCATGCCTTCTCTAAGGAGGGCTCGGTAGGAGCCAGCACACTGTCATTCCTGGAGGCACCGATCTTTACATTACCTAGGTGCAGTAAACCGGCAAGGAGGTTGAAGATGCCGGACTGCTGAGTCTCGTCTACGCCGATCGTCTTGAGCGAGCTCTTAGTAGCTGCCAATTCAGCCTTGTCGTCCATTCCATCGATCGTAGGAGAGTTTCCTTGGTTGAGGTAGTCGAATTGCTCGACCGGTAACAGATCAAGCTCTTTCCTTTCCTTATCTGATGCTCCGGCCAAGAGCTGGTAGAAAATGTGGTAATTCCTCTCCTTCAGGGGTTGAAAGACCAACCTCGACCGCTCGAGAAGATACGTACGGATCCTAGCTCCAATAATGTTTGTCTTATTGTCAAACATAATCTCGATATACTTTCCGAATCTGGACGAGTTGTCGTTTCTTGTCGTTTTGGCGTTGCCAAAAGCTTCCATGATGGGATTAGTTGCCAAAATCTGCTCCTCCGTCTCACTCATCGCGTCGGATCCCTTCTTACGACCGCTTGGGTTGTCTGGGGATTCTCTTGTGGCAAAGTATCGCATGATATACTTAGCACTGACAGTCTTTCCAGCACCAGACTCTCCCGACACTACAACAGTTTGATTCTTGTTGTCTTTTACCATTTTCCTAGAAGCCATGACATTAGCTTACTGTGGATGTGGACTTGCATACGAAGATTGGGGAGTATTCACATAAAAGCTTCTTCAGCGATGGCAAACAGATGGGGCGCTTGCGTCTCCCTCTGCTTGCCAGCGTAAATCTGAATCATATCCGGGACATAGAGAGAGTCGACTCTAGCAAAAGGATTTGTAGCAATCAGCACTATACCACTGTACGTATAGATCTCTTTCTGCGCATATCGTAGCTTGATAGCCTGGAGCACTGCACACAAGGGAGTCAATAACTAAAACTGTGATCCGACTAGTAGCCGTTGGCGATATGATGCGTACCGGCAGGTTCGTTTAAGTGAGACAAATTTGTTAAATCATCACTAGCTTCTAGCATGGAGGGGTTCATCAACGGAGGCAACGACGGGTCGCTAGAATTTCCCAGGGCCTCCGCCGAGAGGGTTACTGTTTTGGTCTGGATTGTAGATGTGGCGGTCAGCTAGGTTCAAAGACTCAAAGACGACAACGATAGTGATAATATCAGCTTTGGATTGGGCGTACCTCTTCATTTTCGAGCTTGAAGACCAAGTGCACCTTGTCGCCATCGATGGTTTTCTTGATAACCTCGGATGCCACCCAGCCCTCGGTGACATCTGGCTGCCAAGCTCTCGTACCGACATCGTAGGTATGCGACATGGGAGGCTGTTGAGAAGTCGGATCGAGTATAGAATAGAAAGTAGGTTCGGCCGCGTCGCGGAAGACGGGAGGATTTTAGGACACTTTTTATCAGGGAAGGGCGAGAGCAAGAGGCATTCGTGTTGATTTGTGGAGTTTGGACGACGAGCGGACACACAAACGACAAGCGAGAGGAGAGGTTATGTACTGGACGAAGAAGAGCCCACAGCCGCTAGAAAGTTGTATGGAACGAATAGAGGGAAACCAGAGAGAACCTGAGGCAGCCTAGAATGGGCAAGCCTCAACGACGACGACGACAACGACGACGACGGGTATGGAATGTCGCTGTTGCTGACAACCCGAAGGAATAATAGAGAAGGGGGAGGAAGTTGAAAAAAAAGGGCTGGACAATTTTTTGTGTCGACCGCGTTGTGATATTGCACCTTTTGCAAGCTTGCACCGTTGTATGTACAATAATGTAATGCAATAAGGTAGGTGTGTGGTCACTGTGCTGCTGGTGTGGTGTGGGTGTGGGTGTTGTGTACCCGTTACTACCTACCAATAGGTACTATGCACTAGGTTATGTACGTATTATTAGGTACTACGATCAATTGAATTAATGCTGTACAGTAGTGTAGGTTAGGCATTTTTACTTAATCCTGTCACACACTGACAGCCCGCCCTGCCAACCCTCCAAAAGTCGTTGAATTTTAGAGGAGGTAGGGGATAAAGGGGGAGCGCTATACCCATCACAGTATAGCGTCAGTTCAACTAACAGGGGTTGGTTCAAAAGGGTCCCCCGCCAGCGGCCAGCCATCTTTAAATCCCCTTCACCATTTCAAGTTCAGTTGTTTTAATGTTCTTGCCTGTTCTGTTTCGAAACCAATCTGAGTAGATGTACTGGCTACTTTCTTAGGCGGTGTGCTCTGCATTTTAAGGATGTGTACATTGTACCTGTATCCGTAGTTATCACAGTTCGACTTCTCCTTTTTTCCTGCAGAAACGGGCGTGCACATACATACATGTACATACATCACGGTGTTACCTAGAAACCTATGAACCCAGTGATGTATTGGCAAAGCATCGAATTTGCAAGCTTCATTATTTTATTTAATCTGCTATTGTGGCAGATAAATTCAATTAATTGAAGCAGAGAAATGAAGGCATGTATTCGATGTACAGTACCTGCATATATCGGGATGTATTTCAAAGTACAAAATATATGGGATATACATATGTGACTATTCATTATTATACCTACATACGTAGAGTCACTTGGATTTTATGATGACATACTTCCTTATTTCTTCTGACGCTTTTGAGACGGTGTTTCCGAAGGAATCAGGGGAATATACATACCATCAGTGCGTATGAGTAGAAAAGCACAAAGCGCAAGACAAGACAGGACAACATTGAAGACAATATCAAAGGTACATATAGTGTAGTTAGTTAGGTGATTATTTAATACACGTAACTTTGATATTGAAGTATACCTGCTTTCTTCCCCCAACCTCCATCCTATGTATGTACATACTATGTATGCCATTATGGTGTGGCCATGCACACACCAACTCCGAGCACCGAGCCATTGAATTAGACGGATCCCTGACCGTCTAATAATAGGCGAGTTTACCTACTGTAGGACCTGAGTGTAGGTTTCTCCCGTAGTCTTCATGAAAAACTACACCTACATATTACTTACTTGCCTGCCCTATATTATGCTTGTCTTAATATAATTTCAAGAAACCGTAAAAGTCCGACTTTAAGTCAATGGGATTGGTTTGGTTGGTAGTCAACAAATTCGGCTTGTGACCATCGTACAAAGATTATAAAGACGAAAAAGAAAAAAAGGAATTATCATCGAATCAAATTTTGGATTCTACAGCAAATACTTACATTAGTTATGTAACCATAGTCTGGTGTCAAATACATATCCGAATATCTGCAGGGGAAAGCAGCCCAAACCTGCCACATAGAAACCCGACTTTTTTTTATTCTACATAAACTAGTTAACTAATGACCAGACTTGATCTCCGGGTTCTTGGTCTCTCCAACAACTATATGACTGCTGCGCACAGCTTGTTGTGCATTAATAACTTCCTTCTTCCAATCGATGACTTTCTTTTTTTCTTCTTTTTTTTTTTTAAATCCAGCGAGACCGCTTTCTCCCCCTCCCCATCCTATCCCATCCCTTGCCCCTCTCTCCTCTTTCTCGTCCCCTCTCCTTGACCGTGCTTAATAGGCCGGTGCTTCGGGGAACAAGCGATCCATTACCCTGCCCACTCATAACGACTAATGTTTGTTTCATCTCCGTAAATTCGAAAAAGACCCTTTCCCATTCTTAGTTACTTCTTTACTTATTACTCGTTAAGCTCGGATTTGTCGGGAAATCCCAATGTCCTCTACTTCTCTTAGCTTATTCTTGCTTCTTCACCGACAAAATACAACTGTACGCATATCCCAAGAAAAAAAAAAGAAAAAAAAAAGACCAAAGGCAGCTATGAGTTGCAGCATTGGTGGAGTGTTGTTGTTGTTGCTCGTGGAGTGTTGAGTTAGAAGACATATGATACATATAGTACCCAGTAGCTACCTACATAGTAAGTCCTACATAGTTACTAGTACTAGTAGATGATAGTAGGTAGGTACTATAGTTAATTTCACGTTTACCCACTACGAAGTACTGTACGCCTTGGGCTGTTTATGATGTTGAACCTTCCATGCCTCCTTTTTCTAACCATGCTCGCATGCAATTTTCCAAGGTGTCCGTCCCGCCCTAGGTTGAATTTTATATACCTATCATGCAATATGTTTCTTCTCGTCTTTCTCGTCTTCTTCACTCATTTCATACCATCTTAATTCCTCATTTCAAGCTGGTATTAGTAGAGGACCCGGGTCATGATGCGAGCTGCGTGCTTGTCAATAACTACTATTTTCAAGCGGTATGGCTAGGCAAATACTCACAGTCCAAACCCTCAAGTGAATCGTGGATCTCTTTGAGATCACTTGTCTGGACATCACTGACATCTGCCATGAGATATGCAAGCTAAGGGCTTTGTTAGTTTGGGAATAACAGTATTAACAGAAGGTGGGTTAACATACGTCGCCTCTGCTATCGCTGATCTGTTTATCGACGTTGTGCCCGCCGAGGATCTCGTTGACTGCTTAAGTGTAAGTTTCTTCCTGTGATATAATGTGTCGTCATGGTACTAACCCTTGCGAAGAACGCCCGGTATGTTGTTATGGATGTAGATAACCTGTGATGATTAGCTATTGCCATGGTCGTCTATACGGCTGGTGTCTTACCCGTGCATGGTCAGGCTCCTCCAGAGTTAATGAGCGTAGATTAACTTCGGGCATGTTGACGCTGCCCAAAGTGATTCCCTGGTTGATGTAGCGGACCAAGGCCTCGCCAACTACATAGGGCACGCTTACGTTAGCTCAAGGAGTTACACGAATCGCCTGCTAATTTCCTCACCTTCGACACCAATGGCTCTCTGAGCCTCTTCAGTGCTGCCACCAATATGTGGCGTAAGAATGATGTTGTTCACACTGCGAAGTTCCTCTTCCCAGCCGTTTAGGCTGTTGGTGAAGTAGTCGCCGTTTGCACGCGGCTCGCCTGGATAGACGTCCAATGCGGCACCGGCAATCTTACCAGAACGCATGGCGTTGATGAGGGCAGGTATGTCGACTACGGTCCCGCGGCTGGCATTGATGAGATACGAGCCGTCCTTCATCAGCTCAAGCTGTGCGGCAGAGATCATGTTTTTGGTCTCGGGTAGCTCCGGGACATGTAACGTGATGAAGTCGGCGTTTTGGAGGAGCTCCTCGAGCTTTGGCACCTGTCGAGCGGTACCCAGCGCCATCAAGCTTACGACGTCGTAGTATATGACCGACATACCCATGGCTTCCGCAAGAACGGACAACTGCGAGCCAATATGCCCATACCCGACGATTCCTTCAATGTGGCCAATGATGTTAGCACCATTAAGTGTAGTGGCAGGTCTAAACGGCTAGGTGTTGTGGCACATACCAAGGGTTTTGCCACGAATTTCCCAGCACTTGTTGCTCACTTTGTTCCAGGTGCCTCGGTGCATCTCATTGGATCTATCACCCAATTGGCGGGCCAAAGAGATGATTTCGGCAATGACAAGCTCAGCAACGCTACGGGAATTGGCAAAGGGTGAGTTGAAGACGGCGATGCCATGATGAGCGGCATATTCCAAGTC
Source organism: Hypoxylon fragiforme (assembly GCF_022984875.1). NCBI lineage: Eukaryota > Fungi > Ascomycota > Sordariomycetes > Xylariales > Hypoxylaceae > Hypoxylon > Hypoxylon fragiforme. Next base: position 1,026,844 of record NW_026054760.1, read on the forward strand.
AACCTGGTTGGTACCGATGCAAAAGCACCCAATAACTAATAAGTTCTTGGCTTCACGGAGGACCTTGTCAGTTAACCTGGTTTTTGATCGAATGCCAATGACATGGACGTCACTACCAAAGTTACGTCAGAAATTTGGTCTTACTAACAAGTTATATACTCTCACTACTACATAACAAGGTAGCTGCTAGGTAGCTATTTAGTTGTAAGTGATGGGTGATGAGACTCACCGAATCTTCTCAATCAGCTGATCTTCGGGCAGTGAACTCTTATGGGATTCGACTTGGTAACCCTGAGCATTTAGAATGTCTATTCCGCTCTGGTTGACATTCTCGAGCAGAAGGATCTTAATATCCTGGGTATTAAACGGCTTAAGCTGTTTCGGTTGTCCTCTTTGACCAAAAGGTGCCCCGCCAAAGCTCGACAGCGGGGAATGGAACGTAGTAGCTGTTGGTGAAGTCGACACCTCCAGGCGATGCGATAGATCGGCCTCGGACGTCTTCAATATGTTCTTTGTTTGTGCCATGGTTTTACGAACTGCCCAGTGGCTGACTGACTGACTGATTGATTGATTGTCTAGAGACTTTTTTTTTTGTAAGACTATGAGATTTTAGACTTAAATATATAAGTATAAGTATACTATGTATATTGTGAAAAGTTTACTCTTAAAATAAAACCTTGAAGGAATTGATCACCTACATATAGCTAGAAGCAATGGCTAGAAAGCGGGATACAACATCGAAAGTTGACTCAGAACTTCCGAAAATTTTTGTTCATGTACCGGGCCTTTACAGTTGGCACATGGGATTTTTTAGGGGTCTCAGGGGTCCGATGTCCTGAAAATGCTTGGATAGATCAATCATTTTTCCGCCGCATTATATCACCCTTTTAGTTACATACCTAATACCTACTATGTACAACACCTATGCACCTACCTGGGTGCCTAGCATGCCAGCTGCAAACCACATGCAATTGTGGTGCTTTCAAACTCTTAACTCATCCGGTCCTCAGTACCGGCCTACTATCTACATGTACATCATTGATAATAGTAGCCTACCTAGAAAGTACCTTAGTTTTTATATGTAGTAGTGAAATTCTTATTCATGTTGCTATCTTAATTATCCCATATTTATAGAAATAGAAACTTGAATACGTCAATGCCGTTATGATCCGTTTTAACGTTAAGCACATATATACCTATATAACGTATATGTATAAGGCACTATGTATGTAGAGTTAGACTCACAGTCATCAAGTTTCCCATTATGTACTTCGACTTTAGCCTGTGATGGCGTTTTCGCTAACATGTCAGACTAACATGTTGCCCAGGTCGTAAGCGACAACACTGAACTACCATGGTACTAAGCAGTCTAAGCTAGGTACTATAGCTTTCAAGGTTCTTCTTTTTCTTACTGGTCTTCAGGGATGACCGACCCAGCTTTTCCTTACATACCATGCAACTACTAGGTTATGTACAATACATACTACATAGTATGCAAAATCAGTCCGAGGAAAAATGAGATTATCACATTCTGTCTTCATGGTCAGATCCCGTCATCGGATGTCATTTGCAACTAGCCTTGAGTCACGGGATTAGCCAAACTAGATGGGACATCAGCTTGTAATATCATGGAAACCTATCAAGCCTATCAAGTTAGATATAGGTAGGTATGCTGATATTACCTCAAGACGAACCAAGTCTTCCACCTGGGGTAGGTTGGTGGATAGCCAGATAGATACTTCAACGTGCTTGTTGTAGAACGTAGAATGTAGAAGTATTCAGATTCCTAATGAATTACAATCTGTGTTCACGGAAACATAACAGTACACGTATACGCAAGTACCAAACGTTTATCAACTTCGTGTGATTATCTGTCCGAATGCATTACTGACGACCCATCGAGTTTTCCCTTCCCAGTGCTGGCATAAAGTCTGCCCCTTGGTCCCTATTTCCAGCGTCTCTCGTCGTAATATGCTGCTACCCTCCGGCCGACCGAACTACTCCAGACCAGCCGCATGCTGGGAAAAAACGACGAAGAGAACTACCAATCAATACAGAACAAGATTCCGAAAGCAGCCTAGAACCTAATAGGAATGGCCAGTCTATTTTTCACCTGATTTCAGACCATTTGGTGCAAGACCTCTGTAGAGCGTCGACAAATTTGCAGCATTAAATTTGCCTTGGTTAATAGAACGATGAAAGCGGCTGGGAGAGATGAGGCATCCTTTTCTCAATACTCCCCCTTCCGAGCAAGATCCATGATGTGTAAAATTAAGTGGAATGCGTGATCAAACGAGGACAACATTTAACTTTGCTTGCACTCTTGTGCGTCCTGATTTGGCTTCGCACCATCGTCCTGAATTAGGAGTTAGCAAAACATCTTGGTGGCAGGGGGGGGGGGGGGGGGAAATGGTTGACAAACATCATCATCAGATTCCTCCTCCTCATCATCACGATCTTCGCTCAGATCATCCTCGTCGTCATCATCCTCATCAAAGTCCTGGTCCTCAAGATCATCTATCTCTTCAAAGGCCAAGGCCTCGCCGGTGAACCAGTCGATAGCTCGAGGAATCAGCTTCTCCTTAATGTCCTCGCCGAGCTGGTAATCCAGCTCAAGACGCTCCTCGATGTCAGAAGCAGCATCATCATCATCATCGGTAGGCGCTTTCGGGGGCGAGAAGAAGTTGAAAAAGGACTCCGTTGGGACCGTCTTCTTAACGATACGAGTCTGCTTGGTGTCTACCTAGTGTTAGTAGGGGGTATTTGTGGGGTCGTGTTTTCCGTCACTTACTCTTGTTTCTCTGTTTCTTGCTCTCAACGCGAACGGTAAGATCTTGATTCTCCTTCCAGTCGATCTTGTCACCCTCGGCGTGGTCGTAGATGAAGTCGCCACCGTAACCACTCTCGTTCTGGTAGAAGTACGTCTTGGTAATAGTCTTGTTAGTGAAGAAGTCGTTCTCGGCGAACTCGAAGATTAGACGGAATCCAGGCTTGTCGAGGTACTCCATTCGGATGTCAGTTAGATAGCGAAGAGCAGCCTCATCGCGGTCGGTGATCATCTCGGCTAGAGAGATCTGGTTCTTCATGGCGGACAACCAAAACTCGGGGATACCCTTGACAAGTGCGGCAGTCTCGTCGTCCTTCTCATCCTTCTCGTCCTTGGCTTCCTTCTCAGCCTTGTCTTCGCCCTCTTCATCCTCATCCTCACCAGCCTTGACCTGATCCTCGCTGGGCTCCTCTTTGCCGTTGACGATCGCAGCGCGCTGCTCGTAGAGGGGTGTGAACTTGGCGAAATACTTCTTCTCTAGCTGGAGCACTTCTTCCTGGAATTCAGCCTCGAGCTTCGAATGATCTTTCTGGATGCCCTTCAAGCCCGCAACACGACGGCGGACAACAGTAGGAAGTGACTCTATGTAGCCGGAAGAGCGACCGACTAGAGATCCAAGTCGACCTTGAATCATCTGAACCAGCTTGGGGTTCTGAGCGAAAATAGACGCGGCAGCAGCGCGGTCGAGATCCTCTATAGCGCAAAGAGTGTTAGGAATAGCAGGCTCTCGGAAACAATCATTGGTATTGATTTCACAGATGAACTTACCCTCCTTGATGCTGGCAACGCCCGGTTGTTGAGCATGAGATGAGATCGGGGCATTGCTAGCAGGTGTGTTCTGCGGAGTACTAATTAAGAAAGAAAAAATTAGAACTTAATGCCGTTCGAAGAAGGAAAGATAAGCGATATGTTAGAAAATATCATATACTTACGGAGCAGGAACCTCTGCACGTCGATTCTTAATCGGTTCCGCCATTGCTAATATTTCCGTCGCGGATGGTATTGCTTATGATTGATTCGGAAGCAGGCGCGTCGATATCTGATAGGGGACTTTTAAGTCCACTGGAAAAGAAAAAGAGGCAAGGAGGAGAAAGGTAGGAATAGATTAAGCGGAGGGTGATGTGTGGAGTTTACCTAGTAGGCACTGAAGGCACTGAAGTCACAGAGCAGCAACTCAAACGGGTTGGCACGTCAGGGTTAAACGATGACAGGTGCAAGAAGGCAGCGATAAAATTAATTGGTGCGACGAAAAAAAGAGTTGAACTGGGGATTTAAAGTCCAACTGAAAGGGAGAAAAGTGAAGAAGTTGTAGTGGTGAAAGTAAGTAGTTGGTCTATGGTGATGGGGAATTTGATGAGAGAGGGCAGCAAGACTGAACTAGTCTGGTGGGAGAGGCGAAGTGGGGGAAAGGCGCAACCCTGTCAGTGTCCCCTCCAAAGGTAGTAGGAAAAAAAAAAGACGAAGAGAAGTTGTTGGGTGCCGCCGCCGCCTTCCCTCAAATAAAATTTAATTTTTTTTCTTCTAAATTTTTGAATTTTTTTTTTCTTTCCTAAAAACACTTACAAATACAGTGCCTACTACCTACTACTACTAGGTACCTATAGAATGTGCACTACCAACCCAGTGAACCCACTAGGTTAGATGTATTGGATGTTTTTAGAATAGGTAGTACAACACAGCAATCACAGTTCAAAGTTCAAAGTTACTACTAGTTAGTAGGTACCTAGTACCAGTGCTTACCCTAGATACTAGATAGTACATAGCAGTAAACCATGCTGCCATGCTTCAACCATCTCCATCTATTATCACTTTTAACCTAAGGTGCTACATAGTACTATTATTATTGGATACTATCCAGACAAGAAACCTGATGAATGCCCATAATGCTATATTGTATGTCCTCATATGGCAAGGTAGGGTATCATATTTGCAATGCTGTCCATTCATCTTCTGTAAAGGGTACACAACACTGTGGATAAGTGTACATGCCTACATATTATAGTGCTTAAGCTAAATCTGGTAGAAAGCGGTGTGGGTTACTGTAGTTATGTAACTATATACATTATTGCATACTTTCATACGACTGCTAATACTACTGCTAGTTAACTATTACTAGTAGCCTCAAAGGATTTCATGGCTACATATACATGTACATGCCTCGCACCACCCTCAAGGTATTGAACGTTAAAGGTTTTCTCCATGAATGCTAAATGAAATTATGCATTGCACACACTGGGCATCATCTACGATACGCCGTAGGCAGGTAGCCACGTCAACTTACGTAGTGTGGTGTAGGTATGTAGTATGCTGCATGCAGCTATACAAGTAATACATGCACTATGTATTATGTAGCTGCTGTGGTGGAATGTACCTTTTGTGCAACTTTAGACTTGGTAATTCGCCTTGCCGTTTTGGGTAATACGATACAACTTTACAGAGACATGGTTCAATGGCCAGAGTCAGGGACTCTGCTTATCCTTATCGAAAACCTTAAAATTGTTATCGTACCTGCGTACAGTGTACGGCGTAGTACATACATACATACCTAGGTAAATAATTATTATCGTTATCGTTATCTCTTATCGTCAATGGCTTTAATAAAGATGTTTATATACAATCTTGAAGATGAGCTGCCTCGGGACCAACTCGGAAACAACCTTTGCGGTATCATCCTATGTAACCCTCGACGACTCGATCCCACGAATGCGAATAACTCAATCGGAAAAATATCACCACCTGATTAAGGATAACCGAAACTTGTATTCCCTTCCTACATGAGAGATGCATTGCGCTTCAGCACTTCCATAAGTGATTCAGCATGTCCCTACTTGTTAGAATCTTACTTTTGCTCGCGTGCCGATAAATCGGTAACAGTGCTTACCATATGCCTCCCAACCGACGCCACCGATAAATGATAAAAATTAGTGAAATTTAAATACATATTTCGAAAGTCCGTATCGGTAGCTAAGATACTTCCACCAAGGTTCACTATGGAGGATCACCATGGAGACGCGCAGCCTAGGCGCACCCGTCCCGTACCAATGTATGGACTGAACTCTAACCAGAGTAGTTCGAGCGTGTTCGAGGATGTCGAGATGGCACAAGATCAGGTATATTTACTTATCATACCATGTTACATTAAGGCTTTGTTTTCCTGATTTCTGTTGCTTTAGTTGTACTCCGGCCCCATGGCAGAAAGCCTACCTACGAGTATTTCCACATTTTCCCACCGTCGCCAACGTGCAGATTCAACGGCAAGCTTTGCATATTATAACGAAGACGAGAACGAGCCGGATACCAGGATGTTGTTCGGCGAGGATGGAGCTGTATCATTTGATATAGACGAAACGCCGTTCGACTTTGATGAGGAAGAGGGGGAAGAAGGTAGCTCGGAGCAGGAACTTGAGAACGGGGAAACATACGAAGATTATGTGATGCGTAGAAGATCCTCGACTATATCGCGAAACTCGATCCATACCAGGCTCCTCCGAACAGACAGCGGCGTAACAGATGTCAGCAGTCGAGGTCATGGCAGAACCAGCCAGAAACTACACATGGCCAACGAGGATCTCACTATTGTCATAGCTGGGTTTCGTACAAGTAAACTTGGCTACGTTGTGTATGTTTTCATTTCCGTTGCGACGTTAGGACTCGCATATCTGCTCCTGAGATGGCTTCCAAGATGGCAAGTCAAGTTGATCGGCGAGTCGTGTCCGCTTCATGATTGTCAATGGGTAGTACTCGAGGTCAGTTTTCATGTTCAGAAATTCGTGCAATATTTAATTTACCATACTAAACATCCTTTAGAATCAATGGGGTGAGATGGCCATTCTGGACGTGAAGACACAGGCCTACAACCATCCTCTATCCGCTGTATTTGGAACACCAGAAAAGATATTTGCCCAGATACTGGAGGACGACGCCGATCCATTAGTACCTGAGCTCCGAACCATCAATTACCGATACGTGCGCTTCTTTTATCACCCGTTTAAGGGTAGATTTGTCATCAGTAATGGGTGGAAGGATCCTTCGTGGACCCGCGTTCGAGCCCTGCGTGCCGGTATTGATGGTGATGAGAAGGACCACAGAGAGCGCGTTTTCGGAGCGAACATCATTGACATTGAGCAAAAGTCCATTCCCCAACTGCTCATAGATGAGGTAAGTTGTAGCAGGCACTTCTATGATCACACAACTGACGGGCTCTAGGTTTTCCACCCATTCTATGTCTTTCAAATAGCGAGCTTGATCCTTTGGTCCTTGGACGAATATTACTACTATGCCATCTGTATCTTCGTCATGTCAGCAGGCAGCATAATAGCAACACTAGTAGAAACACGAGCTGTACGTAACAATCCTATTCCGCAACTACCTGAACATTTCATAGTTAACATAGGGCAGACAATGCGGCGTCTTCGCGATATCTCTCGATTTGAATGCGATGTTCGAGTCCTTCGAAACGGCTTTTGTAAGTTAGAAGATCCCTTTTTTGGCTAATTATACGTTTCTAACTATTTCGAAGGGGCCCATGTTCCATCGAGCGATCTGGTTCCGGGTGATGTATATGAAGTCAGCGACCCTAGCCTCACACAGTTCCCGAGTGACAGTTTACTTCTCAGCGGAGATTGTATCGTCAACGAGAGCATGCTTACAGGCGAATCCGTGCCGGTTTCAAAAATCCCCGCTACCGATGAGACCCTCCAAGTCATGAATCTGAGTGCTGCTGCGGTTTCTCCTGATGTTGCACGCCACTTTCTCTTCTGTGGCACCAGGATCATCAGGGCAAGACGACCACAGGACAATAGAGATGATGAAGCAGTTGCGCTTGCTATGGTTGTGAGAACCGGGTTTAACACGACCAAGGGCTCACTCGTTCGCTCCATGCTTTTCCCCAAACCGTCTGGGTTTAAATTCTATCGCGACTCTTTCCGTTACATCTCTGTCATGGGATGTGTCGCACTACTTGGATTCGTTGTGTCTTTCGTCAATTTCCTCCGCTTGGGGTTGGCATGGCACTTGATAATTGTGAGGGCTTTGGATCTAATCACCATCGTCGTTCCACCCGCTCTTCCGGCTACACTTACTATAGGAACGAACTTCGCTCTGAGCCGTCTTAAAAAGAAGCAGATATTTTGCATCAGCCCGCAGAGAGTTAATGTCGGCGGTAAACTAGATGTTATGTGTTTCGATAAGACAGGCACTCTGACGGAGGACGGCTTGGATGTTTTAGGCATGCGACTAGTGTCTCGATCGACGAACCGATTTGATGATATTGTTACCAAGGCGTCAAATTTAGTCCCGTACTCAAGTTTGAATGCCGGTCCTGGGGACAAATATGATATATATCGCGCTTGTCTATTCACCATGGCTACATGCCATTCACTTCGCTCCGTCGACGGCGAACTAGTTGGAGATCCACTAGATCTCAAGATGTTTGAGTTTACTGGCTGGAAATTCGAAGAGGGTAGCCAAGGCAATACTGATCAGGATGATGAAGAGCAAGGTGGTCTATCCCCTTCAATTGCCCGGCCACCTGTAACAACTCTGTATGACATAGATGAGTACGGGTTTTCTTACCAGGGGCAAAACGTAAGTCTGATTTCTGGAGTAGTTTTTAAATTTTTCTGACATGGCTACAGGTCCCTATTGAACTTGGGATATTGAGATCCTTTGAGTTCGTCTCACAACTACGAAGAGCTAGCGTGATCGTGCGGGCATTTGGCCAGCAAAGTGGAAGCATATACGTCAAGGGTGCACCAGAATGTATGCGGGATATATGTCGACCTGAAAGTTGTAAGTGTTCCCTTGAATAATGCCCCTATTTTGGCCCATTCTAATCCCCCATAGTTCCGGCTGATTATGACGAACTCTTATCCTACTATACTCACAAAGGATACCGAGTCATCGCGTGTGCCACAAAATACATGAGGAAGCTTTCATGGGTAAAGTCCCAGAAGATCAAGCGTGAAGAAGTCGAAAAAGACCTCGACTTTGTCGGTTTCATCATCTTCGAAAACAAGTTGAAGCCAACGACTGCTTCAGTACTGAAAGAGCTCACAGAGTCAAACATTGGCTCAATTATGGTCACAGGTGACAATATATTGACAGCCATCAGTGTAGCGAGAAACTGCGGTCTCGTCGACAAAGATGCTCATTGTTTTGTGCCCCATTTTGCAGAAGGTCAGTTTCTTACCACCTTGATAAAATTTGATACGAGTTGGCTCTCGAGAACAAACCGACAGACAGTCTATATCGGCCACTAACCCAGTAATCAATTATAGGAAACTTCCGCGACCCCAATGCCCGTTTACAGTGGGAAAGCATAGACGACCCGGCTTTTCAACTAAACTATCGGACTTTACTTGTAAGCCTCGTATCATTTTTTTTTCCATCGAGTAACTTGACTAAGTAAATGTGTTATAGCCGCTCCCAGCCCCTGTAGACAGGGATGCTTCATTGCCGTACGATATAATGAATCTAAAGAACTATTCCCTTGCAGTAAGCGGGGATGTTTTCCGATGGATAGTGGATTTTGCTCCGAATGAGGTTATGCAGAGGGTGAGTGACTCTTGATGTTTATTATTACTATCCTCACATGCACAATGCTTGGTGGTTCCGCTCTCCTACGTAAAGAAGCTAACAGACTATCAGATGCTGGTCCGGGGCAGAGTCTTTGCACGCATGTCTCCAGACGAGAAACATGAACTGGTAGAGAAACTTCAAAGCATAGGCTACTGCTGTGGATTCTGCGGGGATGGAGCAAATGACTGCGGTGCTTTAAAGGCCGCGGACGTTGGGATCTCACTTTCCGAAGCGGAGGCATCTGTTGCCGCCCCTTTCACATCTAGAGTATTCGATATTCGATGTGTACCTGATGTGATTCGGTATGTTTTCAGCTAGTAGTCCAACTATTGCATATATCGACGGCGCTAACTTGAAATTTAGAGAAGGGCGGGCTGCTCTAGTAACGAGCTTCAGCTGCTTCAAGTTCATGAGCATTTACTCTGCTATTCAGTTCACCTCTGTTAGCTTTCTCTACGCCTCGGCTTCGAATCTAGGCGACTTTCAGGTAGGAATCACCACTGCCACTCCTCTAAGTTTTAGCTAACAGATAATTTTCAGTTCTTATTTATCGACGTGCTCATCATACTGCCAATTGCCATATTCAGTAAGCAATCCGTATGTTGTAGTCTGTCTGAGTTTAGGGTGCTAATTCATATAACAGTGGGCTGGTCTGGGCCTTACCCAATTCTGAGCAAAAAACGACCAACTGCGAAATTGGTGTCAAGGAAGGTCCTTACACCCTTGTTAGGACATATGATTATTTGTATACTCATTCAGGCTGCTGCGTGGAATATCGTACGAGAGCAAAGCTGGTAAGTCGGACGTCGGTAAATTCAACTTAATCGAGTGTACTGACATAAGAAATATAGGTACATACCGCCTCATGTGAACCCAGACAAGTCCAACATCAAGAATTCGCAGAACACAGCCTTGTTCCTTATGTCGTGTTTTGAGTACATATTCATAGGGGTTGTTCTAAGTGCTGGGAAACCATTCCGCCAGCCAATGACCCAGAACTGTAAGTTGCCACTCATCTTTCTCAAATACAGTTGTAACCCCTGTTTTGCTAACTGTTTGCGTAGGGCCATTCATGACCACTATCCTCGCGGCGCTTGCCGTCGTCATATATATGGTCTTCGCACCATCACATGGAATCAAGAAGCTGATGCAGCTGACCGATATCAGCCCATCTTTTAAGATAACCCTCGTGGTGCTCGGTGTTACATACCTAATAATCTCTTGGATCGGCGAGGTCTACCTCTTCCAGAGACTGGTTCGGGCATTCGACAAGGTCAAGGTGGCTTGCACGAAGAAGTCCAAGACGCGCAAGGAATATAAAGTCATTCTGGAGCGTATGGAAGGTTGACGTGGAAGAATTCCCGTCTTGTTATTGGACTGATGATACTTTGGACTATAGCTTTCGAGTCATAGATCATTGCCGAGCACCTACCGAGGTATATACATAGAGAGGTAGGAGAGGAACTGCTAGTCTTGGTTGGATGAAATAACGACCTTTCTTCTTGTGGTGCTCGATATATAGTGTGTATCCTAATTTGTATATACAGACTCTTCTTGTCGAAGTATGTCGTCATGGGATAAGATTATAACATAAACACCTGTGGTATATAGTAAATTGGTTGTTGTAGAATTATATACCTACTAACGTACTTACCTCTAAATTAAGAACTGGTTTCTTGAAAGGATTGGGCTGTGCCTTGGTAAAAGTGTGCTTGCTGTAAGGGCGGCGGCAGCAGTTGTAATACTAGGTAAATAGTGGCAGTGGAAATAGGATGGATGAATGCATGAAAGACATCTAGAATCTGTACAGGTTCCACTGAAACGTTTCATCACCGTAAGGGATGGCCATGGGTTTCGTCCGAGTATAACCACCTATTATTTCAAAACCCCTGACAAGAACAACTTGGTTCAGAGAGGTAACTGTAGTGTTTGGCCTTTCTTGTAGGAGTCAGTCAAGCTCACACTTAGCCACAGTCTGCTACCGCTACCACTAGGTGCCACTACTACCTACCTTGAAAGGCCTACTTGGAATCAAGTACGACGTTATATCAGACGAAGGAGTAAGTCAGGCAGGAATAACCCGACCTAAAAGTTTCCATCATGTAATTATAGGAAAGAGGCAAATACCTATACCCATAGGCAGGTACCCACCTCTACTCTCTACGAAGGACTCACCAAGTAAGGTGGCATATACAGGCCAAAAACAGTCCATTTGCGTATCACAACGAGATCATCACGCAAGTCCAATGCACATTTTAGCTGAAGTGTCAAGAATGGGTATCAATTCCAGAGTGGGATTTGAAGCCACATATCCTATGCTCCTATGCTCCCATGCTCCCTCCCTCCCTCGCCTCCTCTCCTCTCTCCCTCTTTAACTTTTGTATACTATTCTGCTTCTATGCCTTTGCATCCACGGCCCCATTTTCGAGACTATTCTTCGCCCTCGGCACCTCGAATACAACGGCGCCGTTCTTCCCCTTCTTAAAATTGATCCACCCACCCAGCCGGTGGTTCTTACCCACGCCGGCTACGACACAAAGCCCGTCTTTCCCGCGGTCTCCCCGCTCGAACAGGGCAATGTCGTTCACTACACCCTTGACCAACCAAGGCTCTGGTTTCGTCCCGTTTGCGCCGTTGGCTTTCGTCTCGTCACCGGCATCATCATCATCATCAGCAGCAGCAGCAATAGATGCACCATTTGATGTAGTCTCAACGCTGGAGGATGGATTGCCCAAGATCCCTGCAGGCTCGATCTTCCTTTTATCGCTACTTAACTTCCAGGCCCTAACGTAGCCATCCCAACTGCCGCTCAGGATGAGGTCAGAGTATGGTAATGTGCGTAAAGCAGTGATCCACCTTGGTTGCGGGGGTGGCACAATCTTGGGATCAGGGTTCACCTCGGCTGACGCCTCCGTGGGTAGCAACGGGTTCTCGAGTCCGTGAGCTTGTGGTAAGATGAAGAGTGGCTTCTTCTTTTGTATGCTCCATAGAGCTATCGAGCCGTTATCGCTTCCCGTGACGAAAAGCTCTTCGTCAATCATAGCCACACGATCCATACTGCCCTCGTGGGCCAGTGATCGCGGATCGATATTTGGCTTTTGCTTCTTGTCGATCGATCCGCCACGAAATACGAGCTGGGTCTCTTCGACAACTTTCCATAATCGGGCCGTACGATCTCGAGAGCCCACACTCACACATCGTTCATGTGCAAGCGCGTCGATGTCCACTACTTGGTCTTGATGACCGAAGAGAGTCTCGATGTATGCCAGCTCGTCTAAGCTCCATACCTTTACGGTACGGTCTTTGGAGGCTGAATAGAGTTGATTTGAGCCTCGTCGGAAAGCTAGACCCGTTACAGCATCGCGGTGATGTGTGAAGACGCGTAGGGGCTTTAATGATTTGGCATCGTAGACAACTAGGCGTTTGTCTGCCCCGCCAGTGACAACAAACTTGCCGTCCTGTGAGGCAGCTACGCACAGTATATCGGCTATATGTCCTTGGTAGTTTTTATCATTTGCCCTTTTGCGATTCCCCTTTACCATTGCAACCTTAATTGGCTGTCGACGCGGAGGTGCTGGGGGCTTCTTCGGCTTCTTCTTCGTAGTTTGCGGGTATTGGTTGGAGGGCAATTCCTGTAATTTCCACTTGACCAAGCACTGGTCTTTTGTAACGATGTAAACATACGGTGCGCATATGGCGACCGAGGTCGTTGCGTGTGTATTGGATCGGAAAAGTGTATGAGATGCTTGGTCAATGGCGAGCTCTGAAGCAATTGTTCGGTATACTTTTCCCTTTGCTTCAGCAACATCCTCCTGTAAACGCGAGGCTATTATATCGCGGTCAATGTCTTCAGCATCGAAGCCTGCCTCATCTACCTCTTGTCGAACGTTGTCAAGATATCTCTCGGCTAGCCTCAACCTCTTCTCTGCTGCTGTCTCTCCTTCGTTTTCCGATTCGGAGGTCGATTCGACTTCTTCGGGCTCATCGGCAACCCCGTCACTTTCAGAATCGCTGCCTGATATGGATTCATCTCGCTCAACTCGTTCAACTCGTTTTTTGGGTGCTGGTGTAGGCTTTGACGGTGTTTTGGAAGATTTTGAGGACTTGGAAATCGCAACTCGTTTTTTCGGCGCGTCAGTAACGGGTGCACGTTTTCGTTTTTTCTGAGCACCTGGAACTGTGAAAAAAGAAGACATAATGATAAGGGATAGGGTCCCAAGTGATCAATGCAATTGTGTATTAAATCTTATGTTGTCTTCAAAATATTTCCATACTCTAAACACCAAAAGAAGAAGAAAAGTTCGTTTCTTGGCTACTGAGAAGAATTAAACTAAAAAAAAAAAAGTTCTGCGATAAGTTCTGCGGGACGTTGACAGGACCCACCTTGGTCTAGGTGATTGAGCTTTCCCTTGTCAGCGTGGGGCGCGGCTGAGAAACTGTGGCTGTGCTTTCCGATGTCCGTTCAATCGTTCCGATCCGCCGCGGTGATTGATCGTTAAATCAGTTTTGGAGCTCTATGTATGCTGATAGGCTAGCAACTGCTAGGCTGTAGCTTCCTTGCGTGTCAAGCATAAGGCTACTTACTTACTTACTTACCTAACGGTCCTAACCTACAGTTTTAGGAACGACAGGTTCCTTTAACCCACCAAAGATAATACCTACTACTCTACAACCTTCATTACTGCTACTACAAATAAATCAACATGTACGTTTACTACTTTACTGACATCATACTAGGTACATACCTCTTCGATTAAGAAAGCTAATACTGGTGGGATTAGGGAGATACTACTAGGAATCACCGGCAAGGACTTCACGATAATCGCAGCTTCTAAGGCTGCGATGCGAGGTCCTACCATTCTCAAGGCTACCGATGACAAGACGAGATCGCTGAACAAGCATACACTGGTTGCATTCTCTGGCGAAGCTGGAGATACAAGTGCGCTGAGTTCCTGAGCAGCGGGGTATTATATTGGAAAATGGAAAGCTAATCATCAGTAGTCCAATTCTCTGAGTACATCCAAGCAAACGCCCAGCTTTATTCCATGCGAAATGAAAGCGACCTATCTCCCACGGCTTTGGCGCACTACGTCCGCGGTGAGCTTGCGTCGAGCTTACGGTCGAGGAAGCCGTACAATGTCAATCTGCTTTTAGGAGGCGTCGATCCCATCACTCACAAGCCGAGCTTGTTCTGGCTGGACTACCTAGCAGCCCTAGCTGCTGTCCCCTATGCCGCCCACGGCTACGCACAATACTACTGCCTCTCCATCCTAGATAAGCACCACCATCCAGACATGACGCTTGTTCAAGGCCTCAAGGTGCTCGAGATGTGCACGGACGAGCTGAAGCGACGTTTACCTATTGATTTCAAGGGCGTGATAGTCAAGGTGGTTACAAAGGATGGCATTCGGGAGATGGAGTTCAATAATGATAAGATTGTCAAGGGCGCATAAGGCAGGGTCAATGCTAAGGCTAGGTACTCGGAGTAGTGGCCACACGTGTAACATTAGGGCCCTGGGCAATAGGTGACAATCACCATATCATGGCCTAGTGTTGAAGTCGCAAGCTGGCCTTTGAAGTCTGTCTTAATTGCAACTGCATACTACGTACCTAGGCATTTTCATCTACGGATTATTTTGTGTGGTCAACCAGGCAGAGACCTGAACCGCTATGACCATATCTTACCTGCTAGGGACAAGTGCTACAGCTACAACGCATCGTGAAGGGCTAGGGGGTATATAGAATACACAACGTCATGACAAGTAATTGTACTTTCCCTAAATCATCGTTGGGTTAGGTAGCAAGTATTGTTTCTTTTATTAGCCCGTGGAGCCTCGAGTAATTAAATGATGTCTTTAGACGGACACTTCATCCGCATAGCTAGTAATGACGAGATTACGCACGAAATATTTGTTGGACATGCTACTTACGTGGTCCCGTATTTATCCATGGTACCTACCTATAATGTAATTCAAAGATTCGAGTGTTGAATGTTTGGGAATACGATCGTGGACGAGTACTCAACTATTAGCCTTTAGGTAGGTAGTTACCTAGTAGTAAGTAACTAGGTAGATATGTAATTCGATCATTGATGTTCAATGTTGTTATTTATATTCGAAGGAATTCATATTGCCCAGTATACTCCCGCTATCCCCCTCTCAGAAGCCTTAGATAGGCATGTCAAGTGCTATTATTCTACTTGCAAACTGAGCAACTCGTTAGGCGGTGTACTGTCTTTTGGGCGGTGAGACTGCTGCAGGATACCACACCTATTCACCATGCAGGCAGGCTTCCTATTGGAACACCGCAGCCTCGTTGCAGTAGAGTGACATCCGCCTGGCCCCTTACTGACCAACAGCATGAACGCCCATCAAGCTTCCAAGCCCTATCATTAGTGTTGAACTTTATTAATTCTGAAAGCCTTTCATCAATCGACCCACCTAGAACTATTTACATACATCAATGATACTATCCATACATAATGTATTATGTACGTATATGTAACCTAGTAGATTTCGCTAACTCCTGAGAACGTTGAACTTCTTACATGTATGCACCTGGCTAGGAATACGAGATCGTTAGGGACATTATGATTAATTACGTATGCATGGCAGCATCTTTAAAGGAAGGAATGAAGAGAAAATAAGTGGGAAAAGGGGGGGGGGGGGGGGGGGAGCTGCTGCCCAGGACTCAATTAACATACATACATACATTTGTATATGTATATGTAATATGGCAACTATAAACCCGGGACATCGGTGGCGATGGATTAAAGTCGTACATCATTCACTGTTGGATTGTCTAGGAAGCAGGAATTATTTTACTACTGAACCACTATGTGTTAAGCCCCTTGGGTAGCTTGATAAATGGAAGTATCTAGTGTCAAAAGACAAAAAAAAAAAAGCGTGCTCCCCCACCGGACAAGACCGAACAAGATTCGGATAAATGCAAATTCAATGACTAGGTACATACATAATATATGCTGTAGGACCAGTGTAGGTATATACATACATATGTACATGCATTGTATGGTTTCTAGAAGATCCGAGATGATTTGAGTGTTCCGCATTTTGTATCAGCATTAGAGAAGATAAATCTTTAATGGCGCAAGCTTGGGCAATCTAGGTTGTAGTCAGGGAACTTTTCCATCAAACCTGGAGTTAAAAGGGTTGCAGTACAAATACTACTATGTAATATCAATGATGTATGTAACTGGTATGTACTAGCTATGTACAGACATCGGAGCGCCCAGGTACATAGCGCTTTAGTATTTTAGTTTGGATTCTGGAATTCTACACCTACCACCACTCGTAACTTCCAAGTTTAGCGCCCAGGTGGCTTTTGAGAGAAAAAGTCGCAGTTTGCCCAAACATTAATAACTGAGGCAGGGGCGAATGATAAATACATACATACCTACCTAGGTTAGTAATAATGATGTGATGTAGCTGAAAAATTATCATCCCTGCATGTATTACAACAAATGAAATGGGTGTCCATACCTTGAGAGTCTACACTATAGCTGCATAACTGCATAATTGCATAGAATTTCCTAAGAATGGAAATATTTTCCAAGATTTTCAAGGGTTAATCTTCGATAAGGTAATATCGATATCGACAATCGCCCCCCCCCTCCCCCCAATCCCCCCCTAATATCATCTTTAATTGGTAGTTG
Source organism: Hypoxylon fragiforme (assembly GCF_022984875.1). NCBI lineage: Eukaryota > Fungi > Ascomycota > Sordariomycetes > Xylariales > Hypoxylaceae > Hypoxylon > Hypoxylon fragiforme. The sequence continues at coordinate 1,043,922 of NW_026054760.1, forward strand.
CTGCCCTGTTGTTACTGCAGTTACAGCATACTTACCCAGTTAAGTCTAGGTAAGTCCCTTAGTCACGGACCCAACGCTAACGCGTTCTCGATTTTCGACACAACTTCAAAACTTCCTGAATTTTTTTCATCTGATCCGTTCTTCTTCTCCCCCACAATCCCTTTGCCATACCAACCCTCAAACACATAACCACATCCCTCCCCTCCCCTGAAAAAAAAGGCATATTCTGCATTTTCGTTCGGGGTTCTTCTCTTTCCTTTGAAAAAGATTTGGTTTTGATTTCTTTTCTCAAGGGATCTTAAAGGCATCTTTTTCTTTACTAGACGTGTGTTCTGTAATCATTTTACAGAAGTACGCAGCATCAATCAGCAAACGAGCCTTTGCAACTTACGTCTCTTGATAATTCCGAGAGAGAGAGAAGGTGCATCTGTTTCGTTTTCTAGCAACTACCTAATAGAATCAATCATTTCGGTCGTTGATTCCTTTTACATCGACCTTATCTCCAGACATTCATTTCTGGACTTCTTCTCTACAATCTACCCAACCATATTTTTAATTTCTCTTCAACTGAACTCGTTCGTTCTTTTCGAAAGAGAATTTTTCGGCAGGGTTCCGTACGAGAAAATTTCTTCCCAGAAACACATACTTCTATCTTCACATTACAAATTCAACCTGATCTACTTTCATCTCAATTTAACATAAACATGGCCGATCAATTAAACATGGGCGGCTTAAGCCTGGGTGACCAGCAGCAGGCTTCTCAACCTCGATCCTACATTCCGCCTCATATGAGAGGCAAGGTCGGTGGTGGTGGAAGCAACGGTCCCCCCCCTCCCATGGCCGTAGGTGGTCCTCCGCCTTCCATGAATGGCCTCAACAGTAGCGCTTGGGCTGGGTAAGTGCAATCCTCAATTCACAATCTCGTTTGCATCTTATTTCCTGATATTTCCTATGAATTTTGTTTTATATTGTTTACCGAATTGAAAGAATGCCTTCCTAGCATGTCCTGGGCATTGTGTGAGCAATCACTAACATGACGTCCTCTAGTAACAACAACTTCGACGCTCGTCCCGCCCCTGGAGGATGGGGTCCCCCTCCTGGTCCTGCTCCCGGTCCTGGCCCTGATTTCCCCCCTCCTCAGCAACAGCGCCAAGGTCCCGGCGGCGGCGGTGGTGGTTGGAACAACAACAGACAGTTCGATCGTAATGCTTACGGCAACCCGAATGCTGCCGGAGGTGGCGGTGGCGGCGGCGGTGGTGGTGGTGGTGGTGGCGGCGGCTACGCTCGTGGTTCCGGCGATGGACAGTGGCGGGATGGAAAGCATGTTCCAGGTCCTGCTAACGCTCGCGTGGAGCGTGAGTTGTTCGGCACACCTGACGATCCATCCAAACAACATACTGGTATCAACTTCGAGAAGTACGATGATATTCCGGTCGAAGCCTCTGGCCACGATGTTCCCGAGCCCGTTCTTACTTTCAGCAACCCGCCTCTAGACGATCACTTGATCCGCAACATTGAGCTGGCTCATTACAAAGTCCCCACCCCTGTTCAAAAATACTCTATCCCCATTGTCATGGGCGGACGAGATCTCATGGCTTGTGCTCAGACTGGTTCCGGAAAGACTGGTGGTTTCCTTTTCCCTATCCTTTCTCAGGCCTTCCTTACTGGTCCATCGGCTGTCCCCGTCGGCGCTCCTGGCGGTGGTTATGGCCGTCAGCGTAAGGCATACCCCACTTCTCTCATCCTTGCTCCAACTCGTGAGTTGGTCTCTCAAATTTACGACGAGTCCCGCAAGTTTGCCTACCGATCCTGGGTTCGCCCTTGTGTGGTGTACGGTGGTGCCGACATTGGATCTCAACTACGCCAGATCGAGCGTGGCTGTGATCTTCTCGTGGCTACTCCGGGACGTCTTGTCGATCTCATAGAGCGAGGTCGCATTTCCCTCCAGAACATCAAGTACCTTGTCCTAGACGAGGCTGACCGTATGTTGGACATGGGTTTCGAGCCTCAAATCCGACGTATTGTTGAAGGCGAAGATATGCCTGGTGTGCAGCTTCGTCAAACTCTCATGTTCTCAGCCACTTTCCCTCGCGACATTCAGATGCTCGCTCGTGATTTCCTCAAGGATTATGTCTTCCTTTCGGTTGGCCGTGTTGGATCAACCTCTGAGAATATCACTCAGAAGGTCGAGTACGTCGAAGATAACGACAAGCGTTCTGTTCTCTTAGACATCTTGCACACTCATGGTGCCGGTCTCACCTTGATTTTCGTTGAGACGAAGCGCATGGCAGATTCTTTATCTGATTTCTTGATCAACCAGAATTTCCCCGCAACTTCAATCCATGGCGACCGTACGCAGCGCGAACGTGAACGTGCCTTGGAGATGTTCCGAAATGCGCGATGCCCCATTCTGGTCGCTACTGCTGTAGCTGCCCGTGGTTTAGATATTCCCAACGTTACTCACGTTGTCAACTACGATCTTCCCACTGATATTGACGACTACGTTCACCGAATTGGTCGTACTGGCCGTGCGGGTAACACGGGCCACTCGACCGCATTTTTCAACCGAGGCAACCGTGGTGTTGTGCGAGATCTCATTGAGCTTTTGAAGGAAGCTAACCAGGAAGTACCAGCTTTCCTTGAGACGATTGCTCGAGAGAGCTCTTTCGGTGGTGGTGGCCGTGGTGGACGATCTGGCGGTGGCCGTGGACGCGGTCAAGGCGCGAACCGCGATTTCCGAAAGTACGCTGGTGCTGGCGGTGGCGGCGGCGGCGGCCCTGGCTTCGGTGGCGGCTTCGGTGGACCTCAGCAGTCCGGCGGTTACGGAGGCGGCGGCGGTGGCGGCGGCTTCAATGGCCCTCCTCCTCCCAACCCGGGCTATGGTGGAGGTTTCGGAGGCGGTGGTCCAGGCTACGGTGGGGGTAGCTACGGTAACCCTGGAGGTCCAGGTGGTCAAGCCTCCTGGTGGTAATCTCATTAACAACATCTGACATGCCTAAATGATTTCCTCCCTTCCACAAGCCGCAAATGAGGATAGGGGGACGGGCACTTTTGCGATGCGGTTCATAGATTTCACGGTCTCATTTTCTGCTTTTCACAATTCTCATCGAGTTACGCAAGGTCTTTTACTCGTTTTTTACTGGCATTTTTCGACACTTTCCCGCCGACATACTCCTTTCTACGGCACACCCGACTTCCAGCCTCCAACCTGGATCGGCAGATTCGAGTTCTACAGAAAGATAGAGCTCTGGCATACGATAGACGGCATTTGTCTTTATTATCGGCTGCACCCCTCACAACTTGATACCCATAGAAGACTGCGAGGGGGGCGCATGCGAGCAGCCGCATGAGACGTTTGGAGGTCAAACACGTACCTTGACCAAGAAAATTCCGGAGATGATTCATCACTTAGAGAAGTGCTGCACTTAGGGTCTGCGGCGGCACGCTTAACGACGATGACGATCTCCGCTTCGATGTACCTAGTATTTGCCATTTGGAAGCCGGCCGAGATTTTTTTCTCGTTTTCCCATAGAATGGGGTAATGCGTTTTTCGCATGGCCGTGGATTTGCGTTGATGGCATATTCATAGACAAAAGTGGATTTCTCGGTTCTCTGGTTGGCAGAGCTCTTATTCAAGACTCGCCATGGTGAGGGAACCCACATAGAGGGCAATGATTAGAATGGTAATCTTCGGTGGATCGAGAAAACAAAATCGGCGTCTCGGGCGAGCAGGCATAGGCTCCAGACCTCTCCAAACAACAGTATTGGAGGGTAGGTCTGGGATCTGCTCAAGACGAATAAGGGCATAGGGAATTGCTTTTAGATCGATCCCCATCTGCCACCAATGGCAGTGCTTTCGCGAACATTGGCTGAGACGCTTTCAGGCCCTTTTGAGGTTCTTCGCGCTGTGGTGGACTAGAGAATCCATCTACGACGGACTGAGAACTTCCCAAATAAAAAAATTAGTTGCTCCTTTAGTTGAATTCTTCCAATGTGTTGTGTGATGAGTGATACATACCGTAGGCCTGAAACAGTTATGTCTGCATGATATAGATCTTTTATCCGTAAACCAAAAAAATGGGTACGTTGTTAGTATTAAGTAGATATGTAAATGTGCACACCCCTTGAATCCCCAACATTGAAGTTACAACTTGAAGAGGTTGTCGGATAGGTATTACCTGCTTGCCTATGTATGTATGAAAAGTCATCAATGTTATCGTCAGTTAAAGATTTTCGGGTGTCAGTTGGATGAATATGTACGTACGATAGTACTACGTAGTACGTACTAAATATTTATTGCACAGTATTGAATGTACCCACGGGGCGGTGGCGTTGGGTTGTGGCTAGAGCCAACAAAATTTGAACTTGTCGTGGCTACAGGGAGTTCTGTGCTTCTAAAAGGTGACGCGACTAAACTTAGGTAATTTAGTAGACAAACGTGAGCAGATTGATTCCAGCACGGTTTCCTTTTCTTTGTGACGAGGCTCGCAACTTCCAATTTGTTAAATTTGCAGCCCGCACAGTGCTCTTCCCCCATCTACATAGTATCTATTCAATAGCGGTGCGATCTGTATAAGTTTCCCACTTGCATCCTTAGCAGCCATTAGTTAAACGTTCTTTTCTTTCCCTTCATTTTATAATTCACGCCAGAGAAGCTATCGTCGCAGAAGTCATCTGGTTTAAATTCATCAATCAGTCCACCGGCACCTATTAACCTCATCTTTCTAGTCTCTCCATTCATCTCCATTTGTACCAATTTATCAACGACAAACGCGCGGCATCATCAACGAGTGGCCAAACGAGCACATGCGTACTTGTAGAAATGGCGTCGAAGGAGAGCACGCCTGACCAAAGACGCTGGTCGCGCGCTTCCAGCATTGGCCCAAGGGATAGCACGCCAGGGGACAACGCTGACATCAGTATCATCAGATCCGAATCTGGACATGGTAGTAAGCGTCCCAAGAGCAAGTCAACTGGCGGCGCCGCATCATCATCATTTCCCACCGTGGGAAAAATCAGACACTTGAAAAAAGAAGATGGAGAACCGCTATGGCGACGAGACATCCAATACGATTTCCTCAAGGCCGTTTTCGACGACGACAATAAAGTATTCACGAACAGCTACGAGCCTATAGGCGATGGCAAGGATAAGCAGACATTCGCAGACCTCTACGTTGATACCATGGCTCGAAGCAGCAAGACAAGTAAGGTTTTGCGGGATAAGTTGCTTAGTGATCGTGAAGGTGCAAAGCATATGGCCATGGTGTGCTTGCTCGTTAACGTGGGTCGGATGAATACGACGTTGAACTGTATGTTCCATCTTGCCCATAGCCTTCACGATATATCGATGCTAACCATGGTTCCAATCCAGTTTTCCCCGAGATGCGAGCTCAGCTCCGAACATATCATGCTATCCCGTCCCTACAAGCTCACCAGGATACATCTGCCTACAAGCAGCTACAGGATGCGCCGAGGTTAAAATCAATTCTCAAGGGTGCCGCCGAAGACCGACCAGAACCGCACGAGCTAGGCGAGTTTAAGGGCAAGGACCCCCCACGTTCGAACCCAGTTAACCTCATCTTCCTCATATGCCAGCAAGCGTCTTACATTGCAGAGTTGCATTTCCCCCCTGGTGGCGAATTTCACGATCTCATCATGAAGACTAATTACACTAGCAAGTCCCGTGCGAGAGCCTTTTTGTGGTTAATGTGGTTTTACCTCGAGTCTGATTTTACGGAAGAGGGTTGTGAAGAGAATCCTTTTGGTGCCGGTGTTGACTACGGCACGGAAGTCGCAAACCAGGGAGTCCCCCAGATGGAGGAGATGACAACAGAAGAGGAAGACCGTGAGAATATAGACGCGCCAGAGGAGATTGACTTTGGACGCGAGCGACAAAGTTTTAGGGCCAGGATCATCGCCGCTGATCAAGCTATAAACGACCCCCGCGACAAAAGAGCTTCCAAAGGAAGAGTTCTAGCCGATGAAGGCCCAACAGCTGCGATCCTCCCTCGAATACGCCCATCAAAACATGAGTCAGATTTAGATAGCACACGATCTACTCCGCCACCGAGAGCTTTGTCTCGCATCGGACTCAATAGCACTGGACGACGGGGTGGTGCACCGTTAAAGAATTTGGTCTTTGAAGGTTCGTCTCCCGCAGGGCCAGGATCGCACGTTATTGAAGGTATCGTCCCGCGCAAGCCACGTCCTCCCACTGCGCATCAACTCGCCGTCGAACGCAACCGTAACCAACGAGTAGAACACATTCTCGGACGCGGACTGCGTAGACAGCATCATCATGCGCGAAAGATACGCCGACAGGAAGGTGCAATCATGCGAGCAGGACGTCGCCTACAAGCTATGAAGGACCCATTTATGGACAGTGACGAAGAGACATGGTTGGGATCGCACAGAGACCAAAAGGGACCATTTATAGACCGAGGCTTTGGTGGTCTTTGCCAGCTCGACCAAGAAGAAGACGATTTCGGCGAGGAATTTGCTTCGTACGCGGCCTCACTTCGGAGAGCTGATCGACGACTTCGACGTTGGGACGGACGACTAGACTTGGGGGTCATAGCCACGGGCAAGAGGCGCACCCAAGGATCGCGCTACGCGTCGCCGGACGTACACGCCGACCATGGCAGAAACGGCAGCCCAGGAAAAATTAGCTCGAAGAAAAAATCGAACGGCAACGCTAACGGCGATGTCACGATGGACGATGTGGATGACCTAGATCCCATGGAGAAAGAGCTTCTGGGCATTGGTAGTGGTGGCGAGGATGGTGAGGATGGTGAAGACGGTGAGGACGGTGAGGACGGTGAGGATGGCGAGGGCGAAGGCAGAGACGACTACGAAGACATTGATGTTATTGGCAAGGCTCTGTTGGGACTCGATGGTTCGGATGGCACAGATACATCCTGAGCCGATTTGCTTCTGGTCATTGATTGTCACCTTGTACGTGACGCATTTACGACCTTTTTTACTTTCATTCGCTAGCAGGCTTCAGCTCAGCAGGTTTAGTTCACCCAGCACAGTGAACACTTTGTACTCCTAGGAAGAGATCACGGACGGAAGGCGACGGTTCTATGGCTATGGCATTGCAAAAGAGCAAGAAAAGGTTGACTACCTAGTACCTAGTGCGTAGCTAGGCTAATATTTGGGGACGTAATGTCAATTGACGAAATGTAGTTCTAAGAAGGCTTCTACTGTAAGGTTGATTGATAATGAGATTTATTTAAGTTGGTTAATACCTAAGTACCTAAGTAAGTACATCAATAGTAAGACATGTTGGGAATATTGAAGACCTCAAGTGCTGATGACGAGCATTAAGGGGTGGCGGCTGCATGGCAGCACGGCTCACGGTAAGCTAAGCAGCTGGCTCTGTTGTCATTCTCTGTATATCTCGCAACAGCGGTATACATAGCATTAATGTCCCAATCGTATAGCAAGTGTAAGGTAACTAGAAAAGGAAGAAGGAAAGCAAAGTGAAGTGGGAGTTGCAAGTATTACAAATCAACTCTTCTCTCTCGGAGTGATGTCCAACGTTTCGGGACCGGCGTCGGGATAATAGATATGTAGTACACTACCTAGTAGGTTAATATAATGATTTTTAAAGCGTCCGAAGTGGCGGGACGGTTAAAAGCTTAACCTGGTTTTTTCTTCTCTTTCCCCAGACTAAAATGAAAATGAATCTCCATTGTCAGCCCGCAAAGAGTGGGTACCTACTAGGTAGATTATTTAAGTTAGTAACATTGATGAGTGTATTACTCGTGCTGTAACTTTAAGTATCAAGTGTCAAGTGACTACACATGTACACTTGTATGTACTTACAACTTTGAACTGAACCAAGTACATGTAGTTATGTACAGTATGTGCCATATCCATGAATGAAAGTAATGTATAACTACATTGTATAGAGATTTTCTGCATGAGATACCTAATGTATAATACCCTATCTAGATAGATAATTTCGATTGAGGCTTATCCACCAATCAAATGCTCAAGGGTCTCGAAACGAATAGTTGTGCCGAGTGCGAGCTCGGAAATCCGAGTACGGACGGGATTGGGAAAGAAAAAAAAAATCAACTCTAGGCATGTTACGTATGCCTACTAGGTATACGGAAATAGGAAATAAGCACTTCAGCTTACAACTCGCTTCTTCTCTTGTTTCTTCCCTTGTTTCTTCCCTCTCCTGAAGATGTCCTTACCGACATTTTGACAATCTCGATAGGCAGAAGCGAAACGGTGCAATGTTGTTTTGGTCTTCGGTATTCACAACTACTACATTGTGTAGATATCTTAGTATGCTTAGTATGCTTAGTATGCTTAGCATTCTTAGCATTCTTAGCATTAATATAACTACATAGTATAATTCTGTTCATAAGTGGAGTTAGGTCCGGATGGTGGGGCCGATGAATGGAAGCATCATACTTAAAAGGTTGTACTATGGTCTTAGGGGTGGGAAAAAGGACAGCCCTAAATAACGCGCTAATGGGTGGGCCTATTAACAGCACTTATCTTATTAATGATAGTACTTTTAATCGTTTATTTACTTTTAGTCTTCCTAAGTACCTATGGGGCAAGCTTAAAACGCTAACACCTAATCTAGTATGGTATACGATCAGTGCGGCCCCATCGGTACTTCTTAACTGCCCCCTGACTGTCCTTTTTCCCAGGCCTGATACCGTCGTAAAAGTCCAGAGACCCTTCCTATTATTGCCTATTTCGTGCATATTTCGTGCATACTAGGTTACAAGACTCATGCCTACTCACTTTTGCTTTGGATGCGCTACCTAGGATTGTACAATACATACTTACCATACCTACTGACCGAAGCCCATTGTAATTTGCTCTTTCATCCGTTGTTTTCTATATTCGCCGGTGACTCTGGTTCAAATTGATTATGTAAATGCCGAACACTTAAGCCGCCATTGTTCAATGTACATACCTACCTACCTACATAGGTCCTACATACATACATACCTAGTATCCCGTCTCTTATAACTCCGTTTGCCGTTTGCCGTTTGCCGACTTATAATCGCCATACATATCCCTCGCCTCCCTGCGCGCACCTCTCCTCACTTTTCTCCGGCATATCATACATAGTAAACTACCTGAGACTCAAGTTTCAGTTTCAGAGTTTGTGTAATAACTTGGATAAACTTGAAGTTAATGAGTGAGACTTTGAGACTTACATACACTGAACACTGAATATACTTACCCCTACCTACCTAAGTACCCAAGGTCCTCAAGTACCTACAGTACATACCGTCGCCCTCGCTTTACCTGCCACTCGATTTCCTAATTGAGCTTTAACTTTTGGCCATACTATGGCCCTAGAACCCGAAGACAAAGAAAACAAGCCGGCAGATCCGCTCACAGAAGTCAACACCACTTCCAATTCTGAGCCAGCAAGTCCCATCTCAGGAAATGGCGACTCAGAAAAGGAGATTCAGAAAGACGATGACCCTGAAAGAGAGCGAGTCGGCCGCGAAGAGCTGAAGCATACTCAGAGCTATGCTACCGACACAAGCGCCGCCACCCGCACTACCTCAAGGGCGACCTTGCCCGTACCTAAGCCATGGTACAAAACCCCCAATCCACTAAGATGGGGGTCGATACCGCCCGTTCCTAAAGAGCGGCAAGTCTCGAGGGAGTACACTGCTGGTTTCTTTAGCAAATTGACTTTCCAGTGGATGGCCCCCTTAATGAATGTAAATATCACCTCCAGCACATGTATATTTCCATCTTGCCGTATTAACATATATCCAGGTTGGTTATAAGCGGCCCCTAGAGCAGGATGATATCTGGAAGGTAAATCCCGATAGGACTGCCGAGAAGATGACTGCCAAAGTAAAGGAGTCATTTGAGAGACGAATGAAAAATGGTGATAAGTACCCGCTCCTTTGGGCAATTCACGAATCGTTCTGCTGGGAGTTCTGGATCGGCGGATTCTGTCAACTGATCGCATCCATCCTCCAAGTCATGTCCCCCTTTACTTTGCGATATCTCATCACTTTCGCGCAAGAAGCCTGGGACGCGTCCCAGAACGGAACGCCCCCACCGCAAATCGGTGGAGGGATTGGTCTCGTCATTGGCGTCACTGCTATGCAGGTTCTGCAGAGCTTGGGAGTCAACCACTTCATTTACCGCGGTATGATGGTTGGAGGACAAGTACGGGCTGTCCTTATCAGCATAATCTTTGAGAAATCCATGGTTCTCTCCGGCCGAGCAAGGGCTGGTGGTGTACAGGAGATCACCGGTGTCTCCGCCAAAGATGACGTGGAAGATAAAGGAAAGGTGAACGCAGAAAAGGCAGACAAGTCTGATAAGTCCAAAAAAGGAGGCCCAGAGGGAGCTAAGGCCGGTGTGTCAGGTGACGGGACCGGCTGGAGCAATGGAAAGATCGTGACCTTGATGAGTGTCGATACTTACCGTATAGATCAAGCTAGTGCCTTCTTTCACATGAACTGGACAGCACCGATTTCTTGCATCATCACTCTCGTTGTTCTTCTCATCAACTTGACGTACAGTGCCCTTGCAGGATTCGCACTTCTCGTCATAGGTGTTCCGGCGTTGACTCGAGCCATTCGACTCCTCTTCAGGCGCCGTGCTGCCATCAACAAGATAACGGATCAACGTGTGAGCTTGATGCAGGAGATTCTCCAATCTGTTCGTTTTGTTAAATTCTTTGGATGGGAGAGGGCTTTCTTGGAACGTCTCAAGGATATCAGAGACCGGGAGATTCATGCCATTCAGGTTCTTCTGTCGATTCGAAACGCCATCAATGCTGTCAGCATGTCGCTTCCCATCTATGCCTCTATGTTGTCCTTCATAACGTACTCCCTCACTAATCACGGCCTTCCGGCTGCACAAGTCTTTTCTTCCCTTGCGCTCTTCAACAGCTTGAGAATGCCTCTAAACCTGCTTCCTCTCGTGATAGGACAGACGGTCGACGCCTGGTCATCACTGAAGCGCATACAAGAGTATATGCTATCCGAGGAGCAGAAAGAAGACGTCGTCTCTAGACCTGAGGGAAATAATGCTGTCGAGATGCACGGCGCGGCTTTCACGTGGGAGAGAACGCCAACACAAGACTCCGAGAAGGACGCAAGTCCCAGCGGGAAAAAGAAGGGCAAAGATGGAGACATGACAAAGGGTGCGAATCGGACTTCTAATACAAATAATAACAATAATGGTGGCGAAGACACAGCGAGCACGCTTGTGGAGGAACGGGAGCCCTTCAAACTCCAGGACCTGGATATTGAAATCGGCAGAAATGAGCTGGTTGCTGTGATTGGAACTGTCGGGAGTGGGAAGAGTTCCTTGCTTGCTGCCCTGGCTGGAGACATGCGGAAGACGTCAGGAGAGGTTGTGCTGGGTGCTTCTCGCGCTTTTTGCCCACAATACGCCTGGATTCAGAACACAAGTGTTCGTAATAATATTCTGTTTGGCAAGGAGATGGATCGTGAGTGGTACAAGGAAGTTGTAGAAGCGTAAGCAAATACTCCCTTCTATTTGGAATAGGGTGATAAGTACTAACCCTGCCCAGATGCGCCCTACAGCAAGATTTAGACATGCTTCCGAACGGGGATGCTACTGAAATAGGTGAACGAGGTATCACCATCTCAGGTGGACAGAAGCAGCGTCTCAATATTGCTCGAGCCATATACTTCGATGCCGATATCGTGCTCATGGACGACCCGCTCAGTGCAGTCGACGCTCACGTTGGCCGGCATATCATGGATAATGCCATTCTAGGACTCCTAAAGGACAAATGTCGTATTCTTGCCACACACCAATTGTGGGTGCTCAACCGCTGCGACCGGATCATCTGGATGGATGGTGGTAAGATTCAAGCGGTCGACACGTTTGACAACCTCATGGCGAACTATGCCAGCTTTAGGCATCTGATGGAGACAACGGCGGTGGAAGAGAAGAAGGAGGACGATCCAGCCGCTGTCGAGGAGAAAACAGCGGATGGCGCTAAGGATAAAAAGAAGAAGAAGAAGAGCCAAGGGTTGATGCAAGCAGAGGAGCGAGCAGTGGCTAGTGTACCTTGGTCTGTCTATACCGCCTATATTCGAGCCTCGGGAAGTATTTTCAACGCCGTTATCACTGTTTCCGTTTTGTTGCTCTCCCAGGGTGCCAACATCATGACGAGCTTGTGGCTTTCTTACTGGACATCGGACCATTTCGGCCTCACTATGGGCGTGTACATTGGCGTGTATGCCGCACTGGGAACGCTGCAGGCCCTCCTGATGTTCCTCTACTCGATACTGCTAACCATGTTTGGTACAACTGCGAGCAAGACGCTTCTGAGACAGGCAGTGACCAAAACTCTCAGAGCGCCCATGTCCTTCTTCGACACGACACCGCTAGGTCGTATCACGAATCGATTCTCAAGGGATGTGGATGTGATGGATAACAATTTGACCGACGCCTTGAGGATGTACTTCCTTACGTTGTGCATGATCATCTCCGTGTTCGCGTTGATCATTGCCTTCTTCTACTACTTCGCTATCGCGCTGGTTCCGCTGGCAGTACTCTTCATCCTAGCCGCATCGTACTATCGGGCTTCTGCCCGAGAAGTCAAGCGTTACGAATCTGTTCTCCGATCCGTGGTATTCGCCAAGTTTGGCGAAGGTCTCAGCGGTGTGGCATCGATTCGTGCATACGGGCTGCAACAACGATTCATCGACGACCTTCAACACGCCATCAACGAGATGAACGCAGCGTATTACTTGACCTTTTCCAATCAACGATGGCTGTCGGTCCGACTTGACACCATTGGAAATGCGCTCGTGTTTACCACGGGAATATTGGTCGTGACGTCCCGATTCAGCGTTTCACCATCGATCGGCGGCCTCGTGCTTTCGTATATCCTCTCCATCGTACAGATGCTGCAGTTCACAGTCAGGCAGCTAGCCGAGGTGGAGAACGGCATGAATGCGGTGGAACGTCTCCAGTACTACGGCACTAAGCTCGAGGAGGAGGCTCCAGAGCACACCATCGAGGTCCGTCCCACGTGGCCCGAAAAGGGCGAGATTGAGTTTACGGATGTCAAGATGCAATATCGTGCCAACTTGCCCCTGGTACTCCAGGGCTTGACTATGCATGTTCGCGGCGGCGAGCGAATAGGTATCGTGGGCCGTACGGGAGCGGGCAAGAGCTCTATCATGTCCACCCTGTTCCGCCTCGTGGAGATCTCAGGAGGCCGCATCGTCATCGACGGGGTGGACATCTCCACCGTCGGTCTCCACGACCTGCGCTCACGCCTCGCCATCATCCCCCAAGACCCAACACTCTTCCGCGGCACCGTCCGAGGCAACCTGGACCCCTTCAACGAGCACACGGACCTAGACCTCTGGTCGGCCCTCCGCAAAGCCGACCTCGTGCCCGCCGACGCCGCCATCGATGACAAGGACCCGTCGCGCATCCACCTCGACAGCGTCGTCGAGGAAGACGGGCTCAACTTCTCCCTCGGCCAGCGGCAGCTCATGGCGCTCGCGCGCGCCCTCGTGCGCGGGTCCCAGATCATCGTCTGCGACGAGGCCACCTCCTCCGTCGACATGGAGACCGACGACAAGATCCAGAAGACCATGGCCACCGGCTTCCGCGGCAAGACGCTGCTGTGCATCGCCCACCGCCTGCGCACCATCGTCGGCTACGACCGCATCTGCGTCATGGATGCGGGGCGTATTGCTGAGCTGGGCAGCCCGATGGAGTTGTGGGCGAGAGAGGGGGGTGGCATATTTAGGGGGATGTGTGAGAGGAGTGGGATTAGGAGGGAGGATATTGAGGGGGCGGTTGCGGGGTTGAATGGTGTTGATGATGAGGATGAGAAGAATGAGGAAGAGGGTAGGGATGGGGAAAAGGGGGACTTGGGGGCTGAGGGGAGTAGGAGGGAGAAGGATGATGAGGTATAGGTAGGTAGATGATGTTTGGATTAGTCAAGATCTTGGATATGATGTGTTGGAGAAGGATGGGGGAAATGTGTTTTGAATAGCACAGGTAGGTAGGTACCTGGGTATTGTAGGTAAAGACGGACGGTGTTGCGGATTTTACGGACATAGGTATTGGATAGATGTGGGATGTGAGATACGGGATACATAGAACATGAGGTGAGATGAGATGAGATACGTGGGCATATGGGGGTATGGTGATATGGAGGGTGCACACCTACTGACATACATACATACCTACATACATATATCTTACCAGCTTACTTACTTATTTATTGTTTATTATTTACCTAGTATATAGGTATTATCCATTGCCTGTTGCTTCTTACATGGACGATATGGTGCATAGCAAATGTAGGTAGGTAACAGTGTAGGTGCCTAGGTAGACAAGCGTTAATAGGGACAACCATAGGCATCGATTCGATATATGGTTCTTGGTGCTTCTTACTTGGTAATGGTGTCGTTGCAATAATAACTACATCTCACAACAGACGGCAAGAAAAGTGCTAGATCGGTAACTTGGGCAGGTATTTTGCTGTATACCTATGGCTTGATGCGTACGTGGATTAGGTGGACAGGATAGGATGGGATGGGATGGGATAGGATAGGATGGGATAGAATCGGTGGACTGGCTGACGCCATGTTCGTTTGATGTAGATATATAGGTAGGCTATGGGTTATGATGGTCATCGGTATGTAAATAAGCAGTAGGTAGGTAGGTAGGTAGGTAGGTAGGTAGGTTAGACACCAAGCCAGTTGGTAGGCCGGCGTACGTGTGCCTACCTACCTATAACTATATGAATGAAAGAACGGATGGCTTGGACAGTACTACCTAGAACCTTGATACCTACGGATAGCTGAATAGCTATGTACCACTTACTTCTACAGGAAACACGGGGAACGAGGCCGAAGAAAGCGTACAACGAAAACGAAAAGGAAATAGAGGAAAGAAGAAGAAACGAGAAAAGGGGGAAACAAGATCTCGAAGCAGGCTGGCAATGGCAACGGTTTTACCTGTGTTGTATTACCTAGGGTTAGGTAGTACATAACTATAGTTAAGTTATACACGTGTAGAGAGATCCAGCCATCGAACGTTGTGTAATCCACCTACCTACCTACCTACCTATGTTATACGTGTAACCAATAGTCTACCTAAATACCAAGGTCAACGGTAAGAATAGGAGGCTACCTAGGTAACTAGGCAGCTAAGTACATATGTAGGTAGGTATTGTTTTTACATCATGTGTGTGTGTGTGTGTGTGTGTGTGTGTGTGTGATTATTGGCCCCCCAAGACTTTCCAAGACGTGCTATCTTACTTAGTTATACGCGGCATACTCGGATACAGATACTATTGAGACTTGGGTGTGTGTGCCAGTATAATACAAGTAAGAGATTAGGTAATTAAGTAGCCTTGGAAGTTGGGTAAGCTGAAAAACGCAATGAGGATAACTAATTAGATCAACAGCCTCACTTCTCACCTCCTATCCATCCATCTCCTTATGTAGGTGCCTATCCTCCATCTTATACACACCTTTACATCTAACTAGTTAATATCTAACATCTGATTCCAATAAATCTCCTATTCGACCATCATATCTTATCTTACCTCATCCCCTCTACTACTACACGTGTAGTAGTATTACATAGATCTATCCAATCCGGGGACGTGTATAATAATATATGCACCCACACATCACGTACCTGCATCTTTTATGCACGGTACCCAACACATAAGGTACCTGACCTTTTATGCAAAAGCAAAAAGCAAAAAGCAAAAAAAGAAAAATCCCTTCATTCCTATTCGCACGTATTCGCACACACCCCTAGATCTCAACAGCCAGCCACATCGCGGCTATCTCCAGGTCATCTCCAGTTCCATCTCCACGGGGTATATCTGTATGTGCGTATTTACTAGCTTTACAAACACAAAACGCCACCAAAAACTAAAAACCTCCACATAATAAACAAAACCCATGTTGTTAACGTAGATCCGGGGTAAATATGTAAATATTAGATAACGCAAAAAGTAGATAGTGGTATATATGTAGGTTAGTTAAATGTAGTTAAATAATGTAGTTTGCAAGTGCTGTGCTACCTTTTCGTCTTTTTCCTCTCTCTCTCTGCTCTCTCTCTCTCTCTCTCTCTCGTGACGTAGTAAGGACTCGGGATATATAGGTCATAACCTTTAGTAGTACCTAGCGGTGTGTCTTCTTTCATTCAAAGTCCAAAAATATCAAATCAGACCGCGGGTTTCGACGCACCCAGCTATGCCCTTTGCCCCTTAAAAACTCCTAAACTCTCTAATGCCTAGTACACGCATATTGTTTTTACACAAGCAGTTTGCTCGACAGGCACAACCGAACGAGCATCTCACCACATAAAGTAAAGGGTCATCAAACCCTCTTTTACCTCTTCTCTCATCCACTACACATCCGTGATTTGCCTCGTCTCGATTCGTTCTAAATCATGCTTTCGGCTCATGCTTTCCATGAAATAAAAAATGGTAAGGAAGAAGAAGTTGAAAATGCCAAACACCATAGCCTTCCGTTTTCCGGACTCCGAAGAAAGGAACCCTCCTCACCCCTGGCTAGCCTACTGTAATCATCTAATGTCGTTGAGACTGGTTCCAGGTGCTGGGGTGAGTTGGCGGCGGAAACTGGTTCTGAGGATCATCCAACAAGTCCTCTAGGAAAGCACTTGGTGCTCGTCCACTTGGCGGCCGGTTCAGATTCAATGAGCTGGCACTCATATTTTGCCGCACCATATCTGCACGGGGCGCTAGGCTAGGAGACTCGGGAGGTGTATGTCCAAGAGGTCGTCCAACGCCACGCGAATCCGGCCGTAAGTTGGTCAAGCTGATAGAGTGACCGTGGCCCGATTGCGGAGAACCTTGACCGGCAGCATAGAAACCAGAGGGCAAAAATCGAGATTCACGATTGTTCACGCTTCCAGATGGGGTGGCAGCCGTGGGGGAAAAGAACAGATTAGACTGGCTCGGAGTGGACGAAGGAATCGGTCCTCGCGTTGTTCTCCGTACCCCACGACCTGCCATAGCGTTACCAAGTGAGGCCGAGGACGCTTGATCGGTATATTTGTAGAAGGGAGCAGGCGGCGGCGGGAAGGTGGCTTTGTCATTAGCAAGCTGTTGAGCCATCGCAGCCTTCTTAACGGAGCGATGTAGGAGACAGGCGACAACAGCCCGCCATATTAAGACCGCCGCTCCGAAGGCTCCGAGGATGGCACCCACGGCAATGAAAACAGTACCCTCTGGCACACTCGATGGTTGCATAAAGGGAGCATTGCTGGTGGGGGGTACGGTAGGGGAAGGGTAACTATACTGGCCAGGAAGGGTCGGAAGCGGAACATCGTCATCAGACGAGGATGTAGATGCGGATGAACGCGTAGTGGAGCTGGTGATATCAGAAGAAGTACCAGTTGTCCGGGAGGTGTCCGATGTGGTAGAGGCCTCGGTAGTAGTCTCGGAGGCAGCCGTAGAAGTTGGATCCGTTGTTTGCTCCGATGTTTGCTCGGTAGTAGTAGTAGGGGTATCGGCGGTGGTCTGGGCTGTCGTCGTTACGTCCTGTGCGGTACTAGTCGCATCACCGGTATTGGCGGTTGTGGTATCATCTTGAGCGATGACTTGAGAAGCAAGGATAGCGACCACGGTGAAGAGGATTGGTTGAGTGCGCATGATGGGCGAGTTCGCGATCGGTAGGTGTAAGTGAGAGGGGAATAATTAGATGAATGAAAAAACGCGACGTCACTCGGGACGCGCAAGCGCAATCGCAAAATGTTCTGGATAAAAATGATAAAACTAAACAAGTTTTGGGATTTTCAAGTCGGATGGGACAAGTAGGTAGCCAGGTGTATGGGCAATTAAGTTAGGTTAGGTAACTGAGGATGCCGTGGCGGAGTTTGCCAACTTCGTATTCGGCCTTAAGTCAATTACGAAAGAAGACTGACTAAGGAGGGAATAGGATATAAGGATATTGAATAGAGATTATAAAAGAGAGTCGTGAGAGTCAATATTTGTCACTAACGACGGACGAAAATAATGTTGGATTAGATAGATATAGCAATAAAGTATACCACTTGTAGCATGGTGGTAGTAATAATAGTAGTAAGTGATAGTAGTTGGTTTTGGTAGTGGTTAGTGGTTAGTGGTGATGGTAATGGTGGTAGCGGCCGTAGTGGTAGTGATAGTGATAGTAACTATATTGTTGACCTTGGATTTACCCAAACCTATGCGCCTCTAAGGTTGTCTCTCTGTCTCTCTCTCTCTCCCACCAGACAAAACCTCTTTGTTTGCTGATGGATTTATTTGGTGAATAGGTTCGTGGTGAGACGGAGGACGGAGAGAGGGGGGGGAAAATAGGGAAAATAGAACACCAAACGAGAAAAGGAGCAAAAGGCTAAAATAAGCAGTAAAAAAGCAAATTGGTTCAAGACGAGACGAGGAAGGCTCGCGTAGATGACTTTCCTACCTCGTAGGCTCGTACTACTCGTACTAGTACTTTCCCGGTCAAACTAGGTATAGTCTGAGAGTAAAATAGCGCCAAGTTCAGTAACGTGAGGTACAAGCTCCGCGCGATCTATGTCCACCATCTATTTAAGTTCATTAATGTCCTCCAACTTTCTCAGGGTCCAATGTACTGATACTTATATATCTACGTATGCCATGTATGTAGGTACAGCGTCGGCAAATTTAGTATGTAATGTGTACTACATATGTAGGCTTGCAGGCAACGTTGTGTGACCTGGTAGCACAGCGCACAGCATACAGCCACTTGGACTAATTCAGCAGTTATTACCAAGCCTAGCATACCTGGGACGGGCTGTGATAGGTACAAATCCATTACACCGCATTCGTTTTGTCTCACTTGCCCTTTTTTTCTTTTTTCTCTCAAATATATGGACATATCTTTAAATGTTGCTGAAGATTGGAGGATAGGTAAATCAGCAATCTAGTTCCACGCTGTGGAGAAGATTCTTACAGGCGCGCTATGCATATCATGATCAGCCTTTTGACCTGACTAAATAACTTCTGAGTATAGATGTAAGAATAAGAACTGAATCTGGTTTATTAGATAACATCAATGTCTGAGTGTAAATCGTCATTGTGTATGTATGTAGGTACTTGCTTGATATAGAGGTACTTACATGTACATAGCGTGGGTTGGCTGGGGCACATGTGTGTACATACTTGTAGCCTATCATAGGGTAGGGTATTGCGCAATGACCAAGTTTCAACACGCTAAAACGAGACAAGGGCTAAGAACGAGCTAGACCCCTACGTAGTACGTGCTTGCGTGCGCCGCGCCCTCGCGCGGCTAATCAGATATTCCATCTTCCAGGGCGGTCAAGATTTTCCAAAGTGGCAGATTATTCAACCTTGAATTCCTTCCAATTCAGACCCGCCAGCCATCTACAGCCACGCCTTCTACGGTATCTTTCGAGTTGAAGCAACCATTCCTTCCCAAATTTAAAGAATTAACCGACCTAATTTCAACGAGTTCCCGAGACACAACCACCGATCTAAAGCCATGGGCGTAGCAAAGAAGACACGCAAATTCGCCCAGGTCCGTCAATGAACCAAATCTCTTATCGATAAGCCACATGAAGAAGCGCATCGCATAGCTAACCTCTTGATGCCTGCCCTCTCTATAGGTAAAGCGAATAATCTCCCGCCGCGACGCGCGCCTCAAGGAGAACAAGACCAAAGGCGACGAGTCGAACCCGCAGACCTCCAAGACCGCGGCGGCGGCGGCCGCCACCGCAGCCGGCAACGGCGACATCGTGCGCCGCGAGGTGCCGCAGCTCCCCTCGTCGCTCTTCTTCCAGCACAACGAGGCGCTCGTGCCGCCCTACAGCGTCCTCGTCGACACCAACTTCCTCTCGCACACCGTCCAGCGCAAGCTGCCGCTCCTCGAGTCCATGATGGACTGCCTCTTCGCCAAGTGCCACCCCATCATCTCCAGCTGCGTCATGGCCGAGCTCGAGAAGCTGGGGCCCAAGTACCGCATCGCCCTCCGCATCGCCCGCGACGAGCGCTGGGAGCGCCTCCAGTGCGACCATAAGGGTGTATATGCCGATGACTGCATTGTCGATCGTGTCATGTAAGATTCTTTTCCTTCCTCTTCTCTTTTATTCCTCCTGCCACATCAAATACATCCATACACCCATCCGTAATGCACATAGAATGAGTGAGAAAGCTAATACTATCGCTACCAAATATAGGAAACACCGCATATACATCGTCGCCACCAACGACAAGGACCTCTGCCGAAGAATACGAAAGATCCCCGGTGTCCCCATCATGAACGTCGCCCGAGGAAAATATGTGATCGAGAGGTTACCCGGCGCTCCGCAATAGTCGCCATCTACCTAGCTAGGTTAGATAGATAGGTATGATCGAACTTGAGTAGATAAGATGTATCATTGGTAGCATTCTAGGCGTTTTAGGGGGTGCAAAAAGTATTTTGGGGATTATAGGCTTCACAGCATCATACCATTCGATGTTGTAAGACGGAGTTATGGAGGGCTAAAGAAAAACCAAAAACATATACATATCAATCCTCATGAAAACTTCTTATTTTCTTGTCAGTCATAATGACTCCATTATTGGTTCATGTGGAAATGGGCAATCACAATTATTACCCCCCAGCGAGCTATGCCTTGCCACACTGGGGGTAGGGGGGTTGAGACCACCTGGGGGTGGAGGATGCTCCTATATACACTTCGTCGACAGCCTCCTCTTGTTGAAGGGTTTCCTCTCTCCTCTACCCAACAGCCTCGACCAAAAGAAAGAAAAAATGGGATAGCCACAGCATCATGTAAGTAGTATAGGTAGCAGTAGCCAGCCATTTGATCTCGGTCCATTTTTCCTCGGTGCTACGATCCCACGTAGCCACCTCTTAAACAATGAAGTCCTTTTTGAAACCCTTGCCATATTGGCCTCTAAAAGATCAAGGATCATACAACAAAACGCCGTAGTTCACAAGTCCCCGCGAGGGAGGATCAAACAGTGACATAGGTACTGTACAGCCATTTTTTTGGTTCCTGGCCGAGTGGTCCCCTCGGCATGCATATATAATCGAGACTGGACCAAAGGTGCGCCGTTGGTAAAAAATGAAGATGATCGCGATGTAGTAAACCACCCACTCCGGACGAACAAGCAACAGAGATGGAACTCCGAATCGTGAGCAAAGCGAAAGCGAAAGCGAAGTAAGTCGGTAGGACTAGTTGAGGAAGCCCTTACAAGCTGCTGTTCCGCACAAGCAAGGAATACGATCCAAGCTTCCGATTTCTCGCTCGAATTTGTAGTCGTATGTTAACTCTTCGTCTGTCGTGGGTGTTAGTATTACCATCAAAATTCCAAGAGACGTTGACTTACTCTGAGCAATATCTCGTAAAGCATAAATGACAATTCTCTTACTGCCTTCCACCTTGATAATTTTTGCCGTACAGTTTGGCATACAGCTATGATTGATGAAGCGAGCAATGCCACCTTTCTTCGTCGCATCGATAACCGTACTATCATCGATACGGAACAGGTAGCTACTGCCGATGCCACTCTTGAGATACCGGTTCTCCCGAATTTCAGAAATAGACTGGCGAACCTCCTCGCCGACGTATTCAATAATCATGTCGTCTTTGTTGATGTTCTCCATCGCGTAGAGACCCCAGTTGTGGATTGCGGAGCGGGCGAATTTCACAGGCTTCTTCCGCTTCTTAAGCTGGTTGAATCGCAGAACATCCGAGTCTTGGCCCAGGGTCTTCTTTTGGTCGTTTAGGTCGGCTACGAAACGGCGATTGTTGACACGGTTTGCTCTCGAGTTACCCTTGGCGAGCAACTTCTCAGCTGCGAGCTTCGCTGCCTCGGCTGCTGCAGCTGCAGTGTCTTTGCCATCTTTCTTTTCGGCACGAAGCTCTCGCTCTTCTCTGGCCCTCTGCACCTTGAGATGATGAGGAAGGTATTTGGATTTTTCCGAGTTGAGGATCTTCTTGACGCCTTCGGTACGGGCACAACCTGTGGAATTGGGTACGTAATACCCTTCGATGATTAGTGGCTCCATGGGTGCTGAACCAGGTTCAGAATTGAGTTCTCGCACGCGATTGTGCTTCCATACCCAGAGTCGGGGTTCACCAATATCGCTTGATTTGACCTTTTTGCGAAGCTTGCTAGCATCAGGTTGATCGTTTGGTTGAAGGGTAAGTTCTGGGAGTGACCGCAGTGACAAGTCAAATGATTCAGGTAGAACCATTGCGCGAACGACTGCATCGGAAAAGCGCTCATCCCGCGGCAACACCTCACAGACCACCTCTTCTACAACCTTAGGAGCAGGTTTCTGCGTGGGTTCCTCAGGCTCTTGCGTTTCTTCTTTTGTTGGTTGTCCTAAGGCCTCTTCAACATATGCTTCCTGCTGCTTTTTCTTCATAGCCTCGCGTTCTTCAAAGAGTTGCTTCTTAGTCTTCTTCTTAGGCTTTGCAGCGGCTGCCTTCTTTCGGCCCTTGGGGGTCTTTTCAAGAGGCGTGGAAAGTTTTGTAGTTTCAGGAGGCTCGATTTCACCGTCACCCACAGCGACATCAACAATCGGGAACTCGTGCTCCAGCGTATCGATAGTAACACCAAAAAGCTCCTCGTCCGACTTCTTCTGTCGTTTGATCGCAGCTTCTACTTGCAAATCGAGCTTACGCTTCTTTGTCTTGATAGCACCATCGTTTACTAGGAAACTAGCATCCGTCATTGAGTCCTCATCACCAAAGTTATCCTCAAAGGCATCGTCCTCTGTGCTCATGCGGCTGCGAGGGCGGGAGTCAGGCTCCTCAACATCGCGAAGGATCGAATCGCGATTCTCAGTCTCATCTCCTGAAACTTCGTCGTCACTATCTGGAGGTTGCAGTCGATGATGAAGAGAACGGAATGCAGTGTGGACAGTGGACGATCGTTTACGCGCAAATGGATCTGTAAATCCATAATTTCGCTGTGCAGCACCCTGGCCCTTGGCTTTCCTGATCCGAGGTAGTGTAGTGACATTTAGACGGGCGGTGCGACGTTCAATCGGATCAGCTCGTGAATTGGGCGTGCTAATCGGCGTAACCTCCCGCTCTTCGCTACTGATTAAAGGTCGTGATGGTCCTGATGGGTCTGGGAGGTTCAATTTGCGTCGTTTAGCTACATGATTGGCCGGGTCAAGAAATGTGAACAATGCTGGCACAGCAACTTTCGTTCTTATGTGCCGAATTAGATGTTCTTTCATCTCGCGCCGGACTACCTCAATAGCCTCAAAGACTGGGTCAAAGTTCTTAGCTCTTTGCTTCTTCTCTTCTTCTAGTACCGCCTCCTCATCCCGACGTCGCTCATCGCGTGGCCGATATTGGTGCTCGTCTCTATAACGCGCATCCGTAAACGACCGCTTTTCAGGCTCGCTTCGTTGCAACTGACTGACAGATTGAGATGACCCAGATATAGTGACACCATGAAGCTGCATAGCCATGGTGTAGGTGAAGAAAGCACTACCATCAGCCGACCTAAAGCACCTATAGGCCTCATCGCGTCCAAAGGAGTTATTGGGAAAGATAATGTAATATCCTGTCCGATCGGCTCGTATGTCGTCGAATTGGAAAGACTTAAGGCGCTTCTTCATGTGGGGTACTGTCGTTGCCATATATGGTACGCTCGTGTCGGGAACAAAAACATAAGGCTCGCCTTTTAAAGTAGAAGATACGAGCTGTGTATCGGGTGGTATGGGGTGAGTCTTGGGTTTCGTCGGAAGCACCCAGTTCGGTTCTGCTGCTAGCTGAGCAACGGGCCCAGCTCCCGGTCGTTGTTGTCGCTCAGCAGCAGGGCCTCTCGGGGCGGTAGGGGGTGCCCGGCCTGCGACATCTGGAGGCTTTACTCTTGGGCCTGTTGGTACCGATGGTGTACTGATGATGCGCGCAATTTCTTCGTGGTCTTTTTTCAAAATGTTCTCAAGCATAAGCCTACTTTTCTTGCCATCTCGGTCAAATTCCACTTTAATTGGGTTGGCCTCTATCCTTTTCCCATTCATAGCCCTAACAGCTCTCTTCGCTGCATCAACAGCAGAGACGGGAGAGCGTCGTGGCTGCTTCTGGTCTCGGTATCGAAAGGTCGCAAAGCCAAGATAAATCCCTGTCTCGGGATGCATCTTGTTACTACTCTCGGCCACATCGCCAAATGAGCCAAAAATATTTGTGACCTTAGAGAAGCTGATTAGAGGGTTGAATCTGCTGACAACAATCTGGGTTGGCGGGCCCGGGCCGATCGAGGTAGCTGCATCGTACTGATATGGCTTAAGGTTATATGGTGTCTGGCGCAGCCTTGCCTTGGGTAAATGGAAGTCGACATTTATATAATCCAACCAACTCCCTTTAGATAGTCGGGGATCCTTGGGGGGGGCGTCATCATCCTATTCAACAAATTAGCCAAAAGTCTCATACAAATCAGATGACGCCCCCCCATAGTCCACATCTATTGTATTGTATATTGTATATTGTATATTGTTATACGTACCAAACCAATATTTTTATACTTGGGTTTCAGGGATTTCCTTTCGTTCGAAGACAAGGTCTTGTCGGTTGAAGGATCGTGTATTAACTTGGTTCCCCTTGGCTTGCTAGGGTCTCGAGCTGGGGGGCGCCCAGAAATATTGGAATTAGAGAGCGGTCCCGTGACTGTGGTTGAGGTCGTGCTTTCAGATTTTGTGGTGACGTTGTGAAAGGCGGAGGTGCGCTGTTTTGCGGATTGTATATGTGAAGGATATGTGGGCGAGCCCATTGTTGTAAGGGGTGTAAGGTTACTGTTGGAAGCGCGAGATGAAGGGTTCAAAGCCGCGGAGGAATTGAAGGTGGTAAAGACAGATGAGGCAGTACTCGCGTGAGAACTGGCGGAACCGACTCCATTCAAGATATCTCCTTGCAAAGACTCGGTATCATCTATCGGGGGATGTGCGGCATCAGATAACAACGAATCGTATTTCGCGCCATCGCGATGAGCAGGGGTTGCTGTCTTGGAATCACTGTCGGCAGCTTCTGATGCTCTCGAAGATTTCTCGCGTTCCCGTTCATTAGCCTTGTCTCTAGCGGCGCGAGGAGCATTAGGGAAGAACTCCTTATAGCCAGCGCTAGGAGCCATAATTAGGAGAGTCGAAGTCTGCGGCTTCGACTATCCACCGACCATCATATCCCGGATCGATATGAATCGAAAACACCATTCATTCAGCAAAAAAAAAGTGTAGGCGATTGATGGGTAGGGTAGTTTCGTAATGTGTGGTGTTAGGAGGATACGCGAAACTCCTGCGTCCACGCGACAGGATCGGAGATTCTGACGTGTGGGACTTCTAAAAAAAGGGCCAAAGTACTAAGTAGGTAAGTGAACTTCTGCTTCTCTTCTCTTCTCTTCTTTAGGTGCAGATGTAAGGGCGAAAAGCAACACAGGAGAAATAAAAACTGATACAATATGGTCGCAAATAGATACAAAGTGAAAGTCCGTTGAATTTGCGCCGACGAATACACTTCTTTGCTATGGCTGAGCAAAGTGGGCGGGAAATGCAGAAATGGGAAGGCTGATGTCGAAAAGTTGAATTGACGGTCGATGAGCAAAGCCAGATTCTGATTTCAGGGATGGATGGGACCAAGTCCGGGGAGTTAGCCACAATATGCGCCACACTAAGTCACTGTAGCTAGGAAGGTACATATCAAGACAGTACAAATACATGCATCAATGATGTTTAATGTTATTAAGAATGCTATGTATGTATTTTTTGGAGTCTGAGAGAGTTTAGGCGCGCTATGTGGCTTTCACAGGTACATATTCAGGGTATCATGGAACTGTGCTTGGGTACTGCTTCACTACAACTCTACGCATAAAGTACATAAGGACCCGTGCTCGGTACCTACTAATACCTACATGTACTAGTGTCGCATGTTTCACAAGCCAAATTTGCCTGTACCTTTTCTTATGCAGTACAACGTCACCGCTTTTATACTATTCGTTGTTTCCCACCTAAATGTATCAGCAATAAGGAAGTAGCAGCGAATAGAATCGGGTTTACACGATAAATCTAGAACTCGATTCAACTCCTTTTTTCTCTTTCCTTTTTAATTTTTTTTATTTGCCGTTTTCTTTTTTTCTTAGTCAGGTATGTAGTGCTGTATCTACCTGAAAATCTACACATGTTACATTCAAAGTACACACATACATGATGTCTATTTTAAGTATGTATTGCTACTAGTAGGTAGTATACTGGCTGTGATACCACTATGTATGTAAGTAAGATTCTGTTTGTGTTCAGGGGCTTAGAGAGGGCAAACCTTCACACAACACATAACACATAGAGGAGCGCATTCAATCTGTTACATGTATTCGCTATTATGCAAACTGTCCTCGGCGATGCTGCTTCGAAGTCACATATCCCAACCTTGGCAATGATATATCTATTCATTGTCTGTCATAACCCATACATATAGACGAAACCGGCCTAGTAAATCTCACGAGTACAAGCAGGACGTTGCATCAGGTACAAAGCAGACTCCCAACCTGAGTCTGCACGTAAGATTTGGCCATAATCTTTTTGTTTTGTTTTGTTTTGTTTCTAGCAGTAGTCAGCCCTCCACGTCAGCGAGAAAGAGTCTACATGACCAAAAACTCGACGTGTGGCCCAACTACTTGTTAGGCCTCTCAAGGGGCAAACAGAAAACTGGAAAGTTAAGAAAATTTTGTTTAGGGGCCAACATGTTACATATTTTAATGTTATTTATAAACGTGTAGGTATGTATCATTTTGTCATTGATGTATCTCTACGATACCACGATACTTAGCAAGCGTACCTAATAAATATTGGCCTACTTTGTAGGCTGGTTTAGACTATTAGGGAAGATTCATATGGCTGTCCAACCTCCCTACAAATGCTCGTCTTATCATACGTTGGATAAGATGCAGTCGTAGTAGCGTGACAACCTTCGTGAACTATGAATACAGGCTTTTGATCCTATCCGAAGCGTTTCTTCCGAATCTAGTCAAATCAAATATGTATACGCCAACCTGAGTTCCCACTCATATCAACCGACTTAACCATGAACGCCGGTTGCCATTAATTAATATGAGATTCTTAATCCATGAGCTTAAACTCGAACTCCTCGTCTTCATCCACACCTTTAGACACTCCACCTGCTAGGAGATCGTATTCATCTTCGTCATCTTCATTTTCGGGATTGAAAATTGAAAGGAACGGAACCCTCTCTTTCCATTCTAGATCTTCGGCAGCAGCAGCAGAAGCCTGGTCGTTGGCGAATTGGGCGGGAGTAATGGTCTTGTCAGAGTCTGTTGACAATGTCGTGTCAGAACGAGTAAACCCTGTTTTCGACGCCGGCCTCTTAGGTTTTGTGGTTCCTTGGGTAAGTAGTGAGGCGGTAGATCGGCCCCTATTATACCCAATCGTGGTTCTCGAGTTGGCCTCAATTTCACTGGCCGTTTTGTTGGGCCCAACGTGCGCCTGTGCACTGGGCTGTCGCCTAAGACTAGGCAAGGGGATGGACGTAGCCTTCTTGGTAGGAGCTCTATTAACTTCCGCAGATCGAGCTGCCTTTCGCTGCAGTGACATTGTTGTCTCATCCATAGACAGAGCATCGGCAGCCTTCTTGGATCGAAGGGTGGAAGGAGCTCTGATGAATGGTCTCTTCGCATTGGCATCTATAGGGGCCAGAGCGGGGACCTTCTTCTTGACAGGATCCAATTCATCTTCAATGCACCATTCAAAGCTGTCAATGTCCTCCATGATTCGTCTGTCGCACTCCTCCATGGCCTTCTTGTTCTTCTCCTTGAGCTGTTTGTCGGCTAGAGAAACCCCATTTTCATCGACAGGGTTGTAGTAATAGTCATAATAGCCCTTGAACAGGTTCTCAGGTTTCAAAGCATCAAACTTGAGAACGCCTTCGGGGAAGACATCAGAATCGTACGGAAGGTCCTTCGGCTTTGGTGGACAGTACTCGATCTCCTCTTCATTTTCTGGGTCTATCTCCTCAGCATGAACTTCCAGTTTTTGTAGCTCAGGCTGCGCATGCTTCTGCTTCTGTTTGTTCGTTGCTGACGCCTTTACCTGAGACTTCTCAAGTTCATGAACAGCACTCTTAACGCTCACTGCTTGCCCACTCCTGGCTTTTGCGTTCGTCGTCTTATTACCAAGGGGTGCTCGGCTTCGTGTTTCTGCGGACACATATTAGTCTCAGTTCGGTCAAACACATAATACTGGTCGCATCTATGAAGCCAACCAGATCATTGGTGGACTCTTGGTAGGTTACACACCGGAAGGTGTAGCAAAATTAACCTTGCTAGATCCCTTCTTTCCTTTAGACGTGAGAGTATTCTCATTGCCCCTTGATCTGCCACCGAGGATGCTCTTGGCACCCCCGGCTGCGTGGGCACCATTCTCATCATTCAAAGGAACTTTGATTGGTGTATTGGCGAATCTTGCTCCCGGAGTGTTGGGCTGAAGATGGCGCTTGGTTTGGCCCTGTTGTTGCTTGAGAGCAGCGCCATTTTGTCGGTTGAACGAAAGGTTCTCTTGATCTCGAGCGGCCAACATTGTACTTAAGACTCTATTCTTGTTTATAGGTAGAGAAACAAAGTATGTGGTCCCGGGAAGATTATTGACAAGTTGTAAGTTACCACGTAGTTCCAAGTTCTGGGGAATTTAATTCAGTGTCGCAATTCGGCCTATGTGTATGCCTAGGGCGTTGAAAAGGGAGTGTCCCTGTCAACGTAGAGGTTTAGTGTATTTCCAACAATGAATTAAATTCGTATGTATAGTGGGTAGAAATCAGCGGTAAGCAGGAAGAAGTATTGATGAATGAATTAGGACCAAAGGTTTGCCTTAATTCCAAGTTCTCGAGAGAATGGTTTATGTTTGTTGGAATGTTTGTAACTAACTGTTTTAGGGTTGGTAAATCAGTTGACACAGCAACGGCGACTTATTGTAATGCACGGCATGTGTGGGTGGATACCGACTTCAACATTACCTAGTAGCAACTAGTACAAAGTTACCTAGGGTAGGTACTAAAAAGTTAGCCCCTCGTTTGTGTTACATATCACGTACAGTGCATAGATATTTCATAGATGCAATTACAAACAGTTGTCGCCTCACCATTTACCTAAAAGATGCCCCCCATAATAATTACCATAATTACCATAATTACCATAATTACCATAATTTACCGTAAAGTCCCATTACGCATAGTGGTTTCCATAATTCCCCCACCTAGTACAAAAAACGATCGCACTGTGTGCTGTGTGCCCAAAACAAATCATGAGACGGATCCCTCTATTCCCTCTATTCCCCTATCGGTCAACCTTTCCAGGGCAGGTAATGAGGGAAGGCGGGGCAATCTGGTTACTAACTGGTACCATCCGGTACCAACCCACGCATCAACCATACATACCTAATTATGAAATTCCACGCTTTCCACGCTTGTCCATCTACTGGCACTGGCAACATTTGAAGTTAGTCGATCACTCCATTCAATAAAGTCCCTTTTTCTTTATTCTTCCTCAAAACTCGCAAAAGTCTACAATTTGCTGCCTACCTACCTAAATCAACTACCACTGCCACCACTGCTACCACTACCTACACATCACCAACTTCAACAGGTTTCTCGATCAACCTTCTTGTTATTCTAATTTACCTTGACTCACTTTCCAGAAGAAACAGTTCAAGATGGCGGACCGCATCAGAGAGGTAAGTCGATAATATACGTACATACATTACCTACCGACATATTATCATATCTCACAGCTTTCCCCCTTTTACCCCACTATCAGCCACTCTGAACATGCGCGATCTTAAGAGCACTCAAGGGCCCAACTCTTGAGTCTTAATACCGCCATGCTTGAGGAGCTTGAGAATATCATTCCTATCTACCTCTTTGTTTATATCAGTCTTAATCATGGATTTTACGATATTAACTTTGATGCACGCTCTAGAAAATGAACCAGCTCCGCCTGGAGGCTGACGAGTCATCTGCCAAAGTTGAAGAGTTGCAGGCTAAGCTCAAGGCTCTTGAACAGGAAAACCTGGCTAAGGAGCAAGAGATCACCTCCCTCTCCCACAAGAATGGCCTCCTGGAAGGCGAGAACGAGAAGATGGACACTACGATCAAGGATCTGAAGAAGGCTGCCGATGAGGGCTTGCAACATGGTACGCACAACGAAACCCTTCAACGAAGACTCCAACTGCTTGAGGAAGAAGCAGAGGAAGCCGACAAGACACTCCGTGAGACAAATGAAAAGTAAGTCACAACCTAAACACTACCACCGACTACATTCTTTTTACGGAGATAATAAAAGAAAAGACGAAGAAGGCCAGATAGCTAACCATGTTCAACTATATAGGCTTCGCCAAACTGACGTGAAAGCCGGTCACTTCGAGCGCAAGGTACAGGCGTTGGAGGCCGAGCGGGACCAGTGGGAGACCAAGTACGAGGAGATGTCGAAGAAATACCAGGGCCTCCAGAAGGAATTCGAGGACCTCCAAAATGAGATGGCCAACATCTAAACTCGGTATTACCGTTCGTCGAACCCGGTGCCGCGATGCGAATGTTTTGCTTAGGGGAAGACTTAGGGATTTCGTTCATACCAACACCGGCACCATGTCAACTTACACGAAGGGGGCTTATTTAGATCGATCCATCCATCAACTAACCAACCGATCGACCGACCGGAACCTTCCGTCCATCTCGAGGATACGAAATTGGCCGTGGTATGGGTAATAGTAGGGGGAGGACTCGAGTGGTAGAGGCACGTTTATTCTATGGTGGACTTATATGTGGTATTTGCAACAGCAAACCTTTGCGAGACGGGTAGAGAATGCGTTAATCAATCACGTGGTTTCCTTCTAATCTTGGAGGCTTTCTGTTTCCTCTGGCTCAGTTGCCTTTCCGCCTTGGTCTCGTATCTGAACTTGTGTTTCCTTTTCTGTGGCGGCTTGGGTTTCTCCTTGCTCCCTGGGGAGGCATTAGGATCCCCCTTTGTCGCCGTTTCTTGTCCCTCCTCGCCCGAGTCTTCTTCCTCTGGTCTGGAACTTGACAGTCCATCCTTAGACACATTTACCGACTCCACCGTCACCGTAGTGTATCGTTCTTCGTCGATGTATTCTTCCTCGTGATCTACCGGCTCTAGTTCAGGAGTGTCTTGAAATCCTCCCCATTCGCCCATGTCATCTTCCGATGTTGCATCTCCGCCCACGTAACCGGCTTGTTCTGCCTGCTTTAGAAGTGCATTGACATTTTGAACGTGCTCTTCGACTTCCCGCTTGCGATCTTCACGTAGCTATAAGTAGAACATGTGTTAATGAGACCCAAATTCCAATATCGTAGGAAGCATGCTACTGTATATGTGAACATAGTACATACCTGTTTTCTCATCTCAATCTTTTCTTCTCTTGCTCTTTTGGCCGCCTGATCTTGGGCATTCTTGACTCTCTGTAGTTTGCGCTTATGAAATCCGGTCAAGTAATCATCGCGGGCATCGTTGTCGAACTTGATTTCCTCGATCAGATGCTGAACTTTTCTCTTCTTGGGTGGCGGAAGCAGTGCGCCTTTCTTGACTCGTGGTCGCGCGAACATTATGACTTTTTGCTATTTGTTGAAGTTTGGATAAGGATGGATAAGTAGCAAATTCCGTTAATATGTTAATATTTGAAATGTTAGTACATAAACTGCTAAAATTTAGAAAGTTGATAATTGAGTTAGCCACTGGAAACTTTCAAGGCTATAATTTACAGCGCTAACTCTGCAACTAACCTGCCCCGCCCCATCCTTGAGCCAGTGAATTTAGTGACCCGTTCAGGTACTTATCGCCCATATTCGCCCCCGAGGCTGCCGCACCCACTGCCACCCAGTATCTATGTATTGTATGTAGCTAGGCCGGAATAAGCCGTTTTGGATAGTTAAGCCCTGGAGCGCTTCCCTGTTGCTCAAACGTCAACTTCATTTAGAAGCTTCAGCCTTCTAAGCTCCATCTTATTCTACGTACCTCATTATTATTACATCAATTCACCAACGTAACCAATTTCCACATAAAGGCTCAACTTCAATCAACAATATGCGTCTCTTCCACACTGCTGCGGTGTTAGCAGCTTGCTTCACATCGGCGCAAGCATTCTCTGATACTTCCCCTTTCATCCTGTTCTCGACAGCTAAGTATGCAATTGAACTTCAATACTCGCCTCACTTGCGCGTCTCCTATGGGCCATTGCTAACCACAGCTGTTAACCAGCCTTTACTTCCCTGGGAATCACAAAGAAATACAGTCAAGCACCCAAGTTCATAATGATGTCGAGCAGATACTGGCTAATTGCCCAACCGAGCGATACCTCATTATCAACCAACCGAATCTCAACAATGCCGACCTGTCCTGGAAAAACTTGGACAAGATGATCAACCTTGTTCACGCAGTACAACTGGCTTATACGCGATGGAGTACTGTCGAGGTCGTTGGAGAGATGGACACCAAGGAAATATCGGCATACATCCGGAAAGTCTGTGCGAATAAGAGACAGCCCTTCATCGAAGAGCTCACCTTTGCTCCTCTCCCGTCAACTGATGATGGCGCTAAGACGCTGAAACAAAATGGTATATATTATTTACTATTACCTTTACTAGGGACTGTAAAGCTGAACATGATACAGACGAGGAGCTTAGCATCATTCTGGAGCAATATAAAAGGCAGGGTTCTTACACTGTCATCTATGCCGGCGGCCCCAAGAAGGAGACACTCAAGACCTATACGCCCGAGTTCGAGGAGACTACGCGTCAGGAATTGAAGAGACAGCTCAACCCCGTCCAACCGAGAGCAGACAATACCACCAACCTTCCCCTCTTCCAGAAATACCAATACTTTACCCCAGGTCAGTTTTCAGTTTCCAAGTCCCGCTAGTAACTGCCATCCCGTGCTAACAAGCAAATAGGCATCTTTATGGCTTTGATCACGTTAATAGTCCTGATGACCATTCTGTACGGCGGTATCGCCGCAGTTGCTAGTCTCGAAGTCCCGTACGGCGCGTTTGACAAGGAGATGGGCCCGGCCGCGCAAAAGAAGCAGCAGTAAAGGGCATACATGCATACATGCCAAAGCAATCCAACTGGGTGTGATAATTAGGTGGTATGATCCAAGTAGTCAGTAGCAATGTACGATTTTGGGTTCACGGGAGTCCGGATAATGGGTAGCATAGAAGTCGACTAAGGCTTCCAAACATACGACAGCTTGTCATCAAACGGGAGGAGACTGTAGATATAGTATGCAACTAGAATTGAACGGCTTTTTTCTCTTTCCCGCGAAGTGTTTTTTTTCTTCGCGTTATAGTGGCATCGCCATCGTGATACCTGTAGATAAAGTAGGTAGGATATCAGATATCAAAGTATATCAGCTTGCCTCAAGCGCAAAAGGGTTTAAACACCTAAACGCCCTTTCTTTCTTTCTTTCTTGTTTGCTCCCTTTCCATATATCCTCTTTTAGTCTACCCGTCTAACCTAGGGATATCTCACAAGCTTTCCCCCCTTCTTCTGCTCTCACCCGCATAAAAACGAAACGAACCCACGACCGTCCTAACCCTTTCCCCTCCCCTCCCCTTCCCTCGAAATCCATTCACACCAAATGACTAGGCAGCAGGAAATTCGCAATCCCCTCGCGCACGGCGTACTCGTGGCCGCAGCTGGCGCACACGAGCTTGCCCTCCATGATCTGCGTCTGCACCAGCAGGTGGTGCAGGTCCTGCAGCGTCTTCGCGTCCGCCTGCAGGTCCTCTGCCGACGGCGGCTGCGGGGGTAGGGCTGGGAAGCCGAGCTAGTGGGGGAAAGGGGGAGGTGGTTAGTCGGGATGGTAATGGTAATGGTAATGGTAATGCATAATGGACAACGATGTGAAATAGTTAGGTAGGTAGAAGTAGGGTGGTGGTTAGATTGGTTTGGTTTGGTTTGGTTTGTGGGCAAGAAACCACCACCGAACAAAACCTCAACACCAACGAGGACAATGAAAGCAAAAAAAAAAAAAAAAAAAAAAACACATACCTCGCTAGCAGTCGTCGACAGCGCAGTCCAGTCAATGCGCGGCAGCAGGTTGATCAAGAGCTGGGCGTTGACCTCGACGTCGTCCTGCACCAGCTCGGCGTCCTTGGGGTGCAGCGGGTACGAGTCCGAGCTGCTCTTGCATGCCTTGACGGCGCAGGTCAGGAAATTTAGGCTTAGGACCTTCATATTCTCTTTTCTTTTCTGTTTCTTTTTCTGTGTCTCCTTTCCGTTTTTTATTTGGCTAACAAATATCTGCTAATTCAGGGGTATAACACTTTCTTTTTTTTTTTTTTTTGCGCGAAGGTGCCCAAGCTGCTTGCTTTGCTGGGTTAGGTGCTAAATAGGTAAAATGCTAGAATTTTATACTTTTACTGGCGCGAAAAAAAAAAGTTCGAGTTTTAACACGTTTTTTTCTCTTCTTATTATACAAGTCACACGTGATGATTTTAACGGCAACAATAAACCCAACACATTTACTTGAGGCCAATTAACTGATTTATGCTAGTAGGTGGTCAAACACATCTTGTATTCCATTCAATCTGAAACTATAAACATCGGAATTCTAAGCCATCGTCTTGTGGTACGCTACGTCGTCCATGTCGCCTCTACGCTTTGACAGGCGGATGTAGAATCCGATAGCGGCTAGGATAACACTGAAAAGGAGAGCCTTTTGGAGGACAGACCACCCAGCTGAAGAGGCGGCAGTATCCACAAATGGGTTCTTCTCTTCGTCGATAGATCCTGCAGACCATTCTGAGTCTCCGTTGTGGTCGTTGGAACCTGAAAGAGGTGCGGTAGACGTATCAGTATGAAAACGGACGATGAGGCTTTATGTTTATAGCTCGTTGTGGATACCTTCAGGCGGCACCGGAAGCTCTCCGCTCTTGACAATCTTGACCACCTTCTCAGGCTTGTCACCAGGCTTGGTCTTGACGTTCTCAATCAATGTGACAACGTCCATGCCCTCAAGAACCTCGCCAAATACTACGTGGCGTCCATCGAGCCACCTGTTTTGCTGTTAGCACCAATGCAAATTATATCTTCCCTACAACTGTATTGCTAGCTGAAGAGAGAGAAAGGGATTTGGGGAGTCTTACGAGGTAATAGCGACAGTGATGAAGAATTGAGAGCCGTTGGTATCCTTGCCGGCATTGGCCATGGACAGCATGCCCTTCTTGAAGTGCTTTAGCTTGAAGTTCTCGTCAGGGAACTTGTCGCCGTAGACTATTCAGATGAAGATTAAAGATTAGTACTGTCATAGCCAATTACAGTTGAAGGCGTTGAGAAACACTTACTCGACTTGCCACCAGTGCCATCGCCCTTGGTGAAGTCACCTCCCTGGATCATGAACTGCTGGATGACTCGGTGGAAGGTTGAACCTTCATAACCAAAGCCTTTCTCGCCAGTAGCCAAAGCTCGGAAGTTCTCAGCAGTCTTAGGGACGGTCTTGCCGTAGAGACCCATGACAATGCGACCGAGGGGCTCATCGCCGTGCGTGATGTCGAAGTAGACCTTGTGGGTGATTTTGGGGCCCTTGGCAGCCTCAGTCGTCTGCGAGAAGCAGATGACGACTACGCCCACCAGCAGCAGGATGCCGGCGAGCACTCGTCGAAGGTTGAACATGATGAGGATAGGGATGTACTATTCAGAACTATCCAAGTTAGAATGATAAGTGGAAGATTGGGAGAATATGATAATGGAGAGTTTTTTTTTTTTTACCTACAGGAATTGGTCCCTGCTTAATAGTTGTTCAAAGGGGGGTGTGTTGAAAAGAGATAAAAAGGAAGAAAGTGGAAATAGGAAAAGGACACACAAGCTCCAATTGTCAATTGCCAATTGCAGCAGCAACGTTTCCAAGGTTCCATGTTTAGAGCGTGTCGCAAGAGTTTAGCACCCCTGAACCACTAAATCCGCTGTTTGGTCAAATTGATCAATAGCCTACGGCGGGTGAATGCGGGGTTCCACTTCAACTACACTACCTAAGGTACAGTGCCTATCTACTATATCTAGTGCAGATAACTAACGCTTACAAGACTATCAGCTTATCGGACAAAAGTGTTGACTTTCTAAGCTGTATTATGTACGTACGTAGCATCCATGGATGGATAAATCATTAACCAATTACACACATGCGTTATACAGATCAACTCTTTTTATCGTTGCCGCAAACCGCAAAACCACAAACCTTCAAGAGAGGGCACAATACATATACCACCACCGCATCTTACAAAGACTGAGTGTCCAAATCGCCCAAGATGGTAAGTTAGCTCCAGCTGTTACTGTTATAGCTGCTAACTGGAATCTAGGTGCTCATCATGGGTGTCAACTTCCACGGGAGGAAGTTCGTCAAGGTAATTTTCTAGTCGAGCTACCCAGCGCATTGACACCCACACATTATTTCTCTCTCTCTCTCTCTCTCTCTCTCTCTCTAACAGCAGTCAACCCGTATACAGAAAGCCCTAGAGACATTCTACGGCCTCGGACCTCAGCTATCCTCCCGCATCATGGCCAAGTACACGATCCACCCGCAAGCCCGCTGCGAGTCCGTCGCCCCCAAAGTAATCACGGCCCTGACCACCGAGCTGTCCACGATGACGATAGAAAACGACGCGCGGCGCATAGTGCAGGACAACATCAAGCGGCTGCGAGACATGGGCTCGTACCGAGGACGAAGACATGCTATGGGTCTGCCGGTGCGCGGACAGCGGACGAGGAACCAGATCATCACGGCTAGGAAGTTCAACTGTCTGGAGAGAGGAGGAACTCAGTCTAAGATTTAAGGCCGTGCCGCCCTTTAAAATGAATCGCATAGTGGTGGAACTATTCTTGATCTCGAGATCCAGGCTACTACAATCATGGAGGCAGCTACAGAGAAAGCCCCTAGAATAGAGGTCTATAATATACTCCAAGCTACCTACCTAGGTACCTACTGTAAAGGCGGCAAGAAGGAGAGGGGCCTCTTGCTTGCATATCAGACTTGGGACATTATTCCCTCGCATATTCGAGTGTATAAACACTACATTCTCATGAAATCGACTACCAATTAAATGATGACTGTATTACATATGTGTACGTGAATAACGACAATGCTTTATTCTACCGTTTAGGTAATTATTTCGGTGCCTACTTAGCCTAGATACGAACGTAAAGCCACACAACCCCCCAGGTTGATTTTTGACCTCGAGGCTAGATCTCAAAAGGATAACTATACTCACATGTCGGCAAAATCCTCCGCAAACAGGGTTGCAAGGTCATCCTCCAGCACCGGCCCCCCCTGGCCCTGCAGCTTCGCAGCCACCTTTTCCACGTCTCCCCAGACGCGCAAGATATTGCCGCCGGCGACCTTGGCAGCATCTTCGTCCGAGACGCCTCGGCGCAGGAGCTCGGCGACGAGGTCGGGGTACTTGGACACGTCGTCGAGGCCCGCGGGGGTCGACGGGATGCCGTCGAAGTCGCTCCCGAGGCCGACGTGGTCGTACCCGATGAGGTCCCCGATGTAGGTGATGTGGCTGACTACTTGGGCGAGGGTGTTGTTCTCGGGGAAGAACTCGGGGACGCCGTTCTCGGCGCCCTTGTCCACGCAGCTGATGAAGTCGGGGGAGAAGTTCACTGCCAACGGTCAGCCATATTCAGGGGGGAAGCTTCCAGGACATAGGCAGGTACCTACCCATTACGATAGAGTTCTTGTTCTTCACGAGCTGGAGCACATCATCGGGCACGTTTCGAGGGTGCGGGCATATGGCGTAGGCAGAGCTGTGGCTAAACATAACCGGAGCCTTGCTACCGGCCCATTCCTCACTCCCACCCAGTACGTCCCTCATGGTGTCTGCGCTGACGTGGGAGAGATCCACCAGCATGCCAATGCGGTTCATCTCGTTGATAAGCTGCCTGCCCTTGGGGGAGACGCCGTTCCATACCGGGGGAGCCTTGCGGAAGGGGTTCTCCCAGAGCGCCGCGTCGGCGAACAGGTTTCCGCAGTTGTGGGTCAGCGTGGCGTAGCGGACGCCCAGGGCATAGTAGTTTCTTAGGTTGGCCACGGAGTTGCCGATTTGATGGAGCCCTTCAATGCCCAGTGGGGATATCAGCTTGCCCTGCTTGAAGGCTGCTAGGGCCGCCTCGCTGTCTACCGGGATCCCAGAGAAGTCCTTGGCGTAGGCATTCTGCAGCCGGGTCATGAGATCAATTTGCTGTAGAGTGAGTTGGACGCCTGGTACTTTGTTAGACGTGATCACAAACGTGACTACCAGGTACTCAGATAGTAACTTTGGCGTTGATGACTAACTAGGAGCATAGTTCTCGTCTGAGTAATCCGTGCCATTCTCAGGGCAAGGAGTAAAGACGCTCCAAAAAGCACCTCCATTCTTTCCTGCCCTCAACCTGGGCAGGTCGACGTGCATTTTCAGCCCGCCATTTTCGAACGGGTCGGTAAAGTTCTCGTTATAGATGTGGTTATTGTAGAGAGCCCGGATGAAGATAGCAAAGTCATTGTGTCCGTCTTGTCGATCATTAGTTGTTTTGTTTACATTTGGAAATCAAAAGGTGCTTGAGATTCATATAGATCTACCTATTAAAGGAGTTTTCGAGAGTATTTTATGGACTCTTTCCTCAACGGACAATGGATGGAAATGAGAGTACGCCTTTGAGAATGGGTGATGGCATCGCGAGGTTGGATGTAGTAGTGTACCCAAGATTAACAGTGACGATAGAACAACAATTGCGGTCTTCGCAAATGAGAGGCGAGGACGAGTGGGTGTGGTGGTCCCGACTCTCGGCTCTACCTTCTCATGCATCTTGTAGGTTGACAACATCAAGTGATGGAATTATTATCATTTGTCTTAGCTCAGTTGATGTGTACGTGATCAATAGAAAGGAGGGTTTTGTAATATTTGAGACATTCAAGTCAATCATCCGTGACGTTCGAGGTGAACACATGCTATCGGTGGCTTACAAAGCTGCCCCTAATGTAGCATGCCGTGAATACTACATTGTCTATGCATGTACATATGTATGTATAATTGTATGTACAATACATATCTCATCTTCGACTTATCTTCGACTTATCTTCGACTTATCTTCCCCGGTTATGTAGCAAAGCTATGATCATTAATAGTGTCAGCCTGCCAGGTCAGCCCACAGGCTAAAACCCGTCAACTTGGTACGGGGCTTAAAACTGGATGAATGAATGGATGGATGGATGGATGGATGGATGGATGGATGTTTTGTTTCCTTCGTTTCTACCTACCTAGGTAGATAGGATTTAGGGATTTATATACCGTGACGCTGGGTGTTTCTAAATTCATATATAGTGATCGATCTACGTGACCGGCCAAGTTGGTGGTCTGGTATGTTTGGCATGTAACAAAGTATAGCTAATTAGAGAGTACGAAGTTGTTAATTATATCGATAATGGAGAGGCCTCTCTCATAACCCTGAACCATGCTGAACCTTGGAACCTTGGCTGCTGCTGACGTGCCTCCTGTAAGGCTCGACAGGGCCGATGCCCAAAAGGTTCAGGTGAAACGAGTCTATACAGGGCTCTCTCTTGCTCATTCCTATGGCGTGGGCTGGGCCCATGTAATGCCTACATAGTGCTGAGGTACTTGCATAGTAGTACTTAAAACATAACTACTACATACCTAGTAGTTAACTATGTATGTACTGCGTAGTTGTAACTAACTAATGTACATGTTCAATGTTTGTCCGATACCAGTGACCCTTGTTAGTCCCCGATTTGTTATAGGCTTTTACGAAATACTCGGTATGCGCGTACCTGTTTTACGTACATTATACACTGCATACATGCGTACTCATGTACGTAGGGAGTATGTCATGGTACCAGGCATTACCCCCCCATATATGTATATACAACTGTGGATTCAAGTTGGATGTATGGATTTAGTTACATACCAACCCAAACCCAAAAGCCCAAGCGTACATTGAGCCCAGCGGGTAATGTGCCTGTAGTAATGTACCTGTAACTCAGCCTACAACATTATTCAAGTACATACTCCAGGGCTACAACGCAGTTACATGTAGTTACATGTACATTAGTTGCAGTAGAAACAAAAAGGCGGCAGCAGCAATAACCAAAAAAGAAACACCCCTGGGGTTTGCAGGTCCAATCCTTGACCAATGATCATTGAAGTTTTCAGCTTCAGGTATATTTTTTTTTCCTCCTTCGCTGTCCAAGCTTCCTTTTAACTTGCTTTATTGGTGTAGGAATTTCGTAGAAAAGAAGAGCAAGACAGAAACATATGGAGACATTCGGTCTTATCATTCATTCTTTCTGTATACCTTATACATTTCGCATTTAGTCTCTTCTCTTCTTCAAATTGTTCGCTTTGTAGCACGGCACTCGGCAACGATTACACTACATCTAATCAAAAACAGTTGACCTTTATTCATTCTCATTCTCATTCTCATTCTTCATTCCCCCCCTCCATTTCTCTCATTCTGTAATAGTGACACGGTTTACCCGTTTGTGATACCCACCGCCGATTTCCATCTCCTTATACGTCCCCGAGCGCCTTCGCCTTCGATTCTTTTTTCAGCCAGCTCCTTTTTTTCTGCCATTGGCTCCGCATCGCATTTACAATCCGGCCTTGCGTTTGCGCCTTACAGCTTCCGCTCTCAACTCGAACAATACGCAAAAAGGCCCCTGGATTTAACTTTCCATCAGATCCCCGACCCGGCCCTAACATCTACCGGTTTCCCTAACTAGCTGCGTCATCAACATGCCGGGGTTCGCAGATTCTTTTTGGTCAACAGACTATGCCGCAGGTGAGTGCGACATCCAGTCGCTGCCCGACTTATTCTTTTCATGTTTGTACTAGAGACTAACCTAACATCTTCCGAAAAGGCCTGGGCGTTCTGTTCACCAAGCTCCAGCAAGGCGTAGAGGAAAACCGACAGGTCTTGACGATCGCTCGGATGCGAGCTGAAGCCGAGGATATCTATGGCGGGAAACTTGGAGAAATCGCGCCTGCAGCCGACAAAATCAATGGTGGTTTCTCGCGTGATGATGGCGCAAGTGTGCGAAAGGTATGAAACGCATTCCTATTACCTTTTTCTTTACAGAGTGGCCTAGCTAACCTTTATTCACCTTTCTTAGGCTTACGATGGTGTCCGAAGCGAGATGGTGGATGCCTCAAAAACCCACAAGAAGATCGCACAGAGCATCAGAGACCTGGTTGTAAATCCGTTTGCGCGATGGTGTGATGCTCACGAATCTCGCATTCAAGATTCACAGGAGGACCTGCAGAGCCGTATTAAAACTCATGATCGCCAGTCTGAGGCAGTCAAAAAGCTACGAAGCAACTACTTCAACAAATGTCGCCTAGTCGAGGACCTCGAGGAGGAGAACAAGCTGGCTTTTCAAGACCCGGAGACAAGTCCTAAGCAGAACCAAAACATACCCGAGATCAAGGTATCCATCAAGGAGGAGGAAGAGGAAGACGTAATATACGAAATTGGTGACGAGACATACCAGACTGAGCAGATCAAGAAGATCCTAGCTCACATGCTGGAGACCATCAAGATGGGAGAAACAAAAGTGCCCATTCTTGGTACGTATCTCAACACATCTTCTGGCTCTGATATCGTCGAGTATCTTCAACGACACATGGGATCGACTAGCGTTAGCTATTCCGAACGAATTGGCCAAGATCTAGT
The DNA here is from genome assembly GCF_022984875.1 of Hypoxylon fragiforme. Taxonomy (NCBI): domain Eukaryota; kingdom Fungi; phylum Ascomycota; class Sordariomycetes; order Xylariales; family Hypoxylaceae; genus Hypoxylon; species Hypoxylon fragiforme. The sequence goes on from NW_026054760.1 coordinate 1,085,637, forward strand.
GTCAAGCGGATTCCTCCGCTTGGTCGGAAACGTGGGGAACAACTTCGCCAACAGCTCGAAGCTCTTTTACCAATGGCGACCAAAGGCATTCCAACTTTCAGGGGTACCGGAGAAGAAAGCGGTTTCCAGGACGTTCTCTATGCCTACTTCTCAAGATGGCAGCGAATCTCCTGTCGTTGGTGCCGTCGGTGGGTATTTATCTGGCTGGAATGTTCTCAACAACCAGCACCCGAACGAAACTGCACCCGAACGTCTGCGTCGCGAAGCAAGGGAGGCCGACGAGAAGTATAAGGATGGGGTCCGAAAGCTTGACGAAATGCGTTGCGAGTTAGAAGAAGCGATTCTCCAGCATCTGAATTTTCTCGAACGTTGCGAGCTAGACCGATTAAAGGCCATCAAGACTGTCATCCTCGATTTCTCGGGTACCATTGGAAACGTCATCCCAAGCCTACAGTCTGCTGTAGACCGCATGATTCTCTATCAGGAGACCGTTCAACCTCTGGGTGATTTGAGATACCTCCTAGAGAATTATAGGACAGGCCGCTTTTCTCCCAAGGTCATCACATACGAGAACTATTACAACAAAGTCGATGAACAGACCTTTGGTGTAGATCTTGAAGCTAGAGCCCGAGCAGATAAGAAACGTGTTCCTATCATCATCACGACGATCTTGACGTATCTCGATAACCACTATCCGGATCTAGAAGGCGATGAAGCGAGACGGGGAGTATGGCTTATTGAAGCTCCGCTCCCTCAGGTTCATAAGTTGCGAGCAAAGATCAATGATGGCAAATCTTTCTCCCCTGAGGTATTTTCGGAGTTTGATGTCCCTACCGTTGCGCATTTACTCAAGCTGTATCTTTTGGAACTCCCTGGTATGTCCCCCCTCCCCAAGTCTGCCGAGGCTACGATAAATACTAACTGATACTTTCAGACTCTCTGGTATCTTCTCACGTATATGAGATCATTAGAACCATATATGCAACCCCGACAACGGATACCACTGACTTGGCGCGCATCCCCGTTCTGCAGCAGACCCTTTCGCAGTTACGGCTCACCAATATCGCCACGCTTGACGCCTGCATGAACCACTTTACAAGACTGATAGACCTGACCTCAGCGGACGAGAAATATGTAAACGAACTTGCTACTTCTCTGGCTCCTTGCATCTTGCGGCCTCGAACCGAAACCTCATTGACCATGGAGGAGAAGCACGCCTACCGCCTAATCCGTGACCTATTCGCGCACAAGGACGCTATCTTCAGCGAGTTGAAACGCATGTCAACTCTTACCCATTCGGGCTCCGTCACCAGCACCAATAACAATAGCCGACCCCGAGCCATCAGCACAGACGAGAGCAATAGGAGAGCTCACATGGAAGAAAGGCAACGAGCCTTGCTAGAGAAAGTAGGACCGCGCGGTCGCGCCACAAGTCCTGCGCCCGGATTTCGTCATAGACGCGATAGAAGCACCGGTGGACCTGAGACTCGGTTCCCCATAGCCAGTCCTACGGCCAATAATGACAGGCAGCGAAGCAGTCTCGGCAGTCTAGGCACGGTCAAGAGGTCGAGTCTTGAGGTTCCCGATGGGACGCACACACCCCCATCCGAACCAAATGGAGCCCCTCATGAAGATTCACCCAAGATCATCAGTGAATCCATGATCTCGAAGAGAGATAGTTTAAGCCGAAGCGGTGCTCGGTTTGTAGGCGGAAGGCGTGTGGGGACGAACTCGACCACGGGCACCGGAAGTACACCTTCCACACCCGTGAGCAAGATAACCCGAGACCGAGACAGTGGAACTCCAACGGAGGACCGTGGTGTAACACTTGTTGATACACCCATGGACTACTAGTAATGCATGGATGGGTACGGCTAAGGTACTTACGAACTTGGATGTGATGTGGGATGCGCTAAATTGAGCCATACGAGAAAGAGACGGATCAAATGACCTAATACTTTATCATACGCATGTATACGGCGTTCTTTTCCTATTCTTTTTCTAAAAAAGGCCCAGCGACGGCAGGCTCTCGCTACACATTATGGACAAACTTGAAATGTTATGGATTAAGGCTTGGGGTTGGAAGGCGGTGGCTTTCTCTATACCAATACCAATACGAGTACCAGATGATGGCGTTGCGTAATGTATCTTTCTGTCTCTTTTACAGAATCTTACCTATTTACCTAATGCTATAAATATCAGAAAAGGAAAAGGGCCCGGCTACTATATTGATGTATAAGATCGTGGTTTGGTACTACACTATGCAGTGTAGATACCTAGTTAATACGCACCCCCTTTCCCACCTTTACATACTATACGAAGGCGATTGATATATTTCGGAGAAGACCTCGTGAAAGAGCAGAATCACTGTTACCTCTTTTTCTTTGCCCTTTCTATTGTACCGTTCTGGACGGAGAGGAAGTGTGTTTGTTATATTTTTTTCCCCCTCCCTTACTTCCTTAACCCCCCCTTTTTCTCGGCTTCGGTGGTGGTGACGGCAAGGCACGGCAAGGAAAAAGGCAAAGGAAAACCAAAAAATTCTCTACACTTATTACGTATTTCTGGGGCTTTTTTTTTCTTTCTTTCTTTCTTCTTCCTTTTTAATGTTGCACTGCTCCTTTTAACTATTACTACGTAAATAGGTAGTTTACGTATTACGTTTGCACGTTTTGCTATGTCTTCTTGAGAAATGGGGCGTGAATCGCTAGGTATTAGGAGGTAGGTAGGCAGGTAGGCATGTGTAGGTATATATATGCAGCCCTTCTCGTGTGGTAAGAGTTTTTCCGTGAGGGTAGGTTATATTATGTTGGTACCATACCTACCTACTAGGTACATATCAATATTTTAGATCACGATTTCATTCCATCATGATATCTTGTCTTTATGGATGTTTCGCTATTTGGGTAGATATGTACCTAGGTAGGTATGTAGGTAGGAGGTAAGTCACCTATAGACGACAGCGAACCTTCGCACCTTCACCTTAGAATCGCTTAACCAGCTTCTGCGTCCTGTATATCAGCCGGTTTCGTCTTCTTCTTTATCTTCTTCGTCTTCACCTCGCCGGCAGCCTCCCCCAGTCCTGCGCCGCCATCTCCGCCATCTATAGGCACTGCTTTCTTCTTCTTCTTCTTCTTAACTTTAACTCCTACAGCTACTCCTTCGCCATTCCCATTCTCGTCGCCTTCAACCGCGGCGACTTTCGGCTTCTTGGCTTTCTTCTTCTTCACCACTGTCCCCGCCGCATCAACCCCTTGTGCGACTTGTATCCTCTCGTTCGCACGCTGCATCTCGAGGCGCAATCGCTCGACTTCCTTCATAGCCTGTGCCATCTCAGCCTCCTCGCGCTTCTGGGCTTCGAGGTCGAAGGGGCGGCTGCTAGGATCGTCATCGAGACTGAGCGCACCGATGCTAGTCGAGTCTACGCTTAGTAACGATTGCTTGAGCTTCTTGGCGTTTATGTTGCCCGCGCGCGCCTTGCCTAATGCATCGGAACCGTTTTCAGAATCATAATTCCGAGGCGTGCTTCCACCGCTGCTGCCCAAGTTTTCGTCCGCGGCCACCACAATCTTTTGTCGCGGCGTGCGGCGCGCAGGCTTCGATGGTGCTTGCGGTCGGGAGTGGTCAACGCCAGCACTAAGTTTGTCGAGGTCAAGTTCCATAATGGGAATAGAGTCGACGTCTAGATCAGGTCCGTTTGAATTTTGGAGAATATTATGAATTGGGGTCGACGATCTTTGGAGAGAGCCACTTTCCTGGATATAGAATGGGTCATCACGATTTCTTTCTAATCGTTCTGCTTTCCGCTTCGCTAGGATATCCGCATCTAAATAGGTTTCTTCGGTAGGTTGCTGGTAAGAGCTCGCTACTTCTTCACGACTATCTGCTAGTCTGCTGATAGCTGGCGTGGATGCTATACTAGTAGCTTGTGGTTGCTGATAGTAGTAGCTCTCAAACTCATCCTTTTCGTCGACTGGTATCGTTATGGAATCAGCGGACGCGAGCAGCGAGTTTAGGTTCGGATTGATAGGCTCATCAAGATCCAACCCCTCTGGAAGCGGTACGTTCCTTTGAGCCGCTACGGCGACTGAATTTAATTCCCACCCGGCAAAAAGAGACGGTATTGCTTGTGTAAGAAGTAAGGGAGGATCCTGATGAACGGTTTCTGTCGAAGCCGCTTGACTACTAGCCGCCTCTGCGGTAAGTTTCAGGAGCTCTGTAAATTCCACTGCTCTTTCCTGAACTTCCAAATTCGGATGCAATGCCAAAGCCTCGAAAGAATGAATGATACGAGCCATAAGTAGTGATATCTTCGATTTACGCTCGGGTGTCCAAGGAGCTAGTTCGTCTCCTGCAACGTGTGAGAACACTTTCATGGCTGCTTGCAGACAGGCCGCGAGAGATTCTGGGGACGAAGTTTTGGGCGTTAGCTGTAGGAAAGCTCCAAGGATATCGTCTGGGGTAGACAGCTCCGAACAAAATTCACCGATGATCCAGGCCACTGGTTTTAATGCCCCCGAGACGATGCTCTGACCAATCGGTGCCTCGCTGGTGAGTTGAGCTAATATTGCTTCAGCAGCCCGAACGCATGTAGAACGAAGAGCCTGGACCTTGACGGTGATATTCCGTAGCTCGCCCCCTATTTTCTCAGATATATCCCTATCATTTGATTTTCCTGATGGGGAAAGGGATTCCATGTCGCTGATAGGCCGAGGTAATGGTGCGGTCCGGATAAGTTGAGTCAATATATCGATATACCATTCGAAGTCTGTTAAGAAACTATAGTTATTTTGTGAGCACATATTCAGTATCCTGTTGATCACATCAACCTTGTAGTCGTCCGGAAGAGGTGGGGATTGATTCGTTGATTTTGGGCCGGAATCGACGGTCCTGTCTAGTTCGTCTTCGTCTGAATCACCGATGGTCGAACCCGAAAGGTTTGCAGTTCTGCGGTCTGCCACGGAGGACAGCTTGAGTTGCCTCATGAGACGACTGACAATAGAGACTAGATTGTCACTGCTGACCATGCCCTGTACAAGATCTAGCGCTTTTATACGGATAGAAATGTCAGCGCTATCTATGCACTCCAGGATAACGTCTTCCTGCTGAGCAACTAGCCACGGGTGGGTGACAACGATCTTGTTAAAAGCAAGGAGCGCCACGTATTTTACTAAATCGTTCAACGTTAGTGAACTGAGATGGTACATCTGAGTCAGGGGTAACCTAACAGTTTGGATCGCCGTCTACCATGATCATTCCCCGGAGCTTGTTGACGCAAAGGGAAGCGATCTCTTCTCGCCCATCCGCATCTTCACCGCTCCCAAGAATGCCACCTTGAATAATGCCACTGATGCACTCATATAATAAAGACATGGCAGGAGTCGTCTGGATAATCTCGGTCAAAGGTGGCAGGAGTTTCCGAACGAGCCTTGGCTCGAGAGGTGTCAAAGTAGCAAACTAGGCAGTCCACAGAGTCAACAAGAGCAATATAATAGGGATCCTAGGCCGCTCACCAGCTTAATTAGTTTTATTGCCATCCAGTTGTTACCACTGTCAACTAGCAATTCAAACAACCTCGGTGCTAGGGGAAGGAAGTCGTGGGGCCTGCGCCATCCCAGTTCGCATATGACGTTGATGATGGCAGCCGTTACGCTGGGGTCTTCGGCCCTGTCCATGAGCCTCTCCTTGATTCTAGGCCAGGCGGCACGTAGGGTTTCAGGATAGACTAATGCGAGTCTGTATAGCGTGACAATGGTCTTCTTGCGAACAGTGGGGTGAGTGTGGTTCAGTCGCGGGAGGAGATCGGGTAGAACAGAGAGCGCGAGGGAGGGTGTGATGACATGGGGGAGGGTGACGATCGGAAGGGCGATGGTAGTCGTTGATGCCGCAGTTAAATCCTAAAGGCAAGTTTAGTAACATTCTGAAGGTTTCCCATACACAGAGCAACCAACACACCTTCTTGAGGAGATTCGTTGCGAGCATGAGGACTTCAGTTTCGGGACGGAAGCTCTGGATAGCACCAAGATATCCCACGCGCTTCTGGTGGTACTTGGGAGAAGCCATAACCTCAAGGACGTTGAAGGAGGCCCAGGACATGTCGTGACCAAACATCTCGAGATATATCAATTTTAATAGGGCAGTCGCCTTGAGATCTATAACATGAAGGCCAAAGGTCAACTATAGTCGGAGTACAGGTGAGTCGGAATTTGACTAACCTAGGTCCTGGCTTCGCACTTCTGCACGACATTCTTTCAGGCAATTTTGTAGATACTCCTTCTCGTTTCCTTTGTGATTTCTAAGACCCCGGATGAGGTCGTATAGCGACTTCTCGAACCTGGGGACAGACTGTCAACAAGCTGCGAATCATATCTAACTAGAGTAGCTATGATAACATACATGATTGCCCGAATCGCACCTTTGCCGGTGCTGGCCGCGCGGTGGAAATAGGTGGTTTAGAAGATGTAGACGAGGTAGACGAGGTGCTGCAGATTCCAAGTTGGCCTAGAACAAGTAACCATCTTGACCATGTGGTAGCATTTGGACAAGGAAGAAGCGCTGTAAGGGTCGTGTAGGTTTGTCGTTTATTCTTAGAAGGTCATATGAATTATATCGGCGCCAAGGTTGAGCTACGAGAACCCAAGAATTATGTAAGTATATCAACAAGAGCAAGCATACATAATGGATGCCCCACGATCAGTTTTGGGAGCATTCACGTCAATCAGTCAGCGGACCTATTACAGCTGCATGCACCAGTATACTCAGTTGCTCATGTGCTAACCAGTTACTATCATAAGGAATAAACTACCCTAGGCCAGGGTACTCAAATGCTTTAAAACTTATAGCGGTGAGTAATGGCAGAATATAACATTGAACCTATGAATGTTCTACGGTTAGCGTAACTTAAAGTGCGGTAAGGCTTGAAACCTTGAATTGTCATACATATGTACTAGGTATGTACCTAGTAGTGTAGGTTAGTAGGTTCTATCATTGATGTATGCAGGTATGCAGGTATCCGTACATATGTATAACTACATAGTACTTCAATGATGGACCCATGCACATGCGCAGTTGCCAACATTGATCAATTGAATGCCACGCAATCGGCTATACTATAATCAATCACCAACCTTTACTATATTCAACATTATTGACTACTACCACTACCACTGCCACTACCACTACTACATACCTAACTTACATCCAATAACCATACCTTTACATACTTATACCTAGGTAGAAATCCTGCTACTTACCTTATCCAGTTCATGCACACTCCCGTAACTATTACATAAGTGTTACTGCAAATATATAAATCTGGCAAAGCCTCGATTCAATCTAAACAGGGATTAATTTGACGTCGTCGCCATGTCTTCCTCCCTTCTCCATCCTTCTAGTCAATTACCTCCAGCTGTAGCCTTGCAGCAATCACAGAAGGCCCCTGGTATTCTTGCAAATTCTACAGGTGCTATATCATCTTCTGTCTTTCAATCTCTTCTCTCTGCTCCCGAAACGCCCGAGCTATGGACCATATACGAGAATCTCCTGCTGTCCTGCCTTCGGACACGAGACGACGAGTCCGCCCATTCATGTCTAGCGAGGCTTGTGAATAGATTTGGTAACGACAATGAACGCATCATAGCCTTAATGGGCCTTCTTAAGGAGGCCAGTGCCAATGATGCCGCCACTCTTGATGCCATCTTGAAAGAGTATGAGCAGATCTTGCAGGACAATCCCACCAACATTGTGAGCCCCTCTATTATCATCTTCTATAGCAATTATATTAACCTAGCCTCCCTAGCCTGTATTGAAACGTCGGGTAGCTCTTTTACGCTCTATTGGCCGCATTTCCGAGTCCGTCAGTGCTCTGGTATCGCTTCTCGATATCTCGCCTACGGATGCAGAATCCTGGGCCGAGCTTGCTGACCTATATTATTCCCAAGGCCTGTACCCCCAAACCATATTTGCGCTCGAGGAGGTTCTCGTCCTTCAGCCGAATGCCTGGAATGTTGGTCTTCTTATCTTCCTGAAAGTGTCTCCCTTTTACTCATCTTGTAACGTCACAGGTGCATGCTCGACTAGGCGAGGTCTTATTTGTTTCGGCCACGTCGTCAGATAATGCAGGTCAACTAGCCGAAGCCTTAAAACGATTTAGTCGAAGTATTGAGCTTTGTGATGGATATCTACGAGGGTATTACGGTCTTAAACTAGTGAGTATCACCAAGCCTTAGCTGTCAAGTGAGAAGAAGGCTAACTCGAGTAACAAGACTACAAGGCAACTTCTAGGCAATGCTCGGAAAGTGACACCAAGCCAGGCAAATTCTGATGGTTTCTCTGTGCCCGACTCAGCTACGGTTAGCAAACTTGATGAAGTGGCTACCGAGAAGCTCACAGAAATCGTGCGACGCAGTTCAGCAGGAGAAAGAGGCTGGCAAGGTTACGATAAGGCCGAAATCCAAGCCGCGCGAGAACTCCTCGAGAAAAGCACGGATACGGTTATTAGATGAGTATCTTGGAAGAAGTTGTGATGTCTGAAGAGCCGCGCAGCAAATTCTCGGGTAGCTCCGACATGTTGCACGCTCCAGCTCAGTTATTCGCATGACCGATTTGCTTACGAACAAAATGTAACCTTGGAAATCTTTGCATTGTACGACTATCAAAGACAGAGGACCTGCATTTGAACATTTGAGCATGTGCAGGGGCGTAAAAGCTCCAATTGGTGGCCTAGGTGGATTTCATGGAGTTCATATCTAGAAGCGGTGGATCCTTAGGCAGACAGACGTGTCTGGTATATGCAAGTAGGTATTCTACTATTAGTATCTAGTTTGGCCAACCCCCTTACTGGATGGCTTGTTCCTACAGTATGAGTAGCACGTGGCTCCAGTCGCGCAACCCTATATGTACCTACCTAGGTAGTTATCATGAATCATACAGGCGGCATTGCCATCGAAATGAGTACGAATGCAGCATATGGCTCACCTTTTAATGCTTTAGGTACATGGCACATACTACTCGGCACGTATTCAAGATTTCGACGCATCGCGACGCCATACATACATATGTAGTTGGTAGGTAACTAGGTAATAGGTACCGTATTATGAGATTTGGGCAGCAAAGCACAGTTGACTTACTTCGTCGGGCAGCGTCTAGGTGGTAGGCAGAGCCAAAATCTCGTCGGGGGCTCCACTGCTAGAGACAACTGGGACGGGTCTAGCCGCAGACAAGTCTCTACATCCTTCCTCTTTTTTCCATATCGGTCGTGTAGGGGTCGAGTAGGGGTGGCATTCCTAATGCTTTTCTCATTTGGGATTGGCTTCTTCTCGGCATCTCGATGAGGGTGTCGTGAGCCCGATAGCATACACACGCCCATCATAACGAAAGTCGTCGCTACAAGCAACAAGGCGTAGACCCCATGTGCTACCCAATTATGTATCTATCTACAGGCTATCTATGAGACCACGTATTTTGGCTTCTACAGTTTGTACTAAATCTAATGAAGAACGACGGGGTAAGAGAGAGACGTTATTAGTAGATAGGATAGCCGCTGTCCCTTGATTCTTAACTTGAGACTTTGAATTTGTTTCAAGTCGAGACAATGAGAGGAATGAATAAATCTCATCATGTCATGTCCATCTAACAGCAATACCCGTTGATCTACGTGGAACAGAACCTGGAACCTGGAACCATTCAGAACTATTCACAACTCTTGATGACAGATCTTTCGCAATATGATCCCGAGAAAAGGGAAAAAAGATTAGCAAGCTGTGGCTCATGTCGGACTTGCGCTACCTACTACTATCAATATGAACGAAAATGACAAAAAAAAACACTGGGTTACCAAGGCCAAAATTACGAGGGGTCATACCGGGAATCGCCCCATTACCCGGCGCAAAAATATTACCACAGTACTCCGTCACTCCGATTTAAGACGGCCCCATACCGCAGATCATGAGTGGGCGATTTAAAAAAGCTATCGGGAATTAGGGGTAAAAGAGAGACAAAGAGGATTAGTGAGAATAGGGACCCCGGATGAATGAGAAGAGAGAGAAGAGCGAAAAGCGAAGAGTGAAGGTTAAAGAGCTTGCAAGATGAAGGGCACCAGTCAAGATAATGCTGTCGTGTTCGGTGTAAATCCAGGATGGAAACCATTGGTAGCCTGTGAGTTCTTGCATCTGCCCTAGCCATGCGCAGGCGCAGCGCTGCGCAGCGGTGTGGACCAAATTCTGCGTGTATTTCTATCTCTCCTACCTACCTCTCTCTCTACTCTCTTCAGCCAGCTTTCTGCCGGCCTTTTCTCGCTCTCCTATTAGCCCCCTCGTTTCTGAGTTGTTTGTACACAGTACGCGGCCTTAAAACAGAATAAGCATCGGAACATACTTGAATGCTACCAAGACCCAAACTTCCCGGAGACGATTAACAAGTTTAAGATACCATCGCCGATTCTTCTATTTACTGCCTACGTTTCTTTTTGTTTACTTATTTACCTACCAAGTATCTACTTTTTACTATCACTCAATACCATACAAGCTACTTGTACCAAACTCATCCAGGGGACAAGAATAAAAGAGAGCCTACCTAGTGCTTTACTTTGTTTGCTACCAGGTAGTAATTGATATATGTACATCACAACTCGTCTTCATATCATCGAAGCCTTGGCCCATGTACGTTGGCCCATGTACGTTGTCCTCTGATATTTTCTACAAGTTGCATCTATCCCGAGTCACCTGTTCCCCCCAAACAACAATCACTTCCAAACGTCAGCTAGTGTTGTATTGCGCTATTACTTTTGCGAGGATGGATCTACCATACAGCTGGGGTGAAGGTTCTAGAGCGTTGATGTCTACTATGTATATGTGCTCCGTAGTACGGGTACAAAGTTGCGTGTAGGCTAAGTAGTATGCTATCTATTACCTACTTTGGCCCCCTCAGTCAGTCAGTCAGTCAGTCAGTTGGCTTGCCAGCCTGTCTACTGCACCTAGTACCTACCTAGGTATATATCTAGTATCTGGGCTGTGTCACTCGTCCACCTTTAGTCACTGCACGCTGGCTGGCCCCTCGCTGACGATGGAATCGTGGGCTTATTAGTTAAGTGCCACTGTTATAAGTCCTGACAGCCTCCCTGTTCCCTAAAATTTTCTGTTTCTTCCTTATCACACAACCATTGGGGGAAAAAAAAGTGGTCGATCATACATATTGATATCCTCCCTCGAAATAAGAAGGGCTCACCGCGGTTTCTCGTTTTAGCCCTCCGAGGCCAGAAACGGTAGATACCTATTCACCTATTTACCTATTTACATACCCTATTCATTCATATCTTAAAGAGGAAGAGATAAACAACCTTGAAGTAAACAAATACTTACTACCTTCGCTAGCGAGATCAGATCAGATCAGATCAGACCAGACCGACCAGACCAGACCAGACCGTCCTATCTCGGTCAAGTTGGGAATAACATTGAAGAATCAATACATACCTAGGTACCTAGTACCTACATAGTATTGAACATTTTCAACATCGAAGGTACATACACAGTACCTACCAAGTATCTACCTAGGTACAATATCTACCTGCCTAGGCAGCCAGGTCTCTCAACTCGGAAGGATCAATCCATTCATACCAGGATTTGCTAGGTACTGGTTTAGTACCATACATATACAAATCAGTACCTTGAACACCGGCCACCGCTACCCGGCATACTGTGACTTAAACAGGGTAAGTCTTGTCTCGTCCTTACCCTTTCAATGCTCTCTCACACACACCATACACACCTTGCCTCATTAGACCTAGGTAGTACCTACCTAATATTGCCTGAAACTGCTTTATTGCATACCTCCCTTCTACCTGGGGTACCTAGGTAGGTTGCTGGCAGCTGCCTTGGATCCAGACATGTACATACATACTACCTAGTATCATGGATGTATCTCTCTGAAGCCGAGTCCCAATATTTTATTAATTCACCCCGCTTCCCAATTCGTGCCGCTCCTTGCAAATTCCCACACACAACTTTTTGTCAGTGGACAGAACCCAATTCGATGTCCGCTTTGCGCCCAACTGATCCAGTCTCATTGGAAGGACCAGGATGAACCTAGATAATTTCTAGCTGAACGCCACTCAATTGTTTCACGGGAATCTCCTCTACAAAAGCCCACACAAATTCCTCATTCCATCTTTTTGCATTGTTCTGTACCATCGGACAGAAACATACACACTCAACACCCACCATCCACCATCCATCCGGCTATTTCGCTACATTCTTGCGATCACTATTTGCTTCATACAGACCTAGATCAGCTTAAATTTACTAACAACGTTGTCAGAGACAAGTTGTTTTGTTTGCGCCATTGCTCCTGTTATCCGAACTCCGGACTCTACGCATTATCCTGAACGACAATTCCTTCAAGGAATTCATCTGCAAATTAATCCACCCACGTACGGTAGAGTTGGACACGTAGCACACGTACCGACTCATTGCTAATATCCCTTGCTCCGACTTTCTTAGGTAGATCGTCGTGGGCAGAGGGTACCTGAGAAGCAAATCATCACCAATGTCGTAAGACACGACTGTCCCCTTGACTTCAATCTTTCGCCAATTGACCTTCCCATTCAAGTCACAGGCAGTCTACCCGTATCCGTATACGCCACAGCGGCCCCATCTCGGACGAGCCTAGCTATTCGGAGACAGAGGGACCCAGCGGAGGGTCATACGAACACCAAGAAGATTGGTCCGAGAACTCTTACGAGAGCGACGACGACGACGAATACGAGGAGGACGAAATTGACCCAGAAGATTCTGCTTCGACCAGCCCTGCAAGGCGTCACCACGAAACTCGACCTGCGCGCCCTCCATCCCGGCAGCACAGAACTATCGCACAAAGAGCACCCTCTCATTACGACCCTCGGCCGGCGCCGAACACTAACAGCCTGGATTCAGAGTACGACTACTACGGCCGCGGTGCCGCTTACCCACCGCCCGGCGGTGGGAGTCAGTATTATGGTGGTGGCCGCGGCGGTTACCCCCAGAGCCATGTCGGTGGCTACGCCCCTCCGTATGGCGGTGGCAATGGCCAGGTAGTGCCGTACGGGCCTCAGCCCCACTACCAAAACCCATTCTCCCCCACTCCGATGAATGGGAATGGCGGCGGTAATTATTTCAATAACGAACACAGGTGGCCGCCAGGTAATGAGATGATGCCGTTTGGTGGAGGCGGTCAGAACTATTATGGGGGTGCACCGTATCCTCCTGTACCGCACGCCATGCAACAATACCAGTGGTCGCCTCCTCCGCCCCCGCCAACTGACATCGCCCCCCCTCGAACGCCCGCTCCCCCAGAGCCTCCAAAAGAAGACCCGGAGAAGGAGGCCATGAAAAAGAAACTGGCTGAGATTGAAGCCGAACAAAAAAGGAAGGAAGAGGAAGCCAAACAGAAGGAGCTCGAGGCTCAGATTCGAAAGGAGGCGGAGGCAGCATTCCAGAGAAAGATGGAGGAAATTAAGAGAGAAGAGGAGCTGCGGGCCGAGGAAAGGAAAGCGGCCTTAGAGAGAGCTAAAAAGGAAATCGAAGAAGCGAGGAAGGAAGCCGAGAGAACAGCGCGAGAAACTATCGAAGCTGAGAGAAAAGCCGAAGCAGAGCGTGCCCGCAGAGAAGCAGAGGCAATTGCCCGGGCTGAGCGATCTGCACGAGATAAGTTAGAAGCTGAAAGAAAAGCCGAAGAAGAGAGAAAGAAAAGAGAGGCGGAAGCTGCTGCTCTCGCCGAGGCTGCCGCTAAAGCTAAGTTAGAAGCTGCAATTAGGGCCGAACAGGCGGCTCAGGCGGCTGCTGCCAAGCGGGCCGCAGAAGAAGCAGAGCAAAGGAAGAGGTTTGAGGAGGATGCGAAGGCCAGAGCCGAGTTAGAAGCCCGCAAAAAGGTCGAAGCTGAAGAAGCGGCCAGGGCTGCGGCTGCGGCCAAGGCTGCTGAAGAGGCGGCAAGACAGAAGAGGTTTGAGGAGGAAGCTAAAGCCAAAGCCGAAATGGAAGCTCGCAAGAAGGTCGAAGCCGAAGAGGCAGCTAAGGCAGCGGCAGCGGCAGCGGCTGCTGCTGAAGCAGCAAGACAGAAGAGGTTAGAAGAAGAGGCCAAGATCAAAGCCGAGCTTGAAGCCCGTAAGAAGCTCGAGGAGGAAAAGGCAGCGGCAGAGGCAGCTAAGGCCGCCGAAGACGCTAAAAAGAAAGAGGAGGAGGCTTTCAAGAAGAAGGCTCTCGAGGAGGCAAAGGCAAAGGCCGAGGAGGCGAATAAGAAAGACATGGGCAAAGACAAGGCGCCCATTCGCTTCAAGGACGCCGTTGGGAGAAAGTTCAGCTTCCCTTTCCATCTATGTCAAACCTGGCAGGTACGTGAGATTACAGGCCTTTGCTCCAGATTTGCATACTAACTACGTTCAACTTAGGGCATGGAAGAGCTCATCAAGCAAGCGTTCTTGCATGTCGACGTCATCGGGCCGCATGTGCAAGCCGGCCACTATGATCTTATCGGACCAAACGGTGAAATTATTCTTCCTCAAGTGTGGGAGAAGGTCATCGAGCCCGACTGGGCGGTCACGATGCATATGTGGCCGATGGAGCAACGGCCACCTTTAAATCCAATGATGGGACGCGGCCAAGCAGGGCCAGCTCAGATGGGTGGCCGGCCGCCTGTGAATATCAGGATTCCACTCCAACGTCCTGGTCAACCCCCTGTTCCTCCACAACACACTGGTTTTGTGGGTATGAACATGGGCGGCATGGGCGGTATGGGTGGCATGGGTGGCATGGGCGGCGGTGGGCGACCTCCGGATGGCCATGAACGCGGAGCTGGGGGACCGCCTATCCCGCACGGCGTGCAAGTCATGCAGGCTAACAAACCTAAGAAGCCAAAGCAGAAGGTCCAAACCGGTGTCCTCGGCTGGATAGGAGGAAGCGGGAAGACTTCTAATAAAAAGGGAGGGTCAGTACTCGAATCCATCCTATTCTTCGTTACGTGAGCTTACAAGTAAACCCCTAGTGGTAGAACGAGACGATAATCCATTATTCTTCGTAAACTACGTCCAAGGCACTTTGGGCGGGTTACCATAGTCGATGCTATCTAGCACCTATTCAGTGCCTTTCCTACCGGAGCACCAGTCCTGTTTTCAGTACCATCTTCAATGTTCAGTTCCGAGGCGTTTGCGATGGTCTTCCATACCTGATTCTGCATTATACCCTACCTCGAGACGACGCCATTTTTTCTGAAGCGGCATTATTTTCGCAGATTTTCCTCTTTCAAGCACCTTACTGCAAGTTGGATAATGGGTAACTATTACCACGAGACAACACTTTTCCACTACGATCTTATTCTGATACACTTACGGTAGACTGACCTGTATAATTTGCACCTGCTACCGCATATTTTTGGCATCTTCTCTCATTTTCTTCTGATCTATATTTACTTTCAAGAGTTGATCTATGGTCCCCAAAGCATCCACGACGAATATGTACGAAAAGGGAGAGACAAACGAGTACATTGAAGATCTCTTCTTCCTTTTCCTTTTTGTTTTTTAATTTAATTCCAAGACGACAGACATGAGACCAAGCATTCAGGTGTGATGTGAAATTTAGTTTGACTTTTTTCATATCGCGGCGCCGGAAGAGGAAGGCTTGTTTAGGGGAGAAGGGGGGAGCATGAGGAGCAATACAATGGGTTTGATCTGTCAGATATTTGAATTAAATAGGAGTTAGATGTTGGATTTAAATTTGATGATTTTACATATATATATATATATATTTCTTGCTCTTCTCTTCCCCATTTTTGGTTGTTAAATTGATGGTGAGATTTATCTTGGTCTTCTTGTGTGTACATACATGATGATCTGAGCATTATATAGATCTTGGTTATATGGGCGGGTAGGTAGTATAAAGAGAGGCCTAAGCGCAGGACCTAAGTCCGCGCCTGTTAGCGAAATTGGTTCTCGGCATGGCGTCGTCATCGTCGTCGCCGTCATCGTCATTTTCTACGGTCTAGGCAGGTATTAAAGCACTACCTACCTAGGCAGCTACGTATCGTACATATCCCGACCTTTTTCTTCCGTCTCTGATTCCGATCGTATCTCGTATCAAGCTATGAGGTTACATTCCTACCTACCTACCTACTACATACCTAGGCAGGCAGGCAGGTAGGCCGAACGGGCCCTCCCTCGTCACGGCAACGCCTGCGCCTCCTCCGGCCCCGTCCCCAGCTTCCGCCGGGCCTGCGCGACAAAGGCCTCGACCATGACGGACGCGACCTTGTCGGCCACGGCGGCGCTGACGGCCGCGTACAGCGGGTTCGCAAACGAGTATTTGATGGTTAGCCGGACGTCGCTCCACTCCTTTTGCTTCTGTGGAGGTGTGGGTGTCACAGTCCATCGGGTTATGAGGCTTTGGAATACCCCGTTGTTTGGGCTGCTGTTGTGTGGTGAGGAGGAGATCTCGGATACGCCGGTCCCGCTCACGGCTTCGACGATCCCGAGGTCCGGGCGGCAGGTTACGCGGCTGGTGTACGTCTCCTCGAAGCCGCCCCAGCCGGCCGTCAGGTCTGCGAGGGTGGGCCAGCGGCGGGGTGCGTTGGCTGTGGTTGGAGTGGGGGTGTTGGTGGGAGGGGACAGAGAATCGGACCACTGCGTCACGCGCGACACTTGGCAGTATGGCAGGAAGCTCGAGTATGAGTCGATGTCGGCGATTAGCTCGTACAGACGCTCGTGGTTGTAGGGGAGTCGTCGCGCGGCGGACAGGAGCTGTGGTTCGGAGGAGGGGAGGCTTATGAAGCTGCGGCGGGGACAGGGTTTGGGCGAAGAGAGGAAGAGGCGGCGCGCGGTTCGTGGGAGGGTGCGTGGTGTTGCCATTGGATTGTGGGTTGTGTGGTTGTATTGCTGGTCGAGGTGGGTTGCGATAGTTATAAGAGAGGGTAACTACCTAGTGGAGGTATTCGGAAAGAATGTGAAGGGTTTTACAACAATGCCTATAAAAAGTCCATTCTACAAATAGTAGTCTATAACTTTTTATATGCCCAAACAATATAAGAGAAGGTGTATTCAAACAACAATAGGTAAACGACGATAAGGTTCTCTGAAGTCGGCGCCGAAATAATATGCGACAAGTGCTAGTGAAGCTTAAAAGCAAAGATCAGCCATAAGCTCCGATTATCGATAATGGATTTCCCATTGCCCCACTTGGGTAACTTTTTTTTTCCTACTAAATACTCTTTTTTTTTTCCTTGCGCTCCTCTCCTTCTCTTTTCTTATTTCTTCCCAACTTCTCAAAGCTCTAGGATTTTTCACTCCGTTCCTAGAATGCTTGGATACAACTATTGTCGGTGACGAAAGCTTGGCCTGGTGAAGGCATTAACTGACAAGCATCGTCTTGTCCTATCTCATAATGGCTGACGCTGCACCTGTTGTTGCGGTGCCATCGCCGGACGAAGAGTTGTTGACGAAAGCTGCGGCGTTGACAGTGCAAGAGGAAGTCTCAACAACTGCGCTGCCTCCCCACCGAAGCCATGATCCGCAGAACAACTTGAAGAGAACCGATCCCTTTCAGTTTGGATCTCGGTACCTTCAAGAAAATGACGATGTCTTCGAGTTCAACGCTTGGGATCATGTGGAGACTGACGACACGTACAAGGAGTACGCAGAGCAGCAGTTTGCCATGCAGCGAGAGTCGCCAGTCTCCGACTTTGATAAACGTGAGTATCTCCCTGTTCTCTTTCTGTTACTTTATTCGGTTTTGTGATGATACCCAACAATGCATAGTTCATCTGAGTTCTATGATGACCAATTACATCAATTTCTTTCGCTCCCATCTGACATACCTTCATTTTATCAACTTCAATATTGTTACTCGCTATCTTGAACATGGTTGCTAACAAACACAAAGATAGGTTTAACTCGGACCCAGCGAAGTGGTGGAATCTTTTCTATAAGAATAACACCGCCAATTTCTTCAAAAATCGCAAGTGGTTACAACAAGAATTCCCCATACTTGACAAGGTTACCGCTGAAGATGCTGGCCCAGTCACCATCCTGGAAGTCGGCGCTGGTGCCGGTAACACTGCGTTCCCCATCCTAGCCAGCAACAAGAACCCCAAGCTGAAAGTGCATGCTTGTGACTTCTCCAAGAAGGCTGTTGAAGTGATGCGTAGCCATGAAGCCTATAACCAGGACTTCATGCAAGCCGATGTGTGGGATGCCGCTAGCGACGAGCTCCCTCCGGGACTGGAAGAGAGCAGCGTAGATGTCGTTCTCATGGTCTTCATATTCTCGGCCCTGTCTCCGAGGCAGTGGGAGCAGGCTGTCCGAAATATATATCGAGTACTCAAGCCAGGTGGTGAGGTTTGCTTCCGCGACTATGGCAGAGGTGATCTAGCACAGGTTCGGTTCAAGAAAGGTCGGTATCTGGAAGAGAACTTCTACATTAGGGGTGACGGCACACGAGTGTACTTCTTCGAGAAGGATGAACTCGCTGAGATATGGACCGGTGTAACTGCGGTTCCCCAAGATGGGACAGAAGCTGATGAAACTAAAGAGTCAATAGAGTCAAAGTTGGCGAAAGAGTCGCTCTTTGAGGTTGAGGAGCTGGGAGTGGATAGAAGAATGCTCGTCAATAGGGCAAAACGGCTTAAAATGTATCGTTGCTGGTTACAGGGCCGCTTTAGAAAGAAATAGATGATCTTTGCCATGCTTGAATCTCTGCTAGAATGTGATGCTGTGACGTATTCTAATCTACCTGGTAGGCTTGCTATGTATGATATGATAAAAGTAATACAATAAGTAGCCAGTTAGTAGGTATGCCGTACTTGACATGTCCCAACGAAGACTCCCTACGCCCCTACGCACCCAAGGTCTCTACCAACCTCTGCCGCTCATCAGCCCCAAACCCTATGCTATCCAGGTACCCCACAATACCACCATACCTATCGTCAAGGTGCTTCTCCAGCTTCGCCGCAAAACCCGGCACGGTGTCGGCCCAGTGGTCGGGCAGCCCGATCTCGCGATACTCGCGCACGCGCAGCGGCCGCTCGGCGTCCAGCCCGGCCTGCGAGAGCTGGTAGTCGTACGCGATGGCGCTCGTGGGCACGCCGAGGGCCAGGAGGATCAGGGCGATGATTATGCCGGTCCGGTCTTTGCCGTGCGTGCAGTGCACGAGGGTCGCGGGGGGGTAGGAGGGGGGGAGGGTGGTGCGGAGGGCCTAGATGGATGGGGAGGGGAGGTTAGAATGGGGGTGGGGTATGGTGCGGTGGGGGTATAGGTATGGCGTGTTTGAGAGGGGTGTTAAGGGGAGAGGGGAGGTAGAGGAGAAAGGGGATAAGGGGGACGGGGAAGGGGGGACGGGGAAGGGGGAGAGAAGCAAAAAGGGAAACGTACCTCGGCGACTTCGGCGCCGGATTCATCTATAGCGACCAAGGCCATGCCGAGTAATCCCATCGGCTGCATGACGGCGCGGCCCATCAGGCTGGTGGCTTGGATGCGGTAGCCGAGGAAGAATAGGACGAGGAGTTTGCTGTATGTAGTAAAAGCACCTTGTCAGCTCGCGTAGGTATCTAGATAGGTATCTAGGCGTGTACCGGGATGGGACGAGATGAGAAAAACTCACATGTAGTTCCACCAGGACAGCTGGCGCAGCAGGCGCCGCTCGAAGCGCCGCCCCGTCACGATCACCTCGCGGTACCGCAAGTCGGGGATCTGGACGGGCGAGTCGGCGGCATTGGCGGTGAGGCCTCGCTTCTGCGCTTGGTGCAGGTGCTCTGTTCTGTTGGCGGGGATGGGCTTGTTAGTGCTGCGAATATGACAACGAGGCGTTGTCGTATGAGAGTGAGTGCCTACTTGGTCCGCAGATCCAGCACTGTCTTGATGCCCAGCTCATCTCTCAGCTTCTGCCGGTCTGCCGCGGAGGCATCGTCTGTTTTGGGTGATGGGGGGGTGAGGTTAGCGCGTGGGCTTTGCGAGATGGTATAGTTTTCCAATCTAAGGCGAATGGTGTCTCACCTGGACGCGCAGAACGATATAACACGCCTTCCTGAAGTAACCTATTCCCAAATTTTTTTTAGAAGGGTTGTTTGAAATATGGCTGTCTGGGTGGCTTACTTTTGGCCAAGATAGTCGTTCACCGTCTTTCCGACGTCTCGGAAGTTGAGGATGTTGTCGAATGTGACTGACATGTTTTACCTAGCGATAGTTGGGTGTTGTGTGTTACCGGTATGTATGTAGGTTAGATATTTTAGGTATGATATTCAAAAAGTTGTGATTGAAAAATAAGAATCATGATCATGATCAGCAAAGCAAAGGACTTGGACTTGCTGTGCCTCTTAGTCCCGCGTTACGGACGGGTCTCTTCCAAGGTTTTAGTTTCTGTTTACTTCCCTATTTGAGTATTCAACCCACCTCACCATTCTGACGTATCACTATTAAACCCGTTTCCAAAAAGACTTCTCAACGATCAAAATTTAGCAGTCATGGTCATAGATGAAAATGCATTGTCAAGCATTTCGCATTCAACTGTCTTCTACAAAGTCAACGTTGTCGTGATGGCGAAACGTCGTTGCGTACCTAGTAGGGATCTCTTAACTTAGACGTCTACTTGAAGGCTGTCGCATCATGAATAAGGACAATAGCCATATCGTAGGTGTATACTGAAGGACATCGTATCATCGGTAGGTATTACCTAGTAAAATCGCCAATATCATTCTAAGATGCTATACATCGACGCTCTATCTACATGCCCCTTAGTTTTCGAGGGAAGACAACCCTATCTATCAATATTAGTGCCCCCATTCCCATTCTCACACATGCCTACACACTCTATCTCTCTCATGCAGAAATTTATCCCCGCCGCCCCGGCCGCGGTTCCTCCCGTGTTCAGATGACGGGCTGGCTGAGACGAGACACCGAGTCTCTACTTCCCTCAAGAAGAAACATGGAAAGATGACGAGGGAAGGAAGCATCAAACTAGCTATGGCAACTAGCGGTTAGCACACATAACAGCCCTCCCCCAAGCGCCATACCAGGTATCGGCCGTGGAAGTCTGCAAGCCATGCGTATACTTACTCATGTAGTACAAGCCCCCAAAGCGCTGTCTCAAGGCACTTGACTTCCGTGTACCTCCTGAGGTAGGTCTCAATCCCGGCCCGTCGACCTACGGGGTTTCCCGTGGGTGGCAGTCGCGCTTGCGTATCTGGGTGGGTAAGTAGATAGGTATATGCAGTACCCTACATACCTAGGTTATAATAGGTAGCTAGACACGCATGGATTTGCCTACCTAGGTACCTAGGTTAGTATCTAAATACCTACTGGCCTACCCACCGAGTAAGTATCCACAGATCGAGGAACTCCCTTACCTCAATACCTACCTACATATCTGCCCACGTATCAACCTACCCACACACAGCAGTGATAATACCCTCCAAACACAAATCTGATGTCAGCGGCCGACCCCCCTATCTCGATGCTCGACGATGGGATTCACCGTAACTACCCACCCCATATATCCATGTATCCCACTCATTGGTGCCCGCCGCAGAAGCAGGCTTGAGGCTAGACAGAGCTAAATGCTGGGTTATATTGTTTCACACCCAATATCAATGCCTTTTTCTTTTCTTGTTTTCTTTTGGATGTGGGGAAAGGGGGGGAGGGGAGGTGAGGGATGAAGCAAGCACAGAAAGGAGGGGAAGATATGTAGGCAATTGTTGTTTATATTAGCTGCGCATTACACGACATATATGTGTGTATGCAAGTTTGTGTATCTATGCATGTATGTTTCAGTAGCTAGCTAGCTACATAGGTAGTCGGCCCCAGTTCCACGCATGGGAAGGCCGGGCCTGAAGAGGGGTCGGGAATCGGGGATCGGGGTGTGGAATCGCCACATAAGATATTACATACCTACCTACGTATGTACGTTATACCGGCACCCGGATGGGCTTTTGGTGGCTGTAATTAATGTCACTACGCATTGGGGGTCCGTCTGTGGCGGTAATGTAGATAGGTAGAGGTGAGAGGAGTATGCCGGACCTATGTCAACTTAATGGTGATGAGGATGGTGGAGATGGTGGGGATGGGGTTTTCGTACGTAGGAGCTCATCCGTGGCTCGTAGCCGTTGCAAGGCAATATACAGGATATCGTGAGCACATACGGTTAATAGGAGGAAAATGCGGATGAGCTGATAAATATGCTCTATGTAGGTAGGCAGGTAGGCAGGTAGGCAAGGTAAGCAAGTAAGTTGTGTAGCTGGGAGGAGCAGAATGTGGTGGTATAATCATATATGTAGGTAATCAAATGTTGCGTAACTATTTCAATATACAAGCGTGTATCACCCTCCTTAGCAACGCGAAAACATATGCACACAGATAGAATCGGTCGGTAACTTAACGCACTTTATTTGGTAGACCTCCATTCTTATGTTCCAAGCCTGGGTCATGATAGTACTATCTTCCAGCACTGCTACATAGCTACCTAGATACCTATCTACTTGGTGAGTAAGCCTGTAATACCCCTTTACTGCAGCACCTTGTCCTTAGCCTTCTGGATCATGTGGTAGTACTCCTGCATCTCCAGCGCCGCTTTAGGCTCCTTGTCACTCTTGTAACCACCCTTTCCATGGCCGTCGAAGTGGAGTTTCCAGGCTATCGAGGAGTTAGCTATTATGTCACTAGAGAAAAGAGGGTGTGCAGGTGGGATACGTACTACTAGCGTCGAAGCAGAGATATGACCAGCTGTCGTTCAGATAGGCCTTCTCGGCGCCGACGTGAATCGTCTTGACCTGGCCCATTTGGCCAGGTGCTGGGCGCAGACCCTTTAGATCGGCCGCGAGCTTGACGAGCCCGCTGATGAAGGCGCGTGCTACTTCCGTGCCTAGACACTCGTGCTGTCCGTAGCTGTGGGCCGTGATGTAGTCCTGCTTGCGCTTCGGGTCGAACTTGTCCGCGTTGGGGACATCAGACCCGTTGCGTCCGGCCTCGCCCTTTTGAATGGTAAATGGGATTAGCGGCCTTTGTGTGTAAAATGATGAGGAATGGGAGAAAGCTTACGAGCATCATGACCACAAGGTTACCGGGCTGAATCTTCTTGCCCTCAAATTCGGCCGGCTTCGTCGCAACACGCACGTTGCGCTGCGTGGTTGTGAGGCGCTGGGCCTCAATGACGTAGGCGTGGATTCCATCATCGTCACCCTTCTGCGCCATGGACTGGATCTCTGCCCAGATGGACGCGTTCTCGGGACGGAGGAAGAACTCCAGAATTTCGTAGAACTAAAAGAATAGAAATAAAGAAATTAGCACCACGTACACATAATTACAAAACCCTTTCAAAAAAAGGAGTGTACACTTCTAGACACGTATTAGAGAGTTAGGTATGTAGATACTGACCGATGTTACAGGCACACCAATGGCACCAAAGGCCGTGAGCCACAGCATATCAACGACTGTCTCGGGCTTACCGCCCTGCGCCAGAAGCTGCTCGACGAGTTTATAGCCGCAAGAACGTAGAGAACCATCCTTGAGGCTACCCTTCCGGGTGACAAGGTTAGATAAGGTGGAAGCGACGCCGAGGCCGAATCCACGACTAATGGAGACCTCATCAACGAGCTTCCGAGTAGAGTCAATCATGACTTTGGCACCCTCCTGCGCGCGGCGGCGACGAGTCCATGCCTGGGCTGGGTCGTTGTTGTTGACTCCCCAAATACGGATATCCAGGAGAGATCGGTAAAGATCGGTATGGCTGAGGGTACCATTGGGGTTTTCGTCAGTCTTCATATCGAAGTAGAAGAGATCAGCGAGAAGCTGTGCGTTGAGTGGGATAGCAACGTCGCGAATAAGGTCGATCTGGTTGAGACCCTCCTTGAACATAAACGACTCTTTCTGGATCAGCTTCGAGCCCACGCGTTCGACGAACTCGTGTACTGCCTTGTGCATGTTGGGCACCTTGTTCATTGCCTTGAGCATGTTGGCACGGTCGGCCTCGTTCCGGGGTGCGTCGCCCGCCAGCATGTACCAGCCAAGGTCCTTCTTTCCGGGGAACAAGGCATTCATGGCCGGAAGCCAGGGCACGACAAACTCCGTGTGGTGACTAAGGACTTCCTTGATGGATGCACTTGAAAATAGAATAACGGACTGCCTAGGCGGTTGTGGATCGTCCAAGGTGTACTGGTCAATAGTACCCAGTTCTTTGGCAATTGCCGTATTGGCCTTCTTCGTGTAAAAGGGCTGCATGACAGCTACTGAGTTATAAGGGAACCAACCAGGAAGACCTCGCTGAATGAGTTTATCTGCAATAACATCAGTCATTGTACTTTACTGAGTACCTATAGAAACTAGGTAAGAAGCCACTTACACAACATCGACCCTCCTAGGTTCTTATAGTCCTGTTGCACTTCGTTGTAGCCCCAGCTGGTCAAGTTCGAGACGGTATAGTCGAGAGTGTTGAACCTATCGGAGCGGACGAGAGTGACGGCGTCAGATAGCACAGCACGGCCCACCGAGTACGTCGGCTGGATTCCACAGCCCGTGTTGCGGACAGGTTTGGCATCTTCGATCATGAGACCCGGGTAGAGTTCGACCATGTCAGGATCTGTGTATAGCTTCTCGAGGATGTTGGCGATCTCCGGATCCGAGTTGATTTCGCTAAATTTGTCGTATCTCTTGAGTCCGAAGAACTCGCGGAACTCGTTCAGCGAAGCGACCTGCCATTTGCGACCCTGCAATATTCCTAGGGTCTCGACAACTTTGAGGGCCTTTGGTATTGTACGTGCGCCAAAGACACCAGCGGGATCCTCCATAGCCTCCTTGAGGATCCGTACGAGGTCCTCATCCTTGAACGTTCCGTCCCCTTGGCGCTCTATGCCGTCAAATGTGCGAAGACTAGGGTCCTGAGGGATCTTCTTTTCAAATTCCACTAAGGCTTGACCCAGCTCATTCAAGCTCACATTCTCCAAGTCTTCCACCGCGTGCTTTGGAAAGAGCTTATGGAAGAATTCGTTCATCCAACGTTCGTCCTTGCGGCTAATACACGAGTGGAATCGGTATAGTAGATTAAACTCTACACTTACTTGATTCCCAACTCCCCGCGGCGCACCCTCACCATCGAATTGCTTGTCGATTTGGACACGAGGGTCCAGTGTCCAGTTACTCTTGGAGTGATGTGTGTTGGTGATGGCTCGTAGGTAGTCATGCAAGCTGATATTGATGTATAGCCCACCAGTGATCAAGCGAGCCGTATTGAAGAGGTCGTGATCCTGCTTAGCAACGGCACGAGCCTTTTCCTCTGGAGTAGGATTTAGCCCACAGTCTAGCGTAAAGCGCCCATTCTCGTTGATCTGCAGCAAGATGTCTGCTACATAGTTATGGAAACGGTTGTACATAACAAGCATGACATTAACCCCTGCAGGCTGGCCAAGCAATCGCTTCTCATGGAAGGTATCAGGCTTTAGCTTGCCCTCCTTCATGGTACGGACCTCCAGCTGATCCTTGAGAGAAGAGCCGTAAAGGGGGGCCAGGTCGAGATATGACGAAGTATCTGACTTATTCATGTCCGTACGGTTTGTACGGAAGATGTCGTGGATGATGATGGCCGCGTGATAGTAGAACATGGATGAGATACCTGCTGGGCTCTCTTTGAAGTGTTTGTCATCGCGGGCCATCAAAAGGTCAAAAAGTAAACCTGCATCAGGCTTGACGCCCGCCAAGCGCTTTGTTGTCCTCACCGTCTTCGCGTAAGGGGCCCCAGCCCTCCCCAAGTTAGGCTGGATGGGGTTGTTATAACTCCCATCCGGTGTTCGATAGTGATGAAGACCATCTGGGGCTTGTGGTATATGCTCACGCAGGGTAATGTCGCTGTCCGGGGCCTTGAACTCGATCGCGTCGTAGGGCTTGGGTGCCACATTATGTGGTCCAGTTGACTCCGAAGAGTCAACCACCTCGTACCTCACGTCACCTCCAACATAGCACAAGGGTGGATGTTGAAGGTTATCCCAAAGCGTATCAATGAGCTTGTTGGTAAGCTGAACTCTAGCCTTTGACGTAGAAGGAAGGGAGGTAAGGATCCCAATCAAGAGCTCAGTGTTACTATGACAGGCAGTTAGATATGTCGTTCGTTGAGTTCTATAAGATCCACCTTACCCCTTCTTATCGTCAAGAGGTTGCCCCTTTTGTAGTAGTTCCTTGATGAGGCCCACGAGCTCGGGAAGAGTTGTCTGGTTCGCAAGACCAGCACAGTCTTTCAAGAGATCTTGCGCGATCTTGGCAGGATCAGAAAAGAAATTGGCAGAGTCTTTTTCCACATCTCCGTAAGCCTCGCCGGCCTGAAACTTCTCTTCGGAGGGCATAGTTAATTCCAGAATACGAACTTCTCTTTGCTGAAAATGAGACAGAGCATAGAGACATGGGAATATAGACGCGCCACTGACCGGCACTACCTTCCTACACCTCATATATATGAGATATACAGCTAACCACCTACCTACGGCATACACTCATCTTTGTCAACCCATTCTACCGAAAAACCACGCACCCCCTCATCCCCCTCATTCCTGTTCCCAGGTCCATGACGTGAAGCACATAGTCAATATCCGCAATGCGAGCCTGAGCCGTGCGTTGAAGCATTCCGGCCCAGTCTATATGGTTCAGCCGTTACGAAGGAAAAGCCACCGAGGAGAAAGAGGAGCTGAGATGCTGCGTAACAAAGTCCAATTCTTCGTCGATAACCAATTGAGCAGTCATGATAGGCTCAGTAACATCCACTTTGGAGTCGGGGTTCAAGCAATAGGCGCGCCACACCGGATGAGGTTGTAGATATCAGCCGCCAAGAGCGGACTCAAAATTTATTGTTTTGATGTAAGCGGGCCGCTCCCGGTCATCTAAACAGTTGTGACGAGGTCATAACGTTCTTCATTATTGGTGGATGATACCTACCCCAGAAACTAGAATATATCCATGGTCTGAGATCCCCGTATGTGTCATACGTTGCATCACATCCTATAATACACATAAGCATGCACGTCGTATGTAATCGGATGCATATAGAGTGGCTTTTTTCGTAATAGCTGGCAAGACTGCCGAGCTTGTCATGTCCGATGAAATGCAAGCCACCGCAGCTTGTTCTACACTAGCTAGAAGACTAGTAGAAGATGGAGACGAAGTCACACGATGAGTGGCGACCTTGAAACCTGAGATTGACAGAAAAAGTAGAAACACAGGCGACACAGCCCGGGTACCGCCTCTGTACCTCGCCGTGTCTTTATCGGTACTATAAGTCGGTGTACACCTATCTGAACACAAATGTCGATCGGGGCGCCATTGATACCTTGGCGTTGGCAGCAAAAAGCAATAGACGGAACGAGGATCAAAGTAGCTGATCAAATAGAGTCAGCTCACCTCATTTTATTGAGCGCGTGCAACGGCGTTGATAAGATTTCAGTGAAAAGGAACATGTGTATGTAGGGATGGGGGGTAGGTGACCGCGTGTGAAACAAATGATAAATGAAGCTTGTGAGCCCTTGGAATGTCGTGAAAGATATCTCCTCGGTCTGGCCGGACTTGCTCCTTGACTTGTAATATCTAAATATCCTCCAACTCTCTCGAAGCGCATAGTTACCATCCAGTCTTGCTGGCAATACGCCGTCCGTTCGAGAGCGAGGAAGCAGCATGGCTACTCATGCTAATGAGGGCTCCAGCCAACCTCGAGAACCTAAGAAGCTCGTACTGTGCTTCGATGGCACCGGCAATGCGTACACCGGGTCAAATTCTGATACCAACGTGGTCAAGATCTTGAACAAGCTGGATCGTCAAGACCCTCAACAGTATCATTATTATCAGAGTGAGTTTTTCTTTGCTCTTCTCATATTTTTGTTGCTTACGAAGAAACTAGCCGGCATCGGTACCTATGATATCGATGAGAAATCTGTCAATAAGACCTTGTTTGGTCAGTTAAAGAGTTCTATTTCTCAGACCATCGACCAGGGAATTGGCACGACGTTCGACGCTCACGTCATGGCTGGATATCGATTTTTGATGCGATACTATGACCGTGTAAGCAATCCTTTCCAAGACCGGATGGCAATTATTGCTTACCTATGATGCTCAGGGGGACAAGATCTACATGTTTGGATTTAGTCGTGGCGCATTCACGGCGAAGTTCCTAGCACGCATGGTCAATACCGTAGGACTGCTCTGCAAGGGGAATGAGGAAATGGTATCCTTCGCATACCGCCTCTACCAGCGCTATTTAGCCGGAGAGACTGATAATTTCAATCTTGCGCACCCCAAGCATGGCAAGAAGGATAAGAAAGATAAGAAGGAAAAGAAGAAGAATAAGATTGCCAAGGCCAGTACAGGCACAGACATAGGTGAGGCGGAGCCGGTGCTCAACAATCAAGATGAAGAGCATCATGATGACCATGATGATCACGACGAACACCACGGCCATAAGTACAAGCGAGCACGGGATGAGGTTACCGCTTTCAGCAATACCTTTTGCCGGAAGGAGAGAATAGAGCTGCCATGCGGGAAGACTGAAGAGGTTAACATTAAGGTGTATTTCCTCGGCATCTGGGACTGCGTGAACTCGGTCGCAATCTTGGAGAGCAAGGCGCCTATGCCAGTGCCAGTAAAAGGCACTGCACATTACGTCCGACACGCCGTCGCAGTCGATGAGCGCCGTGTCAAATTCAAGGCCGCACTCCTCGCACAGGACATCCGGGACACAAGCCATGGCCACGAGGATATTAAAGAGGTCTGGTTCCCGGGCTGCCACGGCGACGTTGGTGGTGGTTGGCCAGCCTCAGCAGAACACCCTCTTGATAATGGCCAAAAAATGACCATCTGGGAGCGTATCAAGAATTTCTGGACGACGCGAAAATCCAAGGATCCTAGCGCGGACATTAAGTCTGATCCCTTCCAGATGAGCGATATTCCCTTAGCCTGGATGATTCGTGAAGTCGAACTTGTAGGCCAAATAGACACGTCGGCGGCAGTCAAGTGGAGTGATAGTGTGAAAGGATTCAAGAAGCGCTTTAACAAAAAAAAGGAGCAGGCATTGAAGGGATATATGCACGACTCGCTCCTTTTTGGCCACGGAACAGGATTTTTCACCGTACTGCTCTGGAAATTTATGGGTAAGCATACATCTTACACATCTTTACAAACCTATGATTGACTTTCATCAATGCTAACTCGAGTAGAATGGCTTCCGATCATCACACGTTGGGAGCTTAATCACAAACGCAACGAGTGGGAGAATATCCGCTTCCCACTCAACGCGGGTTCCACGCGTGATATCCCACAAGACGCTGTCCTACACGAATCGCTGGTCTGGCGTTTGAGCAACAATGCTACCTACCAGCCAAGGAACAATCATGGCGATAGGCTACCACCGTGCCTAAAGCATCAAGATCGTCTTGGCAATTTTGAGCCTGTATTTGAGATCGACGGAGGAGAGATGAATCCAGATCACAAAACTTATAGGTTTGCGAATCAGGCTGCTAGCAACCCTGCTCCGACATCGAGCAGCCCTGAAGCAGTGCAAGAAGCCGAAAATGGATCCAACTCACAAAAGTGAGATGAAGTTTTTTTTGTGTGAAATGTAACGTAGGTAGCTAATAGGTAAGTATGGATGTGATGGGATGAGCTACGGATGGGTGTGGAAAGATATGAACCGGTTGATTTTCGGTGTGTAGCTGTAGCAGTTACTAGTAGCAGTAATAGCAAAAGTTCAATGTTGTGTGGGAGACTTTATCGATACATAATATAACGGTGATTAAATTCAATGTTACTTCAAGCTCAATGTTGTACGTGTAGTTACATGTAATTTGCAGGTCAAAGTGTAGGTAGTAGGTACTAGGTAGTCTGGACCGTCTGGTACATGGTACGAATGCATGTCGTACATAGCAGAACAATGACGTAAGAGCCAATACCTGTATCACTAAATTCACTAGCGACGAGGACGGAAACAAAGGTGAGAGAAAGAGAAGGTACCTTCTCTGTCATTAGGATCAACAATAAACAGTGAGGAATCAACTAAGTTAGTAATAACAATATGAATCCTACGATTATGCCCATCTTATCTTACGCCGTACTATTCCTTTCAGTTATTTATCCATCTTACGTCAACCTGGAAGCTCAATGACCCTCAACTATACCTACATTAACTTACACCCTTTGTTACCTCAGGTACCTACATATATCACCTATCATTGTACATACATACATCATTGACGAAGTACATGTAGGCGACGGACGTTGACATCAATCTTCAACGTCGACATTGAAGTGTACATTGACCTCTATGTACATATATGCACATGTGTGTTGTGTGCGTATGTGAATAATATACTTTCAATTACATCTCCATCCATCATAACTACATCATTCGATTTCATCCTTTCGAAAGAGAATAACATTACGACGTAGTTATCTCCATCTCTTCCGTGTGTTTCGTTTTTCACCGAGAAACTCACCTCAATCCACGGCTTCTTCACCTTTTCCCCATATCTCGACTTCAGGTTGCATTTGGTATATGTCGATCATTTGTTAAGAACAAGGATCGTTCAATCCATTTACATACACTACCGACCCGATCGATAGCTACAGTCGCAGCTACATACAGACGGCAGCTCGGTGTTCGCCGTTCTAAGCCACAAACCAATGGCGACAACCAATAAGACAGGACTGCAGACGCAGGGGGGTTTGGGACGACAGCTACCCGATGACGACACTAAATTGGCAGGTAAGCTCTTTTGTTGCGGAATAGCGGCAAGTCCTGCATAATACCTATACCTATACCTAAGCCTATACCTATACTTTCAAATCCTTATAATTATTATACCCAGTATTCTGGTACGAGTT
This sequence comes from Hypoxylon fragiforme, assembly GCF_022984875.1. NCBI lineage: Eukaryota > Fungi > Ascomycota > Sordariomycetes > Xylariales > Hypoxylaceae > Hypoxylon > Hypoxylon fragiforme. The sequence continues at coordinate 1,116,478 of NW_026054760.1, forward strand.
GTGTTGTAGTAAACGCTATTGTTATTGATGTTTTACAGTTTATTTTATTTTATTTTATTTTATTTACTTTTATTTTATTTTACTTTTGATATCTTGCGTTTCATACCATTTTTCTCCTTCAAGTCTACTATCAATACTTCCTATACAATAACCACCTGGCATTACCTAAAAGCTTACCTTCTAGTTTCAGTTCACTCGGGAAGACTCATTTACGCCAAACCTCAAGATCTTCCGAGCTTTCCGTCTATTGGCCTCTCAGAAAAGGGATCGGCAGCAAGTGCTGCTGCAGCTTTAGGCTGGACTAGCAATACCTCGCCGAAACTGTGGAGGCCGGACAAGTCCGCTCCGGCTTCAGCAGCCGCCATGATGGCCAAAGACTACAAATCAAGTCCGGTCTGGGAACCCGTGCCTAGCGAATATGGCGCGAAAGCCGCCTTACTCGCGTCCAAGTCTGCCATGAGTGCCCCGAAGACCGAGAAGCCTACCACTTCGGAGCCCGGCCATTCAGCTGCAAATATAGCCTTTAGGATTGATCGTAGCGTACCTCATGATACCCACGCACACTCCTTGGAACGCCAGAAATCGCTACTCGCTGCCAAGGGTGCTATGGCTAACCGCCGGAGGGCTGAATCATCACCCATCCCAAAGGAATCATATCCAGATGAAGCTAACGCGGCCGCCAACGCTCTCAGTGCCGCGACCCGGGCGCATAAGCCTGTGCGATCACCCACGGTTAGTGAAACAAGTGAGAGGTTCGGTTCCGTTCCCTTCACGAACATGAACAGGCAAATGTATACGTCACGGCCACCAGTCAAATCTGAAGTTGAGGAGCAGAAGAGAGCAGACGTTCTCCATGCATCAGCTTTAGCTATGGCCAAAAAGATGTATACCCAACAGCAAAAAATGATCGATGCGAAGAAGGCCCACGACAGCGCCACCCTGTCTCATGATCAGCTTGATGCCATAAGTAGTGTTAGCGATGATGGACAGCCTGCGCAGCTTACTACTCTGCAAGATGCAGCTTACAAGCAAGCCCAAGCCCGCCTAGCCAGGATGCATGAAGAGCATTTTAAGAATCGGGAGTACCAGGAGTATTACGGAGCCAAACAACCCAATCGACGTTTCTCGATCAGAGGTAAACTCAGGAAGAGGGCCTCGAGCGACGGGGATGTCATAGAAGACCGCAGGCGATCTCAGAAGATTAGGCAGCAGATGTCATTATTCTCAAATAAATTAAGTGAGATGGACGATAAGAAACGACAGCATGACCAGGAGACATTACTTGCTGCAGCACAGAGGAATGTGCATGAAAGATTGAGAGAAATCGACGAGAAAATATCTGCTGAAACTGGTATGGTCCCTCCATCTACTATGACCCAGTGGGAGACGAAGGCACACGCTGCAGCCCAAATCAGAAGCGACCAACGAGTAGATACAAGACATGGAAGAGTCGATCTTGGCGCTGGGAAACTCATGGACCAGGAAGAGATCGACGCGATCGCAGCTGCCAGAGTCAAACCTGTTCTAGATGAAATTAACGGGAAGATCGAAGAAGAGCACGCAAGACAAACGGAATTACGTTTAGAGATGGAGAAAAGGAAGGAGGCCGAGGAAATTGAAAAGGCCCGGCTGAAGGAAATCCAGGATATCAGCAAAAAGCTTAAGGGTCAGTTATCCTCCACAATGTGCTGTCTGGGTATCTCTTATTAACATCTTGACAGAGCAAGACAAGCAAGAGCAAAAGGAGAAGAAGGCGGAGGAGAAGCACGAGGCCAAGCTTCGAAGGGAAGAAGACCGTGCAAATAAGGCAGAACAGAAGCGACTTGCCAAGGCTGATAAGCGAAAATCCACAACAGAACATTCCAAGGACAACCAGGAGGGACTTGAGTCGGCAAGGGAGATGGTTGTCCTAAATGACGCCGGCCAACCCGTAAGCGTGCCTGCGCCGGCCTTTGAACGTGTTACTACCGAGGATGTCGGCGATGCTCTGGGACACAGACAGCCCAGTTCACCTGACGGAGAGTCCTCCCGAACTGGGGTCAAGACCTGGTTCAAGAACCGGTTTTCTAGAGTTGGCAAGCCTGCAGACGAAGAGAAGGGCAAGGAGAAGATGAGTGGAAGAGGCTTCATTGGCGGCGCAGCCTTAACAGGCGTAGATAGCCCAGCGGGCGCAGACAATCGCAGCGCCAGTGTACGTTCTGTCGCGTTAGCTGGCAGGGAACAGCAGGGGTCGCTACCCTCCGGGTTCGAACCAACTTACAGGGAGGCAGGCGTAAACACAGCGCCCTCCTTGAGTACTCTAAGCGATGACGAGTACCCATACACCGACGCAAGAGACTCACATGACACCGCTGTTACACCACCAAGACAACTTATGGCGTCGGTGAGCTTAACACCAAGTCGGGATTCTAGGTTTAGGGAAATGGTGTGATGGAAGTTACGCACCTAGTTAAGGATCTTGGCTAGGTGGTTTCTCGTGTATGCTACGACGAGCATATCACATTCGGATACACGATTATATAGGCACCTGTCTTTCTTATGGCGTTAAGGGTCATCGGATGGAAGGGTGGGTGGTTTATGTGATGAAGAGTGTACGGCCGCAAGGAACCGATATTGACATTGATGTTTTTGTTGAGATTTTGCTCCTTTTCTTTTACTGTTTTAGCTTGATGCTTTTCAATGGGTTTGGTTGCTCTACTTTTCCACTTACGAATATCCTACCGTTTGGTTGCTTTGTGCTGTTTGTTCGAGAGTTCGGGTTGTTGGGTTTTACGTCGTATGTAGTTGCGCGTGGTGGGTACTGGTGATTCAGTGTCATAAAAAGGGGGGAGTGATGACTAAATGTAACGGATGGGATGTAACAAATGCAATTATGTACCCTCTCCACCTCTTTTTATGAAAACATTGAAAATAGTTTGTCCTTTCAATAGTTATATGCCTCCATCTATGCACGCAGAGTTTAGGGATTCATGCCCTCAATTGAGTAGCAAGGCATTTTAGATTCAACTCTACGCAAATTCAAGAACTTACCTGTCTGAATTATATACGGCATTGATATAGAATTGAAACTTTTTGGCACTCATATATTTGTACTATAGACAGTGTGTTATGTCTGAGTAAATTGCAGGAATCATTCCCGAATAATCATTATATATCTATGTATGTACCAATATAATAGATACTGTACAAGTGATAAATTTACACCAGTGAGGTATACCATCGTACCTAGCCGACAGAATCTATCGATCCCCCCCAACTTGACTTAACTCGCGTAGCCCCCCCAAAAAGAAAACGCCGTGGCGCCGCAAGAAACCTCCATGTTTCTTTTGTCTCTCATAGTATGTATGCCTGCTTGCGTACATATAGGTATCGCAAATTAAAGCGTGCCAGTAAAAGTAAAGAGCATCGTTACCCTGCCGTCCGTGACCGGTGGAATTATTCCAAAAACCGTTGTTTATGGTTTAGTATTACGTTTCTCGTAAAATCTTTTATACACAAGGCTATGCAATTTTAGCCCGTAAAAGAAAAAGTCACCCTCCCTCCCGCTTAAAACTAGAAATCTCTCTGATCTGTTCTGACCTTCTGTTGCCCGTGGTGCCCAGAATGGTGGTGGCTGCCATCCGTCAAAGTCTGCTCGCTATCGCGCGTATCTTGGGGATTTTGCGGCTGCTGATGGGGAGGGAGAACGCTGGGGTGGGTAGCGTAGTAAGTCTCCTCCATCTGGTGGGCGGAGTTGGAGGAGCGGTTGTTGCGGGTGGCGATGGCGGGGTAGAGGTCGACGACGAAGGAGAAGACGTAGAAGGAGAAGATGAAGGCGATGATCCACTCGAGGATGGCGGCGGAGTTGTAGTAGCCCATGAAGTTGGTGACGACGAAGCCGATGGCGAGGAGCAGCTCGACAATGACGAAGATCAGCTTTATCCAGAAGGATATGCGGAGGACGCGGTGTTGGCGGTTTTCTGGGGGTCGGACGTTAGCAATTGCTTTATGAAGGTAGTTGAAACAAGAAAACTCATGGAGTATACTTACTATGGCCTAGACGCTGGTACTCCCAGCATATGAAGATGGCCGATATTAAGTACCCGGCGATGAAGAATAATAGGAAAACATCGTGTAGTCTCGGGTACCGGGCGGTATCGAAGCCAGAGAGGAATGTCAAGCCAATGGTGCCAATGACAGCGAAAACGATCGTCAGTGCGCTTAGGACCTTCTCGCCAGTGGACGTGTTGGGTACTAAGCGGCCCCGGTGCCGTAATAATCGATCGGACCCAAAGGATAGGTCAAGGAATATAGTGGTGATGATGCAGCCTGTGATAAACAGGGGCTTGAGCTCGGCAGCGCCAACATCTGAAATATACGCGATTGTTTGGTCGCCCTGCATGGACGAGTACTTTATTTTGTGCGTGTCGATGATCCAGTGTAATAATAGTCCCAAGAGCGTCGCCAGCCACATGAGGCCGGATATGATGGGAAACACCTTCACCCATAAGGTTAGTCATACAATGCGCAAAAAGTATTAATAGGATAATGAAGGTAGGTAAATAAGTAAACAGTTAAAGGCTCTTTGACTTACCCAGTATGATAAACGCCACATCGTAGGTAGATGTTATATGTATGTCTATACTAAAACTCTATTCTGAAGGGTACTGAAATAAACAAGAGAAAGTTTGAACGAGTGGAATTTATTAAATAAGAGAGGAATCTTCACGAGTGGTGACAAGTATAACGCTAGTAAGGATGCTTGCGCGTAAAGAAGAATTATGTATTAGGTAGGTTGGTATCTTAGGAAAAGTCACGTTATGGAATATGATGACGACAATGAGGCATTGTCTCACTAAGTTGAAGGGATCGACCGTATGATTTCATTTTACAGAAGATTCTTTTTGGGCTGGGACATCTGGACTTTGGGCTGTACGTATCCTACAAGGTATAATAATAATAGTGTAGATTTCCGCGTATCCACGGAGTGATCGGATGGGTCGATCGGATTTAAAGATGGCTGTTTGTAAGTTCAAAGGGGATAATATGGGCCGTCCCTGAATATGGGCCGTGGGGCTGGCCCTTACTGCTTTAAGTAAGGCTCTTACTACTTTAAGTAAGAAGCGGTACATTCTGGGAAGCGAAACGAGCTTTTTTAGTTAATGTGATTGGTTGGGATAGCTTCGCAGTGAACCAATGAAATCAAGGAGCTAGCACAACCTAGGTTTAGCTCAGTTCTAATTCTCAATTTGGATCAAAACGTCCTTAAGGTCCGAGCTTTGGCAGACTCTTTGAAGGGCCATGTGTGAAACAGTAATATTAATACTGTGCTAGACTGTATAAGTCAGCCAATTAAATAAGTTCAAAATTACAAGAATTATTATGTAATAAAATGCTCGCATCACGTGACACTCAAGATTTATACAGGTTTCATAATATTGCATAATTACGTACCTAATCTTGGTGCGCTAAGCGCCGCTAGTCCGGAGCCTTTAGTACACACCAATCTTCAACCTGGTGCGATTAATTCAATTCAAGATCAAATCTCTATTCAAAAATACAGATCAATAGCCCTTAATTAGAGATTTTGAATTTGCCAGGTTGCACGACTTCAACATTATTATTGCCGAAGTTATTTGATACTTAAACTGGTAGCGGTACCGCGTACGGGCCATTAGAGCCATATGCATCTAATGTTTTTGTACTCTTAAAGTAATCATCCAATTGAAATTATCCGATAAAAGTCATCTTAGTAAGCCGATAAGAATAAGACCTTTCATTGGCTAAAAGATAAAATGGAAAATATCAAAAAATACATAGAATTTATGTGGCCTTCTTAAATTTTATTGGCCAACTTGGCCCCACGGCCCATATTCAGGGACGGCCCATATTATCCCCTTTGAACTTATGTACTATCCATCGATAGAATCTGATAGATTCGTCATTGGCATAGGGACACGCATGGCTTAGGGCTGGCTGTGCTTTGCATATTATACATAATATTATTATGTATCCGACTTGGCAATGTTATGTTTTTGTTGTCCTTATTTTTATTCTTCTTATTGCCGTTTGCGACTTGATTTGTAGAATAAATACATGACGTCAATGGAAAACTCCGGAGAGATGAACTTGGAATTAATTTCAACGCCGCCGGTACGTACCGGGAGGATCATCTAACGTCGATTAACCTTAAACCTTAAACCTGGCAAAAACGCGCGCCAGGACCACATTGATCGACTCAAAAGCGGAAACAACATTGAACTTTGGAAGCATTAGGTACCTACCTACTAGGTACCTCAGTATTGAGTACGTACCTGCCGCAGCGTCAAATGGGAGTTTTAAAGAATTGACGGTCTTTCTATTTAACATGTGGCCCACTTTAGAGCTTTTAAGCCAATCAATCAGAGCTCTTATTACCTTACTACATAACAAGCGTTGGCTTTTCAACAACGGTTCTTTAAAATCAAACGTTCAAATGTTCTTTGCCATAGAAGGCTTACTATACAGAGAACGGTCTTTTAGCAAAAGAACCGTTCTTTTTAAGCGCGCATTGACGTTGCAGTACATAAGCTAAGACGGACTCGGGAGCGATTCGAATTTCAAGGAGCTAAAGGATGCCGTCCGTACCTTAACCTGCCACCCACCTGCAGCTTCAACCTCCAACCAATCAGCCCAAACAATTCCCTATCTCATGCTCGTAGCCTCGTCGCCTCCTCCTAAAGCCTACTCAGCCTTCTACAACTAGGTACTCAGCAAATCATCTACTACATAGTTGTCTGTAAATGTAGAGGCCAAGGCAGACAAAGTGATTCACAATGGCGGTGTCTCCTCTGATCGTGCATCCGACAGATGCTTTACCGAACCCTAGATCTGTATCGTCACCGCTCAAGAATGCAAATTCAGCACAAACATCGTCAAACGGCACCCCTTTAGTTGCGCCTACCGCGCCGTCTGGAGCTCAGCCCGCCTCTTTAGATGTTGCCGAGCAGCTCAACGAGGAGGAGAAGCGCAAATATGTGAAAGGTTGGTTCTTGATATAATGTTAAAGATGACATCTGCTATACAGGAACATGCTAATACAAGACTCTTCCAAGGCAAGAAGCTCGGCGAGGGTACCTATGCCAACGTATACCTCGGTTTTCTTCGGGACGACCCATCGAAGCCGGTTGCCATCAAGAAGATCAAGATACAGAAGGAGTACACAGAGGGAATGGCACCTGACGCCGTTCGCGAAATCAGACACCTACAGGAGCTCTCCCATCCCAACATAATAACCTTGCACTCGATATTCTCCTCTAAAGACCAGAATCTCAACCTCGTCCTAGAGTATCTGCCCCTAGGTGACCTGGAAATGCTTATTCGTGATGAAAAGGGTGTCAAATATGGTGCGGCTGATATTAAGGCTTGGATGGGTATGCTCACCAGGGCGGTATGGTTCTGCCACGAGAACTTTGTGCTGCATCGCGATATAAAACCCAACAATTTGCTCATTGCAGCCGACGGAGAGGTTAAACTAGCAGATTTCGGTTTAGCCAGGAGTTTCTCGGATCCGTACAAGCCCATGACTTCCAATGTCATCACGCGCTGGTACCGACCCCCAGAGTTACTGTTCGGTGCCAAGCATTACTCCGGCGCCGTGGATATTTGGTCTGTCGGCTTGGTCTTTGCAGAGCTGGTAATAAGGATGCCGTTTCTTGCAGGGAACACAGAGATGCACCAAATCAGCCTTATTTGTCAGGGTATCGGTACGCCGACGGAGGAGAACTGGCCCGGGGTTACCAAGCTGCCCGAGTACACCGCGGAGAAGGAAGTCCACCCAGTGCGAGGAAGGGATTACTTCTTGTCTATGTTTGGTACGGTTGGTACTCACGGTGTTGAGCTCTTGATGAAGACGTTGATACTCGACCCTAAGAAGCGAGTCACGGCTCGGGAGATGCTGAACCATAAGTGGTGGCAAGAAGATCCCAAGCCTACCCGTAAGCAAGACCTACCCAAGAAGTCTGGTGGACAGGAGAAGGTCGGTGCGGACTTGAAGAGAAGGCCTGGGATGGTAGAAGACGAAGGCAAGGGTTCTAAGGTTGCCCGCAAGTTAGACTTTGGAGGAGGCAATTAGGATATTTTCATCCTATGAGAAAGATTACGATGCATATCAGTCTGGCGTTTGGGAGTTTGTCTATATATCAACCAAGGCATAATAGGTCAACGTTTACTTTACGAATCTAGGCACCGCAGGAAGAATTCGTAACAGGGATTTTACTTTAAATTTTTTTTAAGTTGATGTAGGATATGTGCAGAACTCTGCGCTTCTGGTATATGGACAAGTAGAGTTACAGTAAGGCTTGCCTGGGCAGCTTCTTCTTCTACAGCTCGCCCCGTTCCCGCATCTCCCGGCGCTCGGCGACACGCTTCTTGTAGCGAATCTCGGTCTGCCTTCTCTCACCACCGTCGATCTTGTGGCCGCGGCGGTCCTCCCACATGCCCTCGGTAATGGAGACTCGGACGCCCTCGCCTCCTTGTAGCGGAAGCGCATAAGGGCCTACTATTGTCTTGGCGCCCTGGACCTTGTACCCGTTCACCCTGGATATCTCCTCGAGGCCGCACTCCTTGAGGCGCTTTCCCTGCGGCACGTTCACCACGTACTTGTGCGGCTTGGCGACGTCCCTATACGACTCCAGGACCTTGAGGTCCGCCTTCCCGTCCACGACGTGCTGCAAGTCGCCGCCGATACCGAACTGACCCCGCCGGAACCGCTGACGCCATTGTATGAGGTAGCGCCGTGTCCGGGGCGGCTCGATGCCGAGCTCGCGCAGCTGCTCGGACGAGAGGGAGAACAGCGCCTCCCACGTGGGGAACTTGGAGACGTGCTGGCTTAGGCCGCGGCCGATGACGGTGAGGAAGGTCTGGACATCGGGGATGAAGGGTGTGGGCCGCGGTATCTCGGGGATCCGGGAGGATGCGGGCGCTGGTGGGGTGGCTGCTGCGGAGGAGGCTGCTCGGATCGGTTGTGTGGACGGCTGGAGGAATGCGGAGCGGCAGGTCATAGGCGCTAGAGCGGTGCGCAGTTGCTGCGGTCTGAGAAGAGGCTGTGGGATTATGAGTTCGTTTAGCAATGGGGACATTCAATTCATTCATTGATCCATCCAGCAATATTTAAATCCTAGTCTTGGGGCGTTGTATATGGATAGACATACCTTTACGCGCACCATTTTGAGGGTCGTTCGCCAGCCAATTGATTAATCAACCACTCAATCCCTTCCTGAATTCGTCTAGGACTGTCCTTTTTGTTTTTTTAATATATTAGGCGTGTAGTAAACATGTCCTCCTGATTAAGGAAGGGGAACAAATGAATGAATCTTTAGATCAGATCCGTCTAGCTTGAGCCGCACCAAAAAATTCAATGGAGCCCTGATACCTAGTACCTAGTACTGTACTAGGTTAGGTATGTATGTACCTTCAACTGCGGTGGCTAGTGGAAACTGTGGCGCGTGCGAGTTAGACTTTGGGAATGGCAGGGATCAAATCAATTAAACGCACCTTTCAGGTTCCACTCTGCGCTTAGCAACCCAAAAGCTTCAACCGCTTTCTTTTCATTCATGTTCTCTTCTTACCACTGGGGCAGGTTGTTGACTTATAGCTTTATAACTTAACCATTACTAGCCAGTGCTCGCTTTTTACTTTTTTCGCCTTTGAACATCAGATTTGTCTCTCTTTTGTAATGTTCATCTTCATGCTACCTGGTAATTTAGTAACATTCACCTTAACCAGATCTCCTTAATCAATTCGAAGCTTTCATCTTAATCTCCGTTGACTGCCGGCGATCTACTCTTTACCATGGGCCCCCCGCGTTCGGCACCGGCGCTCAAGCTGTCGGCCAACTGTCCCGTCAAAGCCCGGCCCGTGGAATCAACAGGTTTGTCTATGAGAATCTTTGTGGATTCAAGCACACTATTATAGGATTACATAATTGTATATTCCTTACTTACATACTGATTTACTAATGTTTTACCTAGATCCTTTTCCTAAAGAGTTTCTAGCCTTCTTACATGCAATCCCATCCACCGATTCGCCTGATGAGCGCCCTAGGAAGCGCGCTCGTGTTGGCCATGTCGACACTATTCCCATTGCTAGGGAATCGCTAACTCTCAGCCAACCAATCCAGGCCATGGTGGTGTTCAATGAGCCGATTTCGCGTAAGAATGTTAATAATCACATGAAGTTGTACTACGATGAGCAGCATCGCATCCTCGATGTTTCTTCAAATCCTCGATCTCCAAATGGCAGTTTTAACTCGAGATTTGAGGTAGCTCCATCAAAGCTTGCCAAAAAGCTATTAACGATCCTCGAAGTGCTGAGCAGAAGTCGAGACAAGCAAGATGATGAGGGCGCGCTTTGGGTAAGGATGTCAATCGACTTGGACAGGCAACAATGCCAAGACTCTTTGAAAATCACCTTCGAGTTGAATTGGAACGCATCAGCTTACACCCTTCGTAATGCCTCCCAGCGTGCTCTGAGCCAACCTGTTCTAGATACCTTCTTTGAGGGTCAGATTCAGACACGGAACACCACCGAGGAAAGACTATTGCCTCAGGCTTTTTATGATGCGGCGTTTACTCCCGAAAAGGACTATGCTAATGTCTCGTCCATTACAATTCCCGGACTCGCCTCGAGTCTATATCCTTTTCAACACAGGGCCCTACAGTGGCTTCTCAGCAGGGAAGGAGTCAAGTGGAGTGATGCTAGTCCGAATGGGGGGCCTGTCCTTGAGCCATTGTCGCCGCCGCTAGCTACTGACCTACCATTCTCTTTCAGCGCAGCAAGGGATGTCAATGGACTACCCATCTATGTCAGTAGTCTCTATCAAATCGTGGTCAGAGATCTCACACCCTTTCACGAGAGTGAGACTGCCGTCAAAGGCGGCATTTTAGCAGAGGAAATGGGATTAGGAAAAACTGTCGAAACCATCTCGCTCATTTGTATGCATAAACGTGAAGGTGCGCAAGCATCAGCCATCAAACTTCCTCGAGATTTGCGTTTCAGTGGTGCTACCTTGATCATCACGCCCGCCACACTGAAGACCCAATGGATTTCTGAATTTAGCAAACATGCACCTCAACTAAGTGTGAAGATGTACGACGGCATGAAAGGCTTCGTTGGTGATGCAGAAGAACTGATATCTGAGCTGGCCGGACAAGATGTCGTGATCACTACTTATTCTGTTCTCCAGGCTGAGATTCATTATACAGAAGACCCGCCCGATCGTTCAATGCGACATGGAAGGAAACCCCAGCGACCCAAGTCGCCACTAATCCAGATCTCTTGGTGGAGAGTTTGTATCGATGAAGCTCAACAGATTGAAAGTGGTGTAAGCAGTGCTGCGAAAGTTGCAAGGCTGATCCCCCGTATCAATGCCTGGGGCATTACAGGCACACCGGTTAAAGAGGATATCAAAGACTTGTGGGGCTTGTTATCCTTCCTTCACTACGAACCTTTTGTCTCCTCTATGACCATATGGAACGCGTTGATAACTTCATACGGAGACTTGTTTAAGACTCTATTCAACCGTATTTCCCTTCGACACACAAAGCGCGCTGTCCGCGATGAGCTGAAGCTTCCCTCTCAGAAGCGCTACGTCATTACTACACCCTTTTCGGTGATAGAGGAAGAGCATTACCGCACTCATGTGAAACAACTGGTTCAGGGCCTCGGCCTCGATGAGGTAGGAACGCCAATAAACGAAGATTGGGACCCTGAAGATCCCGTGATAATAGATCAGATGAAACGCACTCTCGCACATCTCAGACAAATAGTCCTACACGCGTCCCTTGGGCCTGCTAAATTCGGTGGTGGTGGTACAGAACAGAGGAAAGGCCCACGAACACTTGAAGAGGTACTCGATGTCATGATTGAGAAGTCGGACTCGGAAATAAGAAATGAACAGAGGAATTACTTGACTCTGAAGATAGAAAGAGGTCAAGTTTTCATGCACATGGGAAGAACAACGGATGCTCTACATATTTGGAAACAAGTTGTTGATGAGGTTGAGGTCTTTGAAGATGAATGCAGAAAACAACTAGAAGATGAGCTTGAGAAGGCTATTAATGACGGTTCCCATGATCCTTTGAAGCAGATGAAGGGCCATGATTCCCCGAATGGCGACGACACTGATCAAGAAAAGGCAATGGAGAAAGTTAATGAGTGTCGCCGCAAGCTCAGGTCTCTGCTCTATATACACCACAGAGCACATTTCTTTATTGCTAGCGGTTACTACCAGATGAAGAGTAATTTACAGACGGCCAACCCTCAAACAAAAGATTTGCAAGACCTCGAGGAGAAAGAAGTGACCGGATACGAGACCGCGAAGAATATCCGAAAGGAAATCCTGCACGAGGCACGTACTAAGGCCTTATCTTCCATGACTAAGATTCGGGACAATGCAGCCGCGCATTCATTCGTGAAGTTGTCTGAAGTCAAGGTTCCTCTCCTTGACGGGTTAGAGAACGAGCGAGCCCTACATAGTTTTGAGCTACTCAGTGATGCACTTAACGCGCAAGCAGAGTTGGTTACCGAATGGCGGGAAATCATCGTTCAGTTTCTGATGAAACCTCTCGTAGACGAAGAGGATAAAGACGAAATCACTGGTGAAGAGTACGAAGACTCAACGCAGATTCAGGACCACTTGATGGTGTACACACTCGCTCTGAGGGCCGTCATCGCAGACCGACAGGATGCGATCACCGGCTTAGAAAACGAGAGAGTCAGATACGACACTGGAAATGCACAGAAACAGGCGTTGAACGGCGAAGGTCATGCTCCCAAAAAGGCTCTCGAGTTACTTGGACGACGCGATCAAGTCAAACCGTCACGCCACGCGGCCTCGTTTCGAAGCATTGTTACGGACTTGCGAGAGTTGGCCACGAGGCTCCGCCATAAGGCTCATGGAACTAACCGAGCCGCAATCGAAGTAGGAATTGTCGAAAAGTACCAGAAGTCAGCACAGGAGCAGAGTGCTTTGCAGAGTAAGGCGGCTATAGCCTTGGAGCGAGAGTTGGACAGCTTTGTTACAGCCATGAACACTCGTGTCGAATACTACAAACAGCTGCAGGTAGTTTCTGATATGGTTACTCCGCTTGACGTATCGCAAATCCCAGATCTTGAAGAGAAGGCACAAATTCTACTGAGGAACATAGAAGCTAAACAAGAGAAAGTTGCTTCGGCGCGACCAAAGCATCGCTATCGTGAGTCTCATACTCATACCCATACTTGCTAGACTTAGGCTAACTTTCATAGTTCTCCATGTCAAAAAGGGGGGCCAGAACTCAGAAGAGATATGTGTCATTTGTCAAGATCCGTTCACAGATGGGGTTCTCACAGTCTGCGGCCACCAATTTTGCAATGATTGTATCCTAAAATGGTTCGAGGCACATCATAGCTGTCCCGTCTGCAAGAAGAAACTCGGGAGATCGATGCTCCATAATATCACACTGAAAAGACAGGAGCTGAAGCTCCACCCAGAGCCCATCTTGCAGGAACAATCACAGCCTGAATCACATGCGGCAGGTGATGTCGTACCATTTTCAAGATCTAGAAAGTCTGGCATCTATTCGGAGTTTAGTAGCAAAAAGCTAGAGGTGATCAAGAATATCGATCTAAACGGGCCTTCGTTTGCTACAAAGATTGATACCATTACGAAGCATCTAATGTGGCTACGTATCGAAGATCCAGGAGCCAAATCGATCATCTTCTCGCAATTCGGTGGGTTTCTCGACATTCTGGCCCAGGCCTTTGACCAGTACCTGATCGGATACACATCTTTTAAGAAGAATAATGGCACTACGAGGTTCAAGGAAGACCCTGCTATCGAGTGCTTCTTGATGGATGCCAGAGCGCATGCTAGTGGTCTGAATCTGGTCAACGCCAACCACGTTTTCTTGTGCGAGCCACTTCTGAACACCGCTCTGGAGCTACAGGCCATTGCCCGTGTAGACCGAATTGGTCAAGAACATGAGACCACAGTGTGGCTCTATCTAATTGAAGGCACGGTGGAGGAGTCTATCTACGACCTGTCAGTCCAACGTCGCCTAGAGCATTTGGGAAGGAACATGACAGGGGATGAAGAGGAATCTTTAGCCGAGGTCTCGGATATGAATCTTGAAGTAGCAAACTCGCTCGAACTTCAACAGGCTTCCCTGTCTAAGCTCATGAACAGGGACCAGTCTCTGGGGGAGGTTGTCGACAACAACGACCTTTGGCAGTGTCTATTCGGTCACGTCTCGAAAAACAATCCCTCTGTGGTCAGCTTTCTCGCAGACGACGCTACAGAAGCGAGAGGACAGGACAAGACTCAACACAAGCAGGTGACAGTTCAAGTGCGTAATGACTTAGTACCTACATAGGGTCCTAATACGGCTACGGGCATACAGACTAGGTAGCCACCGGCGGTTTCTTAATAGGTGTACATACGGGCTAGAAGCTTTAGAGGCTTCGTGCCCATGTTACATTGTATAGTAGGCCTTGTATGTATATGAAGGTCGGAAAAACGCGGCGTCTGAGATATTCATGATGGGAAGAAGAAGAGGATGGCGTTATTGTGTTTGTAGGGTGATAACTACATGATACCACAATAGTTTTGTCAGTTCAGGTACCTAACCTTGGACTTGTAGTAGTCGAGCCATTCTGTGCTATGGAATTCATGATTGCTTGTGTTTATCGCACGCGTACGCCCCCTTGTTTGTGGCTAGGTAAGTATATGCATAGTATGATACCTAATGATGGTGTTGCGCCGACCCGTTAGTGTGTCCATAAATAGGGGCATCCGAGGACGTCGCTTGTATGTGTGTTCAGGTGGGCTGACTACTAGGTTGGGTAGGCTGATAAATACGCCTTGCAGCAAAAATAAGGTATACTATAGGTAACTATACTAGATACCTACCTAGTAGTATATAAAAACTGTACCTATCTAGTCCCCCCTTTTTTCTTGAAATATGAACCTAACCTAGGCATATCCTGTCTGCCTCGGCACATACACGTTGCCAAGATACCCGTTTACCCTAGGTTAGTGCTGTGTTACCGATCTACCTATGTAATCTGCACCTGGGAGTTTTCTTACCTTTTTCTTTTTCTCTTTTTTTTTTTCTGTTTTCTCTTTTTGCTTTTCAATAAAGTAAGATCCTCCCGTTACCCGCCCCCCTTTTTTTTTTTTTTAATTTTTAGCGGCAGCACATATAGAAGAATAGAATGTTCTACGCCGCAGCCAAAGTCTCAGGCCTTGTTTCTAAGTTGGGCAGTTTACATGGATGACAGTGGTAGCCTGGTAGGTAGTACTATGTAAATAAATAGTAAGGCACTAGTTATGTATAGATAGACACATGGCTGAAAGGGGGGGGGGGGGGGGGGGGGGGGGGCAGATGGAGAAAACTCCGAGACACAGCTTCAATGTTTTTTCATCATCGATCGTCGCCCGTTTTCTACGTACTTGGTAGGTACGGCACTGCGCTGCCGTGTATGTAGGTACATGTGTAGAAGATTGCAGCACAGCGTTGAGCTTGATGACGGCAACGCCCAAAATTAGGTAAAATGGAAATGTCTCAGCTGAGCCGTCTGTGTACATACCTAGTATACCTATCTATCCAGCCAGCCATTCACTACATACAGTACTTACATACTTACACACCTACCTAGGTTAGGTGGTAGCGAGGTATCTAACCCCCCCTTTTCCGCATCCCTTATTCCTTCAATTTTTCCTCTTTTGCTTTTTCTCTTCTAGAAAACAAAAGATCTCCTTCTAGAAGCCTGCCTATTCGGATCGCACGTAGCCTACATAGGTAGCATTGCATACGCATTAGCCTTGCGTCTGGATAGCCTAGCCTATGTAGCCTAGCCCTTCACCATCATCATTACTAAGGTTAGGGAGGTAACTATGTACTCTAGCTTGTATAAATTATGTGTGGCGTGGCGATCTTCTTGTTCTTCTTTCGGGGCTCCTTTCTCGCGTCTTTCTTGGTTGTTGGGTGGTAGATTTTGGCTTTCGATATTGCACATACACCTACACACTTACTTGTTAGATGGAGTGGTTGGAGGAGGGGGTATTAGGGGGTATATGGGGGGAGGGGAGGGGGGGGGGGAAGCTGAGCGAGCCTCCGCGTCTTCATCCGGACAACCTACCTACCTACACTTTTCCCACCTTTCCACGTTTACATATTTTCTGTGTCTTGCATGTATGTATGTAAGTATATAAATAGCTTCTTCCTTCCCAGACAACACATCGACCTGACGTACGTTGTGTTACGTTGCGTTGCATGCCTACCCCTATCCCTAACCCCTAGTTCTTCCACACGCCGCGCCGGACGCCAGACGCCACTTATATTAATTCGGTATTGTCTGCAACCTCAACCTCCCCCTTTTTTCTATCTATCTTTCTTTCTGTGAGTGTGTGTTCCCCCCCCAGCCCTTTTGACCGAGCGTGGGGCCACTTTTGGGTTAGCTAGGTAGGTAGGTATGTACGAGGTGTTAACTTAGGTAGATAGGTGTGTGTGCTACCTACATGCATGTGGGTAGGTAGGTAGGTATATTATATTGAAAATGTGCATGTATACCACGTGTATATGATGCATGATGGTACAGGATCCTGTTAGTTATATTGTTTTACTGTTGTGCCTACCTGGGAAGGAGGCTCGTAGGGGGGGTACAGTGGGCCGTCTATTTACTCAGAGGATAGAGAGCGTGTGAGTTTATGGCGTATGTTGTGTATGTTGTGTATGTGTATGCGCGGCACTATATCCATACTGCATAGTAAACACCGTGAATCTGTGCCTAGGTAGCCTCTGTTCTTTTAATAGCCACTGGGTGTGTATCGTACATATTGACACTTGCCTTGTTTCGCCTCCCTAGCCTCCCTATCTACTAGGATTCCTTCATCCCATTCGTACTAGGTTAGACAGCCTGGCGTTTGGTCGGGTTGTCTACCTGAGTCTCTACCTAGTGCGCACCTACCTGGTAGTATCCGCAATACACAGCAGCAACATCGATGAAATATATAGTAGTAGGTAGATAATATCCATTTCTATCCGACGAGACTGACTGACTGGCAATGACGATATAATGATACATAATCAAGATAGGCAGATACCTGGTATGATATGCTGGATGTTTGGATGTTGGGTATTCTAGTAATAGCAAATGTGAAGGTAGGTAGGTATGCATGTAGAGGAGGGAGAAGGGGAAGGAAATGAGCTAAATCATGATAAATACATACTAATTGGTTGCAAAAGGCCTTGAAGGATGAAAACGCCCCTTTGATAGAAAGGAAATTTTAATGCAAAAAAGAAGAAGAGAAGAAAAAAAAATGCCCGCCTATCTGCCCGTCCGCCCGTCCGTCAAGATCCTCGTTAGCCACCCAGATAGGCACCGAAGTAACCTTCATCATCATCAATCATTTGCCTTTCGTACCCCGACCAACAACTAGTTTTCTCCTATTTTATTTCCTTTTCTTCCCCTTGGAGCGCTATTCTCGGACCCCTGGCCCGATGGTGGGTTCTTAGCTCTTAGAGCTGAGAGGCTAGGCGTATGTATAGAAGAAGAAGAAGAAAAAGAGAAGATAGAGGGTGGGTTTAGATGCCGTCCTTGCAGCTTTTCTCTTCCCCCCACCCCCCTTTTTTCTTAGCCTATTCCCTTATCCCCTTTGGCTGCTACCCCATATCTACCTAGTGATGAGACGAAGAGCCGTGGCTGTTATTCTGATCGTAGTCGTAATCATAGTCGTAATCATAGTCGTACTCATAGTCATAGTAATACGACGCCGCATCCTGGTATGAGAAGTCGTCGCCCCCGCTGCTGTTCGTGGTGCTGCTGCCGCCGTAGGTGGTCGCCGGCGTCGTCTGATGGTGTGGCTGGTAGGGACTCGACGTCGCCGACGAAGCCGCGTAGTACTGACGATGGTGATGATGCTGCGCCGTCGTCCCGTCCTGCGTCGTGTGATCACCGCCGCTCCCGCCGCTGCGCCGGCTCTCGGTCTCGTAGCCCCGCGCCAGTACGTGCCGCATGCTTAGGCTCCCCCACGGCAACCCGGACAGATCTACGCCGTCATCAGTGGCGATCTCGTCCGACGAGGGGAGCCGGTAGCTGCTGCCGGCGTTCTCTTGGTTCCGTGACTCCCGCTCCGCTTTCTCTTTTTGTTCTTTGGCTTTCTCCCCTGTTCAAAGAGACGTTAGCAGCTAGTTTCTCGCATAGGAGGCTAGTCTATTATAAGTGTGTGGTGTTGCCTACTGAACTTGCGCTGTGCCAGCCGATTCTGGATCCGCCTCCTCTCCTCTGGCTCTGCAATGTCCGTCCAGTCGTCCGTCAGGTGTTTTGAGCTCGACTTGGAATGTGACTTGGAGTGTTTCGTGGAATGAGATCCTTGTTTCGTAGATGATTTCGAAGACATCTTAGTTCAGTTCGGCAGAACGCTTGAGCTCGGAGCTTCGTTTTCGAGGAAATACTCCTCCCCTGGTACTCCGAAAGTCCGGAAAGGGTCGATAAATAAGCTTATTTATCTTATTACCGGGATTTCCTATTTCGAAATGAGCTGCCTGTGCTTGATACAGGTTGATATCTATGCCCAGGACTGGCCCCTTGAATATCAAAGCAGGCTCTTATTCGAAAGAGACGATGATAATAAAGCACGAGTCTCACAAGCCGGATATAGTTTGTAAAATCTCTTCTAACAATATGTAGAGGGAATTCAGTTAGGACTAGAAGCACCCTAAATGAGCAGCGTTCGCAGTATTTATTATACGCATGTGAGTGGAGCTTGGGGGCCGTGTCCGTGTCCGGAAAGTAACTTGGGTGCTAGCTATAGGGCTGATAACATAGGTCCATCTTATGATAGTCCTATCTACATACATGGGAAGTTTGCTAAGACGAGTTCGGTACCTTTGGCGAAGCTGGAATCGAATTGTCACGGTCAAGGCTTAGGTATGGTGTCTTTCTATATTCATGTGAGCGCCGAGACAAAGTGATATACACTTGACACGATAAGAAGCGTTGTAACTTTAGAGTTGTGTGTGAGTTATAGGGAGGTAACAATAGTGTAATCTGGATTCAAGCCACGATTGTGACATGACGTTGATGCACTGGCTTGCAGCTATGGTCAGACAGGGCTCTCCTGCCCGTATAACCGATGTTACGGCAAGGGGAATAATGAGAGAGGCTCGATGATAATATTGCTAACCCAATGGAGTATTCTGCAAGTAATCTGGAGAGTTGAAGCTTTCTGTGAAACAAGCAGTTGGTGAGTCTTCTATTTAGATCTAGCAACCCCTGAGAGCCACTTTCTCGAGACTACAAGGCATGGCTGACATCCTAACCTATTTCAGACGGAAGCCGTTGAGATTGGAGTATAGATGATCGGCAGGGCAAGACCACTCTCAGAGTTATCCCCATACTCGTGGGAAAATATGGTAAGCCGATATACGACCCCCGTATAAGAAACGACGAGTCATGGGCTAGATTCCCTTGGCATTAATCAACACATCGACACATCGACACATGGGCAAGGGGCAAGGGGCAAGTTGTGTGGATTAGTCTACGGCAAGTGGTTTTGATAAATCATCTTTGGATCCACTTGGACGAGTACGTGAATTGTGCCAATCATCGACGAAACAGGATCAGCCACGGCCCTATCCGTTCGTGAAGGAAGGATGTAGTGAGGAAGCTTGGAAGGTGTAAGCAGGAATATATGAGGATTCCCGGGCAGCTGCCGGGGTGAAGAATTGCATCTTCAGTTATCAGCTTCAGAGCATGGGGTCGATACCTTGGGGACCAACGTAAGGGGCAATTCGGCGAATAGGAAACGGCTCAAACTGGAGACAGCCTTAGCGGATCGAAAGAACCGCTGTTCTATATCACCAAGACCCATGTTAATCGTGGGATGCCCATCACGGCACCCCACACATAGTCAAGTTTCCGTTCTTCTTCATATTCCTTCTGGATGCTTCCTGTTGTCGGCAATATGAGTTGAGTCCCCAAGATCTCATGACTACCGTTCCATACACAGATGAGTATCTTTCCGACGTAACTATAAAGTCCATTAGGCTAGCTTATCTTACTTTACTTCAAGCCATGTCTCGGGGTGGCCCGGCCGGTAGACACATGGATAGGTACTATGTAGGTATGTATGTACCTACATACACACCTACTAGTATACTTACTTACATGTGAATGCCGTAATGCCTAGAACAAGCCCCCGGTAGATGGGTAGGGAGTAAGGTGCCTGTAGATGGAATGAGTGCCATAATTAGGTAGGCACTAGAAAATGAGGAGGCTTACCGGATCGACGTTATGGAGATCAGCTCTCGTGCGGCTGAAATCTTTTGAGACAAGCTGATGGATGATCTCTCTCTTTGCTAAGATGATTCATTCGCGATAAATGAAGACAAGATAAAAGACATAACCGAAGGAAACAAGACCATAGCCATATCTTTTGATCAGAAAACAGCAAAAAAGAGAGCCATTTCAATGTTTGAAAAGGTTTAGGTACATACCTAAGGTTAGGCAAGTAGATAGGTACTGGTGTATTCGCGTTTGGGCTCCCCGTTCCCCGTTCCCCGTCTCAACTTTAAGGTGAGTGGGGGGTGAATCCTACTTACATACACGACAGGGGCGTTTCCGGTATGCCTTGATAGATTATTCATGGAACTAGTGTATGTAGGTTAGGTAATTACTAAGATATGCATGCAGTAAGATAAATATGGTTAAATGGCCAATGTACAATGCATACCCTACCTAGTAGGATGTAGGGTAGGAAGATATACTAGTAGTAGTAGTAGTAGTAGTAGGAAGGAATTGCCACGAGCCTCGGATGGCTACTAAGAGGTTACATACTACTACTAGTAGTAGGGAAAGTATGGGTCACACTGCATTCCTGCGAGATTGAAGGCTGAACCTTAAAAACGTTCCAGCCCTAACCTTAACCTTTGTGGGCAGTCTCATCCTTCTACATATGTAGTTAGTATTTCAGTCTTATAAACGTACTAGGTTATGTAAGTTATGCATGTAGGTATTGTACTACATAGTAGTGCATGGTAGAATAGTACCTAGGTATATCCAAAGAGACTCCAAATAAAAGGGGGACGACTATGATCGATGCCGCCAACTTGTGGCTCTACGAAGACGGCAATTCCGCCTTGCCAGGTTGATTATCCGATGAAAATAAGGCTTTCAATTTTGAACCCAGACATCCATCCCCATTAGGTACCGATACCCCAGGAATTACATACATACATACATACATACATACATACATACCTACCTACCTATATACCTACCTAAGAGAGGTATAGTAGGTAGATAGTATACTGTATGTATGCAACTTTCGTCTCCCATGCTCAAGTATGCATTCGTGAATCAGCTAGGGCGTTGCATTGCATTATGAGCACCTATATAGCCCGTACTGTTACGTTATCTGGCGGTGAACTCGCTAAATCTTTCCTTTGTCAGCAGCCTACAGTCCGTACATAAACGTCTGATCCTCGATTCAATACGGATGTACTGTATGTAGGTATCATCCAACGTTTATCGTAACGAATCCCGTAAGCTTCGAGAAGCTTTACGTGCCAACCTTACGACCCAGCCGATTGGATCTGCCCCGGTCGTCTGCTTGCAGAATTCCCGAGTTATTCTGCAATATGACATGGCCAACAGTTACTCGACCCATTACATAAACAAGCGAAATAAGGAACACCGAGTCCCCGTCAGGAAGCCAACCACCTACATATGCATTCGACGTGTTGGACGTGCTAGACGGGATCTGGCATAATGGTGTATGTATACTTCTGCCTACGATATTCTTTGCTTTGCTGATTGCTTCCGTCGTGAGTCAACTGGCAAGGTAGGCGTGCACTACAGTACTGTACATTACACAGTACAAGTGAAGTTCCTGAGTATCCGTAGTTGTAAACTTGTAATAGGATGCAGTGCATGTTTAGGGACGATAATTGGTATACGAGAAAACAGCGACAAGGGCGCCCTTGTCATACAATGGTGAAGTCTGAAACGTTCATTGGATTGGAGGACACTCCCTGCTTCGTTATTCAACGCTCTTCGATTCGCGATTAGGTACACTTCCGATCGTGACTCTTTACTCGTTAACAGAAACTACACCGCATTATAGCGGCAAGTCCTTGTTGATATGGTGAGCTCGTAGGGCTCTGGTTGAAAATGCTGTCTCATCTTGATATATCTCGGTGTCCAAGTATTGTATAAGCTGCTGACCAGTGACGATGACTATGACGAAATAAGTCATACCGCTAGGACATTGTTCGTCATTTTTGAGGCTTAGACTATCGATCCCCCGCCATCTCTTATTGCAAGATAGTAACACCCAGGGGCAGTTTCGTGTCCCAATGATATCGTTCGCTTTGAACCGTCGGGATATTTCTATGGGAACGAGTTGTTAGTCGGTGCTTGCTGTGAGTCTGTGACTCTCATACTTGACTACATAGTAGAAGAGATGGCTGTGAGCTCGGAGCTATTGCTGCTTTAGGAGGTTCTATAGGAGGTCCTGTAGAATAAATCGCTCATTGCTGACGTGACTTGAGTTTTCAATCTTATTGACAAGTTCGCCCCTGGTCACATCATCTTAGCGTCAAATTTTGGACTTCTGATTCTTAGAATTAACGGCCAGTAGGGGCAAGGCTATGGGACCGGACTGACCCGATCGTATTATAGTACGGGAAGTGGGAGGTGTGCATTTCAACAACGAAACGCTATCCTGCCTACTTAGGTAAGTAGACCTTTACATGATCCGACATTCTAGCCCGTACATTGCCCGTTCGACATCCTTCTTAACCTGATACCAGTCAGCCCTTCTTTCGGCAAACTCATACACTTCTTCGGCGCGGAATATGCCTCCGAATCGATCGCCGTCCGCAATAATCGTTGCCATCTCCTTAGCATGCCGAGGATCAATGAGGTAAATCTGACTTAATTCCCGCAACGCCTTGAAATATGCCAGCAGATCTTGGTTCTTAAGTGTCCGGATATAATCAAAATACATGGTCATATCTGCAATGAGTTTAATTGCGCCCTCGGTGCTGATACGTTGTCGTTTGATATGCTTGCATACAGCTGTGAATAAGCGGAGACCGACTTCGCTGTTAAACACGTCTAGCATAGTCTTCTCCGTGCTTCCGACTAACATCTTCGTATGGGAAGCCACAAGCTCTGTGATTCGAATCGCTGTTGTCGTTGGACCAATATCAGGATCATTAGTGATTCCAGTCTCTTCCGAAGGCGGCAGGGGGTTGAAGTCGGTAGGAAGCTGTGTGGTAGCGCAAAGGAATTCGACTTCATCCATGAGCACATCGATACCTTTGTTAAGACCCGCTGCCACGCTCTCATCCAGCATCTGCTCGAATTTCTTCTTGGCTAGACCTGAAGGATCAAGAAAATCGTTACGGTCGGCAATTTTTGGTGCCGCGAGTTGTTGTTCGTAGAATACGTCGATCATTTGCGAGATGATGTCACCTACGTTGACCAGTTCGATGAACATAACCAGCGGCGCAACTCCAGTTTGGCTATGGTCACTGATCTCCCGAGGATTGTATCGAGAAAGGTGATCCACGGCTTTTGCAAACCCATTCTTGACATGGGTCTGTCCAAGTATTTTCAGCAACGTCACGAACATGGCTTCACATTGCTCTCGAGCCTCTTCGCCGGCCTGGCCACCTAGTGTAATGAACTTCGCTGCCCTCCCAAGGCTCTCTTTGGCAGCGCGCACTAAGCTAAGCGCGACCTCAATACTGAAAAGACTTCTAATCCCCTCTAGCCGGTTGGCCATAAGTGCAGCCTTCGCCTTAAGTTCATCGTTAAAAACTTCTGGAGGCAGCGGGGTTCGAGACCGGTCCGAAGCACTCCCAAGTCCTGGCGTCTGAGGCCGAGACGAGCTGCTAGGTATGCTGGCGATCGAAGCTCGATGGGTTGAGCTAATAGCAGATGGTGTTGACATGGGCCGAGTACTTCCAAACGCACTGGGTAAAACCGTAACTGGCATCATTACTACCTTCTTAAAGGAACTTAGGAAATCATTCTTGTCAGCTTGTCGGTTGAAGTTCCCCATGTAAAGGGATTCAGCGGTAGCATCCTGTTCCGAAAGCTTCTGTTCCCAATCGTCAACTTCGTGTTCAGCGTACTTTGTAAAGCTGTCGAGCTCCTCTTGCAAGTACAGATCTAGGTGTGGCTCGAAGACTTTTAAAGCTATTTCTTTTGCATGCTCTTCCAAGCTGTTTTCCGAGCCCTTCGGCGGGACTATCGACCGAACAAATTGCATGCACTGCTCGAATAGGCCAGACACGGCCTTTAGGTAGGAAGGCATGTGCCGCTCGTGGCATTCATCCAACAAGGGGGTGACATATTCCATGATGATTTCCTCTCGAACTTTGTCAACGAAAAACCAAAAGACAGTCGCCGGTTGCGGGAATATACGGCTGATCAATTCGCTCTGTTCATTTACTTTTTTGACAAGTAAATCGAAAAACGCGCGCGAGGGCTCAAGCGTAACGTTCTCATCGGAGCCTCGGTTGATACAGTCCATGGGGTTGCCCAAAACTCCACGGTCGCTCAATAGTGGGTGCTTCTGGATAAAGAGTTCCATGGCCGCATTGCCACCGTTCAGAGTATGTAGGACGTGTGCGTACCTCTGCATTCTTCCATCCACATCCCAAAATTCGTATCCTTGCTCAAACTCTCTGAGGACGGCGCTTTCAAAGATGGTGATCATGTTGATGAGTTTAGCCTCTCGCTGCAGGTAATCAGAGGCCCAGTCACTTTTGCTAAAGACCTGGAGATTAGACAGCATTTGTGCCTGCCTCTCTGGATCTCGAAAGACTTTAAACACGATGGGCTCGGTATGAGTTTTGGCTTGCACCAGGTCAAAATAGAATGGTGCTAAGGCCCCGTATACTTTTCCGTACTCTTCCCTAGCATGACCACGCACACTTTTGACGTTCTTGAGAACGTCGAGTAGTACAGCTGGATCCTCGTAAGGTGATTTAGCCTGGGGTGGGTTCAAAGTCAGGGTCTCGAAGCCGTCAAGTTTGGATGATTCCAGGGCTTGTTTCCGTTCCTCCTCCAAGGCAGCATCGAATAAAGTGGTGCTGGGCTGAGTTACAGCATTTGGATTTGGGCCGCCGTTGGCATTGGTGTGGCCTGCAGCATCCCTTTTGCGTTTCATAGCTTCATCGAACCTTTTCCTGGCCTCCAACTCGTTCCAGCAGCCGATGCTCTTCAGTCTTGCTACCCATCTCGTATCGTCATAAACCATTTCACGCATTCGCCATGACGTTCTCGCAAAACGGAGCTGATCGGAAATTGGTAAGTAATCCAAGATAGAAACCAGAATCTCTGTAGTTGGTTGATGTTAATAATCATATCTATTCTCCTGGCCAGGAAGGCTGATTCATACCGGCTGGTAAAAAGGTTTTCGTCTCAACCATTGAAGTGGCTCGTAACGTGCCGAGAATACTGGCCCTAGACGGCGCACCATGCTGCGACGCACGCTTGAAAGTAGACATGTTTACGAGGTGTCGATTCTATTCTGAGGTATGATATGTACTCGGGGAATTCGCAATGTGGTACAGATATAGAAGTAGACAAAGGTAGGTACTTTGGGTAGACCGCTACATATGTACTGGGTATCAAACCACTACATATATGTACCTAAATGAATATTAAGATGAAAGATGAATAAGAAGGCATAGAAGAATACAAATCAAAAAGAACATAAAGGTGAAATCACTTTGGCTGCCATCAGGATTGCAAAGTACTTGTACTTTTTGCGGCGTCAGACAGTCAGAGAGGATCTTTAAAATTGTTGAAATTGTTAATTCTCAATTTGGTAGAAACAATTCTTAAGTCATCAATGATCCCGCTTTCCATCTGAATTCCAAACATTAAAATCATGCAACTTCCCCAAGGGTTGCCAAGTTACTTTGTATATTAGGTGCGTAGTGCTGCCTACCCATGCTGACAGCTGTCAAATCAGGTCGGTCTATCCCCATATATCCCCATAAAATCCACACCGCCCGCCGTCTGTAGGTACACTTGTACCTAACTTAGGTACCCGTTTATTCTCCCCGCGGCAGAATTCGTTGGATAGGTAGTTAACTTTTTTTTTTTTTTTTCTAATTGGGGTCCAAAAGTTAATCGCCGGATAACTACCCCATAATAATTATTCTTCACCAGCAAATCTAGCATCGTGAATTTCTAGGTAGTCACCCTACATTGATCGTGAAGGTGCTTTTGTTAAAACATATAACACCCTTAATTAAATCTTTCTCTTAAAACTATCTCTGTCTTCACCTAATACTTAATTGCTTATTGCCTTTTGATAACTTCCCTCAAAGATGGAGGTTGATTCGGGTCCTTGGCAGAAGCTTGACCCAGTCAAGCTTCGTCGCGAAGCTGAGGCCAAAGGTATGGATATCCTGATCTTACTTCAGCTTATAGTTAATCTTGATTCCAAGTGCTAACCTTCCACAGAGGCTAAGCTTAAGAAACAGCAAGAACAACGACTTGCACGAGCCGAAGCCCGTAAGGCAAAGCGCCATGCCAAATCCGAGGCCAAGCAAGCACGAAAGGCCAATGTCGGTCGTGCCGCCAAATGGAATGACGAACGCAAAGCAGCCGACAAACTAAAGAAGATAGCCAACCGTCCTCACAAGCAGGAGAAGAGACATAGACGCTTGCGCCAGCGTGCTGATAAGTTAGAGGCCCAGGCTATCAAGATGATGGTTGAGGCGCAAAAGGCTAGAGCTCGTGCCGACTACCTGGACGAGCTGAAACAGGTAAGTTATCAGGCTATCCTCCACTGTCAGAGGCTATCTAGTTAACTGATTGTGTTTTAGAAAGAGGAAGCCGAGAAGAACAAGCTGTCTCTTGAGGTTGCGCAGATGGCAGCGGACCCTAAGAACGATAACTATATCGCTCTTGACGACACTACTCCTGCCGCTGCACCTACTTCGACTAAACCTGCAGATAGTGACACCAGCTCCAGCGATAGTGATAGTGACACCTCCAGTTCCAGTTCCACTAGCTCCAGCTCCAGCGACTCGGCCCCTGAGCCGCCGAAGAAGGCAAAGAAACACAAGAAGATTGAAATGGAGGTGGAAGACCTTGAAAGTTCAGATGCTGAGGTCAAGAAGGCAAAGAAGCACAAGAAGATTGAGGTGAAGGTGGAAGACCTTGAAAGTTCAGATGCTGAGGTCAAGAAGGAAAAGAAGCACAAGAAAAATAAGAAGTCTGAGAAGCGCAAGCGCAGTGAAGAGGAGGACTCGCATGCAGCCGCGAATAGCATAACGGATGCCGATTCTGAGGCACCCAAGGATAAGAAGAAAAGGAAGCTAGAGGAAGTAAACCAGGTCGAAGCACCGAAGGAGAAGAAAGAGAAGAAGAAAAAGAGAAAGGAGAAGACCGAAGCTGAGGAGCAGGTACCCTCTAACGCAAATGGAGACGGCACGAATACCAATGGCGGCGGGCCATGGAACGTCCAAGCTCTAGAGGGCGATGAGAAGAGAAAGGAGAAGTTTCTGAGGCTCCTCGGAGCTAAGAAGTCTAATGCAGTGGCGGCTACAAGTGGCTCTACGACATCAAGCACCAACATCGTTAAAGTTCAGCAGGACTTGGAACGCCAATTCGACATGGGGATGAAGATAAAGCACGGAGGTATTGGTCAGAGGAGAGGCCTTGGGGCATGATGACTTATGTGTGTATTCTCAAAAATGAAAAATGGCGTTTTTAAAAGGGCAGGGGATTAATTATACCATCTGATATTTGCTTGCTCTTATTGGCAGGATGATCACTATGCTAATGTATTTCCTCTCCGTGTATCAGTCAAGAAATCAATTGTATTCTTTATACGAGATTAGTTGAATGGAACTTGACTTCATGTGATTAGATGGTGGATTCAGACTGGTCTTCTTAGGATACCTATTGTGTGAATTTCACGTCCGGACAGGGGCCAATGATGCATGACTTGGCCCAAAGAAAAACATACGATGGTTGGAGAAAGGAGGGCAAGGTCTGTCCCCCAGAAATATGAACTGTTCTCATAGAGTCGGTGCTCAGGTATCATGGCTCCTCTGGACAGCTACACACATATACACATTTTAACTGCCCTTCATTAGCTGTCCCCCACTCCAATTGAACCTTCCAGCCGGTGCCCGTATCTCGACCGTGACTATAATCCTAGTGAATTGTCCACATCGCCGTATTTTCTCCTCTCTCGTTGTTCTTGGATAGACTTGAACTCTTGGGTAAGGTAATGAGAGCACTTCGCATTGGGGCTCCTCAACCGCAGCACTAACTTTTGGGATGCTATGCCTCGTGGCGGGGTGTTCGTTTACCGGAAGAAGACGCGCGAGATGATTTCGAACACGAGACCGCCGAAGACGATGAAAGCGAGGATGCCTAGGACGCAGAATCCAAGTTAGAGACAAATTGGCAGGTACGAGACTGGGGATGGATGCAAGGAGTAGGTAGAGTGGGCAACGGAAAAGGAAAATCAGCTTACCCAGCCAGAAGAGGGAGATGGGCGACTTGGTCTGCTCCTTGTGGCGCTTCTTGATGTCGTTCTCCGACTTGCCCCGGCGCGCATCCTGCTCCTTGGTGAACTTGGCGTTCCGCCGTCGCTGCTCGAGAGTCTGGGCCTGTGGAGGAAAGGTTTAGTATCAGCACTTGAATCTATTGCATGAGAAGCTGGGAGAAGCATACCATTGTGTGTAGATTGTATGTACGTGAGTGAGTGTTTATGTAGCTTGGAGGAAGGAGGTTGCGCTTGTGAGGAAAAGCGGAAAGCTTATAATGCGCGATGGGGTTCAGGATCTGGAACTGAACTTGATTGCAAGCTAATACCTAGCAGTATTAAATTAATATAAGGGGGTATGTGTAGGTAGGTAGGTTGCTGATGAGACCGGAGTCGCGCCTTTGGATTCCCGGTGCTCAATGAAGGGTGCAAGCCTTTCTTTTATATATTAATAAACAGGCTGCCGCATCAAAAAAGAGAAAAAGACAAAGAATAACGACAGATATTCCAGTCGCAAACCAGAGAACAGATTGTTCCAATTCTTTTTTTGGAGAGTTGGAGATGTAATTCACATTTCCCCGAATGGACATGTGTCTGCAACAGCAATAATAACGTACTCCCCTATCGATAATGGAATGCTAGGTACTAGGTACTAGGTAGCCCGAGTTCAGGGTTTCCTTGATCTACGTCCGTTCGGATACGAAAATGGTGGTTAACTTACCTGAATTAGTTAGCGTTATTACTTCTTAATAAGTTAATTGGCCTGAATTAACTTTCAATGTTGGGAGTCTTGGGACATTCTTGCGCGAGAAGACAGGGGTCAGGGATCTATGTACCTACCTAGGCAGCTCCAGTCAGGGCTATGATCAAGCCACTTGAAAGAAACCCAACCAAGCCACTTTTCGAGATAGACTTCGAGATAAGGCTTCGAGGTAGTTACATACATACATACACAATTAGCACAACGTTCTTCTCTTCACGTTGATCGTTAGATCTATAAACGTCTTTAAGACTCCTCGAACTAGCAATTAGCTGATACCTCCCCTTCAACTCCAATACCGACATTCACAGACCAACCCTAACTCAACCCAACCCAGCCCACTACAATGTTCTCCTCCCGAACAGCCAGACACCTGGCGCCCCTCCGAACCATCACCGCGCGCCGATCTACCACCTCCCAACATCCTCTCACAGCCCAGCTCCAACTCCAACTTCAGATGCAAAAATCACCCGCGCGCCTATTTTCCTCTTCAGTGTCATCACAGCAAGTAAAAACACCACCGGCGCCCCCCTCTCCAGAAGAGAAATCCATAAATGTCAGTCACCCCACCCTTCATAGACCCCCCCACCCCGCTTCCGCGCCCAAGGATGGGGAGGGGGGCTTACCCAAAAAAAAAAGGAAAAGAAGGCACTGAACTCACACTTTTTACAGGGACAATTCTACAAGACCTTCGGCCGACCCATCGCCAAAGTACTGCTCGTGGCCGTCTTCACATACCAGGTAGCGTATTACTTATGGGTGAAACTGGAGTACAACGAGATCAAGAGCGAGATGCGAGGTACATGCCTACTACCCACTTATCCCCCTTCTCTCTATGCGCGTATACAGGGCCATGTAGCTAACAAACCAAACCCAACAGCCACCATTGCCGACCTCGAAGCCAGGATCGAGCAACTCGAGCAAGCGCGACAGAAGTAGCCACAGCTTAGCTTCAGTCCTCGTCAATAGAACAAGACGAGCATAACGCCCCAGAGAAGAAACTATGCCTGATAGCTAGTACATCCGCGATTTCTATGGAAGTGCCCTTCGCGCAAAGTACATAGGCGCGTTAATATCCAGGATTGCATACTACCCACCCGGGCACCTAGTACTTAATACCTAGTGGTGGGTATATGCCCCTATATGGTAAGCATCATAATATCAGGTATGCCTACAACACTACCCAACAGCTTCGCCACGCAATGATCTAACCGTCCAAAAGATGAACAGAACAACCTGCAAAAACAAGAATACCTAGGTCTGCGTTCCTAGTTGATTTCTATATATGTACCTAGGTATACATATAGGTATCTAACCCCTATGCCAAACGACTCAAGGGGGTTTGTGGTTTATCGCCTTGACTTAGTTTAATAAATAAAAAAAAGAAAAGGAGAAGTAAAAGGAAAATGCGATATATATCTAACCCATAGAACGCCTTTGCAATGCTCATCATCCATTTCGGTGCCTCGCTTGCGTATTTGCTTGCTATTCGTGAACCCGATTTATCATTAAAACGATGCAAAATGCTTGCTTCGTAAAACCGCAGTATTAAACCGCCGGCGCCCTCATTCAAAAGAAAATGGGAAGCAAAAAAAAAAAAAAAAGAATAGTTTCCAAACCACAGGAAGGAGACCTAGCTCTTATAGCAGAATCGTGCTTATCAGAAGTATACCTAATGCACCGGCGAGGCCGTACCGCGAGATGGAGAGCGTACTGGCGGCGCCTGGGAAATGCGCAGCTCCGGGATAATTGCATGATAGAGAGCCATCGATATTCTGCCTGCCGTAGCTCGTAGTGTAGCCGTACATGCTTTTATCGCGTGGACAGGCGAAGCCCATGGAGGCTGGGCAGCTCCGTACCAGTTCGTAGCATACGTTGTCGCAGGGCAACAGCTCCTTGTACGGACCCGGCTGAACGGTTTCGTCAATGGCGGGGTTCCGGGACGAGCTAAAAGCCTTATCGTCTCCCCTCAATTTCAACAATTCCGGGTCCACCATCGACCCGTTCGGAAACGGGGCCGCGATGTTGCGCTCGTGTAGATAAACTCCCTCGCGAGGAGGCGTCGAAAAGTCTTCGCAGCGTGGGATGGCCACCGAGCAGAGCCAATTCTTATACGCGATTTTACAATCATCGCAATTTCTAGCTAGAGAGTACTGAGCCGTCGATGAGGTATTGCAAGGAACCTGCTGCAGGACTTTATCAAAGTTGTCCCACATGGTCTGCGTATAATTCTCGTAGAAAGCAGCGAGCGCCGCAACGTTAGGGAAAAGATCTTGGTTTCCAGGTACGGCGTATTGCGTTTGGTCGCATAGTGTTAGATTGAAGATAACCGTACAAGCGCCATCTACGTAGTACGTCCAAGTTAGTGATTCCATCCATCATGGTAAAGAACTGGCGTTTTGCTTACTGGGTTTAGTTTCGAACGGAACCGGCTGAAAAACAACTCCACCCCCCACACTAGAGGAATCATCCTGTCGCTTTTGAACCGCCTTTCCCGGTGGACGCGCAAGAATTCCAACGTACTTAGAACTGGCGTTGAGGCCGCTAACATAAAACTGCTGTCGGGTTAGGTTGCGATCCCCCCCTTGCTTTAACCCCATGGTCACTGCGCCACTGCTCCCGTCGTCCAGATTCCTAATTTGAGCGTGCAAGCTCAGTCCGCAGTAAGAGTTGCGCATTCCACTGATGGCCGAATCGTTTTGATTATGAGCGAACAATACATACGGCATCGTAGTGATCTGTTGGTCCGGAGAACTCGTAAGGTTGTTTGTCTGCAATAGAGCCGCCCCCGCATCGCTATCGGTCCACACAAGATCTGCTTTTGTTTGATTGTCATAGGAATAGTAATATTGTTCGGTAGAAGCGACTAAATTGAAGTTGTACTCTCTCGTAATGTCGAATAATTGGGCAGAAACCGTTGGAGCTGTAATTGACATGTAAACATCCCCGTCTAGGGATATGTTAAACATAACCGCGCCATCATTAAAGGGGATAACCCGCTGTGTATCGTTGCTCTGCAACGGTCCAGGGGAGGTATTGTCGGCGGACGTCGACACATAGAGAACGAGTTGCGGAGGCTCTACCGTGGGTTGATCTGTTGAAAGGGGCCATGGCTGCTGGCAAGTATTTGCAGATATCCACAACGTTTTCGATGACTGTCTACGCACAAGTTCCGAATCGGGATCAATGGCTTCATTGGGTATATCGGCAGCCGACTCTCCTGACTCATTTAACCCCCTGCGAAGCTCCAATGGCTCGTTCAGATTTTGTGCCGCCCTACTAGTCACTGACGACTCAGAGAAAACATATATGTTCGTAATGCCAGGGGCAAGATTACTGGTTGTAAGCTCGTTGTCGGCTAGGGGACTCGCAACACCTGCTTGCCTTCCTATTATGCTTCGGTCGAATAGTGCGAATCCTGGTTCGTAAGTTGGACGTCTGGGGTCGGATACTTCGAGAGGTTCGGCAGCATCCTGTGCATCATCGTAAGTCCAATCGCGCGCGTCGTTATCGACAGATATGCCAGCGAGCTCGGCGGCGAGAGCGAATGGCGGGGAGAATAAAAATAGATATATAACGAGTAACAGACATGAGGCTATCACGGACGCAGCCAGCCGCGACTGTAATGGACTCAGCTGCATACTAAGAACATAGCCCCGCGGGGCATCTCACAAAAAAAGATCGTGACCTAAAATCGGCAGGTTTTGTCGAAGCAAACTCGTGGGATGACACTTTGAGGTTAGCTGGAAAGGATTATGCTAAGCACCGGCACGGGAAGGTAATATTGTATTTGTCGGTCGTATTAGACGGGAATGAGGTAAATTGCGTCAGAAGGAACTTCGAAATTTTATTCAATGGTATTCTAGTAGTACTAGGTACTGTAGTAGGCGTTATAGCAATTGCACAATTAATAGTAGTACTATTCGCCTATCAAAAATTGGGAATTGGGAATTGGGAATTGGGAAAGCGACGTCAAGTCGTCGAAGGAGAGTTTCACAATTGATTGATGAAGAAACCATTGGGCCACT
The DNA here is from genome assembly GCF_022984875.1 of Hypoxylon fragiforme. NCBI lineage: Eukaryota > Fungi > Ascomycota > Sordariomycetes > Xylariales > Hypoxylaceae > Hypoxylon > Hypoxylon fragiforme. The sequence continues at coordinate 1,149,800 of NW_026054760.1, forward strand.
GGGCGGTGGATATATGCACCTACACATGGCTTACAGCTGAACGTCGTAAAAGTAACAACTGGCAGCTTGACATGCTGAAACGGGATTACGATAGCAGAGTGGGGACTACAACTGCAATCTGCCGTGGACCTATTACTATGCAGTACTTACATATACATTCAATATATTGAAATTGGGACATAAGCCACACTTAACAGTACTACCCTAGACATGTCCATAAGTAGCCTTGATGTACATCTTAGTAGATCAGAAACCACCACTTTTGAAGCCACTTACACTTTATGTATCTGCAGCAAGGCCGCAGGTTGCAGCCGCCAACCTTCTTATCGTACATATTATCAAACATACATAACTATGTAGGTTAACCTAGTTACTACACCATTAATCGTATTACATACATCACATCAATGATGTATATAGTTCTTTTTTTGTCATCAATAATCATCCATATAAGAAAAAAGCATTGAAAGCTAGGTGCATACATGTACTGCACCTATCAAGCTACATACCTACTAGGATAGATGGGTTAACTAAGAACAATAACCTTCAGGGCTACATGATGCAGGAACAAGTTCAGGTCTCAGGCACCTTACCTTACATTACATTACATTAACGTTAGTAGGTACGCTGTGCACTAACAAAATAAATCGGGTTGTTAGCCCACATAGTGACATTTGCACTCAAACAATCCACAGTCCACTCCGATGTCCTCCACTCCTCCATGATCAATGATACACTACCTACCCATTTTGCCTACCAACCCTTCCCAAAACTCGCTTACTCAGATAACATTCCATCTGGTTTCGCTTTCGCTTTCGCACCTAAGTCGAACATAAGTGCGGTTGTACCCAAAAACCTCATAGATCAACGAATCTATGCCCCAGAACTTGGCTCTGGTCGGGCTCCGGTCCTAGCTCGAATCTCATGAGTTTTAATAGATCGATATAAAAGACCGGCTTGACCCTCGATCCTTTTCTGTCTTGCAGATTTTTCTTGTCGTGTAAAGCTTACCTACCGTAGGTTGCTTAGTAAAATCCGGGTCTAGAAGTCTAGCCAGATGGAACATAATGAAGGTAAAGAAAAAGGGTAGGCCAATGCTACGGTACATGTAGCCCCAAGCGCTTGAAGTACCTATAGCTGTTTATGGACAAGCATTACTTGTGCCGCACTGGCTCACTGGCTCACTGGTTCCTCGAGCCACTCAATCCAAAATGGAGTTCCAGGTTTATCCATCCCCCAGTCGGAACCTTCAGTTGGGAACCACCAGTCGAAGTAAGGTCAGACCCAGCACCGCGGGTAATCAAAGACGCGGAACCAAAACCGGGTGCACACTTATCATTTATCGATCGAGGTACCTGTTTGCGATACATCCCATAGTACGGCCATTGTGTCGCACGATTTGTAAGCCGTCCTCATCGGACGTCGGTCTTCACACACATGTCACCCTTTCCTCTAGGCATGAATGACGCCGGTTCGCAAGAACACCGACCACGGGGACCGCGCTTGTATCACAAAAAGTCTCGCACCGGTTGTATGCGATGTAAGCAGAGACGAGTAAAGGTATATATATCTACTTAGCAGCAGCCTGACCAATTCGGCTATTCGCAATCATTCTCCTTCGTAGAACCTCAAGCTCTAACACCCCGCTCCAGTGTGACGAAGTTCGCCCTAGCTGCGGCTCATGTTCGAGGCATGCCGTCGAATGCGTGTACCCGGTTGCGACCCAATTGTCGACTGGCGTCGCAAGAGCCTCCTCGGCTACTCGAAATGATGGCGGGCCATCAATGTTTTCGACAAGTCCGATCAATACAGGAGGTTCGCCCGGTAACGAGAGCAAGCCAGTAGTGTCAGGGTCTTCACCGCACGGCTTAGAATTCTATCCCTCTCCTGGTTCATCTCATCCCACTCCTATAGATGATGGGGCAGATCCCGAGATCGATATACCTGAAGGGCCGTGGCGTCGAATATGGGAACTTCGCTTGCTACACAATTACCAAACCATGGCACAGCCATTCCCTGGTCAGAACAACCCGGAGCTCGCGCGCATATGGGAGTACGATATTCCAGATCTAGCCATGCGTATGGCCCACGAACACAATCGGTGTAGTCTTCTCTACATAACGTTAGCTAATTCAGCCCTACATCTTTGGGCGCGGACCACGGACAAGCGAGAGCGGGATGATCTCATGAAATTGCAACAAACCTATCAGGTCATGTGCATGAAAGGACAACGGCGCGACCTTGAAGAGTTAACCCAGGGGATCATACATAACGCGGACTATATCTGTTTCACTAGCCTCCGAATATTGGCCCATTCTATAGCTTTAGTCCAGACACTATCGGTGGACCCGTGGGAGGCGCCTGTGCAGTGGTTACATATGGGTCGCGGTGCCGGTGAAGTGATAGCGACGGCGAGCGGGCTGCTAAGCAACGAGAACAAGCCGACTTCTTATCTAAACGTTATGAGCAACTCAAACATTCGGAACCCACAAGAGTTTCTCAGCTGTGACCATAGCTCGTTGGACTGGCTACTGGAATATCCTGGTAGCCCGATGTCGATGGCAGCACAAGACGACTACGAATTGCACGACGAAGAAGCCAGGTCGGTGTACGACAAAGCACTTTCATACATATGTAATGTGCAGAGATCGATAGACATGGGCGAGACGGACGCTACTGTGGCTAGAAGATTGGCCGCGTTCTCGATTGTGATGCCGAGGGAGTTTACTCGATTCATAGAAGAGAGGAGACCGAGAGCTATGGTGGTATTGGCGCATTTCATGTCGTTGTGGATTGATTACGAGCATATATGGCTAATCGGCAAAGCTGGAGAATGGCAAATCAGGGGAGTCTATAAGGCTTTGCCTATAGAATGGAGTTACAAGCTTGATGGCCTCTTTTCGAAGTTCAAACAGCCAGAAGCCGGCAGGTAATACCTAATACGACTGTGTGGTTGATAATCAGTCTGAAAAAAAGAAACACCCCTTCCCTACCCCAGCACATAACGATACATGAACATAAAAAAAAGCTATTATATCACAATATATATATTCTCTCATGCCATTGGATTCGAACACGATTCCAATTGTGTTTTTTTTTTCTCTCTATTATTATGGTGTTCATTATTTGTAATTACGAGACTACCTCTCCGGAGACGGTTGCTCATACTGCTTCTAAGAGGGTCAATGTATATAACGCACCTAGGTATAAGGGAATTCTTTTATACTACGTTGGACACCTATCTACCCAGTAGATATCTAGTCTTATACTTGGTGATACTCGTGGGCACACTATTCACGGTTGTAGGTTACATACTGTTGTAGGTTGATATAGAAATTGGTGATTTTAAGGTTCTTTGAGACAGAACGGGCCGTACCTAACAGCACTGAAAAAGCGGCTTTAAGCCCCACCGACAGGCGGGCAACTCTAAAGTTTAAATATTATTGGGCCTGTGTTAACTGTTGTACGTAAGACCTCGAGCTTACATAGCTCCCTACCTAGTATTAAGCAAACCTTGAGCAAACCACTTCCTTGTCGCATAACCAACCAATCACCCAATTATCGCCATTCTCTCGACAGCACAACGTTTGAAAATGGTCAGTTTATACAATCGGTTCTTATTTTTTTTATTTTTTTATTTTTTATTTTTTTATTTTTTATTTTTTTAGAAACAGCCGGGAAATGAAAAGAGAAATGGTGGCGGCTATGGCACTATAGCTAACATGACGCAGGCACCCAAACGCAAAGCCGCCGCCGACGCCACGGCGCCGAAGGAGCGGCAGTCGAAGCTGGCGAAGGAGCACAACATCTCGGCGCGCGAGGAGCGCGAGATCAAGGAGTCGTTCGCGCTGTTCGCGGAGCCCATGGAGGGCGAGAAGGAGGGCGTCATACCGACCAGGGATGTGAGGAGGGCTATGGTGTGCGTCTTTCCTTCCTTCCTCTTTCTTCCCATCCCCTCCCCTCCTTCCCGAACTCACTTGCTTTTCCTTTACCTACCTACCTATATACGTACCAGCTAACTCGATGACAAACAGCGCCCTCGGCCTCCCCCCAAGCAAACGCGAGCTCCAGGAATTCCTCGAGATCCTCGACCCCGACGAGGAGGGGTACGCGTCCTACGAGCCCTTCGTCGCCATCTGCGCCCTGAAGCTGCACGCGCGCCCGGACACCGGCGGGCCCGCGCCCGACGAAGTCGACGAGGCGTTTCGGTTGTTCACGGGCGGTGGTGGCGGTATTGGTGGAGGGAGTGGTGGTGGTGGTGGTGGTGGTGGTGCAACGCTGACGCTGGCGCATCTGAAACGCGTCGCCATGACGCTCAAGCAGGATGTTGACGAGCAGCTGCTCAAGGACATGATTCTCGAGGCGAATGGTGGCGCTGGGGTCGGGAAGGGGGTCGGTAGGGCGGAGTTCGAGGAGGTTATGCGGAGGGCGGGGGCTTGGAAGTGATGGGAAAGGAAGGGAAGCGGAACTGGTTGGATTATTGTACGAATATGCGTATATGCATGCCTACCTGCCTTACAAATAATTTCCTCGCTGAAGTAGGGAGCTGAGGTTTCGGCGGATGTGGGTTGATGTGGAATGTGTCTCCTTATATGGGATTCCAGGGAGCTGGCTCCAGGAGGGAGATCAGGAAAAAAACAGAAAGAAGGAGAGGAAAGGTTGGATATCAGACACACAAGTTGAACAACCCACGTGATATCAATACTAGGTACTGGCTATCCTAGGTAAGTATACCCGTCCTCGTACCCTCCCTAGGAATTTCCCGTCTAACAAGCCTTACAGACAGACTGACACGATGGGTAACCTTAGTATACAACATGTCCTACAGATCTTTGCGGCCCGAGAGGTCAGCATCACCTCCGCTCACGCCCCCTCGCTATCACCTCTTATAGCGTTTTGGGTCAACGAGCATACCTCTCTTACGAACAATGTCTAATACCGAAGCTAGCATCCTAGAGACTCAGGACTTAATAGTTAGGTATCATAGAGATTACGGGTTCTAGGATCGCCAAAGGGTTGAGGTTTTGGGGGGCACCTATTTAGGTATGTATGCTTGCATACTTATGCCAGCGCCAATGCGTTGTGGACGTTTAGTTAAGAGCGATATACCTTTCCCCTTAAATCCATACCCTCCATTTGTGTCTACTCAGCTAGACACACTTATAGCAAATGCAGATCACCTAGTTATTTATAGATAGTCTTATACTTGGATACATTACCATTCCGAAATTTACGTCGATAGACAATGCCTACGTAAAAAGTCACGTTGCGAGGTAGGCAAGCACCTGATAGTCAATGGCTCATCATAGTTTCAATCTCCAAAAAGTTCATTGCTCATATATAATAAATGTATTGTCCTCTAGGAGCGTAGTAAATATATTGATGATCCATTTGCAAACGCCAGAAAAATGCAGTCTTCCCCACCTCGTACGGTTGAGTTTGGTTTAGTTTCTATATTCGACCGAACCTTGTAAAGGGGAATGAGACGAAATTCAGCCGATACGGAAAGCTAAAAGCAAGATCCATCGAAACTTTCATCCGATGATGCATCACTAGATGTTTGCCATGAATAGGGTCCGATTTCAAGGTAAGTAGATCGGTAGGGAAGTAGATGGCCAGAGAAAATGTTGGGTCAGGATTCGATCAGATGCCAACTAGTCTGAGCTTTCCCAATATAGTGGTGTTTGCCGAGTAACCTAGGTTGTCTTACTCGGCCGGTGCAGGCTTGGCATTCTCATTTTGTTTGTTTGCCGCAGCAATGGCTTCCTCGGCGCGCTTGCGGGAGTCGATGACGGCTTTGAGCTCCGGGGGCGGGTTGAAGCCAGGGTGGTCGGAGTGCTTCTTGTAGAAGTAGTTGTCGGGCTTGGGGCGGAGCTCGGCAGGGAGGTCTTCGAGAACGGCCTCGAGAATGGCATCGATGGACTTGGACTTGGAGGCATCGCGGTGCCAGACGGAGATGAGGTGGGAGTTGAAACGGACGGAGAGGCCGACACCGCAGATGGTGTCGCCTTCTTCGAGCACATCCTGTAGCTTCTCGCCGATGGCCATGAGCTGTACGCGTGTCCAGAAGTCTGGGCCCGCGCTCTTAGGCACTCGGAACGTCCAGCTTCCGCCCAACACGTTACGGCGGTCCTCCCAGATGGGCTTGAAACCACTCTTGAACAGATAAATAGACTCGCGCATCTTGATTTGGTCGACGGGAGTGTTATTGTTATATCGCCAAAAGTCCTGGACCGATTCGATTTGCGTGCCTAGCTGCTCCAGTGATACTTGGTAGCTGTCATCGTCCTCTTTCTTTGGCTCCTTGGCTTGTCTATGGTGAAAGGTTAAAGGTTAATAGGAGAAGCGCGAATTAGAAGACAGGTAGCTGGGTAATTTACCTGTCAAAGTACACGTTCCAGTAGTGCTGAGTGGGCAAGGGCCGCATGGTCTTGAATAGGTTGCGTTTCGCATCGTCACGTTGTTCAGCGGGCGAGCTGACATTTGGCGAGTTGGGATCGGTGGTCTGTGAAAGGGAGGAGAGCCCCCTGGTGAACAAGGTCGGTCGCGCAGCCATATTTAAATAAGATTCGATTTGCCTGGTCTTGACGTGTTAACTGCTTGTAAGTTTCTAAATTGTATATATCTCAAGTAAGATGTAATATGTAATAAGTAAATAGGTAAATAGATAGATAGATAGATAGATAGATAGATGCAGGAGGGGTTGGAAATGGTTTAATGGTGGGGTTCAATTCAACGTGGTTGCCAAGAAATCAAGACACCATTGCAGCGTTCCTGGCATTCAACGATATGTTGGATAGCTGTGTAACCCACGTTCTCACAGGGGAAAAAGTAAAAAAAAGGGGGGGCGAAGGGGTAATTGCATTAGTCAACTTACAGCACGGTTGGGGTAAGTTTATGCAGCTGGAGACCTTAAATACTATGTACCCAGGTGGTATTCAATGTATGTACTGGTATATGTACTGGTATGAGGTAGTCCTACATGTATGTACAAATAATATTGAGGAAACGCAAGAGAAGACAAAGAAGCATACTACTTATTCTCCTCAAGACCAACACAATTAATAAATACCCCTTTCAAAGAGGCTTAGCTATGATAGTAATTCAAGTTCAGGAGGTTGCTGACGCGAGGCTCTGAAACAGGCACGGCTTAGTTTCAAGAATCGCTGTATCAACATATTTCTTAACCCATCCATCCATCCATCCATCCATCCATCCATCCATCCATCTATACTATACTTGTTATTATCTGACCTCGTTAGCACCTACCAGATACATGTACCTCTTGGGCATGTACATACGACATAGGTACCTAGTATTCTAAGTGGACAAGTTCCACGATAATTCATTTCCGCTGTCACAAAGATAAAAGGCCAATGGTTCCGTGTCAATGCTGAACAGGTACCTGTAGGTGGCGAGGTACCCCCGGTTAATTAATTCAGCTGAATTATAGCGCTAACGGGTGCTAAAAGGTGCTAAAATCCCAACCTTAACTCTCTCCTGTTTCTATAGTGGGGCTCAGCCTCAACTTGTCTAAGTTGGAAACGTCAAGCATTTCAGTCCTAACCCAACGTCATCCGATACTGCTTTTTATAAGTTGTAGAAATGCTGTTTGTTCATCTGGATACGATGCGTCTCGTCCCAACTAGACTATACCTATGTACAATATGTACAACTTTTCAGATGCCTCTTAGTATGAGTAGAAAAATGTGGCATATACCAACAGCGCCCATCATCTCGGCTACATTATGTAAGGTTCAAGGTTAGGTACATATGTACCTAAGCAGCTAACAATATAGCTATGTTACCTAGGTATAAATAGTGAACTTCGTAGTTGCCATATTCGTGGGCAGGCCTGGGGGGGACCCCCTTAAGAACATTGTGTTCACCTAGCAACATGCGGAGGTCTTCAAGGTCTCCGGAGTCATCGTCAGGTGCTCCAGCAACCTCACTAATCCAAGGCAAGGCGTTACATGTGCTGGGAGGCACGAACGTGTCAGCAAGAGACGCATTTATATATATATATGCAGAGGCTAAGTATCAAAAGTGTCAGTACTTAGCCAAGCTCAGAAACTCAGCAAAGAAAGTACCTACTTATGGACAAGATCATAAGTAAACTTCACATCGAGAAGGCAGAGAGTCCACCTACTCCCCACTTACAGACTGTATCCGAAGCAAATCCCTAGTATGTCGAGATGCACTATCTTACACAGGCCGCAAACCTACCCGCCGTTTAAGTATCTTATGTAAAATGGTAAACTGACCTTTACCATCCTGGTAGAGGTGTATATGTTAATAGCAAAGGGCAATACCATGAGCCCAGGCCATTTCCACCTCCTTTCCTCGGTCACTTAAATACGAGGGGACCGGAAATGAAAATCTACTTGTACATACATTACGATAAAGGGAATTCGGTAGTTGGCTTAAGGTTAGATCTTAGACTTGGAACCTGGTTGTTTTAGATGCCTAGGTAGACATATAACATACTAGGTACATATCACATTCATATTACATGCTATTCGAATTTTTTTGAATTGGTTTCGTTGATCTTCTTAGTTATGGTAAAGATACAAAGCGTAGAGTTTGGGTTGTTTTTGACAGACTATCAGTCCGCCATTGCAGTAACTATTCGTCATCTTCACTAGGCCATGTTTGTTCTCGGGGTCGGCTCCATTTGAGTGACCTCAACAAGAGACCTTTTTCATCACCTGGACCGAGTAGGTAGTCGAGCACCTTATGGCGGATTCGCCGAGATGATGGTCCACCACTATCTTCTTTCCCTCCCCCCACCCTCGCAGGCCACCGAGTGGTCCCTTTATAGAATCGATGGAACCAAAGAGGAACCCCAAAGAAACCGAGAACGACCATGACGGATACCAATTAGTGTCCTAAATGCTACACTCCCACATCCCAATGAACCAGTTCCGGAACTCCCCAGACTAAAGAAATGGAAAGTACGAGTTTTCGAAAACTGCCGAAGCAACTCACTCGATGACATGGATAGGTAGGTAGGTTACTAGGGAGAAAGGGGAGTGTGGTTTGCCAAAGTCGATATTCAGCACCCTCGACACCGCGAACAACCACCACAATGCAGGCCAATACTATACAGGTGCTCATGAGAACCGCCAACGGTTTTCATGATGTTTCACCGCACCCAGTTGACCAAATATGGGATGAGGCGTTCGAGAGCGAATTGTAAAAAAAAGAAAAGAAAAGAAAAGGGAACCGCGTTTCGTAAGAATCCGATCGAGGGCGGTGATAGTAACAAAGGAGAACCGTAATGCTGAGTAAAACCAATGGTATCAAAGCGCGGACGCCATGTTCGTGCTATGCTTGCTTTCGCCATGCAATGCAACTCATGAATGAAGTTGATCAAGTAGACATTATGCTGAAAACGCCGGGCCAAATGAGATGACGGAGACAGGACGGAGGGGGAGAATATCGGACAATAACCGTGGTCATTGTGAAGCAGCGACACACCAATGACGATGGAATGCCCACGCACTTTTCTGACACTCTTTGCTGCAGTACTTCGTTCGGCGGCACCGGCGGCACTTAGCGAATTGTCGCGTGAACTCCTCCCATTTACCACACTGGTAGTATGCGCATTGCCGAATGCCACCCCGCGTATCATCCTTGCGGCAGAGATTGCGCATCACAACCCCAGCCCAGTATTGCATATCGTTGCTGTGATATCGCACCGTAAACTTCTCAACCAGAGGGAAAATGTTGAAATCGTTGGGTAAAAGGTACTCTTCCTCATACTCTTGCGGACCTAAAGATTCCAGTGTCACATGGTCTCCGTCAAGCAGTTGCAGCTCCTTGCCTATCTGAAGCCGTGGCACCACGTGGCTCTTCTGGAAGTATGACCTGAGATTGCAGTATTTGGACACATATGCCAGCAATTGAAGAGACATCAGAACGTCCTCTTCTCTAGGCATTGCCGCCAACATTTGTGGGTTGGGGGGCAGTGGCCTGTCCAGAAGGTAGCGAGGAACACTGGCGTGGTTTGGTAGAGATGGCTGAGGCGTAGGCACGATGGGGCGATTGGGAGAAAGGCCTAAAGTTGGTCCTGGGGCTGGAGCGTTATTTGGCAGACTGCCATCCATTGGGGTTCGATGTGTTATATTGAATGTCCCCGCATCGGGAATCTCGGAGACAGTCGGTGTTGTCAGGTCGAGCGCTGAGCCAGCTAGAGTGCTGTCACCTTCCTCCATGGCGATATCCTGAAAGTTAACCGTAGGTGGAATCTCAGTGGTGCCAGACATTTCAGCGTCCTGGGACTCATCAGATTGAACGCTATCAGTTGCGTTCAAATCATCCGTATCCGTAGTCGAGTTCTGGTGACGTATGGAAGGACGCCGTCTAGGTCGACTATTTGGTGCCAAGACCGAGGTAGGCCGAAGTGTTGGTGAGCGTAGCTGTGGCGGAGGTAAAGGCGTAGTAGGCGATGTGGGTTGCGACGGAAGGCCGGGATGGAAGACCGGAACCATGGACGGGAGTCGGTCGATGTCTCGAACGGGGCGGATGAAGCCGTCCACTGCCTCCATGGTAGGAACCGCACTCGCCAAGGGCTGGATCTGCCGCGATGGAGAGACGATGTTCTGACGATTCTCATGCCTGTGGTGATGATGATGATGATGGTGGTGGTGATGGTGGTGACGATGACTGGGGAAAGCTTGGCGATCAGGTGGTGACGAAACGGCGAACGGTGGGATAGCCGGTACAGGTTCGGTATTACTTTGCTCAGCCGCTGCCGATGTGCTTGCGAAGGAAGCAGCCGAGACATCAATGGAGGGCGGCGGAGCCTGGCGGCGGAAAGCCCGCTGCTCTAGGTCTATACGACTAGGTCGATTGGTAAATGATGACTTGAATGGAGGATCTCTATGACTGTGACTCCGATGACGATGGTGGTGGTCAGCAATTTGTTTCAGCTTCGCCTCCTCTGCCTTTTCGCGGCATTTATCGATAACTTTGATGTAATTGTCGAGGATGGTTGCGATGACAGGAACCATATCAGCTTCGACGACTCGAGTCCTCACGTTTTCGGTCCCGCGAACTCCTATGTTCACCACACATTGGAAAGCAAGATTCCATTTCCACATGTCCATCATATCCTTACTTCGTCCCTGTTTCAAAATGCAGACCAGTCTCTCGATGCCGCCATCGACCGTCAAAATATCGCGAATGCGGGCTGACGAGGTGGTGAGGTAGGCGAGGTGATTAAGAGAGTTGATTAAAGGAAGAGTTGATGTACAGTCGAGTGCCCGGCGATCATATAAGGCAGTGGTGATGCCCACCGATGCCTTATTGACATTAGGGATGCTAAAGTTGACTTCCCTCATCTTGGCTGGTATAAAAGCCAAGAAGGGATCAATGTCGATGCCGAAAGTCGAAAGTCGATGTCGATGTCGATGTCGATGGTAGAATCGAGGAGTGTGGGTTGGAGTACTTGGATGATACGGAACCGGCTATAGGAGATACCTATAGTTGGGCGGACTAGAGCGACTTGTTTCGTCCTAATGTAATGTAATGTATTCTCTGGTCTCTGTCGACGAAATGTAGATAACCCGATAAACTCGTTCAATGAATTGAAAATAAACGCGTTGAAGTTAATTCAGAAACTCAATGCAAGGATGCGGGTGCTCGGTTTTTTTATAGTTGCAGCAACGGAAACTGATGTCCTTGAAAAGAAAAATGTGTAATAAGTAAGGAAACCCAGGTCTATTCTCGGCGCAGTTTGCCAACTAAATTGACAATGATAGAGCTTTTGGAAGTTTGTGGGATGGGATGGTTATTTTCTGCCTCTTCAACTATTGTTCAACTATTGAAATAGTATACCGGTCGAAAATCTTGGTAGAGGTTGTCGCGGTTTGAAGGGAATGATGGGGGAGAATAGGATTAATTGTATATGAGTGTGAATCCGAACATTCGATCGTGACTCGGCTGGCGAATTTGCCCAAATGCCTCAGACCGCTTCCCTTTAATGGGTATATCGATTCCCTCGAAGGATGAATGGGAATAATCTAAGTAAAATGGAGGCCCGAATCTCCAGCGCGACGGACTCTATGGATTGAAGGGCGTCTCCATCCAGATTGATAGATTAGAAGAAGAAGAAGCAGAATATGATGGAAGAAGGGAAGGGAATCGTTGCACTGATAGGAAAGAGAAGGTATTCGAGTCGTTTCGGGGGTGGTGAGATGGTTGGTGTATCGGAGGGAAAAAAGATGACTTATTCTCGACTAGGGGGGTGTGGGAGAAAATCAGAGTAGTAGGTAGCAATTAGCAATAGGTAGGTGTTGTACAATACCAGCAATACCAGACCTTACTATGTAAGATGGGTAGATGGGTAGTTAGATGGGTTGATGGGAAGAAAGGAAAGTGGTTCCGTCCCGGGTACAAGGTGTGTTACGAAAAGAGGCGAATAGGCCACCCGAGGGTTAGGGGTTCACCCACTCTGATTCTCTCACTTCTGCCACTCTGCTACTTTGCGCCTGCCAGGGTTAATTAGGGCCAAGCTATGGTCAACTTTTTTTTTTTTTTGAACTAGGGGATCTCACGACTGTGCGGGCACGCTAAGACTCCAGTACTCTTACGAATCGCTATTAGGATTTGTTAGGGTAGCCTGTCCTGGCCCACTGTTGCCCACCGTTGTCCACTATCGCCCACTGACATGGACTGGGCAACTGGGGATTATTACAGCATTGGATATGTATTGTATTGTACCTAGGCAGTTAATTATAGCGCTTAGTAGGTACCTATTGTTTGACTTGCATTGATGTGCATGTGTTCCTACTATAATCAGATTCAATGTTCACACATTCAAATCTTTAGCAGAATATACATATGTATTAGCGATGCCTACCTACATTGAGAGCATGTATGTAACAAGTTTTTCTTTTCTTTTTTTGGTTCAATGTTCTTCTTTACCAACGAGCTGGGCCCAGACTCGAAGAACAATGCGGCAGATCCGACAAATGACATAATGCCATACACCTTTCGAAAAATTCCAATCCATAGTTATTAACAAGCTACATTTTTTGATTGGTTACTAACCTGATTTCTGATTCACTTCAAGTATTGTCCTGTTACCTGTACCAATTTCTATTGAAGTTCAGAATCCTTTGTTTTGAATACTGCTTAGATACTTCCTTACGGTTGCATGTATGAATTATATTGTTGTACTTTTTACGGTGTACGATAGTTACCTCTCAGCCTATTACTACATGTGTATCGTGTGCAGGTCCCTGTAACTAAAGTGAGGTACATAAATGCAAAATTGAATTTCAATTCAGGCAACCAGATCCACTAAAGCGGGAGTACTAGTAAACTCTACCCTTTGTATTAAATTATGGTAGGGACTTTGCCTACCTGTCTACCTGCCTACAGGTCCTGCCTACCTGCCTAGGCCCTAGGGTATATTACACATCACACGTGTGATATGTAGTTAGCTCTACTAATGTTGCTTTGACTAACTTCTTATTTTCATGTTATTTTTAGGTGGCCACGTTATGGAACAGCGGAAGACGAAATGATAGACGGGAGAACTAATAGTATAAACTCTATCACTTTTCTTTGTGACTATTCAGAGATCGTTGAAGTATGATATTTGCTTAAATATTGATCGCGTGGCAGTGGATCTGTTGCTACGTAGGGTAAATAATACCTAACTGTTAATATAACTATAGGTATGTACTTAATAACACAGATGAATGTCTAGTTCTAGTAATTGTCGTCGGAAACCGCCATCAAAATAGCGCCGCTTAGAAAGCTCATGTCAGTTCTTGCTTTTTTTTTACTTTGGCAAATGGCCTTCGAGACATCTATTATAACGTTCTTACTAGAGCATCGAATATCGTGATAAGTGGTCTGTCCCTAATCATGCTGTCGTGGCATGAGTCTCGCACTCGAATATCGATGGTTTCTGAGAGCTTACACCAGCGTCTATGGTCACGTTGTGCACAACTCGCCCCTGGGAGTAGCAATAAGCTATGTACTTCGTAGCTCATCCGGAGACATACAAGCTTAGTTGCGATTAATAAACATCTGAACGACATGCACCATCTAGGATTGAAAGATCTCTCTCGTCCTGCAAGATATACTATATGTATGCACTATCTAGCTCCCTACCTGGCAGCCCTAGGTAGGTAAGGTGCATATGGTGAACTGGTGAATAGGAGACGTAAGGAGCTTGGGCCTATCGCTCTCCGATAACTTATCCCCGCTTCGGGGGACCCCTTGACGAACTAGACCGGAAGACAAGACACGGCCGAGAAAGGAGGCAGGGAGCTGGAGGTTGGCAATCCTTCCGTTGGGTTCACATCGTGGACACCCTAGTCAATATTGGGTAGGAATACACGTTAAGTTGCTCTGTCTGTGTGTTCTGTTATGAATCCGTGCCCGTACTGGCGGGTCCGTCGGTTCTTTTCCACCGGCGATCTTCGAATTAGTTATAGTATATAGTATACCGTAGTTTGATATATTAATATTTAGTCTTCCGTGATATTGATCTTGAAAGACTTTACTTCATAATATAATCACATCCTCCGTAGACGGCGTTCCGATCACTGTTGGGCCGAGGTGTGTGAGCTTCAAAGTAGGGCTTGGCTTCCCCCCCCGCGCCTGGCTCATCAAACCAAGGATCTTCCCTTTTCTTACCGTTTTGTCTATGGTCTGCATGGCATGATTTTCAAGTACGCTTCCAATCAGGGTAACGGAGATGTGGTCATGGCCAGTGAGATCTAAATGTTCAAACGGTTTTTGCCTCTCAGATATCAAGTCGCATCTCAGTTGCAGATAAATTTACCTGTCAGATTTCTCACTTAGGAGTGAATCCAGTGGTCAAAGGGTCGGAGACTAAATCAGTACACTTGAGCGGTGGAGGTCGGGAAGGCGAAAAGAAGAGAAAATCTAGAGCGCATAGGGTTGCATTGCAATGCACACACTACTGTATGCGCGTTGAATCGCGTCACGAATTGGTCCTTGGCTGGGACTGAATGGTTGATTTGATTCCAGCAATTGACCCAAAGAATCGGAGCTTCCGTTTCGAAGACGTGGAGAATCACAAATTTTCTTTGATCTACTTGGGAGGAACTGGATCTCGAACTTCGCCATTCTGCCTAGTAGCCTAAGGTTAGTTAACCTTCTCCATGATTCACATGATTCAGGACTCCCTTACATAATATACATATGTATATTTCAAGGGGGGGAATCATATAGAATTCGGTACCTGCATGCCGGAGATGGCCTTGTAAGTTGTGGATAAAGTAATTTATTCAACCTGATGTATTTTAGTATGCATGTAGGAGACGGCGGGAGCTGGCGAGGCGGCATCTCCAATTTCACTTTTACTGTAATAAAAATTGCCGAAACTTTGAATTAAGAATCGCAACCTCATCAGTCTTGCATAGGTCTTGCATTAAGGCATTAGGGCCAATAGAGCTTCACTAGAATGTTTGCCTTTCTCCATCGGTGTTTCAAACGATTCCAAGTCGGCTTTAGATCGGGGCTCGCAGAGTAAAATAAGTTTGTATACATGCATAGTCCTGGTAACTTTGCGGTACATACATAAGATGCTGCTGCTGAGAATCTGAGTCTGATTCTGAGATTTGCTTTCATTGCTCTTGTAGATTGTAATAATACATCTACTTGTGTACCTAGGTATGTAGCTATCTTTGGAATCAATTGAGTTTGGCGATTGGTGCACTCTCTCAGTGGCTCATTTGACGCCCATTTCAATGTTGGCGAGTTAAATCCGTTAAACAGCCAGGCGCCGCTACGGGCGAAATAGAGGTACCGACTCTACCGAAAAGCTTAGGGGGAGGAGTTTAAACTTTGACGTAAGTAAGGCGGGAAGAGGCGCACTTGTAAACTTCCAAGGTTATTATTACCTGGTAGGCTGGTAGGCTGGTAAGCACATGGCACTATGTGCTTGCTACCTAGGTACATGCTTACTTGGTATCTAGGTAGTTACCTAGTAGAATTTTAGAAATGATTGGTTCCGACCAGTGCATTCTACTCCAGCGAAGCGCTTATAAAGTTAAACTAAAACTAATTCGTCTCTCCCAATCTTCCCAATCTTCCCAATCTTGGTCAGCCGCACTTTTAAATACAGATGCACACACGCAATACCTGCAATACCTACAGTACCTAGCTACATAATTATAACCACACTGGGCACCTTTTTACCAGCCATTCCAAGACAACAGATTCAATGTTCCCACATTGTCTCCACTGACGTCGGTCGTATGTTTAAGATGTCTATCCAACAAATCTGTATGCATGGCACCTGGGCGCGAACCTCATCATGTGTCTAGCGGCGTTCGGACCCCTTGGATCTGACAAGCTGACGGGATTTCGGGAATGGTCATAGCAGTGAAAAAGCAGGGTTGGCTCAAGCCAGACCGCAAAATACACACACACAAAAAGAAAAGGGCCCCCAAAGGACCAAAGGGGGAATAAAGAAAGACAAGAAGCCAAGACATTCGCAACCATAAACTTTTACCTAATGATCCCAGATCTGACGTCGCATCGTAGAGAGAGCCTCGTGTCAGCCACCGAAACCAGACCCGAAACCAAGCGAACCAGCCATGGAAGATTTACAAAAATACGATCAATGAACCGATCGACCATGTGCGTGCAACGCAAGGCTCGGGAAGCGAGCACAAGCCACACCATTACTTCAAAATACGGGGCTAGTTAATAGTAGTTATTGGTTTATTTTAAAAATTCAGCCTCATGATTTTCCCAACCGCTGTTTGCTGATGTGATCTAGGACAAGGCTAGGTTGACGTGAGTGGGATGAAACACCGCTTGTCTCGATGGGATTACTATTCCTCGTGGGAATTGTAACAAGGCTCAGCCAAATTTTATGCCTCTCCGCCCAAAACTCCGACTTGAATCTCTCCTTATTACCACAGGCCGAGATAGCCATAGAATACAATCGCATCAAAGCTAAGGAGAAGCAGATGCTACACCTACCCCAGCTTTCTTACAACGCGTTCTAGCAGCCAACGAACTTCATACAGATTTCTTGCTTTTGGTACATAAAAGTATAGGTGCAAACCTTGCTGTCCCCCCTTCACGCATTAACGCGTAGATGCAACTAGATTACTGGTCTGTTTAGGAATGACCCTGTCGAGGCTGAGATCTACACCGTTCAAGTGGCCTTATCCAATAAAGCCGAGATACATATGTGTTGGTTTTGGTTATCAAGGGTAGTTGATAATAGCTTCCAAGTTCCTGGGCAAGTATTATTGAGCTACCTACCTATAATAGCCCTATGCCTGTTTTAGACAAAGTAGCGAGAAATGTATACAGAAATGCCTATGCAACCAGAACCTTGATGAATATATACAACTCTCTGCTTTGCCTCTCTTGCCCCTTTATCCACCACCAGTGACAGCAACCTCTTCGGCCACTCCCCCCTTTCCTACTCCACGACAACAGCGGCGCTGACACGAGGAAATATAATATTAGAGTACTACCGCTGCATCGGCGTTCCGTCACGGCAAATTCATGCCCCGGGTTGGCAGATAGGTATCTTATGCATACAATCCTACATAGCTACCTAGTTAGCTATGCACTAGGTTGGAAACCTATCCTAGGCTGGGTTTACTCCAAGATGTGTTCTAAAGGAAATCGATAAACCCTGGCATTACCTAGCTACCCCTTGACACCTCTAGCCACTAGGTACTGGGTTGTCAGATCGAAGATTCCATTGGAACTAAGAAGCTCGGCATGAAGGTTCCTGGGTTACCTGGTAATAACTGGATATCTATGTCATACTATAATATATATATGGTGTGTTATCACATTTGGAATAGGTAGCCAAAATGCCTTTAGGGTGGGTGGGTAGCTATCTTAGTCGTCTCCTTGGAATAGCTTTAAGCTCCGTGGCATAGTTACTTGTAGACCATAACACTTACTGTAGTAGGTGGTGATCTAGTTCGTCTCCTTGATCAAAATCACTAAACACCATACCTACAGTGCCTATCTATATACCTTAACCATCGTTGAGAAGTACTGTAGATAAGCAAGAACCCGCCCAGCGCTACCGCAAGGTCTGCAACAACAAAAGGCTTTTTTCTAGTGGATATCCCATGATAATCTTCCCATCTCCTTGATCCCATGAGTGTTTCCGGGGCGCTCTATGAGCTGTGGTCGGAGGTATATTGGGAGGTGGCCCTTGGAAGGCCTAGGTAGGTAGGTAGGTAGGTAGTCTGGACTGGAGGATAAGGTTCGTGGGTGACCTCTCCCATAGGAACCTAGGTACCTAGGTAGTTACGCACCTGTTTAAAGGTAGGTAGGCACTGTTCATGTTCATCTTCGTATAAGCACCCTCAAGGTCCGTTGGTCTCTGTATCTAGGCGTACAGCGTACATTCAAGACGGATGCCTGAGTTTAAACCAGTGAATATACATACACCTAGGCACTTACCTATCTCAGGTAGAATAGGTACCTAGGTGTATAGGTAAGTATGATGGAAAATAAGGGATGGGTGAAGTTCACTTTCAACTGTCACTGTTACATAGCAAGCTTCTTAAGTATATATATATACCTATATAAACACAGTCATTGTACCCAGCGTATAGTCTCTCGATTACATTACACTCATTATCAAGTCCACATATGATACACCGCCGGGTATAGACATCTAACCTCCCTACCTGCCTGCCTGCCTCCCTTACCCTATGTAGGTACCTATAGTCCCAGACTGTCAGACAGACTTCAATCACCGCTAATCTTCGCGTGCCTAAAGTACTTCATCCCGATCCACGCCACCACCACCCAGACCCAAGCCATGATACACGTTAATATAATTAGCGCGGGATAGTACCCTACGATCGGCAGCGTGGGGTCGTCCTCGAGCTCCGGAGGCGCGTACGGTGTCGTCCCGACGTCCCAGGCCCAGCTCCAGACATTGAGGCAGGACCCCATGCCGATGACGAACACGGTCCATGTCACGACAAGCACTACCCACCCCCACCACTCCGTCTCGCTGTAGTCGTGGTCCTCGTGCGCTGCTGGTAATGGGCTTGCCGTCAGACCGGAAAGGGACAGCGGGGATTTGGTGTGCTTTACTGAGCGGCGTCGGTAGGGAGAGGTGCCTTTTACATAGTAGGATTCGGAGCCAGAAGAAAGCTCCGGGCGGGGTGGAGAAGGAACGCGGAGGGGTATCGAGATGACATCTTCCTCGTCAGTGGTAGAAGTGTACGATATCGAGGGACTCGTCACCTGCGAATCGCTGTCCGGCGGTGGTAGGTAAGGTATGGGAACGCTGTCTCTCGGCGCATAGCCATCCATAGACGGGCGCGGCGTTAGGTCTGATATTCCTAAGCCGAGGCCACCGTCTATTGGCATTGATTGATGAGTAATATCTTCTGGCTCGGCATCTGGTGGTGCGGTGTTTATGGTGTCGATGGATAGAGACTTCATCTCCCGCCTCTCTCGCGCGGCGCCGCGGCCCAGCAGGGCAATTTTCCGGAGCGAGCCCTTACGCCTGCGCGTCTTTTGTTGTTGCTGTTGGGATATGACGGCGAGGGAGCGAGGCGGTTTATTAGAAGGTTCTTGGTTGGCATCGCTATGTCGCAATTCGTTGAGGCTCGATTTGCTTTCCGAGGTGCGCAAGAAGGGGAACTTGGAAAGGATGCTACCTCCAGATCCGCTCCTCTTGCGCCCTCCCGTGGTTATCTCTGTCGGCGACGGTACATTGTTGTCGTGTGTATACGATTGCGATTGCGAATGCTTCTGGGATGGTAATTTGGTCTCCATCGTGATATATCGTGGTTTGTGCTTCTGTGTCCTTCGAGCTGGGGGAGAATGACGTTTTCCATAATGACCTCATCGACCTTGAGAATACATCGAAATTGAGAAATTAGAATTTATCATGATAATGTACATGTGTTCATAAAGGTTTTCTAAAGAAGAGGTGTAAGATTATAGGTTTCGGTCTTGTAATTGAAGCGATTGACGTCGGCGTCAAAGTTTAATAAAGTCACGTAGTTTCGCATATTTAAAGTTGTACTACCATCGTAACTATTAATCTACATAGTTACACGCGTACATTTAACATTATCCATATGCACAATGCACATACCTCGAGGCTCCAGCTACTACCAGCTACTACTAGGTACCAGCTAACATACCTAGGGTACCTGGCGGGTCTTTTTGGCGCATTTGGTCATGGCCCGGCTCCAGTATTGTAACACCCCCATGGGCACTTTCCAGGGCTCAAGATTCAAGCTGTGGTTGGCACAACTCTAAAACACGCCAACAAGAGAAGTATCATAGACAGTGTGGCACGTGCACTATGTAGAGGGACTTCAATATTATAAAGTCTATGGGTTTGATATAAGTAATTACTGGTTGGCATCGCATAGACCTTGGTAGATAAAAAGTACAAGTACTTGGTCAGGAACCAAAAAGTGTAATCGAATCAATTCAATGTTCGTAAAGTCAATTCTGCCTCAGTGCTGTCAGCCAGACTCAGCCTGTTAATAAGTCCCAAGTACCTACGAACCTTGAATCCATCCATCTGATCCTCCGCATTCCAAATCTGTTAAATCTGTTATTCCTGCATGCACCGAAGCAAAAAAAAAAAAAAAGTTTGGCTCTAAGACAACCTGTCAAGAAAAAGAGCCGATTCGAATATTTGATGACATGCTATCATTGAACAAATAGTAAAAAAAAGAAAGGACCTTATCTCAACTAAAAGGTAACAAAGCCTTGAGCATAGTAAGACGGTAACTATACGAAGTACATACAATACAAGACTAATAAACCGTTCTAAATTGGGAAAGGCGCGGAATATCGTATTGCGCGTGGGAATGGAAACGGTAATGGGAATGGCTCCCAGTACCGGTACCAGGACCTTTCCTCCACCTCCCATATCTGTCACCCCCATCATCCACACCCCAGACGATCACGATTTCGATCACGATTACGGCTTCGAGGGCGGTGACGATAATAGCCAAGATCAACCAAATCACTTTGTCTACGAGGTTAACAGTCCACTACTTACGCCCACACAAGACACCTTTTACGATCCCAATCGCTTATCGCCTGTCGCTCCCACTTTCTCCAGCAACATCCACTTGAGTCCCAATATGACCTCAAGCTCTGCTATATTCAATGGCTTCCAAACCGAGAACTCATTGGCCATTGATATACCAAATTCCAATTCCACCGCTGCTCCGAACCCTTTCAACTTCCAAACTCAGATAATATCTACCTCACCCGTCAAACCCAATGTTGGCCAGCGTCGTGGCCACAAATACAAGCATTCGAGCATTAGCGCTCAGCATCAGATCTTCCAAGAGCCGCCGCCCAGACCCCCGCTTGCCCTTCCGCGCGATCTACCCATACCTACCGTAAGGGAAGCATGGCATTCCATGTCCAAAGATCAGCACCGCCGTTTGTGTTGGTGTATATGCCATCTCTTTGTCGCCTTCTCTGTCTTCCTCTCAGCTCATGGTTCTCTTGCCATGACTGCCCTCTCTCACCTTATCTTCTTCGACGTCGGTTCGGCACTTATATGCGTCGGTGTCGATGTTTTGGGCAACTTCGAGGTGTGGAAACGCAGCAGCATCCGGCATCCTTTCGGTCTAGAGCGCGCTGAAGTTCTCGCCGGCTTTGCTCTGAGCGTCTTTCTTATTTTTGGTGGCTTTGATCTAGTCAGCCATAATCTGAAGCACGTCCTGGAGGGGCAAGGTGGCCACACGGCACATCACCCAGACCCTCACGAGGGAGGAGAACCTAGAGTCTCGGGGGGTAGCCTGGATATGGTGAGTCTGGCTGCTATCGTCGCAACGCTTGTTAGTGCGTATGGCTTGAGGAATCACGCCAGGATCAGCAAGGTCATGCGTGTGAGCTATCTATCTAGCCTACCTAGTGTCCTATCGAACCCCTTCCATTTCTTGACATTATCCACGTCGTCTCTTATGGTCCTACTTCCTTTATTCTCCATCCCGATCCACATGTTCCTCGATAGCGCCATATGTGGGCTAATGGCTGTTGCCATGTTCGGGCTCGGCGTTCGACTTGCCATCGCCCAGGGTCTGATGCTCCTGATGAGCTACAGCGGACATTCGAGCTCGAGCTCCCCCAACAGGAATAAGGACCTCGGTGTGGCCGATGTGGTACGCGAAATAGAGGCCGAACCTAGCGTTGAGAAGGTCGAAGAGGCGCGGTTCTGGCAGGTGCACTACGGACTCTGCATGGCAAACCTCAAGCTATCAGTGGCAAAGAGCTGTGATGATGCGGCGACGAGCCGGCTTCGCGCTCGCATATCGAGTCTAATACAGAATCGTCTTGGAGAAGGGTACGGGAAAGGAGGGAGTTTGCGCTGGGAGGTTAGTCTACAGATGGGTACGACTGCCCGGTTTTAATTGTCTTTTTTTGGAGGGTCTCTTTTCTTTACGTATACATATATCCGTCCGATCCACCTACCGCTCCAGCCGTTGTCATGATATGTACATTACAGGAGCACTTGCGATATGGGTGTCGGTTTTGGTGTTAGGGGTCGGGGTCGGAGTCGAAGCCAGGCGTAGTCTTTGGTACATAGGTCAGACGGCGTGACACGAGATAAGAAAATAAAGTAAGACGAGAAGAGAGGCTAGAAAATAAAACGAGTATGCTTGAAGTCGGATCTTGGTTGTATATATTTTGAAGAGCGAGGCTTAGTTTTTTGTACATATCAATACCTCCCTACCTAGCTACCAATCAGCCTACTGTTTTGAACGGGGAAAGGAAAATTAAGATGGGGATGGAGATGGGTAAATAGATGAGTAAATGAGGATATCCATACATACATAAGAGTCAATATTGTCTAGGTCTTGGGGTTTGCGCGTGCCGTGACACTAGGTAGACGAGGGTGCGTAGGAGGCATGTAAGGTTGAATATCGAGTAGTCTTTGTATAAGATATTTTTAGATATTTGCAAATAGTATAAGCAAAGTACCTAGCAGTCGGATGTCGTCAACAACGAACGTTATTCTTCCACGTATGGAGTGCCTATCCCTTGTCTCGACAACCAACAAGCCGGTCTATCTAGTGTATAGGTCCAGAGTCCTCGTAGCTATTATTAGAATGCCTAGGCACTATACCTCCTTACTTCATTATCTATTACCTACCTACCTAGGTAAGTTAAACACTCAACGTCAGTCAACTTGATATTATGGGATAGTATTGGTTATTTAACTATTTTTACCTACATTTTGCTGTATGTTGATATACGATGAAGTTTAAACTTGGACACTGGAAATATACTAGGTACCTAGGTAGATGCTCTCTGATGGGATGGAAGTATTGGCGACAATATGTATGTTCGGCAACACATGTAGGCACTAGGTAGGTAAGTAGGCTGGTATTATATATAAAGACTAGCTCCACAAGATCTGCCCAACGAGTGAAGACGAGCATTGAGTCTATCCGTACCTCTCCGATTGCTACCTCCTTGCTCCTAAATATAAGGTACCTGGCAGTAATAAAGGGGGAGATGGAATTATTCTTATACATGCATGCCTATCTACCCAGGTAAAGCAGGTAAAGTATTGTGTGTATATAAAATCACCCCTATAAGTCTGCATACGTAGTATCTATCCATCTCTACTTACCTAGGTTAGGTATTTACTCATTCACTCTTCACCCCCCTTTTTCTCTACCCAACGGCATATTATATCCCCACCAACCAGCAGAGTCATCAATCCTCACGTATCAAATATACTGCATCTACCTTCATAAATCCATATTCACTCGTGAACATATGAGTGGAAATGAGTAGTCATTTATACACACACAGGGAGAAAGGGGGGGTTGGGGACTCCTTTCCAGGACAAGAAGTTCGAAAGTACCACTCGCATTGAAAGTCGAGTTCTGCATTCCCGCTTTGCCTATCTTCTAACCAACTCGACCCATATCAAGTATCTAAACCCAAACAAAGAATCCAAAAAAAAGTCATATCCGCTCGGTGTCTATCGTAAGAAGAATACCTATGTAAGTATGACTACCTACCTGACCAAGGCAGACAGACCTCCATCGAGAAACAGGATGTACCCAACAGGTAAGATATACGACTCGCTTGCTTCCGACACGACATCTATGACCCTACTTTCCTCTGTTTTCTTATATCTATATCAACCTCATTCATCCCCAACTCCGAACCCCCTTGCCCATACCCATACCTACACCTACACCTACACCTACACCTACACCTACATCACCACACCCCCCTCGCGTACGTAAACTCCTTCAACAACAACCCCGTCTGCTCCCTCGTCCACCTGTACAAGCTCCAAAACACCGCAAACGCCTTCTCCAGCGCCTCCCTCTCCCCCTCGCAGTGCATCTGCGCCACCCCATTCAGCTCAACCCACCCCTCGTGCTCGCGCCTATACCTCCCCAGACGCGCCAGCAGCTCCCTCAGCAGGCCGCGCAGGCGCGCGCGCGCGGCGTCGAGGGGGGCCAGGCTCGGCTGCGCGGCGGGCCAGAACACGAGGAAGCGGAAGCCCATGCCCTCGAGGTCGGCGAGCGCGGCCCACGCGAAGCGCGCGTCCCCCCGGTCCAGCGCCAGCGCCAGCCGCACCGCGCTGTACCGCCACCCCTCGGCCGTGTGCGGCGCGATGCGCGCGGCGCCCGGGAGAGAGAGGGAGCCGGCGCCGGGGGGCCGCAGGCACGCGTTCGCGAGGCGGAAGGCGAAGGGGGAGGGTCGTCGCTTGCGCTGGTGCTTGTGGTCGGCGGGGTTGAGGCTGGCTTCGCAGCAGGTCGTGTCGTGCGGGTAGGTGGAGGAGGGGGGGGAGGACGCGGAGGAGGGGGGGGGCGTGGGGGGTTGGTCGTCTATGCGCAGGGGCCGCCAGACTGCGGGGAGGAGCGGCGCTTGGTTGGAGGGTGGTTGGGCGGGGGGCGCTTGCGTGTACCAGGACGGGGGGCATGGGTAGTGCAGCCGTGGTGCGGGACGCGTTGGGGGCGGCGGGGGTGGCAGCCAGATGTCCGGGTAGAAGTCCTGGCAGATGTGGCGCTGGCGGTGGTTCAGGGCGTCCAGCTGGTCGGTGTAGTGCGCGTGCTGCACGAACCATAGGTCGGCTACGTTTCGCGGGGAGCACGGCCGCTCGGAGAACTTGAGAAAGTGCTGGTCGTCGTCGTCGTCGTCGTCGCGGTCGAGGGCGTGGTAGCTCGGGCACGTGAGCTCGAGCTCCTGGGGCAGGATCTTGACGCCGGGGCGGAGGAGGTCCGCGGATATCATGTCCCCGCACCGGTACGTCAGGTCGAGGTAGCACACGGGGCAGTGCGCGCAGTCGACGTCGTAGTCTTCCCAGTCGTAGACCTGCGTCCACGTGCGGATGCAGTCGTCGTGGAAGGCGTGGTCGCAGGGGAGGGTGGTGAGCTGGGAGGGGTCGGCGACCGGGCCCAGGCAGAGGGGGCACTCGTCTTCTGGCCCCCCCTGGACCGGACATGGCGGCCGGGTAGGATTCAGGGTACATGCCGTCCCGTTTCGGATTACCAGGGGGATCCTGTTACACAGGTCGTTCTTTGGTTCCGCTGCTAGGTCTTCTTCTTGCGGCATGGGCGATATTCGCGACATTTTTTATGATGTTCTGGCTCTGAGTATGTGGAAGGTATATGCGGAAGTAAGTGAAAATCGATGGATTGGGGTTAACGATAGTGGGAGTTGGATGATCTCGGCGACGGTGAAGAAGTAGTATAATTTGTATTATGTAGTTATAAATCTGAGGAGTTGTCATGTCTGGTGTGTATGTGGTCGAGTTGGATGGCTTTGATATTTACTATTATCTAGGTACTAGTAGTAGTAGGAGCCACCTAATGGCTTAAAGGTTCATGTGCATATACCTAGATGGCAGGTGTATCTCTTGGAGTTTGGAGTCTTGCCTTCTCATCGCTTTGAACCTACTTCTCTACCTGCCTACCTGGCATATTTATATAGAGGAAGTTGATGTATGAAGTGGGTAGAAGCGTAGATTGATGCTTCCTACCATTACTTAAGCAGGTGTGTAATAACAGGCACATACCATTTCCTTTGGTTTCTGTTATTCCCACCTAATTATCTTCCTACATATTCACTGCGCAACTGATTAACAACTCAATGTGACTTTACTGTTAACCTACCTATCTAAGGTACCTAACAGTATGTAGATAACCAAAGACATGGCAACTTCTCCCCTTTAACACGCGCTCGGGTCTCCATCAGCTATGTAGATTCATCAGGCCCGGATGGCTTGTATTTCTGACCATGGGAAAAGGGGGTGGAGCGCAAACCTATTATAAGGCAAGCATGATAATAATACGCGGTGAGTATCTCGGCCACCGCTATTAACAGCCAGCATCATATTCTTTCATTCTTCTTTCGGGGCTCGGAAAGAGATATCCTATCTTGGGAGAAAGGCAAAGGTATGCCATTACGATATGGGGTCCAAGAATGCATAGTCGTAGAGTACCTGTAGATTGCTTCGCGAAGGTACGCCATCGTAGTAGTGATAGGGGGTTTCCGAATACCGAAAGAAAGGGGCCAGGACTACTGATCGTTGAGTCAATGCGAACGAACCACATCTTTCAGTGAACCAGACACTGCTCAGGCAGTCCTCGCTATCGGTCGTGCTCATAGCCCATATGTGTCCAGAACCAGAGGTAGCTCAGCTGTAGGTTACTCAGGTTACCTACATACTATGCGATAAAAGTCCCGAACCGCTTAGTCGAAATAAGGAGCGAGGAAAATCCAGACTGGACGGCAAAGACACTGCGTGCGCAGCACTATAGACAAATCTCGTTTAAACGTCAGCACGAACGGAATAAAACAGATCAGATCAGATCGACAAACACGGAGTTCTGCCAAACCACTCGTTGAAGCGAGTTTCCCGCTTCAGATAACATACCATAGCCTTCTTCGAAACCGCCACCACTACTGTGGTTAGTCCAGACCGCATCGAACTGCGCCAGGAAGGCTCGGGAGGGGACCAAAGAGTAATTAAAATAATACCGCGTCGGTCGAGCGTCGCGTCATCGTGGCTGTTTACTCACGGGGGCAGTATGCCTCGGCGACCATGCCCATCTCGAGGCTAGCCTCGTCGTCTCGGTCGGTGTTCTGTCTAGGTATCTTCCTGTGCTCTCACTCACCAACTCGCCCATCCATCTGTAGATCCCGAACGAGCGAACAAATGATCGCTCAAATGTCTTTCAACCCCAAGGGTTTTCCGCCCCAGTGGTGAGATTTTGTCTGTTTGTTTCACCTGGAGAGACCCTTTTGGAAAAAAGATTTTGGAAAAAAGGGGGGGTGATACGCTTGGTAAGGTAGGTATCTAGACGAGCCACGAGCGGTGCTGAGCATAAGTAGGTACTATTATATCGACGACGTTACAGCGTCCAGGTTTCGCTTTTTTGTTACACCGTTGCTAGTTCGTTCCTTCGTTCGTCTGTCTTTCTTGTCTTTCTGACTGTCTACCTAGGTATGATATGATGTGATGCGATGGCGTCTGTAACGTGCGACAGGATAGGTTTTGTACGTATGTACGTAGGTCTATGTATGAGGGAGGTAGCCCACCGGAAAGGAAAAGACGGCACACACGGGTACCTGTACCGAAGTAATATGCAAAATACCTACCTACACAGAATGTCCGATATGAAAAACTGTAGCCACGTACGTATGTAGATACCTTCCCTACCTACCTTACCCTACCTACATGTGTAGTGTAGGCAGGTACCCTACCTGTGTATGCGCGCACCAGGTAACAACTCGAATAACCACCGATTCGAGTGATGGAAGAAGGCAAATTGCATGTGTGCCAATATACATACATAAGCAGAGCTATGGACGGGCGACAGGAGGGTTCACATTGGTGGCACTGGCTGAGTTCTGAATGTCCTGGATCCTTCCCTCCCCTTCCCTCCATCACACACATACCTATGTATGTATTATTTTAAGTCTAGTTGCACAAGACAAAGTTATGTGGCGGTCAAATGATACCCCGAGCTATTAATTTATGGTCCTTGAGTGCTTTAAAAAGGAAAAAAGGAAAAAAGGATAAAGGGGGTGGGCGTGGGGGAGGATTGCTGTAATGAGATCTCTACATAACTAATAGTTATGTACATATAGCTTCACCGAGGGAAACCAGCAAACGATAGATACATATAACTATGTATGTATGCATGTAGCTAGGTTAGTTACATAACGTCGATTAAATCGAAAGCTTCTGAGCACTTGGTGACGGCATACATTGATATTCCACGCAGGGCAGAAAGTACATACCTATGTAAGCTCCATTTGTTGGCTATCAAACACATAACTACATAACAGTGATAACACACAGCCAGTTAGCCTACCTAAGAAAACGGCTAACTATCGATGATTTGCATCAATCTCATTCATCATCACATCACATCCATATATTTAATTATACAACGTGGCACAACATCACCACCCACACCCCATCACATCGTATCAACACAGCAATAATGAAGCTGCACCAGCAGAAACTCGTCTGTGTTGGGGCATGCTATCTCGATACCATCCTCGAGTGAGTTTTTTTTTTGAGGACCCCTATCCATTCCGTCCCCCCCCCCCTGGTTGCATGATATACAGTACCTACAAATGTACGTAAATAAGCACAATGGCCTGACTCAGATCCATCGTCGCTTCTTGCACAATGTAGTGTGCCTTACTACCCGGGCGAGGACGCGAAATTACGTGCCACCAGCCTACAAGTCCGGCGCGGCGGCAATTGCCCCAACACCCTCGAGGTGCTTCAGCAGCTGCTGAGGGAGGAGGAAGGGGAACAACAACGACCCGCCCGCCATCGCGAAGTCCATCCGTACCTGGTGTCGTGTCTGCCCAATGCCGAAGCGCCTGCGACGGCAACCATAGTCGGCTCGTTTGGGCCAGAGAGCCTGGTGGATTTTACGAGGTGCGTGTACCGTACAGATCACACGGAGCCGGCGAGCAGCTACATCATACGTAGCAAGGCTACCGGGAGTCGCACCCTCGTCAACTACAACGACCTACCTGAGATGACGATCGACGAGTTCATCGCTGTCGCCAACGAGACCGGCGACGATGCCTGGTTCCACTTTGAGGTACGCCAACCACCACATACACCCCGCAGCGGGAGGATGGCCATCGTGATTTTTATGTAGGGGAGGCGCGCTACCTATGTATGATGTATGATGTATGCTGTATGCTGTATGAACGTATTTGCTTGTATGAATGTATTGATCTAGACTCACCCCAAGACATATGCACAGGGACGGATTCCTGAGACGACGTTGCAATGCATTCGGTATTTGAGGCAGTCGTTCCCCCATACAAGAGTAAGCGTCGAGATCGAAAAACCGGGCCGAGAGGGCTTAGAAGATTTGGCGGGTGAAGCGGACGTGATCTTTTATTCGCGGAGTTGGGCTGAAGTGAGTCACCCCCTTTTTTCTTGTTTTACTTTTTTAATTCATTTAATTCTCCTCTTTATGCGAGAAGGACGGCGGTAGAATAGCCGCAAAAAAAGAGTACAACTATGATGAGGATGGCGTTGACAAACCCGGTCTTTTTTTTCTTTCGTTCCTATAGAATAAGCGGTACGAGAGTGCTCAGCAATGCCTGAATGCCCAATCGGGCGTGGCCCGGAAAGCGTGAGTTGCATTGGGCCTGGTCACTAAAAATGGTGCAGCACCAAGCGATGCGCTGAGATAATAATATGGTTGCAGGTCCCTCCTCTTGTGTACGTGGGGTTCGGATGGTGCGTCGTATCTATCCCTTCCCAGCCAGAGGGCCGTGTCTTGCCCGGTAGCAGCCTTGTCTGGACAACCAAACATTTCCGTGGTGGAGTATGTCAGACCGCCCCGGCCGATGGATGTTCCTGCAAAGAGAAGGGCAACCCCAGAGTGGGAAAAGGGGGGCAAGGGGGGAGGGGGGGGGGGGGGGGGGAGAGTTTGCCGACTTCAGTAGAAGAGAAGCATTCATTCGCAGATTAAAAGAAAGAAGACAGGAGAGAAAGGGGAAAGAGAACTTAAGAAGATCACAGACTAACGATGATATCCCTGCGTTAGCACCGTAGGAGCAGGTGACACCTTCATTGCCGGGATGCTGTTCGGGCTGCTGTGCCACCAGCAAGACTGGGACACCGAGAAGAAAGTCCAGTTTGCTGTGCAGCTTGCTACGTGCAAAGTGCAACGGGACGGATTCGACGGCGTTGGGGCCGACGTGATGAAGCACCTTGGAGTGGCGTCTCAGTGAAACTGGACGATCGGCTAGGTAGGCATGTTATGAGATGTGACTAGCTAGCGAGCGAGCGAGCCGTGGTCGTGTGACGGGGACATGGTGACCTATTTTCTTGTTCTTATTTTTTTTCTTCAAATTAATTTTTTGAAACTCTTCCATCTCTTCTCTTATCTCGTTCCCTTCCTAAGTAAGCCCAAGCATATCCAAGTCCATGCCTAAGCCCAAGCCCAAGCCCAAGCCTAAGCTTAAGCCCAAAGTCTAGGATTTGCGTACATACTTGCCTAGTAGATACGTACGCGGCCCTGGAACACGAGGATTCATTTTTTTCATTAACTTCGGGGCGCCTATCTTCTCTTAAGATGGGTAAGGTAGGTAGACAGGCAAGCAGCAGGCAGGCAGGCAGGGCTGGTTGTCGGCAGGGACGCAAGTAGGTGTTAGAGGCTGCAGGAAACTAAGTCTCAACTGAAACATTCATAATTGTGGCAGTTCGCAAAAAGGGCAAGCAAGCAATGAAGGGGGAAAAACAATAATGGATAATGGCTAATACACTACACCACACACACCACACACCACACCACGACCTAACACACATACAGACAATCCCATCGAGAAAGGCTTGCATGGATCGATGACTCGTAATGAGCATTAAATCCCGGGGTCCCCATCCCTTGGATTGGTAGAAGCGGTACGTATGTAACAAAGAGCAAAAGCCGATGTTTCTGGTTTCTCGTTCGTTAGGTAGGCGAGCATGTATGTATGTATTATGTATGTATGTAGGCAGGTGAATGAAAAGACCGGCCGAGACTGGAGACGATCGTTCTGCAAAGGGGTCCTCGAATTAAATGCTAACAGGATTTTCTTTGTGTTTTTTTAGTTGGAAAAGTGATAGTTAGTTGTTACCTACATAGTATAGTTAACTAGTTAATAGTGTAACTACTGACTAGTACTACTATCATAATACTATGTAGGTAGGTAATAGGTATGTAGTTAGTAGGTAGCAGTAGAAGGAAAAGTCTAGGGTATAATAAGCGGTGAAACTGTGGATCACAATCCACCAAAGTTGACAATGATAATCAAAAATGGTGTGTAAGATTTGTACGTAGTAAAAGATGGTTTGCTTTGGATTGGTAGATTAGGTACGTTACTTTTAGTGGTGGTTACCTACTGTATTGTACCTTGCTTTAAGTAGGGGCACATGGGGGGGTTTAATGGGTTCCAAGGTTTAGATTTATGGATGTTAGTTACTACTAGTACCTAGTAGGATGTTGAAAATGAAAATGTTAATAGCTGACTGGCTGGGACGGGTAATAGTCCGTAAAGTAGGTACGGATACCGTAAACAGCAATAGTTACAAGGTTTAAGGCTGTTTTACATTCTCTTAGGTACATATGTATGTAACCTAGGTGTGTAGTGTATGGATTTCCTTTTATTCGGTTTATGTTTATTCATGCATCAATCCTCCTCCTCCCTCCTCCTCCATGATCCATCCTGTTTGCCACCTTGACTGTCCATACGGCACTTTACGAAGGTATCTATATTGATGGACCAACCAGTTATATACCCTACGTATTTTATCATCGATTACAATTCGTACATATTACCCTACTAAACTAACCTCAGGCTAGGTATGTATTATTATCATATCCGTTAGTTATCTGTCGCATTGCATCCCATCCCACTTCCGGC
Organism: Hypoxylon fragiforme; assembly: GCF_022984875.1. Taxonomy (NCBI): domain Eukaryota; kingdom Fungi; phylum Ascomycota; class Sordariomycetes; order Xylariales; family Hypoxylaceae; genus Hypoxylon; species Hypoxylon fragiforme. The sequence goes on from NW_026054760.1 coordinate 1,181,699, forward strand.
ATTCATGCGTGCATCTGTGCGTGCGTTGAAGTACGTGCGCGCTCTCTCTTGTGGAAACCGGAGCCGCTTTCCTGTACTCCGTAAGCTAAGTAAATCGTTCACTACACTAATGGGGGAGGAGGCCGGCCATTGTGATCGTAGGATAAGTTAGTTAGTTGTAACTATCGAGAAAACCACCTAAACCTGGCTTCAACGTAGGATTGGTCGCTTGCGAAGCTGACACCAGCCGCACCTTGTTGAAGTATTCGTACTCGGCACACGGGCCACTAAGCCCACGATATATAGTTACATACTATGTAAGCTATTTCAATGCTGGCTGTTCCCTTCAATGCTTCTGCTTCTACCTGCCTACTACGTACCTAGGTTAAAGTAACTAGCTAGGTAGGTAGGCATGTAATACTATGTAGGTTAAAACCGCCTCCCCTTAAATCAAAAATAGGTGCACAGGCTACATACCATAGCCCAGTCCGCCTGCCAGGGCTTGGCCTGGAGTTGCATACATCAATTGCCCAGGTGATATGTATGTATATATGTAGTATGTAACTATTCCAGAATTCCAGAATTACATATTATCAAATGTTACTAGTTATGTACCTTGCAAGCCTAACCGTGGTTCGTATGTACATACCGAAGAACCCCCTTTAGTTCGAAAATCTACCTCGTCCCAAAGTGACATCCCCCCTCCCCCATATTAAGATTTCCGACGAGTGGGATTGAGGGCTTACCCCTCCAGCAGCTTTTTATCGATGTACAATACCATACCCTGATATGTAACCAAGATGTGTCTGTGTGTGTGAGTGTATGTATGCACATACTAGGTAGTAGCAGGTTACAGGCAACTTGAACCTAAGCAAGGTACTCTTTAGCGCAGTGTAATGTATGGTAGTCGATTGCTCCGGAGGATGATTATATATAGCCCTGGAGATAGTTATCATACATATGTATGTTATGTTATGTGGCTAGGCTTTTCTCATCAAATTTGCGGACCGTTTATATACATAGGCAGTCATGACGCAACCACCCTGTTTACGCAACTTTTTTTTCGCTACCCTACGGGTGTCCAGCGCCCGGTTTACGAGCCATTCGCTAAATTACGTGTAATCGATGTACCAAATGTAGGTCAAACGTAGGTTAGCTGGTTAGGTAGGGTACGGTAGGGTACGGTAGGGCCATATGCCTCCGTCGGGATGGGCAAAGTCAGCCTGCGCCCTTGGACGATGGATGTGTCGCTGATGTGACGATTAGTTCGTCTATCAACTGGGAAATACGAAGCGAACAGGTAATGTAATGTTAGTTATGCTATGTCTAGATAGAAAAGCCTAAAGCATCTCGGTCAGGTAGGTAGAGAAGACACCTTCGAGATCTCAATAGACCAATATACGTAGCTAGATAATGTATGTACATATTATTATCATGATCATTATTACATGGCATCGTCATTTTGACAGTTGATAGTTGGCCTGCCTAGTGCTCCTACTACACTACATAGTTACTGTACCTGCTACGGGCTGCGACAATATCGTGGTAGGTATCCATTTGCTCGAGTAAACGTGTACCATGGACGATATTGTAATAGGCTTGCCTGTTCGAGACCCTGCCTGCCTATCTATTTCGTGATCGGTGCGGCAAGGCCAAGATGATGATGATGATGATGATGATGATGTGTTCGGAGATACGATAAGAAAGGATTATGTAGGTACATACATACATAAGATTCCTTTCACCCACGCAGGCCTCGATATTGGTTTTGGATGAAAGGGCTAAGCTAAAGCTACATAATCCCCCCTACATCGCCAATGCTGACAGCGTTGCGCCAGGGAGCTTCCGTTTGGCTGTTTGACTGCCATGCCTGGGCCAGCCTGGGAAGCAAGTCCGGCTTCCCTTTAAATATTAACTTAGTACTCAATGTGCTACTACTACTACCATAGTAAGTTGACCTTGGTTTATTGCTGATCGGACTTTGAGCCCGATCCCTTCCGACTATTTGGGTGCTACCCCTTGGGAAACTAGAACTGGAACTGGGACTGGAACAACTGCTATATTTGATATGTGATTAATTGCAGCATTGAAATAGTTAATAAAATACTCCAGGGCTAGTTATTTGGTTGGTAAAGGGAATGCGAACCCCTGAGATACCATAACTATATTTTTTTTATATTAGTTATTTTTTTGCAAGACATGCCCGCCGTTTTTACCCTGTCCTGGACCTTGATTGAATTAAAGGGGGTTTTTACATAAGGGAAATACACTAGTTAGGAGCCCGAGATTTAGGCGATCGGCTTAACCGTTATAGTACTGCCATGATTGATGTGTTTAAGGTTCACACCGCCGCATGAGCCACATATAGCTAGATATAAGTGGATATCAAGAATCCATTATTTAATCCCTGTGTTTCTTGCTTGTACTATTATACACGTGACTTTGGTCTTTTCTTCCATGCATGTATACTAGGTATTAGTTCTATGTAACTTTTGTATACTCATGTATGTATACTATTAGTATTACATATGTATGTACTGTAGATCAACAACAACGAAGAATCGTCTCAAGGCAATTCTTGAAATAGAAGAGTTGACTGGATCCTGTACTAGGCTCTTCTCCTCTCTAGGAGCACCCTTGCCTCTTATCCTATTGCCTCGTCCATCTGCCGGGGCTTCTCTCTGCTACTATGTATGTAATAGAGATTCCTTTCTCAGGGTCTAGAGACGGCAGGGAATATTCGCCAGTGAGTCTGACAATGATTATCACGGAGTGTTTCCGCAGCACTCCCTGACGAATGGTCAAGAGCTAGGAGGATAGATGGATCATGGCTAGCAGCGAGAAATCTTCAGACCCTGGCTGGTGATCTATACTTCATTACTTGATCCCCCGTCTAATGCTGTGAGTCTTTCGTGACTCTCATGGAGAAATTCAATAGTCCATGCCAGTTCATCACAGGAGGAAAAAATATATATATATTCGGCTTGACTCGGCTTGAATACTGGCCATGGCAAAAACCCACTGCGCCAGGATGGGGTACGTGGGCTTTTGCTCCGTGAAAAAGGTGAGTAAGTAGATAAGTAGATAAGTAGATATCAAGAAAATATTGATTCGTGTCGTCGTATGTTGCTCGTTGGCGATATTAGCCTGCGAATAGAGCCTAGGCGTTTCGTATCCATCAATTTACATGTTATGTAGTATCATCCATCCAGCCAGCCAGCTAGCCGTGACGACAATGTGTTGAGATTTGGTCATTTGCATGGCCCTTTTCTAATGCTACACACGCTAAAACGAACCATGAAACCCTTGAATTGCCTTACATACATACATACACACATACATATGTAGATGTGTAGGTAGTAGTGTAGTAGCAACATGAAGTTGCGATGCTGACAGCATGATATGGGCCAACTCTGGAACATACCCAACCTAGCCTAGCCGCCTGCTATGTACGAAGGTACGGTACGGTACGGTGCGGTACTAATTATGTAGTCAGATCCACGATATAGCAAGTGTGGTCCTACGTAATTAGTTACGCTTCGGTGGGAATTAGTTAGTTAGTAGAGCCAAAAAACACCCTCGGGGCTTTTGTACCTAGGTTAGAGGTATCTGGATTCTGCATAAACGAGGCGGTGGGGTCAGAAAATTGAGAACATTGAAAAAAAATAAGTGATATGCGCCACAGGAAAGCCGTCCGGATTGCCCACAATTAGGTAGGTAGGCATGAGTTTAGTTAGTTTTGCCCATCCATCCATCTCGGAAGCGCAAGCATTGACACGAGACAACAGGACAGACGCAGAGACCAACATAGTTAGTTAAAAGCTGGAGACATTAATTATTTTCTTTCTTTTTTACTAAACTCACCGGATAGCATTGCCCGGGGGTTGATCAAGGATCCCAAGGCTCTTGTTCATGCGGCCAATTAACCAACCCTTTTACAGCTTAGTTACAAGGTTTCTGTTTTTCTTCCTTTTATTTGGAAACGGGAGCTGCGATTTATTCCTGGCGGCGGGCCTTTGAAATTGGGGACAGGAAAGGAAGTTGAGGGAAAGCAGGCAGGCCGCAGGAAACCTCAAAAATGTTCGGCGCCTAGGAAATAGGATCGGACCTTCAAAACCTCGTCACAACGGGACATGGCTGGACCCGAGGTCGTTTTAGTTCTGTGCATGGGTTTACCTGGGATTCCTTTAGGGTTGGATGCTGGCCTTTCCCTCGTAGGGATGCAACCCTCTTTACTATTTAGCATAGTATGTATCGTAGTTACATGTTGTTTCTGTCATTTGCTAATACATACCTAGTACCTAGGCTGGCCGCTTGCTAGGTTCAACAATAGTATGCACAATGCAATGTATGTACATAACATACATAGGTACAATACAATGAATACATCTGGGATTCTGGGTAGATATGTAAATAGTTATGTACATAACTACATACATACACTAATACTACGGACGATCTTCTGGGTAGCCCGTTGCTCGAACCCCCCACAGGGGAGAAGGGGGGAATGGGGGGAGACAAGACACGGGTCACAGCAGGGATTTATTGATAACCTTATGAGATCCAAGTTCAAGCAGGGTCCAGCCTGGCAGGCCATGACAGGACTTGGATCGGGTTTACTGTAATGTAATAAGAAAATGGAAATCTTCCAGAGAATTCCTTGTCGTCGTTTGTACGAGAATCCGGAATCCCTTCCTCCCTTTTCCAAATGCCATCATCACATAATTATTGCTTTGCCTTTCCAATACTACCGCCGACAATGTCTCCATTTGGACATGATGTTCCCTTAACTAAGGTACCTACCTAGTATATGTAGTGTAGGTTGGCACTTCGCTGCTACTACACACTTTGTAGTAGACAACAGCAAAATGGAATAATCATCTGACCTACAGTACCTACATAATACTGTAAGGGTGGCACGCGGATCAGTGATTGCCTGCTACCTATGTAGGTATGTATGTATGTGGTGGGACGGGTAGCAGGAACATTTGAATGCATTGGCATCGACCGTCTTATTACATCGTGACGATGACGATGGTGGAGTAGGGTCTTGAAAATGAAAAATTATATATAACTAGTACATAACTATGTACATACGATGTACATATGTATGCCTGCTTACCTATGTAGTACATATCACCATTCACCACCACATGTACGAAGTATGTGACGTGTACGTAGGTACATACTTGCTGCATAGATACATAATAACTCGAACTTGAGTCGTGACCAACATTGAACGCCTCTAGGCTGCTGGACTGCGACGCCACATAATTAGTTATTCAACAAGAAAATTTAAAAGGAAAATGGATTAGCGCCGTCCCTGGTCCAAGCCCACAAAGCTGACGAGTAATGAGTTGTTTTATTACCATGTATGTGGTAGACCGGCACGAAGGAATGGTGGTTCGAGGCTTCGACAGTAGTAGTGGCAGCAGTGGCAGCAACAAAGGTCAAGCGCACAGATCGTCTCCGAGCTTACCTTAGCCAGTCTAGGTAGGTAGTTGGTTGGACTTCGGTTGGCAACATTGAACGTGACGACGCTTGAATGGAGTGGAGTCCTTTTAGCTATTAAAGACCCTGACGACCTGAACGCCGAACGGCAATGCTATGATCATCACCTGGCAAAAGCTAAGCTGGTCGCACCGACTTTTGCGGAGTACCCCTGTGAAGATACAACTTGAACATGGGAATTTGTACAATGTTATGTAGAGTCCATCCCACTTTCTCGGTGCTCACTAAGACGGGCATCAGTTCAAGGCTATGTAGCCTGTAGGCATGTACTGTAAGTCCAGTGCCTTGAGGGATCGCCGTCCTCATATTCAATGTTCCCTTGGCTTAAAGGAATGTCAGAGTTGTACCGAGTTTGCCCTGGAGCAGGAGGTAGTATTGGCAGTGTATTCCTCCAGGTTAGGGACAGTAATCGTACACCACCTGGGCACGCATACAAATTAATATCTTTTTTTGGTTTTAGCTGCCCGGTCCGACATGCATAAGGCCATACATACACACATACATACCTACCTACCTACAATGGTCCTACATAGCTACCTGCTACCTACTAGGTAGGTATGTATGGGTCTCGTTTCACCGAGGCTCTTTTGACCTTGTGGGCTGTCCTAGTGAAATGTGACTTGCAACCCGGGATGCAAAACCTTTTCGATCCCACTATAAGACAAGTCGCCTGCAGGTAAATGCTATGGGTGGCTAGCCGAAACGGATACCTATGTAACTGGTCGAACTTGTTAATGGGAGGGGGCTTTGGAACGCTTAGGTTATTGATGTGGAACTTGAAGAAATGGTAATCCCGATCTCTGACTCGCAGTGTGCTTGCATCAGTCTTATTCGGTGTCATCCATGCCCACCACATTGGACGGAGTCTTCTTTCAATGGGAATAGCGTCGCTGACCGAGGCGTATGCGAGATGAACTACATATATGTACTACAAACTATGTGTGTGAGTATCAATGTGTGTACTTGTATACTTAGTACCTATCATAAGAGTATCAGATTTGTAGCCCACTGCCCGACCCGTCCAGCGTCAAGAGCCCAGACATCTACTACACATACATATATTGCAAGGCTACGGTACTAGGTATGTAGGTATGTAGGCATGTACCATAGTAGTGTAGGGAAGGAAATTCTGCTCGACAAGCCGCTTATCACGCACGCTTGTGCGACGTTCAAGTATTGTATTGGATGGGTGCTTCAACGATCCCGGGAAGGGATGAGTATTGGTCGATCAGAGCCTGTGAGTTTGGGGAGTTTTAGGTACTACTGGCGTATGTAGAACTAGGTAGAACAAACATCAGCAATGCTAGGTAGGTTCATGTTGGATCCCGGAAAATGGATTTGGTTGGTCGAGACATTTTGCTGTGTTGTAACTCATAACTCATAACAAGCCCGGCAGAAGCTCCGTTGAATAAAAAGAGAGAAAGAGATTGCCCAGGTGGACATGGAGTCATGGACAACTTGGACAACTAGAACAAAACTAGCTTCTCCTTCTGCTGAGACCAGGATCTTTTCCACCTGTCTGGGGCCTTTGAACTAACGGCACCAAGCATGGAGGGTTTCATTCTGCGCCCTACCTTGCACAGCGACATACATACATCAATGATAGTAATTAGTGTATAAGTAGTATAGTAGTATAGTAACCTTAGGCCTTTCGGACAAGAGGCTAATAAGGACCATGAATTACGTTGATCGGTGGCTGAGCTGGATACATAAGTACTTCGCACTTCGTACGTCCAGTCGTACTATAGTACTTTATTGTCGTACTGTACCATGGATATTACCACCATACACACACATACTTGACTTTGTATGTATGTATGTTAGGTGAGATAATATGTAGGTAGGTAAGTAAGTTGAGACCGAAACCAAGACCAAATGGAGAGGCGAAGTTGCGAAGTTGCGAAGATGTAGAGATGTAGAGATGCAAAGATGCAAAGACGCAAAGATGCAACCAGCCACGGCTGTTGCTGTTGTGGTCAGGTTACGAGTTTGTATGCCCGCAAATAACTGCCTCCTAGTGAGCGGTCTATTGACCAAGACCAAGGCAAGCGGAATGCCTAATCTTGTCTGAGGCCCTTTTTGTGATTTGCATTTGCTACTTTAGTGTTTTTTTTTCTTGTAGCCCATAAAGGTAACCCATAGAAAGGTGCGTGCGGAGTGAGCGGATTATGTGTCTGCGGTGTGTTGTTTGAGGATTGACAAATGTCCATCCATTATTAGCTTCTTACAATGGTATGTAGGAATGGGATGGATAAACGGCTGTGATCCATGAAACTTGTTGATGTAACCGATGCATCGTGTAAGTTGGGTAAACTGGAAAGCTGTAAAAAGTTGGTTGTTTGGGGATTGGGGATTGAGGATTGGGGATTGTCGCTCAAGTTTAGCGCATAGCGTATAGCGCATGTATAAGCGTTGCTAGGTATTAATTAAGCAGCTGCTAGGTTGGGTGCTGAAGGCCGGAAGGGCTGGGCTAGGTAGGTACTTGTATTGTACAATACCTAGTAGTTTTAGGTGCCACTAATAACGCAACGCAACGCAAGCTCTACATAGTAACTACATGTAGGTATGCTATGCTATGTACATTGATACTTCAATATTGTCACAGCCATACGTATTGCAGTTTCGATATTGGATGTTGGAAGCTCAAGTGCTTCAATGAGATTGACAGTCATAAGATGCAATACTTGAGGATACTAGAGAAATACTAAAGAATACGTGCCATGTCGATGGAGCTAGCCCGAATCGACGCGAGATGTCCAAGCGGTTGTGAAAAGGATACATTGGCAAGACTAGTGTGCAGGGCAATTACGCAGTAAAGCCGAAAAATAAGGAGGTGGATTTCCGAGACCTAAGTAGAGCAAAGTATCGTCTTAGCGCCTAGCTGCATGATATACCGGATATTGTACGTGTAAGAAGTAGACGGCTCGTAGAGTTACTATGGTAGTTTCAAGATAAGGTGGAACAAACATGGAGCCTATGTACTACGGCATAGTATGTAGGTACAAACTACAATATCCAGGATTCCAGGGTACGTAGGCGTCGTAGGGTATGTAGGGTATGTATGTAGGGTACTAGGTAGTCAATGTTATTAGGTACGAATTTAGGTTCAATGATGCTCAATGTTCCTATGCAGGGATTGATCCGTCTAATCCCTGCAGGTAGCTGTTCTAGCTGTTCTAGCTGTTTTTAGCTGTTCTAGGGGGACTGTGAAGCCTCGACAGTTAAACATCAAATCCAATGAATCCATTGGATCCATTAGATCCATCCTGGGTTGTTTAGAGGGGCCAGACATTGAAGAACTTAAGGCAAGGAGCACGCGCAGCTTTCCGGAAAAGCAGCCTACTGCGCAACGGTGGGGTCTCACATCTGATAATCCATACACACTACAAAGTATTCAGGTATTGAAATGAGTACGTACTATTAGTGTACAATACACAGTTACATGGTATGTACTGTCAATCTGATTATCCCACACTTCCAAAATGTAAATAGAACCCTACCCAACCCAACCCATAAAAGAAACTGCTTTGACTCAGATCCAATCATCGTTCCGAAGATAGTTCATTTCAGATGGCTTTAAAACCCGACTATCACAGGTACGATCTCGGCCAAGTGAATACTACATAGGACCAGGTACTGATGTACCAATGTATCTACTATGTATGGTGGGACATCTGAAATTCAATGTTCATGTTCAACATGCTGACAACAGTGACAAGTGATGCAAAACAAAAAGAGCCCTTGTCTGCATCTTGAAGCCTCCTTTCAGAAACATCATATTACTATATTAGTACTATAATAATAAGTCTAAGCACTTACATCAAGTTACATGACAGTGGTGGTATGTACGATAGTTACGTGGTACATTAAACCCACAGATCCTGGTGCTATACAAGATTACCTATGATATGATCGTGGGCGAAGTACATGAAGATTAGGCGAAGCAAAGTGCAACTATCTAGGTTAACACGATCTCATGGTTAATAATTAGTCGTTATGAAAGAAGGAAGAGGAAGCCATGACATTTGACATTCTCTAAAGAAAAAAAAAAAGGAAGATCTAACTTCTTTGAGTGAGATTCACCGTAGTATGTAATGTAGACATTAACTATGTAGTGTGTAGTAGTTAAGAATGGTGCTAACGGCGCAAACGTGTACATATTCGCCTCCACGTACTCCCCACACATTCCGCCAAATCTTACCCCTTTTATCCCCTATTCCATCTTTGGGAAAGCGTGTCCTTCTCTTGGCGCGGTAGCCCATTATTAAGGCCTGGAGAGCCTGGGCTACTACGCGGTCCATGCCTACATATAATGTAGGTACTAATGTATACTACTGTAGTAGCTGTATTGTACATACCTACAATGGTGGTAACAAAGCGGCTACGGATGTGGTTAATTATCCAAAGACCCCTCGGGTCTGGATAGTATCCAACTTATCGGCACCATATCCCTCAGTAAGGGTCTGTTTAATAGGGCACAGTATGTGTGTCTAGTATCAATAATCGAGCCAGTCATATCAATGCTGTCCAGGGTTACCTTACCGATGGAACCGCCTCGGATTCGAAGAAGCATCTGCTGGATCTTACCGGAACGGTTAACTTGTTCTTGTTATAACTAGGCATGTAGGCATATTATATGTATGTACAATACAATACAATACAATACAATACATTAACTAGGTAAGTACCTAATGTATGTGCTAATGTATGTAGGTATGTACATGCGTTGCAGTCATTTGCATCCTGGGTAGGGTCAGTCGCCTTGCTGCAAACCCGATTAATGAACTGGCAACGCCTCCTTTTCGCCTCTGACGCCTACACCCCTCCCCTGAGATGCTATGTAATGAGCCTATCAATAGCCGTTGTCAAGCAAAGCTCTCCTTGCCGACGCTAGGATAAGCACACATCCTTTCCCCATCCCTACGCACCCTTCCGTCAAATTCTGCTCACGTTCTACAAACCTACACACCCCCCCTTCTTCTCACACCACACACCCCACAACCCTTACCACACTCAACCCGCCTTTTGTTTACGCCGCAGAGCAACGGTACGGAAGGGGCAAGGCGATGGGGGCCAAGGATTACTGCTTCAGGCCCTCTAGTGGCCTTTGTCCTTTTTGGACGTCGTTCATGTTCATGGTCAAAAACCCCGTTCCTTTGACCGCCCGCCCACATGGAATATACCATACATAGTAGTATGATAGTACCTAGTACGGACGTACATGGGCAAGGAATAGGAAAGTCAAAGGCTGCAACCTAGCCTAGTCCACTACGCCAACGTTCTCATCACCATCCGCCCGTCCCCGGTTATCACCACAATGAAGGATCCCTTTTTAGACCGACCAGATCCCTGCCGGAACCATATGACGCAGGAAGAAAAAAATAAAACAACTAGGCGGGAACCGTCATACAAGTGAAGCAGACACGCGCAGACACACGCACTTACTTACATGCATACACATGCCAAACCAGACCATGTCTCTAAGTAGCTATTGTTTCTCGGCCCTACCGCCCCAATATAATCATCCGTATGCCATCTCACATAGCAACTCTCCCCACGTTTTTAGTTTGATTTATCCTTTTTTTAAATGAACCCTTTGCCTTCTCACCAGTCCACATTCTTAGTCACTGATGAGTAGCCTTAAAGTACATCTTTGAAGCAGCCGCATATTTTATCTGGCCATCCTCCCACCTCCATGAGCTCTCTTGTCACATAGCCTCTCAACTCTTCGTGACCTTCTCACAACCTACCTCACACTGCTAACTATCCACCACCACAACCTTTTCACCATGATGCCCTCACTCTTAGGGGCAGATATGTCTTATCTGCCGGTCCAAAACTTCCCATCAGAGCCAACCTTCGATGAACTATCACGCCAGTTCGCCATGTCTGACTCGATGCGGAGGATATCTCGGGGTTCTACTGGGCAACGAACACCAGGAGCTATGCGCATTGTAAAGCCAAGCAGTGCTAGTAACAGCCCACAGGCCATGATGGCACGCCGAAGGACTATGATGAACGATAACACCATTGCTCGGCGGCGCCAGCAAGCTTTAGACCAAGCTGTCATGCAACAAATGCAAGAGTGTGCAGCTTATTCCACGCCAGAGGACCCTATCAAGAGGAGTAACCGCCCAGTCAGCTGGCATCCGTCTTCACAGATCGAGCAGCCACACATGCATATTCCTATGCCACAGCCGGACTTTTCACAATATGTCATGCCCGCACCAATGCCATACCACCAAACAGATATCTACGCTGGATACCAGAATTTACCACCCACCCCCATGGCATATTCAGGACAAACCTCACCCATGACCTCTATGTCGCCACTTTGCCTACCATATACCGCCTGTCAACAGCAAGCCACACCAGCATACATATCACAGGAAACGTGGAACTCCACCCCCCAGTTTATGCCTAACTATATGGCTAATGAGAGCCCCGAAACGGAGCCATTCCCATCGTTCAGCCAGGAATCTTACAACTGGGATAGTTATGCTACGCAAGGGTACAATGTTTGCACAGCGCCACCAACTCCGGATGAATTCCAAGCTGCTCAACAACCGCAGCTAGCAGTACAACCTGAGGAGTCTATACCCTATCAACCACTGGAAGAGCCGGAGGAGGAGGAAGAGGAGGGGGAGATTTTAGTTGGCATGGGTTTATACGATCCACCGACCAAGACAGACACAGATCCTGGACTGGACAACTACCGAACCACTACGTCACAATTATTGACTTCGACCTACCGAGCAAAGGGGCAAGGATGGAAACTAGAGGAGGCTTGGGAACCACCGGTTTCGGATGACGAGGACGGCGAGGCAGAGGAAGACGCCGAAGAGGAGGATGAGGAGGAAGCAGAAGAGGAAACCAAGAAGGAGAAGAAAGGGACAACGGAGTCAACCACGGCCCAGGAAAACTGGATATGAGAAGCCCGGTGATATTTTTCCAAGGATAACTGTTTATTACGGTTATCCGAGAGTGAACGGGGAAGGATATTTGGAAAGCCCATGAAGACTACCTGTTAACCTGAGAGAAAGGAATTGCATTAGACATGCAAACCAAACCATAAGTAAAAAAGAACTTGATAAATCAGGACGAAAGGCTTGTCGTGCTACAGAAGCGCGGAGCCTCGATCCACTCTAAAAAAAATCAAGAAAATAACTTCTTCCGAGCCAAAAAAATTCGTTCCGAAACTGCAAGCCTAAGCTGTGAATACGTGTGCCGATCGTGATGTGTCGTGTTATTTTTTTTGGTTTAAATTTTTATCTCACCTTGACTTGTTCAAAACTCTAGGGATACGCTATAGACCCGATGCCTGTCTGCATTACATATATACGATACATAGATACTGTACATACGTGAAGAAGGGGGCTTTGACTCTTGTCTCTTCTTACTATAAAAATCCATATATTACTAGCGTTGTCAGGTATAACTACTATCATATGTATCTACTATGTATGTATGTACGTACTACATAGTACTAGTTATAGTAAATCAACCCTATCGAGGGGTCATCCGCGATATTGAATTGAATTGAATTGAATTGTATGTACCCAAGTACCTTTAAACGATCAATCTTTAAAGCAAAAGCAGTAGGGCAGTTTTCTGATAGGCTAGCCCAATTTACGTTTGGTTCGATATGCAGGGGGCAAAGCTCAGACCGGGCAGGCTAAACAGGGATCTCCAACGTTCTATTTGGGGCTCTGCGTCAAGGAGTATTTATTGAGTGAGGTGGGAGTGGGAGAAGAGAAAGAAAGAAAAGAAAAAGGGAAAAATATAAAAAAAACCCCACTGACATCCATGCACACACATGCAGAATGCAGTGTGTAGGTACATGCCTATGTACATATGTACATACCTACTAGGTACATTACATATGTACCTAGTACCTACCTACACTAGTGTACACACATCCTTACCTACCGTCTAACCCCTGTCTAGCGCGTACCCACGCCCTTGGCCCGAGACGTCCCATTGTGGGCTCTTCCCCACTCCAACACGCAGAGATCCCCAACTTAGAAGATCCATGTGGGGCTATAACGGAGCAGTGGATCTGGCTGCCATGCAGCCCATGGTTGCGTCACATGTCCGCTTCTAACCTAAGCCCAAAAGGAAAAAGAATAAAAAGGTCGTTGTTGCTTCCATGCACGTTTGGGAAGTTGTGGAATCTTTCGTTGGCCAAAGTAGGTACTTGGGTAATATGCGAGTGGATGGATGGGCTAGAATCATTGGCAACGATGGGTCCCAAGACCGCAGCAGCAGAGCAGCGTGTGCTGGGCCACACACACTTTATTATTATTATTATTAAAGGCTTCCCTAACCAGCTTAACTAACCTAATAAAATCCAAAATTCCAGCTTTTGCTAGCAACGTTGAATATAGCAAGCTAACTAATGTTAGGGGCCTCAAAAATTAAACGAAGTGCTAACTCCTTGTAGGTAAGACGAAACCGTCTGGTGCAAAAAAGTTAGACGGGATTTCCCATATTAACTACACAAAAGTCCACATTAACTAACTACTATGGACCTACATAGCCATAGTCAATATGGACAATCTTCTCCTTCTTTTTGTTACATATTCATCATGTGCTTAATACGACATCACGGACAATCCGGGTGCATCAAAGCCCTCCCAATAAATAAATCTCTTCTCCCATTCTCCATCGCTCCCTTCCCTTCCCTCCGCTCCCCTTCCTAGTTCCCCGAGCTGTACACACTACACCACTGGTGCCAAATGCCTTACATGTAGGAACCTAACCTAGATAAGTCACAAGCAGGCTATTTCGTTTCGGCCTTTGCTCTTCTTTGCCCTTTGATAGTTCGTTTTCATTTATTTGCAGATCATGTGTCAAGGCGCACATTTGCAAAAGAGGCGGCCTAACTTATTTTTACACAAGGACCCTACCTTACCTAGGTCCTACATACCATCTTGGCAAAGCCGTTAACCTAGTGTAATGTAATGTGCATGCCTACATGCCTACATGCCTACATGCCTACATGCCTACATACCTAGTAGGCATACGTAGTAAAGCCGAGACTCTTCTATCCCATGCACCGAAATCACGACTACCTACCTATTCATATATAGTGCTTGCGTTATATATTAAGCAAAACAAGTTTCCCTCACGTTCCCTTTCCTCCATGGTTCCGTGACCGGTGTGCAGCTCCAGATGTCTCTTTAGCCATACGTATAATCATGTACCTCATGTTCAAAGAGCTGAAGACTTTAGCTTCATACTACTAGTAGTATGTAATGTTGAAGCGAGCTATCGGCGTAGGTGCATACCAAATAGTAGTAGGTTAGAGGCTTATAGCACTCGTATACATGGTGGGCTATCAGCGGTTATCGATAACATGAGATGAAGAGAACATGGAACCCCGCATACTACTTAGTAGTACGTTACCCCTCCGGTTATAACACATATCACTTCCCAAAGATTAAACTTCACGATATCGAAAGATTATTTACCACTAAGTATCTACCATGTACCTAAAGCCATCCAATTACAACCCTTGAAGACATTCTTAATTACCTTCGGGATTCTTGAGGATTATTGACTCTCAATTTCTTTGCACCCAAATTCATGTCCGTGATGTTATGAATAGTTACGACGTGTCAGGTAAATATTACTGCTAAACTTACAAGAATCATTTCAAATAAGTACATACATACATAGTTGGTGAGTAATCGTGCCAATATGATTATCTACTATGTAACACTAAGGGAGGCTTCACTTTAGTATCCGTGGCTAGCACAATAGTAGTCAAGTTAGTGGTGTTAGTGTATAACGTTAGGTACCCCTAGGTAGCTGAAGTTGCTAAAGTTGCTAAACTAATGAGGCCAACTAAGTGGGATCTAATATCTTCAATTGAACAACAAAAACCTGGATTTTTATTTCATCCTGACTCCGATTTAGCACCACCAATCAAATTATCACGAACGCCAATCGTATCATCTCACCGCCAATATTTTCAACATCTCATCATACAGTAAACTATTTGAGTCATTCTGAACTATCACCCCGCTGCCCTCAGTTATGGTTCAGTATATTCATACACCTTGGAGAGATCGTAGGGAGTTATTAAAAGTTCGTCGGCAATTTTACCCTTCGCCGTCAACCACCGCCACAGCCACATCAGGCAGCTTAGTCGATCTCCAGGACAACCAAGATGACGAGGATGAGGACGAGGACGACGATGAGATAAAAGTCAAAGAGGAGGCCGCAAAGCAACATGCCGTGTCGCGTGTCTCGATGTGGATGCAGCGCGGCGGCTGTCCCCACTTGATCGAGTCAACAGCTCTCCTGATGGCCGCTATCCTCAGCGACATCCATGAGACGAGGACTAGGGCCAACTCTTCTTCGTATGCTATTAGGGCAGCTTACTCGGCTGCCTTTAGTCGGTATGTACATCTATTATCAGCGCTACTCATTCGCTTTCCCGCAGCCCCGGCAGACTATCCCTATTCTCGCTACTCATCTCGTTATGGACCCCACCATAATCCTTGATCCCATTTCAGCCTCGTTGGTGGAGATTCACTTACTATGGATGACATTGGATGCCTCTCTCTCTCGCGTACCTACATATGTAGCTGTTCGGAGAGACCGGAGATTCTGGCATGGTTGGCCTAGGCTGGTGCTAGCCTCACGTGGCATTATGGCGAAATGGATTACCTATTAGCTCGCACCATTCCATTGGCGACTAATGAGGCCAGCGCTTAGAGCCAACGGCCCCGGACAATGCAAAAAGGGTCCAAGCCATTGGCTCCCAAGCTTATACCATATTACCGAAGGATTGGGACTATTCAGCTAACAAGTGAAATCTATAATTATAGTTTTGTGACCGGGCTTCTGGATAGCCAGCAGGACAAACAGCGTAAGGTGAGCATGTACTCGATAGCCAAAACTATCGGTTTGCCAGCGACATTTGTGGAGCTGCGGCACCAGGCCACGCACGAACAGCTGCCCTCGCTGTCCAAGCTCAGGACCGCGGCTAAGAAGGCGCTCGCGTGGATATGGGATTTCTACTGGAAGAACCTCCCAGGCGAGGACATCCCCGGCGCTAATAGCGATGCACCAAACCCCTGCCAAGCTCTATTGCTGCGGTATCTAGGCGAAGAGTCGACCGCAGAGGCCAAGGGGTTGTACAAGCAGCTGAAGCAGTGGGATGAGGCCACGCTGCTGCAAAATCTAGCAGAAATCGGAGATTCATCCGAGGACCTTAAACTCATATCCGGATCCCTGCGGTTATCTGAGGCGATACTGGATGGTAATTTATCGGCCTCGTTAGTCATGGGAAGTGACACAGATGCCGCCGCACCCGCACTGAAGAGTCTAGACGCTGCTAGAGCTGATGTGAGGGTGTTGGATGCTGAGCTCGACGCTATGGATGTCACCGGCCCCTCGCGTGAAGTCACGGAGAAGCCAAGTCGAGAGCAGCCGAGTCAAGTAAAGGGGTGGTCCAGGTATGAAGGTCCGTGGAAACCCAAGCCGATTGGAGTTATATAGTTGCATGTTACCCAGCTATGTGCTATGTAGCGTCATCCTATGGTACCTACTTATAATACCAATATACTCAAATACACCTTTGGCCGTATATAAAGTTGAATTGTCAAGGTTAAAGGTATATCTTCCATATGACAAATTCAAGCAACGTGATAGGCTGCGCAGATATGAGGCCATACCTACCTAGGTACCTAGGTAACCTAGACCTATACTTAGACCTATACTGGCAGCTGGCACCTCAGACATTCGGTACTTCTGCCGGGCCGTTTAGGCAAGCAAACCGACGTCATGGAATATTCTACGGCGTTTTCAAGGTTTGTAAGGTTTGTAAGCGACACCAGCGACACCAGCGACAATCGTTGGAGATCGTTACATACATACAATATCACGAATCCCATTTGGCTGATTAATATTCCAACTCCTTTGACTGGTCTGGTTTTACTCACGTTCTTTGACAATATAGCACCCACCTGCTTATATTATTTATGTATCGCACGAGCTTTGTCACACGAGCAAGGCCATTGGTAGTAGCTACTACTCGAAACAGAATCGGTGCTTTTACAACGGCTGTAAGTTTTGAAATAAGACACAGGAACAGTGAGAAAGAGGAGAGATAGTGTAGAGAAGATAGATATACCTCATCAAGGTTCCTCGCTAAACTCCATTATTTACCTACATATCTAGCCCGCCTTCTCTCGCGCAATGCATATCCAATCAATTCCCATGTGTAGGTTTACTCTCATGCTATCTGTCCTGAAATATAAAAGGGGGTGTATACCCTGCCTGCCTGGTATTTGGCTAAGCTGAGAGCGTATACTGATCTACTGAATTGATTTATAGGGACGGGCACAAGCGACAACTACGCCTACCTGCTCGTCGACGACAAGACGAAAGACGCCGTCATCATTGACCCCGCGCATCCCGAGGAGTGAGTTTGTCTATCTATCTATCTATCTATCTATCTACCTATCTTTTTATCACGTGTATCTCTCTACCCACCTACACGACTCTTGGCTCAGTGACTGACCATTGTCAATTGCACCCACGTATAGGGTCACGCCTGTCCTGAAGCAGGCTATTAAAGATGGCAAGATCAACCTCACGGCTATCGTGAATACGCACCAGTAAGCACGATGCTCTTTTTACTCGGTGTGACGGGTACGTAGAAATGATAAGCATGATATGCTGATGTTACTGCTTGCAGCCATTGGGACCATGCGGGTGGTAATGATCAGCTCGTGAGTTTACTTACTTACCCACCCCCCCCCCCCCCCCTTTTTTTTTTTTGGTACCAACTTTAAGTTTTCCCCGAAATAGCGCACCGACCTAGGCACGCCAACCCTCCCCATCATCGGGGGCAAGGACTGCCAGAGCGCGACGCAGACGCCCGCGAACGGCGAGGGGTTCCGCGTCGGCGGCCTCGCCGTCAAGGGCCTCTACACGCCGTGCCACACGCAGGACAGCATCTGCTGGTTCGTGCAGGACGGCGAGGACAAGGCTGTGTTTACGGGGGATACGCTGTTCCATGGCGGTAAGTACCTATTCATTCCCCCCTTACTCCCGGTTGAGGGGATATATTGGGGATGAGAGAGAAAGAAAGAGTAAGAGTAAGAGTTCGACTAATGTTTGGGGTCAAGGCTGTGGAAGGTTCTTCGAGGGCTCGGCGGAGGAGATGCACACGGCGCTGAACAAGACGCTGGCCTCCCTCCCGGACGATACCAAGGTCTACGTAAGTACACCCACTTCACTACCTCCAACGCCAACCCTGCAACTTATTCCGTCTCGACTAAATTCTCACACATGCACACACACACACACAGCCCGGCCACGAATACACCAAAGCCAACGTCAAGTTCGGCGTCTCGGTCCTGCAGAGCGAAGCCGTCAAGAAGCTGCAGGCCTTCGCGGAGAACAACAGGGAGACGCAGGGGAAGTTCACCATTGGAGACGAGAAGGTAACCTGACCAACCTTCCCTGCCTACCTACCTACAACATGAGATGATGATGATGTGTTAAAACCATTTCACGAAAAAAACAAAACAAAAAAGGGATGAGAGAGCTAACGGTTTTTTTTTTCGTACGATAAAAAGTTGCACAACGTGTTCATGCGAGTAGAGGTAAGTTGTCTTGGCTACCCCTAACCTAGAAGAAGTATATATGTATGTAATGTGTAGTATGGCAAACTAACGCTTTTTTTTTCTTTTTTTCTCTCAAGGACCCCGAGATCCAAAAGGCTACTGGCAAGACGGAACCCGTGGAGGTGATGGCTCAGCTGCGAACCATGAAGAACAACTTCAAGTGAGTGAGTGAGTGAGTGAGTGAGTAGGTAGGTAGTCACTGCCAGCCTGGACCACTCCCGATGCTAATCATCATCATCAGACCACCACCTGGTAGCAAAATGTAGAGGCAAAAAAGGAGTCAGTCAGATGTAGGTCTATACCTATAGATATGTAGGTAGTATTAGACGTATGAAAAAATGATACAATTTCATTTTCAAACGAATGCTAGTCTAAATATCTGTTGTTCGATATAGCATCCGTGACATGACATGACATGACCTTGCCGACATCCCCCTTAAACCCACCCTCCCTTCCCGTCCTCCCATCTCCCTACATAGCCACCTAACCTTAGACAGACATGCACCGAATCAAATCAAATATCTCCACCAAGCACCAAGCCCCCACCCCATCTCGAACACGGGGCGGCAGCACAAAACAGGTTACTTGCGGAAGCAACGCCGCGACCCTCACCACCAAGATGGCAAGAGCACAAAACGAGGCTGCTGGGTTTCTTTCAATATTGCTTCATTGTCCACACTTGCGCGCTGTTGTATATATATATATATATATATATATATATATGTCTGAGCGGCAAGCTCTAGCATTTGTAGAAGCGGGTGCGGGTGCGGGTGCGGGTGCGGGTGTGGTAGATGTATGGATGGAATGGAGAAAGGCAAGGCAAGGCAAGGCAAGGCAAGGGGAGGGAGGGAGGAAGGGGCAAGGTTCGTGAGATCCGGATAGGATACTGCTCTGCTCTGCTCTGCTCTGCTCTTCTCTTCTCTTCTGCAAGCGACATACCTACATCAGCTTTACCTACCTACCTACCAACCACATCCCACCATCACCATCAAAGGCGTCTTTCTGCGTGGGAACCCTAATGCGGCTGTCCATATATACCATACAATATGAATATGGCATACATGTATGTACGCGAGTTTGAACAACGTGCACGATACAGCTTGAGTAGTTGGCGTAAGGATGGATGGCAGGTTGCCTATCTTAATTAATCCTGATGGGAATGGTTCTTTCTGCGTTGCAGTAAGAAAGGTGAATTAAGTAAAGAGAGTGAAAGATGAAAATAAAATTTTAGGCAATTTTTAAGGCACGTGCTAGGGTGGAAAGTGGATCTATCCGCGCAGCTGCTGGCAGTTGTTCTATCAACTTCTATGAAGAATGCCAATCCCGTACCAAACATCGTTCCCCTTCATTAAAAGGTAATCCCGCCATATATATGTAGCTTCATGATGTTCAATAAAATCGCTTAGTACTATATACGTACTAGACAGGCTAACTATGCATCGAATTTCCTTTGCCTTCCCATGCCTTCCCACCCCTTGCCAGACGAGTTACCTACACCCCCAACATTGCCTAGGAAACACGATGAAGCCTTTACTTCTCTGTAGGACGCACGTTCGCACATTACATTGATTTATCTGACTACCTAGCCTAAGGTTCCTAATCGTCCCGATCGATCAAACCCCGCATTGCTACTAAGTATTACGCTGCGGCGGCAGTCCAGGCGAGGCCGGTGATGGAGGCGCATTTCCTCGTAGGTTGATGGATCCGATTCTCGATACGATATTGCTACCGACGGCGTCCACCGCGCCTCGGGGAGACGTAAGTGTGGGGCCTTGAGCCGCCGTTTCTTGAACTTTGAATAACTTGATCGCCGTCCCGTTCCATACCCCGACGGTGCCCTTGGCGACTTGCATTTCGCCCGTGAACACAAAGCTCCAGACCAACGACTCGTACCACCCTAGCGCGAGGGGCGACCATTCGAAGGAATGGACTCTGACGGGAGATGGCTCTACACCTACCAAGTCCGCCTCTTGGATGGCCTGCAGTGTCGCTGATGATGGCACATCAGCGGTCAGCCCCTGGCGAGTGATCAAAGCTGTCAGTTGCTGTATAACTGTCAGAATCGTGTGGAGGGGAAGTTCCGGAAGCCAGCTCTCGATCCAATGCGCCGAGGGCTCGAATGCACCGGGGACTGACTGTCCACCTGCCGAATAACTACCCAGGCTCGTAGTACTATTTTGCCTAGAAAAGGTAGGAACCCCAGCAGGCATTTTGCCTCTAGCTTTCTCAGACATGCCTCTCAGTTGCGTCGGCACCGCATCTTCTACGTCAGCGACCGAAGATGCCTGAGAAGGGTTCTCGCTGGGTGTCGACTGCGCAGGTGTGGGCCGGTCATCCTCATCCTCGTCACTCTCATCCTCAGCATCGCCAATCGCGAATGTAGTGTCCTCCTCTGGTACGTTGCTCAGGGTGGGTGTCCTGGGTTGCGTCGTAGTAGGGCTACGTAAACTTTCCACAGAACTTCGCCTGGATCCTATGTCGAACGGGTCTATGGGTTGTCCCGATTCCTTTCTCCGACGATTCCGTCGTTCAATTTCCTCCTGGCCACTTTCCAGCGTAAAAGTGCGTAGAGCTTCAAACTTTTTTCTGTTCTTCAATATCAAGTAGATAAAGTGAGCATTTTCTAGTTTACTGTTAGTATAGACCAATGTTGGAGGTTAGATAGATCACGACTTACTCTTGTATTGATGTTCAATGATGGCGTTTATGGATTCTAAGAGGGAACTTAGAAGATCGTGGTTGGTGTCATTGGCGAGAAGGAAGGAAGGAGACGACATGGAATTATACAGCTGTAGTAGCTTTGAACCTGTAGTGCCGTTAATGCCCTCCAAGTAGGCAGATATATTGTTGATCACAGCCAGTAAGGCCGGATAGATGGCAGAAAGCTTCCCCTGGCTTCTGGTGATGAGGTTGTAAATAGACTTGATCATAGTTAGCCAATTGTCTTATAAATGGGTTTGTGCAGATCAACTTACCTGGACCAAGAAATCAGCGTAGGTGCCTTTGAATCCTGGTATCCGAATCACGGGTGGTAAGGTATCCTGTCCTTCAAAGTGTTTATTAAGATTGATGCCAAAGTTCTTCTCCACGCTCAACGTCTGTAGCAAGAAGGCACACATCCGCACCACGCCTTGCTTCGAGGCATCTGCTTTGTATTCGGTAGCATAGAAAAGGACGAGAATGAGAAAATCGTGCGCTCGTTGCGTGTCAATCATGAAAGATCTAAACCGTTTGTTGCACTGAGTGACCTCCCAGAACAGCATGATGATCTCGGGGGAGAATCTAGCCGTAGCTTGGGTTCCAGGGATATACGAGATATTGGCTTGAATAGGCTGGTAGAGTATTCGTGTCATACCATCGACAATGAATTGGAAATCTTGGGGACGATGTAACCTTCCCAGGAAATGGCGGTAGAAGTTCTTCGGGGCAGAGCCCGTAGCAGGCTCGGGTATAGGGTAAAGGAGGACTATGAGTAAAAACTGTAGCGTATAGGTAATGAGAATCTCCTTGGGATCCTTAAACATTAATGTATTGTAGGGGACACGCCAGCTGGCCGGGTTGTATTTGAGGGTCTGCTAGTATTAGCGACTGCATTATAGAAGTTTAGATCTCGTGGTAGCTGGTATGAACTTACGGTGTTCAGCAAAGAGCACAGCACCGATAAAACCACCTGTTTATCCGGGCAAGTGCATAGATATGTTAAAGCCCGGGTGCCTTTCGTCGGTAGTATGTTGGGGGACGTGTACATGCTCTGACTGGCCAGAGTCAGGAGTAGGCGCAGTATCTCGCAGCGGTTGTTTTCATACTCCTTCGTCGTAGGCACGGCAGTATTACAGCCCACGCCGCTCTGCCAGATGGCATAAGTAACCTTGGGTTTCCCATGAGGCTGCTTCGGGACGGTCAAGTCGGAGAAGAATAATAAGTCAACGAGAGTGTCGATGAGCTCCTCGGCCAAGGGCTTTGCATCTTCAAATTCGTCGGTGGGTGGTTTTACATCCTCTTGACCTTCATCGAAAAGTATTTCATTTGCGATGGTAGAGCGCCTCGTGCGCTTTCTCCTGGTGCCCCAAAAGAACTTGCTCTCCCATCCCTGCAAGTGATCTACTTCATATAGGTAGGGGAGGACGCGGGTGAGGATGCGAATGCAGTTCAGGGCATCGCGCTCTGGTGCGAACTCGGGATCGGGGAATGAGGGATGATGTCGCAATATAAATAAGCGAGAAGTTACGGCGAGGACGAGGGTTTCTAGGTTCTCAATGGCTCTGTCGCGTGTTCGACGGATATCGGCAGGCGCAAAGAGGCTGAATATGTCTTCTGTGGACTCGGGTAGTTCCCAAAACTATATAATGATCCATATTATGATTAGATTTGCATATACATAACCTACTACTAGTAGTAGTCGTACTAGATCAACGGGAACAAGGAATAGACCAAGGAAAAGATGATATGGGTAGTACTAACAGATGTCCAATAGGGGTCATCGGCAGGTATGTGTCGCTCCTCTGACAACCTAAAGATGCCCTTCTTGAAGACTAGCTTGGAGTCGCTGGCACCCATGACGATGAAGTCATAACATATCTACATTGAACGAGCGTGATGGACCGGGGAATTGAGAAAATGATGGTCGTGTGTGAGAATACTGTATGCGTGTATGCGTGTATACGTGTACGTGTGCTTGTAAGTTGTATGTAGGTACATATGTAAGTTGTAAGTTGTAAGTTGTAAGTTCCGGGTTCCTGAAGGTATGTATTGGATGTACCTATGTAGTAAATGCCGATGCAGTGATGGATACCCAGTACCTAACCTAGTAGAGTTCAGTGTTCAGTGTTGTAACTTGAGTTGTGTTACCCAGCACTGAGTTTGATGTTTCAGTGATGGATATGCTTGTAGTACTACTGTGGGAAGGTACTACTACCTAGTAGGTACCTTAGTATGTGAGTAAGTAAACAATTAGTGTGTAGGCAACATTGAAGTTCTAGATCTTCGCCTTGCTACTTCAAGGTTCAGCAAAGTATCATTCGCTGTTAACTTCAAACAGGTTCATTAATTCAGATAAGGCGTTGTTGCTTAATGTTGCTTTGCTTGTCGCTTATCGTCTTTCTTATCGAGATAACCTTGTTCATTTTTGTACTAGGTACAACTTGTACATAATACATAAAAATGTTCCCTTTTATTACATACAGCACTGAGGATCGCCCCCTTTATTTTCGTATCAATTGATAAATCACAATGCTACTATATGCACTTATACACATCTATCCGAAGTCCCTTTCAACCAATATAACCTAACTCGAACCCTTTCTATCATCTCTCATTCTCATTGACGAGGTATCATAAAACATTTAAGAAAATCGCCAAGGAAGTAAGTACCTAGGTAGGTATATACTAAGTCATCAATCGCTCTCCCTCCTTCTTGATCCAGTAGGCTTTGCAGCCACTGCCAGGTTGTATCATGTCGTGGACATAACCTATAGCTTTGAATTCAGAATCGCCATCAGATCGCTGATTGGTGAGTGTACATCCCCTCGTTGTCTGACAGCTCCACAGCCATGTCATCACTTGCCTCTCACCATAGATGCGCTCACTCATCACTGAGCGGAGAAAGATGCACCGGACTGGGTGTCTGGGGGGATGCTTTCCCACCAACATTTTCATCACTCGCCACTGCCGTCTCGTCACTAATTTCGCGGTGGGGATGACCTCGCTCGTCTATAGTGGGCAGTGTGAGTAGTGTCGGATCTGGCTTTGTTGGTGGTGACAGCGGTTGGATTGTTCTACTTATATCGCTTTGGATTATCACTTGCTCGAGGGGCACCACGGTCACCTGAGCTTTCGGCTTCGGTCGTAGTCGGGAGTCCCATTTTAAGATGGACGTTGCAACGGCTCTTATACCCGCAGCGATGAGCTCAGGCCGTTCCCACGCTAAAAGTCCCGAAGTTCCCGGAGCACGGTTGACGTAGACCACTCTGTACTTGGCCTTGGCCCATCTAGGACATGCATAACCGTCTTTTACATCTTCTTGTATTAGATGGCCTGCCTCCGCCTCCGCTTCCGCCCCTGCATTTTCATCCGCACTCGGCTCATCACCGAGAAATACCGTAAGTCCGACCCTCGGTCTAAAGCTAGACCTTCTCGGTGCGGTCTCTGGATGTCGCACACAATTTGCCCAAAATCTCATAGCCGATTCCGGACCAGGGAGCCAAGCAAGCTGGGAAAATTGGATCACCTCCGCCGACGAAAACTGCTTTTTGGGGCTAAGGAGACTGAGAATTTTCAGAATAAGAACCAGCAAGCCCGTCGGGGAGTCGCATAATGCATAAGCTAGGGTGTTGGGCTCCCGAAAGCCTAGTTGATTTAACCCAATTGGGGTCGCAGTTGGCTCCCTACTCGAGGTATGAACATAGCCATTTCGTTCCAGTGCTGAAAAATCCTCGGATCGATAGCCTAGCATAGGGACATGGAACAAATTAGCAAGTGACCATATTGCCCACTCTATTGGCGCTTCCCGAAGCTCCGGACTCGATATCGGGGGTGAAATCAAGTGGGCGCCTAGGCAATGGTTCGGATAGCAGGATACCAGATAATGA
This sequence comes from Hypoxylon fragiforme, assembly GCF_022984875.1. Taxonomy (NCBI): domain Eukaryota; kingdom Fungi; phylum Ascomycota; class Sordariomycetes; order Xylariales; family Hypoxylaceae; genus Hypoxylon; species Hypoxylon fragiforme. The sequence continues at coordinate 1,207,422 of NW_026054760.1, forward strand.
ACCAGCTTAAAGTCGATTTCTGCAGGTGAAGCAGCTCCTGAACTTGCATTCGTTACTAGATAATGAGGATACTCGAGGCGACTCATTAACGAGTTCAGAATATCCGCAGTAGATGAGATCACCGGGGTATTATTCGGAAGCGCATCGCTAAATCCCAGTCCCGGCAGGGACGGTATTATTAGATGAAACGGCTGGTTATTTGCTGCATCCTCAGGCTCGGTAAATAATTTGATGAGATTCCCAAAAGAAAGATTGGAGAAAGGAAAAGGTGGTATCAAAAGAAGGGGTACCGCATTGGCATGAGATGAGCGAGCGTGGATAAAGTGAATTCTAACTGTTGCCTCCGAAGAAGGTACGGTGAATCCGGTGCGGAACTGAGGTAGCTCAGCGTTTAGAAAAGTCTCTTGTGTCCGCCACGAATGCTGTTCAAGCCTGTTCAAGGTTTAGCCTCTGATCATATCTACGGTAAAATATCACGATGGTGGACCGAGAAAGTATAAACGAAGTAAAGCCTGGGGCAATACAAATCCCAAATAACTTACCAATAGTCAATGAGTACCTCTACCCGAGACTTTGGCTCCCACCAATCTTTAGACTTTGGTTCTGAGAGCTCATGAGGCAATCTAGTAACCTCAAGCTTCTGTTTGGTAAGATCTAGATATTTCGAAGAGACCTAACATAAGAGGATCGTTGTGTTAGTCACATAGGTATACGTACTTCCTAGCTAAGCCAAGTAAGGGTCCAAGGGATCGACAAGTAGCTCACATGTATTTTATATGGCTTGATCTCATGAGCACCGCCAGCGGGAACAACCTCTTCAACCTCAGCAGCCATCTCTATCTTTTCGCAAGCACAAGTGATCATCCAGCACGCGGGTATCACCTCGGGAAGCAACACAGCATCGGTCTGAGGTAACGAGAGAAGGAAACGACAAGTAACGGAGAACGCATGAACAAAGTCACAACCCTGTATATTAACAAAAAAATAAAAATAAACAAAATTACTTTTTCATGTCATCGTTCATGCTTCTTTCTTCTTTCTTCTCTTTCTCTCTCTCTCTCCCGCCCACCCTAAAAACCCCCCGGGAGAGGAACTTGTTTTTAATTATATTCCCCCGTTTTAAGGGACCTGGGGTGGCTTGACCCTCATGTGGCTAAAACCCTTTTCTTTCGTAGCACTCCCGAAAACAGGGCAGAGGCGACAGGGATGATGCCAGGAACCAGCCAATCGAGATAGAAGTCGACCCCGAATCGAGAATTGCGCCAAGGGTGGTTCGAAGAAAGGTCGAGACCGTCGGGGAACAAGTGGCGGTGCACGCGTGTACATTACATTACATTACTATTAGTTATGCCGTACACACCTTTTGGAGGAGCCGGAGATGATCGCCTGTAGAAGAGGGACAAGAGTGAAATGCTACGTAACTACTTGCCTTGGAAATGGTGAACATGTATTTTTTCCGTTTAGGTATCAGCGAAGTGTTCGGTTGATTATACGAGATGAAAAGTAGTTATACATAACTTGACAGGTAAGCCTAACTATACTATTACTATTATACAGGCTTCAAGGGACCAGGGGAATTAAAAAAAACAAAAGAAAACTTGGTATAACTGGCCTCGCCTACAGCCAAACGCTAGTATGTTCAAGTTTACCCCCTAGTCAGTTTCAAAGATCCTTTAAAAAAAGGGTGCAGTGAGGCCCCAGATAGTTGGTGTTAGGTGGGATTGCAACCAGCTGAGTGTGACAGCAGGCAGCGGCTGATATGGAACTTTTAAGAAACAGCCGTTTCTCGAGAGACATGTATTAACTAATTAATGGCTTTTCTCTTTCTTTAAAGATGGACTCGCCTCGAATCTCACTCACATGTCCGTAGATTTTGCCTAGATCTCCTTGGATAGGTATTGTACGCCCTTTCACTTGTCAGGTGCATAGCTTGGGTAATAAAGTTGTCTTGAGTCCCAACCACGAACAAGGCCAATTGATGTAGGAAAAGTTGTTTGGCACTATTTTGATTCCTGCAGTTTGGCCTTTCAAATTCCGAGGGCGTCTCGCCTTACGCGCGGTCTTTGTGACCAAGTTATCGACGCCAACGCCTGGATTTGAGGCCCAAGAAACTTGAAATGAGGTGCTTTGCGAGTGTAAGCTAATTTCAATTGGGGAGGTATGTATAGGCCTAGGTATGTAAGTGGCGAATTCCCTCTCCCGACAACGCCGGTATCTATATTTAAATACAACATTATTCATCCCATGGATTGCCCTTGGAGCGGAGATAGCGCTGCTTTGGTCTATTTGCATACCTAGGCGACGTATTTCAGGTCAACCGTAACCCAGATTTTTGGAAATGAGAAGAATAAGCAGGGCAATGACACTCTTTTTTTTTCCTTTTTCATGATGAATTTTCCGGTTCGTCTTTGGAGGGTCCCGCAAACCAACGCCATATCCACTTAGCCCAAAAGAAGGACTCTATGGTGCCGAATATGCTTAGGATCGTAATCACGGCAAGCTTGGTGTTCCGGCTCATGCCCAATCCATCAAAACTGAAGCTCAAGGGTGGGGGGTCCTCGGGCTGGTTGGGAGATTTGGGAGATTTCTTGTTTGTAGATGGATTCGTCGCCGCGAGGCCGAAACGAGAAGTTGAGAATTTCAGGTTGGTGATATGGGACGATGGTTTGGGCGGATGCGGAGTGCCGGTTGGTCTGCAAGGGAAAATGAGTTGTCCGCGATTTGCAGCACCAGCACCGCTGCGAACTGCCATTGCTAGGCGCATAGCTGGCATTTGGAGAATAGAGTCAAACAATCAACGTATTTATTTACTTGAACGAAAGAAATATTTAATACATTTAAATTATGTCAGTGAATTACTAAGACCAGAAAGAAAAGTGATACCTACCATTTTATATGCAAAAATGAGGCCGGAAAGGAGTTGGATGTCAGGTGAGTCACCAGTCGCAGGAACGAAATGTTGGAGCACCATGATACAGATACGGCGTATATGCAAATACTTTACCTGGGTCAATATAAGAAAAATCACTCTTAGGTAAATGTAACTGCAGCCAGGTATGTAGTGTCCAGACAGTGATACATGTATGAATTGATAAATGACAGTGCATCTCAATGGCTGTGACCAGGTTGTTGGCTAATCCATGTTACAAGTTACAATGGCTGGGTGCCTTCAGAGGTAGCTTGGAAGTTTGAGGGAATTCGACTGAGGTATATAAAACAAAAAGTCAACGTCTTTTGTTAACAAGGCACTAATGGGGTAGTGGTAACCTCAAAGTTTCCCATGCGGAATACTGCTTACTTTGGCCCCGTGTTCGATTCACGGTTAGTGCAACCGATTGGAGACCACTCCAAATTCACTTTTTGACCTTTTTCCTCAAGAATCTTCTTCCTTTTTATATTATTTGAATAGATATCTTGAAAGACACGTATTTGGTTATTTTTTCTCAGCACTGTTTGCCCTATAGCAAACTACGTAGGTAGATAGTTATGCAAACCACTTATAGAGATGTTCCAAAGTCTTAGTGCTCGATGAGTCTCTAATTGAGTGGCTTAAATGCTTTAGCCACGATGAGGAATCGAATCGTGGGGTTAATCTGAGAGCTTGGACCACTTAACTATCAATTTACTCGTCATTTCTGATGTCCACCTATTTTTGTACTTTCAAGCTACTGTACAATACCTAACCTGCCCTGCTCTGCTACCTGACATAACATGAATCCCACCCACTGCTTGCATTGTTGACCTATCTGCATATTAGTATTCACAACGGTTTGTACATAAGTCTTGTATTTCAGGTTATAATCTAAAGATGAGCACCAAAGGCGACAAGATCGAGAAAATCATCGCTCGGTTGCAACAACGCATCAATGAGGGGCAGTTCTACGAAGCCCAACAGCAAACCCGCGTCGTAGCGGCGCGGTACACCAAAGCCTCCAACTGGAGTGCCGCTATCGACATCCTCTACAATGTCGCTCAATCCCTCCTAAAGGCAGGCCAAGGCGGCAGCGGCGGAGATCTTTGTGTGCTACTGGTCGACACTTATAAGCAGGCAGAGCTGAAGCCCGATTCTTCTACCAAGGGCAAACTGTTAACATGTTTGCGCCTGTTCGACGGCGAGGAACCTACTCGCAAGAAGTACATTGGAGAGATGATAGCGTATGTTACGCGTTACGTCAATCGCTAAGTTGGTTTGAAACTATCCACTAATTACTATCTATGTAGATGGTCCTCCAAGTTCGGCGAATATCCCGCTGGCGATCCCGAGCTCCACCATGTTGCCGGCTCGCTGTACGCTGAAGAACACGAGCCATACGATGCGGAACGACACTTGCTTTTGGGTACCAAGGACTCGGCTGAGGTTCTGGCTCGCTTAGAGTATGAGTGGTTCAAAGAGGATGACGCACACACGGCTGCCTTGTACGCTGCTCGAGGCATCCTGCCATACCTTCTCACTGGCAACGTCCGAGCCGCCAACACATGTTATCGACTATTTACGAGCGCTTTAAACCAGGACAAGCAAAGTCAGCTCGGTATTCAAGACGTCAGCAGCAACAGCGCCGACATACGAATTTACCCCAGCATACCCCTCCTCAACTTCCTGGGCCTCCTTTTACTCGCTGTTCAAAGAGCCAGTCCGGATTTGTACAAGCAGCTGCACAACAAATACTCTGCACTTATTGGAGAAGTCGACGCGTGGCACGAGTCTTTGGAAATGATCGCCGAGATGTATTTCGGCATCCAAAAACCCCGACAAAGCAACCCTCTGATGGACATGATGAGTGGCTTCCTTGGTGGTGGCGGCGGCGGTGGTGGCTCGGCGAGTGGAGGGGCAAGGAGGCCGGCTGTAAAGGCGCCTTCACCGATGCCGGCTGCGGAGGGGTTGGACTGAAGAGTTCATGTCATATCGTGATTCTAGCTAGGCCTTGTAGCAGATAGCATTGGCCTTTCCGGACGACATTAATTATGACTACGACTGTTCGTAACAAATCTCATTGTGATCGTTGCTGTTCTTCGGGCTCGTACATCCAATTGTCTTCGGCTAATGCTGCCACCTTAGCTCTCATGCTGGCTCGGAGAGCTTCAATAACCTCTTCTTCCTCAAGTTAGTATAACTCGTAATATGACATGGTTAAATCCTACCTTCGGGCTGCGCAGTGGTCCGGTTGTGATTTATTTGGTGGTGCTTGACTATTTCCGCTAGTCTCTGCCTTTCGCCTGTTTAGAAAAAAAATCATTAGACAAACACTCCGTTTCAACTATGAGACACCCCCATCCGGGGCCCTCCTCAATCAAGTAAATTTTCATGAATGCATACGTTCGCTCTCTTGCGCATCATCTAGCCCGACGCCCTCTTCCGAGTCGTCTAGCGTGGGGGTCGGAGGATCGCCAATGTCGAACTCGCCATTCTTGTCGCGGATCACAATCTCAGACGTATCGGACAGCACTTCCACTTCGGCAAGGCGCAGGGTCTCGGCGGAGTTGTTGGAGGAGGAGGTTGGGGTCGGTCGCTTCGTGAGCTGGCTCTGGAAGAGGTTGCGCCGCACTCCCGTCGTGTTGTTGCGCGTCGTTTTGCTGGGGCCCGGGCGAACGTGCGGCGGTGGTCGGTCGGCCATGGATGGCATGTTATTGCAAGGTAAGGTAAGGTGAGGTGAGGTAAAGGGGGCTTATGCTATTACTTGTAGTGTGTCAAGTAAGCAAAGGAAAATGGAATATTGAATGGCATATAATAATATTGGTGTCAACTTCAGGTGATATTCCTGATGTACAAAGTACAAAGGTAAACACATTAATGCATGTGGTATTAATGGATTGAAATTTAATTGTTGATGTTCTTTGGAGATTTGTAGCTAGCGACCGGGATTAGGTTCCGTTGAAAAGCGGCTCTTGCCCGCTGTGGGGTAACCCTGTATAAATAACATGGGTGCTAACTTTGAAGTTATGTACCTGACTGTAGGTAGGTCTTTTAGCGCTTCTACCAGACCTTCACCAATAGAACTCTACCTTTCCAATATCAATTAAACGTCTTACCATTGGGCCCTTACGACTCACATGAAGGTCGCAACCGTTTGGTCCTTCTTTATCATCGACGCCCAGAGCTCTTCTAGTACTTGTTGAACAACACAAAATAGCTTTCTTCTCAGTATGGCAGGCGCCTTCAACATCCAGCCTATTGGCCGTTTTAACGGTGAAAGTGAGCCTGTGAAGAGGCCCAAGGTACCTATATATACCTACCTAACCTAGATATCTACTTATTTTGTTGTTATGGCTTAACCAACCTTAACGTCTAACCTTTATGCTTCGTAGGAAATAGCTTTCTTCTCGTACGACGACAAACACGAGTTTCATCTAGACGATCGGTCAATGCAATGGTACTATCCTCCTGAGACCGGAGTAGATCTATCTAACGGGTTTGACCAATTCGACAAGCATGATAACTCGAAGGATGAGCACATCGATAGTCTTCTCAAGACAATTATGGCCCATGAACAGGAAGAGGGTAAAAAGATTGATGCCCAGGTCGTCACTTGGCGCGGCATGATGACCAAGGTACTAAAAAAAGCCCCTATAGATTATAAGATCATATCTCAATCTAATATGCATAGATCATGTCGGCTCCGTTCGAGGATCGAGATGGGTGTGTGAAAGAATTACCCATATTATATCTCCGTGAAAATCTAACACAACATTAACTTAGCTTCGAAATGAATGCTACTCTTTACCAAGTGAGCCACGCATATGCTCCTTTCCGTTACCGCTTTAGCTGATATGTGTGGTTAAGGATTGCATGTATGCTTCAGAGAATCCTCGATTAGTTTTCAACGTACTAATCTAACTATGATGGAAGCTTCATCGAAGAAAATTTTGCCTACGGACTGGCGGCAAAACAGGAACAAGAGCGTCAACAAACAAAACAAACAAGACGACGAGGCCAATTCCCGCCAGAGGTTATGACGTATTGGGGTAAAGACGATAAATCCAATGAATCACACCCACATTGGCCATCGAAGCTTATTTCATTATAGGTTATAAATTCGAGACGCTGTGCTGTTTGCCACGCCCCTGGGCAGAGGTCACCAGAGACTTCATCGAGAATAGGGACAAGCAAATAGTGAGCAACAAAGCTCAGTACTGCTCAGTGGTCCGCACCGGAATTGGCAAAACGACATTATGTCTAGGGGGTGAGGTTGACGCAAGTAAGCTTACCGCGATGCCTGAACCCTGAACCTACTATGAGCTCACGCTGACATCATTTAGTCTGGGACTCTAAGCCGGCACAAAAGGGAGCACCGATCAACTGGATTGAACTCAAGACCAGTGCCGAGATCCGCGACGACAGGGGCATGCAGAACTTCGAGCGCAAGCTCATGAAGTTCTGGATCCAATCCTTTTTACTCGGTGTGCCGAAGATCATCGTTGGCTTTCGGTCTCAGCAAGGTATCCTCACGAAGCTTGAAGAGATTCAGACTGCCAAGATCCCCGAAACGGCTGCCAAACGGGGTGTTCGAAGTTGGGATGCGAACATGTGTATCAACTTTTCTGGTGCCTTCTTGGAATGTAAGAACCAAAGTGCCACGTGCTTGCCGATTTCAAGTTTGCTGATCTGTAATTAGGGCTGAGAAGTACCATTAACGATGAAGGTGTCTGGAGGATAAGGAGAAAACCACATTCAGGGACCATTGAGGTGTTCAAAGTGGAGGAAGTCGGTCACGGAAACATACTCACGGATGAGTTTATCAACTGGCGCATAAAATTGAGTTTGAATAGTGGCGATGGGAGCTCCTGAGGCACAGGCTCATTCGCCCCTTTTGAATAGCTTCATTGATTGAACTTGAGATTTGCCGTTTGCCCGCCCTCTTGCTAGAAACGCCGGCTCCTTTCTATATCTAGATACCCGATTACGATCTCTGTATATCTATAAAGTCTACTTATCATTATACATACATGTATATATAGCACATGTACTGAATACCTAGGGACATACCTAACCATCTTATTGGTTGAGGTTCACGTGCATCTTTCGTCGCAGGGGATCGAAATTCGTCCCGTTCTCGGGGTTTCCGGAAGTTCGCTTCCCGTTGACCTCGTTGTGGATGCTGTCGAGATCGACCTCGAAGGCCATGTGGTTGAGGAAGTTACATACCTGCCAAAACATAACAGTGTTAGCAAAAGGTCTCAGCTCACTCACACCTAGGGAATAATCAACTCACAGGCTTCCCATGCCACCGCCCCCCCCCAATCTCAAACCAACCCAGATGCCCGCCCAGCGACGTCGTGCACAGCACCGTGTACGGGTTCGTCGCGGCCTCGGCGTACGGCAGGCTGAGCCATGACGCGATGGGGTCGTCGACCGCGTTCAGCGCCAGCAGCGGCACCCGCACCGCCAGCAGCGAGTCGGAGCTCGACGCGTCCCGGTAGTAGGCTTCCTCGGTCGGGTACCCCCAGGTGGGGCACTGGTACGCGCGGTCGAACTCGTACAGGTATTTGCGGCTTAGGAGGTGCGCGGTGTCGATGTTGGTGTGCTGTTCGAGCTCGGCTTTGTGCCGCGTGGCGAGGGCGCGCATGGATGCTGAGGTGGGGGGGTTAGAGTTGGTTTAGGGGAGGTGAAGGGGAAGGGGAAAGGGGAAGGGGAGAGGCTTACTGCCGAGAACTCGCTGGTAGACGTGATGGCCGATGAATGAACTTTGCAGCATCTTGGAGGAGATGTGAAGCGCCCATGGGTTCGCGACCACGACTGCGGCTTTGAGCGGAGTGGCGGAACCTTCCTCGCCGAGATACTGATTCGTGGATTTTAGTATATAGTATCTTCGTAAAAAGGGGAGTTGGTGATCCACGTGGATGCTTTGGCGGGTTGCTTACGTTTGTGAGAATACAAGCCCCTAGTGAGAAGCCTAAGCCGAACAATGGACGGTTGGGATATGTCTTTTTAAGCCATTTGATGGTCTATATCGGATGTTAGTTAGTAGGAGAGGATATGTAATAATGGAAAATCAAATGAATAGGTGACATTAAGTATGAATGGCTTCACTTTATAAGTGTAGGTAGGTAAAAAGAAAAAAAAGAAAAAAAAAGAAAAAAAGCAAAAGATTTGTGGTAGGATTGAACCCGCACCCTCGGGCGTCCCACAGTGGTTTTCGTTCTGAACCCGCACTTTTCGGGGAGCCCTGGTGGTTTTCGCACCTTACCACTGAGCCAACATAGGTTGAAAACTCAGGTATCTAGGTTCTCACCTAGGAAGTGAAAGGTATTGGTTTCCGGGGACCTATAAGTTTAACTTCGCTGTGGAGGCCGCCCAACCACTAGGGTGGTGCTATGGCTAGGTTGAGGTTTGCGGGAGCCACGTTTGCAACCTGAGGCATCAGGGTGTCTAATTTCTTCACTTGGTACATAGCACCGCCTAAGGTGAAGTGGGGATAACTATATAAAATCATTCATTGGATGACTTACTTGTCTAACATCCCATGTAGCACGCGCGTTGTAGAGCAACCCCGTGGTGATCTTGCTGTGCGCGCAGCCCCTGGAGATGACCACACACGCCTCCCACTTCCCGCTCTCGATGAGCGGAGCGATGGCAAAGCGGAGGTACACTTCGTGCGAGCCACCCGACAAGCCGTGCAGAATAACCAGCATAGGCCGAGAGTCATCCGAGCCCATCTTCGCGAGTTCCGCCTCGGTGAAGTTCACCGTCCGCGGCGGCAGGGACGGGTCTGCCTCCTCTTCCCTCTCCACATCAGCAGGGTCCGTCACGGCGAAGTCCACGGCATAGCTGCCGTTGAACTCGGCGTGGTCCGCCTCGAAGATCTTGCGCTTGTAGTGCACCGGCGGGCCGTGGGCCTTGGCGGCCGTCCACATGGTCTGCGCGTGTCCGTTGAAGAGCAGCGGGTTCAGCTGGCACGGCGGCACGGCGGACTTGCATATTTCGAGCAGGTCTGTCGCTTTACCATCCTTCTTCTTTATATTGAGAGACTTGGGCGTGGTTGTGAAGTCTATGATGGCTCGTCCGAGCCACTCCATCTTTGCCGTTGGTGAACGGTGTATTATGAGAATTAGTTTTTGTGTAGGTATGAGTTCTAATTTTTATATTGTCTTAGGACTTTAGATGAAAACGAAAGTGACTATATCTCTAGATATTTAGATTTGATGCACTTGACTTGAGAAAAGATATCTATAAAAATGAAAAAGGCGCTGGATATAAGAGAGGCGATAAAGTTGGTATCACAAAAATGAGCGACGATGCCCCGTTATTACGATAAAAGTTGCAAGCTGTTCAATGCTATTCAGGGGAATTCGCCGCTTGTAACAGGATCCCCACTTACCTCGGCCCGTACCGAGTTAGATAGATCAATTGATTTGAAAAGGTGTTTTTTATGCACCCAGTAGTTACATATTATGTATCTAGGTAATAAAATGAAAACCGTGGTTCTTTGTAGATTAACCTTTTAAGCCTCAAGTTACAAGTAGTTCCGTCGCACTTACAGTAACAGCAAGTGTTTGACAAATCAACTCACGTGACTTTATCTTTATCTTAAAAGAAAGAGAGAAAGAGAAAGGACTCACGGACCAACCAACGTCGCGGCGCGCGCTTCAGCTGATTTCTGTCTCCAACCAACACTGAACATTAAACCTAAACTCTGCAACAGACGTCACCTTCTACATACAAAAAAGAGTAATCGACCTCAGGTTACTGTCCTTGATCTATAAGGCTATAAGGGGATGGTTGGGAAAGGCGAATTCGCAGTGCAATGAAATTATGACATATCGCGGCTCGACGCCACATGGCCATGGCTCGGGGTCCAATGGTCAGAGTCAGTATCCCCAAGCTGTGAACGCCGTGAACGTGAACAATAGTTACGATGCCTGGGGCAACCCGCAGTTTCAACAGCCTCAGCAACCTCAACCTGCTTACCATCAAAACAATTTCATATCTGTCACCTATCCTCCTCCTCAACAGCAACCAATACAGCATCAGCATCAGCATCAACACCCGCATCCTATGCAACATGCTCATAATGTTCCGAACCAACAAATAAACTACCAATTCCAATCTTACGACCCCTCCATGGATCAGCGGCCTTCCATTCAACCTTCACCCCAGAACGGAACAAATGCGCCTCGACAAATGGTTCATCCCATGCAACAGCCTCCTCTCCAGTCGCCTCAGCAACATCAGTATGCGCAACAGGCAGGATGGCAGCAAATGCCACCACCTATGGCCATGTCCTCCCCGTCGCCTTCGTACCAAACCCCTCCGTCGCATATGACACCCCAGGTCATCTCTCAACAACCACCGCAGTCGCAACATCCATATCAACACCAACATCATCCTCAACACCCACACCAGCAACAACCGCACCAGCAACAACCGCACCAGCAACAACCGCACCAGCAACACCCGCAGCCAATACCACAGCATACTAATTCACCCATCGCCGCCCAGTCCCCCCAATTTGCACCTCAGTTCATGCCGAACCCGAATCCGAACAATAGACATGCTAGTGCCACAGGGGCTCGAATGGATCATGCGAGTCGCGTATCTGCCAGTCCTCGATTGTCAACCCATAGTGTTGCTAGAAGCCCGAGTGTAAGTTCGGTTAGATCGCCCGCTCCGACACCGGGACTTGTACCGCACCATGCGGATACCAATTCCCTTCTGATTTGTCTTGCCGAGGAGTATTTTACAAAGGCGCGAAAAGAGTCTACGTATATGTCGGATAATGCCTGTCCCCAGAACTTGCACGAGTACCATAAACTTATTGCGACGGGACTACGTTGCCTACAAGTGGTGTTAGACAATACCAAATTAGCTCCGCGGTTGGAAGCCAGAGTGCGATTTCGATATGCCAGTATACTATGTGAAGAAACGAACAATGTCATGGAGGCTGAAACTGCTCTTACCAAGGGCATCACGCTTTGTGAAAGAGTACTATTACCATGCCCAATATCCCTCTGTGCGTTCGGCCACACGCTGACTCCTAGTCTAGAATCGATTTACCGACCTGAAGTATATGATGCACTTTCTTCAAATAAAACTACTATTTTCGCAACAGAAAGTCAAGGCGGCCATGATCGCAGTAGATGGCCGGATACGGGATGCTGAAGCGTACGTACTTAGTTCAGTCAACCCCTACAGCGCGTTCTATTCCTAACGTGAGCTCTAGAATGAAACACCATCATTGGGTGTACGCCTTTCGATTCCTGAAGACTTCTATATATCTGCAGTCTAGTAATCCAGCAGAGACACACGCCCTAGAGAATCTAAAGGCTATCGGCAATCTAGCAAACCAAAGGGGTGAACGTGCCATATTCGTCGTCGCTTGTTTACTAGAGGGCCTCAGTCTACTGAAGAATCTGAAGGATGACGCTATAGTTCGTATACAAGCTTGCATTGCGCAAACGTTCCAGTATCAGCTTGAGGACTCAAATCGGATTCCGCAACTTGATGCTCTAGCACTCATGCTTGACCTCGCTTGCAGCTTACAACAGAAATCCACACTGGAAGTCATGCAGAAACTGAAAAATATCCAAGACCGCATGGATTCTTCGATGGCTGAAAAGTCATGGCATTCTGTGGACACAGAACTCCTGCTTCCAATCCGAAAGAGCAACACGATGGTGATCAGCCAAGATACGGCAGCCGTTTTGAGACCTGGGGCTGACGACGACCCTCATGACTATTTGGCCATGTCGTTTTGGAGCAAGATCGAGGCATACACTGTAACGTAAGGGACACCATTTACTCATGTTTTGGGTTTCGTACTGACAGCCACTCTAGATACACTTATAGTGGCCTGGCGCTCATGCACCAGACTCCCCGCTACGATACGAGAATATTCAAACTTTGGGAAGAGGCTCTAGGCCAGTTATCAAAATGTGAATAATTCAACCCAATCGTATATTACACGTTCTAACATTGCTCATAGCCGGTATCAAACTTCGAGGAGTACCAAACTCTCTACCAGATGCTATTTCGAGAGCGGATAGGCACAGAGGGTGGATGTGCTATCTCTATATCCTTCAGGGGCTGCATTTTGCAACGCATACTAGATGGTCTGAGGTTAAGAAATGTGTTGTGCAATTAGAGCGTATGGTTCGACCCCCGCTCGAGGGTATCGTCGTGCTATACTCGAGATATCTTGCTGGAGTATACCACCAAGGGACTGGGGACTTGAAAACTGCCAGCTCGATCTTCCGTAATGAGATCTTCAGTCTGGATCCTAACAGCGATAAAAGTGGGAATCACAAAGCAACGGAGCTTGAGGTGTCGTTACTGGCGACGTTTAATCGAATATGGATCATGCAGCATCCGGATTATCGAGATGACCGACTGACACTAGAACTCCTGGAGCAACTCCGCCCGCTATGCACAGATCACACTAACATGGAGATCCGCACAGCGTACAACCTGGTGCTGGCGGCAATACAAACTAATCCGTCAATTCCTATGACGGCGGTCAAGATGCACATCTCGACGGCACTCACCAACGCGCAACTCCTAGGCAATGTGCTAACGTTATCTATCGCACTCAACCTCATGCGGGCCAAGCTCTTCCAGAGCATCGTAGGTGACCAGGCACTCAAGAGCGCAAAAGCGGCCTCGAACCAGGCGAAGAAGAGTGGGAACACGTTGTGGATGAGCGTGGCGGATGGTATGCTTGCACAGAGCTACGACGTTCAGGGGCAGGGTCTTGAGGCACAGAAGGCATGGGCTGATGCTACGGAGTATTCTCGTCGGGCCTTTGAAATGATGAGAAACGGGAGTCCTGGTTGATTTGACGTGACGACGAAGGCAGTGAATCCGGGTCTAGTGAAGACAGGGCGTTATGTACATCACCAATGGCTTTCAGCATTGTAGGATTTCTACGGGTTCTACGGGAGGGTAACTAGCTGGGCGCAGGTCACACACGGGAAGCGATTGTCATTCCTGTTGGCCAGTATAGAAAGGCTAACAATATACCCTCTCATCGCTTGACAGGCCGTGGGCCGTTATTTGGTTGCCTATCTTCTTGTTCTTGTTCTCGTTCTTAACCCAATCCAACCTAACCTGGCCTGACCTCGAGACCGCACGGCATCCACAGGATCTAGCGCCGACGAGATACATGCCTACTATAGTTGATGTGCTGATGTGATGATGTGAGGTGAACCAGAGATGGGTATGACCAGGTTAACGTTACTCAGCATGGGAAAGAGCCGCTGGCTCCTCCCTTACCTACTTACCTACCTGCCCACCTGCCTAGGTAGGTAGGTAGGCAAAGCCTATTCCGACGGATCGATAGTCGAAGTTCTCCGGCAATCTACATCAGGTACCTACTTGCTTAGCCTACATGTAGGTAGGTACATGATGTATGTCACACGATACATATGCACTTGCACATGACAGTACAGAACATGCGAGTTTACGTAGGTAGCTGGCTGGCTGGCTGGCTTACTCGCCGGCGCATGCCGAGGACCCCTCGTATTTGTTTGATTTGTTGTTGTCGTCGTCGTCGTTGTTGGGTTGGAGCTAGTCGGGTCGCACGAGGAGTATTGTATGGATGGATGGATGTATGCTTTTCCTATACGATAGGTACTACTAGGTAGACACTGTACTAGGTTAGGTAGGTGGCTCAGGACCTTCAGGTGGCTCAGGTGGATAGGTAAAGCATCCCGTCAGCTCCGCCTTCTGGCCTCTTGTCTGTCTGTCTGTCTGTCTGTCTGTCCATTATTTGCCTGCCTATAAGGTATTCTAAGCAAACATTATCTAATATAGGTAGGTAGGTAGGTTCATGTGTTCACGGGAAAACCGGCTTCGACCGAACCACTCATTCTCTCTCCCCCCTTTTGTTCATCCGCCTTCCTGAATAGGTCGGGGGATTTTTTTTTGTCTCTGCGAAGGTTCGGTAATGTAGGTAAATAAGTAAGCAAGCAAACCAAAGCCCCGACGGAGGGGGTTGGGTTGGGGTTGGGTTTGTAGGTGTGGGTTAGAACAGACACGTCTAGCCTCTGTTTTCCTGGGTTTTTTGTTGTTGTTTTTTGGGGGGTTTTATATTGCCTGCCGAGAACTACATTACATTACATTACATGTCTACCTACCTTGCCTACCTAGGTATATACCGACCTGCTTAATGTACTGGGAATCTTGGATATATGAATGAGCAAGTAGATAGATACATGTACGAACCGACGAACCGGCTCTCCTGCCTGCCGTCCATCGTCTTTTCTTCACGTTACACGGGGTTCTAGGATCCAGGGTCTAGGCTCTTTTTTTTCTTTTTCTGGCGTGTAAGACGACAGTAAAGACAAGCCGACGAAGAACGAAGTTCTCGGAATGTCAGCCGAAAAAAAAAAGAATATTTGAAGAAAAAAGCATGTATACTTACACTAGCATATGTAGGTAAGATAGGTATGTAGAGTAATCCCGAGGAGAAAAATTCTAGAAGTAACTAACTAACTAACTGCCACGAGACACGTGTAGCAGGGCGGTAGGCAAGCCCTTCTTCTAAGCCACCATTTCCACACTTCCGCCTCCCCTTTTGTTTTCTGCTTCCTTTTCTTTGCCCTTTTGGGTTTTGTACAGGTAGGTTAGGTAGGTTAGGTGGTTTTTGCTTTTGTTCGGTTTGTGAGCGGATCGGGGCTGGCTTTTTGCGGTTTTGAGGTATCGGGTAGCTAGGTAATTGCCTAGGTTAGAGTAATAGGCTTTCGTCAAATCCCGATCTTTGTCATAGGTATAGGTTACTAGGTAACGAAGACGGAAAACGCTAGGCTGTTGATGAGTTCAGCTGAGTCGAGTGAAGGGTCTGTTGGTATAGGTTTTTTTTTTCTTTAGTTGTTGAGGTTACGTTGAGCTCTCGGTTGAGCCGTGGAGAGGTCGGGTACGCTGGCTCATCATCCGGTAAAGAAGAGCTGGGTAGCGGATGACGGGCTTCGATACTACAATGTACCTATATGTCTCTTTCTTACCTCACCTGTGTTACCTATCTTAGTACCTACCTATCTACCTACGTATTGTACAATACATACTTTAGTTCACCTCCACGTTCTGCGATATGGAGTACTACTACGGTAACTATGTATAGCAAGTATTCGCAGCGAGAAAATAAACAAAAACAAAGAGTCGTATCGTAGCGGATTCCCCGGTTAGGCATTCGCAGCTTTCTCTCTCTCTCTCTCTCTCCATCCCCACACGCGCGCGCCAGCCCGCTCCGCCGGCTCGAAATCCCGCCTTTTTTGGGGTTTGGTGGTGGTGGCAGTTCAGGCCTACAGAAGAAGAAATTTGGGGAAAGGAAAAGGAAAAGGGGGGGGGGGGGGTGGAGGTCGAGATGTTTAAACAACCAGTCCCCTGGGTCCCCGCGGTGCAACCCTATTTTTCTATTTTATGTTATGTATGTACTATATGTGGTTGAGGTAGGTAGGGCTTTTACCTGGGTAACTTGGGTGTGCTGTTTTTTCTTTTTGCTCATTTGCCTCGAGCTGGGAGGTTAGGTAGGTAGGTAGGTACCTTCGGATCTACTTACACATCGTACCTACATGTCTAATTACCTATGTAATCCCTTACTAACTTTGTGACCTATTTTTGCATTCAATACAATTTTCATTATGGGAAGTATTATTGGGTCGTTTTGCTGGTCTGGGGCAAAAGGACGGTACTGTAGGTAGTGCTTTGGTGGGGGCGACAGCCAAGAAGGGTATGGTAGTGGTTGTTTACTGACGGGCGGGTGTGGTGGTGGTGGTGGATGGAAGGACTATGGAACCATCCACGATACTACCCAAAGCAGGTAATGCCTGCTTTTTCGGCGAGATACCACCGTCCCTGGCGGCGTTGCAATACAGATGGGTATACCCTACATACATACATGTACATTTCACCTTACATCACCCACCTACCGATTCCACCAATACGTAAGCCCGCAGCGTCGTGGGTAATGGCAGGTCGGCCTTGTGTCTCGCACGAGAGAAATTTATCTAGGTTAGGTACCTCCCCCCCCCCCCACCACCACCCCCCTTTCAACCCCCTTTTCGATTGGGGAGGGGAGGAGAAACCAAGATCTAGCACGGTCTAGAGTGCCCCATCTGACGGAGTTAAGACCCCTCCCCTATTATCCCTTCCAAGGTGGTGGTACTATGGCAGGTTATATGCCTAAGGTAGGTACCTACATAATAGTAACTATACGATTACTCGCTGCTTTGCTGTCACCAGTCGGTCGATATGGGGGGGGGGTCTCTCTTTTTTTTTTGCATCTCGGTTTCGTTTACCGCCCGGCTACATTTGGCGTCATCTTTCGACAGTGACTAACCTTAGGTAATTGAATTACTAGTCGGTGGGTAAGTAGGTAGGTATGTAATACCGATTATATGTTTTAAGTTGGTAGGTTAGGTAGGTTGGTAGATATACCTGAGATCTCGTGTCTCAAGCTGCCGCTCTCTGCACGCTGTCATGGGGCGTAGCATGTATGTAAGTATGTCGTGTGTAAACACTCCGGTAAGCAAGGCTAAACAATGCGAGGCCTGAAAGAAAAAAAAAAAAAGAAAAAAAGGGGGGTGGGGTGAGATTCGCGGAGCTTGTTGTGTTGTTGCATCGCGTTTGCGTCGTTGTTTTTATTTATCTCTTTATTTTTGTTGGGTTATAGTTAGTTATGCGAACCCATCTTACCATGTATGTTACATACAGTAGTTAGTAGGTATGTAGCTGTAGGTAATATGTAGGTAGGTCAGGTATATACCTAACTACATAGAAGGAACAACAGTAACAACAAACAACCTTTCCCTCCTCCATCTGCCGTAGGTGTGTTACGCCACCATGCGTGGCTTCGAGACATTGTTGTATGTATAATAGCTGACAGGCAGCGGCAAGCAAGCATTCGTGCAACGTGGTTTTTTATTTCTCCTGCCCTCCCCTACCTACCCCTTCTCAGCTGCAAGGTCAGCCTACATAATAGTATGTGCGTATACGTACATACATACATTATTCTACACAACAATAACAAGTCCCGGTCTTACATGGGGATGACGAACGTGGGAGAAAAAACATCCCCCTAAGCTAAGTTGGGGCACCTGGTCCTAGCCTGCGCCAACTTACTCACCTATCAGGTACTGCTTCGTTCCTTGATTTCTGGCGCTTTTCCCAAGCCGGCCGTAACACGCATTCTTACCTAGTCGCCGGCGCTCGCGCGCGAAATGAAGAACTTTCGTAACTCCGATGAATCTAATGTACCCTATCTACACTACCTACATTACTTGCTTGGCTACCTACCTACCTACCTACCTACCGTTAAGCTATGTATGTATAACTCCCGATTTGGTGTATGCTGTGGCCCAAGCACGGGTCTCGTAGGTAGGCTGCCTACTTACCTACCTACGAGGAGGAGGAGGGGAATGGATGGGGGCGAGTGTGCCGAGGAGCAGCCGGGTCAGAGTTCCGTTTTAGGGGTCTGGTCCGTAGAATTATTGATATCACGAACGGATGAACAAGAAAAGAAAAAAAGGATCAAAGAAAAAAAGCAAGAAAAAGTAACTGACTGGGCGCGTATTACCACGAAGTTCCTGTCAGAAAAGGGGGTAAGTAATAGAGATTCTCTTCCTTCGGCCGATATATGGCCTAACCTACCGAGAGTGATGAATGAGGCCCACGGAAAATAAGAGAAAGAGAACACTACATTGGAGCAAGCGTGAGAACTATCATAGCTCTAAGTCTGCATGGCATGGATCTAAATCGTGTTATGATCTGACGGTAAAGTAATCACAGGAAAGAAATAAACCTCCTACATAGCCTGCCTGCCTATGCCTCATCTATCCAACCGTCGCACGAGAAGGACTTGCTTCCCCTTTGAGACAGCAATTGGGATCATGCGACCTTGACCAACGTGCATCCCCTTCCTTGGCCGTCAAGCGAGAAGAGACATAACTTGGCCTACCTACCTATGTATGTACAAGTAGGCATTTGCTATTGCTAGTTAGAACGGCACGGAAAGATCCCCCCTAAGGCAAGCAGGTTGGGGGATGGGGATGGTGATGCAGAAGGACCCTTTTTATTTACAGGTACCTAAACTTAGCACGTTGGCTCATGATCTCGGGACGACAGTAAGTGGCTGCTGCCTGTCGGTAGTTTGCATGCTAAAGTAGATATTCTCTCTTTCATTCGTTTGTTTGTTTTCCCCATTTTGCCTCCTTCTCACTTTCACTATCTCACTATTCTACTAGTGTTTCCACTCATCTCTCTCTCTCGTATGCTATGCTTAAAATACAAAACAATCCCGTGGTGAAGATTGGTATGGTACAGGGTATTCTTGTAAAACAATATACATGAAACTGGAATCAGCAAACCGCTTGCAAGGCGGAAGCATGATAAAAAAAAAAATAGAAATAGAAATGCATGGTAAAAAAGCCACCCAATGCAAAAAACAAGTAATGGATATATGATAAACCATCCCCGTGTCTGCCCTCATAAATGCTTCCAGACCGCTTCAAAACCAACAAAAAAAAGCAGGTAAGATTGAAACCAGAAACGCCTGCCTGTTGAAGATGCAAAAAGTAGAATGCGTCGTGATTAAAAATAAACACTTAGATGGAAATCTAGATGGTTGTGTTGGGATCGTCGTGTAGCGTTGTTTAGCGTCGTTATACCTCGAAGGACTTCGTTAGGGTGTGATTTTCACCAAGAAAATGTATAAAAAAAATCGAAGCCTCCGCAACTTTAGCCAACTGTACTTGGCAACAGGCCTAGTAGCCTTTCCCAAAGGGTTTGTTCATGCAAGATGCAAGTCCCAACTCCCAGCCTGCTTGATATTCCTCGTATGCTGACTGTGATCTCAGGGACTTGCTCCACAGGATGTTTATGCTCATCCCTAGGTATGCTTGACCCTTGATACTTCTTTTCCTTGCTCGTCTCCGTTTACTTGTAGATCCCCGTATCCGTCATCCATATCCCTGTTATAGGGCCGTATAGAGTATATGACGTTGAACGAGGGACCTCGTCGGTTAAATCGGCGAGCATGTAATCAATATCCTCCCCGGCAATCGAATGCTTCGTCTTTCACCGCCGTTGCTTTCGACGCTGGGCCCCACCGGTTTTCTTCTCTTCGTGATTGACTTCCACCCAGTAAATATGACCATGCATTCCATGCTTGACGGTGCGCTTCGATTCTGGGAAAATAGAACCATCTCGGCTCTAATTTTCAAGTTGAATACGATATCCATTGGCGAGCTTCTTCAGCTCAGCAATAATGTGATCCAACTGCAAAGTTCTATACGCGAGCATGGGGTCTTCTGTAGGTTTAGATATGAGTATGAGGACTAGTAAGACTTGATCATTTAAGGGTATGTGAGAAAGGCGGGATTCAAGCGAATTGACGCCGTGGCCATAATGCGAGTGGATGATCGTGGTTGTGATTGCTTAAAAAATAGAGACGTACGAGTCAGGTTGCCATGGCCGGCAAAGGATGTCTCGAGGCAATTCGTGGTGTTGTTGCCAGGCCGGCATGCCACTACTCGCTGCCCTCCTAATTTCTGGAATAGGAATCATCGGAGGAGGGTGATTGCTCGGCGGTGGTGGTGCGTGCCGTGGATAATCCTCGTACGAATATCTCATTCTCTTGGCCGATATGGCTGGAAGTAATAATTCAGGAGACTCCAGGCGATGTTTGGTTCGTGGCGAAACCGATGTGCTAGAGTTACTCCTCTGTCTCCCATAGTCCATTCCATTTTGCTGTGATAGTTGCCTGGGTATCTCATGCTCCGCAGGTGAAGACACTGGTGAAGTGTTGTGGCCACCACGAGGGCTATTAAATGTTAGTATTCTAGTGGAACCGATTACCCCTTGTAAGAGCGGTAGGGGTTTCAAGACTCACGCATTCTTGAATTTGCAGACTCGTCCAAATTTCTCGCATTGGACACATCTGGGGTAGTCAGGGTCGCACTTAATCTTCTTCTCTCGACAAGTGAGACAAGCTATCGCAAGACGCTTCCTTGGCTTCCCAGCTTTTGTCACACCCCAGTGAGCATTTACCGGCTCTCCATCAATAACAGTTTTGCAGTGAGTCCCATCATCATAAAAGTAGCACGAACCCTCTCCAGGCACTTCGGCCTGCTTCACAAAACGAGGCAGGAAATGCGTCCCTGTCCATATTTTGGGCCCTAGTCCGTCTTTCACAGGTGTCCCTTCTGGCGCAATGGTGCTGGCTAAAGTTGGTGACCGGTTTGGCGGCTCTAGATGTAGTCGAGCTTTCCTGTTAAATACTGGGCTTTGCTCGAAGCCCAGTCGTTGGTTCAAGGGAGGAAGCGGCATGCGGTCAGCAGTAACTGGCCTGAAGGGGGGAGTTGGTGGCCTCGACTCGAACACGTACTCCCGCCTTGGATCCGCTTGACCAAAAGCAGGCCATCTTGAAGCCGAAGCATGCTCGCTTCGTGCTGAATGTTGCGAGGGCTCGATCTCGTGGGTTGGTGATCTGAGCGGGCCGGGGAACTGAGAAGCCACGGACGGTAGTGTTGGCCTTTCAACTTCCGTTCTTGGCTCATAGATACTACGTGGTTGGTTCGGTGGCGAAGAGGCGTTTGGGAAGTAGGAGGAGCTTCTCGAGTGAGGTCGATCCAAGGGAGAATGCGTACCATTAACAGGGCTGGGCCGATCCAGGATAGGAGAGAGTCCGGAGCGGGAGTGATGAGGAGGTCCAAACAAGCTACTCAGCGATGGTAGCTGCTGCTGCCGGGGTGCATTGTTAGAGTAATCCCTTCGGCTTTGGTCATCTTCCGGATCCCTTAATCCATACATCTCGGCCCTGGTGCTCGGATCATAGCTAGACATGGGAGGGGATATGGGGAGGATAGAAGAGGCGTATGCCGCTTCTTCGGATATCCTGCGTTTGAGGGTTGAAGATCTGGGGCTCATTAGGCCGGGGGGCGTACCAGGGATAGCTAACGGACGTTGAAATTCTAGTTTAAGTGGTACCCCCATTGAGAGCGAATGCGAAGTTGTTTTCCCCTTATAACATATCAAACTAGGGCTAGACAGTTGGTTGGAAGTATTTCAGGTCAACTTTATGTGATCCACAAGGACACGGCGTAGAAGAGACGCTTAGTTAGCTGTGTTTTGGGTATCTGCCGGGTAAAGGACCTTCGGCGGCGCAGCTAAGCAGTACACACACACACACACTCGTAGTCGCAGTCGAACACACCCTCCGAGCTGTAAGTCTTGGAGCCGAGTCGCTAAGGGTGGCCAGACTTCCGGGTAATTGGCCAATATGTTTCTGCTGTTATCCAATACAGACTGTATCCGTGGTATGTTTAGTATAAGTCGGCGAAAAAAAACTGCTGAAAACTGCTGGAAGGCAGTATATATGTAGCAAAAGGCGGCGAACAGTGTCAGATCTAAAAGCTGACGGAGGCGAAAGTGATCGATAGGATCCCGACTCTCGTGTGATGGTCAAGTCAGGTTGAGCCAATATACAATAGGTAAGTGAGCCCTCGTAAGTTAAGCGGCGTCTCAAGGTCACACGTGAGTTGCATGTACCGATACAGTAAGTAATCTAGCGTTGTCGTCGAGGAAATATGATCCGAGGAGAAAGGGAGAAAAGACACCAAGGGAAATGGAATGGGAGGATGAGATGCTATATTGTATATATTTGGTATCTTCCAGTAGCAAAGCCGATCATGCAAGTGGGCTTGTTGCTGAATTCCGGGGTCAATATACCTGGTCAAGGGAAGAGAGATGAGATTGTAGGTGTAGGAATACAAGTTACCTTGAAGTGACTAACCTAGACTCTCATGGACCGTAGGTATGTAGGTAGTAGATGTAAGAAGTATGTATGGACTACGGCAAGTTAGTACTATGTAGGTAGACACGGCCGGTTACTTGTTACCCCTGGTCACAATCCAAGGCAGGCGCTTTCCACTCCTGCTGGCTGCTGCATTACCTTCTTGAGTGTCGGCTCCGACGGCATGGTGATGGTCCCAGTTTGCGGGAAACATCTACCTTAGATTACCTAGTCACCCGCTTACAAGCCTTGTCTAGTGCGCGAAAACCGCCGAGCGTGGCATGGTATGGCATGGCATACGTCTGTAGCTCAGCTACTAATTCAGTAGTATGTATGTACCTATAGTAGTCTTATGTAGGCCTCGATGATATCGTATAGTTAGTATAACATAGTATAGATAGTATCGTACACTATAGGATACTATAGGATACTATACGGAGAAGTACCTGTCAAGTACGGCGGCTCGGTTAGGATACACACTACCTACCCAGGTACGCAGCATGTACGAAGTACTTCGTACATATTTGACAAGGAACGACATCTGGACATGGGGAAGAACAAGAACTTAGTAGGCACGGTACTTGTATGGCATGTACCATGTATGGTAAAGGCCCTACTAAAGGGTAGCCAGTAAAGGGAAGGGAGACGAGAGTGAAGGGTAGACTCGGGGACCAAGGTTCTTACGGGGTTACGCCGATAAGCTAAGGAGGGATGCGTGGAGATCATAGATCATAAGGCAAACCCCCGTAAATTCCACGCGAGAGTGACGATGGGATTGGGAAATAGGAATAAAAGATATGGTAATAAAACGGCAAGTCTTGGTAATGCATCTTGGAATAAAACATGGGGGGGGGGGGGGGGGTCTCTTGTTTGTTTGTGGGATGTGGGAATGAATTGAGAATGATGTCGATTTCATGTGGAACCGGTACTTTTTTAGTCAACGGAGCTGATCGACAAATGTAGATGTACCTCATGTACTCGACTAAGACATCTCAGGTGCCATCCCCGTAAAAACAACCCGCGTAGGTGGTAAGTATCATGTACTACATGTATGTAAGACTTTGTAAGTACTCGGATCGTGGTGTACATGAACGAAGTTATACATAATTATGTACATTGTAGCATTCGATGTTCAATTTAGAGTTATGTACTACAAACTGTATGTACTCGTCCATAGACATTTACATGCAAGAGTACAATACATACCCAAAGCGCGTTTGTCAACCTATCATTAGAGTTGCATGCCTGTGAAACGTGCTATATGTATATGGGGTAATTAGGAAGCTTAGGCGAGGGGCTACCGTACCGTGGTACTATACCTACCCATGGATTCACTTGATACGTAACTTGAAGTAACCATGTAACTCTCAGAAACAATTAAAGGGGGCTAGCTCCAACCAGGAAACAGGCGTGCTACCTACATACCTAGTGGTACTACATGTACATGTAGGTAGTTAGTTATGTGTGTACGAAGTACTATGTATCCATGTATGTAAGGTCACTGGTAAGTTGCAACAACAACAACTCCAGTCTGTCTATCTCTTTCACATACATACCTACACTAACTATGTAGTATGTACTACATACTACGTGGTATATGTAATCGATATATCAGTATACCTAAGCCTTGACTAATAACTAGTAAAGACTGGGCTTCGCTCGGTACTTGGCTATTAGGCGCTGATCGGTTATTACATTAGTACACCTTGGGACTATGCCGTATGTGAAGAGAGCCGGCCAAGATCGCGTATAGTAAGTCTGGAGTATTAAACGCTTAGGAAAGCAGGTTCCAGACCATGTATCTACTTACGGCTGATACTCCAAGTAGCAAGGAACAATTTCTCAAAGTTGGTCCAACTGCTTAAGATAGTGCATCGTATAATTACTGCTACATGTACGAAAATAACGGCTAATTGGTAACAGACGGACAGACAGACAGGCATACGGCATAGTACACATACACTACATGCACACGCACACATACATAACGCTGCCATCTATCCATGGATCGAGGAGCTTATGCGCCGGCATTGTGGCACGTAGCATGTAGCCCTGTAGCGCTTTAGTGCGATTCCAGCCCTCTGGGTGCACTAACAAAGACTTCTGCCTACCTGCCTGCCTGGCCTGGTATCGCGGCGAAAGGGCCAAAAAACCGTTGTCGCTAGCAACTAGCAGCTTTTGTACTACTTAGCGAGTCGCGTAACTGCATGGACCTTTTGCAGACGGGACGACTACACTATAGCCGCGCACTAAAGCTCGAATAAGCCTAATGTTGAGGTTAGTTAAAGGCCGGGTTCTCGACCTCCCCTTGATTTTAAAAACTGTCAAGGTAGGCCAAGGACTTCGGGTTCGAGAATCTCGGAGACTACTGTTAGTGAACTTGGTATGAATCTATTCAAGGCGAAAACCTCATATAGACTACTACAATATGGTACGATCGACAACCGAGAAGACTTGGGATAGCCCGGGCTGCTAGGCCAGCTCGGGAAACTCATACGTCGCTTTTCATACATTGCTAATGTTGATTTCTCCACTGGTTTCCACTTGGCTAGTCCCCGTCGCGGATTTCCGCTTGAGCTCTTGGGGAGGGGGGAGGAATGGCGGACACGACGAATATGTATTTCATTATTACCTAGTATTAGAAATCCATGTCTAATAACGCTAATAATATGTACATACCGTACCTACTTACAAGGTAGTAGACTAGCAGTACTGTGGTACATACCAAGATAGTAAACCATGCCGGGCTTGCTGGGTATGCCTGGATGTTTGTCGGCCGAGAGGGATGAGCCGCCCATGTCCTCTGTTCGTCGACTACCTGCCTACCTAGCTTCATTGGCGTTAGTGGCTGATTATTACTTGACGGACCAGAGCTCTGGGCAAATTATCCCAAAAATCCCACTTCATCCCTTTGGACCCCGAATCCGCAATTCGCTAATATTCTCCTCTCAGGGTATGGGCTGATGGAGCTAGAAACGGAAAGGAAGCTGGGCGTTCAGTCTCGCCCCCGCCACGCAGGTAATAATCGGTGCAGAAAGGAGGGATGACCTTTTTTTTTTCTCTTCCTTTTCCTATGCCTTACCTGGCCTTGCTTTGCCTTACCTGTCGGATTGCCGCGGCGCTGTGCATTAGGCCTTGGAGATGGCTGGCAGACATTCACTCGTACTAGATCTCTACGAGATGAGATGAAATAACTAGCTTCGGTTGTATTCGTAAGATCGTCGAACATGCCGGCAGCGAATCCGGCCGAAAAGCCCGGGGCCTTACGAGCTAGGCAAGAAAACAAAAGCCGACAACTTGTGGAGAGCTCATGGGCCCCTCCAATGATGAGAGGATGGCATAGGCTTGGCTTAGGTATCGTGGAACGGGAGTCTGCCCAACTACAACCGGCAATTGTTATCTATCACCGGCAGCTGACTTGCAGACTTAAATTATCATGCAAGGGTGTCTACCCATCAACTCGTCAAGAATCGAGTTTGTGGTTTGTGGCAATCGAACACAGCGCTGTGGCGCTCCTGATACAGCATACGGTAAACGGCATACGGCATATTGGCTGCAGTGCTTCGTGCAAAGCGTTTAGGAGCCTCATCAACCAGCTTCCATTTATGGTTCGAGACCGCTATTGTTTAATCTTATAATCTTGCGGCGGAGCTGAGTGGAATCTCCATGGAAGTGTCAACGTACCCTTTCGTATTCCCAGTTAACTTAACCATTCTCAGCGGAGCTTGAATGGAGCACGAGCTGGACTCACTGATATGGGCACTGATATGGGCGGGCCTGAATTTCCTTCAGCTTTGAGACTGAAGCATGATTCCGATGGTGTATTTACTCCCGAGTTTATCCGTCCGACTAGCAAGGCCGATGATGTTCATGTCCACACTACTTTCTCGTGGCTTCAACACTCATCTGGTTAGCTCCACCACTGACGATGACATTAGTTTTACAAAGCTAGTATAGCGATTTGAGAGACCGAACAAGCCACAGGATACATGATAGCGTGACCATACGCCCGTAAAGCTGAGTGTTGAAATCGTGCTAGTAATTGCAAAGTAGTCAAACCGGCCTAGGATTCCCCTAGGATTTGGACGCCACCTTAGGTGATCTACATACCTGGTCTTAAAGAGCAAGCCACGTCTCAACATCCCGCATAGCTCCTTTTTTGCCTTTTTTGTTCACTCTCTCCGCCATCCCATATAAAAAGGAGCACGCATAGATTAGCGAAATGATACTTGTGTGGCTCAGTGATCCCGCAGTGCCGAGTTTACTGGCCTTGGCCCGTCTGATGTATACACACCATGATCGACATCCCGGGATGTGAGAGCCATCGTTTTCTGTCAACTTTCAGGTAGAACAAGGTTCCTGCCGGTGAACCTGTCAAGGAAGACAGTTCTCGAGCAAGGTTTGTGGCCGGTATTTGCGATCTTGTGTTTCAGTCTCACATAGAGGGTGATATGCACTGTAGTAATATGTGCTCGCTTTCCCATGTTCCCCATGGAGAGAGTATTCCTGGTAGTCAAGGAGGCATACTGCAGGCGAAGGCGGCTCAAGCTTTGACCTTCCGAAAGTAAGCACAGGCTGCACAGATAATACTGCGAGCACTACTACCCCGGGTCCGGTGAAAATAGTACCGAATCCATGAACCCACGAACCCGCGGAGGCTACAAACCCACAAGTGCACCAAACCCACATGGCTCAAGGAGGGTTCATGAATTAATAATCCATAAGCAAGTAGCTAGCTCATTTCGGTAGATGATGGCGAAGCATGACAGGCGATCCTTCACCAGGACAGATACTGTAGTGGGTTAGTTCTTAACGCATGTCATATTATGACGAAGGATAAGGTTGGGCTGAAAAAAGAAAAGAAAAAAAGATGATGGCACGTGTTTGCGCTGAAGGAAGTTAAAGGATGATTTCCAAGACATTTGATGATGGTTACTATGTATTTTCTTTTTGTTGTCGGCTCTTGCGCAACTAATAGTTAATTATTTCTTTGCCTTTTTTTGGTCTTTAGTTAGATAGTACTAGGTAGGTTAACTATGTTACTATGTAGATTCAACTTTCTCTTTTTCTCGTCTAACTATTCTCTTTCCTTACTAGTTACATCTACTAACTAAACTTTAGAGACTTTACTACTAGTAGACCCCTAGATTGTAGCTATTAAGATTGTAACTGATCTTGCAAGTTGTAAGTACTAACTGATCCGTGCTTGCCTTCGTACCCCGGCATGGGATCTTGTTGCCGTTGCACAGACACTAAGTTAAACTAGCGGGAGTACAATTGCTGGTGCCTAGCCTAAGCGCAAGGACGAAGGAAGCTTTAAGGTTCAAAGTTGCATAGGTACCTACATAGTTACCTACATAGTAATAGTTGGCATACCTAGGGTAGTTTCTAGGGCTTATAAAACATCCCAAGTTGATATAAAACTACATGTAATTAGTGTATGTATAATACAATGTATGCTATTGTCCACTGCAGTGAGGTGAGGATCGGCTGTCGGACAGGGCCATGTGGCTGGGTCGCACTCAACTCAGCTCCTTTCGCGGCTGCAGATGCTTTGCCGAGCGGTACCCTGTTGCCCCGTGTATCGACTCTATCGAGTACCGGAAAAGTATCCGATACTAGCGATACTGGGTTCGGTATTACGTAGTACATTGCCTTATACATAACACACAGTGAACACACATGTACCTTCTATTATAGGTACATACGTACGATGTACATATGCATTTTCGTAGATTTACGCGAGGTTGAGGGTTTGATGTTCAATGTTCTTTATTAAAAGTTCCCAGCACCCATCCATTCCTATGTACCGTCGGAACTGGACAATTGAAGTTTTTCCATGTATCAGTCAAGCTATTGAAGCTAAGGCTGCTAAGTACATACCTACCGACGGTGTATCTAGTATCTACCTACTACCTAGGTGACGATATATGAGATGATTGTGTTACTACATATGTATGCAGCATTGCAGCTTCAATGTTGGTTCCAATGAGAATACCACAGAAGTACCTACATCTTGGTATCCGTCATTCAATCTTCTTTCCGGCATAGTTAATATTAGTTATGCCATACTGAATTCAAGTTGTATTCTACATACTTCTCAGGTAACCCCCAATCTCAGAAACAAACCTGCTCCTAAGGATGCTAACCTACTTGGAACTTTTCTTCCTTTTCCCAAGTTTGCGACCAAAAAAATACGAGGAACAATTCCTTTTCCGCGTGAAATACATACGATACATACGTATATCCTTGAAATTCTTGAATGTGTGCTAAGTATAAGCGAGTGGCATATGAACCATATGGGATTAGCGCCGAACCTATAATCCGATAAGAGTGGGTGAGATCGGTAATCGCTAAAGCTTAGACCAATGGAATAACTTTTTTTAACTTCTCCGGCTTCTAGAAACCATGGAACAATTTATTTTCACTTAGTTAATAATTCTTTTTGTTCTTTTTGTTGCATTTCTGACATTTCGGTATTAAAGAAGAAGAAGAAAAGGGTAAGGGCCCCCTTGTTGAACGGACCGGAGCAGCCCCGGGAAGTGCAACCCGAACCGACAAGGATCTCCGGTCTCTCACTTTCCTGTTCGAGGTGTCAACCCCGATGCGTTGCCAATAGCTTTCCCAATAAACCGGATCAACAAGGCCCCAAAACAAACAACTACCTAGTAGGTAACATTATACTCCGTACTAAGTTACTACTCATAGTGCTAACATCGTACTCTCATGTACGTACGCACCACTCCTTCGGACTTTTGTCGTATAACATCCAGAGCATTAACAACTTACGCATTCCGCATTACGCACAGAGGTTGATCGACCTCGGCAGTCGTTGCTTTGGTTTGCTTGCTCGCTTTTTTGCTTTTTGCTTGTCTTGCTTCCCGTCCACCAGCACTTACACTTGATCGTATCCTAGTAACCTCTCTCATAACCCCTACTAGGTATACTAATTACCGACAATTGGTATGGACCAGGTACGTGACCAACAAGTTACATACAGCAATATTCAAGGTATAAGGCAGTTGAAACATCTTTTTTGCGCTGTGCCGTGCTCATACGTTATTTCCCTCCCCCTTCTTTCTTAAGAAATCCTTCTCATGCAGGTCACGTTCTGTGGCGTTCTACGACGCATCGTATTGGCTTCGGGTCGCATTCATCCAAACAGAGACGCATTCCGCGATATTACAGGGCGGCCATTTCCGCGTTGCAGGTATAACATAGCAATATGTACAATATGTGCAATAATATGTACATACAAACTTACATATAGTACATTTACATATATGTAACTGGTAAGGATGCCGCCTGGGCATGACAAGTCAAGAGACGGGCGCCCGCGGGGTCAAGCGGTGGTTGGGTCTATTTTTAGTCTTAGGAGTATATTGATGTGTTGTAACCTACTATGTAATAAGACGGGTATTATCATTCAACTTGCCAACGGCTCTTGTCTTTCCCCAATCGCCCAAACGGGTAGACACATGCATTACATTCCCACATACGACATACGACATACGGGACATTTATTAATTCTTTACGTATGTGTGTGCGAACTAAAAAGTTCCAAGGGTCTTCTATAGGTTATGTATCCAAGGTCATTGTAGGTATATTACAAGGTTATTTTCCCATTTGACATGTACATATCTAGTCCTCCGGTGGAATGGATAGCCAGAACATCATAACAACATCATAATATAGGAATTAGGAAAGGGTATTAAGAGTTTTAATAACATCATCGCCGGTGGGCTTCTTCGGGTTTCTTACGACATTCTAGATCAACCTCCGCTTCCCGCCATGTCAGCAAGTACGAAAAAAAAGCCATTCACACGACCATACATACAGTCAGTACTACCCTCCCCCCCTTTTTTTTTCTTCTAAGCTTCAGCTCGCCGTATCTGGCGTGTCGCGCAGCCGCATCGGATCATGTGTTGCGTTCGAAACTTACATAAAACTTCACTCTAACCCGTCTTGGCCTTTCTTTTCTCACGATAACCGAAATCAGAGACTTGCCTTTTTTTTTCCAAATATTTTCTCTTTTTTATTTCCTACAACAGAGAATGAGTACATTGAGTAGGTAGGTAGTAAAAGAAACCCCCTTATTTTTTTTTTCCGTTAGTGGGCAAGATCGGGAAGATGTTGCAATAGTGCGGCGCAAGAGCCCGTTATCTGCATCTTTCTGCATCTTCGGCCCGGCCCCATTGATCTACCTAGCACTAATTGAAGGACCTAAAGTCAGGTAGGTTAGGTTTGGTTTGGTTTTTAAGGGTAATGTATCTTTTTATAAGCCAGGATGTTGTGCATCTTTGTCTTTTTTTTCTTTTTTTTTTTGCCTTGAACCTTTTATGAACGAAATGGACTCCCGTGCCGGGCTTGCATAACCCGAGGCGAGAAAGAGAAAAACAACCCAACCGAACAGTTCTAGTCCAGGCCTTTTTTTTTTCAATTTGCAAAATAATAAAAATAAAAATAATTAAGTGCTACAGCTATTCGGTGGGGGGAGAGAGGAAGGGGGGGTTTCTTAATCAATATTGATTACTGAACCCCCAAGTACACAAGTACTAGAACGCCAGATACAACCTGGATGCTCTAAATTTAAAAATAGGGGGGGTTGCGTCCACTTTGAGAAGTGCCGGTCCTTGTACTTGTACCTAATATATGTAAGTAAGTGGGCATGCCTCGGCCTCACATGAGAATTGCAAAAAATAAAGACAAGTGATGAGAAGCCCTCTCTTCTGCTTCGACCTAGCTCTATTAGAATACAACCAAACAAAAACCGCCAATTACGTGCTTCTGCTCTCTCTCCGTTCAAAACCACTCGCTTTGCTGCTCCTCAAACCGGCAGTTTTCAGCGAACATAATAGCCTGTTATCTTAGAGAGAAAATCTGCATACACCATAAGCCACAAGTGGAGGGTGTATATATGTTTGGGTCGGTCAAATTAAGCTTGAAGATGCCGCACACGAGACACTAAGATAAAATAAAAAAAAAGGTGATACACGTCAATAGTTATCCGTCCCACGTTAAATAGATACGGCACTCGGCTGCCGTGGGATGGTAACCAGCAACTTTGAACGACGATGAATTTATGTTCTCATGACGTTCTGGTGCATAGCTCTTAATAAATTTGCAGACCTTGTGTTCCGAACGGAACGCTTTTCAGCTTCTGAAAGGCTGCAGGAGCAATACCGATGTTAATTTCATCTTGCAGCCAGGTCCAGAACCAGCGCAGCCGAGACGAGACGTTGGGGGGGATGGGATGGGATGTGGTTCAAGGGGCGCCCCACGATTCTAAAAGGACATCGCATGACGGACAGGAAGAGTAATAAAAAAAGGAGACAGGTCAAGTTTTCTTACATGTTGCTAATCCATAAGCTCGGCATTCACTTTTAAATACCGGCGGTCGGCCATATGTAGTGTAGGTAGGTATATAAGTAAGTAAGTACCTCTATGCATTGGTACGGATTCGTACGGTGCGACTAAATAAGGAATGTGTGGGTTAACAAAAAAAAGACGCTTCCCATACTTGGAACCTCCGGGGAGAGAATACAATACGCGTATGTACAGGAAGTACTGCCGGGGTTCGGGAGTCAAAGTCCAAAAAAAACCATGCAACGACAAGTTAATTACCTGAGACAACCCAGCGCCCGGCATAATACACTCGTAATAAGGCCTGGGTTCGGACGATCAGCACGTGTGACGATCTCGTCAACGGTTCTCTTCTCTCCCATAGGCAATAAACCCCATTTAAGGGGCCACAGATGAGACGTAATTCGTCGGCCGTCGCATGCGGGCGCTTTCAGCTTCGCTGTAATTTGCAGTACGTCGCCTCGTCCCGCGTTACAACCGTGGCGTCATTGAGCAGTCCACATAACCATCCAACATAACCATAGTACTACAGATCAACACTTCTATTGTACCTGCTAGGAAGGTCAGACAACCTACCTTTATGCTAGTTCACCCCCTTCCTTACCCTCCCCGGTTTGATTGACCCGGGACTACTCCAGTTGTCGGTCTAGGCATAAGGCAACTATCGTGAGAGTCTTTTTTTCATATTTCTTTAATTGTGTTGTTCCTCATTAATGAATCGGCACGGGTTTATTACTACCGAGTCGCCCATAGGCCCGGCGCTACACCGAAGAAGAATTAAGCAAGAGGGTAAAAAAGAATAAAGGGAAAAAGGGGGGACCTAAGAATAAAAATAAACACCCGTACCTACCAGATAGACGATCTGGTTAAAATGCCATGTATGTCAAACGATTAACATTAACAAGGGCGCGAAATCATTTCCAGGTTCGGTAGGTCGGTATTAAGAAAATGACAAGTCTGGGAGGTCTAGGCTGGACTGACCTTCATACAATAGTACCCCAGCCGAAGTGCCATCTATTTACATTGCTATTATGTGTATGCGAAGCCCTACAGGCTTGGGTGTGCCTCTAACTACATAGTAATGCCTCTCTTCCTCTCTTTGGCGGTACCGTGCCTTACCGTACAATACATACGCACGTACCTGGGCATTGGCTTGAGGGATTGTGCATACATATGCTACTGTATGTATGTAGCGTAGTTAGATACAAGGGGAAATACCTTAGAAGGCTTCGCGAAGCCCAGCTTTTAGATTAGGTAGTTACCAGAATCGTTCACTGGACCCCCCCAAAACATAAATAAATAACTAACTATTAAAATAAAAAATTGAAATCTGAACCGAATCGAAGACGCCTGTGGTCGTGCCATCCGGAGAAACGAGACGAGATACCCGGCTGCAAGGTCAAAGCAGAGGGACTTGGCAAAATGTTATGTGCCGCAAACCTGGAAGAAAGAAAACCACCTAACCTACCTGCTAATAGTTAGAGAGAGTGGGAGAGACGGAGGAGACACACACACACCCAAACGTACAGACACATCGTCACATTGCCGAGGAAGCGCCTCCGTTGCTACTGCTAATGTACATGACACACATCCATAGTACGCGTAACGCCCTACGGCAGAACCTACCTACCTGCCCCCCTAAATGATACGCCGTAACCTTAACGTTTCCGGACTGGAACTATTACCTATATTAGCCTTGACATAAACCGCTGTTCTTGCGTTGTAGTATTCTCAGCCTCCTCCCCATGTCTACTGGCATATATATATATATATATATTTTTTAAACTATGCCCGGGTCATACATACCTAGACCCCCTACCCAGGGTTTAAGCACAGGTGGGTTGGTAGTTACGTACTTGCCACAGGGTTTGAACTGGGTCGTGTGCAAGGCTAAAGAATGCGATACCGAGCGGGCAACGATGAATGAGTGAGTGTACTGAATAAAGTGGGAAAGGGCCTAAATAGCTGCTGTTGCTATGACTTATCTTACCTATTACATACCTAAGGCTACATACAGTACAATGCCTACACCCATAGTACCTAGTTAAACCTAGGCAGATAGGCAGACATATCCATGGATCATTACCTGCTGTACCGTGTCCGTCTCACTCTCCCTCGTGACTGACATGGGCCCAATCTCGCAAGTGAGGCAATGCCCGGAGATCCTGTGCGGCATTTGAGCACTTACCTTCCTTCGGCGGCCTGCGCTCGCGTGGGGATAGGATCACTCGAGCCATGTCCAACCGCCTAGGTAAGGTATCGTCAGACCAGCAAGCAAACAAGCAAGTCTCCGTCCCTCCCTCCCTCCCTCATTCGCACTTGCTCTCGTAGGCGCGAGTGCCGCCGTCGTGACTCCTAGACGAAAAAAAAAAGATTACTTATGATTCATCTCGCTAGCTAGCTTCATCGTCTATGAGTCTGTCTCCTCTTTCTACTAAGGTTAGTCTTCGTCGTCATGATCCGGGCAAGAGAGTCCGGAGGAGCCTCCATGCTATTCTTAGGGGCGGGGGGGTTCTTGGAAACGTAGGCGATCCCCTAATAATACAATTCCGTGACAAGCGCCACAGAGGGATCGTGGATGGATTTCAACCTGCGACATTCGGTGACAAGGAGGAAGCTTCTTCTGCATCGAAGGATTGCATAATGTCCTATAATGTCCCGGGATCACGATTAGACTGTCCTCTACAAGCACTCCCTTCTTTGGCCGTAGTCTACCTATGTATAGGTAAGTACCTAGGTAGGAGGTGTGTAGCTAATCCGCTGCTGCTGAGAGAGACTTGTTCGATACTTGTTCGATAAGTAGATACCTACCTAGGTAGCTATGCTATTAATTGCCTTTCCACGTGCATCGATGGTCTCCTTGGTTTGCATCCGCCACGTGTATTCTCTCTGTAAGCTCTCCCGTTGTGAGAACTGCAACTAGACAACACCCAAGTACCAATAAAAGCAAGCCTCCGGGACGCCTCATTACCTTATCTACGAGTATGGCTACGGTGTTCACTATAGATATGTAGATAGATACATTGCCCTAGTATCAAGCCCCATTTTAGTATTGTGATGTATACAGAAGACCTTGTGAGATCAAGTTTGTGTCTACTTAGGTAGCTTACGTTCGATGGAAGGGGAATAATTAAACATATCCAACCCATCTTCGAGCGCTTCTGAACATCCTGATCCAGGGGCCAAATTCACCCCACTGCTCGAGAAGAGCAGGTGGTGCGTATGATGCCGTATCTGCTAGCGCTGTACGCTCGGGATGAGGCATCATAGCTAGCACACGACCGTCCTCGCTGCTTACGCCAGCAATACCCTCAGGACTACCGTTCGGGTTGACTGGATACGTTTCCGTTACATCCAGGTAGTTGTCAACATATCGGATGGGAATCATACCCGCCGCGTCAAGCGCGCGAATTGAGTTGGGCGAAGAGAATGACGCCCTTCCTTCACCGTGGGAGACCACAATTGGTAAGGACGATCCATCCATGCCGTGAAGGAAGACTGAAGGCTTCGCTCGGTTGTCCTCAATTTTGACCATGCTAAACCGTGCCTCAAACTGTTGACTTGTGTTCTCTACGAAAATTGGCCAGTGTTCTGTGCCAGGTATGAGCTCCCTGATGCGAGAGAGCATCTGGCAACCATTGCAGACACCAAGTGCAAATGTATCCTGCCTCTTGAAGAAGCTTTCAAATTCCTTCCGAGCATTTTCGTGCATGAGAATGGATTTGGCCCAGCCCTGTCCGGCTCCTAGCACATCACCGTAGGAGAAGCCACCACAAGCAGCCAATCCCACAAAGTCTGACAACGAGCGCCCGGAAATAATATCCGTCATCATCACATCGACAGGATCAAATCCTGCTGCTTTGAATGCAAATGCCATTTCAGCGTATCCATTGACGCCTTGTTCCCGTAGAATGGCCACTCGCGGGGTCTTGCCGAAGAAACCAGCGATAGACGCTGTAATAGGTAGGATCGGATCAGAGGGTTGGAAGGTAAGTTTGTAAGAGAGGCCCGGATCATTTCGGTCCAGAATACTGGCATACTCAGACTCAGCGCAGGAAGGGTTATCCCTAAGTTTCTGCATCTCAAACGAAGTCTTGGCCCACCATTGTTGAATCTCTCTTCTATCGAGACTGACAAAGGGTGTTATGCCGTACCGGATTGTCAAGGTTTGCTTCGACCTAGGCTGGACACTGCCAAATTTCTTGATCAAGCCTGGGGGCGGTCCACAGGTTGCGAAGCATCTCTTGAAGTTCGTCTCATCCGATGCTCGCACTTGGAACACGGCGCCTAACTCTTCGTTAAACAATGCATCAACCATGTCGACAATTGAACCAGAGTTAGAGATTCCGTCCATCATCAGATCAACTCCGCATCTTCCAGCGAACATCATCTCGGCCACAGTGGTAAGGAGCCCTCCATCGGACCTATCGTGATAGGCAAGGACAATGCCACTTTGATGTAGCTGAGATAGGGCATCAAAATAATCTGCAATGAGGTCCACATCTCGTACGTCTGGTGCCTCATTGCCGACGTAGCCGAATGATTGGGCAAGAGCAGATCCTCCCATCGCTTTCTTGCCTTTGGCTAAGTCGACAAACATAAGAACTGAGTCTCCTACGTCTTCAACTTGCCGAAGTTGCGGGGTCCAAGTCTTCCTGATATCATCAACGATGGTAAATGCTGAGATAACGACTGATACTGGCGCAGTCACGCTCTTGGTCTTCTCGCTCTCGCGATCTTTCCAAGTTGCCTTCATAGAGGTCGAATCTTTGCCCACTGGTATACTGATGCCGAGTCTGCCTATCTGTTAGCATTCACTGGAGCACTCATTGACTAGGCCTCATCTCCCCTTCCATCTTTTCCCTTTTGCAAGGGAGGGTAATCTACTGGAATATAGGAGAGGTAGGGTATAAAAGAAAAATATTTTCCACGGAGAGGGAAGAGAATAGAGAAATTGAGAGAGGGGCGAAAGGCTATTGGGGTAAATCGTAGTACGTACCGAGGACACATGTCAAGTCCAATCGCCTCAACGGCATCATAAAGAGCAGCTCCTTCTCCTGGATGATTCACGGCTGCCATCCAGTTAGCGGATAGCTTGACCCTTCGTAGATCGCCCATGATATCGGCGGCGCCGATGTTCAACAAGCTTTCTGCAACTGCCATGCGAGCAGATGCGGCAGATGATATTAAGGCAATTGTTGGCTTCTCGCCCATCGCCATAGCCTCACCATGTCTCGTTTTCGTTCCTATGTTAAATGACGTAGCTGTAACTGCGACATCTGCTACAGGCGTCTGCCAAGGCCCTACCATCTGGTCTCTCGCGGTAAGACCACCGACACTTCGGTCTCCAATGGTTATGAGAAATGACTTTGACCCTACGGCTGGCATCCAGAAAACTTTCTGTACAGCGTTTCTCAGTAGCTCAGCATCAGATAGCTTGTCTCCAAATGCGGCTTTAAGGCTAGGGACTGCTTCAAACACTGGTAGGTTTGGTTTGTGAGAGCTGACTATACGCTGTAGTCGACGGCCTGGGGGAAACAGAGTTGACATGGGGAGATCAATCGGTCGTGATGATACCTTCTCCTTTGTGTCTCTGTCAGTTAGGATAAGCTTCGGTATGCCACCTTCATCTTCGGACACTACAGTGCCGACATCTGAGAAGCCGCAGCGTTCACGTCCTTGCCCTTTAGTTAGCCCTACACAACGAGCCCTGGTGGTATATTAGACTTACTGCATATGCTAACAAACCGGTTCATTCCTTCACTATTGACCAACAACACGTAGCGTTCCTGTGCTTCATTACACCCTGCAACCACAGTAATCAGCAACGTCTTTAAAATGTTAGTTGACAATAGGCCGAGGGTTAACGCTTACATATTTGAAGAGGACTCATGCTCCCATCTGCACTTTCGACTTGGCGGAGTTCAAATTTGCCTCCAAACCCGGCATCCTTGACCAGTTCTGGAAGGGCATTAGATAGTCCACCAGCTCCCACGTCATGTATCATTGCCTAGGATATATAGTTAGCATCAAGACCGGTCCAACACTGAGCAGGAAGGCCATGGCGTAACTTAATACACCATGTCCAGATGCTATAGGGGTTGCGAGGGCAGACATACGATAGGGCTCGCGTCCCCTAGACTAACGCATGCGTTGATAACCATTTGGGCTCGGCGTTGCATCTCGGGATTTCCCCTCTGCACACTGTTGAAATCAAGATCGGCAGTTCCCTCCCCTGAAGCGTTGCTAGATGCAGCACCACCACCGAGTCCGATAAGCATAGCAGGGCCGCCAAGTACGATGACATGAGCCCCTTCATGTACATCACTCTTGTTCTTGAGTGCATGGCCTGGTCTGACCGTACCAAGTCCACCCGCGATCATGATTGGCTTGTGATAGCCTCGCCATTCAGTTTCTTCCGAGGAATTCGAATCGCTTTTGCTTGTGCCATTTGTCAAGAGTGTACGGAAACATCCGGCCAGAGCAGGACGACCAAACTCATTGTTGAAACGAGCTGAGCCAATGGGTGCTTCAAGCATAATATCCAGGCTGCTTGCATAATGCGCTGGGCGGCCAATATCAATCTCCCAGCCCCGGTGGTCCGGAATGAGAAGGTCGGAGACCCAAAATCCTGAGAGACCTGCTTTTGTAACTGACCCTCTTCCAACAGCAGCTTCATCGCCTAGAAATTAAAGTTAGTTGGGCACTACATTTACTTACCCTATTAAGGCGCTATAAGATCAACTTCTAACGACGCACCGTCGTAGATAATATCTCAAGACTGGCTGTGGTAATTGTATTCGCTAAGGGTTAACTTACGGATTTCGCCACCTGATCCAGTAGCAGCACCCGGAAAGGCTATGTATAACACAGGTCAGTGTACGAAACCACCGAATACAGAAGGTAGAGAGGAAGAGGGATGACTTACGAGAGATAGCAGTAGGGTGGTTATGGGTCTCAACTTTAGCTAATACATGGACGACCTCCTTATTAAGCTTCCAAGATCCGGTCGTATACTCGGGGGCCCAATAACTTCCCACCTCACCTTGCATTACTGCAGCATTGTCGCTATAAGCCGAGACGGTGTAATCGGGTGTCGTCCTGTGTGTGTTTCGGATCATGTCGAAAAGACTCAAATCCTTAGTTATGCCATCTATGGTCCATCTTGCATTGAATTGCCTATTACACATAATTAGTTTATTCAGAAGTCTTTATATATATTTGGTGAAATGCTGCGTTTTAAAAAGCTTTATAAGATCTGATGGCAAGTATTTAAATCAGATGATAATCTTTTGTTTACCAAGCGAAGTGTTTGAGGCTATTATCTATATACAAACTTACTTATGGCGACAATGCTCCGAATTCACTTGGGCAAACATGAAAAGTTCAATATCGTTCGGCGGTCGTCCGAGCTGAGTGAATTCTTGAACTAGGTACTCCATCTCGGATTGATCTAGGGCTAGTCCATGCTTAAGATTATAAGTCTTGAGCATGTCGAGAGGGCTCTGTTCTCCGGAAAAGATATCGACAACCTCGAGTGCTAGAGGTTGGCGTTCAATGAACATGGAGTCAAGGTCTGGCTGATCTAGAGATATAATCTCCGTCATGCGATCAGAAAGCATGTCCCGGAACGGGATTTCATCACTGTTGAAAGGTTGTTCGAATTCTACAGTGATGGACCGGGCTCGTTCTATTCGATGAACTTGGTCCTTGAGGCCGCACACTTCACAGACCTTGGTCGCCTTGGAGCTCCATGGCGAGATGTTCCTCGGCACAACATAATACGTACGAGTATAGCCGATGTGCGTTAAAGGTGGAGGACCTGAACGATCAGGTAAAGGGAGCAACTCTTCAAGTTTTGGCTGGACCGCAGTCTTGTTCCCCTTGATATGCGCGTAATAAATCCAAGAACCTATGATGTTGGTAACTTTAGTAGAGCTCTGGTTAATACGGTCCTTTAACTTCTTGGCCTCAGAGACCGTGAAGCAGGACTCTCCGGTAAGAACGATGTAATCCATTGCTTTTGGTGTGAACCAAATGGTCTGAAAAGACGCGTGGTTTGAGGTTCCGACAGAACCTGAAAGAGTTCGTCGTGCACTTTGAGATCAACCTTATTCGAAAGAAAATGTTTAATGCTTAGTTAATGGCAATGTGGGGTTGAAAACATTTGAACATGCATGTGGTCTTTTTGGAGGGGTATTGTACTTGGGTACATCTCAAAAATCATGTACATAACGAGTCATGACTGGTTGAATTTTCATTCTACAATAACTACATCTACATACCTAGTACATACATGCAAGGCACAGACCACTTATAACTACCAATTTAGAGTAGGCTTTAGATAAGCGAATATAATGCCTATCAGAGGATAGAAATGCTGATATTCATGTAGTTAAACCCTGTCACATTTACGTCAGGAAACATTTTTTATGTAAAGGTGAGGATAGAGTTTTCTTGGCATGCATACTAGGTACCCTAAGTCAATGCTCTGGAATGAATAATTAATGAGAATAGTTAACTATTGGACATTGTTATTGGACATTTGAATCTCCAATCATTGATGAAAATTAAACCCGATTTTGGATACATAAGATTAAACATATTAAACATGAGATAAGATGATAAGC
Organism: Hypoxylon fragiforme; assembly: GCF_022984875.1. Lineage (NCBI taxonomy): Eukaryota > Fungi > Ascomycota > Sordariomycetes > Xylariales > Hypoxylaceae > Hypoxylon > Hypoxylon fragiforme. The sequence continues at coordinate 1,248,133 of NW_026054760.1, forward strand.
ACCCACGGAAGTCAATTCAACCGTGCCGGTGACGGAACTTAGAATTTGCGACGGGAACGTTGTGCATTAAGATTGGCAAATTAGGCTAACCTAGCCCCTTAGGTATTCAAGTGTTGAGCTTGTTAATTAGTTAATTAGTGCTTAATTCTACTAGGCAAGTTATGACCAACTGTTTGAATTGAAAACGAAAACGAAAAAAAGAAAAAAGTTCCCACATCGCGCGAATCTTTCCAAAGTTTCCAGAGCATCCGAACCATCGCGAACTTTAGATACCTACACATCTATTTACAGACATATAGCTTCATTTTGAAGAAATAATTTGAATTTCCGTCTTTATTAGATACCAATTCGATTTTGCGCTGCCATACCATGAGGCCATGAATGCGTTAACCATCTGTGAATCTCTTCATATAAACTTAACTTGGGCAATCGATCCATGTTGAACACGCCGTTCTCTACCTGACGATATTTATATTCAGCATATTACTAGACATATCACCCAATATGCATTTCCTCACAGTATTGGCCGGTTATGCCGCCCCAATGTTCCTCATTCTATCCCCGATCTTGTCCTATTCCGATCAAGCAATATCTATGCACAGAGCAAGGTCGAGCGCCGGCTTCTCGCTGGACATCCCTCTGATCATGCTTGTTGCGTCCATATTTAGGTTTGTCCCGTCTTCTTGGATGGTATCTTTATAGATGTATAGGTATATATACATAAATGAAGACTGGACATACTAACATATGATTTCCCATTAGAATTTTCTACTACCCAGGCGCGAAATTCGATATAGCGTTGTTGATTCAGTCATTCTGCAACATTTTTATCCAACTTATTCTTCTAAAGATTGCACTCGATCACCGACCACCACCATCATCTAAAGGAGGAGAGGCTGCGCTTCCTTTTGCAGGCGCACAAGATGGGCTTGCAGGATTTCAACGGCCATATAACTTTTGGCAGTGGCGGTCACCAAAACCGTTGGTTCTCCCTCTACTATACACCATGATTGACGCCCTTTTTGTTGCTCTCATAACTAATTATACATCTTAGTTATTGGCAATTCCTGATAGCACTATTTATCAGCTTGACCGTCCTTGAACTGCTCCTTGCCCCATTTGATTCAATTTATTCAGGATATTCGGATTTGATAGGATATATTGGCTTGTCCATCGAAGCGACATTGCCCCTCCCGCAGCTCCTCGCTAATGCGCGCTCGCGATCTTGCAAAGGGTTTCGGTTTTCTGTGTTGGTGAGTTGGTTAATCGGAGATTCCATGAAGATGTTTTGGTTCTTTACCTCTACTACTGCGATTCCGTGGGCTTTCAAAGTCTGTGGTATCTTCCAGGCTATTTGCGACTTCATGCTAGGCGTCCAGTACGTAATGTATGGCGACAAACAGCCAATGATAAAAGCACAGCAGGCGTGGCCTTATGTAGGCACCAAGCCACATCGTGCTGGATCACACACCAGCGGACGACTTACACCATCACCAACTGGGAGAAGGACTCCGGCGTTGGGGGAAAAGACAATTTGAGTAGATGATGACTTTCAAGTTAGCAACCCACCCTGCCACTATTCTAATACAGCCTTTCCTTGAATGTGAATGTGACTGTGACTATGATAAGCCATGTGTGGATGTACATACATACATACCTGGCAGAGTCCAGTCCAGATCTACATGTAGAGCTCAGTAGTTGTGAAAGCAAAAGCAAAGTCTGAATGTCTTCAGCGGGCCTAGAACTGTTCACGGATGCTTGCTTTTGATCGCTAAACCATGATGGTGAGCTCGGTCAGAGAGAGGCTATCATATTTACAAATAGTGACAGCATTATCACAGTCTTATGATGAGATCAAAGTCGGCCCCATTCAAGTTGCATGAGAGTCCTAAGTTATCGTTGACAGAGAGGAGAGATGAGGGAATAGAAAAAGAAAAAAGACGACAGTCCTTCTACATATAACTGATAACTGCAAGTCTACCCATGTTACGGCACACATGTGGCTGATACGTCACATTAGCTCACCTACGTATTACCTATTTAGTATCTACATAATAGGTGTGAGATAAATGTGGGTGGACCTATATATTAAAAGGATAAGATCTAAGGATCAAACCTTGCTACTAAAATATTCTTAAATACATAACCACAATACTTCGCACTTTCCTCTCTGGCGTACCTGCCACCATCTACTAGGAAGGGACAATAGTGCCTATCCCAAACACCTCCAGGCTTCGTTTCAACAGCGCCAACAAGCTCTAATATAAACGTTCCCAAACCACACAGCCATTCAATAAGTATCAGAAATAGGTAACGCTATATTAGAACAGCGACAAAGTGCCAGAAGTATGGTCTTTTAAAGTAAGAGGTTAATCGGATAAATAAGGTATAGTACATCCCATATGGGAAATAACAAAATGAGCCATAATGGCTAGTAAACTGTGGGCTTTTTGAATTGAATAAACGGTTTTTGGACTTTTTGATTTAAATAAACTGACTGTAGACTTTTTAATTAAACAACTTTTGAATAAACGGCTTTTAGAACAAACGACTTTTTGAATAAACGTTAACTTTCAAAACAGAGCTTTCAATCAACAATAACGTTTCAATCAATAAAAGGATCAAAACAACTTTGAAAACAATAAAGGTCCCAATTATCAAAAAAAAACCAAAAACCAAAAATGAGGCTATCACCACAGCTCTTCCGGTAGGAGGTCACCAGATAAATGTAGATGGACCTGTATATTAAAAAGATAAGATCTAAGGATCAGACCTTGCTACTAAAATGTTCTTAAATACATAACCACAATGCTTCGCACTTTCCTCTCTGGCGTACCTGCCACCATCTGTGTGTTACCTAGCCTTGGTAGGCAGGCTCCGAGTCTTCAAGTTCGAGGTCTGCAAGCTACTGCAAGGGGTGCATGTGGGTTATCGTGAATTAGTGCTAAAGAGTTACATGCAGCCTTAAGAGACCCCAGTTGATGATCAGCCACACCAAGTGATAGCTCTGATGGTAAGAGTTCACAGGAAGATAGAGTAACTTGTTCATTCATTTTTTTAGTAATACTACATGATCAGGTGGTGTATTGCGTCTATGGTGACTGATAAGACAATGATGCAGCATGTCACTTTTAACAGATATACACGCTTGTGCACCGAGGGAAATATATGCTTAAAACCCAGATTGCTACTATGTAGGTACGGTTTAACTGCATAGCTAATACCTTGACCTTGAATGTTTACTACTAGTAGAAACATCCTCAACGTCAATTCTCTCTTCCTGGCTTAGTATGCCACTCCCTTCTTCTGCTGTATCACACATGTGCAGATGTCTATATAAGTTGAAGGAGTGTCCATTACCATCAACTTCCACGCACGCAACAAATTCACAGCACCAAGCCCTCTTTCTCTGGTCTAAACATTCACTTTCTATACTCTCACCCAATTATACTCATCCCTACCACAAACGACGGGACTGCCTACCCTAGGTAGTCTTCATATCAGTTACCACTAGGCTTGAGGAACATCTTCAAGGTCTATACACCTATTAAGTCTTTTCAAGACTCTTTAGTTGTTGCAAGTCAAGTTATTGATGTAAGTCAATTTCACACAATATGATTGGCTTATCATGATATTTACTATTTACTATTTACTATTTCCATCTGTTCCCTACCAAGAATATTCTCGAGGTTGAATATAGGTATACATTCAATCTTGAGATATGAATGAGCATCTACACTTCCTTATCTATATCAACTACCTAATATTTTCATTTTGACTTCTTTCCAAAAAGCTCCCAACAAGGCCAGCTCTTACAATGTCGTTTGAATTTATCTAATCCCCAACGACGTTCCTCAGACAACCGCACGGCTAGTGAGCTGGGCAACGCAACAACACTTGTAAGTGAGTGTGTTCAACACCACACCATCTCCCATTAATACCTAGGTTAGTACCTATATAATACTTATTCCAACAACATCAAGACTTGCCGAAAGCAATTGATTTAAGCTAATAAACTCATCAGTCTTAGGATTCTTAATTTAATTCATCCTATTAACTGCGAAGCCATAGTAAGTTATTTTGTTCCTCCACAGCTGCTACCATATCGGAAGCTTCCTGTTTCTCATGCTCTACATACTTCGGCGTTGCCCAATCCACAACTTATTCTTTACTTTACTTCCGCCCATTCCTCAAACATGAATATAATCTTGCTCATTCTCTCTCTCTCTCCTCACGCCCACTCCCACTTCCGCCTGGCTATTTTTGCTTTTATTACCATCTCTAACCGTCCCACAGGCTTCATCAAATCCTGCCTAGGAGGTCATTCAAGATGCCGCCTCATAGCAAGGCCAACTTTAAGACCTACGAGTCCAGCACTCGTCTACTCGCCGCCGTGGTGGGGAGCCTCCAAGGCAAGGTTAAGCTTGACTTCACCGGTATGTAGTCGCCTTTTTCTTTTGCCCCTATTTACATAAGAGCCTCCTTTTCACCCAAGTTCTTTTATGATCTCGCCATGGATGGGCTACCCCTTCTTTGCAGATTATTAGCAGATGACGGCGAAGTTACCCGCTGGATGCTACATCTACTCTATATGAAAGAACGAGTCACTACATCACCATATCCATATAGCTATTGTATCACTGCAAAGCAACTTCACCACATCCCTACCTTTTCCTCACCCTCCCTTTTTATTTCCTTGTTCAACCCTATTAGTTCATCAGCCTTATTTTTTCTTTTGCCTGCTACTGGTCATCATTATGAGCTCTGTGTCGCATCGCCTTTTCATATGAACTACTTCGTATGAGCTTCCAAAGGCTGATGTGGCCATAGAGCTCGCGAGACTCATCGGAGGGGGCACTACCGCACCTGCCGTGGACCACCGCTTGCGTCCTATCAAGCAGCTCTCCAGGCTGCAGCACATTTGGCTAGAACAGGGAAAGGACCCGGGAGAGCTTCCCGTCGACAAAGCAGGTATACTCTACACCTCCCTACCTTCCCACATCGCCTATATCACCAATACCAACACGATTTCCTAACACTAGCATTCATCAACTAGAATCGAGGTTCGCTGACTATTTCTCACAGCTATCCAGAAGCTCTATGGGGAGTCCACTGCCAGCGGCATCGAGTGGCAGTTCCGCGAGATCAAAGCGCTAAGCCGCGCCCAGCAAAAGGCGGTTGACGAAGATGGAGATCCCGCGGCGTGCAAGCCAAGCGCTTGCAACACGCCTTCCTCGCGTGCTAACGGCAGCGCCACTCCCGGCTCCCGCACCAGCAAGGCCAGCAAGAAGACACCCACCGCCGGCGCCGGCAACAAGCGCAAGCGCCCTAATGTGCCGCTCCATATCTCGTCCGAGGATAGCGAGCTCGACGGTGGAGACACGGACTACTCCGCGAAGGACCGCCAACCCACCAGCAATAACGAACCCGAGACCATCGATGATGATGACGATGTCGCGGAAGGCAATGACGACGACGACGGCAGCGATCTTCTCGCTTGGACTCCTACTCCCAAGCGACCCAAAGCTGCCCCCGCCGCTAAGGCTACCGCCACTAAGCGCGGTAGGAAGGACACCGTTGTCAAATCCGAGGGCGACAACAACAACAATGTCGCCCGCTCCCTCTTCCGCAGCAAGAGCACTGGCAATGGCAATGGCAACGGCAACCAGCCCTCTTCTAACGGCACGGTTCGCAATGGCAGCAGCCGCAACTCCGCATACGTCGTCCTCGACGAGCCGGAACCAGGGCTAGTGAAACCCGAGCCCGGCACCGGGCATGACGAGGGCGAGCTGCCGAGTGCTGGTGGCCGTGGTTCGCGCAGCTTTGGCGGCGACGGCGAGTATTACGAGCATGAGGATAGACTTGCGGATGATGAGTGTTGATCGTATCGCCCTACTACATGATCACGAGACCTCTGGCAACATCGTGGGTTAGCTGTGCTGGGGTTCATGGCTGGCAAGATGGTAGATGATTTGGTGGGATATGATAGGAGATGGAGAGAGAGAGGATGCCCTGTGCTACTCAGAAGTTGGTCTCGGCGGTTTAGGCCCACGAAACTTTGAGGTGTTCCGGTATTGGTATTGGCTTTTTTTGCCGTTGCATTTTCCTCTCCTGCGTTGCCGGACGCGCGAATAAGCTGGCGAAGAAAGCGAGATGGAAAAAGAAAAAGGGCCAAAAAAAAAGGGGGGGGAAGGGAGTATGCACTACCTCACGGCACACATCATGTACAACAACAGCGCCGAAGGAAAAAAAACGGAGGTTTCTGAGGTTCCTCGCTTCATTTATTTGCCTACTTATTCCCCTCCCCTCCCCAATATAATACGGTTATATACCACGACGTACAGTATCTTGGACAGATTTCAGGCGAACGAACGAACGAAGAGATGGGAGGACGAGCTGAACTACCGAGGGTATATGGGTACACGTGGGCGGGACACCCTTCCTCATAGCTCATCGCTAGTATCTTGCCTCCCTCTACCCGATTCATCAGGTACTAGGTTAGCTAGGTTAGGTATATGTGGCCTTGCCTTTTAAATTCCCCGGGCCCACGGACATATCCCTATCTCACGATCTGATATTGAGGAAATCTCTTGGTTTTTATTCTCTATTTAGGGGGGGAGGGGGAAGGAATAGAACATGATCTATCTATGGATGGAGTAGGTAGATAGATAATTACGAGGAGAGTCTAGAAAGCTACTAAACTACATCAATACCATCCTTCATCACTCATTCCTTTTTACACGCCAATCCAATCCAGTCCAGTCCAGTTTAATCTAAGCAATCCTTTTTATTCACCTGGGCCAGTCTATCGACCTACTCAAGTACCTAGATATCTATCTATCTATATACCTAGCCTAGCTCAACAGCAGATCCCACAAGGCGTCTTTCTCAACGTAATCATGGTGTATGATATTGACCAACCACGAGTCGGCCTTAGCATTCTCCAGCAACTTTTCGCTTTCGGACCCTTTTCCGTAGACCTGTGCCCACTCGCCAAAGATGCCGAAGGCCTCCTCGCTCCAGGCCCGGAAGCTGACTTCTTCTATGATGGTGGGGGTGATGATCTCCTTGCCGGGGAACACGCCCCACGTGACCGCGTTCGTGCTCGGCTCTTGGCCCTCGCCTGCTGTGTCGCCAGTCTGGTCTGAGGATGTATAATCACCGGCCGCGTTAGTTGCGTAGAAGCACACCGTGTCCTGGACCTCGGAGCTCTGGAGTTTCTCGAGGAGCACCTTCCACTCCGCGGACGGGATGAAAAACTCGACAAATGCCTTCTGGAATACGAACCCGTGCTGCGGGCCCCAGCCGAAGACGGGGTCTGACGAGCGTAGACCATTTACCGCGGGTTGCGATGCGACCGTCCACCAACCCTTCGAGTTGAGCCGTATCAAATGGTTAGTGATGGTCCCGGTCTCCTCTCTGAATTCCTCTTCGCTCCAGGGGATGGCGCTAAGTTCCCCTTTCAGATGTCGTACGATGAGGTCGTTAATATCCTCCCGTTTCGTGGGGTAGCCCCAGAGGCTGACGGCTTGAGCGTGGGATACGTGCAAACTAGGCCCGTACCCATCGATCTCACCGTACGCCGGCGATCTAGCGTCACCCCATCTACCGTTGGGAAAGTCGTCCCACGTGGCTTCTCGGCCAAGTACACCTTCCCCTTCCGATATGGCCAATGTATTAGATCGGCTGTTAATCGGCTCTGTCGGTCTGGTTGCCTCTGCGGACGTGGTCTCGTATTCTGGATGCGATACTGGTCGATCGGATACAATGACCCGGTTGCGGTGCTCCGAACTAACATTGGACTGTCTTCGACTTTGCGACTTGTCTCTGATGTGGGACGTGTGATCGTGATCTGAACCATTGACCTTGAGCGCCGGGATCTTGGCTGTGATGTCTTCGATGACGGTTTCTTCCTCTATAAGAGTGCTTGGCAGTATGAGCTCTGTCTTTTCGACAATGAAAGATACGGCCTTTTCCAGATTTAGGGTATAAAAGTGGAAACCCCTGGGGCCTGGCGTCCGACTCGCGATCTCTTTGACCCTTTCGACAATCTCACACAGGATATCTACACCGACGTTCTTGACCTTTTCGTCGTCCATCTTCACTGCATCTAATCGAGACATTATCGAATCGGGTATCCTAGCATGGCTAAGCTTTGTCGTCCGTTTGATCATTTGATAGCTCTGGATGGGCATCAGACCAGGAATAATGGGAATCGTTTTGAAGGCACCGCTGGAGTGTTCCCTCAAGGTCCGTATAAACCTGTCGTATGCGTCTGTGTCGAAGAACAATTGGGTCATGAGGAAATCAGCTCCCGCAAGCGCCTTTTCAACAAGGTATGGAAGATCATGCTCCAAGCTCTGTCCTGAAGGATGGCTCTCGTCGGCATGACCCTCGGGATATGCCGCAACGCCAATACAGAAGTAGTCGCCGTGGGTTTTCTTTATATATCGGACCAAATCAATGGCCCATATGAAGTTCTCATCTATGGCATCCTCAGGATCTTCATTGGGGTCTTGGTATTCAGCAGCTCTCGGGGGGTCGCCTCTGAGCGCAAGGATATTCCTGATACCCAATGCCTTCGCATCCTCCAACGTTCTATCGATCAGCTTCCGGCTCATGTTCGTGCAGGTCAAGTGAAGACATGTTGTCAGATTTAGTTCCCTCTGACATATCTCGGCTAGTTCGAGTGACTTGGTGGCAGTAGAGCCTCCGGCACCATACGTCACATTCACGAATAATGGTCGCAAGGCTCTTGCCATTCGATCAAGACGGTCGCGTAGATTCGAAAATCCCATTGGGGTTTTGGGAGGGAAGAATTCGAGCGAGAAATAGTTTGAATCGACCGGCAGAGCGGCTATCTTGTCTGTAATCTTTTCCATCTTTGCTAGGCTCTCTTGTAGAGATTTATTCGCGATTGACTCCGGTTTTCTTTCGTTTTGATTATTCCAGGTCGTTCTCCACCTGTTTGAATGTTTCGTCTGCGAGATCAGATCGATACTGATCTATGTACAGGGGATTGGCCTAGAGCGGAGACCAGATCGGCGCAAAAATGTTAGATATTGATAAAGCAGCAGTATCGACAAGAAAGTGGGCGATGGATGGACTGTATGGATGGATCGTAAAATCGCAATTGAATCAATTCAAGCCCTGTCCTCAGATTATGAAGTACCGAGGTAGATAGAAGTATTGTATGCGCTGGGGACGCAAGGTACCGCCTCGCGTAGATACAACCGTGCAGCCAAAAAAAAAAGGGATAAGAACCGAACTTGACTCTTGAGAAATAAATATTCATGTAAATTCTTGATAGTGAAAGTCTGACATCGGTTGTGGGGTACCTTGCATATTAACCCCGCATTTGCCTTAATGATGGTACATACACATGTACTAGGTTACTCTAGGTATCTGGGTAGTACAGTACATGTAGGTAGGTAGGTAGCATAGGATGAATAATCCACATCCTTGTCAAATAAACGGCGGAGTCGGCATGACTTGGGTCTGATAAGGCAAGGAGACCCCTGGGTTGCGTCTTCCGGAATTGTTCCTAAAACTGCTAAGTCTATCTGCATTTCTTATCGAATTTGTCATCCTCTCGTACTTGTAAACTTTACCATGTAAGTACCCAAGGGTTGTAATGTTGCTTATAGGGCGTGCCCAGTAGTAATAAGAAGGTACCGACAGGCGAAGAAACGTATCTGCCTGTCTTGTGTACCTGTCTGCCTGCCTAAGAGGGAGAAACATTGAACACGTACCAGGCCTGCAGTTGTAGTCTACATAGGCTGTCCTAGCTTGACTATAAACTACTAGGTATACCTACCCATCTACATAATAGTCTTCCAAAAACACATGCAACCCATTGTGTGTGATACCCTCCTAATATCTTCATACAACTATAACCCCTACATACTTCCTTCCTTAGGTACCTAGGGTAGGTCACTTTCTGTGTAGGACGAGTGGTCGATCCGATTCAATTCGTCATGGAGACATCTCAAGATAATATCGCCGATATGGCGAGCCCGCTACCTAAGGATATGTCCCATCACTTCTCCGATGTGACGAAGGCTAGACAGCCTAGCAGAATGAAGGAATTCTATAAATACTTCATGATCCCCAACATTGGTCAACTTGCCGGTGGTACGAAATCCTTCTCAATTACTTACTTTACCTTTCTGCCATCTGATTCCATGTACCGATGTATAAATGTATATCGATCGTCGCGATATGAATTATGAACGCTGATATATAATCATGTCTTAGGCCTTCCCAATGACCGTCTCTTCCCCTTCGATACCCTCGAGGCGCAGACCGCAAAGCCCGAACGATGGACCCCTTCGCCAAATTACCCTGACCCCAACGGCGCGCTGGCTTCGCAAATGGCCGAAACATCAATCTCGAATCCAACTACGGCATCTCACGTTGTCGTGCCTCATGATGCGCCTACTTCGGATTTGGTGAAGAAGATCGATCTCACCACTGCCCTTCAGTACGGTCAGGCAAACGGTTATCTGCCGCTAACATCCTTTATCCGACAATTCTCACGCGACCTTTTGCATCCAAACGTGCCGTATAGAGGAGGACCCGAGGTAGTCTTCACCGTTGGCTCGACGGATGGCATGTCCAAATCTTTAGAGGTTTTCAGCAATATTTGGGTGGAAGGCAAAAACGATATACGCGAGCGACCGGGCCTGGTAACGGACATATTCATGTATGCCAACGTGCTCACCCAGGTCTTGCCTCGAGGAATCCAAGTAGTGGCCATCGAGATGGATGAGGAGGGAATGGCGCCCTATGGTCCTGGTAGTCTAGAGGATGTGCTGGGGAACTGGGATTATAGTAAGGGGAAACGACCCCATTTACTGTACACCGTCACGTGAGTTCTTGATATCCCTTCCTTCTCCAACCATGGGGTCCGTATGCGAGTTGGCATGCTCTACAGTTCAAGCATATCCAGGGCACTAGTAGAAAAAGATGTGTAATTCGCTAACAAATCCTTTAAGAATGGGGCATAACCCAACTAGCGGTGTCTTGTCCCTAGAGAGGAGGAGAGATCTGTACTCGGTCTGCAGCAAATATGATGTTATCATCATCGAGGATGACCCGTATTGGTATCTTCAGTTTCCATCTGCAGCAGTCGAGGAGGCGAAGGCCCGGAACCTACCTATTCCCGAGCCAAAGGAGGCCAACACCCTCGAAAAGAAGTCAGGTTATCCATTTATAGATTCTCTCGCACCATCATTCCTCAATGTAGACGTAGACGGTCGAGTTGTGAGGCTAGACACCTTCTCGAAAACCGTTGCTCCCGGGTGCCGATTGGGATGGATCACTAGCACGCCTGAAATTTGTGAGCGTATACTCCGGGTCAGCGAATCGGGTACCCAAAATCCATCCGGGTTTGTCCAGGTTATCATCGCCGAGACGATCATAGGGCCGCAACCTCAGGCATCCGCAGCGTTCGCCGCTAAATCCCGGAAGGATCAGCCTACCTTCAACGGCTGGGAGATGGGTGGCTGGGTGCGGTGGCTAGAGGGATTGCGTGGCCAGTACGAGAGACGTATGAACCGCATGTGCAAGATCCTCGAAGAGAATGCGTATCAGTTGAAGCAGTCGACACCGATGCGCGAGTCGGACTGGGATTGGGGCGTCATCACTAAGACAAAGCTGTACGACTTTCAGTGGCCGCGAGGTGGCATGTTCCTTTGGGTGCGCATGCGCTTCGAGACGCACCCGCTGTGGAAGGCTCCCGGGTCCAAGGGGAACATCATCGACGGGACGGCCATGTCTACAGCGCTCATGATCTTTCTCACCCAGAAGCCATACCTAGTGCTTGTGAGCCCAGGTCTCATGTTCGGTGCCACACCGAAGATCCGCACCGAGCGGGGCTGGGCCTATTACCGGATGTGCTTCGCTGCTGAGTCCGAGGAGAACATCGACTCCTGCTCTCTCCGGTTCACCCAGGGCGTGCAGAAGTTCTGGCGCATCAAGAATGTCAAGGAGCTCGAGGCTATTCTGGACGAGACAAGTAGTTTGAATGCGGAGGTGGAGCAGGTGACTGGGCTCACGAATTTGGGAAGTTGGATGGGGTGTTAGGTGTTAGGCGGTGGGTGCACGGATATAAGTAGTTGGTAAGGGGTGGATGGACTTGGACGCTCGGTGGGTTTTTATACTTACTTACCTAAGGTACCCCATCCCTTCTTGCCAGTTGGCTAGTAAGGCTACATGAGTGAGTCTCGGAGAGTCAGTACCTACCTGAGACTTTTGGAATAGTTATTTGGTATCAGCTGACATCAGCTAAAGCTCATCTTCAGGCTTGTCTTTTTTTTTTCCAAAACTAGATATACCAGCGAGTTACCTAGAGGTAGATTTATTTATATATGAGAAATCTTTTACATCTTGCCAAGTTACCTACCTACCTACCTACTCAAGATGCATATGATATGATCCAGATATTTAGTAGTAGTAGTAGTAGGTAAGGTGAGAGTGGAGCAGGAGCGAAAGACGACGGAGGGAAGTACAGTAAGTGGCGTAATTATTAACAACACATTCCAACCAATATCATCCATCACCCGCAGCGCCAGAAAAACATCTGCTGCAACTGCAACACCAAAAGGTTTCAAATATAATATCATTATCCTTTGATAGGCCAAAATAATTAGGAGCAGGCCATTGGATGGGTAGGTGTGTATATCTCGGCTCTTAGGTAAGTCATCCACATGGGATAATATCTAGAAATAATTATGATCTTATCGTTAGAAAGGGAATTTGATTTACTGCAGGCCCATATGGCACTTCATGAGGAGTTTCATGTTACCAATTACAATCATTTCTTAGGGTCTACCTTTTGGCTATAAGGAGAACAAGCTCCTTGCACGGAAAGCAGTGTATGGATACATTGACAGCACGGAAATTCATAATAGTTGCTTTTGACAATTTAACCGGCCGACTCCCTTTTGGGGAGACTGACAGCGCACAGAGGGGGCCAACTATGGTGATCAGAATGAGAATGTCCATTGATTCATGAGACCCTATGAACCATTACGCCGTGACTATAGCAAACGATGCACCAATTCCCTAACCCTAGACTATGCTGCTCACCAAGCTAGTCTTTTAGTTCTCGCGGAGGACCTCCAAGAAACCCTGAGGGGCCTTGGGGGGCTTGCCTTCGCTCGCCTTCTGCTGACCAACCTTGTTCTTCACGAACGTGGCGTGGTAAGGGTTGAATCGGAGCATAACCTGCTTGTTGCGCAGAGGGTTCTTCTGGACGGAAGCACGCTTGGTTAGGGGACCGCCCTTGGGAGCCTCGAGCACACTCTGGATTTCAGAGCTGTTGATGAGACGGCCCAAGTCAGCCTGGGAGACCAAGTTGGAAGGTAGTAGGAAGTCCTTCTTGAGCTCAGAGGGCGTGGTGGTAGTGCCATAGATGGAGTCAAGAGCCTTGAATGCAGCCGAGGTCCAGACGATGAATCGGCCGAGATGACCACCGGGGGCAAGCTGGAGAAGGTTCAGGGCGAAGACGGAGCAAGTCTCAACGCCCGGTAGGTTGCGGGTTCCGGTGACAATCTCCTTGCCGTCAACCTCGGGGTCGTAGATGACTAGGGGACCACGTCGCTGGCGGTGACGGCGGCCTCTCATCTTACCCTTTCCAGCGCGTAGCTTCTTGGACTTCTTAGCCTTCTCGATATCGGCATCGGCACCAACAGCCTTCAGGATCTTAAGGGCGTCGGCAGTCTTGGCGGCAGCACCTCCCTCGAAAACCGCGGAGTCGATAACTAGGGGAACCTCGGGAACGGCAGAAACCTGGTGGCCACGGGCGAGCAATAGAGGGGGAACTGCGGAAGCAGCAAGAGCAGAGGCAGTAGCGAATCGCCTTTTTGGGATGTTAGTCTAGCATATTGGGGTCCAATGTTTTCACGGATGTTCTACTCACTTCTGGCCTTGGTTGATCTTGATGTGCCACTTGCGCCAGATCTTGGTAGGTGCGAACATACGACCGGAACGGCACATGTTACCGAAGGCAGCCTGACCAGCACGGTGGGTACCACCACCGGAAACACGGGGGATACGGGCGACAGCGCGACCTTGAAACAAATTTGTCAGCAATTGTAATAAGTTTTTATAGATAAAACTAGTGGTAAATCATAATAAATATGAAATAGGTCGATCGAGGCTACCCAATCGAACAGTCTGAGGTCAAAAGGAAGATATTGAATAACTACTAACCAGTTCCCCAGGATTCGGCAGAGGTTTGGTGACCTGCCTTCTCGCTCACGGCATAGGGCTGTCGCTTGTTCTTGGCCATTCCGGTGTGGACTTGCTGAACGATATCAGGTCGAATCGGGGAGGCGAAGACGGTAGGCATGGTGTGGGTAGCTCCCGAGGGAGTACCATCTTTGCCGATGATGGTGACGGTCGGTCTCGAGGCCATCGTGAATGTCGGAATTCTAAGAGAGAAAAGAGTTAATATTAATTGATTGACAGCATAGAAGAATAATGGTAGGAATCATACAATTAATAAAAAAAATAAGAAATGATATAGTAGATGCGACTTGCGCTGACTTACCTTTGACGTTGGTGGTTGATGGTCTCAAGAAAGGAATTGGAGGTTTTGGTTGTCGAAATTTCGCAAAGTTCAGAAGTTCCTCCCACCAAATTATTTTTCTTGTGGGTTGGAGTGTGGAGTTGAGGGCTAAGCGAATTTTGAGAAAACCGATGACCCACTTCTATTCATCCCACTTTTTCAAAGAATCCCTTCTAAAAGAATGCATTATGCATTTACGCCTCATATGATAATCTAGTTACCCTACACATGCATATTAAAAAAATAAACTTCTTCAATGTTTCATTAGCATTTTCCAATACATGAATGAGAATGAAGTTGAACAAGGAGAAGGCATAATTTATTTAATACATGTATTATTTGAATGAACAAAAGGTTCGGAAAAAAAAATCAAGACAATTGAAGCCCAAAAAGAAACCTCCGAATCGGGGAATCGAACCCCGGGCTTGACGGATCGTAACGGTTTTAATGTCATGAGAGCGTCAAATGTTAGCCACTACACCAATTCGGATTCATAATCCAGGAGCGGATAAGATATCAACGTTGGTGCTTAGTTTGCCCTATATCTAACTATTTCCACTTGTGAAGATGGCGATTGGTCACACCATAGATCCACACCGTTGGTCAGAATTCAATGTTTAGTTCACGGCTTGCCAGATAACTAGTGGCAGGTAGTTATGTACGTCAGATTGGAAAGTGCGACACACTGTGGTATGTACCTATTTATGGAAGACTTTTTGATATATCAATGTGGTGGATTCTCTGCATCCTTTTCAATCTTCTTCTTCTCTTATGTAGTACATATGTACTGTGCATACAGTCAAACCTCACATAACACCACAACTTCATATATTTGGATGCTACATAACGAGAACCACGAACGACGTTCCTTTCTACCGTACCTAGATATGTACGTGCTACACACCTATCAAGTACCTACCTAGTCCGTACTCGACTCCTAAGGGTACATATGTAGGATTGTATATGCCTCAATCTAGAAAAGCTAAGTGAGACTAGCAAATCCGTGCATTGAATATGCATAAAGATAGGTAGGTCCCTAGTCAAGTTAGGTCATCGTGTGGTATATGTTACTATATAACCATCAAATAAATAGGGAACTTTAGAGAACTCATGGAAAGAGGGGGGCGGCGATAATCCCTAACTGGGAAAAATACCAGGCCTGCTATCTCCAACCACGTGATTTTCATATGCAGTTACAGCATTCAGAACCAACATCTTTGCTCTTGGTTTACGATATATAGGTCTTGATTGTTCTGGTTGGATTTCTTGATGTATACTCTTGGAACTTGATATCTCAAGCTTTAGCTAGTTCACCGACAACTTTGATTAGAGATGGCAGACCAACCGTCCGCTCCAAGCCCTGCTGCCACTCCGCAGCTAGAAACAGCACAGACAGAGACAGAGACGCCGCCAGCAGAAGCGTCACATGATCTACTGGAGGCAAACCCCGAGCTTGAAGAAGAGGAGGTATGTATACTGTTAGCTGAACTGGCTAAGTCCGGAAGTGGTGAACATAGGAGAATGTGGAAGACAATCTAGTCTCAGTTACTGACGGACGCCGTTTCTATATTGTAGGAATTCGACGAGGATGCTGATTCAGCATTAGGAAATGATAAGTCAGTACTCGTTTTTCTATATACCTACATAAATGGCAATGGATAGGACAGCTTAATAACATTACAATTGTCACAGTGCCAGCAGTACGAACTCCCTCACCTCAAGCATTATGGAGTATCGCACCATCAAAGGCCGGACGTACCACAGCGAGAAGCACGAATCCAAGTACTTTACGCCAAACGACGAGCAGCAGATGCAGTCTCAGGACATCACGTAAGGATGGCGTTCATCCTTGGCTCAAAACTTACTAGTTCTAATTTGCTGATATAGACATCATTATCTATCTATTCTTCTAGATGACAAACTCTTTCTTGCACCTATCAAGGAAGACATCGAGGTGACTTTTACACCGATCTTGGGTATTAGACTGCTAAATGCTGATGTGGCATAGAAAGTGTTAGACGTCGGAACTGGAACTGGTAAGCGATCATTCGCAAAGACCTGACTATCATCTTGGACAGATGAAATGCTGACTCGGGGCAAATGATAGGAATTTGGGCCATGTAATTGACTCTTCTCACCTCCTGATTTTGAAGCCCCCAACCCCTTTTCGCCCCACCTTTTCTGCTCTCATGAATATACATTTGATATCATTGAATCCCATTACACCCATCATAAGCCATAGTACTTACTTGAATATAGCGACATGGGTGACCGATACCCAAACGCTGAAATCACGGGAACAGACCTGTCCCCAACCCAGCCGCTGTGGGTTCCGCCGAACGTGAAGTTTGAGATCGATGATTGCACCAAGCAGTGGACATGGGCGCCCAACAGCTTCGATTTCATTCACATGCGTTACCTGTTTGGTGCCATCTCCGACTGGAACGAGCTCTTGGCCAACGCTTATCGTTGCTGCAAGCCTGGAGGTTGGGTCCAATCTGCCGAGATGGATGTTTTTCTGAACTCAGACGATGGAACCCTCAAGGAGGATAGCACCATTATCAAGTTTTGGAATCCTCTTTGGAGAGGGGTATGTCCATTTCTTTCTCAATCCACATGATTTTCTTTCTAGTTGCATATTTAACCCCTAATATACCTTCCTATTGCCATCCTTTTCCCCACTCACTCTAGCATGAGGGCACCATATGAAACAAGAAGTAACTAATTCGAACATGAGATAGATGACCAAGAAGCTGGGGGTCAGTTTCCAGGTCCTGGAAGACAGGTCCCAGAACAAGGGATTCGAAGAGGCTGGATTCGTGGATATCGAAGAAGTGAATTACAAGGTGAGTAAACATATTTCATTCTTGGTCACGTTCAGTTCGAGCTAGGTTCTGTAATGGCATGTTATATCTGTATGCTGATCTAACTATAGGTACCTATCGGCGGATGGGCTCGGGATCCCAAGCTAGCGGAAGTTGGCGAGTACACACTACTTGCTCTACTCAACGATCTTTCAGGTAAGTCTCACAGCCTCCCTCCGTTCCTATCTATATGCCACCACTGTCTTCCTGAGCCGTTTATCTGTTTTGAGAATCGTGTATTGAGGACCGGACGTAAAAGAGTCAATTAACATGGCAATCACACAGGCTACACCCTGCTCCCGTGGAATGTGGTGCACGGAGAAGATACTCCAGGATATCACGAGACCCTAGCGCATCTGCGTAAGGAGTTCAAGTCAAAGGCTATCCACGGATACATGACACTTCGATTCGTATATGGTCGAAAGCCTGAGAGTGCGTAGGTTGGGATTGAATCTACGGGGTGATGTTGAGAGAACTATATGGACGATTTCAACTTCTGATTGCTATTCTATTCCAAACCCTAAAATATTACCTTTCGTTAAGTTCAAGACGTAGTTATACCTGAGTCCCCCAGGTCTAAAACTTATCTACCTACGTATAAACCAATAACATTAGGCCGGGAAAGGCCTGTAAATACATGGAGATATGAACATTGAGACTTTTGGCCTCCAAAATAAGCAATCATCTGTTACACAACCATAGGTAAGCCTTAAGGTAATTATAGGACGATTTCGAGATGTTCCCGATCACCAAGGTAACCCATCAGGTTGCAACAAAACTGCTCAGTGAGGCTGACCACCTCGGAGCTGATCGAAAAGCTAATCATACCAATCAGAATTCAGCTGTATTCCCTATCGCGTATAAAAAACGCCTCCTTCGTAACGATGTTGGGCTTTTGACAGCGCCACATCGATATTGAGGTCACTCGCCTACAAATGAGTGTGGTAGAAACTAGGACGGGAGAGGAAGTTGTGAAGTTGAAATCGCAAAGAGTTGCAGCTCCTGCAGTGGTCAAAAAGTTCTAGGCCCGTGACCTTTTCAGGGTCCTCTGCAAGGGTTGGGCTTGGAGCTTTCCGAGTTATCCCTGATCCTGGTCTGATCCCTGGCAATGCCCCTCGCTCGTGGCACGTGCCGGGGTTCAATTTTCATTTAGCACTCGCGGCGCAGTGACAGATTTCGAGGTTTCTCTCTTATACACATCCAATTATGATGCAAATGATGTAGTAGCGCAGTTTGCTCCATGCTAACAAACAAACATCCCCCATACAGATCTCTTAGGTTCTTGGACCACGCTTAAGAAGGAAGCTAATTTGGTAAGCATTTAGCTCCCGTTATTAGTGGCCGCAGCTAACTAACCACTTGTCTTGTTCAACGTGAAAACGCTTTGGACTGTTGGACTTTTGCAAACTTCTCTCAGGTTACACTTCATGCTCATCAGATCATCTCCTCAAGGGAACTGTTATGCCAAGTTCTAACACCGTCGAGTTGCCAAGCTCGAGAAAGAATTTCATCTCATCTAAATTATCCGACAACCTGAAAACCAACATTGAACATTCCACCTATGTAGCATTATAGGTCATTCTATACGACATCGGGTGTGTCTGAATGAGCTCATACCTTCTTAGGGTTGGGATTTTCTCTGTGTTCTACTATGTATATGTAGGTGGTATCGGCGTGGATTGCATGAGGCTGAAAGCGCCCCCCCACCTCAAAGTCGGTTAAGCCAGCCGTCCCAGAGGCCATCTTTCAGGGTACATGTAGTTGACAATATGTATTAAGTACGAAGTGCCAATCCCGAAAGTGGTTCGCAAAGATGGGCCAACGAAAAGGCATTGCTCGGCGACGAGCTGGTCAATGACCTACCTGTGCGTAAGTTATCAAAAGTAAAGTCACTTGCTAACTCTACTGCAATAGTTAACCCATTGGGTGCAACTGAGGTATTCTTTACATACCTAATGTTTTCTAGACTGCCTGTCCTAACAATCAGCACTCTCTACTTCGTTCCTGACCTGTTTATCCATACCTTGTACTCTGCATGTTCGCTAGAGTCCAGTTACATATGTCTACACTCGATTCTTTCCATAGACATGATGACCAAAAGTCTTCAACTATATAATTCCAAAGGCCAATGTGGCCTATGGAGGTAGACGAACCACGCCAGGCAAGTACATATGCTCGTTAGCTATGATGGCCTCTTTAGTTATCTTTATACCCGTGCGGCTGGAAGCTCCCACGAGAGGTTGGCCACTGACCAATCCGCTTTTAGGTGCCACCCTGCGTAGCATTGCATCGCTACGAGGTCTCGTATTATAATTTTTTGCAGGGGGTCTGCAGCTGCCACACTTGGGCGGCTCGCGCCCTTATCTCCCAGATATTGTCAAAGCATTGCCCGAGACGAGGTAGTAATGGAAGCATATCAGTACGTGAATCGCTATGTAGGTCGTTGGATATCCCCTATATTCTGCTCCTGTTGAATCTTGAGTCTATCCTCCGGTGGCAGAGTCCTTCTCCGAGTCAAATATTGTGCTTACTCTCTTTATCTACGTCGTTGCCCCCCTATGTTCATTCTATAGGTTTAGAGCGTGTTTTTGTCTAATATTTTAGCGGTAGATATCTTGCTTATTAATATTTGTATTTGGTTTGACTAATATCACCTACAGCGATGCACTGGATCTCTCTATGTTGGGGGGCTATTTTATCGTTGATTTTTTCTGCGAGGGCTGATCCAACATGGCCGTCTCAGAATGATGAACTCGAAGAGATCATGTACCAGGTCAAAGGTTATAGGAGTAGGAATTTCGGTGGGACTGTCATTCCATGTTCTAACGAAGCATCGGGCCCTGGTCGACAGAATGCCGCGGAGTGGCTGCGAGCAGCTTTCCATGACATGGCCACGACTACGAATCTGAATAACGTACGAGCCGGTGGGCTTGATGGCTCTTTACAGTATGAGCTAACTAGCTCGGACAATCTTGGCCCAGGGTTTAACACAACCCTCAGGTTCATGGCCGACTATTATACTAGTCGATCAAGTGTAGCGGATCTCATCGCTCTAGGCGTATACTATTCCGTTAGGTCTTGTGGTGGACCTATAGTGCCCGTCTCCGGTGGGAGAGTTGATGCTCTGACAGCTGGTCCCATAGGTGTACCGCTGCCACAGAACACTGCCTTCACTTTTGAGCAGCAATTCATACGCATGGGGTTTGATAGAGAGGAGATGATTCAAGTCACCGCCTGTGGCCATTCGATCGGCGGCGTACACGACAACGAATTCCCGGAAATCGTTCCTGTCGGGTCTGCATCAAATGGCGAGGTTGCCTTGGATTCAACTGTCGCAGTCTTCGATAACAATGTCGTTACCGAGTACCTCGCTGGAAACACGACAAACCCTTTGGTGGTTGGTCCATCGATTAGGGCAACCAGGAACTCGGACTTCAAAGTATTCAACTACGATGGGAACGTGACTATTAGTGCGATGGCAGGTGCTGCGGATTTCAATAGCATATGCACAACCCTTCTCCGAAAAATGATTGATACCGTGCCAACCGGCGTGGTTCTCTCAGATCCTATTCAACCGTACTCTGTGAAGCCAGTTAACATGCAGTTGGCACTTAATCCTGGGGCCACTACGATGCAGTTGACTGGACTGATACGTGTGCGAACTACAGATATGGGAACTGACTCTGTCTCTAGTCTCACACTCAATTACAAGGACCGGAATGGAGGTGATGACTGTGATAGGACGAGCTGTGAATATACAGCAACTCTTTTAGGTGCAACTGAGGGGTTTGACGACCAGTTTGTTGTAAGTATATAGAATAATGTGTGATGTTGGCTCGCTAGAGTAATCTGACACTCGTTAGTGGTTTCCCATCGATGCTGCTATCTCAACCTCTACCGGCATTTCATCCTTCACCGTAACCCTTAACATGGCAAGCGGAACAAGCCAGACTTTTGACAACAACGGCAACTCGTATCCTATGCAAGACGCGATACTAATTCAAAGCCCTCAAAGCTGTCTCCTTGCTGGAACTCTCACAGTAACCGCAGCCGTAGGTCATCCTAGCGATTCCAACTGTAAACAGCTTGTTCATCTGAATACTAAGATATCAACAGGTCCGCAATGACCGCAAAACCCTTCCCGTTAACATGTTTATCTCGTATAAGACCCCGACTGGAAATCCAAATCGTCCTGTACCAACATTGAGAAATGCGACAGTGACTATGACTGAAGGGACTTGTGTGGGCTCGCATACCTTTTATACGGCGAACTACACTAACCTTGGTGATCTTGCATATACATCTAAAATTGACCTTATTAGTGGAAGTGAATCATCAGCTCTTAGGGACGACTTTAATGCGGCAAGTGACTTGGGAGCAGCGTGCCAACCTTTCCAAAACCCGCCCTCGTCCCTATGTAACACAGGAGGAGCGTCGACATCTTCTGCGTCGTCGGCTACTTTGTCCATTGACACTACCTCGTCATCGACTGTGTCGGTTACTGTCTCGTCAACTAGCACAAGCACTTCTTCTACAGCACCAACAGAGACATTACATCACAGACAGGACTTGGGGGGATACGAGCTTGTAGGATGCCAAAAGGAATCCACAACAGGGGGAGCACGAGCTCTGAATGGTGCTTCGTTTGCTTACGATAGTATGACCCTAGAAAGTTGTATGAGTAATTGTACCGGCTATATCTACTGGGGCACAGAGTATGGCCGGGAATGTAAGTTTCGCGCACGAGCCGTTATGATTAGGTAGTTATCGAAGCGACTGACACTTCTTTTAGGCTACTGTGGTGACTCGCTTGACCCAACAAGCGAAAATGCGCCCTCGACTGACTGCACAATGGTGTGCGGCGGGGATACCACGGAATACTGCGGAGATAGCAATAGAATCGAATTGTACAGCACTACAGCCAGCCAACCAATGCCAACTGCCACACTGGCCCCCAAACCGACAGTCTCGCCCTATGTCCGGGTCGGCTGCTACAACGAAGTTTCGGGCGGCCGGGCTTTAACAGGGGCATCCTACGCTAACGACTCTATGACACTGGAGATGTGTGCTTCCAACTGCGCCGGGTTTACGTACTGGGGGGCAGAGTACGGCCGCGAGTGCTACTGTGGCGATACCTTGGATAGCCTCAGCACTCCTGCCCCTGAGACCGACTGCCAGACCATGGTCTGTGCCGGTAATCGGTATGAGTATTGCGGGGCTGGAAACAGACTGGAGCTATACCAGTTAGCGACGGCTTCTTCGGCGCTGCTTGCTACGGCGACAGCGACGGCGAGCCCGGATGTGTAGTAATGCTAAACGTTGGGGAGTGAGATGACGCTTATGGTAACCTTGGTATTTATGAAGGGATAATTGTGGTGTGCCTATGATCTATATCCGGATATAAAAGTACGATTTACGATGATTAGACGAGGAACGGATGTATGGATATATGGCAGAACATTGAATGTATGTTGTATACTACTAGTAGTACAGCGCCTAAGTGTATTGATATACTGGAAGTTTAGTTGAAATGCAAGAGGTTTTAAAGGAAGTTAGTTGTGACAGTGATAGGGTTGGTTCATAAGATTTGATACTCAAATCAAACGCAGTGATCACCCTGGAAACATTCCTATCAATCTCTAGGTTCCAATGAATACCCTAGGTAAGTATTTAAGTCGATATGTGTGATTGAGTTGCATTTGTGTAAATAACATAAATACATACATCAATGATGAAATAGTTAACATTGAATGTACATACCCCAAGTAACAAGCAGTCGGGATACATATGTACATCGTGTGTAACTATATGAAAACCCCTTGTCACATAAAACCATTTGGGTTAATGAGTTAATACCTAGTGATAATAGTGAAATCCCAAGGCATTTGGTAACGCGTTAACCGCGTAAATCGGGACTAATAAAGTCGCAACTAAAGCTTGTAGGTACGAGGCCAGGTGACTGGCTGGATTGGTTTGCAGCCGCTAGCAGCCGCATTTCCTGCAGATAGTACACAGATACAGTACCCATTAAAAACATTGAATACTTACATTAGTCAAGGTACATTTACATATGTATGTATGTAACTACCTGCAAGCGTTTCCAAGGTTACCTTAACCCGGTTCACGCAAATACCTACTAAATAGGCTAGCAGCCCTGACAATTTAGCCCCGCCACTCAATCTTTTTTTCGTTCTTTTCTTTCTTCATCAATGTTCATGTTTCCCCAAGCCGAAATACCAACTACATAATAATAATAATACCTAGTAATAACCTATTATGTACCAACCAGCCTACCAAACCAACGGTTGCCAGCCAAGCTATTAGGTAACCTCCGGCCTGGTAGATTTCAACTCATTAGGTACATTTTTTTACATGCAGAATTTATTTTCTTCGCCGACAGTGCATATACTAGATATATTTGCTCTTACTAGGCCGTACTAACGGGCAATACAGTCGCGAACTTAAGTTGCTACAGACTGTGGTTCCTTATTTTACTTTGTTCTACATCACCGTTTCCCTGATTTGCCTCTCTGTGGGAAACACCTGCATCCTCCTTTCACCTACCTATACGTCACAAAGCGAATGCGCATTCGCACTGGCTAGCCCTATCAGCATCTCTACATGCTACCAAGACAAGAGCGCAAGGCCAAGCATGTCGACAAGTAAGCGATATCAAGCTACTTCTATTCGTGCACTTATTAACCTGGCTCTCGAACCAAAGCGACATCGTCTTTGGAAGATCCAACTTCACCTAACATCCTCTCCGAAATCGCCAGAGAGGTTTGGCCAACTTTACACCTCGTTGCCTTAAGTTGAATAAAGTCGGCCCAGGCCTTGGAGAAGGCACTTGCGACAATATGAGCAGTAACTACGTAGGTTCTAGCGATGCATATTTACTTTGGGCTTCCTATTTCTAACTCTTGTGTCAAAAGGACAAACTGAAGAGTCTTACTGGATTCATGCCCATCAACAAGCTCAATGGCAGCAACCAAACTCCCTCACGCCTTACACGAATCATGACTGCACGCCCAAACTCGAGCCCACCGCCTTCGAAACGCCAAAAGGTCCAGGAGCCGAGTACACACACGACTGCTCAATTTGCCCTCGCCTCACCAACTAATCCTTCTGCTCATCACCCGATACCTCGTAAACGCTCTTTCGATAGCATTAGCGATTCCCAACAAACCCATATGTCACGATCGTCTCAGGCCAAAAGACATCAATCCTCCCAACCATGTCTCGCAGAATATCGTAAATCGCAGGGCTCCGTGAAACTACCTAATAAGAGACCACGGCATGACTCACGCGCAAGGCAATCCAAAGGGGAGAATCAAAATTGGATTACTCTCCCTGATCCTGATAATGATGATAGTGATGGCGAGGTGGAGGTAGTCCAAGGACCAGGCACAGAGAGAGTTGTCGCGAGACAGCAGAAGAAAGAGGTCCAGCAGCCTATTACGGATTTGGCGGGGCGCTTTAAACAGGGCAAAATGATGGCTCTAGGACATAACCAGCAAACCCTCGCCGCCTTAGAGGTAGACAGCATCATTGACAAGCAGGGATCGAAGGAAGGCCAGCCGCGGGGTGTATTATCCAGCCCAGATGAACTGTCGTCGGAGGCATACAGTAAGACCAAGGTGCCCAACAAGAAGGTCCATCCCCCTTCTCCAAGCATATCCAACAGAGGCAATATCCAGCGAACTAAGTTCTCAAACTCGCTTCATGACACTTCAACATTGAAAGAGGTGGACCACGCCACAAACGTTATTGGGCCAAGGCTTTGTATACGACGAGCTGTGTCGGGCGATTTCAAGTACGAGACAGGGGGTGTGGAACAATGCTCCCTAAAGTTGGGAAGAGTGAGCCACATACTCCATCCAACGGATTCAAAGGGCACTTCTATGAAACAATATTCATATATTACGATCAACTTGATGAAGGTTCAGGACATTAGGGTTTCCATGAAGCCCAATTGCTGCATAGTCTCAATTAGTCGTTCTACAGATGGTACGATCAGTGCTAGCCCAAAGCTACTCATCGAGTTTTTATCCCCTGAGGATCTTGAGCACTTCAAGCAATGGGTAGTAATGCATAAAGAAGGCGTCCGAGAAACGCCACTATCTATTGACAAACAGTACGTCTATACTCCTCCCTGTCTATGAACAGCCATTAATGCAATGTATAGGGATAGGCTTGAAAAGGAGCTCGAGAATATGATGGCTAAAGCTACTAAGAGCAGAGTCGTTAGAGATGATGACTTGCTTGGAGACGATATGAAGCTCATAGAGCACAATGCGGCAACTCGTACGAAACAAGGAGAATCCGCTAACCGACCACATGTTCCGTCTCGTCAAGGAAAGACAAAGGATATGATGAATCGGTATGGCTCTACGTCTCAGCGAAACCCAGCAATAAAAGTGCAATCCGGTGATCGCCAGCAACATGATGAAGCTCAACGACAACTTCGAGCGACTCGTTCCAAGTTGGCGCCCCAGGAAAACCCACCTTTGGAAAAGGAACCTCCTACACCCGGATGGACGACCCAAAATAAAGGCTGGGAGACGAAATGGCGCAATTCCCTCATTTTCCCCTCCCAGGGCAAGAGTCGAGCTACTGTTGACAAGGAAGATATTGTTCGGCTAAACGAGGGCGAATATCTGAATGACAACCTGATCATCTTCTATCTACGCTACCTTCAACATTCGTTAGAGGCAAACAGGCCAGATCTTGCTCAGAGGATTTATTTTCAAAATACTTTCTTCTATGAGAAACTGAAGTCTGGACGAACGCATCACGGCATCAACTACAATAGTGTGAAGGCATGGACCTCCAAAGTAGATCTCTTCTCCAAGGATTACATCATTGTCCCGATCAACGAGTACTCTCACTGGTATGTTGCAATCATATATAACGCACCAAAACTTGTCCCATGCCCGGACAAGATCGAGAAAGCCGAGGCCAAGCCCAGAGAATCAGTCACCATCGAGGAGGACGGCAACGGAGGAGAGTCTAGTACCTCTTCAGACGATCAGAAATTGGACGACTCCGCAAGTTCAGAGACCGTGGTCCCTACAATACAAATCGATATGGTAAACCAGTTAAGCCGTATGTCAATTAGTAGCCCTGACTATCTGGATAAAAAAGCTAAGCAGACAGCAGCAGCAACCAATCCAGGAGAGCAGAAGACTGATTTGCGCATGAGGAGCCACGACCAAGACACGGAGGCAAACCTTGTCAAGAGTGATCTCAAAGAGGACGAACCAGAGGCTCTACCGGCCAATGACAATATGCTCCCGAAAAAAATAGGAAAGAGACTTAGTTCGGGCCCTCGAAAGCTGAGCCCAGACCAAACCAAGATCATCACGCTCGACTCACTAGGGATTTCTCATTCTCCGGCCTGCAGTTGTCTTAAGCAGTACTTGATTGCAGAGCTGAAGGACAAGAAGGGTATTGAGATCCCGACCCCTGGAGCTTTGGGTATGACGGCCAAGGGTATACCGCAGCAAACGAACTACTGCGACTGTGGTCTCTATTTGCTAGGATACATTCAGGAGTTTCTTAAAGATCCCGACAAGTTTGTTCGTAGTCTCCTTCGGCATGATGATGAGATTGCTTGGAATCTGGAGCCATCGGGACTCCGAAACAGCATTAGGGACTTGATTTTTACGCTCCAAAAAGAACAGCAAGATCGAGAAAATGCGCACAAAGAAGAGAAAAGAGAAGAGAAACGCAAATTGCGAATGTCGAAGAAGAGGAAAGCATCGGTGACGGATGAGCAACCATCTCAGCAGGAGGCGTCATTGGCTAAAGAGAAGGACATCAATCGAATGACCCTCAAGCTCCCGTTGGTGGCAAAAAATGATATAACTGAACAAAATCTCGCCGATCATGCGGCGCTAACCAAGGAGAAGGTCGTTAAGCAGCATGTCTCCAACCCCCCGGAGGGAGAGGCCGGAGAGGCCGCGCGCAAGCTTTTCAACTCAGGAGTTAGGCCCTCCTCTTCCAACTCGGAAGCGGCATGCCCTATTCCTGGTTCTTTCCCTCAGTCCCCGGCTGTCGAGAAGTCGACGGGAACGGGTTCGATGATGGCCAGTGTGGATGGCGCCAAGAGAAGCGAAGCTGTGAGGTTTGTTTCGCCGCTCTACGATTCTAGTCGTGGGTCTTCACCTTCAAGGCCTATGGTGGTCGACGATTCAGAGGCCTCTCAGGGATTGACGCAGGAGTGCACTTTTGGTCGTGGCGATCCTAAGCCTATGGTATCATCTGTAGAGATACCTGAAGACATTGCGCAACCTCACAAGCAGGATAAGCAGGATACTCAATCCTGCCACCAAGAGAAGACGCAGACAACAAGTCATTATTTTGCAGGACGACAACCTGGCGACCGAATGGCCTCGGCCAAACTACGTGATGAGCCTACCCCGACTGATATTGTCGACATCTCAGATTGAGCATCAGAGGTTTTTGGTAACTGTATGATCTGAGAGAAAGAAAACGGAGTGATTGCTTGGAGTTTACCCAGGGGCGTGAAGGGTGGGAAGGAGGGAGGTGTCAACAACGGGAGAGGTTTTGTACATATGCATGAAAACTGGCGTACATGGTTGAGTTTGGCGGTGCATTTCCCATCGCCCTTATACCCTATTGAGGCGATGGACGGGCAAAGGAGTCTGTTTGCTTTGCTTCCTAGAATCGGATACTAGGTAGCCAAGGGCATTACATAGGTTCTGTTTAAGTAGGTGCCTACCTAAGTATGTAGGACGGCTAATACCAAAAACATAATGTGGTTTCATTTTTTACTCTTGACTTGCGTGGGTATACTACTATGTGCTCTGGTATTAAAACAAACCAGACTCTTGAATCGGGTGATAGATACCGTGTATGAAAGTCGTTTTTTTTGTGTGAAATGTAACTATGGTTTTATACTTGACTAACCTACCTCTCTCTGTATGCCTGCCGACCTGGGTACCTTCTTGGTAGAGATCAGTCCTGGCAATGGCCACCAGGAGTCACATTTTACAGTATGCAGGCATGTATGTATCATGGATGCATTATCAAGACGTAAATGACTCAACTCATCATTCGTTAAAAAATTAATCAACTAGCCCGTAGATAGATAGGTAGGTGCCTACCTACAGAGAACCAACTATTTCCTAATTATTTCTCTCTCCCTTTTTTTTTATTTTTTTATCTTGGGGTCTGACTAACTCGCCTTCCTCTTCGCCTTCCCCTCACTCGCCCCCTTCGCCCCCTTCAAGGCGGGCAGCGCAAAGACCTCGCTCTCGCCGCCCTCCAGCTTCTTCCACGGGCCCAGATCGACCGCCTGGTTCCACACCAGCGGGCCCACCCACGGCTGGACGTTGTAGTGCAGGCGCAGGGCGACCCCCTCGGTGTCGGCGATGCGGCCGGTGGGGTGGGTGATCTGGTACTTGGGCTTCTGGTTCTTGAGAGAGAGGAGGCCGCGGGAGGGGTCGACGGGCTTTCCGGCGGCGCTGCGGCGCAGCTTGCGCAGGGCGACGGGCCCGATGTTCGCGAGGTGGTCGGCGCTGGGGGACGTGATGATGGCGTCCCAGATCACGGCCGAGTTGGTCTGGTTCGCGGTGGAGGCGGGGGAGGGCCAGTCGGCGGTCACGTAGACGAAGACCTGCTTGGTGTTCCAGGTGAAGAGGGACGAGAGGTCGGCGTCGAGCGAGAACTTGATGATGGCGTATTCTTCTTTCTTGGTGCTGTAGTAGTGCGGCCGGCCTTTTACGCTGTTTGGGGGGTTGGGTTAGTATACAAGAAAGAGTAGGCAGGTAGGTAGGTAGGTAGGAAGGTAGGTGAAGAGCTTACACTTGGACATTGGTGGGTATTATGGAGCCGCTGGGGTTTCGGGGGCTGGCGAAGTCGGAGGCGGCGATGAGGGCGGCGACGGCAAAGGCGACGGTGGTGAAGAAGCCGAAGACGTTTTGTATTCGGGTGAGGGAGTTGTACATGCTGGGCTAGGATGGGAAGGGTTGGTTCCCTGGGTAGGGTGATGGAGGTGGTTTTTTTTTTTTCAGGTGGTGAGCAATCGCATTCGTGGCTATTATATAGTCGCTAAGTTTCGCATTGGCAACCTGGGACTGGGACTGAGAGAAATCGTCGTTGTGCCCAGAGACATCGAAGTTGTGAGGTTCAATTATATGTAAGTAAGAGAGATGGACAGGCCACGTACCAGGTACCTTTGTTCACAGGTTGTAACAATTCCTTATCGATAATACAATTCCTTATCAGTTCATTGTCGATAACTAATGATAAGATAAACAATAGCTTTATCTCACTTCTTGGCACCCCTTTTTTAGCTTGTCCCCCTATTTCAACACCTTATTTTTACTTCACCTCTTACTTTACTGAACAATTCTTTTCGTGAATCTCTGCAAGGTGCATAGAAAATTGGTTTATGTGAGATATCCATATTCATCTGAATGCCAAAATATTCTAAAGTAGTCGGATATGATTATCACATCTCTACAATCTGCCATTCACGTGTCCTCTCTACATAGCTGACATCACTTGTCACTGAGATCCTCCTGGCTTGGGCTGGGGTTCCTCGCGACGGTACGCACTGGCGAGATCTGGTCCCTAAAAGCTGATCGTTAGTAGTGGTATATTTAAAATCACTAAATCACCATGCTTACCCATTCTGAAGCATGAGCATCCAGCGGGGCAAGCTGAAGTCTGCCATCGGGGAGCCTGATAACTCTGGCGACCGAAAGCGAAACGAGGAGAAGGGTCACCAGTATGATGTTGTATGCCATTTCGTGATGCTAGTCACTATAGCTGGCCTGATGACAGTCGAGATGGGTACAAAATACTACCAGGGTTGTGTTGATCAGCAATGGCGAAATCCCCCGAAAATACAGGAAAGATTCTAAGATAGTTAGAATCAACTCGTGACGTCCATGAAGGATAGCTTGGATATAGAAAGTCAGGCGTTAACTACGTGGTAAAGCATGCAGGGCGATGGCGCTGCCTCTTATGGTTGTGCTACATGGTACCATACGGATACAATGAAACCCATTATTATTGATACCTATGTAATGCAATGATTTATAGTCGACGATAAGCATACCACGTATAAATCTCCCCATACTAAGACTACCAAGTGAAACTGAAGTCTTGGAATAGGGATAATTGATCGTGCAGCGACGATCCCTCTCGGATAAATGACACCAGAATTGGCTTTACGTAGTTGATTCTACCTTGGTATATGATCCTAGTCTATAGATTTCTCCCGCCCTATACTATATCTAGGAGGGAAATACTCTAGTCTAGCGTTTTGATAAGAAACCAAAATATACAATGTGTTAGATGTGAATCCTCCTTATAATCTTCATGCCTATTCAAAAGTATCGTTGAGATGAATAACCATTGACTATTACAATCCCCAGGTGTTCAAGTCATCAAGGTGTATCTTACATGGCCAAGGAAATGTTGGAGGCAGAAGACAGCGTTAAGGCGATGATCATCGAGGATAAATACTTGCCCACCGGCTATACCAGGGCTACGGGGCGATCATTCAACTATACAGGCGACCTCAAGCACGGAGCGCGAGTAAACCAACCATAGCTTAAACAGGTATGTGACCGTATTTCGTTGTTTTGACTATTGAGCATAGATTACAAAATTGGAAACGCACTTTGATCCTGGTATCTACCTGTTCTGTGAGGCTTGCCGTGTTGACGTATCTACCCTCACTAGCTTAACCTAGGAGAGTATCTATAATTCATATTAGACGGTAGGGCTGTGAAGAAACAGCTCCAATAAAAGAGGCTCAACCTCACACCCTCTACCACTCTAAGCAGCCCGGTCATGGCTCATCCAAATCCACAGACCTATACGCCCAGAAAGAGCACCACTAAGCAACAAAAATAGTCAGCAACTATTATTTATCACGAGAACTATACCCCGGCAAGTAAGTACGTACGACAAAGCAGAACCCACCCACGGCAAGACTGCCCAGATAAAACATCGCCGCAACCACGAGCCTATCCTCGTTCGAAGGGTGCGTCGTGCCCTCGCCATTGGTGGGGGGTGTTTGACATCTAGTACTTGAAAATAAGGTTGGTATCAGATATCGGGTTTGGTGGCTATTTATGGGGAGGGGGGGCACTACGATGGATTGGTAATTATGCCTCGGCTGAGGTAATATGTATCAAGTAGGTAGGCATGAAGGATAACTGTCTGGCTAGCTGGTGTTGCACAACTGCGGCGATGACGCCCTGGATCCCCGAGACGATTTATACCACCTCTAATAACTTGGGAGAACCGAGACCCAGTTGGCTGTGGCTTGGGCCGAGCTGTCCCGATACTCACAAAAGTTCCAATACTCATGTTGATACGAAGCTGTCTTTTAGTACTAGACTGCCTGGCCCTTCCGATAGACTGTAGGTCAGTACCCAGGCGCCTTGTATTGTCATCGGGTGTGAGCTTCAGGGGCTCGAAATATAATGGGGCAGCTGTAGTCGCTCGTGCGACATGCCACACACAAATGTCCCCTGGCCTTTCGCCGTGTTCATCTCTGAAGTTTGTCCGAAAGGATGAATGTCATGTGAAAAGATGCTGGATGTGGGTATATTTCGTATGAACGAAAAAACCGAACATCTGTTACTATGCCCTCTGCTTCTTTCTTGTTTGCGATCACCAAGCTATCGGCCGTCAGCTCTAGTCAGCGTAAAAAAATATACAGGTTAGTACTGACACTCTGCAAAGTCCACTTTCTGTGTTAAATCGAGCATTTTGGCGATCGTATTGACCCCTTTCTACTCGGCGCATGATAACTTCGGTGATCACATCATGGAACTTCTGGGTGCTGTATTTGCAACGCTTATAAACGCCCACAGTGTTCATGTCATGAATCCAACGAGAATGACCAAACACGGCACCAGAGAGAGTTTCGTATTCGTGGATACAATCATCGACAGTCATCCTGAAACGACCCAGCATTATGGCTATTAGGCTGTTTTGACTCGTGATTAGCAGAGCATTAGGTATGGTTATGGCTATGGTTGTAGATGGACCAACTAACCCTCCGGTGGATGTTCCTGCAATATAATCAAAGAAGTGACATGGCAAGATAGCACCGAAATGGTACAAGGTAGGATGTATCAGGATTGTCGAGATAGTTGAAGGGATTGTCAAAGGGGGCAAGGGAAGTATCACAAATTCAGCTACACGAGAGCTGCATATACCACCTAAGGTAGGCAGCCAACCATGTTTTAGCCAGCACCTACCTAGGTAATAGGTAATCGTATTGTAGCCCCCTTAATCTAGCGCTGAGGCCAATATTCAGAGCACGCGATCAAGCGGCTGCAAGACGGGCTCCAAAGAAGGTCCGTTCCGATGAAGTATTGGCGTAGGCGATCTAGGAAACTGCAGGTGTCGGAGTTTTGGTCTTAGGTAGGCTATATATGAGTGATTACATGATAGGCAGACAACCGATGAAGAGCAAAGCCCCGGGGCGAGTTATTATCGAACTGAGGCTATGAGTATGTAGGTACATACCTATGTAGCATCCAGGACCTGAAAATGCAGGACCTGAAGTGACACTCTTTAGCCCCGTGGTTTTCTTTAGAAATATACAGCTGAATGCTGTCATACCGTAACTTCGTTTCCGATACCCAAAAGGGGCGTATTTTCTTTGGGATCTGTCGTGTTCGATAGGGTTGGTAAGACCTGGGAATGTCGAAATCTGATGGCTGAACGACTTGATTAGCAGATGATTGTAGCGTTGCAGAATCCTAATTTTACTTGCTCCTTTGCTGAGTTTTATCTCTAACAGATTGAATACTTGCCTGTAAGTGAAAGACGATGGCCCCCTAGACATTGCATGTTAACTTGCTTCTGAGGCTCAACTTCTACAGGTCCCCTCTACTAGCTGTATATCTAGGGGCGACTTGCGACTTTCGAGGGATTGCGGTCTTATACATGCATGGGATGGGTTACTATATACAGTACCCCCACTAGAAATACAGGCGTCTCTTCGGTATCTCAGAGCATCATCAACTGTCGTGCCGGTTACGACTACCAACCAACCCATCATACGTGAAGCATCACTACGCAGCCCCTGTGCCTCCCTAATAATGCCTTCCTAGCGGCCATCCTGTCCTTATTGTACATGGATCCATCCTTTTCTGCTTTGTGCTTCGTAAAATGGATAGCTCAGCTTCATCCGAGCTTCATACTGGGACTTGCCAACCCGCGTTCGGTGCGAAAAGAAAATCTATACATGGATTTTGTTATGCAGAACCTAACCCTCCGAAAACGCCTACGCCACATGCAGACGTACGGAATGGGCTGGGTAAGACAATGAGAAAAAGGCCGACGCTGCGCGGGTTCTTCGGCAAGCCAGTCCAATGGGTGTATGGTCAGTTCTGATGGCGAGTGCTGAGGTCGTGTATCAAATATGTCGTGTTGGGAGAGGGGAGGTTCTATTCAGGAGAGTCATCCAAATGTGACCAAAGTCGATGCTTAGAAGGGGATGTTGGGAGATGCTTGAGCGCCAAGAACCTCTTGCTGCTCCTGCAACTCTTCACCACCAGCCTCGATGCTAATTCCTAGACCAACCTTGGCAGATTGCTAAGAAATAAAATAGTCAGAAACGGTCCTATATGCTTTTTGAACCAGAAGGGAAACTTACAGTGAAGTGATCGACATCGGCGCAGAAAGTCATCATGACAGGGGGTGCCACGCGCTTCTCTAGGTAGCAAGCCAACTTGCCCTTGGAATCGACTTGCGCTCGGAATGTAGACATGCGAAAGTCGTATTTCACGCCGACAGACGTGACACCTTCTTTTTGAAAGCCGCCTCCCATTAGTCCGCCGGGAGTAGGAGCTGCTTGAAGAGTCATGTCGACGCCAGCCTGAACCTTGTCGGATAATCTTCGCCAGTATGTCGCATTTAAGGCACCTTGGGCGTGTAGCTGCGCGGTCGCGATCCAATCGTCGGACTTATACTTTGCGCAGTAAGATACCGCAGACTCGGGTGGTTGGTTCAGTGCGGCTCGTTGCCAGACCGCTTCAAGACCCAAGGATAGCTTGCTGGTGAGAGATTGAAGATGGCTCAGGATAAAGATGCCAGTTAAACCACCCTCAAGATACGAAGGGTTAAGCATCTTGACCGAGGAAGTAAAGTCGCTACCGACATATTCATGCTCAATTGACGCCATATCTTGCGATCCTATCTGAAACTGCGTCTTCGAGACAAGGGCAGGAGACC
Source organism: Hypoxylon fragiforme (assembly GCF_022984875.1). Classification (NCBI taxonomy): domain Eukaryota; kingdom Fungi; phylum Ascomycota; class Sordariomycetes; order Xylariales; family Hypoxylaceae; genus Hypoxylon; species Hypoxylon fragiforme. The sequence continues at coordinate 1,282,807 of NW_026054760.1, forward strand.
ATCGATAGTTGAATCGCGTTGAGAGGAGGCCGTTGTTATCCATGTTGCCTTGAAGGAAGACCTAGTAACGCCCATAACAGATTAGCAAAACCGAGGGGAAAAGGGGGATTGGCAATGGCTGAGAAGAGGGATATTGTTTTACGAACCTTGTTAGTGCCAAAGAGGCCAGCAAAGGCATAAGGATTCTGGTGCTCGCCCATTGCGAATTGATGGGAAACTTGGAACAGTGGTGACAAGCTGACAGCTTTTGTAAGGTCTGCTCTTATGCCAGTGTGCATGTAGTTGGCAAGGGAAACATCTCGTTGGACCTCCTTCGCAATTGTCTCGACAGTGCCGGGATTCGGTAAGCCGAGCTTTGCTCGTCGCTCTGAAAATGACTTATAGGCATCACCGATGGCATTGGCTATGGGATTGGCTGTGAGGAAACCTAAAGGCGACGAGCCCAAAGGCTGGGATGAGAGGTTGTATTCCATGTCGGAAGACAGTCGAGAGGGCTGACGTCGTTGATAAGGAATGACGACAATAGAAAATAAAAATTAAGAGAAAAGGAAACTTGGCGAAATATGGCGACTTGAATAAAAGAGAAAGCTCGGTATTTTACTCTTTTTCGTAAGTATTTACCCCAGCCGATTTGATCTTGTGAAGAGTATTATTATCTGGGTTAGATTCCAAGTGTATGAGGTCCCGACAATTAGAGAGACGGTGTTTCGGTTTTTTTTTTTAATTATTTAGCTTGCAGAGGTGTCGAAAAAAAAAATCAATCATGGGGCTCTTTGCGGGAGTGAGATCAACATCCCGGTCTAACCTTAGAAAGGTCCCCACCTAACTTATCTGTCACCTGGCAGTTTTGTGCGCCGGACGGATCAACCATTCTTACCGATTGTATCCATCTCTAGGTACAATACAGTAGGTACTACTAGGTACTAGGTAATGGTAGGTACTACATATAGGTAGCAACTCCCTTAAAAGTCAGTTAGGTAACTTTGTTGAACCCTGATCAAGTGCAGATAGCTGGATGCATGTACGTATCTTTCTGACGTTCGTCATAAATGATCCCTGACCTTTTAAAATCGAGCTTGGAACTTTCATCCTTACATGGTTCATACCTACTACATACATACCTTGGTAGTGATAACTTATAAGTACTAGGTACGTACATAGTCCCTTCAATAGTACTTGCCTACAACATTATTTGCTCAACTTGAGTTCAATACCAAGAAAGTCAAAAGAGAGGATCACATGTACATGGAGCATTCGCCTTCTTCTTTCTAATATCAATTCTTCTAACCTTACATACCTACCTACCTAAGGGTATAGTAGATAACTACTACCTATACAATTTACTATTTGCCTTGCCCTATAGTTACTACTTACTAATCCTCCTAACCTAGGTAACTCAGCTCGCCTTTCATAAAGAATATCTTCATGTTCATGTTCTATAACGACCTGCTGCGATAACAAAACTCACAACCAAGAAAATATTCTAGCTTTGCAAAAGCAGCACGTCCTGTTGCGCAATTGTATCTAACCGCTTTAAGCGTTCACGGGCGTCTAAGTTGACCCTCCTGTCAGCGCCTCCATACCTGAGCTCATGCAAAAGGCAACCCGTCACCTCCTGACCCCTCCCGTAAATCGTTTCTGTGGCTGCCAGACTTTGGACACGCCGAGTTTCGTCATACTTTCTACTCTCACGGCGATCATCTCTTAAATCTGTTCATGATTCAAGAGTGACAGGGTGTCGATTTTGCAGTATTTGCATTTAAACCAAGACTACTATAAGAGACTCCCCTACTGTTCAAAACATCAATACCTAGTTACCTCAAGTGTCTACATATACCTGCCCTGGATCACGTCCCACCTGAACAAGTTCAGTTAAGACTACAGTTCCGAACAGCTCCGGGTTCTGGCAAATTAAGAGAGGAAACTGCAGAACCTCATTCGTCGTCACGATGGATACATTACTGTAAGTATAATGCCGTGGTCACAAATGTGTCGGGAGTTCTTGCCAGAGCTTGGAACTTCATGAGGGTTTGCTCATCACTATATCTTGTCTATGGGAATAAGAGTATATTCTCTTCACTTCCTATAGTTCCTTAAATGCCTTATTCTGATAAGTCTAAATTTAATCCTTACCACCTCTGCATTCGCATATCCCAAGCCATATCCCTATCCCTATTGTTCACTTGCCCACTCTGGTGGCTTATGTCGCCAATATAGGCTTATAACTAATTGTATTAGTACTGCAGATATTGCTGCGAATGCACCAAGGTACCGGCGCAAAAGCAGCACTTTTATCGATGGTATTCACGATGTCCCGGAAGATAGCGATAGGGCTCCAGCCCAACTATATAGCACTATGTCTGGGAGGCTTTTCCATTCCGGCCGCATTGCCATTGTTATGGTGGGACTTCCTGCTCGAGGCAAGACGTAAGCTCCTATCAGGTTTTATTCTGTGTCAAGTACTCGCTAACCTTCTTCTAGCCATATAGCTGTTTCATTAGCACGGTATCTTCAATGGTATGTTAATGGCACCTGGATTGTCAACATTGTCTTACCTTTCTACTAGGCTAGGAGTCAAGACACGGATCTTCCATCTTGGAGACTATCGCCGAGCTACTGTTGGTCAAGGTGGTCACGTGCCTGAGGACTACTTCTATCCGAATGCCTCCCCATCTTCTATCGTTCTACGCCAGAAGATCCTGAAGAAATGTCGTGAGGATATCTACGGTTGGTTGAACCATGAAAATGGCCAAGTGGCTATATACGACGCCGTAAATCCCACCGCAAGCGGTCGTCGCTCACTGGCTAAGGAGTTCGCCAAGCATGATGTTCAGGTAAGACTTCAACTGGGTAAAGAAAAGCAACAGAGCTACGAAGTCATATTAATATCACCTCAGACTTTATTCCTAGAATCTTACGTTGACGATGATAATCTCCTCCGAGAAAACGCCCGTAATGTCAAGATTGGTTCCCCCGATGTATGTTGTTGAGCGTTTCCTGTATACCTACTTAGTATGTGGCTAATAGCTTGTAGTTCGCCAACATGGACCCTGACGAGGCCGCAAAGCTCTATTTGGAGCGCATGGAGACCAAAATACCGACGTTTGAGACTATGGACGAAAAAGAGCTCAACTATATCAAAATGATTAACGCCGGCCAAAAGTTTTTTTATAACAACGTATCTTTTAACTATCTTTCGCACCGAATTGTTTTCTACTTGACAAATACACATGTCAAGTCTCGAGCGACATTCTTCGTCCGACCTGGCACTGCAATGGAAGAGGAAAGTTACAAAGCTGACGCGCCCCTGTCTGAGGAAGGGCTTAAATATGCTAGAGTGATGACGGAGACGGTCATCAAGCATCGTGAGCAAGAACGGGCTTCTCGTATTGCTGATGGTGGGGCCGATGTGCCTTTACGCCCGCTCGCGGTGTGGTCTTCAACGCGAATGCGCACCTTGCAAACGGCCGACGTATTCAAGGAACTTGGATACAAGGTTCGCCAGCGCAGCCAGATGGCTCAAATTAACCCGGGCGTGTGTGAAAGGCTTAGTGAGCGTGCCATTCGTCGTCTCTACCCGGAGGAAGTCGAGAAGCATGAACTCGATCCTTATCACCATCGCTATCCACGCGCCGAGTCCTACCACGATCTGGCTGTACGACTAGAACCAGTCATCTTAGAGCTTGAACGCGAGCAGAATGATTTACTAATCATCGCCCATGAGAGCGTCTTGCGCGTTCTCTACGCTTATCTGATGCATTGTAGCACTATGGACATTCCTATTCTGAAGTTCCCGCGCAACGAGATTATCGAGGTCATTCCGGGCGCATATCAAAACGAGGCCAAGCGCATTCATATTCCAGGCCTGGATCCCAGAACAGTTCCTGGTTCGCCCGAGGATATACGGATTCCCGTGCCGGATAGTGGTGCCGAAACCCCAGCGCCCCTGCCGGGCGGGGGCCTCTCACCCCCTACTGTACCTCCTATTGTTATTGAAAAGCCGCCTGAGAAAGTGGTCAATACAGCAGCCGAAGCCGTAAGAGACAAGATCACGGATGAAGATTAGGTCGTGCCACGTATATGAAGCATGGCCCGCTTTATTAGCAAGAGCATAAATTAGCTGATTCAGTTGCGCAACACGGCAATTCTTTAGACAGTCGGGATAGTTGCGTTGATTATTGACGCATTACTGAATACGAGTTTCAACCCTTGCCGTAATAACTCGGCTTGCGAATGTGAAAGTAGACAGGCGCGAGGTTTTGCATAGAAGATGTATCGAAATAGATGTTCATCCTTGACAAACATCGTACCTGACAAGGTGCCTAACCTACATATCTGTCAAGCGACGATAATATGCTTACTATAGTTTCCGGGCACCGCCAGGTCATGAAATAGCTTCTTTACTACCTACCAGTGCTTATGTATATGAACCCCAAGCAAGCCCTGGCGAAGCTATGTGTATATATGTATATATATGTGCTTGGGACTTAATGGCCAACACAATGCTAGGTCGTCATGTTAGTTACTTGCTTACGAAACTGATTCATCCAAATCATGGTACTGTACTCTGGCCAGCACAACTTAAACTAACCAAACCTTAGGTATTTGTTAACTTGATGTCAATGGGGTCCACGACAAAAAAATAATAATATGTACTTACCGGTACTACTGAGGTTCGTAAACTTTTCCCCTTAAGTAGGCAACTACATAGCTACTAGGTAGCTAACCTCTCCCTATTTCTAAGAAGCGACATGACATTCAATTGTTTTACTTGCTTACTTTCCTTACTAATTAGCTAGGTACCTACCTAATACCTATCCCACACCCTCAAGACTCAAGCATCACGCCCCAACATATATGCAATAACATCCCCCCCCCCCCCCCCCCCCCCATCTTTCCACCCCTTCCATCTGGGAAGTACATAAGCAGAGTAACCCCCCTTCTCCGCCCGTTCATTCGCCCGCCCCGCCCCTCTCCGCCCTAACCTAACTAATGACATTCAATGTCCCCCCTTTTCCGGATTCCTCTCCGCCCCCCCCTCTCCCCCACATTCCGTCTCTCACAAATATAGACAGGACAGACAGACAGACAGACAGACAGACAGACAGGCTTTATCCTCTTAACTCACCCCTCTACCTTTTAATAATATATCATATACTTCTGCTCTAAGTATAAGTCATCAACTCCTGACTCCCGCTGCTTAAATCCCTGGTTTTAGATTTAACGGCTCTATTTTACCAAGAACGCCGAAGATATTTACTACTAGTTTTCGTCGCAGCCATCGCAATAATGATTAGCATGACAGCAGGCCGATGTCTCGAGATTGGCAAAGAAATCACTTATGGGAGAGTTAAGGGGTCAAGTATTATTATTATTATATTCACTGCCGCCGCCAGCCAGTGTTCTCATTACGCAAACAGGGTGAATATTCTCTCCTTGAGATACATCCGAATCTCAAAAAGAGTCCGCCGTTTGAATGCTGTCCAGTGCGATATGACGATACCTATCCTCTAGTCATTTCATGCAAATGCAAATATACTCCGGACGTAAAGTTCATTTTCGTTCCCTAGGTATACCTTAAACCAGCCCGGCTCCTTGTTTTTAACTTCCTTGCGGCAAATCTTTTGTATCGCAAACGCCTGAAGGGTATCTAGTTTCTTAAATCAATCAGACCAACCCGACCACGTGAAATAGTAGCATTACTGCACTGTAACACCTTAAGTTAGCACATGTGACTGTTTTGAGACGTGCGACCTGGTGCCCTGACAACCGTCCCCGTGAGCTTAAGCTTACGCTTCCGAATACGTCCCACGTATTCGGACCATGCAGTGTTGGCTCGTGTTTTAGAGCAAGGAAAATAGACAAAAGCAGCACCTAGGTTTACTTACCAATGCATTCCCTGTCCGGCAAGCCCATTTTCTTGCCGTCTTTTACCTTCCCCTTTTCCAACCTTGATTTCGATTTCCCTCGTTTCTGTGTAGGGGTCGCATCCGACTCATTTTCCTTGGAAGGGTCTTTGTTGACGTTCTCCACAAATTCGAAGTCATCCTCGGCCTCCGTCGAACTCGAGTCTCGTAAAGGTTCCCTGCTCGATTTCATCATGAAACCCCCAAATCTGGATACGGTTAGGCTCTTGCGACTTTCCCCTGCTTGACTTTGTGGCCTGCTCTTGTTACTGCTTCTAAACTTTGCGGCTGCCCGACTAATTCTCTGTGCCGCCGTTTCTTCTCCGGGAGTCACAGCTGGCGAGGTCCTATCCGAACCTGCCGCGGGGCTTGGCATGTTCGAGTCGTTGAATATGCTGCCTCGACGAGACACACTGAGAAACCCGTCGTCGTCTGCGAAGCTACGGCGTATTGGCCTCTCGAGGTCACCTGAGAAACGCACACTGCCATTGGCCGACGGGTGCGCACTTGCGTGATCAAAGTAACTGCTAGGTTGGCGGGAAACTGAGAGTCTATCCTGACTCTGTGCTGCTGAGGTCTCTGAATTGGTCAGGTTAAGTGCTGCGTCATCATACGATGGAGGCTCTGCGTCCGTGCCCTCGGTTGAGCTGGTCGCTACTTCTACTATAGGAACTATTTGATAGAATAGCAAGTAGGGCATCTCCTCTTTAAGTGATTGCTTAATGTCGTCAACAAGCGTGACCCGGTTTTCGGTCGCAAGATCGTCAAATTTGACCCATTGTGCCTCTTCATAGTCCGGAGGTGGATCGCTGTCATGTCTGCGATTGTCAGTGAGAAGCTTTGGGGCAACACGACAGAACGAGACATAGTGCCCCGAATGCAACGAATCTCCCCGGTGACAGACAACCGATTGAAGCACAAGCTTATAGTCGGCAGCAAACCCGGATTCTTCCACATGTCTCTCGTCGACTATGAAATGAGGCAACCTCAAGCTATCGGGAATGTCGATGTATGTATTCTGCCGTTTCATGTCACCCTTTTCATCCATCATGTACCGTTTCAAGCAGATGCCGACTACCGGCCGTTGGTTGAAATGCCGTGCGACTTCGAGGTCACTTTCTGGCTCTTTATTGGCCGGCGAATGCCAAGCTGGGAACTTAAGTTAGCTTCGTCATCATTGGACGATAGTAATACGACATCTTACGTATCAATTTAAAGAACTGCCACGCCGGTATTGTCACGGCCTTGACAACCGAAGCCGTCTTCTTTGCCCTCTGAAATAAGCTTGCCGTGTCGGATTCGAATGGCGTGGGCGTGCCTTGCTCATCAAGCACCACTCGTTGTATTATACTTTCCGTCCGGCTCCGACGCGGTCGTGTGACTGGAGGAGATCCTGAAGACTCTGCATCGGATTCCGATGGAAGGTTGGGCACCTGTGAATTTAGGGCTACTGTCCACCTTCGTTCTAAATGTGGGCTACTCTCATTTTCGAGCGTCGTGCTTTCTTGATGATCATCTTCAGTGACCACTCGAATGGTAGTTTTGGATGCGCTCGGACTATGAGGGGGTTGGTATTTCGGAGTCCTGCTTAATCTTTCCGCGGTTTTTTTCTCCTCGAGACTATCCCTTAAGACATCGACTTGTGAGTTGAAGTATTCTTCGAGACAGTCCTCTAGTCTAATCCCTTTGCCGTCGTTGTCCGGTGGTACGGCGAGATTCAAGAGTCTTTCGTACACGACTTTATGGTCTGCATCGTCATTTTTGCCTTGGTGGAATAGGTCGACTTGTAGGGTAAGTAGAGGAAGCTGAAGTGTTTCTGTAATAAAGGCAAAGGCTTCAGATGTGTCCTGCTGTTCCAAAAACTGTGCGTCTCGCCAACCGCACGCCGCTAAGGCGTCCTGGATATGTTGGGTCTGTCCAAGATCAGTAACTGCTAATTGTCTTATAGGCTTGAAGAAATTCCCTACCATGTCGGTTTCGATCAACTTCCCGCTTCTCAGCATGTTCACCCAGAGTCGAAGCAGAGCAGCCAATTTCCTCTGTGGTTCTTCCATAGAATCATTCTTGAGCATACACTCGAAAGATTCCAGCTTGGCGAACATGGCGAAAAGAAGGGCGTCGAGATAGCAGGTTACATTTCCTCGATTTTCGGCCCCAAGCATATGAACAGCTGGGTTATAGCTGATAATCTTGCCAGAGAGGGATTTCTGCTGTAGTGACAGCAGCTCGATACCTTTGTCGACATCGCCGGAGGCGTATTTGGAGTTGAGCGCATATCGAATCTGGTCATCACTGAGGATGGGGAATTCCAAGTCGGCAAGTCGACGTCGTATGTCGTCGATCTGTTCGGAGTCAAGGGTCAGGCCAATTTAAAGACAAATAAATGCTAAGCTAACGGCGTATTGACGCACCTTAGCTACTTCTTTTTCTCGTTCGGTGTCGGGGCTCGAAGATTGTTTGGTGGATTCCGACTTAAACAGGGAAAAGAAAGCTTCGGATGATAGTGGACGGTGCTGGAAAAAGAAGTGTAGTGGTTAGCAGACCAAGAAGTATATAGGTAGGTAGGTGAATAGCTAAGTGGTAAGTAGGTAGGTAGGTCGAATGTCACCTTACCTTATGAGCAGGGTCAGAAGATCTACCACGACGGTGGCCATTCTTCTCGCGGCGACTAAGAAATTTCCTAGGAAGGCTGGTGGTCTTCATGGTGGGGTTCTGTTCTTCTCGTAGAAAATCGCCGAGGGGCATATTTCTCTTTTGGGGGAGGATTAATGGCGACAGCCGTTAATGTATTATAATGTGCAGCGACGCAGCAACCCTTCATTCATGTTTGATATTTGTAGAATAAAATAAAAAAAAAGAAGAGAAAAATTGTGCAACGCAGGTGAGGGAAAATGATTTCTGTTCAGTCTTCTGTTTTGTCCTCTTCTCTTTTTTTACGTTTAGAAATTGTGGTTGATACTTTATGTTGTCTCCTTGCGAAGTGACGGACTGACGAGAGCTGACGAGTGTCGAGGAGTGTCAGTTTAAAGAGAACGGATCGCAACAACTAGGTGCTAAGGTTGGAGAAGGTGATGACATGGAATGGAATCTTGCATGGTTTGAATTAATTAAATCATGACTTGAGTTGTCTTTTTCAAAAGTCTAGTTCATGGGGTTTTTAAAAAAAAAAATCAAATCAAATCAAGAGAAGAAATAGGTTGAAAGAATAGCGGCAGCATGCATCAACAGCAAGCAGCATGTAACAGACTTGTGCTAACAGTAGCAGCAGCCAAGAAGACAGCACGGTAAAGCGGTAGAGCAGCACATACAGCTTTGCGCTGCGCTGGTGCTGTATTTAGGTATGTGTATGTGTCCACGGGTATGTGTAGGACCTGTAGCCTGTAGGTATGTACGAAGTATGGACCGGGAGACGGAAGCGTTTTGCGTCAAGGGTCCAGAAACGAGAACTTGGCAATGTTAAGCGGATCAAAGACGGGGATTATGTCGTTTTTGTTATCGATGATCTTTTTCTTTTTCTTCAAGTTTTATCTTATTAATCAATTGCATTCGCGTGATGCAAAATAGAGGATTTTTTTTTTCAAAGCACGAGCTTGGGTCAAACATTCGGTGGAAGATGCTTCTCGAATTGTAGGTAGCCTTGGCTTGTAAGTTAGTTAGTTAGTAGCTGCTAGGTGCCAGGTAAGTTGTACAATACCTAGCTTTGATACCTAGTACCTACATATTACTAGCTACATATTACATATATCTACTACTAGTAGTATTATCCATGTAGGTAAAAAAGCAAGCTAGCAGGTTAGGTTAGCAGGTGGCACTAAATAAAAGTCAGGAGAGAGTTCAATGTTGTCCGTTGCAAGCCGATAAAAATCATGGTCAGCAACTGGATAAAATCAAAATAAAAGATACATGTAACTATATACATGTAACTATATGCCGCTACTGTTGGTAAAACATGAAGAACTATAGGTGTTCCTTCCTTGTAATATCATGGATGACTGGCATTGACTGCAAAACTGCTTGGCTGTCTGGGACTCTAGGTAGTAACCACCTAACCTACATTATAGGCTACACATATCTACAGCTTGAGAGTCTGAGACTAGTAGGGTACTAGGTTGGTAGTAGACATCACTGCACCTTGCGTGCGTAACTTTAATGTGTGCCTCTCAAGTAAAATCGTAATGATGTGGAAGATATGGGAAGGTATCCTGCTCTCCTCCCTGCAAAATCATTGCCAAAATAGCGTGGGATTGCCCGGGACGGACGAAACTAAGAGTTTACTTAACTTTCCTTAGGTAGAGGTTAAGAAGCGTTGTTCTCTCGTCCCATTGGTAGGACTCGAGCGGTTCGAGCGGTGCGAGCCATCGCTTGGGTTTTCCCCTACAGATCACCCACATGCGGGCGATCGAATAAGATCTCAGATTTTGGTTTTATAGTCTGCTACTTGCATAGTACGTACTTACATCAACGATACATACATATACATATACCGTTGACCATAGTAGCATACTGAAAGTTCCAAGTTCCAAGTTCCGAGTGGTAACATTGAATCCTTCAGCATTTAACCGACACTTGTAGTATATATAATACAAGTTTTCGGAATGATGCTTCAAGTTGTGTTGTATGTTACCCATCTAATATATACTTGAGAGCTGTACTACCTGTAGGTTGCGAACATTGAAGATGATCGTGACAAGGATAAGTATCAGTCTATTACCTAACCTATATGTAGTGAACTGTCTACTACATATGTATGCAGCTTCATATATCGAATGTCTCAGCCTTTAGCTCAGCTCTATACCGTACATGACCACATTGGTAAGTTATTGATGCCTGCTTGTACCGGATGGTAAAATAACCGTTATTCTATTCAGCCTTACCATTGTCAGCTTTCAAGTCCCATGATGTGGTCGTATGCTACGTAACATAACATGTATATATGTACAGTACACTCTTAGTTTCGGAACGACTTCCATTTTAAATGGTCTCGTGTTATGGCAAGCGGTACTAATACGTCAAATTCATCGTGATGAAAATGGATTGCCAAAAGGAGGCGCTCGTTGCTGCTTGGTGGAGAGTTCGTCAGCTGATCGACATACCACCCTGCAGCTGGTACAGTTACCTACCTAGGCAGCTAGGTAATTCACCTTAGTGTCCCAAATCCACTCACTCGGGAACACTTTATATGATGTGTGCGATGACGATATCTGCATACATACATCTGACGTGTGTAGGGTGGTGTATTTGGGGAAAGGAGATCAAAAAGGGACGCTCATCGTAGCACACCGGAAAGTTGGCTTGGCAATAACTACATATGTATGTTAGCGATTGCTAGGAAGAAAACTAGATTTAACTATGTAGTTATGTTGTAGCTGTGGATATGTACATAATAACTAGGTTAGAGGTTTAACAACCCGAATATCGAATATTGAATATACATAACTATACCTAGGTACATACCTACGTCAACGGTATTAGTTAGGTCCCGGATATTTGTTTGGCCGAGAAACATTTCCAATTGTGAAATTTCCAAGTCCCCACCATCTAAGCTTCAAAGCTCCGCGCACCTATTGAATGCGCCGAGTAGCCATTGAACATAAAATTTGGTGTCGACACACCCAAGTACACCATGGCGGCTTTACGAGAAATGCCTCGGGGCGGGCGTCATCTTTTGAGCGCCGCATCGCACTGGAAGCCTTGCCCATCAAGCCTCCGAAGATGTGCATCCACCGACGCCAGTCCTCCTGCGTCGGCCTCCTCCATACCCGATATTCCTGATATCGAACAAGACTCCGGTCTAACGTCGCCAATTGTGACAAGGCAGGATGTCAAAATTACAGACCCGCGACGGAGGGCTAGCCGGAGAAACTTCGAACTTCCACACGAGCGGTAAGCATGGACAATGCAATGCAATGCGACGGCGTGGGGCTTGGGGGCTTGGAGGCTTGGAGATGAAGAAAACGGGTTACTGAGTGCTTAGTATCTAGATATCGGTTCCATCCTCCCAAGTATGATCGAGGTCCCCGACATCCAGTTCAACGACTGCCTTCTTCGGATCCAGTCGCCCGAGACTTCTCCCCGGGACCTTTCAATCTTCCACGGCTAAAGCAGACTTTTCACTCGACGACGGCCTCGGATATCATGACCCTCATGTACCAACATACCCCACCAGGAACGCCGGACAAGCCCGAGCGGATACGGCTGCGAGAATGGGACGACTCATCCCCCTACATGATAAACCGGCCTAAGCGTGGGCCACGAGGCCACGATGTCCTCTTCCCGCTCGAGAAACCCATCGATTGGCGAAACATCCCCGAGATCCGGGCAGTGCATCTAGCCATGTACACGCCAAAGGCCAAGAAGAACCCGGACCACCTCATCATTGCAAGGTCAGTGTTGCAGACCATCACAGGCGTCCGTCCCACCATTACGACGACGAAGACGAGCGTTTCCCAGTGGGGTATTGTCAAGGGCGACAGATCAGGTGCCAAGTGTTCGGTTTATGGGGATCAGGCCTACGAATTGGTAGACAAGATCATTCACCTTGTTTTCCCCAAGATCAAGGACTGGGCCGGTATCGAAGGTCTGCAACCTCCCACCACCTCCACCACCATTCTCAATAGCCTACGGAATTTAACAAATCTTTAGGCACCACCGGTGACAGTACCGGCAACATAAGCTGGGGTTTAGACCCCCAGACCATGATGTACTTCCCAGAAGTTGAAGCCAATTACTCGGTAAGTTGTGTCGTAAGCCAGTTAGGCAGCCATCTGTCTGTCCATTTTACTCACACATGCATTCTAGCTATACCCAGCCAAGATGATCACGGGCTGCCGGTTCACCCTCGAAACCACCGCAAAGTCTGACAGACACGCCAGACTACTTTGCATGAGTTTGGGGATCCCATTCTATGGCAAGCTGGTAGATTAGGAACTGACAGGCGGATGCCCTTCTATCCTTCCTCCGGTCTTGTACATATTAAAAAAATGTATCACATGTCAAATAAGGGATGATACCAACCATAGACTGTAGCGAATACAGTTAGTTGTACAAATGCGCGACAGGTCACACGTAAGAGGCACATTTGGACGATGCAATGCTGTGTTTTTTTCTTCTTCACTTAGAACCCTTGACTTTCCGAGTTTATATCGTGATTGCCTAGAACCCCCTTTCCCCCCTCCCTTTTTTTTATTGACCCAGATATGTGTGATATGTCCCCCAACCAACGCCGATTAATGCCATGATTGCTATATCCTCGTTATCCCCATGACCGTATACGTAATGAAAATTACGCATTCAACGCTCTCTGCTTGAGGCCGTCGATCAACTCGTTCACTGCCTCCATGTCCGACGCATCGATCCCCTCCTGGACTTCCTCGCCCCGGTTCCGCAGCTCCTTGGCGGCGACGTCCAACGCTGGTTGGTAGTTCCGCACGGCGGAGCTGAGGGCATACACGGCCTTGCGGCGCACATCCTTCGTCTCGCCGGCTGTGGGGGCGGCCGGTGTCTCGACGGCGGCTTCTTCCTTCTTCTCCTCAGTCGTGGCTTCGTCGTTAACAGTGCCGCGCTTCTCCACGGGTACGGGTAGGCGCTCGCCGAGGGCCATGGTGACGAGCTTCTCGACGCCGCCGAGGGCGACGAGGCGCTCCTGGCTGGGGGCGTTGTTCTGAACGGCGGTGCCGACGCACCAGGCGGCCATGAGGCGCAGCTGGTCGTGCTCGTGGGCAAGGAGCTCGAGCAAGGGGGTCCAGAGCCCCAGCTTGGAGAGCAGGTTGGCGTTGTCGAGGGACTCGACGAGCTGCTCGAGGTTGTCGAAGGCGATCAGCTTGGACTCGAGGGTGATGTCGGGGTCGGTGGAGGTGATGTTCTCGATGGAGGCCTTCATCATGTCGGCGTCGGAGGGGGCGCCCATGATGGCTGCGAGGGCCTCGGCGTTGAGGGTCGTGCGCGGCGCGCCGGCGGCGTCGCCGGTGGAGGAGGGGGCCGCGGAGGGGTCAGAGGGGACCGTGTTCTCGATGCCCCATCTTAGGAGGTCGTTTAACCTTGGGTCCATTGCCATTTTTTGATTTGATTTGATTTGATTTTGCTTTTGCTTTTCTTTTCTGTGGTTTGTTTGGTAGTTGTTGGTGCTTTCACTGAATAAGCGAAGTGAAAAGTACTGTAAATGTTGGGGGTTTGGTTGATTACGTCGTTTTATGCAAGACAGGGTCCTAAAGAGATTAGATTTTGATTTCTCTTTTCCAGATAAAATGGAATCTTGGGTTGTCAAATGTAGGTATATAATTAATTGCTCAAGTCTGTCTTTAATAGAATAGAAGCAAGTCAGAAGATATTGATTGTATTTGTTTTCATTCAATTCAAATGACAATTTCAACTACTTTAATCAGGTAGTCGTCTCTTTAATTGAAATGTTTGAAATATAAAAAAGTTTTGGCTAAGTGTTAACCTAAGCCTTACACAGCGTTCGAATCTTCTGCAGAGATCTCCAAGATTCGCGAAGCTTCACATGGGACAGGGGCTGATAAGCTTAAAGGTGGGGCTGATAAAGAGATACATTTGACGATAGGCATGTACCCAAGTAGCCTCATTAAATCAACCAAGAAACAAGAAACAAGAAATGAAATATTTCTACATATACTATGTATTTCATGGGATAATTATCATATTCATCTGCTTGTAACCTTGGAACCAACTGCGCATATCATTCTGTTAAAAATGATAGTGTATCAAAAAAATGAGAAATCTAATAATTGGAAAATATTTCTTTAATTGCCAGCCATAAAATCTTCCAGAAGCTGCCCCGCTCTGCCGCGATTGCCCCTCACCCCGCCTTCTAACGTTCTTTTTTTTCTTCTTCTCCTGACCGCCCATGCTACCTAGTACATACGCCGTAAGCCTCGGAAGCTCGAGATTATACATAATGCTATGTAAAATCCCAATATTTTGAAATTGTCCTATTCACGATATGAAATCCAATTTTGCCATAATCATGACCTAATAATTATCAGAGCCTTGGACTATAATCATACAATTCTACATATTTATTCTACTTGGTGAATATTCATCGGATTATCATTATGGTCGAACGTAATAAATCATACGTGGCTCACCGCCTTAGTTATTAAGACCTATCATTGATTAATATTAGTATTCACAAGAATAAGGCATCGACGATGTAGAATAGGGAGGTGGAAGAAGACTGGTAGACTGGTAAAGTGACAATCAAATTGTGACTCTCGAGATGCATCAGACTGCAAATGAAGACAAAGACTTTAATAAGTGACTGGGGAGATCTCTTTATTTATTAATAGTATGGCAAGAGAGAGTCGAGGCGGGAAACAAGAGAGTAGCACAACACAAGTTTCCTTTGCCCCTGCATACGCAACCCACTCGCCCCATGAGACTGACATGTCTGACCCGGATAGGCGATGCCTTACTTGGCGTGGAGTTTTCCTCCAATGAAGATAGGCATTTTAGTGAATTTCGAAAGTCAGACGAGACTGAAAGGTTGAAAGCTTTCCTACGTAATCGTTCGGCTAAGCCACAGGGCATAGTATTATGGTATTTTGGGTATGTGTATTGCACAAGTTGGATGTAGATTGATTGATTCATGCATCCTCACATGCATTTCATCTTCAGGCTTCAGGGTCCTCGTCACGTTTCAGGATTTACTGTGAGTTGGTCTCTTTTCAAGGTGCTTATGCTTATGAGGTGGGTTACGTACGGTATTTAGGTAGCAACCTTTGGCAAGTCTTGGCAAAAGGCCAGTCAGTTATGTATGTGACTGGTATGAGCCTATGAGCCTATTATGAGACATGTATACATAGGTATGTAGGTTAGGTATTAGAGATTGTGCTATTATGTATAATGAGCTTATAAAATTACCGATATGTAATCCTTGTCACATTGTTAGATTGTTGAATTAGCAAGCAATTAGAGTAAGGTCGTCAAAAAGAATGATTTATTGAAATTCGACTGCCTGAAATAAGTTAGCCCGACTAGAGGAGCCAATTCGTCTTATACCTGGGTTTCCTACTTTATCGGCGGTGAAGGGGTTCAAATGTTGTACTTGGTTGTAACTGGCCCCCTAAAATGAAGTGAGTAGGTGCGTGTTTATGTGCGTAGGCCATTCCTGCCCGCTATTCTCCCCCCCCTAGACCCCCTAGACCCCCTAGTAACATTAGTTGTAAGAAAGAACATTAAATGATTAAAAGGTACCGATGTACCTTGGTACTTGCTGTCTTGTGCCACCGCTGATACGACAGATACGTATTTTCTACTTGGCTATGCCCCGCCTCTTTTTTTGTTCGGCCCACAAGTTCTTCCCATCGACTGTGGGATCGGTGCATCAAACCAACTTCGTTCCTCCCTTTTCTCCCACACTCTTTCGCCCCAGAAGTAATTAACTGTCCGACTTCTCGACCTTAAATCCAACTTCCACTTGTCAAATAACCATCCCCTTCTCTGTCGTCCTCTGTTTACCAGCAGACTTCGATCACCAACAACACCATCGTCTTAGTTCTCGAGGTCAGGGAATCGCGTTGGGCCTTTCACAAGCAACATTCTGATTCTCTTCTTTTTTCCTAATCCATTCCAAATCTAACCTAACATAATCCATCAAAATGGAGGGTACGTCAACCAAATATTCTCCTTTTTCAACCTGATGCAGTTCATCAGACGCATTCATCAAACCACAATGGCTAACCTGTATCTTTATCACAGAGGAAGTTGCTGCCCTCGTTATCGACAATGGGTAAGATGAAGCCTCGCCTCACCGCATCCTAACGCGCACATAATTATCATAAAGGGGGAGAGAGGTTCTGGGGCCTAAGACCTTGCACCATGGACTATCTTCATGCCTGATTGATCTTAATGTGATGTTATATATGTTACTGGAACATCTGAAGCTGACTCGACTCTAGTTCGGGTATGTGCAAAGCCGGTTTCGCCGGTGATGATGCTCCCCGAGCTGTTTTCCGTAAGTTTTATCCTCGCCCAACTACCGCCCCCGCTTGAGCCTCATGGTGATGGTCTCCACTTGGAACTACTGTCTAACATATGAAAATAGCGTCAATTGTCGGTCGACCCCGTCATCATGGGTAAGTTACTATCTCAGCACACCACAAATGTGCATGCTCGCGCGCATGATGTCTAACTTGGCATTAGTATCATGATTGGTATGGGTCAGAAGGACTCCTACGTTGGTGATGAGGCACAGTCGAAGCGTGGTATCCTAACCCTGCGATACCCCATCGAGCACGGTGTCGTTACCAACTGGGACGATATGGAGAAGATCTGGCATCACACCTTCTACAACGAGTTGCGTGTGGCCCCCGAGGAGCACCCCGTCCTGCTTACTGAGGCTCCCATCAACCCCAAGTCCAACCGTGAGAAGATGACCCAGATTGTCTTCGAAACCTTCAACGCCCCCGCTTTCTACGTCAACATCCAGGCTGTCCTGTCCCTGTATGCCTCTGGTCGTACCACCGGTATCGTGCTCGATTCCGGTGACGGTGTTACCCACGTTGTCCCCATCTACGAGGGTTTCTCCCTTCCCCACGCCATTGCTCGTGTGGATATGGCTGGTCGTGATTTGACCGACTACCTCATGAAGATCTTGGCTGAGCGCGGTTACACCTTCTCCACCACTGCCGAACGAGAAATCGTCCGAGACATCAAGGAGAAGCTGTGCTACGTCGCCCTTGACTTCGAGCAAGAGATCCAGACCGCCGCCCAGAGCTCCAGCTTGGAGAAGTCCTACGAGCTTCCTGACGGACAAGTCATTACTATCGGTAATGAGCGATTCCGTGCCCCCGAGGCTCTGTTCCAGCCTTCCGTCCTAGGTCTCGAAAGCAATGGTATCCACGTTACCACCTTCAACTCCATCATGAAGTGTGATGTCGATGTCCGAAAGGATCTCTACGGCAACATCGTCATGGTACGTATACGTTTAATTCTGCGGTTTTAACATGGAGATAATGTACTAACGTAATTTTCACAGTCTGGTGGTACTACCATGTACCCTGGTCTATCTGACCGTATGCAGAAGGAGATCACTGCCTTGGCCCCGTCATCCATGAAGGTCAAGATCATTGCTCCTCCTGAGCGAAAATACTCCGTCTGGATCGGTGGTTCCATCTTGGCTTCTCTGTCTACCTTCCAGCAAATGTGGATCTCCAAGCAGGAGTACGATGAGAGTGGTCCCTCAATCGTGCACCGCAAGTGCTTCTAAGGTACTTTACCATAAACGCCCTCGGTTATGGTTATGTAAGGTGGCTAACCCACTGATCAGCTCCCGAACCACTGCGTGCCCAATAACTTCTCACGAGCCCGCGACGCTTCCAAGCAGCGTAAGACTCGTACAGAGTTCTTAACATTGCGAATGTATTCCAGTCGAGACTCGTATCTACAAAAGATTCCGATGATGGTCAAGAAATTGGGGCTGTATTACTCGGGGAGAGAAGAGAAGACGAAGTGCTTTACTTTTAGGAGGCCATTCTTGTGCGGGATGGAGTAGACAATTCCAGCCGAGGTCGACCATATACTACTTTGTTTCTTCCTTATATTAATGCGTCTGGTGTGAACTATGTGAATTATAGGCCTATAGAAGGCTGCTACGTATTGATCCAGTAAAAAGCTAATTCTTCGAGGACTTTTTAAATCTGCCTTGGCAGCACTTTAGTGAGCCCTTGGCCATGAAATTTGGCCGCAAATCGTAGTATCTACGCCTCAATTTCGAATATAATATGATGTAGATGGAGTAGTTTCGTAGATAGTAATTACGGCATCGTCGTCTCTTAGATCGATTAGATTACCGGTACCTTTTTAACCTCTTCGGGTAGTTTACGATTATCTGCCGTCTCTAGGTCGGCGGAGTTCCCCCCCAAATCAGCATCTTGGCCGTCCTCCGCCCCGTCCTCCTCTCCATCTTCTTCGTATTCGGCTACGTCCTCTTCCTCTCCATCCTCTCCCGGCTCCGCCGCTGTCATCCGCCCCTCCTTCTCCTCCTCCAGCTTGCGGTACTTCCGCCTGCTCTTCTTGGCGGAGGAGGCCTTCTTCTTGCGCTTGAACTGGCCGACGACGGCGGCGCGGCAGTCGTCGCCGCGGGTGAGCTGGTCGAGCTTGTCGGCGAGCAGCTGGCGGGCGATGACGCGGTTCTGGGTGCGGGAGCGGGTGGCCTGGCACTTGACGACGATGCCGGAGGGGAGGTGCTTGAGTTGGACGGCTGAGTTGGTTTTGTTCTGTTGTTTGAGGGCAGGTTGAGAGTTAACCCATGTTTCTTGTCTGTTTTTGTTTTTTATGTGTGAAAGAGCGGAGTGTGATATGGTGTGATAGAAATATGTTAATATGTTCTAAGGGAAAAAGAAGGGAAGGGAAGGGAAGGGACAGGTGAGGACGGGACGGGACGTACGATCTTTTGCCCGCCGGGCCCGCTACCCTTCAGGAAGGACTCGTCGATCTCCTCGTCCGGGGGCGGCTTGGGGCGCGGCGGGTAGTTTACGTGCTTGAGCAAGGGGTGGGTGGCGGAGAAGCTGAGGGGCCTCCGCGGAAGGACGAGGGCTCGAGTGCTACCTGAGAAAGGTAGGCGGAGGGGCCGCAGCAGCAGCGGTAACATGGTTCGTTGTCGTTGTCGGTGTCGTCGTTGCTTCGTCCGGCCGTTCCGCTGTAGGGTAGTATTTGTGCTAGCTTGGCGACCCGGGCAGGGATATTGTTGTCCGATGGGTTTCTTTAGTTAAGCCATTGCTTGTGATTTTGGGGAGGGGAGGGGGAGGGTTGATATTCTCGTATACTGGTCCGAAGCACGGCTTTCCCGGGTAGTCGAAGAAGCTATGTAGGTAGGTAAGTAGTAGGTATGCGTGTTTGTATGTATTACAGAATGCGCGTATCTACCTTGAGCCGTTGAGATTCGTATGCGTTACGAGGTACGGTACGAGTAGCTTTAGCACAGCTAGTCCACCAATACTATCTACATTATCTACCAGAATTGCGCGACGTCACTGACGGACTTTCTTTTTCTTTTTTTCTTTTTTTTTTTTTTTTTTTTTTTTTTTTTTTTTTTTTGGTTAATACTGGAATCCTTACCTAAGCATCGCCTAAAGTGATATACTTCCTATTAGTTACAGTAGTTACTACAATGGCAGGTATGTGCATATGCAGCAATGAAAAGGGGGACCCCTAAAACTCCACAATTGCCAAATCTAATTGGTGATGTGTGAAAAAAAGCAGCAGGGGTCCTGTTCCTCCAATCCAATGGTGTCGAACTAGAATTTACAACAATGCCTGCCCCCCCTTGAGTCTTGCTCAGTTGGGGGAGGTGCATGTACTATGTAGAGTCGGCATTGGCATTGGCATTGAATTAACTAGTTAACTAAACTCTTCCTTCCTTCCCACTGTCTTCGGTATTTAGATTTCGTCTATTTTTTTTTATTTTCAGGAGAAAAGCAAAGAAAAAAAGAGAGAGAGAGCAATATAGAAAGAAAGAGTGAGCCTTCCCATTCAATTGCAACATTTTGCCCGCCCCCAATTATTTTATTAAACTTGAATTTGTTGAACCTTTTCGAAACACGACAAAAATAAAATCGAAAGATAACACAACGATTTAAAAGAGGGAACTACGAATACTAGGTACTAACTAATTAATAGAGAGAAGCTAGCCCGAGTTTTTAGTTCCTTCCACCTTTCTCGCCCTTTCTTCTCGAACAACACGCTACCGATACGGCCTACCACCAACATATACATACCACTACACTACCTATTACCTAGTCAAGAATTGAACTGGGACAAAAATTGACGGGTAGAAAAAGAAACGAAAAAAAAGAAAAGAAGAAAGATCATATATACAATACACAATGGAGTACCGGACAAAACAACCCGAGAACCTCTCCTCGCTCCAGCGATTCGGCCGCTGGCTCCGTCTGAAGCAGTACCAGATCGAGGTCACCTTCGGCGTGTACATGTTTACGCCCACCGAGAAGTTTCTATTCTGTAAGCCCCAGGCCCAATTCCTATTATTGTTTTTCGTGTTATTTTGTGACAAGAGATTTTATCTCTTTGCATTGTTTGTGGAGGGTTCTATCAATTTACGAGACAGAAGCTACGGGAAAAGGGGGCTTGGAACTGTCGACACGGTTTGCTGATGCCGATACTCGGCGCAGAAGCCGAGATCCAATCATTGGCCTATTCTTTTCTTTTCCTTTTTTTCTAATTCTTGCGCACATGTGCTAATGATTATTTCCACAGGGTCCGTCGTGTTCCTCCTCTGCGGCCTGCTCCTCATCGCCACCATCCTCTACCTCCCGCAGCACGTCCTCTTCATCATCAACCGCGCCTGGTTCTACGTCAACGGCGGCGACAGCAGCGTTGCCTCGAACGTCGTTGCCGGCAACAAGGACGCATTGTCTTTGGCTACGTCGTCCGCCACTACCACTTTGGCTGCCGCCGCTACCGAGACTGCCGAGAGGATGAGCCGCGAGTTGTGATGTGTGACTTGGATTTGGGGGGGTTCTCTTTTAAATTCACGTCTTGAAAAGATACCTTTTCTTTTCTTACGTGGGCGTGGGCGTGGATGTGTGTGTGTGTGCGTACGTGCGTACTTATCGGGCGGATGGTATAAAACGTAAAAACGTAAAAATGATGTAATGTTAATCAATGGGCATATACTCGGTATGGCCTTAATCAAAGGAAGTTGGTAGGGGTGATTGGTGGTGGTGGGTGATATCTGGCGTTAGTATATTGTTTATAGGGGAGAGAAGAAGAGGTACGATATGGGTTTGGCGTTTGGATCGATCGATAGATTAGCATCAATGAACGCACATGATGCCTACGAATAAGCCCCCCCTTTCCCCTTTTTTGTTTTTGGCGTGACCCACGGGATTGATAAGCTGGAAACATAACAAGGCTTCACGGATTTCCATCTATGAATGAATATACCCTAAGAGAACTATCCTCCCCGGCTATAGCTAATTCCTTAGCGGCGTGCTGTGGCCGCCACGAGAGTTGCACGACGCTTTTCGCGAGGCATAGCCTAGAAAGGTAGAGAAGAGAAAACGTTAGTGCTGTATGTCTTCTTTCATTGGCGTTACGTCCAGTCGGAGGTGTAGGGGGTAAGGGGAAGGGGGGAGGGGGGAGGGAGGAAGGCTTACTCTGGTCCTAGGTTAAGCGTAGAAGATATACCGAGGGAGGTCTTGTCGATCGAATAGATCGAGATCTTGCCCACCTCGGTGCCCACCGCTAGTAGCAGTGTGCCACCACCATTCTCGTTCTTGTCTTCTTGGGGCAGGAAGTCGATGGCCGTGACGGGATGTGTCTCCGGTATCGTGGTTATGCAAGAGATGCTGACTGGGTCCGTAGATTCGGCTGATGGTGCTGGTCGCCGCCATATCTTGACTTGCTTGTCCCGGCCAGCGGTCGCGAAGACGATGGCATCGTCGGTTAGCGGCGCCCAGGTCGCGTCGAGGATCATCCGCGAGTGGCCCTTGGGGTTCGACTGCAGCAGCTTGTAGCTCTGCCCGGCGACGCCGTCCCGCTCGAAGACCGCCCACTGCCGGTCGCGCCCGACGCTGAGCAGGTACCTGTCGTCGGGGGAGAAGCGCAGGCGCGTCGTGGTCAGCGAGTGCGCCGTCAGCGGCGGCTTCACCTCGGTCCATTTCTCCGTCTCGAACAGCCGGATCACGGCGTGGTTGATCGAGCTCGCCTTGCATGCGCTAGCCACGAGGGTCCCGTCGTGGCTGACGGCCAGGCACGAGATCTCGTACCCGTGCCCGTAGAGCTTCTCGACCTCGGGCCAGAGCGTGTGCCGCGAGAGGCTGTCCTCGAGGGGCGGGTGGTCGATCTCGAGCGCGGACTTGCGGACCGTCGACCCTGGGTCCAGCGCATCTCGGTCTGTCTCGGGATTGGCGGGCTGGACCACCTCGTGATCATCGTCGACAGCATCGATCGCCTTGTTCGAGAGCCCCAGCACCGGCATGTTGGCCGCGTCCGGCAGCGCCTCGATGTCCCGCCCGCCGCCGATGCCGATGCCGCACAGCGTGCTCAGCAGCCGCGCGACCGCTTTCGGCTCGTCGAACACGCGCATCAGCTTCTCGTCGGCGCCGGAGACGAAGCTCGAGTCCCCGAGCGAGTCGATACAGTTGAGGTCGTACCCGTGGATCTGCGGCCGCGCCATCTCGTGCCACGTCCGCTGGCCACGTCCGCTCCAGCGCGCGTGCAGCCGCGTCGTCTGGTCCGCGCTCGTCGAGAGTAGGTACTCGCCGCTCTTCGACCACGCGATCCCCGTCACCGGCCGCGTGTGCCCGCTGATGCCGATGCGCGGGAGCCACTGGTCCTGCGCCTGGTGGTGGTCCCACAGCCGCCAGCTGCCGGTGCGGCCCAGACACACCACCGAGCTTCCGTCCGGAGACCAGAGGCCCGTCCAGAACCCGCCCGTGCTGCCCGTCGCGGTCGTCGCGCCCTTCTCCCGGCTGATCTCGCCGAGCCGGACCGTGGTGACCCAGATGCCCGAGGACGGGTCGGCTTCCCATATCGCTAGCGTGTTGTCCGCGGACGTTGAAAGGAGCTGCGGCTTTCCGGTTGCGGGATCCGAGTACCACTTGGCGCTGTAGATCCAGTCATCGTGCCCGAGCAGGAGTGCCTCGAAGGTGATGGAAAAGTCCTGGCTCGCGGTGTGCAGCCGATGGGCCTTGTTCGAGGGGGACCGTCCCGGCATGAAGGCGCCCAGGGACGCATCGCCCCCGTTGGCACTAGCGGCTGGCAGTTCTTGGCCCTGGTGGAAGCGCCAGAGGCGGACGTATTTGTCCTGACTCGCGGATGCCAGGATCAGGTCGCTCCCGTGGTCGTTGCTGTTCTCCCATGCGAAATCCAGAGACCGGATCCAGCCTTCGTGGCCCGATAGGGTCGCCTGGAGTTGGAACTCGGGGTTGGTGCGGGACCTGGCGAGGAAGACTTGGACGATGTCCTTTGTTCCTGCTACGGCTAGAACCAAGGCCCCGTTGCTGTCGTCATCCTCGCCGAGGGTACTCAGAGCTATCGAGAGGGGGAAGAATTTTGGTGTGGTCTTTATCGTTTGCAACAAACGGACTTGGCCGTCGTTAAATTCCCATACTTTTACAGTAGCGTCTGCTGCTCCGGTAGCAAATACTCTAGGGGTTGAGCCTTGCTGTGGTCTTCTCTGGTGAAGAGTGGCTATGCAGTTGATGGCAGCCGTGTGTTCGTGCACAGTCTGGATGCACTCGGCAACACTGCTGTCATCACCATCGCCACCATCATCTAACAGATCCCAGACCTTGAGACACTGGTCGTCTGCGCCGGTGAGCAGGTACGTCTTGAACTCCCCGTCCAGCTTGGGAAGAAAGCTGACGGCCTTGACGACATCCTTGTGTCCTGGGATAAAACTGGTTACACCCCTAGGCCGAGAGGACTAGAAAGGGAAGAAAGAATAAATGACTGGTTAGATAAATTTAAATTTAAATTGGAATTCAAGAATAGAATAGAATAAAATAGGAAATAGGAAATAGGAAATAGGTCACACCTACATGTGGTCGCCAGAGAGCGATATTCGAGTCGGCACCGAAAGCTACGATGCCATCTTTGCTCCAATCTGCGACAGCAGTATGTCTATTAGCACCGGCGGAGAGGTATTCTATACCAACCCGATGATTATTATCCATATCCAAGTCTGATGTAGGATGTTTGTCTTTGTTGGATGAAGATGTTATAGGTAAGTAAGTAAGTACTAAGTACCTAATTCTAATTATCTTGGGTATTTAGCAAACCATGTACCTCTTTTTTTTCTTTTTTTTCTTTTTTTTCTTCTTCTTTTTTTCTTCTTTTTGGGGGATCTTTTTGGTAAAGAGAGGCTCGTGATTGGATGGTAACTAGTAAGAGAAGTCTTCGACAGCTGCCAAATACCCTTTTATCAGGTGTTACCAGCCAACGAAATCCCCCATACTAGCACGAGTTACCTGTGTAACCTAGCACATACATAGCACAGAGTAGTACTATTGATGTACACATAATAGGTACATATGTACTTCCTTTCTCACATACAGTTATATATATGTCTGTGAGCACTTGAAGCTTGCCACTCACCAATGATGGTATATAAACCTTCATCTAGTCAGTAGGTATAAAATAAGAAAATATCATATGTTGGGTTGAAAAGATTGAGGACAAGAGAAATATCTGTTAGGAAAACTGTTTCCTATGTTTCCATTTTGGCAACACATAATGGGAAATAACCTTGTAGCAAACCCCCTTTTTATAATACATCCATTCCCCTTGGTTTCATGGGATAATATGTGATAGTGGTTGTTTGTAAATTGGGGAAATTTTAGATTTCGGGGATTAATACCGGAGATTTAGGTAATGGGACATCTAGATGGTCGTTTCGATTAATAATAATAATAACGTAGATCCAATGTTAGACACAAGCAACAAGCATGTTGTCACCTTAGGTAGTCTTCTCCTTTCGTCTCCTTCTCCTTCTTCTTCTTCTTCCTACAGGGCGACGAAGATGCTGTAAGAGGAAAGGGGAAGGGGAAGGGGGGGACAGATGGACGAATCAAATGGCTGGGCATGTATAAAAAGAAACCAACAGCTGTATGTAATACCTTAAACACATAGAAACCTAGATACATGTTAGATAAACCTAGTATATAGTAGTAGTATATAGCGAGCGAGCGAGAAGAGAGGAACCATCCATCCATCCATCCATCATCCATGCTGGGATGACGAACAAAAAGACCCCTGTTCATTTTCTTCCTCCTTTTCCCCCCTTACCCATAAACCATATCCTATTTTCAATATTCCAAAATAGCCGCCCTTAACCACCAGAACTAAAAACCTGACAAACGCCTTTTCTTCCACCCTTCCCTTCATTGCCGCCAAGCAAGAAGTTGAGTTGAGCGAGAAAAGAAAATAAGAGGAAGCATGATGGATGCGTGCCCGACCGGCCACCACAACAACCCACGTGCACACCACAGCTAGCTCGGGCACCTGATCATCAGACTTAGGTACATTCTTTTCTTTGGGCGCCGACCAAATGATGGAGGATCCACCCGAAAGATAATGGATGATGAGGTTTTTTATTTTGCTTCCACCGAAAGACGGACGAACGTACGAACGAACGAACGAACGAACGAAGCGAAACAAAACGAACGATCCATTCATCCTAGTACTCACACTCGCTCACTCGTCTTCCACCCTTCCCCTGCTCTCTCGCTTTATCTCTACATGTATCTCTCGCCCCCCCCCCCCCCCCCCCCCCCTTTCCCATTTTCTCTCTTGTCTTGGCTAACTAGGTAGGTAAGTAGTGGGCAGCCGCAGTAGCAGCAGTAGGTGCTAGGTTAGGCATGTACTGTACTGTAGGTCAGTTAGGTACCAGGTAGGTTAGGCATGTGCCTTGGGTTAGGTAGGTAGGTAGGTAGCTATGCTAACATGCAACCAATCACCTGTCTACCCGCTACCGCATCATCTCGGCTACGTACGCAGCTTCGAATTCTCAATACGCATTTTCCATCTTCTTTCTTTTTCTCTCCTTTCTCTTTTTCTAGAAAGACGCTATTTCCTTCTTTACATCCTTACCCTCTTCGCTTCCCTATCCCATTTCATCCCATACCACCCTATCCCCTTCTACCTATGGGCATTTTAGAATTCCGATGCCTTAAAACGCCACCAGGTTTGGGGTAAAGGGGGGGAAGTAGAAGGGGGATCCGGAGGGGGAGGAGGGGCTACAATGAGGCGTTTTTCACCCCCTCTTGCGGGCTTGAAAAGCTTCCTGAGGGCCGCCACGCAATGCCGTTCGGTCCGTGTCGACGACTACCAGCGTGACGACACAAGACGAACGACAGGTATAGAAAAAGAGAGAGAGAAAGAAAAAGGGGTGGGTGGACATCGTGAAGTTTGGGAGATGATCCTTACATCGAGGACGATGTGTGGATAGGGGGATGGGCAATAGGAGGTAAGCTTGGTTCTTTTTCTTCTGTCACGAGATTTATTATTAGTAGTAGTATTCTTAGATAAGTATATAGCTACTTAGCTTATTGACTTTACATCATATTTTGCAAAGCGTAGGTAGTGCTGTAATTTCTGTAGCATCGGTTTTTGTCAGCAGGAGTTTGGCTTAGGAACAATCCTTTTCCACTACTTACCTACATAGGTACTTCTGTGGCTGCAGCTACTAAATACAACGCACATACGCACTCATGCACGCTCTTAAATATTACGTGAGATGGTCAGAGATTGTCAGAACCTTGATGTGTGTGTCTGTGTCTATGTACATAGTAAGAGTGTGTGTGCGTGCACATCTACTGTACATACAGGTAATGTCCTACCTAGAGTAGAAGATTGGTCCTGTACGACTCGTCTTACCAGGGAGATTGGAGATGATCTGATCCTTAGACCTCTCGCTTAGTGAGACGTGCATGTGGTTCATTAACTGGTCGCGACCAAAAGATCTGCCAGTGGCAGGCTTCAGGGCCTTCTTCTGTGGAAATGTGACTATATTATGGTTGCGTCTCCCGGTTAAGGGGTCCTTCTGGTGAAAAATTCAGCGTGGCCTCGTCACTATTCGATGGTCCCAGGTAGTGGCTTGTATATCTCTTCAATGCTGCTTTGCGCCGGACTCCCTCGGGAAAATGTTTGATAACCTTGTAGTATTTCTTCTAGGGTGTTTTCCATGCCAGCTATTGGTCCTGGGAGGCTTTTGTTGGGCTTAGCTTCGTGTAGCTCTGTGCTACCGTCTACGTGGTGCCAACCGATCAACTGAGGTGTTCCATCCTGATGGGTCTAATTCAGTCAAAGAGCCTCACACGACTGGTAGACCCCTCTGTGATCTCTTTGCATCCGCAGTTACGTAGGCTTCTATCGCAGAGCTTCTCTTCTTCCGGGTCGTGTTTTCTGTTTTCTGTTTTCCGTTCTCTTAGAAACTACGCGCCCGATACTTCCTTTGTATAGTACATCTCAAGGCGGCCTGCGAGCGATGTTAAATGTCATTGCTACGCTGTAGGTTAGATATCTCTTCGATGATCTAAATTCGTCCTTAGTAGGTAGTAAGTAGCGTTACCGGTGACCATACCTTCTTTCGAGTCAGTATGACAAATATAGGCAATTCCCGTAGTAATACGTCGGTAAGTGAACCGAAGTCACATCGCAACGACATACCGCACACATTATAGTGGAGTTCCAACCCCAAAGGACAATACATGCTACGCTGGTGTGGCATAGACCTTGGGTCCCTGGAGCCGCGTAACTCTTATCCATAAGAACCGTGCTGGATCTTCCGAAGGACGAATCTCGGCCGGAACCAGCGGCTGTAAAACAACTGGCCAGCTTGATTATGAAGCCGCACTTAATGGTTCATATCGGACCGGTATGATACGACCACATTGTAAGGCGGTCGGATAAGGCGTCACGGGGCTTCGTTTTCAATCTGGAGTTTTTTGCACCTACCTACCAGAATCCTGTTCAGACTCATGCTCATGAAAACCCGCTCCGAGGCAGCCAATCAAACCGTATGAGATCAGATGTTCTTTTTTTTTTGAGCAGGATGCCTATCTCATCGAGTGAAACATTGACACTTTTATCTCCTTCCTTTTAGCGCTCACAGTTAATGATGGGAATAATAGTAGTAAAGGGAAAAGGGGGAAAATAATTATGCATCACTGGTTCATCTGCATACCATGATCGTATACTGTGGTAAGATGTTGTGGAACTGGACGGTCCACCTGTTGTGTCCTCAAACTGCATGTAGGACGCCGGAACGAGCAGGATCAACCGCCAGGAAAATCACACGTGCCGTAATAGCACTGGCGAAGTTGCTGTGGATAACACATTCTCATATTGGGGAATGACGTTGCTAAGAGTCGTGTCAAAGCTGACCCATCTGCAGCTACGTCTAGCTACTTGGTCGGTAAAGGCGTGCGTGCAGTTCGTGAGCAACATGTACTGTATAAGGTGTAAGTATTAGGTGTATTAGGTCTCGACCGGCTATAGTTGCAGCAAAGAGGGACGTTCCGCCCTCCCTAGCGCTGACATATCTTCTGCCAGCCCTTTTGTCAGGAACCAAATGCTAGGCGGGAAGATGGTCTATATCCTGGTAATTTGAGCGACAAGTCTGCCTCGTCGATATTATTTAGAAGTCGGCTTGTCGGGTTCACCAACCTGCTTGCAGCCCCTACAACCGCATTGGAGAATGCACGTCGCTCGATCCGGAAACCATGCCCTGGCTCTCTAGTGCCTACAGCTTCTGCTTCGCACGACATAGGCAGAAGGATTGCCCATTGATTCTATACAAGCTTTCTACGTAGTTATGATCGGCATTTCTGTCGTACTGGGGTGACGACAGATCTTGTCTTAAGAACCAAAGCTCACAAACCTAGAGCTAGGTCTTATGATAGGAGCTTTGCAGCCCGCGCGCCTGCAAGTCAGCAGCAACCCCCCCTAGACCTCTCTTCGGCAAGGGCATGTATAAATCTGCTCCTTGGGTCTCGCAGTGCCGACGTACCCATGCTGTGGCGCGGGCGAGAACATCAGATAAGGCATGGAAGCAGGTAGATCCGTTGTCTATCTTGCCGTATCGAAAGGTGAAGGAGATGACTTCATCGAAGCTTGCATGCAGCGTTATGAGGAACCCCGTCTTTTCATCAATTATATCCTCCTTTTTCCGTCAGATGACGGTGATTCCTGCATTCTCCGAACAGGTGGTACCATCGTCATTTGTGATAGAAGCCGTCAATGCAGCCCCCTCGCTCTGCCCTTCTCTAACTAGCCAGTCCTTTGCTGTCAACCGTTAAGCTACCCCGCCTCGGACATTATTATGATTATTAGGTACCTTAATGATTTTGGACTCTATGCGTAGATAGTTAAGGCGGGATGAAATTGGCATATTCCCAAAACGGGAATGCGGAACCAGGGAGTAGGGAGCAACGAGCAAGCACCAAAGCAACGACGTGTAGGATATGATACCCTCGACGACCCATCTTGCGGCTGATCCAGGCTTCTCAGCTGGTCCAGATGATCAAGAGGCCTTTCGGGTTGGCAGTCACCAACTCCCCATGACCAATGATTGGCTCTCTTAACACTCGAGTCGCTTTTAATGGGTTGCGCGGCATTAAGCCGGATATCAACGACCTCCCAAGAATAGCTTTACTGGGCTGCTGGGATAGATGAAGGCTTGGCTTTTTGCAACCTCTCTTTATATGGCTCTCTTTACATCGACACCGGATGTTTCCATTGACTCAGCGACGCAGTGAGCTGTCCAGAGCTCCCGCCAGGTTAGAATGTGTACTTAGATATGTAGGTAGATATGTAATTGGAGTCAGCTGAGCTGATGGTGTTAGCATCGAAAAGCTAGTTCATCGCGAAGCCTCACCGGATTAACCTTAGGTGATGCTTTCAATGTCCTGCTTTCTCGACTCGCATTGAAAAAGGGAGAAAAAAAGGAAATAAAAAAAGCCATTCTTGACATGAGCTGTATTAGCTCTACCATGTATGAGAACGAACATGAGGAGGATCCGGTACGAGAAGTTGAGAATAGTGACATTTTGCTGGATGCCAAGCCTTCATGATGGATTGATATGCTTGGCGTGAGCTTTCGATCATACATATAGCAGACGCCTCCACTTGGAAATAGTAGGCGTGTTTCTGTCTTATCTGAGTCACACATAAACGACTGGCACACAGGATCCGAGCCATCTCGAGTTTGAGTCACCATAGTACATAGCTATGATTGACTGACATAATGCAGACCAGGACTCACCTTACCAATTCTTTTTCTGTTTTTTTCGACTTTGGTTTTGCTTCGATTTTATAGAAGCTGTCGCGTCGCTGTCGTCGATCGTCCTAAAATGTGTGCCGTTGGTCTCATTCCTTTTCCGAAAATATAAGACTAAAGGTAGGCGACTTAAGACCCCAAGGGTAAGGCTGCTCCTTGACGGCCCATCCCAGGGCATTCCCCATGCAAGACCGATCCCTGATTTCGTTCCAACGGGGGGTTTCGACAAGGGATCTAATTGCTCCATCTCCCGTTTATAGCACGATGGCACATACTTGAAGTATAAGAATAGCTATGGCATACGCAGTCTTTAAGTCAAAGATGCATTTAATTCTGCTCTGCGCCCAGGTGTATTATCTGATGTCGGAAACGTAGAACCCGAAAGCGTGAAAAGTTGTGTTCCAAATAGGAGGGCTATATTCGATATCACGGTATGAATAGACAGACATATAACATACCGTAGGCGTCTTAGCTCGTCTTTAATCATAAGACCGGTCATGACGTGACAGGGCGCGCATCTATAGATCGATGCTCCGTTGGAAGTTTGTATGCAAGACTAGACGCCCGTGAAAGAATGAACCCATGGCTATATGGGTGTCGGCATATATCTAAGACTCTCCTCGACTAGTAAACAAGACATGCGCCATGTCTAGGAGAGTCGATTGATGCATAAGCTCAACGGGACGAATTGGAAGTTGCGGTGTACCAAGAGCCCAGGCGTCGTGAGAGATAAGATGCAGGGACAACGAATTCATACATCTCTGTGATTGATGGATTGTAAAGGGCATGTGATAGTAATTATCGCGTGTTATATGAACCTGCAAATTCGATTTTTCTTCAAGCACGGATCACCTGGGGTCCCGTCTAGATAGGGGGAGAGAACGTGCGGAACGATGTTGCATGCGCACGTAGCCCTATGAACGAAAGCCCCTATTTGCCAATGCTAGCAGTGTCGTGGCGGTAGTATCGGTGATGGAATATACCGTATACACCTTGCTTGTCCGAATAGCTCTCCCGATGCGCCATCTTTACCGTGGTTGCGGCCCAAGCAATTGGGTTACCTAGGTGTATCCGTCTGGTCGAGACAGGTCGGTGCTACCCGTGTTCATCTTGGTCAAATTTCAAGGGCACATCCACATGGTGTCGTTATCGAGGACTCAGGAGCTCGGACAACATTGCTTGACTCGAATCGGGATTAAAAGAGACCGACAAAAAAAAATCAGCCCAGCATGTTTGCGCAGTTCCCGAATGTATGGGCGTTATACCGCAGTATGTGGACAGCCGCTCAGAAATTTCGTCGTACCAGCCTGATTTGCCGATGTGTCATACCCGAAATATTTAACTATGTAGGTAGGTAGGTAGGCTTGGGTTCTAGCTTGGTATGACTGAAAGCTAGAGACAACCGCCGCATCTTGCAGTAAAAGGGAAGTCACTTGATGAAGTGTTGCAGGACGTCTTCAACAGATCCCTTGACCGTATTATAATGAGAACAATCATTAGCAACTGTTTTCTCGAGCTGCGTGGACAAGACAAAGACAATATTGCTTGGATAATTTTTGTTATCTTCGGGAAGGCAGGCCTATCAGTCGCCTCACAGACCGGGGTAGATAGTTAAGCGCTCCTTTACGTTAGCCTCCCAAGAAGCACTGATATGCGTAATCGTGTCTGGTTATAAAGGGCGCCTGATGGGTTGCTCAGAATTGTAGGTAAAGCTGGACCCTGTGGCTGATAGTGCATCACATTAATTAGGATCGTATATTTTCCTCGCCAACTTCTTCATTACACCCGTCGAAAGTCAAAAAGGGATGTCGTTTATATGTAGTTTGGAATATGGTGGTTCTGATAACGAGATGGTTGAGAGCGTCATTGCTTGACAGAGTCGAAATGGCGGGAAAGTTTGATTGACGACGCTCCTCTTTCTGAGACCGTCATATGCTCCGAATTATGTCGGTGGGATTACTATGTCTTTTGTGTCACGAGACACGAGACACGACGTGGACTCCGGTACCGTTCCTCGGAATGCTCCAGTTGAGCCGTGCTTTTCCCCTTAAATCGATCACATGCTGCCTAGATCGCTTTGAGTAGTAGATCCCAAGACCAAAGATTGCATGATCTTCTTTCTGAATAAGCCCCGATGCGGCGGCAAAGGGGAGCCACCCGGACCACATAGTGCCACAGAGGCAATGTGTTCATACTGGCAAAACCCTGACTACCTATGTACATACCGTGCATACAAATACATACCTAGAGACGACGAGTTTGGGTTCGGCCTTGGCGCTACTGTTTTACGATGTTGTCTTGTTCACGTGGTGTGTCATTTTTTGCGTACGCCGGCTTTTTTAAAATGACGGAGGCTCGAGACCCTTCAACCCTATTGGATCTCAGCCAGACGTCTGTGATCAGTCATAAAAGGAACGTAACAAGCTAGCAGTAGTGGCGTAGAAGCCGCTGACAAGTTACCTACCAAGGTACTATACATTACCTATGCCCTATGCCCTATGCCCTGTCTTGCTGCGGACGAGGACATGGGTCTTGGGGGGGCTCATCGAGTTTATTTTAGGCGGAATCTATTTAGCATCTGCTTCCTATAGCTGTGGCACAAGTCATGATGCATAAAGTATAGGCACCTAAGGAGGGGAAACTGAAGGTGCTATAGGTATGTGATTGTATGTAAGGTGTAGATAGGTAGGTAAGTAGAATACTCGGTGACAATGCACTAAGCTATACCGTATAGAAACTTAACTTTCGAGCCCGGCTCATCATGATGACGATGTGGTCGAGTAAACGGGGTTCTGGTCCTCGGGTTAATAACTCATGCAGCTATCACGGCCCAATTCGCCTCAAGATTTTGATACCAGACGAGCGTTAGGCACGCAAATGCCTGAATTTGCTTAGGCTTAGCAGTGCATCTTGAATCCATCGTCAATGGCATCGACAACCATTCAAGAAGGGCCGTGGCGAAGAGGCAAGAGATGTTCCTCATTCAATGTTAGCAGCAAAGGTTATGTATGTACCTACAGTACATACACATAATCATCCTGTGACGGACCAAAAGCGAAGAGCAACTTGGGTGACTTGCAGCTGGGTACGGGGTGTAAACGGGGTAGGGATAAGTGCAAGGTCACTAAAAGGACGGCTTACCTGGTAAATACCAGACCGTGAAAAGTGCTGCTTGCTGGCTTGGCTGGGCTGGCTTAAGTGCTGGACGGGGGAGTCTAGGACGAACTTGGACTAAAACGGGCCTAAGGTTAGAATAGGGGGCACCTATGACGCCAATTGTCAATTGTCAATTGATGTACCATAGTAGGACCAGGTGACGGGCCAATATTCCGCGCGCAATTTCTCTCTTCAAAGTTTGTGGTTAGTGCAGATTGAAGGTCTCATGACCTCTTCTTGTAAGGGGTATCCAGAGTAGGAGTCCACTTTGGCCTAATTCGAAATTCGCGTGTTGTCGTGTGTCTTCTTGCATACATACATGCCTACATACATGCATACCCAGCATGTACTTCGTACAGTACGCATTACATACACACTACATACCTACTAACCTACACACAATGCAGTTGAATGCACATACATAGATAGTACTATGAGTATGTAGTGTGTATCCCCACTAGGATGTACTGCTGCTAAGTGCGACATGTGCGTTGCAGACAGACCTGTTCGACCGGTTGGTTGGTCTTGTTCCTGGCGATGTTCGCTAGCTTGGTGGTGGCATCGCAGGGTCCAAATGTCCAACCTTGGTTGGCAATAGTTCAGAAGGACAAGACTAGACAGACAAAACGGGCTACAACTTTGAATGTTGAAGATGCCGGTTCCAGTATGCATAGGTATTGTACACATATTAAGAAAAGAAATGGAGAGCATTCGATAAGTGACTGACCAATTACAAACTACCATGATCGAATCTTATAGGTACTGATAGTTAAGCGAAAGCAGAAGCAAAAGTAGAAACAGAGAAGTAGAAGCAGACACAGACATAGTAACAAAAACAGAAATAGAAGGAAGAGTAGATATGGATGTATGCATTTAGAAGCAAGAACATTCTGAAGTTAAAAAGCAGATTGAAAGAAACAAAACTTCAAAAGAAGCTTGGAAGTAGTGCTAATACTAGATAGCTGCATAGGGTAAGTACTACCTGATAGGTTACATATACTATATAGGACCATAGGTACCGAGCGTATGTACCTAAGGTAGGTATTACTACTAGGTACTAGGTAGGTAAGCTTAAAGGTTACCTACTAACTAGGTAGTACGTAGTACGTACATATTGAAAAAGATGGATGCAAGTGGAGCAGACGGATCTATTCGCCGGCACTAAGAAAAGCAGAAAGAGCGCCTGGATTCTGACGTTGTCTCGGAGCAAGAAAGTCTCATGATGTATCGGGCTGTGAGCAGGGATTTGCCTGTTCGTCTAAGGCCTGGTTATTACATATTCGCGGATGTAATAAGTAATGACCTACGTACATACATATGTACATATCATACCTAGGGTAGGTAGGTATGTATACATATATGTATTTCACCGTTGATAAGATAAAGATCAATTCGCTCGTGCACTCTCTCCAATATCCATCGGGACAGCAAAGTTGGTGGAGATCGTGTTCGTTTATCGTCCTTAAGTCTTAGTTATTCCCATTTTTTCTCTCTCTTTTCCAAATCTTCCCAGGGAGGTAAGGGTACTAATGTAGTATTCAATGTTAAGGTAGGGGTTCTGTGTGGGAGCACCCCGACCTACATAGTCCAAGTGCGGGGCAATTGGGTATACAAAAAGCTGGGAAACCAAGGAATTTGTGGGAGATCCAGAAAAGAAAAAAAAGGACGAGGGGTTGCGAGGCGGGGGATCTCTTTTGCAATCCATCCATTGTATCCATGGTATCCATGGTATCCATGAATGGCAAGGGGGTTACATTCAAGGTTAATACATCCATCATCCATGGATATGTTAAGTTGTTAACATCCATTGTATGAAGAGTACTATAAGTGCTAACGTAGGTACATCTATTGTCATCCATTCATCTCCATCCATCGATGATCGTATGCCCGGAAGAAACATGCAAGAGCTGGATTTGGTTTGCGGACGCCTGCTTAGTCTTCCTGTCCTGCCATGGATAACATTGATGGATTGATGAGATACATGTAGATATTTCCGAACTCTTACTTAAGAGGCTAACTCGGAAGCCTTTTCTCGTCACGATGAGCATGCGCTTCGTTGCTCAGACATATGTATGTAGGCCCGCGTCTGAGTTACACAGATGAATCGCCCATGTGCTACGCCGGCGGTTGTTTTAATGGACAAGGGTTTGTGTATCTCCTATAGTTCTCCTATAGTTTCCCGACACTATGATGTATTGGCCTATTTTGAGAGAAGTACCTCACTCCTTCTCAATGCCTATATGGATACCTACCTACTTAGCACGCATACATCACATCCCTAGTACATACATACACATATATGCAGTGCCTAGTAGGCCAACAGAACCTTTGTTAGGTACATACATAGCATACATAGCATACATAGCATATATGTATGTGCTGCTCCGTACTAGTGTTCATGTTGGTATTCCATATGTAGTCCTGGGACAGCCATCTGTGGGAAAAGAGGAAACGTTGAATAAAATGCCTAGAAAAGAAAATCATGTGATGAAAGTGCCGCTAGATTCCATGGTATCCAGATCGCCGGTTCCTCTTGACGGCCATGCTATCGTATGTATGTATGGATGTATGTATGTAAGTACATAGTATGTATGTATCTAAAGCCCGTCAAATATCTAATAAGACGTAGCTGGCTGGTCGAGTAAGTTGATAGCCAAGGGCCCAGTCTCCGACCCTGCAGATTTCGACATCTACTACAAGGTTCACTGTTCTCATTTGTTCAATCATTCAATGTTCTCTGCCACTTGAATGCAGTGTCTACGTACTCGACGTACTCTACCTACTCTACCTACTTGACGCTACATAGTACTTAAACTTCGGTTGCCGAGTCTTTAGCGCCCTAGCTGTTCGTCCGTCTTGAATCTGAACAGACCACATGAGCACGCCCCAATTTTCTAATCCCTGGCCACCTCTGCATACTAAGGTACGTGCACACTGGTGTACGTCTGCCAAGGGTTAAACATTATAAACATTATTAATTTCTGAATTTTTGAATTTTGCAGGTACTCACTCTGCTATTATTTGCCAGATATTGTTATATGTACATGTCGAGCCTCAATGCCTAGCGAGTGGGAGGAAAGATTGGACAATTGTAATCTCGAATCCAAGACAGAGTATCAAAGATAAAGGATGGAAAATGGAAAATGGAAAATGGAAAACAGACAATGCACCCAGTTTCCCTCGAAAGAAATCGACCAATGCTTTGATTGTTTCTATATGTAGGGTCGTTCGAGAGACTTATCTGCAGGCATATCCTCGACGAGTCAATGTCCCTTCCGTCGCAAGAGGCCATTGCGAAAGAATCCGTGGTCTGCATAAAACAGCAGCCCAGCGCATACATAATGTACCCTTGTAAGGTAAGAATAGGTAGGTGTGTGTACAGGTGACTCAACAAGAGACTCGTCGAGGCCTCAACCAAAATAAAAATAATAAGAAATTACTCCACGATCACAACTTGGAATATGAAAATGTCAACGTTTTGTGAAGCCATCATGAATACGATAGACATAGTAGGAACGTAGAAGTTGGGAGATCAAGATCAAGTTGGTATCTTGAGGTATGTACCCTACTTACTACCTAGTACCCTTGCTTTTAGGTATGTGTTCCGGTCCATCTTGGATCTCAATAGCCTTAATACCTAAGGCACGTATGTGTATGTACGCAGGCCTGTAAGGTACAAAACATTCAACGTATAGTAGATGGGATGAGAGGTCAGGAAGTAGTCTTAGTTTGAACCAAGTTTAATGTTAGCACTGACATCCACATTCAATGCTGTCTTCAAATCATAGGCTATCGTACTGATAATCGTAGGGTACCTACACACGACCTTAGGACCTGGCCTGTACTAACGTTTATAATTCTGCATAGATATAGTACTATGTATGTATTGCTGGGAGCCTGACTGGTGATTGGGGATTCTTCA
Source organism: Hypoxylon fragiforme (assembly GCF_022984875.1). Lineage (NCBI taxonomy): Eukaryota > Fungi > Ascomycota > Sordariomycetes > Xylariales > Hypoxylaceae > Hypoxylon > Hypoxylon fragiforme. Next base: position 1,320,554 of record NW_026054760.1, read on the forward strand.
TTCGTCGGGTTATGTAGGTAGGCATGTATGTATTTTGAGCCGTCATCTCGAGCGAGACCCAAATCTTGGTGACAACCTTTTGGCCCTTTTGGCCCTTTTGGCCCTTTTGGCAACCTTTGTATTTTATTTTCATTTTCATTATTCTCTATTCTTTTCCCCTTCTATCCTTTCATTTATTTATTTATTTTTTTCACACGCATCGCCTACTTCGCAATATGTAGGTAGGTATGGAAGCTACATGGAAATACTACAATGATTATTGCATCTTCAAGTCCGTGCTTATAACATTGAAGGTTGTGCCTTAGGTACATATAGCACTGTACCATACTACCATACATATGTAATACATATGTATGTACTTTCCCAAGGTATTGTACATACATATACCTCAGGCTGTCTGTAATCCACAACCGACTGCGGCCGTCTTTTTTTTAAAGATACATCATTGGACGTACCCGTGGCTTGGTACTTTGGTACCTTCCTTCCCTCCAGCTGCGACCCCTCCTCTTTACTCTTGCTGGGCCATTCAAACACATCCATCTCCCACCTTCCCACCTGCCCTACCAACCTACATTCTATCTACCTAGTACCAAACCTCTTACCCTCTTACCATCTTTACATATCTCATACCCTCTAACCTACCATATTTCTTCCCATTTCCCCAACGCCTACCTGCGCGACTCATCGCCACTCACGTTTAGTATGTAAATTTCTATCCCTGGATGTTTCTAACTGCCTTTCATTACCTTGATTAGGAACTGGTCTCGTCTTGCAGCCATTTCGATTTCGATGATGCCGTCACCCATGTATATTTCTATTCTTGATCTTTCTCGCAGTCTAGCTAATTGCAGTGCCACAGCAAGCCGTCAAAAATCGTACCTGAAAGATAGTTTGAGTTCCTTCCGTGCCATCATCCCACAAGGTGAGTCCACTTCCTACATAACGTCCCCAGTACTCTCAGTACTTCTCAGTACTCCCAATATTCCCAGTACTAGGCATAGACTGTATAGTAAGTAGTAGGTATAGTACCTACTATTTTACCAGCCTACTTGGAGTCTTGTCTACCTAAAACTATGCCTACCTAAAGTCCAACCTACCCATCTATTATTGCATAGTCCCCCCCCGCCACGTTCTTACCGTCCCAGATCAATACATGTCCACCTACCCAAAATACATATTTTCATACTTTCATACTTTTATCTCAAGCAATCTTCCCACATACGCACAAACATCTTAAATTTTCATCTGTCTGAACCCCTTTCCCTTACCTACCACAAGCCTGTCTAGTCGTTCGTCTAGCCCTATCCTTATTTAAAAGTAGGTATTACCTGTAAAGGTAGCTCGACCTACTTTTTGAATGGCAGTGGACACCTAAAAGTTTCTTTCAAGTCACGTTCCGTCATTCGACCACCTGCAACCCCGCTAGAATCCCTACCTACATAACCTCCGCCCTCTCGCGATACCAGACCAAAACCAAGACCCCTTCCGTTCTCGTGTATTCGTGAATTTACATAGATCCTAAATCGCTTGCATCTTAGGAAATTAAGACATCTTATCAACGTCGGTAGCCAAACATTCTTCTTTTCTTCTCCCAATTCAGCAAACACCTCTTCGAGCCCGGCCCACACTTGTTCTGGTCCGACCGGCACTTCACTTCAGTGTCGCCTCCTCTTCCTCTGCCAATCTAAGAGATTGACCCACCATCTCGTTACCTGTCAATTGCGACCGAGACATAGCTCCGACCCAATTGCCTATTGATCTTGTCGCCCAACACGGCGTTTCGATCCGCGCGTCTGATACCTGCCGCCTTTTCTTGCTAACGCTCAAGAGGCGTTCTGCATCGTACTGTTTTGCGACCGATACTCCAAGCCCTCCAACATGGCGCAAAACCGCCCAACAGCGGCTTTCAATACCCTCCGGATGGGAGGTAAGCTATCCCATGTTCCATTTTCCTTCAAGCTCCTGGTGAGCCGGTGCTAAAACAGGAAATAGAGGTCATCCGTGAGAAGGTACAAGATGGAGTTACCGGTGAAACAAGAGACCTTCAATATACGCAGTGCAAAATTGTTGGCAATGGCTCCTTTGGTGTTGTGTTCCAGACGAAGCTCTCTCCATCAGGCGAAGATGCAGCCATCAAGCGTGTCTTGCAAGACAAGAGGTTCAAGGTTGGTACTCCTGTCGCAATTGCAAGATGCGTACCAAGTTCATTAATAACTGTGTGTTTAGAACCGTGAACTTCAGATCATGCGTATTGTTAGACACCCCAACATCGTACAGTTGAAGGCCTTTTATTATTCCAACGGCGAGCGAGTGAGTTGACAAATCGGTCTAACATATACCTGCTGGGACCGCTAATTGAACAAACAAATAGAAGGACGAAGTCTACCTAAATCTGGTGCAAGAATTTGTACCCGAAACTGTCTATCGAGCTTCGCGCTTCTTCAACAAGATGAAGTCGACTATGCCTATCCTTGAGGTGAAACTTTATATCTATCAGCTCTTCCGAGCATTGGCCTACATTCATTCTCAAGGAATCTGCCACCGTGACATCAAACCGCAGAATTTACTGCTGGACCCAAACACGGGTGTGCTCAAGCTATGCGACTTCGGAAGTGCAAAGATTTTAGTTGAGAACGAACCCAACGTTTCGTACATTTGCTCTAGATATTACCGAGCACCCGAACTCATTTTTGGTGCTACCAACTACACCACCAAAATTGGTAAGTTGTGTTACGTTGATATTTGTTCGAATGATAGTAGCTTACATGGTTCCCAGATGTCTGGTCGACTGGATGTGTGATGGCCGAATTAATGCTGGGTCAGCCTCTTTTCCCAGGAGAATCTGGCATCGATCAATTGGTAGAGATTATTAAGGTACTGGGAACTCCAACGCGCGAGCAGATTCGTACTATGAATCCGAACTACATGGAGCACAAATTCCCGCAAATCAAGCCTCATCCGTTCAGTAAGGTGTTCCGTAAGGCGGACGCAAACGCTCTAGACTTGATAGCGAGGTTGCTAGAATACACGCCGACAGAACGTCTTGGGGCTATTGACGCAATGGTGCATCCGTTCTTCGATGAGCTGCGGAATCCCAACACGAAGCTCCCGGATTCGCGGCACTCGAGTGGCCAATTAAAGGATTTGCCGAGTCTATTTGACTTCTCAAGGCACGGTGAGTGACAGTACCCCTTTGTTCCTCTATTGTGTCGTTACTGATAGTCTATTTTCCACGGATAGAATTATCCATTGCGCCGCCGCTGAACCAAAAGCTTGTTCCTCCCCACATGAAACCGATCTTAGCATCGCGCGGTCTCGATATAGATAATTTCACCCCCATGGCGAAGCAAGACATGATGGCGAAATTAGACTGAACATCGGACTTTCCCCTTATGCTCTCGTTTCACGTATGTATGCATCATCTCTTGGGAAATCGCTTCAGCATTCACTTACTGGCTAAGCCTATAAATGGCTTAAACCTATCGGATCGACGTTCAGTAGAACTGCGGAACCGAAAATCGCGATTCCCCGACGACGTCGGTGTGCTCTTTTGGCCCAATGCATGATGAGATCCAAGGAAAATCCATTGCAAAGTTTGAGAGGCTGGGTCCCCCGGAAAATTTGGTGTGCTGTGGAAGGTTCCACGGTGTTTGCTGAGGCCTTTGAGCACGCACCGCTCGGTTTTGAAATCTCGATGGCAGGGGATAAGTGCTTCAAATAGTTAGTGGCACTGACTGGAATATGGCGTGCGCAGCGGGCGTTCTTAGACTTCTCCTATGCATGACTGAGACGGCATTTGCTTTTGTTTATCTGTTCGATAAGTCGCTTTAGCCTTGTGGTGGGCGACCACAAGGAGGCTGGATCCCCCCTGGCGTGGCCTTCGGAGATATTCCCTACACATGTTAAAGGGGCACAATGGCGTATATGTTATTCTGAGCAGTGTATGCGGTGGGGTGCTAGTTGGCTTTGTAGTTGGGCGACGAGATGGAACATGGTGTGAACATCGGCAAGCCTTCGCGGACCAAGCAGCAATGGCATGGGGAATGGACAAAGTTTATGGAAACTCGGCATGATCTAAAAGATTTCTTTTTCCTTTCTTCCATCGAGAGGCGGACCGTTACGTGCGTCAAGAAACGGGAAGGTGGCTAACTAAAAGGGAGGACCGGATTTTCTGCTCAGACATCAAGGAAGAGAGGACAGCCGCGACTGCAGCACACAGTGACGAAGACAAACTACTTGGGCCCAATAAGATGATGCTTCCCGTGATTTTTATTATTTTCTTCAAGTATAAGAAATTTAGTTGTTGATGGTGACGCCCTATCAATGATGTTATATCTCTATGTAAAACCATTAACATAGGTATGTACTTACCTAGTGCTACATAGTGTGTACTGTGTACGTGTAGGCACACCAAGTTGATGCTACTGGAAGGCAATGGTGGCACATACAATACCAACTTGAAGTAGTAACGTCATGGGGGTGGGATTATTGTCCATGGGGTCAGCCCAAGGCTCTTTCTTGATGAACTGATTGGTTTGAGTAAAAGGTCAAATACGTACTATGTACATGTAGTAGTAACCTAAGGTACATATGTCATATGACATATGCAAGCCTTGAGTAATGGTTGTATGTGTATATGCATATATTTACTTAGAAGGTAGGTTAGGACGATAAGATAGAAGCTCGAAGTTTGAAAGGTCCGTGCTTCGAACTTTTGCGCGTTGCGTGTTCCCGTCACGACCAAGCTCTGTTAGTTGCAGCACAACGTACAACTTCAAACCTTGGAATATTAAACTCGTCCAGCAATCCTCCAGGTTCACCATAGCAAGCGTTACCTACTGTCAACGATCTTCAATTATCATCCAAACCCCCCGATTCCTTTTTTTATAGAATACACATTTTCATGAGATTGATTGAATATCAACATACGAAATGACAGACTACGACAGAGGACGATCAGGTGGCGGCCACCACAATCGCAAGCGGCGTTACAGAGGTAGGAGCCCGGTTCTTTACATATACCCTTACCCTACGGCAATTTGGATTGGCATCATCGCATGCCGCCTAATATTTTTCTAATGCGTTTCTTAGACGACGATGACCATGACCGCCGACCGCAGCGACGACGCTTTGATGCGCCGCTTCCCGTGCGTATACGCAAAAAGCTTCTAGGTCTTGCCGAATCACCTGTGCGACGCTGGCATGAGGAGGTTCAATCTATTGCCCACGTCGTTGCCGATAACTATGAGGATCAAGAGCTTCGTACCAACTTCCTAGAATTGATCCCACAGATGCTCGTTGAGCAACCGCTCAAGACTCCGTTCGTTGCGGCTGTAGTACTTGTCATCAACACTCTAAAGCCTGAGATTGTAGATGAACTCCTTGGTGCCGTCGTCAATTCGACCGGGGAGAAGGTGAGAGTGGGTGAATGGCGAGACGTGAAGTTATATCTCAAGTTCCTAGCATGCCTACAGAGCTGCTTGGAGGGCGACGGCTTATTCCCACTACTTGAAGAGCTTTTCAGTCGAGCCGTTGACCTCCAGACTGCCAGCTCCGATGACGTAAGTATATCGCTACATTGCTATGGCAGAGCCAGTACATTTGACTAATTGCCTATGCTGACACATGCTTGCAGACAATTGGTACCGAACTCGTCAAGATCATTCTTCTCACGATACCATATATAATGTCGACCGCGCCTGCCCGGTGGCAGCAGAAGGCGGCTGAGCTCATGGACAAAACTGACGTTATTGCTTCCGAGCCGCATGCTTTACAAGTCCTCATCGATCCCTACCATGCCGAGGAAGGCACCGAGAGTCCGACCGCGAATATGAGTGTAATTGGTCTCCTCCAAAAACAGCTCCAAAACGAGGCAGCGAACGGTTGGGGTTTATCTTGTCTGCCAAGACCGTGGCAGATGCCTCCCGAGGAAGCTGAACAGCAAGACAAACTGGACAACGCACAAAAGCATGCCTTGCCGAGCATTTCCATTCCAGAGAAGGTTGTCGCTGGTCCTCGCCCCCTATTCCCCGAGATCTACTTCTCGGTCTACGTCAATCAGGAAATCGAATCAGTTCCTCCTGTTAGCAATATCGCCTCATGTTTGATTCGGGACGCGCTCCTCGACACCATCAACGTCCTAGACTTTAACCGTGGTGCCACGGCGCGCTTCCTGATAGATGTCGACTGTTATTTTGCTCCTGGCACATTTATTAAACGTGCCACGCCATTCGACCGACTTCGGGATGTTGAAGAGGACAGGTCAACTTGGAAGCCAGAGGATGTCGCGGTCGACGCAGTCTTTTCGCAGTTATTTGCGCTTCCAACGCCAGAGCACAAGCTAGTTTACTACCACTCGGTCCTTACAGAGGCATGCAAGATTGCACCTGGAGCCGTCGCTCCTAGTCTGGGTCGGGCTATCAGATATTCTTACCAAAACATCCACCGTCTGGATATGGAGCTCTGTTACCGTTTCTTAGACTGGTTCACTCATCATCTCAGCAACTTCGGCTTCATGTGGAAGTGGATTGAGTGGGTAGAGGATGTCGACCTCCCTGATATGCACCCACGCAAGGCTTTCATCCTAGGTGCTTTGGATAAGGAGATACGTCATAGCTTTGCCCAACGTATCAAGGGAACACTTCCCGAGCCTTATCAGGCACTTATTGGTCCTGAGAAGGAGCAAGATATGCCAAAATTCAAGTACAACGATGATCGTAAGTTGAACCATCAAAATTGGTCTAGTAAGCATACTAAACAGATATCCAGATACGCCATTTGCCACGGAAGGCAAGGAAATTGCCGCTCTTCTCAAGCGCAAGGCTCCAGATGAGGAGATTCAGCCCATTGTTGATCGTATACATTCCGCGGCCTTAGATCAATCCATTGATCCTCTCGTTTCCAGTACGGATGTCTTTATGACTGCAGTTTGCTGGGTAGGGTCCAAATCGCTATCACATGTTCTCGCTTGTATCGAGCGTACGAAGGACAGGCTTCTCGATGCTGGAGCGGCATCCGAGGCTGCGAGGGCACAGATTATTACCGCAGTCATGGCCTACTGGTCTGCACACCCAGGCGTCGCCATCACCATCATCGAGAAGTTGCTCAACTACTCGATCATCACACCCGGTGCAGTCATCGATTGGGCCCTAATAAGTGACCGTGCAGGACCATCTGGTCAAGCCCTTAGCAAAGCCTGGGTCTTCGAGCTAGTATTCAGTACCGTGGTAAAGGTGACCAGTCGCCTGAGGCAAGTGGTTAGCGGTGGTGTCACCGAAGCCACCGATGAAGAAGTGGCCGGTATGCGTGAGCTTTTCAAGAACATGGAGGATGCCTTGATCAGCTGGGCTCAAGGAACCAAGGACCAGATGATGGATCCTGTGGTGTCTGATGACGGGGAGGACCTCGTGAAGCGTTGGGGCGAAAGATGGCTCCGAGTGTTCCGGCGACGATCAGCCATTGAGGAGGCGTTTTTGCAGGAGAAACTGGTCTCTCAGTGAGAAACAAGTGTAGGGGTTCTGCAATATATTCAACCTAAACCCGGTGTTAGCCCAGATTGATCTGGGACAAGGGCGTCATAGCATATGCTCAATGCAAAGGAAAGCATTTCCGCCCTACGTTTAGGAGTGTACGAGATAGATTAATTGATTCTGGCATGAACAAGAGCAGTAGTAATTGTGTGCCCTGGGATAAAGCCAGTCATCGTTATCGTTTTATGGCCATCCACTTCCAAGCATCTATCCTGGCGAAGATGGGTATTTCGGGGGTATAACTCCTAGTGTACAAATGCGAAGAAAAGATAATCCCAATTATAACAGCAAGGTGTTTTGCTAGCTCGTCGACGACCACTGAGGCAAGTGATATTTCATGTTTTCGTATACCAGGAACGTAACCCACGTCGCAGGCAAGACCCTGACGACTCCGGGTACGATGCCACGATAAAATCCATGCCACCCCTCTTCCCTCCACGTCTTCCTCACCACCCCCTGGATGCCCCTCCCAAACCGAGCGTCGGCGTCGTAGTTCTGCAGGCGGCTGCGGATCACCTGGTAAGGGTAGGTGACGGCGCCGGCGACCAGCTTGGCGATGCTGGAGATGACGACGGTCGCCTCGTTGCTCATCCTCGTTGTTTGCTGTGCCTGCACATGATGGTCTTCTTGGCGCCCGGGAAGAGATATTTGCTGTTGTTGTTGTTGTTGTTGTTTTTGGTTGCGCTTAGCCAAGTAAAGCCTCTTGACGGGATCGTACACGGCGAACTGCACGGCGCCGTGGGCGACCCCCAAAAGGCTGATGCCCAGCCCCCGGTAGAACCCGCGCCACCCTTCGTCCCGCAGCAGGCGCGCGGCGCCGGCCCACATGCTCGGGTACGCGCCGGCGGCGGAGCGGTCCGACGACAGCATCCGCGTCTTCATCACCCAGATCGGGTTCGTCAGGACCTGGGTGACGAGGCCGGCGGCGGCGGAGGCGGCGAAGTAGTCACGTGGGGTTAGTTGTGGTGGTGAAGATGAAGAAGGGGCAGGAGACTTGAGCCCCGCGATGAACCGCTCGGCGCGCGCTTTGAAGAAGAAGAAGGACGCCCAGCTCGAGGCATTGCCCAGCAGGTTCGGCGTCAGGCCCCGGTAGAGCGAGGCCCACGGGTTTGGCGTCTGCGCTAGCGCGCGGATTAGGGAGGTGGTGGTTGGGGCATGTTGGGAGCCTGTGGTGGTGCGCTGGTGGACTGGGGGGGAGTGTATGTATGTTAGTTTTATGCACGGGCGTTAGGGTTGGATAAAAGGGGGGGGGGGTATGTACTTTGCATCCGCGTCTTAACAATGTCAAGGGGGTGGACGACGAGGGTGGCTATGGATCCGGCGGAGAGACCGGCGATGGTCTCGACGGAGGCGGGAGAAAGGCCCGCATGATTCTGTGTCATAGAGATGGGTTTGGGGTAAAAAAAAAAAAGGAGTTGATTACATTATGAGACTTATTGTTTAATTTATTTAATTCGGTAGACACTGGACAGAGGTCTTAGTTGAGTCGTGAGTACAGAGCTTACTTAATCATTTTCTTATCTATTTTTTTAATTTTTTAATTTTTTAATATCGCTATTTCCATCACTGACCTCATTGCCTCAGAGTAGAGCTCGGCTCGGCCCGAGAATAACCGACCTTGGGAACTACCTTACTAACCTAGTACAGTACTTTAAATGAATAAGTGCTTATACAAGTATATTACCGTCATAAGCATGATAATAAGCCTCTAGAGTCTAAATCTTATATATATGCATAGTATTAGTTAACATGCTATACGTATTTTCAGCTATCTCTACATATAATCCAGTCATCAAGTTATTATTACCTATTACCTATTATCTATTATCTATTGATATATGTACTGTTCTTATTGTTGAACAAGGACAAGGACAAGGGCAAGGTCATCCCAATTGAGAAGTTTGTATGTCCATGCACAGATTTGCCAAGGTACACACGCAGAAAAGCCATCTGTAGCAATGTCCATCACGACAGAAACGAGCCAAACGCCAGCAATGACTTCGTCTAAAGTCGAAGCTGAAGTGCCCAAGCTCTCCATCGTGGTAGAGTTCACGTAAGTACATACACAGCCCAATACCTACCTTACCTGGTAACCCCAACGCTTCATTATCATTACCTACATACATACATCTGTTGGGCCACGAATCTACATGGAGGTCCATATTCACGTACCTAGCCGTCTTCCTGATTCCTGACCGTGTTCTAGAGGTGGCCTTGAGATGCTATTTTCAGACCAGCGTCGCCTTGCCTTATCTATCCCGGCTACAAACGAGGAGGGTCAGCCGGCAACTATCGCTGATCTGATCCATCATTTATGCGAACGAACCATGAAAGATGCTAGAAAGGAGCTGTTCGTCCTCGAAGATCATCTGTAAGTTACTCCTTCACCCCCCCCCCCTTTCGTTGTCCTATTCTTTCCGATGATATCAACCTCTTGACGCTGTCCCTTTTGCATTGTCCGGGGAAACTCGCGTATCATGCAAGCCCCTCCCATCAAGGTGCATGAGAATACGCATACGAAGATGCACATGAAGATGCATATGGCATATAGTAAGCTGGGCTAATGGTGTGTGTGTGTGCGTGTGGTCCAGGCGGCCTGGCATTCTAGTTCTGATAAACGATGCAGACTGGGAACTAGAGGGCGAAGAGGCGTATGAAATCCAAGCAGGGGACAATATCCTATTCGTCTCTACGCTACATGGCGGATAAAGCCGTACTCCAACTACCTAGGTATCTATTCTACGCCTGGTGCTCTAGGTACTCGAAGTACTCGAGGTACACCGCTATTCAAACAATGCCTTGACAAGGCCGTGACTATCGTCATAGCTGCATCATTCCCAGAGACACAAACGACAGCGGACTTGGTACATATGTTTGAATGTTTGGGTAGAATGATCTAGGTTAACCTACTATGTACAGACTGGCTACAGTACAGCTTACATGGCTAGGTTAGCTCAACCAGACCGGTTGAACTTCCAAAGGGATTCAACACCCACGACTAGCTTCTCAACCACTTCCTCAGCCCTTACCCCTCCACTATGCATGTGAAACATTTGCCAATCGCCTCCAACCAGGTCATGCCCCGTTTTTGTGAAATGGCAGAACGAGTACAATACAGACAATACAGTATGCGGCTAGCTCGGTTGACCTGTCAAGCTTCCTGCAATGCCTCTACGATCGGTGTCCTGGTGAATAACCCGGTGCCGTGGCTTAGATGTGATAAGCCAGATCTGTCATTTTTCTGAGAAGCCTCTCAAAAGTGTCCATTGGAAGCTGCTTACGATGATCGCCCATTGTTTCGGGACATATAGGCCATATCCCCGTCAATATCGAAACTCACAAAAACTCACGGTCCAGGGGCCTAGGCTCGTCCATGGATGTCCTTACCATTGCGTAGTATTTTCTTGTATATTTGTGACAGTGTATATCCATGGCTGTATACAAAGGGTATGTCATGTAGGTATGGTACATACATTGTAAGTATGTATGTAACCTTGAAAACCCTCGGTCGAGCACGAGCTTATGTTAATACCTAGATAGGTACCTGGTAGCGAGCCTACATGTAGTGTAGATATCTACCGTATCTATGTATGGAAGAACCTGGTTGGCGGTGAGGGCCATACTGGCCCATACATAGGGCTTTCCAGGCGTCGAACCAGGTGACCAGCCAAAATCAACCGTTTTATTCGCCCACCTGCAGCAGGACATCCCAAATGAGCTATTTGCAGATTTGCAGCAACAAACGGGCAAGGGGTCATCAGAAATCGATAGGGAACTATGTATTTCACAGAAAACAAGCATACATATATATGTACATAGATGACTAAAAGAAGAGCCGATGTTTTCACAGCTGTTCACATTAATTACGTATGTGTGCCTCGATAGGAAATAGGTATATCCATTGGTACCAGTTGTACGTGACTGACGTGACTTACGTGCCATACAGAACATACAATATCTTGGCCGCGAAGGGGGTGGGATACTTATGTAGTCGACCAGTAGGAATAGTTCCTATACTCCAGACTAGTGGTGAGGCATTTGTCTATGTCGTCGAAGATATCGCGTCATGAATCGTCATCAGAACGCTGCAGCCTAGGAATGGTCGTGAACGGAGATACATATGTTGTATACATACCTACCTACCTACACATACATACCTACTTACACACATGTACTAACTAACCTACACACATGCAAGCACATGGTAGACGAGCCTCGTGGCGAGAGAAATGAGGCATCACATTTGGCATATCGTGCAGGTTGGCTTGCAGTCTACCTAGCTGACCAGGCGTCGGGAGATACATCCGTTCGTGAAGATTGAAAAGCCACCGCCATTCTATCTATAAGAGATTGGTACATACATACGCTACATATTAAGAGTCCGACTCTATCAGACGCGGATAGCTGCTGACGACAAACGCCAATTACTTTGACACATCCCGTGCCGCCATCAAAGCACGATACGGGATTCTATATTGCGATGTTTTCAGGCATACCGCTGCTAAACCCCCCCCCCCCCCCCCCCCCTTCCACCAATATCAATAGACGTTTTTCAGTAATTAGATACTACGTACTTGATTATATGTTACATACATACATAGGAGGTGCTGAGGCTTAGGTACCTAGGTATTTTCTGAACATCATACTATTGATCCTGGCTTTCCAATTTCACAATACGTAGGTAGTAATCTGGCAGTTTATTGTCTCAATATAATTAACTTGACTTGACTTGGCTTGGCTTGATGGCTTGATTGCAACTTGACTTGATAAAGATCCAAAAAAATAAATAGACAAATAGATAAAAAAAAAAAAAAACATGAGCCCACAACTCCCGCTTTGGTATGCACCGTCCAGCAGAAAGGTCTAGTAACCTTTTAGATGCAATAATCTGGTATCTCCTCCCCCATGGCAGTTAAGTGATGTATGCAAAAATATATGATTTACCCAACCCGGGTCCTTGGGTATTTTTGTGTTGTTCGCGCCGCCAGGATATCTCATGCCTGATTGGTAGTAAAGCAAAGTGTGTGAAAAGCCGCCCACCGCCGATGTTGTGCTGTCCACCAGATCATGCATCCCGTTCCCGTGCCGTCCCTCCCCTCCCCTCTCCACCCAAAAAACCCCCATACCTAGTGTACTTCTCCCTCCCCCTACCTTCCTAAGACCTAGGTACCTACCTACCTGACCTAGTCCCTTGTTTACCTAGCCCAAATCTCTATCTACTCCGTCCAATCCTAGTGCCTGGGCGTGCCATGACGAGAATAGTGCGGTAGAGGTAGATGGGAGATAGCCGAGCCGAGATCAAGTGTAACCCTCCTCCCAATGAAACCAAAATAAACCGAACAGAAAAAAAAAAGAAGGAATCAATAAATAAATAAAAATAGATAAAATAAAAAAGGTACAGCTGAGGTTTTGAAACATTTGAACCGGACCGTGTAGAGTCTAAGGGAATAGAGGGGGAAAAATGAAAAAAGGGAGAGGGAAGAAAACCGAAACCCGCTAATCCATTAGAACAATCATATAAGTAGGTATAAGAAATAAATAAATAAAAAATATATCCCAAACAAAAGCCGGCTTTTGTCGATGCGAGGGAGGCCAGACGGGGGGGGGGGGGTTCGAGGAAACAAGCCGCCATACAGAAAGAAGAAGGAATTAAAGTAAAAAAAAGGGGAGAAGGAGGGGGATCTGCCAAACCGTAACAGGCAATATCAACGACTCGGCCGAGCGAAAGCTTGTCTTCTCCGTGTCCCCTTTTTTTATTTCTCTTTTAATTTTCATCGTCTTCTTCTTCTTCTTCTTCTGCTTGTCTTGGCATCAGACGACGCCCTTCGTGGAAAGAATCATTGGTTTATAAACTTTGGGATTTATTACAAAAAGTTTGATGATGAACTTGTATGCGAACTATTTTTGTGTGTCCTGACTGTCTTTTTTTTTTTGGCTTTTTCTCTTTTGGTAAATCTTGTGTGTGTGCGTTCTTCAAAAATGTGCCGGTACTGTTGGCTGCCCATTGTAGATAGATGTAATGTATGCAATTCGACTTTTATTTCTCTCGAGAGAAGAATGAATCAGATGGCCCTTCCCCTGAATTAACATTTGTGTGTGTGTGCGTGTGGTATCTCGAATGCAAAAGAACACCGCCCGGGAACTTTTTGGTTTATGTGTAGGTTGGGTAGGTAGGTATGTGGGGGAGGTTGGTGGCTGGATGGGTCGTTATGGTCATAAAAGTTGATATTCAAATTGTTGGATTAACGCGGTATTATTACTCTCTTTCCATGTCTAGGCCGAAGGAAGGCAAGGCTTTTTAATACATGTGGTGCTGAGGAATATACTGACGACCGTGGTCACCCTCGTAGACAGCGCCTGGGCTGTTGGAAGCATTGGTAGTATCACCAGATGTCACGCTCGCTTGATCCATCTCGTATACTCCGTATGCCACTTGATGATCTCGAGGAACCATCATATTTCCCAGCGGAACATTTCGGGGCATACCTGAGTCAGCGAAACTGTCGGGACATGGAAGACCGTGCTGTATGGGATGGCGGTATTGGTACAGTTGAGGTTGCATGGGCGGTGTCAGCTGGACGGCGTAGTGATGCGCCATGTTCGAGATGTCTAGGTTTTGTTGTGGTTTGGAGATTCCCCTGCGAAGCTTGCCTCTCCCTTTGATACCTTTGTTGCTGTTCTTGTAGAGCTCCGCGAAGTGTTTCATCAGTTTCTCCTCCTTGGGAACAAGCCTTTCACCGGGCGCCAGATTTCTGAATCTCGTTGTAAGATTCAGGATTGTATCCTTGTGGAAAATGTTGTGGTGGTGCTACATAGGAGTGTTAATATGTTTAAAAATTGCTCCTTTAAAAAATAAAAAGATTGGAAAAAAGGGGGGAGGGGAGGGGATATATAGTCTAATTACCAACCTTTAAGTTACCCCTCGTGCCAAAGGTCTTCGGACAGCCATCAAGAATGCACTTGAATGGCTTGTTTTTGTAATGGGTCAACATGTGTGGTTTCACGTTCCCTCGTTGGCCAAACGACTTTTTACAGATGGGACATTGGTAGGGTTTTTCTCCAGTGTGACTTCGTATGTGAGTCTATTCTCTCGGTTAGGGCTTATACATGTATACGATTGAGCAGTATACTGATGTAGTATAGCATAGTATTATCCGCGCGGAGTCTTACCTTTAGGTTACCTCTCTGAGTGAATCCCTGACCACACCCAGGCTCCGTACATATCTAAGAGAAAGGGGTAGGTTAGTCAGAAAACTCTTGTTGAAAATTTCGAAGCAAGGAACCCTACAAAAGGCCTCTCTCCAGTGTGTGCACGCTTGTGGGTTTCCAGTTGGGTTTTCTGAGCACATCGCTTCCCACACCCCTGGATGTCACAAATGTACCGTTTCTGCCGCTCCTTTCTCCGGCGGCCGCTGGCAGGTTTGGGTTCTTCTGGGCTACGCGACTTCTTACGCAAGTCGAACTTTTCTTCGTCTACCTGTGGAGGAGAAGGGTATGCGGCCACTTCAAAGTCAGCAGCTCCTCCATCTCTTAATTGGATCGCTCTCATCAGGGAATCGACTTCGGTGTTGAAAATTATCTCATTGGCCGCGTTTTCTGATACGTTCCGGGTGATGGTCTTGGAAGTAACGGGCGGGGTGGGTGATCGCTCGGTAGTCGCCAGGGGCTCGTACTTTATACGTGGTGGCTCGTCCTGCTCTATGGAATTTTCCTGGCCCAGCTCCCTTTGGAATTCAACGTGTGCTCCTTCGGTGTCGGAAGTCATCGAGCGTGGTGGTGAGCACTCCTCCTGGTATTGCTTGAAGGACATGGGAGGCGATTGAGGTGTATAGGGTCCATATATGAAGTGATTGTTGGCTGAATACTGTGGTGCTTGCGGACTGGTCACGGGAGTTGTCATGGCATACGCATTACCCATTGGTACCGGCATGAAATGATTAGCCATGGCATGTCGTTGGATGGGTGCCGTGGTTGATGGGTTTGAGTTAAACTGCATAATGCCAGAGGTGTCTACCATCGCATACTCCGCGTTAGACTGCTGGGGAACCCATCGTCCCCAGTTCTGGGGGTTTGGTGCTTGAGTAGGTAGAGCCAGTTTGACGGTTTGAAGAGACCAGTTTTGCTTATGGCAAAACCAGTCAAACAAACTATGGGGGGTCCACGAAAGTTATAAGTTAAGATTAGGATTAGTTTTCTGTGTGTCGAAGTTCCAAGGGTGTCAAGTGGACTCGACTACAGCAAACACTAAATAGAATGGTCCCGAAGGAGTGGTAGGCGTTTGTTGTGGTTATAACTCGAGCGTGTGGTGAGACATAAGACAAATAGCCAGCCCAATAAACAGGAAAATACGAATGATGGTCTTTCTTAGATACCTATAATGATCACAGAGTCTAATCATTAGACTCTAATGGGTGTGTCGTAGGATTTTGTACTCGAGTCTCGAGATCAGGAAGTTCAGACTCGGGGCACTCTTCAAGTATATACCTCGGGGAAGCGAGTTTAGTGATGTGCGCTAGGGTACGATCTGGGGAGCCAACGGGTTGGGCACACCCACTCGGAGATCTTGCGGCGCCAAGAATATACGCAGAAGAGTTTAGTCTCTTTCACACTAGAAGCTGAATATCGAGTACCTGTGTGTATACCTGTGTGTAAGTGGTAACCTTGACAGTATCAGGACCGGGCTGGTCGAGTACATCATCATTTGCCTCATATCAAAACCCAACCCCTGGAAAGACCCTCTTTCTAGACTTAGAAACATGCCCGGACTAACGACCTAGTACCTACTAGTAAAGCGGAGGAGGGTATAGAAAGGGGAGAGGAGAGGGGGGGGGGGGGAGGGGGGAGCCCTGCCTTCTAGATAGCCACAGAGGAAAGTGGCAGATCACTGAAGTTCTGTACAATACATAAGTGGTCACTCAACAAGACATCCACAATGCACATAAGGTACCATACCTAGTACTAGGTAGCGTCTAGGTAGTCTACATGTAGTAGCAGCCCTGGGCCCTGGGATTTGCAGCAGATACATACATACAGTAGGTACACCTTTAGTGCCGGCCAAATCACGTAGTACGAGCCAGTTTACCCGCAGGACGCTTGCCCGTTTAACGCAGGGGACATACGTTTACAACTTACATGTAGCATGACGAATACTACTAGGTATTAGGCACTTCTTCTAGGTAGGTACGAAGTATACATACTTATATAGGTACCAGGTACATACAAGTAGTCTGGATATCCCCGGTAATAGGCACGCCTTCTACTATCGGGGCGGCCGCGGCATCCACTTCAAACCACTAGAGATTGGGTGTATGTTTCTGAATGACACGTCGGTCATGCAATTAACCATATCTGAAGCCTCAAGACTCCGCGGCCAGCACAGAGAGCCAGAGAATGTTTCGTTTGGTTGTTCTCCAGCCAGTGTGGCATCCATGGGCTGGTGAAGGCCAGGGGGTTGGTGTAGAGGGAGGGGGGCCCGGACGATACTGTAAGGGTAACTAGAGATGTATGTACTACATATTACACACACATACATACATGTACTACTCCTACTAGGTGGTTAGTCTACTACTAGCAGTATTACACCACAGCACTAAGGCTATATGTATGTATAAGTAGACTACGTACATGTAGGTAGAGAGGTTAGGATGTATAGCGTGGAAAGGCGGGATCGAAAAGAGCAATGGAATTCCGCGAAGAGAGATGGAAATTGTAAGGCCAAGGAGCGGAGATCGGGACTGCCCCCTGCAGCTGGAATTTTCCTGGCCGCCGGGGCAATCCCGTTAAGAGTATACACCCTTACTGTGTCTACTTGATTACTTGATGTCTACTTGGTGTATAGTACTTATTCGTACACAGAAATTACCATCTTTTCCCGTGTATAGTTCTAATACGATCGGTTCCAGCGCGGTGGATAACCCTTGTCTAGAGTGCCACCATCTGATATTGTAAATATGACAGAATTAGATCCACGCAAGCCATCTGAACAAGAGCCTCTTCTTTTATTTGTCATCTGTGCCTGACTTCGTCTACCTACTTCATCTACCTACCTACTATGTATAAGCCTCACTCACTTACTGGTTCATATAATCATCATAAGCAAAGCGGTTGACCAACTATTATCGAGGACACTCACTACCTACTTACCCAGTACCCAACACAGCTCACTACATACATGTAGTACGTACGACAGGAGATAACGATCAGGAATGCTGCCAAGGTATTAGGCATGGCTCTTGCCCACATATGGTTGGTACGTACATATCTTTGACTACCTACCTACTTACCTATGTATGTATGGCATATGTATGTATGTATTGTTTGGCCGGCATCTGGCCGTCGAACATTAGAAGGTTTCTAAGGCGGGAGTAGCCGTCCCAGGTCACATTGCTTTGGCACTGGGCCTCAGCCCTGAGCCCTTGGCCCTTGGCCTACTGTACGTAGTGTATATATCATACATATTGTACATATCATGTGTACCAGCAGGTAATATATACCTAATACGTATTTTTACATTAGTTCATGACGTGCCAGGTGGGTATACATATATGTAGGCCACCAGGAACCGAGTCGAACTAAGAGGCAATGGTGGCGGCAGGGAGACCGACGTGGTAATCTCCATCCAGCTGAACTATAGCAGAGCAAGGATACAAATGCCAATAGAAGCTCCCAGTTGACAGCCATTGCTTGTACTGTGCAAGTAGGATCTACCCTCCTTGGGAGATCGATGTACTCCAACTCGACAGGGGTTGCAGATCTCGTGGGAAACTTGTCAAATCAGAACGTTGACGGAAGACTTCACATAACGTTTGGTGTTATAATAGGTATAGTCATGGTTATACCTACTACTACCTAGCTCTCTCTAGCACATACGATTTCGTGGGTGTACTCACGCCACCGGATCGTGCTGATAAGATCCGAGGTAACGTTTGTCAAAAATTCCTTAACGGCCATACTAGGCATCGTATGTCCAAAATTACATCCTGGCTTATACATATGTATTTATTTTCTATTTTCTTTTTTTTTCAAGTCGTCAAGGCCATGCATTCTGGTTTTTTTCCTAGGCAGTGCATGCCTCACAGTTCGGTGGCTTTTTCCTATTTAGTAGTCTTCCCATGTTTACGACTAGGAAAGCATTCAAGGATTCTACATATTTTAGGTAACTTTCGCAACAATTACATGCAGTTTATGTATATACATGTAGACGACCATGAACATTGAAGGCTTGTATGTACATGGGTAAGTACCTAGGTAGGGTAGGCAGCACAAAAACCGTCAAGTTAAGCCGTACCACTGTAAGTAGTTCTAGGTACCGAACCTCGTCAACTACCAGGTAATGGCTTGGCATTAGAAAATATGTGTTGTCTTAAAAGTGGCCAGGGGGAGGCCATTGAGGCCCTTTTCCCCAGAGATGTAAGATACAACTTCATTGGCTGTGCGATGATTCATTCAGCAGGACTAAAGCTGCCGATGAACCAGACAGTCTCCAAATAAAATAAATCGCCATTACCATTCTCTCTTCTGGGTTTATTCTGGCTTGGCTAATCGTCAGAACTTCACCAGCAACTTATCTAATACCCCGAGGTACCTGGTAAATAGGTAGATGGGTAAGTGTAAGGACACAGGGGTAGGTGAGCTCCCGGACCCTTTCAGCGTGTCGGAGGGAAAGGTTTGACGATACCCCCCCTCCTCTTCTCCCATTATTGAGAAGGGGGTCTAGTTACGAGATTGGAAGGACGATCGAAGCCGAACAATTCTACCTTGATAATCGCCTGGGTGTACGATGTGATCAGATTGCCGGGATTCTCAAACCAACTGTCCCGGGGACCGGGAGTTGGTAGAGAATGTCTCACAATAAACGCCAAGAATCAATCAATTTCACAGCCAGTCTTCGAAATAGCCCATAACGTACCAAGGTCACCTCTGGTCTTGTCAGCTTCGTCATTCATTAATTGCGAGCCCCATATATGTCATGTTCACTGATGAACCCAGTGACCGGAGAACTGGTATTATGGGTTTTTAATCTAATATTCAGCTCAGATACTGTTCATTCCGCGGAGCTGGGTCACTGCAAGCCACGTGTGCCTCTGGCCTGGGGATCATGAAGAGTCCCCCTGTTTTCTACCTCTATCTACCTACCTATCTACCTATCTACCTGGTATCCAGGCTTGCCAGGCTACCTATTGGTAGGTAGGTAGGTAGGTAGGTAGGTACCCCGGATTACGTTTCGTTGAGTGATGTGCACATTTGCGCAAAATTTCTCAGCCTATTGTTGACAGATTCGATCAAGCCACGATCTAGACCTGGAGGCACGAAGAACCGAATCTGTCGGGGCTGGTGCAGAAATCCCAGCTTTTGGAACAGGAAGTAGGGCAACGCCCGAAGATCCCAATGGCTTGACCATTCGATATCACCCAATCGGACTCCTTTGCCTGACGAATTGTATGTATTCCTAACGTTTCAAGTCATGGGCATAACCTAGCAGGGAGGAGGGGGGGGGGGGGGGGCGGTTCTCACCCAGTGTCAGTTTGAGTAAAGGGAGAAAAGTGATATATCATATTTTATTTTCTTAGGCGCCGAACGGTACGGTTTTATACCCTTCACCCCACAGCTTACTAGGTAGGTAGCGTATTCGTCTTCTATGTTTACATAGCAGGTTGCAAAAGAACAGGCTGAGGAGAATAAAGCTAACTAGTCTGTTGTGATACATCTCGAATCGATGAGGTGGTAGCCCTGAGCGGTAAGCAGGCCAAATAGGTCAGAAATCTGGTTAGGTTGCGGGAACGTTCCACATTTCACCCATCGAAGGAAAATTCGGGAATACCTACCATAGTACTACACTATTATGCTGCTAGGTAGGTGAGCCGCTAGGGCAATATCCTGGTACACAAGGCTACCCTTGTTTAGGCTTGGTTCCCAGCTGGATGGTTGAGGGAAGATCCCCCGGTCCAGGTCGGTTGATTGGCTTTCTTCAATCTGATCAGGGGACTGGGATTGGATAGACCCTGAAATCTCGAATGATTACATATTCTGGAATCTGGATACCTACCTAGTATACAAGCATGATGATGATGACTACCTACGTCGTATCTAGTATCTACATAGCAGTACCCTATCAGGACCTATCTAGTACTATCTAGTACTATCTAGGACTAGATTGGACTAGATTGGACTAGATAGGTAAGGGCTAGGGGACGGTCCGCGGGATTGACACTTTTGTCCGGCGGCTTATAATGTCCCGAAAGCTCCATCTTCTGAGGATACTCGTGGGAACTTTTTACTCTGGTGTAGGAGATAAATGGCAAGCGACTAGCCATCGGATAGGATCAATCAAGGGATGGGAGAATGCGTGTGTGTACTCTAGCTCATGTTAGACCGCTATCAACTTGATGACTTTTCACCTTTACCTTCACCGTTCTCCGTGTGGCGCTTTACGCATGTACATCCTACTTACATAGGTACGCAGCGTCACTAAATACATGCCTAATTGCTTATGGTGTATTTGGGGGTTTTTTTTTTCGTATGTACATAGGCTTCTTACGTATTGGATTAGGCTGTAACCTTTTCACCATTTACTTACGTCATGGTTTTCAGTCCCATGCCGTGATAGGACTAAATCTTATCAGGGTGGTCAGTATTCGCATATATGTAGGAACATAAAACACAAACCTACGTCTTCTAGTGCTATCATGTGAGCATTAGGTAGGTAGCATTTGATTCATCCATACCTGGTATATACCTACCTATACAAATAAGTAGTACCTAGGTAGTAAGTAGGTGACTGGTGGTACTGGGCCGTTGAAGGTGCCGGTACCAGATTAGCTCGAGGAGCGGAAAATATTGCGCGTCCTCCCTAGTGCTCCCAGATCCCCGGGTCTTTAATTGTATGTGTGTATGACCTATCCAATAATACTATTTTTCTTTGCTATGACGGGCAATAATCGAAAGCCACAGTCCTAAAATGGTATGAACTGAACATTGTCCAACCCCTGAAAGATGAAATGATTACTGATACAATAATAGCCTTTTTTTTTCTTCTAGATTGATAACGATGGAGGCGTAGAAGACGATAATGTCAAAATGAAATGGGTGTAATATCTTATATTTATTTTTATCTTTTAAGAAATGAGAAAGGAAAGAAATGGTTAAAAGTTCCGCGTATTTTACAATGACAAGGATACATATGTAGAATGAATAGCCTCGGAAATACCCAAATACCTAGGTTACCTGGGTACTTAATCTAGTATCCATGCGTGTATGAAGCCGCTAAAACATTTCCAGTCCGTGCGCGCAAAGAAACCTTACCTTGCCGTTGGTAAGTCTTTGAAGTTTATCCACGGATGAATTAGCAGGACTACATACCCACTCAGTATGTACCTAAGAAGGTAAGTACCGTACTACGCCAGGTACTAACTGAGTCTAACTCACAGTTACTGAGTACTAGGTACCTAGTACTCACTAGCAATGAGCATACTAGGTAATGATATAGATGGTGGCAGGTACGCCAGAGAGGAAAGTGCGAAGCACTGTGGTCATGTATTTAAGAACATTTCAGTAGCAAGGTCTGATCCTTAGATCTTATCCTTTTAATATACAGGTCCACCCACATTTATCTGGTGACCCCCCACCGGAAGAGCTGTGGTGATAGCCTCATTTTTGGTTTTTGGTTTTTTTTTGATAATTGGGACCTTTATTGTTTTCAAAGTTGTTTTGATCCTTTTATTGATTGAAACGTTATTGTTGATTGAAACTGTTCTGAAAGTCAACGTTTATTCAAAAGTCGTTTGTTCCAAAAGCCGTTTATTCAAAAGTCGTTTAATCAAAAAGTCCACAGTCAGTTTATTCAAATCAAAAAGTCCAAAAACCGTTTATTCAATTCAAAAAGCCCACAGTTTACTAGCCATTATGGCTCATTTTGTTACCTCCCATATGGGATGCACTACACCTTATTTATCCGATTAACCCCTTACTCTAAAAGACCACACTTCTGGCACCTTGTCGCTGTTCCAATACAGCGTCACCTATCTCTGATACTCATTGAATGGCTGTGTGGTTCGGGAACGTCTATATCAGAGCTTGTTGGCGCTGTTGAAACGAAGCCTGGAGGTGCCTGGGACAGGCACTATTGTCCCCCCCCAGTAGATGGTGGCAGGTACGCCAGAGAGGAAAGTGCGAAGCACTGTGGTCATGTATTTAAGAACATTTCAGTAGCAAGGTCTGATCCTTAGATCTTATCCTTTTAATATACAGGTCCACCCACATTTATCTGATATGTAGGTACCTACGGCTAGTCCTATTTTAGACCATTACTCAACTTAAACCTAACGACGAGTGACTAATCAACTTGCTCTTTGTCATTTACTTCAAACATTCAAACATTTTATTTCAACACTTGAACCCTTTAAACCATTTCTCATCTTGTTATCATCTTGTGTATTTTATATCATTTATCCATGTCAAACCAATCCAACAGATACATGTACATGGGCATGTAAACATCTTCACACATATCAAATCACATGATGCGAGTATCCTGCTTGTAATGACTGGCTGAAATCGGCAGGATGACAACACTGAGACGCCAAGATGTTGGGACGACGAGCAGGAAAAAAAAAGCCTCGTACTCAATATTCGGGAACACAAAAAGGATTCTAGAAAGACCATTGAATAATCTCCACTTCACCACTTCAAGTTTACTCACATACATACCTAGGTTATGTAGGTTGGTAGGTGAGTACCCTATATGACATCCATCTATGCTATATGTACATCACGTCTGTGCATCACATCTGTACATTACATGTGTTCACATGCTTGTACTCGATGATATATCATAAATCCAAGGATTCTACTTGGGTGCTGTCAAACTGTCAACCAAATTGCTGGCGCCGCTATTATGTTAGTATCCTATTAACGTCTATAATTAATACCCCGGAATATACATGGCGGTCTATCAAGGATCTGCGCCTTCATCATGGAACTAAGTACTACCGTACTATACCATACTAAACCTAGCCATCATCCCTTTCCTATCTATCCATACTCTTTTGGGAGATGGAAGGGGGAAGAAACAAAAAAAAAACTTCTAAACACTGTCCTTATTACCCGCCGGGCTCGCCGGTTCCGCCGGTCTAGTCAAGAAACCCCCCGGAAACAAGGTGATGCCGTTCTACATAGGTGGAGAATATAGATGAATGCTCTCAACACTCTACCAACTTGGAAGATGATAAAATACGCCTTGATAATTTAATTATCTAAAATATTGGCCGTTTGATATTTCCAATTTCACGAAATAGGTCCGGCCGAAGGAGTTTCCGGAGATCTATCAGATATCATCTTAGGCGCCAACCACAGGCTGAACCCTGTCGACACGCTTTTATACGGGCCCTGCCCAATGCCACCATCCCCTCTACGCATGATAGTGAACTCTCTAGGTTCTGTGACCGATCTCTGTGAAAGAGACGAGAACCACGATCATACGGGACACGCTACCTCTTCCGAACAAGCGTGCGTCACTTGTCATTTCCTTTTCTGGGGTATTGTACTGTACGTGACAACAGGTGTGGCATATCAGCAATGGAGTATGCATCCCCAGGTACCTTATGTAGCAATTACAAAGGATTTCACCATCCTATCACACGAATTTTGTCACAATACAAAATGTAGTAGGTGCACATACTGCTAGGTCCTACCTAGGCAGTAGCAAAGCGGCGACCATGGACGTGATCCTTCGAGCCTCTGCCGTGCAATTCAACATGGAGGTCTTTAATACGAAACGGTGTTGCAGGCAAGCTAACCTAACCTTGGATGATTATGCGAGTCCTTGGATATTCTTCAAATTTACAAAACATAGCATAGCTTTGCTAACTCTCGTTGTGCCTCATCGGGCAGCAATCGCGACGTCCGTTTCCAGGGGCAGCTGGAAAAGACCAGGGTTTCTTCTTATGAGTTGAGCCGAGCAAAAGCGACCGTCGTTGAAGAAATCCATGCGTGTGTAGGTACGCCGGTAGGTAGGTCGGTAGGTCGGTAGGTCGGTCGGTAGGTCGGTAGGCAGGTCGGTAGGCAGGTCGGTCAGGAAGGTTTTGGCCGTAGATGTTGAAAGTAAAGCAAATCAAAACAGTTCCGGACGTGAGATGGCGAGTTGCCATAGGCGAATGTCACCAGCCAAGACCATCCAGGCCTACATGCCTCCCTAGATAGGTAATCACTCGTAACAGCTACGTCTACGACAAGCGACCTACAGATCCTCGCTGGAGTTGTCTGGTCGGCGATGCAAGAAGATTTTGTAATCGTGCATTGCGATGCATCAAAAATGGCCCCTTTGGAAGTTTAAGATAATGCCCGAGACGAGACAGCAGAGCAGATGTCTAAACCACGGCGTAAAAGACCCGAGACACCTGTTCATGGAGCCGACGATGCTTCCTACCGTACTACGTAGCACCCGCAGGTTGTGACAGGTTGGAAGGGTCCAGTTTTCGGCTCTCCTTACACACTGCCGAGCCACGGCTATTAGCTAAGTGCATAGTAGCCCTGGAGGCAATCCAGGTATGTAGGCATTAGGTGTATGTAGTATACCCAAGTAGGTAGCTACCATGTAAGCAAGTATGTAGGTATGTAGGTACATGTATACCTACCCAGGGTATGTAGGTATGTAGGTATGTATTGATGTTATAACGAACATTGAACCCCCAACCTCTTCGCGAAGTACTTGCCTGTAATGTCTTCCCCTCTCGGCGGATTTTAGTGGCAATCTTCAGCCCGATGCCATATACCCCTGAGCTACACAGAATAATGAATAGGCTAGCTAGGCTTCGACGATGACATATCATACACACATACATGAATAAATACATACATGCCTAGGTAAGCATATACACATGGTACAACACAAGTGCCTACCTTCCCTTATCACACACGATACCTACCTAGTCAATGTACCTACATACAGCCCTCGCAACCTTCGCAACCTCGCAGATTCGCAGATTCGCAGACTCGGCATTAACGGAAGCACCACGATAGTTCCCCGGTATCACCTGCAGACAACGTTCTGTTCCGTGACGCCACAAGGGGTGGGGGAGGGGCGAGTTGCGAGTTGCCTCGTCGCTTTTTTATCGTCTCCATTCTCATTCTCGTGCTCGTCAGCGTTAGTTTTCGTCGGATGCGGCACTACGCCGCAGATACAGTACCTATACGACAAATTCGCCATTAAGGCCTGCCTCATCATACGCGTTAATATAGTATCATATGCAAATCTGGCAGGCGGGAAAGTACATGTGTAATAGTTAGGTAGGTAGGTACATATTAAGCATGACCTACATATACTATATACTAGGTATGTAGGCTTCACAACATGCAACACAGTGTAGTGTCTCGTTCGATTCCGTCAAGGGTTCCAGTATTTCGTTCCTAACCCACACATCCACACACACACCTACAAACCTACACACCTACATACATATATACATCCATATTCACTTACGTACATGTCCATTTATTCACTTACTGACCTGGCCTAGTACTCTCAGTCGAGCAAGGCTCATGTGGAGTAACCTGATCTTGCAGTGCAGGATCTTGACAGATGGCGGCTTTGCATGTGAGTTCCTCGGATCGCTCACTTGTCATTTTCGCCATGACATAACATTTTCTGCTCCCTGATTTCCCTCTTCTCCTTTTTTCGATCTTCGCCCTGTCCGCTGTGAATGGTTGAAAATATATCCCCCCCCCCCTCCCTCCCCTTTCTCTGAAATGTGGCCAGCACGTAATGCTGTGTCACCCAACCTCAGCTGGTCGTGAGTGAAAGAAATCAAACCATACCGCAACAAGTTAATTGGCCCGATGTACGTATATTAAAATCCTGTATATACGCAATCTTTGGCTTCCTGGACGATCCGCTGTTGATTCGAAAACCCGTATTGGCGATCGCGTCGTGCTTCTTAACTCCGTGTGTTGTTTACCGGTATCTACGGTGGTCATTGCCAGCATCTGTTCGTTGGATGGGTATTTTGCTACCGGGTTCTTGGCACACCGTTCACGCCTCATGGCTGAGAAGCGGTACGTATTAGATATAGTAAATTGAAAGCCAATATGATGAGAGTGAATGATTGTGGCCCCTATCCTAGAAGCCAAGGACGGGCTGTCGAATTCTCGCTCGTTCGTTCGACCCCGAAGGAATAAAAACGAAGAGTCCAAGAGTTAATACGAAGTTTTCTTCTTACATAACCCTACCTACCCAGTAGTATGTGTCCAAGATAGGTCACACGCCCATAGAAGAAAGGTGCAAAAGGGAGGTGGCCACGTTCAGTCGAGTGAGAAGGCATATGAAAAGCTCCAGGAATAGAGTACGCTTGCGAAATCGTGGGGAGTGAAACCCTGGCGCATGTTTAGCCCAACTGTGGACAGCTGTCCACGTCTATCTTTTTGGCTTCGAGGAATAGTCGTTCGATAGTCCCAAGGAGCCACCGTCGAGCCGAGCACTAGATGAGTCCTAGACCAGTTTTCGAAAGATGATCCTTTCTTGACTCCTAGCTACACCTAAGCCATATCATATCATAGATACCTAATCAATCATCTTAGACCCTAATCGTAGCCACTCCACCTCTCCGGCTGACTCCCGCGTGAGACTACGGGTCTCTAGTTGAGGAGGTGGGTATTCACCAGCGAGACTTGCTGGGAAAAGCCTGGGTCGGTACTGAGACAAGGCAAAGAAGTAGGGCCTCACTGATGTCTATGAGGGACGTAATCGACTCATCTAGAACTAAAGTGCCCCCGCTGTTCTCGATCTCGACTAAGGGTCCATGCAAGACAGCATTAAGACCCTTCATTCCTAACTCACCGTCAACCCCTGGGAGGCCTACCATGAAGGTCTTCGAAGTCCCCTATCTACCCACCCCCCCATGGTCGACAGCAATGCCCATAGAACACAAAGTAAGCCAGTGACAATGACACTGGAGACGTAGACGATACCCGTGATATGTTTTACCAACAGCAAGCACTCTCTCCCTTCTTACACAAATAAGAAGTTCAAAAGTCGACGTCATAAACGGGCAAGTCGTATCATACCTAGTAGGTAGCATTGTGAAGAACTTCTCTTTCAAAAACCCCCGTTACTTCATCACACCCAGCACGATGACCAGGAGAGACTAGACTAGTTGAAGGTGACCACATCAGTTACCACTTGAACCCCACCACCTCTAATGGTTACTCTTACTTTAATCGATCTACGAAGTTACCAACTTACGATACAAGCACGTGGTAAAGTAAGGCCTCTACGTAAATACGATTACTCTTACGACCTTGAATCTATATTTCATGGGCCAGGGGTAAAGAAGAAGACCAACTAACACATGTCTACAGTAGCCCACAGCAGTAGTTGCATATGCCATGTTATCTTCCTAGGCTCCCCACGGCAGCTATTTACCAATGCCCCATTGGCCTGAGCTAAGAAAAGCAAGCATCCCCCTTCGCACTTCTCTGATGTCTTCGCAGGCCGATATCCGTACGGCCGTAGAGCACGCTTCCGGCCCTTGGCCCTAGACTGTCACTGATCGTCTGTCTATCTGTGGATCATGTGTAGTAGAATGAGGCGACGAACACGTTGTCATGGTGTTTGCTACTATACAATATTCTTCTTTTTTTCTTTTTCTTTTTCTTCTCCTTTCTTTGGATCTCGAGCTTTCGGGCAATGCAGCCTCGTGGCCATCATGCTACGTGGCGGGCCCTTGGACTCTGTACTCTAAGCCTCGAGCCATCAAGTATGTACTACCTAGGTGGCACGGGTATCTGGTACCTGGTAGCTTATAGACAGTGATCTGTCTACCCTATAGAAGTAGTATTAGAAAGAAGCCTTACTAAAATTCATCAAGCTGGGTAGCCATGGAAGTAGCAAGGAGAGGGCAGATGCATTAGGGGCTTCTGTAGGAACACATAAGACTACGTACCTAGGCAGATATTTAGGTACCTAAATAGATAATGAACTAACGACAAACCGAAGCAAATACAATTATCATTATACCTCGAATTCATTATTCTAGTCACTACTCCAAGTGATCGTCCACGCCAGTCCAGCAACTTTGATTTGATATGTAATAAGCAGTAATGTGCCTGCCCCCTTTACGTCACATCCTCGAAACGCCATGAACCTATCACACTTAGACAACTTGGCCTACAGCTGAAGAATCTTGCGCCCAAACTCGATATCATTCTCCCGTCGAGGTAACCGGCTCGGGTATCTTCTATGTAAGTCGCCTTATTAGAATCCATATTCCTCTTTGTAGATTTCCTCCAGCACTCACTACTTATCAAAAAGACCATTTGTTGGAGAACGTAGTTATGCTCCCTAATCATGCGTGGAATTAAGGGGTATAATATCATACTGTTTTAAGTAGTTTCCCAATCCTACCCATTCTGCAGCAATGCTATTCAAGCTATTGTGCAATAGCCGGTCCCGTTTTCTCGATAGAGGGCTATGCCATCGAGGAAGCTACTGTCGTAGCACTTGGCTAGTCTACGTCCTAGAAAGCCAGAGAAAAGCGTCCGTCTTGAACTTCAGCGACCATAACCAGGAGTGAACCCAGGTGGCGGCGGTGGTGGTACATTGCCAGGAGGAGGACCAAAACCTGGAGGTGGCATCCGGAAACTACCTGGGTGAAAGTCTGCAGGACTTCCATAGCCGGCTTGTGAAGGGGGAGGGCGAGCTGGCAGACCTGATGGCGCCGGGGGCAACACGTTGGGTCTGCCCGCACCAGGAGGTGGTGGTGTGCCATTGACCGCAAAGGGAGGTGGAGGACCGCGATGCGCAACCGATGGGGGAGCAAAGCCAACAGGTGGTCTGGTAGGAGGAATGCCGGCAGCCATGGAAGGGTCGAATCCACCTGTAGCCATTGCCGGTGGCGCAACAGCTGCTGGGGCGGCGGGAGCGGGTGTAGAGTTCTGAAGTAATGCCGGCGGCATGGGTTGACTTTCGATTGTGACATTATGCTTCTTTGCTTGTGCTGCGAGCATTCGTTCGGCTTCGTCTCCATGTCGTTCACCTTTGCCGTCCTTCTTGTAGGCATACTGGACACTGATATCCTTGTTCATGAGGAACTGGCCATTCATATTATTGATAGCATCATCGCTAGCCTCGAAGCTGCTATAGCTAACGAAACCATATCCTTTGCTGAGTCCGTTGTCGTCGCGCGCAACCTTGGGTGGTGCGATGAGAGTTCCGAACCTGCCAAAGGTATCGTATAGGACCTTTTCGTCTACCATGGGGTCGAGGTTGCCTATGAAGAGCTCTGCACCAATCTCTAGGGGTTTCTGCTTGTCTGCCGAGGCCTTGTTGACTCGGAGGGCCTTGCCGTATAATCGAATGCCGTTCATAATCTTGGCGGCATAATCAGCGTCGACCTCGCCATTGAACTCGACGAAGCCGAAACCCTGATGGGACTGAGTGACGCGGTCTTTGGGTAAATGAACGTTGACTACAGGGCCAGCTTGAACCATCAGCTCCCATATCAGAGCGTCGGTAGCGCGCTCGTCGATGTTACCCACATAGATGGTAGCTTCTTTATCTTGCTCCCTGTTATTTTAGAAAAATATACTGTAAGTACCTGTCTTTGCTTTGTTGTTGTAGGTATAATACATACCAATGCTTTGCCCCTGACATCTTGGATGGTTTATTACTCTGTCAATGATTGTGATTGTTGCTCTGTTTTACGTCGTCGAGGTTGTGAGGCTGAGAACTTTGTGACTTTTTTCTAGAAGGAAAGAAAGGAAAGTCGCGACGTCGCGATAGTTAGATATTATTGCAGTATGTATTTACTAGGTACTAGTGACATAGGTACTAGTGACATAGTACGAATGGAACATTGAGCCTTCAAGTTCAAATGTTCCTTATTCCAACCTTTTGATTGGATACCGATGTTTTCCCGAAGCCTACTAAACTCCACCTGTAGCGTTAAATTATTGATGTCTGCAATGACTCTGCATGGGTGGTACGTCCGTTTAAGTCACTTATCAAATTCTTATCGGTCTAAATTTTTGAAAGAACATACATATCGAAGCTCCTGCCTCTCTCTCCATTCACATCTTCAACTTCAAAAACTCGATTTAAATCTGATATTGGTTCTTGCCTTGCGCCATATCCAAGCACGACTACGGCAAAATCTCCTCCACAAAAACCAACAAAAACTCTGCGACCTTGTCGAACCATACCAATTCTATTCAAAGACTTGCTTAGCCTCTCGGCGCATCGCATTGCCCAACATGTTCGCCCTATCGGAAGAGTCCAAAGAGCGCATTGGAAAGATCATTGAGATTGGAAGAGTTGCGATGCACTAGTATGAACCACCTACCCTTCTCTTTGCTTTACTACAAGTCAGTGCAGAGAGATTCACAAACTAATCATCCTACAGTGGCTATCTACCTCTAATACTCTACCTCGGTATGCCTCAATGAACACTTTCATCGCTTATGAAGCAATCTCTAACTAATTACACACCACAACAGGCTACACTCGTAGCGACCCGCGACCTTCCATTATCCGGTATGACACTTCCTATACTGATGAATCCAAATCCATGTCCCCCGCTAGATCTCTAACGTTCCTACAGATTACTCTCTCCCCTCTCTTAGTTCATCCCGCCGAACTAGCAGCTACAACAATTCGTGTACGATTGCTTCAGTAAGCCATGGAGATGGGGGACTGGAAACTGGAAAAAGAAAGCAGAGGGGAAAACCCCACGCACACACGCCCCAGAAGCATTATGAGGATCGAGGGAAGAAGGGCACTCAATCGACATGACATTTCATGATGAGCATTTGAATTGTGCCGCCGGTGAGCCGGCCGTGTAAATTATAATGAATAAGCATACACAAATACCACTCGGAATACAAACTCTGGGTTTGGCATATGGAGTTGTGACACAAGTTGGCCCTGATCTAAGAATTAAGATTACTTGACTGTTAATCTCACTCATCATTCGTTACTCACAGTAGACATTCGAGGTATCAGCTCCATATTGAAAAGTGCGTAAGGTATGGACGAAATAGAAACAATATGGTTATAGATCCTTCACTGCTAGATACAGTTCATGTACAAAAGGACGTCGGTTCTCTCATGAGCGAGCGACATCACAGATCGGCAACATTGTGTTTCAAGCACCCGTGAAATTCCACTGTTGAATTACGAAGACATGCGGGAACGTTGTTTTCAGTTATCAAAAACTTCGCAATCAATCAATCAATCAATCAAGGACGATAAAGCAAGCATTCGAATCTGCTACGCCTAGCCCAGCCCAGCCCAGCCTAGCTTTACACTCCATAGACACCATAATGATGTATCTGCCGTACTGTACAAATGTATCAATCTTCTCCCTTAGTCTAACAAAAATCCCTAATATTATGGCTGTTCCCGTAAAGTCCGGAGCCTTTGGGCCTTGGCGCGCGTAATCTCGACCGTATTGCAACTCGCTGCCCAGTAGGATCTTTCCTTCACTCGCGACTAACCCTATGTAATGTCTCCTCGCTTACAAAGACAAGTTGTAGCTGTACTCGTCCTCCATGTTCTGGCTGACCCACAAGACGACCGAGCTCAGCATAACCAGGCCATTCGCAACGACGTTCTCGACACCCATGCCCATCATCGGCCAGTCGACCTCGGGGACGACGAACTTGAGCACGAACACAGTGACGCCGCCGGCCATTCCGCCAGCCAGCGCCGCGAAACCGAGGAACAGGACGACGCGGGCCTTCCACGCGACGCCGGACCCGCTGTAGCTAAAAGAGTCGGCCGACAGCCGCGCCTTCTCGACCGAGTTGATGATGAGCATGCCCAGCGAGCTGAAGATGAGCGGCAGCCAGTCGACGAAGGTGACGTGCACGTCGGACCCGTTTAGCGGCGACGCGGACCAGACGGCCGCGTCCATGAGGATGTAGAATGCGAGCGAGAACTAAGTTGTGCCCCAAAAAGGTTAGCTATAGTCTGATCTGACACCACACGCAGATTAAGGGACTGTCAATAGCTAGCTAGCTAGTCAGGTAGCGAGATTGCTAGGTAGGTAAGTACGTCAAGGACGACGGCGACATACCAAAGCACCCGCGGAGTAGACACCGGCACTGCGCGCCCAGGCGCTGTTGAGCCAAGCAGGCTTGCCGAACTTCCAGAGACGGTCGTCCTCCATCGCTTCGAGCGGGCGGGACGGACAGGAGACTCGGAGAAATTTGCTAAGTAGATGGATGAATTGTTCGGCGCAGATATAGGAGATTCGAGGTCGGCAAAAATTGCAATCAGAAGGCTAGCTGCTTTTGCGTGCGATGGCTGAAGGATCGAAACTCGAATGACGAAGTTGCTGGGAAAGTTAGAAAGCTGGAAAGCTTGGGAGATTTCTGGGTGAGGCTGATGACGACCGATAAAGGCTTGGCATTACTGGATAGTTACATATGCACGTTACTTCAATACTAAGTTACCTACGAAGGTTGTGGCCAAAAGTTTAGACCAAGATATACCTCCGCCCCACAGTGCGCTACTCTTTTTTGGGCCTCTATCAATAATAGGTATACATTTAACGTCAAATCCCCTACAACCCTTAAAAGTATAGCACCTTATAGCATACTTAAGCGCTATAATGTGCTATAAACTTAAAGCCTTTAGTCCTAAACAACCTTAGATTATTATATAAATATTTACATTAATTTAATAAAGAAAGAAATTACAAAAATTTCTATTATTAAATACACTAATTAAATAACGTAATAGAATATTTAATATTTATTAAATAAATTTATAAGGCTTTATAAGTAGGTAAGTATGTTGGCGATGATATTTCTTATAGTGGTAGAAAAGTGGAGGAACTGTGGGGCTGAGGTATATCTTGGTCTAAACTTTTGGCCACAACCTTCGTACACTGGTCCTACAGTATGTATGAAAAGGTAAGCGCATCACGTGGCTAACCCCCTGATTATGATTTGGCAATGCCCAATGCTAAATGGCCTCTTCGTTCTATCGTCACCAAAACTACTAGGTACTATCCGTACATAGGTACATACCCGAGCCAGCAGCTGCATAATAGTACATACCTAGTAGGTATAATTACAGAGCAATCTATATATAATATATATCACACGTACCTTAAGCTCAGCTCACATAAAACTCGGAAATCTAGAGATTCTCAATCATATTTCTTTTTATTGAAAACTGCACGGCCCCAATATCTATAACCTTCATTGACTATTTCTGATAGGCCAGTCCTTTGTAATGTATCGTCATGCTATTGGGTTTCGAAACTCGACCGAGTGCGATCGATGTGCTACCACCAACGCCTGCGAGACTCGAAAACTTAAGTCCTCCTAAACGCCGATTATGATGTTTTTCGGCGACATGAATCCCTGGTACAACTTTAGACTTCTCCCCCCTGTGAATGCTCGCAGTTGCAACCATATTCATCGCAGGCATTCCTAATCAACTATACAAATGTGCCCGACCCGACCGTCGTATCGTGTCCACCAGCGGATAGAAACAAACATGCCCATCGGCTATCGCCCCTGACGAAAATCCCCCAGGCTACCCATCGTCAAGGGAATTGTGAATAGAAGTACGTGGAGTTTATTAGTAACAACATTAGTAGCAATCATCGACTGCACTTGAATCCTCTACATGTCGAGGTTGGTGGTAGTGTACGAACTCTACGAAGAGCCAGCGTTTTAAACCCTGGTTCATCGACGAAAGAAACAGCCACGGCGAAGAGGCCTTGTGAAAATCAGAAATGAAGCGACTGTGCCCCCAGGAAAGCAAGGAACAAGACAACTTTGCTGAGTAGTTGTAATGTCGATTCGCAATAGGCCTGATCCTTGACCGCCATCCTCTTGCTGTCTATTAAGTAGTCGTCGTACAATGCCTGTCGTCGCCGGTCGTTGAACCTTCATATCAGATTTCAATGGTCTTCATTCCTTCTTCCAGCTCTTGCTGGCTGATACCATTTTCTGTTGTCGCCTTTGCTGGTGCTGGCTCCTTCTCTTTCTCCTCCGTAGCCGGCGGAAGTTTGGGAGTGGTTACCACCTCATTGCTTGGTCGAGGGGTTTCAACTTCCACAAGCTTTGGTGACTTGATTAAGTCAACGCCGAGCTTGGACTCTGCGGCGAGAGATGCTTCCTCAGTGACTCGTGCGAGAGGGCTGGGCTTCCCAAAGCCGGGTCGGTTAGGGCTTCCCAGGGGTGAAGGGCTGCTCAGCCGTTGCAACGTGCGGCCGCGAGGCTCCCCGTCAGCAGGGCTAGTATAAGGTGATCCTCCAGGAGAAGTGGTACTGCCGATAACTGCCGACCTTCGCTTTGCGATCACTTTTGCGCTGCGCCCATGTTTCTGGTCCATCCTCCACCTCAAAATATCGAAGTAGGGCGGCTCAACGCGGGTCGTCTTAAACTCGCGTAGCTTCAGATCATTGGTGTCCTCGTCCACAAACCATTTACCGCTGTTTAAATCATCAGCGACGATAGCGAGGAAGGCTCCCCAAGACCTTGCGACAACGTATTTGGTATCGTAATCCCGACCGAACAGGATGATCTGACCCCATGTACCGGCGGGTCCGGGAGCAAGATCCACCGCCAAGTTGTTGCCACCCCAGTCTCGTACAAGAGGAATCCAGGCTGGGTGAGCATAGGCTCGCTGAACAGCCCCTTGGGGCACAGAATCCTGGCGAGCCTGAAGTTCATGTCTCCACGATTCTTTCTGGGAACTGGGAGAACCAGGAGCAGACTTGGAGGATGATGCCTGGCTGCTGCCGCCAAATGCCTTGGAAGGCACAGCAGGTTTCGGGGTGCTCGTTTCCAGTAGATACTGCTGATTCACTTTCCGCCACTGGTCCCACTCCTGAACCATCTCCTCACAATCTAGGAGCATACAGCTGAAAATGATACCGGTAGGGTTACCACCACGTTCCTGTCCATCATGGATTGCCAGGGAGTCTCTAACATCCGGAGGCAGTGTACAATCTAATTGGTGTTCTAATTCGTTCAAATCATTGTTTGTGCATCCTTCGCATAACTGATCATACAACTCTGGATAGTTCTCTTCAGCCCAACGATCGATGCGCCTCCAAGAATGCTCGACGGGAGGCGCGGGTGGGGCACCATCCGCAAACGACTGCATCGGAATCTCTCCGGGACTACTGACGGTTTCGAATCCATCATCTCTGGAGCCTTGATGTTGAGCGCTTAAGGATCGTAACCCGGGGGAGTATGGGCCGTTGGAACCGGGGGACATGGGTGATATGCCGGCGCCAGTATAAGTAGTACCGTCCACGCCGGCAGATAACCGACCGAGTTCATCGATATAAGGCGATGAGATATCTGCTCGAGATTCCGAGGCCGTGGCGACGGATGTGAGGGTGTTTCGTCTATTTAAAGGTACGTGGCCACCTGTTCGATGAGGGGAATCGTACGAGGAGTCTAGCGGAAAGGTCAGCAATTTAAACGGCCAACAATTAACCTTTGGTACTTACGGCGATCATAACTGGTCATAGTATGCCAGAATGAGCGAAAAGTACCCCCGAACCTTACAGATTCAGCATGTTAGCAACCCTATGATGTAGCGCCAATGTTTTGCTAGAGGAGGACTTACATGATGGGCAGACTATTTCTGCTATGTTTATTTTTCAATTCTGGTTGGACGTCCCCTACGACGTGCTCAAAGAGCGAGGTGTTCCAGGCAAGAAAATATTAGGCAGAGGCGTTGAATGTTTAATTATACAGTACAACAGCCGGTTTGGCGTTCTGTGGCTGCAGGTAAGAAAGGAAAAAAGAAGAAAGATCGACGATGGGCCCAAGACGCGTCTCCCACGGGAGGGGTGGTTGCGTAGGGCTGGATGTGAAGGTAGAACAGTTCCCTTAATAATGCGGAAGTTTTTTTTGTAATTGAAGGAGCGCTTGTTTATGTTGGCGAGTATGGTGGAGGAATAATAAGTTCTTTCCCTTTTTTTCCTGTCGTTTTCCCCTTATCGCAAAAAGGAGGTTCACGGGACGAGATGGGACTAGGGACTATGTGGAGAACGAGCGGGTACTGGGCTTTTTTTGTCGAGACGTCAATGTCTTTGTCATTTCATTTCCAGTTTTTTTTTTCCTCTTCCTTAGAAAACTGGAAATTGAAAAAATTGGCAGGAGTGGCGTTGGCTCGATTTTGGCAGTGACGCGAAATTTGACGTGATTGTTCGATTATTCGATCGTGTCTTGGATGACCTGTAAAATCTTCCCGTTCCTGAATGACAGGTGTGTGTTCGATTCAGGAGGTGGATTAGTAACGGGGACTTTGTAGAACGAGTGTAAATTTGGCGTGTTTGCTTGGGGTGGGTTTTTGCGGTTTTCGCGATTCTGGAAATATCGCTACGAGAGAGTTAAGGTATCGTGGTAGCGATGTAGATCTTGAAGATAAATAGATAAAAAGCGAATGAAAAAAAAAGAATATTATTGTATTTGTAGATGTCACAAGAGACTAGAAGATGACTTTGTTTTTTTGTTTCTTCCCCTTCAATACTTTGCGACGGAGCTGGACATGGAGCCGGGGATGGAGGTTGGAACTGGGAAGGGGGCCTCGTCCAATGTTGAAATTCAAAGGGGATTGTCAAGTAAGTGACGGCCCCGTCTAAAGGGGGAACGGGCAAACGGTTTAAACGCTAGGATACTTAGCTGGGAAGGTAAATCCTACTAGCGCTGGAGTACCACCTACCTAGTAGATACTGTGTGTATAGCTACCTAGGGTAGTGTGTATTGTACTTGTGCTATAAGCCACCACTCCCCCTAATTCCCCTAATTCCTTCCCCCTTGAATCCCTCTCGACTCCTAATTGTAGGCTAATTGTAGCACATGTGCACAGTATGAAGCAGTATGAGGCAGTATGAAGCAGTACCCAGTACGTCTAAAAACACTACAACTATTTTCTAAAAACACTACACTTTCCTATTTGAGTCTAGTAATTACATGCGACACTCCACCACCTAATTTCATAACGTTTTTATCCAACTATATAATTTAAGAGTTTTGCTATATGCACTACCATCAGGTACGGTACATGCCCTAAATCTTCAAATCCGGGCCTAATCTAGCGCCTCTAACGGCCCCAGCTGCCCACATCAATTCAATCCATATAACCTTTCAACCATATATCGCAGCACGATGCAACCGGAATCAATTGAAAGCGCATTTAATTACCGATTGATTGATGTAGGTCTCAAATTGAGGCGATGGGTGGTCGCTGAGCTATTCAAGCAAAAAGGTGGCAGTCCGGGCGTCACGTGACTACCTTTAGAGCCACACTAAGAGCTGTTAGAGCCACGCTAAGGCCCTTAGAGCCGCCTAAAGCCCCTGGGGTTACGCTAAGTAGTATCACGTGACCTCCCACGATACATTTACACGATACATTTACCACAATAACTTTTCAACCACATATTGCCTCAGTTCGAGACCTGTACCAATCAATTGGCAATTGAATTACCATTCAATTGAACCCGGGTGCATCCTGGTGCGACATGTGGTTGGAAAGTTATTCAGGGTTGAAACTATTCAATAAGGTTTGGGTCTAAGGGCTCCAAGGGCGCTAAGGGCCCATAGTGTGGCTCTAAGGGTGATCACGTGCCTCCCGTTCCGCCACCTATTTACTTGAATAACTTTGCGACCACGCATCGCTTCAATCTGAGACCTATATCAATCAATTGGCAACCGGATTCTCTTTCAATTGAATCTGGTTGCATCGTGATGCGACATATGGCTGAAGAGTTATTTGGATGGATGGGATGGATGGGTTGGACGGGCCCTGGCTTTTAAGGTTTAGTGGACTTATGGGATGTACAATACTTAATGGTAGTGCACATAGCAAAACTCTTAAATTATGTAGTTGGATAAAAACGTTATGAAATTAGGTGGTGGAGTGTCGCATGTAATTACTAGACTCAAATAGGAAAGTGTAGTGTTTTTAGAAAATAGTTGTAGTGTTTTTAGACGTACTGAGCAGTACCGACTTTGTTACCCCTTCTAACCAGATTTGGATTAATCTCACAATCCTGAATTTTACCTGCGTACCTACCGTCCGTCGTCTGATAGTTTGTGTTTAATTAACTTCCTTATCTAAGTCTGCTTTAGGTCAATTTGGTTCCATTATCCTGCTCCAGCTTGACTTTTAACGTTCGTTTTGTTATTACTATTATTTATTATTATTAATTATGCCGGTACATTAACGCGTCGGTAGATGAGAATAAGTGGTACTACCTTGATAATACTTACATAGTATTGCACATTGTGACATACATAGTATTGCGCATATATCGTGGTAACATACGTACTAGGTTAGGTATGTAGGGCCTAGGTTAGGCAACTATTTACAGTACACCTACATAGTACACACATAACCTGGTTACCTGGGTGAGTGCTATGTAACTAGTTAAATAATAAGGAGAATAAAGAAATAGGAGTTGAGGCTCTTCAATGTTGCTATACTGAAACTTTCCAATGCTACTACATATTAATAACTACCCACTATGTATCTAACCTAGGATAGTGTGTTAGTCAAGTCAGCAGCTTGGGCCTTCTGTGTAGTTCTAGAATAATTAATTATGGATGGCCTCTATTATGTATGGGGTTTCTCATTTCGTTGTTGTTCTGCATGAGTTTCACCAACATAGGGAACATGTGCCTACCCTAGGTAGTATGTAATACTATGTATCAAGCAAAGCATAAATGATATTCGAGATACATTTTAGGTAGGTAATATCGGTTCTATTCTACTATGTAAGCAGTTACCCACGTCATTGAACATCATAGTGTTGCTGTTAGTAGCTATATTAGTCGCATTAGCTGCATTAGCTGCATCAACTGCATCAACTGCATCAACTGCATCAACTGCATCAACCTCTAATTAACTAATGCTAATTTCTCATCTTGTAACTTGAACTTTATGTACTTATGCATATTATCTCTTACATATAACTGCCTAATAACTACCCTACGTATCTGCCTCTAAGGGATTCAATCTTAGTACCTACCTATCAATAACTTCATTGTTCAATGGTACATATTCCCATATTCCCATATTCCCATATTCATGACTATGTATGTATTATGTCAACATCGTAGCAAGCTGGATTCAATTGCCTGCTGTCATCGTGCATTGGACCATTCCAATTTAGTAGCAACGTTGCGCCTTCAATCCTCTTCCTATTGGGTCTTCCAGGGAACTCATTTCTCTCGCCTGCGGTTCTGACCAATTACATGTCACTGTTTCGCGTCAGACGTCGCTTTGGAACGCCACATGGAAGAAATGTATGTGTGCGTGTGTCGTGTGTGTGTCGTGTGTAGTGTGTTGACCATTGCCGACGTCCTTGTGATTTACCTATGAAGCGCTCATGCACATAACACACAACTTGAATGTATGTAGCTTAGTTTTCATGGCAAAGTGGCACCAGCCCTTGAAGATTCGGACATCGGCATGCAACCTGCCCCGAGGACCAAGGAAAAATAGACGAAGAAAGAACTGGAAGAAAGGGAAAAGAAAAGAGAAATGTAAATTTAGTAACCCCTTACGCGCCGGTTGGATGCATCGTAAATCTTACTACCTAGGGTACCTAGGGTACCTAGGTAGTTATTGATATAAGACGCATCTTCCTACTACACATGTAAAGGACTTTCAATGTTAACCTTGGAAGTATTACGCCAAAGTTAAGAAAGGAAGCGAAGTCTTCGGCCAAAAACCTGGGATGTCACTCATCTGAGCTTTGGCACATTAAGCTCTACCGACAAACACTTGATACTACAATCGCCTCCTCAAATGCCACCCATCCCACCACCCTGCAGTAGAAGTTTAGGAATATGTAGGTATGCTACATAGTTACTAGCCAGTAGCATAACTCCGCGCACCGCCACATCGAGAGGATGTGCCAAGGTTTTGTCTTTCGCCCACCGCCGATCTAAAGCTATCCGCAGCCAGTCAACCGACGGTGAGCTCCCGGCCAGCTGCACCTTTCGGTATAGGAGAATAATACATAATACCTAGTAGCCGCCCAAGTGATACGCTACATAATAACTATGTATTGTCCCCTAGGTAGGTGTGCACACTAACCTAGATATGTAGGTATTTTGTGCATGAGATTCACAGGATATGTATCTGTATGTATTCGTAATTGGATATTATACCGCCGCCATACCCAATCTCTTCGTATCGTATTATAGTCGCCATGCGAGATCTTCTTTCAGAGGATATGTAGATATGTAACCAGAGTCATGGGACCTTTCTGAACCTTCCTGTCCCTCGGATACAGCCATCGTCATAATGTATGTAATGTATGTAATGTATGTAGGTATACCTGCATACCTACTAAGATTTTATCAATTGTAAAGGTAATTTATGCGTCAAGTGTAGCCACAGGGCTTGATCGTTCAATCCGTTAAGACTACCGAGATAATAGTACTAGGTACTATGTAGGCACCTGAGAGGGACGAGCAGGCAAGGAACAGCCTTTTAAGTCTAGGTTCGCCCCTATTTCCCCATCTAGGCACGGAGGTAGGTAGGTCAACGATACACCGACGTTTTCCTGCCCCTTATCTCGCCTATGCCTTCACCGCTCTCACTCAATGTCACAGCAAGTACCAGGCACGCCTTGGTGACGTTAACGAAAAAGCCACTTTAGTTAATTTGTACACGTCTTTTTTCAGCATAACATAACATTGAATTTGGCTGGGTTGGCTCATGCTTAGCAGACAAGTGGCACTCATAAGGACCAGTCAGCCTGTCCAAGGAATCATTTATACCTAGGTATAGTTATATTGCACAAACATGCTTAGGGACATATATATATGTATATATATACTTGTCAACTACAAAAACAAAGCAGCATGATAGCAATTATCAATCAAATATGTCGCTGTCTAGTATTCCGTACCTAAAAATCTTATAATATCGGGGCCGTGGAGGCAAAACACTTTCCGTACAAGTGGGAGGCCTTCGTTCCGGCATGTCCGCCACCCACCGTAATTATACACGTAGGCTAGATCACACGAGATAGTGACTAGTTACCATCGTACGTAATGCTCATGTACATAGAACCCCCTCAACTCTGCCACATGGATTCGCTCAACGCCAGCATTTTCTCGCCCATTTGTCTCTTAGCAGCTGAAGCAACCCCCCGCTCGGGATCCGCCAGCTGTTCGCTGAAACATAGCTCAATGAGAGCTCTAAGTTCGTCGTAGGTAAACCGTTCCGACTCCGGTAAGGTGGCGCCGCCTGACGTCTCGCGCTCCTTGTCGCGCTTGGCCTTTTCGACAATTCGATCTGGCCCTTCCTGGAATAGGCTGAAGTAGTTCGCTGCCCGCGCGAGGTCTACCCCTGCCTCGATATTTTTGAGGTTTTGCTGCAACACAAGAATGTTGAGTTGCATGCGCTCACATCCGCGCATATTCATGGGCTGTGTAGCAGATGCATTGGTCACCAGGTACGACTTGACGAGGAGGCCTAGGCCCGTCCGCACGAATGCCGTTTCGCTGTCGCGGAGGAAACGTACGACAGTCTCATCGTAGGCAATGAGCTCGGCATTCAGCGAAAGAATTTGCGGGTCCGGCTCCTTTATCTCTTGTTCGCCTAGGACATACGGCGCCGTTTTCGGGGAAAGCGCCACACCCAGAGATTGGAGGATGCGGCACCGTATTTCCATATGTAACGTTAGGAGCACCGTCCCAGCAAATTCCTCGAAAGCCGATACTATGTTGTCAAAGGATCTAAGGCAGCCTGGTTAGGTGACCATCATAATTTAGCCAAGGTGGAAGTAGAGATACTTACTGAACAGTTTCCTGTGTCATGGGCAGGTACACAGGACCTTGCTGCTCGTTATTTGCCTTACTAGGGTCATTCAATAGAGTCCAGCGGCGGTTTTGGTTCCTTGGTAACGTAGGCCGAGAAGAATCGGTGTCGAAATGAGTGATGTGTCGCAAACTAACAATCCTCACCGATAGCCATTTCATACTCGTATACAGTAGACACAAGGAGGAAATAACGTCGCGGTCTTGGATAACATCGTTTGGCTCAAGAGACCGTTCATTGGCATGCTTAATAAGCAATACGACTTCCTTCTCTATAAGATCATCTTCAAGTTCGTCCGAGGCCCAGAGTCTTTTGACCGTCTCCTGAAGATCTCCTTCTCCAATGGCAAGCTCAGCGGAATACCGCAACGACTGCGGTGCCGTAGACGGCTCTTGAGCTTTAGCAACCAGGGACTTAAACCATATAAAACATCGATCGTAGTACCTGACCATCTGAGAAATAATCAGAGAACTTAGCGCCTGATCATGTGGAATTGTCCCGAGCATGCGGCAGAAAGCGGTAATAACTGCAAAGAAGGCGGCCGTCCCCTTAAAAATAGGACGACGGGCTACCAAAGCCCAGTCCGGATCTTGTTGGAACGAATCTGTTTCTCCAAATACAGAGTCGCTCAGCTTACTCAGGGTTTCATCTAACTGCGGCTGGAAAACATTGACCAGGAAATTATCCAAGAACGATGTCAGAGTGCTCGCAGCCAAGTCCGAGCCAGGGGGAACAATTGCTTTCAGGCGTTGTAAGAAAACCAGAGTTGGGGGTAGTAGAAGACTCATGTTGAATACGCTTGGTTCCACAAGCGACTTATAGGAGCCGGGTACGTTCCTGCGGTCATAAGCTCCCGCGTATGCGCTCTTCCTCGCCTCTCTACCGGCTGCTCTTTTGTCCAAATTCGTTGTTTTTCGAGAGGCAGACGTGAGGCCGGGCACTGCAGCTCGTATGATGCTGTCAAGCGCTTCGTACTCGGTTGTCATCTCGACAGACTTGGGGTCTGCTTCAGAGAACTTGAAGAGATGCTCCCTGGATGTATCCATGCCACCGTTAAGCATTCCTCCTTGTCTCACGGACGTCTGGAATTGATAGAGGTCTGCGTCTGTCGTGACATAATTGTGAAGAAGGGCACGTATTTCATTTTGGTAAAGGTTCCACAGCTCCCTAAAGCTCCCAAGAAGGGTGCTGTTGTTACCAGCACCCTCTCGTCGTATAAGCGCCTTGATTGCCTCGTGAAAGACTCGATGTCCTTCAGCAATCG
Organism: Hypoxylon fragiforme; assembly: GCF_022984875.1. Classification (NCBI taxonomy): domain Eukaryota; kingdom Fungi; phylum Ascomycota; class Sordariomycetes; order Xylariales; family Hypoxylaceae; genus Hypoxylon; species Hypoxylon fragiforme. The sequence continues at coordinate 1,364,151 of NW_026054760.1, forward strand.
CTTCGAATTTGCCAAACAACGTCCATAAAAGATCGTAGATGACATCTGCACGCATTTGGGTTTCTCTGCTGCCATACATTTGTAAGCCTTGCGTGTTGCCCGAGCCACCTCTTAATGAGCTGGGATGTCTCTGGTCAACTTCATTAATTGTCTCATTCACGATAGAGAACAGCTCAACCGGGAGCCGTTGCTTCAAGGTATCAACCACACTTTCCAGCCGTCCAAGTTTATTGAGGGACTCAACAACAAGGCTGACATAGTAGAACGTATCTGATTCGGGATTTTTTGCCGGGTCTTCAGTAACTGGTTGTTCGAGGTCCATCGTATCCAGGACCAGGTGGAAGGGGGTTAACACGCCTGAGTTGTAGTTTTCGTTATAAGCACCCTGATTCTTGGCCAGATTCTGCCATCGCTCCTGGCAGTATGGCGACTTCAAGTATAGGTGCTCGTGGAGTTCTTCAATCAAGATATCCATCAACGCGGTCTCTTGGTTGGCAAGATAGCTTCTCAGGTCGCTCAGGGCCCCAATACCATCTAGTTCCGGTCTTCGCAGTTTTCGCAATGCATTTTGCAGGACCTCAACGGCAGTCAAAAATCGCTTCTCCGATATGCGAGCCTCGAGTTGATCTGGCACTGTTCGCAGATCTTCCAGCTCGTTCAGCGTCTGCAGTACATCGTCATACATCTGCGATGTCCGATATAATTTTTTCAGTTCGGGGTCTGTTATGCAGAGGTTCGTTCGTGAGGCGGTCAGGGAATCCTTCAAATGGCGAACCCGTTTCTGGGAGGACTGTATGCTCCCTTGGATCTTGTGGAAGGTACCAATGGAACTATTGAAACCCTGATGATGCTCGTGTACAATATTTTTGAGTGAATCCTGCAAGTATTGATGTGTTTTCTTGAAATCTCGATATTCGTGTGCTCGACCGACGGAGCTGTTATCTAATAACTGAAGAGCGAGTGATACGGGTATGCAGTCGTTCTGGACCATGGCAGGCCATTCGGCCTTGATGAGTTCAAGGACTTGGCTAATCTGTCGCTCGGCGTTTGTCTCATCCACACGTTGGGCTCTAGATGCTAGAGAAGTACTTCCGGCACCTCGGGAAGAATCGAGTGGTGTCCTTCGAGGATTCGGTTGGCGAGCAGGAGCGGCAAAGCGATCACTTCCGTAGCCATCGCCAAAAGGATCGTAATCGGCATCTGGTCTAGCAGCAGAGCCATTGCCATTGCCATTGCGGAATGATCCGCCATATCGGTTGGACATGGTGGCAGTGATGCATTCGGCGTGGTAGCTTGGCCGGCACGTAGAAGCTACCTAGTATGATGTCGAGTTCTGCACCTATTTCATTTATTTGGTGGGGACGTAGCTATATGGGCAGGTTCTTTGGTTCGATCGAGGGATTCCTCCTGTTTTCCTCATACAGGTATGTCTCCTCGTGAAGGATGGAAGTACACCTATAGTTAGGTGTCAGGGGTAAATACGGTTCGCGGTGTATTATAGTAAATCAAGATGGTATCGTATATCGTATCGTTTCGTGTCGTATCACATGGATCGCGGGGTCCTGGCCGAGATGAATGGGATGTACATAGAAGTGGAAGTGAATGGAAGTGGATTTGTTGAAGTTGGCAATTGGAGGTAATAGTTAGTTACTACTACCTAACTACCTAACCTAGGTAACTATGTACTACTAGTAGTAGGTAGTTAACCAATGCTTGTTAAGGTTACTACTAGGTACCTAGTAGTGTATAATGAACCCCACTAACAGGTACCTAGAGGTACCCTGTACCACGCTACTAGGTATGACATATGTAAAGCTTCACTACTAGTTATAGGTACCTAGTTAAGTACCATTGAAGGCCAAAAATACCTAGGTATGTAATGGGGGCCTTGCAACCTGGAAACCTTGAACTTCAACATTGAATTCTACACATATCCTATCCTAGGACCTACATAGGTAGGTATTGATAATAATATCATGGGGATAACATATGTACATAGTATGTTCCCTATTCAGAACCAAGTTTATTACTTTTTGTTATATTCCTATATGCTACACCTCAAACCCCCAGCTGCTTAACCCAGGACTTACCAAGATCCGTAAAGAAGCTTGCACCCTTCACAGTCGTTGGCGTGTCGTCGGTAATCGTAACATTGCAGTTGGTAATCCAGTTTCCTTCCGAAGCATACTTGGCTTTGATATACCTCGCATAGTCGCTCAGCTTACAGGACGATCCTGGCCCATTTTTGCAGGATTGGATCGGATAAACCGCATCGTTCAAGAGGATGCGGACGTATGTGGTATTGGTCACAACTTTTTCCAGCCTGGAAGAGCTCGGATGACCCTCTCCAAGGCAGTTGAGACGCTCGAATGCGACAGTGCCCCTCATCGACACGTATCTCGAGCCTACCCAGAGTCTATTGTCGTCCTTCTTTTTAGGGGATAACGGTGGCTGTCCGTCGAAAACTCCACTTGCGGTGACAAGTTCTGTCAACTGACCATCATTCAAGAACGACATGATGAGTTTTGGCAATTCGAACAGTGATCCGTCAGCCTTAGTACCATTGACAGTTCCGTTTTGCAGTATGTCAACGAGCTCGTTTAAGAACGGGGTCATCATCTTTTTGGGAAGATCCGTGCCTGGCCCAATCCCATAGTAATATCGAAGATCGTTCGAGTACTCGTACTGCTTCAATTCCTCGTCGGTGAACACGCTACACCACGGTGAAAGGCGGCCGGTGATGTGACTCTCGAAGCCACATAGATATGGAATCTGGTTCACATCGCTAGTTGTAAGAGTCAAATTACCCTCGATCAGGTACTGCAACCGTTTTTGGACGGGTGGGATCCATATGTTATCCCATGATGTCTTATAGTCTCCTCCCTCCAAGTCTTTGAAATTAGGACACATGTCCGAAGGGGCAAGTGAATCCCCAACGCTGGCAGGGAAACCTCGAGATGTTACCGAGATGACGCTCCCTTTCTTGGACGCAGTAGCGCCTAAAAAGCCATGAACAAACATGGACGCAGTCTGAAGTACTCGAGTATAGTTATTAGCCCATACCATGAAGCCATCTCCCTCACGATACAGGTCAGGGTATCTGCAGCAATTAGTTGACATCCTTTTAGACTGAGCCAACACAACACAAGAGAAGAGCAACCTTGTTCGTAGCGTGTATCCTAAATCAAAGGACTCCTTCGCACCAGTAGGGTTCTCGAAAGCGATTTGCAACTCGGGATTCGTAAGAACAGGTTGCCAGGTACGTAAGAAGGACAGACTCCCACTTGGTGTGTAGTTGGCAGATTGAAACTACGAGCATTTAGCTGGCATTAGGTTTCTATATCGGCATTTCAAGCACTAACCCGTTCGTACATGGATACCCAGCCGTTGTAAGCTCCCTGGTCCGGATACCTCGAGCCATGTCTCAAAACGTACGCAGCTCGATCAACATGACAATTTTCAGGAACCTCAGATGAGATCTTAAAGACGTCCGGGCCTAGATAGGTAAATGATGAGCTCAACTTGGCATCCAGTATTTTCAATATTTCCGCTTACCGGCGTACCAGGGGCCATTAGCACCTAGCCACTGAAGGGGATTTGTCGCAGTCTTGCTAGAAGGGAAGAGTATGTCTTGTGGTGGAGCGAGATAAGGAGTAGCTGCAGCGGAGATTATTACAACTTCCAGGGATATAGCAATAGCCCACGAGAAATACATCGTGTTATGTTGTTAAGTGGACAAGCAGAATTATCATCATTGAACTTGCAAGTAGGCAGACAATATGAGAAGAGAAGAGCGCTCTGTTCGACTAGACACTAGGACTAGGAACTGGACATGGTGGTCTGTATTTATATATCTACCTTAATAGATATATATGTATGCATCCCATACTTACATCGATGTAGGCTTATAATCCAAGCCAAAGCTGTTGAACATGTGCGTACTAACTAAGTCAAAGACACTAGGGGGGGGGTACAGGGTGTCGATGTTGGCATGGCAGCACGTGTCAAGTGATGGCGTTCTGGTTTGCGCAGGCTGTTAGGTAACTTAGGTTCTAGCTTCCCAGAGGATAACTACGAAGCCCATCGGAGATTGACCTGCCAATTCGGACAAGAAGCCCATATCACGTAGTAGTAGCCTCGGAGTCATTATGTACCTCCTAAGGCTGTTAATACTGCAGTTGCAGTGGGTTGTTACATAATTTGGAAAAGATCAAGTAAATTCATAGAATCTTGATTCTTTACTTACATACCAGTTACCACTTACCACTTACCTGGCTTAGATGCATGTGACATATGGATAAATACCTAGTACTAAAAAACTTAAAGGTCGTATTGTACCTGACATTAGTTAATCCTCAAAAAGACTAAACCACATGTGCATTCATTAATTCCCCATCTCCAACTAAAGCCCGGCCCCGGAAGTCAACGTCAACCATCCCCGTTGTTGTATCGGCCAGACACGGCCTTGATAATCAGACAGAATTAAGTACATCAAGTTCAGCAAAGGAAAGGAAAAATAGAAGGAGGGAAAAGGGGGGGAGAAAGGAGAAAGGAGAGGAAAAAAAAAAAAAGGAGAAACAAAACGATGCCTACCAGAATACCTAAACCGGAGGACTTCAACCATTTATCAGCCTCATTGCATATATCACTGGTATTTCCCGAAGTCCCAGAAACCACAACCGCCATTCTTATCCTCTTTCACGGCCTCGGAGATTCAGATGTATCTTTCGCTACATTTGCTAAGAACTTGAACCTGCCTGGTGTCTTGTCCATATCCGTCCGCGGTGTCTCCCCACTCCCACCGACCTTACTCGGCCTTCCGGATTCTGATCTCTCTCGCCCAACCAGCCACTTTCACTGGGGGGATGACTTGACTCTATCGCCGTCGACCGGGGACTTGGACCCCGATCCTGGTTTCTCCAAGGCCGAACAGTTAGTACTAGGAAAACTCATCCGTGAGACACTCGTAGAGAAATGCGAGTGGGAGACAAATGACATCTTGCTCTTTGGCTTCGGTCAGGGAGGCTCTCTGGCTCTCGGCTTGTCGTCAAGGATTTGCGTAGGTGAGAAGGTTGTCGATGTCACTGAGAGAGATGTGGCTACGGGAACGGCGTTCAAGGGGGCCATATCGATTGGTGGCCCCTTGCCTGTGAGCATGATACCCACGCTGGGTGCTAGGGAGAAGTCTCGAACCCCAGTCTTAGTATGTCATGGCAGGTCCACCGAGTTGCTTGATGAGGACGCAATGGATAGTATAAAGAAAGAGTTTGTCGACGTGCGAGAAGTCAAATGGAAGAAGAGCGATGACAGCATGCCTAAGAATAGGGATGAGATGCTACCAATCATGCAATTCTTTGCGGAAAGATTACGCGGGTGGTAGAGCAAACCGTTGCACCGATCGCTTACTGCTAGAAGAATGTTAAGTCTCTGCTCCGTGGGCTATATTATACCCTCATTTACAAAGTTATAACACAATACTTAGAGGCTACCTAGGTAGGCTTTAACCTTTCGATGACCATCTATACTATCATCTCTTTTGATGCTCAAGTACTCCTGCGTAGTCCAACCACGTAGTATGTACATGTGTCTCTAAGATATATTTATATTCTCAATGTTGCCCATTCCGGAGCAAACCGGATACCAATCTATGCTCTATGGCATACTTATTTAGCCTAGGCCAATAGGTACCTACCAGGTACTTGGTCGTGCTGCATCCGATATTATTCATCCCAAGACCATCACTATCCGACGAACACAGGAGGAGATATAGTTGGCACAATCACACTCGCTGCTAAGGCTAGCTGAGCTGGCTCTGAAAATGAAATAATAAATCCAGGGCTATCCATCCATAGTCCATTCCACCAAAACGCCATGGCTATGCGCAGAAAGCAAACCACCATAATACACGCTCTGCGCCAACTAAGACCTAGCTGCTACAGGAAGCTAGCTTAGTTGAACACAAGTCTTTAGCCCCAATCGTGGTCATCAACTATTAGGTCGGTCAAGTGGAATACTAGGATCCACTCGTTCACCATCGGCTAGAAATGGTATGAGAATTGACCCGGTGAACTTGATTTCCTGTGGGTCTTCGGTGGATGTCTTCTCGATAACAACATGCTCAGGGGAAGATGCCGTGATACCGTCTTTTATTTTCGTTTCGTGTTGAAGTGAGGAGACGAGAATCTGATTGGGATCAACCAGGTCGTAGAAAAGCATGAACACTCCGCCTTGTGCTAAGACCGATTCTTCGGACACGTCCCATACGGTTTCGTCACTCAACCTCCACCATTTCATGCCTGTGGCCGACTCGGATTCTCCATCATCATCAGCATCATCATCATCATCATCCACGTCGACTGGCGTATTATTTGTATCCTGGGCATCACCACCGTCTCCATTATCAACTAATTCTGCTTCCGCTTTCTCCATGAGGTTATCGTCAGGCTTGGACGGTCGGCAGGGATGCTTCCGGTAGCAGATGTAATGGCCATTTTCGTGCCGGCCTTGATGGGTTATGACCGCGCGTAACTCGTAAATTGGACCGCTAATCTTGGAAGGTTTTAGATCTCCAGATACCATAGACGATTTCGGGTCCGTGATCCACTGCTCTTCGTCCTCGGCAGCAGTATGATTATTATTGTTATTATTAAGAGAACTAAGCGAGCCGGCGCTTCCTAGACACCATGGGCCAATGTCAAGGGTTTTTGGAAATCGAACATCTGCGAAATTCTTGAACATGGCGCCGGTGTTCTCGTCGAACACTGACCGGTTCATATGAATGGCAAGGCTTTGAGGCGGTCGTGCAATGACTAACTGCTTGGTCTTGGTTGAACTGATTTTCTTTGAGACTTGGCATCTATCTTGCAGAGTCTTCTCGTCAAAATCATCTTCTTCAAGAGCGAGTTCGGTAGCCTCTAGTCGAGAGACAGGCCCTCCTGGGCTGGTTGGATTTGTGCCAAACTCTTTGCCACGAGCTACGATGATTTTGAGCAGACCCTGGAGTTTTAATAAGGTGCACTTGGCGCACTCAACTCCTTGAATGGTCTCTAAATCGGTGTATGAATCTAATCTCTCGTAAAGATCATGCTCTGTTTGGTCGAGTCCAAGATGGAGGGTGAGACAGTTGAAGGGGATCATGGAGAGCCCATCGGAATAGCCACATTGAACACATGCGACTCGTTGTGCGATGAGACCCTCCAAGGGATTTCTCAGAGCCCTGGCGTCTGATCCGGCTTTGGCAAGCACTGGCAACGACTGGTACCCGCTGTCATCGCTATGCTGACTATCCTCAGTTTCGTCTCTGGCGTTAATTTGTTCGAATCCGGATGAACAATGTTGAAGATCAGTTGCACTTGTAATTTCTTTTTCAACCTCATCGAGTATCTTGGAGTAGTACTCCTGCGCATCTTGCTGCTGCCATGTGTCTAAAGACTTCAACTTTTTGGGCGTCCATAATGTCTTTCCATTATAATTGGGGTCCGTCAATTTCGATATGAGGTCCCGTAACGTGCTAGCCGAGCCAGGTTCGCCATCACTCCTAAGTTTATCTTGCTCCAAAACCCTTGCCAGGTAATCAGGGAATGGCTTCAGTGACGAGAGTCCCTGGAGGATGCTATTCTGGAAGCATGAATTGTCATAATTGCCTAAGCCGGGTGGCCGATCGATCTTGGGTTTGACAAAGGTATTGCTGGACAAAGTAGAAAGGCTTCTTCTACTTGCATCCGCAACAGTTGTCATGATACCAGCTGACCCATCCATTCCAAGTATTCGTCGGAGGAGTTGGGATTTCGCAGCGCGAGAGCAGGATCGTGTCGCTAACACAGGCCCTGGGATCGGAAAGGTCGGTGGGTGGATCCAGTCGTCGAGGGCATAGAGCAAAGTCCCGGGAGTGATGGTTACTATAAGACTCCAGAGAAGCTCGCCGGGATGTCGTATGCGAGAGAAGGGTGAAGAATGTAAAGACTGGTACAATAGAGTGAATAGAAGTAAAGCTAAGGACATAAGCACGCTAGGCTGTTGCAATCGCTCTGAAAGTGTATTTTGAGCGTGAGCTTGGGCGTGTGAAGAATAGTAGCTGCCGAGGCGGTCGACTTGTCGCTCTACGTGATGAGAGGGCATCCTGTTATTTGTATTGGATGTTGGATGTTGGATGTTGCTAGCGCATATGTATTAGGTATATATTATATATACTTATATATGCTAGTGCGTATGTGAGCGACTGAAGAAAACCAGAAACATCAAGGTAAGGTGTGTTATGCGAGTTTATCGTGGACGAACGTAGCCATGGCAGAGAGAAGGTTTCGACATGACTCTCTTCTCTGATAGTCTAGTTGATAAATTCCACGTATTGCGACGCGATACGTAAGTAGTAGTAAGGTTGTGCCTACGGATTACTAGAGTTGTATCTGTTGCGATGACACCTAAGGTATGTGTTTTCTTTGTAGATGAATGTTGGACGGAAGTCAAAAAATAAAGAATAAAAAAAATCAAAAAGTGATCGATCAATCAATGTAAGAAACCTTAAAGGTCATTAAAGTTGCTGTACTCTAAACTTCAAAGGTAGGCGCCTCATCACCTGGGGCGAGCGGATGCAATAGTTTATTTTTAGCGAGAAGGTAAGGGGCCAAGTAAGTACAGTGGAAGTTTCAAAAGTTAAGATTGAGCGCAAAATATGCCTTGTGATTACTACTTGTGATACTTTTAGTGTACATCTGTACTTACTAGAGAAGGGCAATGGCGGAGCCCTATCTCCTGCAATTCTTATAAGTTAACTTTGTTGGCCAAAGCTGCCACGCAGGTCCGTTCTTGGCATGCCTTATCAGTTTTAGTGCATGTCGTTATCGCCCAACCCTGCGGGGAGGAATTTTAAGAAATTATTCAAGTTACAAAGTTACAATTCCTACAATAGTGAAGAAAGACATTTAACACAACCAAAAATTTACAGAACCTATAGCAACCATGGGTAAAGGGGTAATCGCAAAAAAGAAGAAGGGTACGACATATACACTCAATTCGTTCTATCAAATCATCTATTAGGTAGCTAACAATTCGTTATTACGTACAGGCCCGTCTCTTCATTCTCGGGCTGCGAGGCGTGCGACGTCCCCAAGCATCAATACTGACAAGTCGCTGAAGAATGCTCAACCTCCTGTGGAATCGATCGACCATCGCCCTTCCGTACTCTCCATACATCAGGGAGCAGGCGTTTCGAAGAAGACAAAGAAAGGAAGGAACCTAAGTACCAAAGCACGGAGGAGACAAGAGAAAGACCAAGACCGAGCTGCTGCCATTGCGGAGAGAACAGAAAAGAAGACGGCTAAAAGTAAAGGACAAGCCCGCACAATTGAATCGCGCAGAAAGGCTTGGGATGATATCAACAACCAAATACCTATGCCAAAGAAGATACCCCAAAGCGCAGCGGCTGACGAGGACAACTCAGACCAAGAAGAAGAGGTTTCCGAGTTTGATGAAGAGATGGACGACGCACATGTTGAGAAAGCCAAAGCCAAAGCTTTCAATAGTGTAGCAGTGGCGGCAGCAGCAGCAGCAGCAGCAGCAACAATAGATGGGGCTCCTGCTAATGAAGCTATGGATGCATATGACGGGATTTTATGATTTTCTGGGAAATTTGAAAGAAATTCCATAAATACCTATTTTAGGCGTTGTTGGCGTAAAGGCTTAAGACTGTGATAGCTTCTCTAATGTCCAGACTTTAAGTTACATACAGTACTTCACAAATGCGACGAATGCGACAAATGCGCCGTCTCCACTAAAAAAGGGCGGACTTGGTCTACGACGTACTAGTGCTATGGGAGGCTATGGTAATCGATTATCGATAACACTTAACTATTAACCTAGGTATGTAACTACGTCGTAGTGTGATATGACCCACTTGAAATAAATACCCCCTGATAGCTTGGTACACCCCTGTAAACCTTGAAATGTTTTTGGTACTACATATTACATGACCATGTATGGTAGGTAGTTATTGGATGTACCTATGTAAGCCTCTATGTAAGGTAATATGTAATTATTGAGTTAAACGACCTAAACTTTCTTTCTTGAAAACATTCTCATCTTCCATTTCAACTTTTACATTTTCCTAACTTGATTTATCTTTTCGACCCTAAGCCACAATGCAGTCAAAACGCATGACAGCAAACCCGACGCGTCCGTCGCGTTATCGTGCCGGCAAAGCAACAGGCGCGGCCTCAGACTCAGATTCCGATTCCGATTCAGAACCTGGCAGCGGCGAGGCCGAGCAGCAACAAACCCAACGGAAGATTGCGCCGCCCCCAAAAGTACCTAGTGCCGGCAAAATCATCAGCAACCTTGGAAAAGTAGACCTCAATGGACGCCGAAAGCAAGAGAATGAAGCAGAAAGTCAACGCGTGGCGGCCGCAAAAGCAGCCCGCCTAGCAGCAGAGGAAGGGTTTGTTACCGAAGAAAGCGAGGGAGAAGAGGACAGCGAAGAGGAAAGCGGAGAAGATGAAGGGGAAGAGGAAGAAGAGAGCAGCGAAGAAGAAGCCCCACGGCGACTCATGTTGAAACCCAAATTTGTACCGAGGAGCCAACGGAACGGGAACGGGAACAAGGAGCCTACCGAAGAGCACGACGAAGCCGCCAAGCTAGCCGAAGAGGAAATGAGAAAGAAGCAGGCCATGGATGAGATGGTCGAGGAACAAATGCGCAAAGCAGCTGCGGCGCGCGCAACCAAGAAAAAACACTGGGATGACAACGTGGAGGACGAAGACGACGTTGACACCGAGGATGATGTCGACCCCGAAGCTGAGTTTGCAGCATGGAAGTTGCGTGAGCTGAAGCGCATCAAGCGGGAGCGCGAGGCTATCGAAGTACGCGAGAAGGAGAGAGCGGAAGTCGAGCGGCGAAGAAATCTGACAGAAGAGGAACGAAAAGCGGAGGATGAAACCTTCCTAGCCATGCAGAAGGAGGAGAAAGACGCCAAAGGGAAGATGTCATACATGCAAAAGTACTTCCACAAGGGCGCGTTCTACCGGGATGAGGCCGAGGCCGAAGGCTTAGCCAACCGAGATATCATGGGCGCGAGATTCGCAGACGACGTGAAAAACCGGGAATTGCTTCCAAAGGCACTACAGATGCGCGACATGACCAAGTTAGGAAAGAAGGGTGCCAGCAAATACAGAGACCTCAAGTCCGAGGACACGGGCCGATGGGGAGATATACGCGATATGAGGCCGGGCAAGGAGTTTGATCGATATAATGTAGACGACAGGTTCAAGTCCGATCGCGCCAGAGAGGCATCAGGGCCCGGAGGGGCTAATGCGGTGCCCCTTGGGGAGAGGAAATCCGTTCCTGGTGCGCCGGAAGGTCCTAAAAGTTCGGATAGAGACAGATACCGCAACCGGGACCAGAATCGAAACAGCTACCGTCCAAGTGATGACCATAGACGTCACCGAGATAGGTCTAGGTCCAGGTCCAGGTCCCCGAAGAGACATGATCGAGATAGCAATAATAGCCGGAGGAAAAGAGACTCATCACAAGATGTAGACCATTACGAAAGCGACAAGAGACGAAGGATAGATACCAGATGAAGGATCTCAGTCGTTAGGCAACTTCATGTACATTTATGCTAGTCTCTGGAAATAGATATGCCAGTGTTAATTTTGACAGAGGAAAGGCACCTTTTTGGTTGATGTCTTAAATTTTAGCCCAAAGTACGTCCACATCCTGTAAAGCTGAGTCCCATCTTAAGCTATATCTTGGTGATCTCTACCCTAGCCCTCTTAAACACCTCATGGATAACCATGCCTCCACTAGCTAGCCCTTCCTCGGTCACTTTGGGTGGAAACAATGTCATTCGAGCATATGTGCCTGCGCCTCTCCTTTTCGAGAGGTAGCCAGGGTTAATAACCAAGACGCTTTCGACAACCTAGTACGACTTAGTATGCTAATGAAAGTACTCTTGAAAAAGTACATATCTCGGAGGATTTCATTCTTACCTTTGCAAAAGGAGGCAAAGCACTAGGTGTGATGATGACGTCGGGCCTCACATTCAACATCTCGCCGAGCTTGAGGTAACTCAGGTCAAGCATAGCTCCTGTAGGCAGTCCATCTGCCGCGCCGACTTGAGGTAGCTTCTGCCGATCTGCTGGAGGAAAAATAGGAAAGTAATGTCGCTGTTCGATTAGATATTTGGAAAGTCTCGAGAACAAGTCTAGGTTGGTGGGTCGGGGACCAATTAGCTCCTGGTGACGCAAATCCCATAAAACATCCTGAGATGAAATTCCAAACATAGACTCGTTCATAAACAGCATCATCGGGTTACCGATGATACGCGCATTCTTATGTAGTCCCAGATCTTTCCGGGCGATGATGTCTTGGGGCCAGGATACGTGTTTCTCAATTATGTCTCGCACGGATGGAACCAAGAGGATGGTGATAGATGGATTCAGTGCCACAAGCCGGTTTAAGATCGGGGAGATCATATACTTGAAAGCGGTAGACATGTTTGCTGTGTCTGGGTTGACATCGGCATCTTCGGGGAGATCAAAGTCGCCGGTAGCAATCAAGGGGTGATCGACGTCGATAAAAGGTCCTATTAAAATGAGGGCATCGGCGTACGTATCTGCCGCTTGGTTACAAAGAGCGTGGAGAGGCTCAAAATCGAGGTTGTCATCTGCTGAATAGGGGCCCGAGGCAATCATCATATTTAATGGGGCCGGCTCATCATCCGAGTCCATTGCATCTGGTCCGCCCCGAAGTCTTTCCCGGTGCGACTCAATCGCCGACGGCGCAGATGCAGCATTAGGTAGCAAGGGGATTTCCAACACCTCCTCCACGACGAATTCGCTGCCAGATGAGTTGATACCCCTGAGCGCAACAATCTGGCCGGGAAAAAACTGGTAGCGACCGTTGAGCTTCCGTAAATTTAACAAAACCCTTCGACCACCTCCGGTCCGCCTCGAAGTCTCCAGTACAAGAGATGCGTCATTCAGTTTTCCTTGCAAAGAATCAGACGCAATGCGGCCAACGGCGATAATGTTGGTGGTGCTCTGACTAGCGGCACTACCGAACTCGCTCTCGTCTATGTTATGATGGTCTCTCACAAAGCCTAGGAAATCATCTATCCGGTCATCTAGAATTTCGGAAGCTTCTGAAGATTTCATAGCAAGCGTTTTGTAGCCTAATTTCTTCAAATCGGAAGCCGCACTCAATTTGATTCGCGCCTCACCATATGGCGCAATAGGAGGCTCAGAAGCCTTGAGATGATCATTCAAAACTTCTGTCACTTCTCCTGGATTTTGACGATCGTTAAAAGAAGTCGCTCTATATAACTCCTTAGCACTTTTCCAACAGCAGGTATTCACTACAACTTACGAGACAGCATTCATAGAGTCCAGTCGATCCTCCTTTTGCTTGGGGCTCTTTTGGTCAGGCGAGCTACCAAGAGCACTGCCCTTCACTCGCGCTAAGGAGGGAGTCTCTGGTTGGCTTCGTCTCTTGGAAGCGCTCTTGTTCAACTTTCCTGTAGCAGGTGTGCCAGGAACCATTCCTTCTAACCTAGGGATGATCAGTTTCGTGTCAAGGTAGTGTCAATGATAGAAGTGCCATCGAATACAGTACTTACATGTCATATACATCGGTACCACTTTTGACGGCAGCACGGGGGGTTGCACCTGAGCGCTTCTCTGTCTTGATATGAGAATGGTGTGTTCGATTACTTCGTTCCAAGGCATCTTGGATATCTTGCTTAAAGGCTCTTAAGCTTTGCAGGGACAAATTATTCCCATCCATATCCATTTTGATACAGTAGGATTCCCACTTAAAGTACAAGTCTTGGACGGGTAGTGAATGTATCCTCATGATAGACTGCAACTCGGAGATAATGTCAGGCTCCAGTTCCTTATTTGGCATGCCGAACTGCGCATTTAACTCTTCTAAATTTGCGTCCGCCATGATGTATGATCCTGCAGTTTTTTTGTTTCTTTTGTTTCTTTTGTTTCTTTTCTTCTTATTCTTCTCAAGAATTAATATGTATTGCTTCTTACTCGACAGCTGTGGGTAGAAACAAAAAAGCAGGCTTGGTTTTTATCCTCAATGGGAGTATGCGAAGACTTTCAGACGCGCTTTTCGTCCTATGTACTTGTATGTACCTAGGGTGTGACATGTGTAAGTTAGACGCGTTCTAAGAATGTTCGTGTTAAGTGGTTTCGTACCTAACTAGTTAGTACTATGTACATACATACATACATACATACATACATACATACAGTGCCCGCATTTGCAGTTGGCAGTTGCCTGTAACTGCCATCAATTGTAATAGGCTAGATTTATTTTAACATAAATCACAGACATCCATTAGCCAATAAGAAGACCAAATTGAAATTATTGGTTTATCCACCTAACATTCATGGATAATACAGCAAGCACTGCCGCCTGCCAATCTTAAGCATTCATTCATCACTAAAAGCAGTCACCGCAACATTTAAGCTAGCTCTCTTTTCTCTCTAAACTCCATCCTTTTCTTGTATGCTCTTGTTAATCTTGCTCCCTTTTTTTTTTTTTTTTTTTTTGCTTTGTGTAAATCATAAATTATTCAATACGACTTAAAAATGGCCACTTCGAAGACGGCTACAGCGTCTGGGAGTGCGGACCCTTCTATCCTAGAGGAGAAAAATGAATATGGCGTGCTCAAGACACCGCTTCTAGCTCCCACCGCCAGCAGTTCCGTCCCGGCAAAGCCGGCCCTTACCGCTGACCAGCAAAGCAAACATGACTGGCTCTTGAAGCGTGTAAACGCCTGGACTGAAGTCCAATGTGCTGACGGGAAGAGCGGTCCTTTGACCGACAGCGAGAAGATGTGGCTCACCAGAGAATGTCTCTTGAGATACTTGAGGGCTACCAAATGGCACGAGAAGGATTCAGAAAAGCGACTGCTAGAAACTCTAGCTTGGCGGAGGGAGTACGGGGTCGAGGAGTTAACTGCAGAAAACATTGGCCCCGAAAACGCGACTGGGAAACAAATCATCCTGGGCTACGATAAGCAATGCCGTCCCTGCCAATACCTTAACCCAGGACGCCAGAATACAGACGTCTCTCCTCGCCAGGTTCAGCACCTGGTTTTTATGCTCGAACGGGTTATCGAAGTCATGCCAGCTCAGCAAGAAACCCTCAGCCTTCTTATTAACTTCAAGCAGGGCAAGAACCGCACAAATACAGCACCTGGCATCGGCCAAGGTCGCGAGGTCTTGCACATTCTCCAGACCCACTACCCTGAGAGGTTGGGTCGGGCGATGATCATCAACGGTAGGTTCCAAATAGAATGGCTCATCGTGGTAGAACTAGCTTACACGAGATTGCAGTTCCATGGGTCGTTTGGGGCTTCTTCAAGCTTATCACACCCTTTATCGATCCGTTGACCAGGGAAAAGCTAAAGTTCAACGAAGACATGGCACAGTACGTACCGAAGGAGCAGTTATGGAAAGAATTTACAGGTGGCGAGTTGCAGTTCGAATATGATCACGACACTTATTGGCCCGCATTGCAAAGCCTTTGTGCTGAGAGACGTGCCGAGCAAGTGCGGAGATGGGAAGCTGGAGGGAAGCAGATCGGCGAAAAGGAGGACTATCTCAAGGGTTACGATACCCAAGGGATATCGTCATCGTTTGGATCTTCGACTGAAGTAACCGCCTAGGCCAATGTCGCAACTTGGAAAAGAGGTAAGGCTCTAGCAAAGATTTGACCATTCCTAGACGGGTTGAGCGGCCGAAGAATCGAACCGTATAGAGGAGGCACCCCTTCATTGATAGAAAACTATCCATATTAACTACACGCATTAGCAATAGCATGATGATAACTACCACTTTTTACAAGTGGTAGATGGCTGAGCAGGCAGCCAGATGTATACCTAGCTAGATATAATAGATAAATATTCACTAAAAGTGGTACATCATTGATAGTATTGATTTATCAGCCCCTATCTGATTCTAAAGAAGTGACGGGTAGTAGTGTAGTACCTAGTACTAGGTAGTATGTAACTATGTAGTATGTAATACATATGTATGCACTTGGAGTCAATACTTCAATGTTTTTAACTTTTATTCGTGGTCCCCATAGTTAATTCAATGTTATGTATGTACTTGCAGATAACTACTATGTAGTTCGGATAGGTACACACTACATAATAGTTATGCACTTACGCTAGCTGACTACGTAGGTGGGTACTAGTAGTACCTGCCTAACTACCTAGTAGTACTGTATGGAGTAGTATTCCAGAACACACAAAGCAGTGAAACCACTACAACGCCCACTACACCCACTACACCCACTACACCCACTACACAGCTCAGATTCAGAACGAGGGGGTTTAGTTACCTAGTTTTGGAACTCGTATCGCATGTCTCGACATAACGGAAACATATTTGTCCTAGTAGAAAGAAAATCATGTCAAATCTACAATCCACAAAGAGTAGTGGCAAAGACCACCCAGGATTACGCCTCCCGACAAGCGGAAAGACCATCTACCACCGACCGCTAAACCGCTCCAAGGCATCAGAGCTCAGCGGCGCCAGTTTCGCCTACTTGTTTTCTGAGATGGTGGGATACGCATCCAAAAAGATTGAGAGCATTCAGGATTTGGAGAAGCGGTGAGTGAGGGAGGCTCGGCTCCTTTTTTGCCAACAGCTCGGAAATGCTAATGCGATCATTCTCTTCCTAACCCCAGGCTCAATGTACAGGGTCATCCGATCGGTCTGAAGCTCCTCGATTTATTACTGTACCGCGAAGCACCGCGCTCGCAAACGCGCTCCCTAAACATCATCACGCTCCTTCACTTCATCAAGATCAACGTCTGGCAGCACCTATTTGCCCGGGTGGCGGACGGGCTAGAAAAATCCTCGGACCCCAGCAAACCTGACGAGTATATGATCATCGACAACGAGCCCCTCGTCAACCGATACATCAGCGTGCCCCGAGACATGAGCCAGCTAAATTGCGCTGCCTACGTGGCCGGCATCATCGAGGGTGTCTGCGACGGCTCGGCCTTTCCAGCCAGAGTCACAGCGCATAGCGTGGGGAAGCAAGAAGAGGGTGAGATGTGGCCTGGTCGAACCGTCTTCTTGGTCAAGTTTGCGCCCGAGGTTATGGAGCGAGAAAGTTACCTAGGGAAGGGATGAAAACATCAATATATATATATATATATATATACCTACATATATATTGCTCCATGGATGGAACTAGTGGGCTTGACCGTTACGGTATTGCATGGCGTTCGGGTTGGTTGATGGGTTGTTGGTGTTCAGGTAGGTTTAAATTCATAGGGATACAACGATATCATGGAATGGAAGAGAAGAGCGCATTGTCAAGATAGCCTAAGTCAATAATAGGTGGTCTCGTAAAGTACTGCCATTACGCCGGCTCGCCAATGTTGATGACCATATTCGCCTACCAGCCTAAACGCCAGTCCATTGTAAACGAAGTTCTCTCTCTCTCTCTCTCTCTCTCTCTCTCTCTCTCTCTCTCTCTATATATATATATATATATATATATATATATATATATCATATCATTGATATCCAATCCCTCAGGTTGGTTGTTTTTTGGAGGGGGGTTTTTATTATCTTGGCAGACCTTTGTATCCTTTGCCATGCGTTCGACTTGGACCTCCACTCGCGCCTCCGATGCCAGTGACGGACGGTCCTTTGCCCATGAGTTCGGCCAGACCTAAATCCTTCCAGACGGGCTCTTTGCTGCGCTGGGTAGCCTTCTGGATGCCAAAGGCGGCGTGCTGATCGGGCACCACATCGTCCTCATCCTCAGGGTTGATGGGTTGGTTGTAGGGCGGTACGTAGATCTCGTCGTCGGGCAGCTTGTCCTTGAAGAAGTCCTCGAACATGTCGGCGTCGCGAGGCTGTTGCATATGCACGTACGTATAGCAGCCGTCCTTGTTCTAAGGCAGAGTAAGTGATGTGCCACGAGTCTAGGTAGGAATTGAAAGAAGAAGCCAAGCTTAGGGGGGAGGGCTTTACCATTGTTGCTATTCAGTGATTGGAGTGATCAACCCTTTTTTTTTTATTAATTCGTTGGCAGTGTCGGCTTCAATTTTGGTGTTTACTCAATGATTTGTTTTTATGTAGGTGCATAGGTATGTGTACATTGATGTGAATTGTGTATTGTAATACGTTCTATATATAGTTATTGATGTATTCAATGTTTGTTGACTTAGGCCCCGATCGGAATCTTTCTTAAACTGCCTCTTAGAAAGTGGAGAGGTACATTCGAATGCATAAAGAATATATAGGTCCAGAATATATCTTTTCATCCCTTGCAATTCTCTTTCAAAATTAAACCTTTGGAATCAAAATTCAACCTCTAAAGTTACCGACCGCAATATTCAAATTCAAATAATCCAAATAATTCAAATAAAATTCAATTTCATAGCCACCTTCATATACAAATATTCATTAAAACGCTATTAAATTAAATAATAAATGATTCTTTTTTCAAGAATTTTACCTATTTAAATAGATTTTATATATTTAAAAAAGTGTTTATTCTTAAAAATAAAAGGCATATTTGACCCACTTTATAAGGTCGAGTTTAACATAAGACCCTACCTTTCAACCGCCTCTTAAAAAAGGCCTTATTTTTGAGAAAAATGAAGACGCTTTACCTGTTATAGTTTAGTTTTTAACCCAATTTAAAAGATACCTGCCAAAAGACTCTTAAAATCGTTACAAAGATCTTACAGAATTTATACAAATAACTTCCTAGCTGTTTTAAGTAAGGTGTTGTTTTTATGTTATGGCTGATAACTTTTATAACCAAAAACCCACTTTATAGTAGGGATATTTAAGTAAGAGGCAGTTTAAGAAGGATTCCGATCGGGGCCTTACATACCTACATACTAATGTACCTACCCTAGTAGGTTAGGTTAGTTACTACTATGTACCTACCTCAGTGCTGCACTTGGTGGGGTAGATCCATGTAGTTACAGGGGCGTAATGTATGTATGTACGTATCCAGTGTAGAACTATCAGAAGACTCAGAGCTTACTATTAAATAGTTACCTATTACATAAATATATATGTTAGGTAAATATAACTTATGTAGATAGTGTCTTGCAAGAGCCGCAACCCCTTAACCTAACCACATGCTCCTAGCCTACATGGTACCTAACCTACCTCTTATAGGTACTCAACCTCTTTACAATGGGATTCCCTTGCCCCATCAAGTAATCATGTATATCCATGTGGATATATACCTAATATATTATATCTTGGAACTGAATTGACGCCTTCGAAGCCTTCACATAGTACTAAGCACTATATAGCCTAATTTGGACATTTACATCATTTAGTCCATCCATCCATACGACAAACTTCAATGTTAGTGGCAAGTCGCATGATGTGCTACTGACGATATGGCACATGTCATTCCTCTTAGCGAGCTCGTGGGCAGCAGTGTCACCTGGTCGGATATTATGGGCATCGTTCACTAGGAGTGAGACGCATAGGACAGGTTTCAGAACAACTTATCTTGTTCAAGAATTTGGTTTCTAACGTCTTTGGTGGAACATGGGTTTGGAGCACAGGTTTCCCAAAACGGCCGAGTTACTTTACTATGTCCACGTTCGGCATCCAACTCATGAACTAGCCCCTTATAAAGGCCCATATACCTACCTACCTACCTAGGGTAGGCAACTACCGGGCCCAAATTCGAAAAGTCAATATAAAGACATGAGTTATAGTTTATATCGTAGCAATTGGATTTAACTTCGTGGCATAGAGAGAGGTTTGTCATTCTGTCACATAGGTATGGTTTCTCCTTTCTTTTTCAATAGCATCCATTGATCCCATCAGCGAGCTATGAACCCCCTATTCAAGGCCCTGTTTTGATATACGTTCCCTGAAACAGATATACCAGATACGACAAGACCCTCGGCGCTCAAGTTAGATAGATACCGACGCCGTAGTCTCGGTCCATATACCATCCTCGCAAGCCATTGGCGATGCACTCAGTCATGATAGTCTCGGTCATGTGCTGAGCAGCGATAGAAGGGGAGATGGTAGATGAACCAACGCGTTGCGGACAGACGGAGCCGGTGCAGTTGCCCGATACAACCCTGTAGCAGCCCTCGACTAGCTTGACGGTGATGTCGCCTTGGACAGCCTGGAGCTGTTTGATTGCGTTGCTGCAGTCCTCTGTCGAGGGGGCAGGGCCCTTAATTGCTGATGTATTAATAAAAGAGCCATGCTGTGAAAGATGAATAAATTACTTACAAACTCGGGCGTGGATTCATGACAGCGGTGGACTGCATCTCGACGCTTATTAGCGTGCACCACGGTTGGCTCGGTCAACTCAGTACTAAGGTGGGCAAGCATAATATTTGGCATGATATCGGGTGAGACAGAGGAGGCCTTTACATCCTTTCTTTGCTCCATGGGAATGGTAGCTGCAGTAGCCCCAGAATTCAGGAGGCCGGTGGCGATGACAGCCAATGTGACCATTTGTGAGAAAAACATGATGGGTTGACATGTAAAGTTCACGGTGGTATTGGTATTGGTGTCAGTGTCAGTGTCAGTGTCGATGTCGATGTCGATATCAGTCTCAAAAAGTAGGAAAAGAAAATGTCCGCAGGGCAAGTGAGGTAAGATGGTTTCGTCTTTGTGGATTGTGATGCCTGAGGGCAGATCTTGGACCTGCAATGTCGGTGTTTGCTTTCTAAGATTGCTCCTGGGAAATACCTGAGGTATGTACTACCTATGTATGTAGTAACTGCCATGTGGTACTAGGTACTAACATTGTTCGCGTGAGACAGAGGAAAGTTTGAAAGAGGAAACAAGTAGAAAATTAATAATAACTGGCAGCTACGATTTATATATGCAGGTGCGAGTGCGAATAAGTAGGTACGTATAAGTATGTGTATGGCCTATGTGTATGGCCTATGTAAGGAAGGAGCCACCCAGAAGATTCAGTACTAGGTAGGTACCCAGTACTATGTACCTTGGGAATTCCTCTTGATTTTCGAAGTAACTTGATGTTGACGTTGATAAGATGGTAGATGGCAGTTCCGTCAGTGACGCAAAGACGATTGAGGGCATATGATTGCATTACAAGGCCCTAGTTAGTCGTGGTAAATATCAAATGAAAGAAAATGCCACACTATATATCATACATAGTCACAGAAACGCAACATATCACTTACCTAAAGGTTACAATGCATTTGCATTATAGAATATCCATATGCAATGCTAGATATATACTTGTAGGGGGTTAGTCCGGTGTTCACCAGCGTGGTTTGTCGTTCTCCTGAATCCAGACGAGACAAATATATATCTCAACTTTGTAAAACACTACGACCTATATCTAATCATTCACAAGTCTTAGGTGAAGTGAAGGCACTAACTAAGTTGGCGTATTTAGTGACTACAAGTACATATTGATCACTTCCTAATAGCAGTGCCCTATGGTTTTACATATAACTCCAACCTGTTTGAGCCTTTCAAGGCTAGTAGAATGTCGCCCAGGTTACATCTCTCTTGCCAGACCAGTTTCGGCTGTTTCCTCATCGCATCGCATAAACCCACCATTAAGATACCCATAATCGGTAGGTACCCGCATGACTGTTAATGTTAGGGTGGTCACCCAAGACTCCCATCTTCCCCTGGCTGATGCAGCTATCTAGCAATGGGGTGGTTATATAAGTGGCCAGCCACGCTCCAGTTCGGTTCACGGGCTTGGTGACGTAGGGTTGGGCACAAAATCGAATCTTGCAAGTTCCCTTTTCCCACACGGCACAAATGTTGGAGTAGAGCTTGATTCCTTGCTGACTCTCAGCCTGTATGGAGTCAATGGCTGTCTGACAGTCCGCGACGGAGGTGTTTGTGACCTAAGTCAGAGTTAGGGCGTGTACGGTCATATACCATAAGGTGGGTTGGGTGAACTATCATTACTTACACCATAACAAGTGAAGGCGTCTCGTTTCCCAAGAATAGGTGGTGGCATGGGAGATGCGACGTCAGGATCAACCGTGATAGCATTGGCCATTACACCCTTGCCCAGACAGAAGCCAAAGGCCGACACAAGGACGGTAGTGCTGCACTTCATGACGATAACTTGGTCTTAAGTAGGAAAGAAAGCCTTGTGGTTATATTCCTCGAGTCACAGTATCGACTGAATAATGAATGTATGCTGTTGCTCTAGTATTTATCACATTGAAAGCATGAATGAAGAACTTGAGGTGGTGAATGTGGCAGGAATAATGAAATAAGAAGTAGATAGATTCTTGATTTGAAGAAATGTGGGTGCTAGATGGGAGTTGCGAAAGGAGGCAAGAACGTCCTGCCTGGTTGTACATGTCCCAACGTGAAGAACTTCAATGTTCGATCATTGATGTTGCTACTATGTACATGTACAAGTGTATCTCCCGCATCAATACATATGTATGTATTAAGAGTTGGACGTGAGATGCTATGTATATCAAGTATTAGTTAGATAGTAGGACACCAAGTACCTAGTAGCAAACAACCAAACCCTATCGGAAGACCAACGGTTGTCTGCAGCTTTTTTTGTTTTTTCCCCAATCTCTACCAAGAATTATCTACTCATGGCTCGATTTGGTACCTTAGATTTATCTCTTGGGCACACATGTGTAGTCTATACTTGGGTGTAGGTGGAACCTATTTCATTTGAAGTCACCGTAGCACCATAACAACACCTAGATGTAGAAAATGAAAATTTCAAATTTGGAAGTGGCAAGTATATATGTAGGTTAAGTTGGTACGTAATACCTAGGGTAGGTTGAATATTGGTGATTTTCCATGTTGTTTAAACAGATGTCGTCAACACGATCTTAAGCCACAGATAAGTACCCTAGGTAGGCACGTACCATGTAGGGATCGCCATTAGAAAGCCTATCACATATAGTTATGTACTTACATAATATTACTAGTACGTATGTAATTAGCCTTGAGGTGCATTAGTAATTTAGTATGTATCACATCAATGTAGTTACATATCAACTGATAAGTTCATAACCTACCTAGGGTACATATGTACCTAGGTATGTACATACATACATACATATGCATGTAGGATTATGCTCAAACCTTGGAACCACTGTAGCTCGAAGTTTGGTACAATACGATAAATCTCTGATATCCATCAATGATACGTCGTACATCTATGTACTACGTATGTACCTAACTATTAGCCCCTCGAGTAGATAACTTGAAAGCGTTAGGTACATCAAAATCAGAGTTTGAACTTGAAAGCGATCATTATCTCTTCGCGTAACTATGTACTTGAACCCTAGCATTTGACAAACATCAAACGTTGACGTGATTTGGCATTATGTAGGTATCTACATAGGTACATATGTAGTACATACCCTTGATAGTAGTAGGTATGTACTTTTAATATTGTTCAACCACATGCAACTCTCATTGCTACTCAAGGGTATCTTATACCTACTACCTACCTACGAACCCTTAAAACATAGGACATTGATTTCTTATCTGAGAAAAAGAATAGGAAGAACCGGCTCTATATTTGTATTTTTGAACTGAGTCGGAATTATCCGTTATGGTGCGATAATGGTGTCTTAGTACAACGTGCTACACGTGTAGGTTAAGCTAAAAGATCTGGGACTAGGAAGAGGATCCTTCATGCGAGATCACTTATCCTAATTCAATCGTATTATCTGTATTACTACTAGGTAGTTTACTATGTTACTATGTAGGCAGTGTATTGCAATTTGCATGATCTACATAGTATACCTGATCAGAGCAGGAAGCGCAAAGCATCAATTGATATGTATACACATACTATTTTCCACCTAGAACGTTGAATCTGTGTATCTTGTGATTTGGTAAGAATAATTTTGAAGTCGTAGCATTCAATGTTGATCTAAAGGTGTGTAGTACAATATGAGCTGCACTTTGTAGTAAGTTTGTACCAACTTCAAGCGCATAACACTGCATACCTTAGGTGCCTTGGTATATGTCCTCATCGCTACCTAGTATCTTCATAGATGATAGTACTAGGTAGCATTTAACATTCAATGTTCTCGTCCGCACCTAGTAAATACGTACCTACATATGTATGTTACAGTATATAGATAGATTGGTCTAGACTAGGGTGAGTGCCACATATATACATACATAGTACTATGATAGTATACTAGGTTAGTAGTATGTATGCACTTAGTTGTAGTGTTGTGTTAGTGCAGGGCCAAGCTTAAGAAAGGGAGCAACGCTAATACCAACTGAAGGATTTAGGCCGGTGACTATCCATACCAGCTACATACAGGAAATAATGAATTTATCCTTATCCATGTAGGTTAGTTAACTACTTATCATTTCTATTCAAGTATATAATAGTGGACACCTATACATACGTCGTAGTATGACTGGATATATCATATATGTACTATGTATTATGTATCATGTATTATGCACCTACTAGGTATATAAATAGTATGTGATTCCCACATGGATTGGTGAAAGAAAAAAAAAACATGTGATCAATTAGATCATTGATGAACTGACCTGGAAACTTAGTTGTGGGTTGCACTCTACATATTAAAAAGACGGAAAGGAAAAGGGAGAGTGAAAAGACAAGAAAAGAAAAAAGGTCACGTCCAAACGCTATTCCCTGAGCGCTTAGACCCACATCTCCAGCTTTTAGCACGGGTGTAAGCGGTAGAAACACTACTGCATCTACTAACTAGGTCCCTGGTACATGCCTAATTTGGCCAGGTAACCCCCTGTTCCCCCTTTTTGATTGAACCAGAACTCTCAGGCCATGCAGCCACCAAAAACGCACCATCCCCAGACCGTGACTTCAATGCTCTATCTGTAAGGCCCAGACCATATTCATTCGACCTTTCCCTCATTCAATTTTGCCATTCTTTTAAACTTCAAGGTCGCTTGTTCCTTGCATGATCACGTACGACCCCCCTCAACAAGACGACGTCCATTCATTTTTCAATCCTTTCTTTTGGGTCGTACGTAGTTGGTTGTTGTAGTTCATCTCAAAGAGATCATTGATACTACCTAGTACACATAATACATACATACGTACCCTTTCGCTCGTTCCTACATATTACATACATGTAGATAGATCATTCATTTACACAAACACACAAACACACGAACACGAACACACACAACAAAACGAGCACACAACACATCCCACACCAATACCGGAATTCTTACCCAAACCCAATCAATTCATCTCAAACTTTGATACCACCACCCGAACATACATACCTAGGTATTCATCAATGTATTGAAAGAACGAGCGTCCTTGGTCATATACAACATCCCCAACAATTAGTCGGGAAGAACCTAATACCTAAGGTTTAAGCAAGTCGCAAGAGCACAGAAATAACCATATCCATCACGCCAATTCGAAGCTAGTCCCTCATAGGCCTACTTGGCCGAGTTGTGACCTCTCCCACTCCCATTCCTGTTTTTCTGGTGAGTTCAGCTCTTGCCATTTGCGATGTTTGCATCGTTTTACTCTTGTATTGACCCTTCAGCTTAGTAGTCATCCGCCTCTACTTCCGGAATGACTGAATAGGAATACCGCCAAATCATTTCACTTTCAACAACCCCTCCTTGTGTCTGGCTTCCTCAACAAGCCCGATCCTGAAACCGCGACGCTTATATAGTAGCGACCTCGACTTCGACTTTGCTCTCACAGACCGTCTCCCATTCACACCTCCATAAAATGGCTTCCATCACCGTGGATGAGAAATCCTCCAAGCCCAATCCGTTGGCCATCTGTACCCAGCAACTGCTGGCACCCGACCACAACAAAAGCCCCGAGTTGGGCATGGAACTTCGTCGAAACTCAAGCCTATCAACACCTAATTCTGCCTCCGCCCCCAATGGATTTGATACTGATGTCGAGGCAATGATGCCCGTAAAATCTTCCGAGTACCTCAACAAAACCACCACCTCCAATCCCAAACTAAAATCGGATTGTCAAGTCTGGCCCGGCCAGGATCATTGGCGACAAAAGGCACGGGCTGCCAAGATGAACAACAGATCTTGCCAATGCCTGGCCCACCTTAGTCATCGAAATAGAATCATCGCCAAAATCCTCATTGTATTTTTAATTGTGGGCGTTGCCGTTGGCGTGGGATTTGGTATCAGCAAACCGCTCGGTGCAGGCATTTGGCAGCCCAAGGATCACTAATTTACCTGTACCGTTACTATAAAGGGCGAGACCATGGTCTTGCGCACTCGTGGATAAATTGGATTGTCGCAGTGCCAAAAACGATATTCCAATAATCCAATAGACGAGGCTATTCTTGCGTGAGGTACAGCAGAGTTTACTCTGCTAGCTACAGCCGCTCTTCGAGGGATGTTCTACGTGAAGAAGCCGGAACCTTGCAAACCGCCGACGTCCACAACGTCACTTACCTTGCTTCACAATTGCTAGGGTTAATAACTGGTCGATACCCATCTGGACCCCGACTCATGTATAAATTCGCGGTTCATAACAGGTCATGGGAAAACGGAACCATATCAAGACTATAATATGGAAGGGCGTTAGGAGTACATATGAACTACGAAAAAAAAACGCATATTACGACACTGGGGTTTCTTATTCTTGTGAAACATCGCTATTGGAGCTCAGGAGCACGGCGTTTAAGCCGGTATAGAGAGAGGGGCCTTTGACATGGGATCGATACTAGGTGCTTCGCGGCGCGTATAAAAATGATCAACACGAATGGTCGGCTATGTAACGACCATCATTACGCAAAATTCAGGGTCTTCATCTTATTCTCTTAATCCAAGGGAATAAATATATCATGTCGTTTGACTTAAATTAAAGTTGCTAGGTGATATACCTAGTAGACAAATATCATAGGCCAAGCACCATTAACAATGTCCATCTGTCAAGTTCTATTACCAAAAAAAACAAGTAAAATTACCAAATATGGAGCGGATAGCATAGCATGTTCGTGTTGAATGAACTCGTCATTTTTTAAAGGGGCACTTCTTCTAAGTCTGAAAGGTATCCTCCCTCGTTGCCCAATGGCTTACGTTTTATACCAGTATGCATATTGGTTTTCGGCTTAGCCGTGTCAAATTGTGTGAAAGAATCCGTTCGTTTTCTGTCCGTGCTGGAACTCGTCATTATGGTGCCTCCCAGCCCTTCAGACCCCTCAGAGGCTGCAATAGCTTCTCTCCATGGGAACCATGCCCGCTCAAATACCGGGCCACGATCTGCCGTCTCGATGTCACTCTGGCGCCTGGCCATTCTATCGCGCCTGATGGAAATCAGAGAAACTGCCACGAAAGCAACTGGAATCAGGCTAAGCACAACATACATGAATGTCCAGTTGCTATTGTTGTAGAGCTGGGGATTTTCTATAGCCATATCACAAGCCTAGTCTTCTTTTGAAGTTAACGGTATGAAAACAAGGTGGGTGCCCTTACGAGGAAATTAAAAACCGAAGCAATAACGAAAACTGCTATCTATTGTCAATAAGGCTAGGGAGAGAGGAATAGGTAGGGAAAGGGGGCGGGGGCGGGATGATGCCTGTTTCTCTGGTAAATTTGGCGTCGAAAAGTTCACTTCTGCTTTGAGTCGAAAAAGTTCAACCTAGAGGCATAGCTATGACTTGGGGAGAGGTGGCGTTAAATAGCTTCGAGGTGCACAAAAGCCTTGTTCTGTCGGGCTCACGGTCTAAGGAAGCTATAGGGCCTTTGTTCCTAAGCTTGAATCATGTTGTAGTACTCTTCCATTTAGGCCTGCTGCCTAGTCTTTGTTTAGGTACAGTGCGGCTTGGAAGCCTTTGGAAGATTGTGTTCTGATAGGCAGCCCTCTGTATAGTCGCATGTCAGTGGCGGCTATCCTTTTATGCTCGTAGTGGCACAGAACATAATATGTAATATGTATATACACTACCTAAATAAGTACCCAAGTCTATAAGTATCGTATGCATCAGTAATGGTATGGTATCATCCCCGGTCTATTCCGAATGATTGGGGATCCAGCGAGGCCAATAAAAACCATGTCGATTACAGCCAAGCTCGAACAGCAGTAGGCGTCAAACATCCAATACGATGAGTAGCGATTCCTAACCCGGCAATTCCACGTCTAGGGAATAGTTACTCTCTATATCCAGTCTACATCCAGTCACCCCCAAACGCCGTCCCAAAGCCTCCATGACCCCCCTGTGTCTGTCCGCCACTGGGTACCGCAAACATATCGCCCCAGTCGATGACTCCTATTCCAAGCATCTGATCCCACGTCACATCCACGGGGGGCTGAGTATTTCCTGGTAGACCAACGTTGTGGCTATTCAAGCCAGGCGACTCATCAACGCGTGTGCTCTTACTCTCGTCTAGTGGAAGGAGGCTTTGGAGCCTACGTATATAACCTGGCGTTTCGGGAGGCGAGTTCGTGGTTTCTCGTAGCATCTTTTCTCTAGCCTTCCAAGCGCGGATCGTACACAAGGCGGCCGCTACATGTGCCTTCACCGATAGGTCGTAGAGTTCTGTATGGAATCCGTATATGATTTCAACGGAGGCCCATGCTCTTTCTACTAGCTGCCCTGATGTGCGCCAGCTTAGCTGCCCAACCATATACAAAAATATTTCTATTTGAAAATGAGACATCACTATATTGCCATGTTAGCAACTGACGATTGGTAGATGAAGCAGTTGGGTCATCCAGAAAAAGACTTACTGAACCATGAAAATTGACCATGGGTCTGAGGTATCTGGTACATCCTCAAGTTCTGTTCTCCGGACGTGAGTGATATTTTAAATAAATTATCTTGGGGCGTCAGGATCTCCGTCCCCCATTCCGGTTGACTCCTCATAGGACAAATGAGTTGGCGTAGCTTCTCAATCATTAAATGCTTGGTCTCAGTCGCTAGTACATGTATCGGGCCCATCGAGACATCGCAGTACTTGCTTAGAAGCTCCGAGGCGTCTTTGTCCATCGCTTCGATACGCCTAGACGCCTTTTCAATCTTCTCTCTTTCCGGAGTTTCGGAGCCCACCTCGTTCTGCAAGATAACGTTGTGAAGTTCGGGCGTATCAACCAATACTTTCGCAATTTCGCAGCATATCAGACAAAATATCATATCCGTCGGGCTGTCTTTGGGCTGGATGGTTGTCATGGTAGGATAAAGGTCAGAATCGCTGATATTTAGTGGCGGTTTGGTGTCCCAGGAGCGTGGAAGCAGAGAATGGCCGAGGCCAGACATCAAGGCATACATGGCATCCAGCAGAATAATCCGCCACCAGATGCGTCGCCGCATTTCAGTCTCGAAAGGCGGAAGCCCAAGATAATCACCATCCCTATGAAGCCCCATCTTCTGCGCAACTCTCACGGTCACGCCATTCAGGATCCACGCGGCATGCCGGTCATATCGGCCAGGGAGAGAGAACTGAGAGGATCCCGTTAGTTTACAAGTATCTAGGTAGCTAAGGTAAAAACCCCCGTGCGTACCAAGAATAGCACCATGGCCTGTAGGACAACTAGGTCATAGTTTTTTAGAATGCCGATGCGCATCAAAGCCGAGCGACAACCTTTGGAAAAGCGACCATATGCCTCATCCTTGGTGTATCCAAATCGCTCTATGCACTCCTCCTCGGTCAAGGCTACTGCAGCCAACAAGTAGATAGAAAATAAAAGAGCCTCGATGTTTCTGGGTATGTTTGCTCTGCTTGACGCTGCTTCAACGAGCATGGGCTGAACTGAGGGCACGTGTATTACTTTGGTTAAGGGGTTGACTCTTTCGAGGAATATCTGCCACAAGCGAAAGACATGGGCTGGCTGGGGATGTAGTTCTTCCAAGTTGGTAGTGGAGGTGTCAGTTAGTACCAAGCCTGCGTTCAGATCGGAAACTTGAGAATCGGCAGGAGTGCAAGGGTCATCTATCATCTCTTCATCCTCGATGATTTCGCGCATCGCTGCGAGCTAGTGAGGGTGAGGGAGTAGAGTTAAAATCTAGGTCGTCAAGTATATGGGCGTAACGACGAATAGGTAGATAACCATGTGGGAATGAGGAGATGTGATAGGAGGTCAGAAACTCACCTCACCGTGAATAGTGACCCATAAGTAACTATCCAAAAATTTGATATTGCCATCGTCAAGTATCAACTTCCCGGGGGTCCTCCAAGGCTCCTCTTGGCTTGGGGACTCCGAAGACGAAGCGGGTGGTTTCGCCGTAGCATACTCTGATAATAGTTCCTCGCACCGCGCAAGCCTTTGTTGTAAGTCTTGATTGGGCCTTCTCCTCTTACGAGCGGGCGCGGGCGTGCTTGGTGTGCATGTGACGTTGGCCTACGCGTAGTACGTTAGGGGATATTTTGGATATTATGAGAAGAAATGAAAAGAGAAAAGATGATAAAAGAAGAGAAGGGAAGGGAGAGGGAAAGGGGGGGTGAACATAGAAGAGACTCTCACACAAGACTCACCTTGAGACAATTGGAACAAGGTGTTTTGCGATCACATTTGATCTTTCTATTCTGACATAATACCTATATAACAGATAAAAATGAGAACTGAGAGCTTTGCAAAAATATATAGTTGGCAATATAAATTACTCACACAAGCGAGCACCCTGGGTGGCTTTCCCGATGAGCTGGACGACATCATTGGTGCCAACTGGCTGTTACTTTCTTTTTTGGAATTCCGTATCCCGTATCCCGTATCCCGTATCCCGTATCCCGTAGCCCGTAGCCGATATTCTGAGCTGGATATGAAGAATACTAGACTCCCCTCACTGAATCTTTCGGGGTTCGGGGATAACTAGACAAGTAGATTTAGGGGATTCTCTTACGAAAGAATGAAAGAGAGGTGCGATGTATATGATGTGTATGATGTGTGTGATGTATGGGATGTATATCTATATGAATGCCCTTTTTTTTTTTTTTTGTGAACCTAGAAATGTCAATATCTTCTCGTCAAACAGGACCAACTGGATCAACTGGATCAAACTGGATCAAACTGGATCAAGCTGGGCTGGTCTAAGCACGTGCCATAACGAGCGAAACGCTAGGGTAAGACTCGTGTCGGAGGGGTTTGGACTTGATAGTAGCAGTGTAGTAGGTAGGTAAATAGGGACGTAGGTAAGTAGATAAGTAAAGTAGGTACTATGTAGGATGTAGATAGATAGATATTCAAAATGATTTACTCACCGAGTGCCAAATGCCAAATGCCAAATGCCAAATGCCTGCCAAATGCCAAATACCTGATGCTTTTGATTGCAGTCAGTGTGTAAAAAGGTGAGAACTTCAAATGTTTAATGTTGATATGTAGTTACTAAGTTTTACTAACATTGAAATGATTGAACATTGAACATTGAATACATTATCTAGGGTAATTAGTATGTACGTACATCCAGGGATATGGGATATGCACTATGCTATGTATTATGTATAGGTAGGCATCTGAAAGATTCTTATCGATTCTGTCAATATCAATTGATTTTCTAAGCAAATGCGTTAAAATGGCCTGCCGGCTTCCTGGACCTTGTAGCGATTGACTCTTACCATGCCTACTTTGTATAAGGTACCTTAGGTTGGCAGCATTTTAGTCTGACGCATCATTACATATACGCATACATATAGTATACATTACATTCGCGGAATAGTTTGATCCGGCCATGCTACGTGTGTGGAACAACATGTACAACAGTTGTACTAGTCACGTCAACTGACGGCCAACGGCCAACGGCATTTATTAATATAGATTATGTAAGCAATGCTACTTGTTTTTTCAAGCTTTTCTTTTTCACATTTCGTTAACCATCCCAGCCAATCAGCTTCGACTTAATTATGTGAAAAAGAAGATACCATGTAGTTACGTAGTTAGTTAATGATTAAATTGGTAGAATTTTTAAAGAAAGAACGACTAAGAAAAAAAGAGAAAAAAAAGAAAAGAGAAAAAAGAAAAAAAAAGACCGAAACAAAAACTACAGATAATATTCAATGTCTAGCTAACAATATTTGAAGCTCTCTTTTCTTTTTCTTTTTCTTTTTCGTTTTTCCTTTCCCTTTTTTTATACACCGTCGCGTCGCAATAAATATACATACATCTTATACACCTTATATACCTTAGTAAGCTCAAGATACCATGACCCGGATGTCATAGTTGGTTGTCCTCTAAACAAAATGCGCCGTCACATGGTACGTCAAGCTGCCTCGAACAATCTGTATCCAGTCCAATTCTTTAAATTAAATAGTAACTTATATGAAAATTATTGTCAGCAGGCAACATCAACAGTGACGAGAGCTGCCTTCGCTTCTCGTTGTCGTCATGCTGTCTCCCGTCCTATAATATGTCAGTCACTATTGGCACGCTCGTTTACTGCCTCCTATCGACGACATAGCGCATTTCACTCCCAATTGGAAGACCAATCTTCCTCAACCATACTTCCTTCCTTCAAAGCAACCTCTACCACGCCACAGACCTTGACTGAGAAAATCGTCCAGGGATACTCGGTTGGTCTTGCGCCAGGTAAGAAAGTGAAGGCAGGCGACTATGTGACCCTCTCCCCCCATCACTGCATGACGCACGACAATTCCTGGCCTGTTGCCCTGAAATTCATGTCCATTGGCGCCTCCAAGGTTCATAACAACAAGCAAATTGTCATGACCCTAGACCATGACGTACAGAACAAGACCGAGACCAACCTGAAGAAGTACCAGCAGATTGAGAACTTTGCTAAGCAGCATGGCATCGATTTCTACCCTGCTGGAAGGGGAATTGGTCACCAGATTATGGTGGAGGAGGGCTATGCCTGGCCTGGCACCGTGACTGTCGCCTCGGATAGTCATAGTAATATGTACGGGGGCGTAGGATGTTTGGGTACTCCCATAGTCCGGACGGACGCTGCTAGTATATGGGCTACCGGAAAGACGTGGTGGCAGATTCCTCCCATCGCAAAGGTCACCTTTACCGGCCTTCTTCCCCCGGGCGTGACTGGAAAGGATGTCATCGTTGCCCTATGTGGACTTTTCAACAGCGATGACGTTTTGAATCATGCAATCGAATTTACTGGATCAGAAGAGACTATGTCGAGTATTCCTGTAGATCACAGACTTACTATCGCTAATATGACTACCGAGTGGGGTGCTCTGACTGGTCTTTTCCCTATCGACTCTGTTTTAAAAACGTGGCTTCGTGCCAAGGCTACCACATCAGCCATTACCGGTGACGGCGTTGCTCTAAACCAATTCGCTCACACGAGGATCGATGACCTTATCCAAAACCAACTGATGGCTGATCCCGGTGCCACGTACGCCAAGTCGTTGTATTTGAACCTGTCGACTCTGTCGCCCTTTGTTTCGGGGCCTAATTCCGTCAAGGTGGCCACTCCTCTTCGCGACTTGGAGGCAAGGAATATCAAACTCAACAAGGCCTATTTGGTCTCGTGCACCAACTCAAGAGCCTCTGATCTGGCCTCTGCAGCCAGTGTCTTCAAAGAGGCTGCCCTCAATGGCAATGAACCCAAGGTGGCCCCTGGTGTGGACTTTTACATTGCTGCTGCATCTCTCACGGAGCAAAAATTCGCTGAGGAAAACGGTGACTGGCAAGTCCTCCTAGATGCTGGCGCACAGCCTCTACCATCAGGATGTGGGCCTTGTATCGGTCTCGGCACAGGTTTACTAGAGCCGGGTGAGGTGGGAATTAGTGCGAGCAACCGTAACTTCAAGGGACGCATGGGCTCTACCGAAGCCAAGGCTTACCTGGCCAGCCCTGAAGTTGTCGCAGCTAGCGCCCTACAGGGCAAAATCGCTGGACCAGGTTGGTACCAGAAACCTGAAGGCGTCGAGAAAGTCATCATCGGTGAGGGCAATGGCAACATGGAGCAAGATAAAGCGATGAGTATCGAAGACGCACTCGAGAAGCTTATCGCACAGGCGGACAGTATAATATCTGGAGCGGAACAAAACGTGAACGGCAGTGAAATTTCGGACTCGCCTGAAGGTGAGGAGGTACTTACAGACATTCTTCCCGGCTTTCCCGAGAAGGTGGAGGGCGAGATTGTGTTTTGCGACGCTGATAACATAAATACGGATGGCATATACCCAGGAAAGTATACCTATCAAGACAACGTTTCCGTCGAGAAGATGGCCGAGGTCTGCATGGAGAACTACGACAAGAGCTTCCAAGAAATTGCTAAGCCAGGCGATATCCTTGTCTCGGGCTTTAACTTCGGATGTGGTAGCTCGCGAGAACAAGCCGCCACGGCCATTCTCGCCAAGAAAATCCCACTCGTGATTGCAGGAAGCTTCGGAAATATCTTCAGTCGCAACAGCATCAATAATGCATTGATGGGCGTTGAAGTCCCCAAACTGGTACAAAGGCTACGCGAGACATTCAAAGCTGCAGGTGAGGAGGGGAAGATGCTAACCCGGCGTACCGGCTGGAAACTACTCTGGGATGTTAGGAGGAGCAAGGTCGTGATCACCGAAGGCGAAGATGGCCAAACATGGAGCCAAAAGGTCGGCGAGCTGCCGCCTAACGTACAAGAGATTATTGCCCGCGGTGGCCTTGAAAAATGGGTGAAACACCAAATCTCGTCGGCATAGATATTAACGACTGCCTTTATGTACTATAAGCCTGGCATATGAGGTAGGGTAGGTAGGTACATACGTACATGGGGCATGGCAAATTACCTAGTAGTAGGTAAACCAGCCCTAAAGATGAACAAAGAAGAAAAAAAACGTTGTAATATGTACCTATACATATCATTTTCGAAGTTGAATCTAAGGTTACATACCTTGTTAGGTATCTATATAATGACCAAGCCCACACATCATGGCCAAGTCCAGGTGGCTAAAAGAATGTGCCGAGGTACCTACATAACTGGTATATCCATCCAAGGCATATATACCGAGCCACCGGCTGTCCCACCCAAGCCTCGTTAAAATCCCGAGACGCTCACCAGACGCCCTACCTAGTACTTTTATCAGGAGTACCCTTATTTTTCATTACCCCCTACAGCCGTGATTCTATATACCGAGACTTTTTACACAAGCCCAAAGGACCACAGGCACGATGACGTTGTCATTACCTCCAGTCAGTACGGCCTCCGTAAGGCTAGCCGTCGATGCACATATTCCCATTTTCTGAACTGCCAGCCCCCAAGTATCAGAGTTACCGTTCGTTGCAGACCATCCACCTATCTGCAGCCATAAGCGGGCTATGGCGAGACCGAGGAAAACGGCAAAGGCAAAAGCCACGCTACCCTCGAGACTCTTACCGCCGCCCCACAGCCACTTTCTCTGGCCGTAACGTCTTCCGATGAGAGAAGCGGCCGCATCACCTAGTCCCACACACACGACACCAGATACCATGCTTACTTCTCTCGTGGGAACTTCCCAGCCTTCGAGGTAGCCTGACCCAGTGCGCGGCAGGGAACCTAGCGAGAGCCATAAGGGAATAGCGCATCCGATGAGAAGGAAGATATGTGAGATGACAACTGGGCCGCGAAGGTCCCTCCCGTCTACATAAGGGGCGAGGAAAGAAGCTAGTGGTTTCGATAATGGCGGAAGTTGACTGGCTCGGAGGAGGTCTAAAAGGAGGAAAAGGGCGAGGACGATAGAGAGTGCTAAAGCCGCGAAGGTAGGATCTACGTAGGTTGCCGGTAAAAACATGGCGACCATCATAAAGTGGAAGACTTTTCGTCTCGTGTCTACCTCGTAAATAGGCGACAATCGAAAGACAACCATCAGCCCAATCGCGATGACAGTCACAAAATACCCACTTAGGATAAGACGGGTGTTCGCTTGGCCAAGACGTAACTGACGAAAATGATCGACCTTGCCCATCGAACCAGGGGGGAATTGATCAACGGCATCCTGTAGCCTGGGAGGGAGGCATATCCACCGTTCGAGGTTGCGGCTAACCACCTCCCACCTGAACCGCGGTAGATCTCCGAATAGATAACCCAGAGCCCACCCGACCGGTTCATAACCACCAAATGCTTCATCCCCTACAACCTTTTTCACACCAATGAAAGGGAGGGGGATGAAAACGGCCCCGAATATGCATGTATATACATATATTGCGTAACCCCATTTTCGAATTAGAGCCTGTTCCTGGGTGAGTGAGAAAAAGGCCCGGACGGATTGAGAGGCAGTTCGCTTCCTACGGCCAGATGGAGTGTGCGTGTGAGACTTGCGCGGTGCATTATCTATGCTAGGTAACGTGTGTCGACGGAGGGTTATTGATCCAAGCTTCGTGTCCGCCAAGTTGGATGGAGCCTTATATCCTACATGAATAGTACCGGTTGGGTTTCCCTCGGCCTGGAAAGAATCGTTCTCATCTAACATAGTCTTCGCGCGAGGGGGGCCGCTAGGGGCAGATCCCATGATGTCGCTATCTTCAGGATCATCGAAGGCTTCGCACGAACTACAGGACGAGCTATCCACTGACGCATGGAACAGATCGTGTCTTACTCTCCTCCACGGCATCATATTATAAAAGAAGGCGGAAGCAGGCTTGGATGGACCATTTGATCTCTTAAAGCGCCATTTAGGGACGCGAGCCAAAGCAATCCCCCACTTGATAGCCTGACTGCATGAAACAAGGATATCCAAACCCCCGACCCATAGTAGCGACTTGAGAATTATAGTCTGTGGTGAAGAGGAGAGGAGCAGGAGGTTGATGAGCGCAATGGATAAGATTTGCAGTTCAGCTTGGAGGAGACTAGTCGTGGTTAGGGTGTGTAGCACTCCGTAAAGGTTCTGATGTAAGGGGTATAATAAAATCGCGGTTTCGAGTGGAATCGACTCTAAAAGGTAGCTGGTGGTTGCTCTTGTAGTAGTTTGAGCTATGGTGTGTTTCCAATAATCTCCTCTGAGAAGTAAAGGCATACACGAAAGAAGCCAATGCAACACGTCGCAACCTTGATCACTGCCAGAAGTGGTAGGAATTAAACTTGGCGGTAGAGAACAAATGGCAAGTATTATGTTAGGTAGTACTACCCCTTCATTATCGACGGCGAGGAGTAGCGAAGCGCATATACTAATAGATGGGGGATATAAGAGCGGTGCTGGATCGAATGATGGAGGTAGAGATATCGGTATCTTTCTCAGAGGTGTTCGATGCCGGTATGCCCAGATTATAAGCCGTAGAGGATAAAGGAATGCTAGGGATACCACAATTCCTATCCAGACATAGAGCTCTATTATTACATGCTGGTTAGCACTCTTGACCAAACGGTTCGGTCACAAATACGCACCTCGATTCCACCTCCAAATAATTGGCCGAACAGAGCTATTTGAATAAAGCACGCCGCCGAGGAAGCCAATAATAGCCAGCTCGGCAACCCGACGAATAAGCTCCTTCCTTCTCCGCAATCTGTCTGCGGGACTCTGTAGCTTTCTACCTAAATAAGCTTCCCTCCTTAAGCTACCAGATGGCCGTCGACCTTCCTCCTCGAGGAGGGATGGGGAAGGTATTGGGGTGGAAGTGCCGGAGAGTACTTCATTGCGTCCTCGCAATCCTTTGCGCAACCTTCTAGGAGCTGGTAAGCCTTTGAGGAAGTGTTCGTCGTCGGCCTCAGTACCGCTATCGTCAGTCGGGGAAATTTCTCTGGAGGATCTAAAGGGCGCCAAGGATGTGTCTTGGGAATGTTGGGGATGTTGGACTGAAGTATAGGCGACGTGATCGGATGGATCGAGTAACTCGGAGTTTTGGTGATGATAGGGATGTGGGGATCGTGAGAGCAATCTCAAAGCAGTGTGATCAGAGGATTCAAGGTACTCAGGCATCATCAACAGCCGGTGGCCGAAAAGAAAAGGCGCCCGTAGACCTTGAGGGGGCGCGAACGAGCGCGAACTGGACCTCGAGGAAATTCATGCAATCCCTGCTCGGTCTCCTTCCGTCATATTCGGCGGGTCAATTGTAATCTTTTTTTTTTTCGGATGACGGACAGAAATGATGATATGGGTGGTGGTGGTTGCGGCGGCGTCGGCGGCGGGCAATCGTGGGGGTCTACAATAGGTCCAGTACTGTGCGTATGTGTAAATACGTTAGACTTGAATGTAATTGAGCTTTTTTGATGTTAAGGTACGGTTACATGTGTAATGTGTACTAGGTAATGTGTAATGCGTAATGTGTAAGTTAATGCGTAATGTGCAGTATGCAATGTGTAATATGCACAAGTATCGTATGTATAATGTGACAGAGTAACATGTAGCACGGAAGAATTCCGCTGGCAGGGGTAGTCTCTCTTATGATCTTATCAATGTTGATTTTCATGTCTTTTTTCATTTTATTTTTAGGTTTTGGGCTTGGTGCTGTAAGCAAGGTATTAGGTATACATATGTGCCTGTAGTAGTATGAAACTTTACTAGGTATGTAAGGTTTATAACTGTAGATAATGCTAATGTCAACGGTATATGTATATTAACTATGTATATTAGATTTACATATACGTACATATTTAAACTGACTTTAATGTTAATAGATACCGTTGACATCGATATGCAAATGCTCTCAGGAAGAAAAGTCAAACCTTAAAACTATTGCTATTAATTATTGCTAAGTTGGTACATACCTACTATGTAATGCGATGCCGAGCATTCAGCCCTATAGCCACAGTGACATCGTGCTAGTGTCTCGAGAGCAAAGGGACATCTGGAACAAACTGTCAAGAAAGCTTGTGACAACTACACGCTTTGTTTAAAGGTATCTACATACATAGGCATGTCTGGTATGCATATGTACAACCTTATTATATTTATAGCAAGCCAACCTCTAAGACGAAATAGTTATGTACCATAGTATGAAACGAAATATCAGCTTCAAATGTTCCTTGTGATGTTCTTTGTGATGATACGCGGCTTCGGTGACTAACATGAAAGATAATCCATATGCTTACCTACAAAAGTCTTGTGTGAAACGACTACCTGTCTGCCTACATGTAGATACATACACCGCGATACACGTACATTATGTAGACAATACATGAGATAGTGCCTCGGCCCTCAACTAGATCTAGTTACACAGTATTATTTCAAAGCTGCTTGGATCCCCCTGGTTTCAAAGGAGGCTGTGGCCGACCCAATTAGCCCAGTCAAAGCTGAATAACCTACCTAGTACCTACCTAACACCTACGTACATAGTTCTCACTAGGCAGTGGCACTGTGGCATATCTACATAAGTACTTACACTACAGTATTGGCATACATACATAGGAGTGGAGCTGATGAAACTGCGGACACCTCGTATTCCCAACAAGAGGCAACAAGAGGCAATAAGAGGAGACGTCATTATGACCGCAGTACGGATTATATGTACATATGTACATGTATGTAGCAAATGCCAAACATTGAATGCTCCATCAATGGTGATACGACTTATATACGGGACAGATGAGTGGACACGACAGCTTTTGTGTACATTTATCAATCCTTTGACGACGCAGTGTCGGAGGAGACTGGTCTTGAAATAGTTATTTATCTATGTACGAATTTACGTACTGCATACATATAGTTAGGTATAATTAGTTAAGTACACATGTACATCTGATGTGCCCCATCACATACATATGTACTGTAGATTTAGTGTAGAACATCTGGAGTAAGAGCGATGGAGCATCATTGGGGGCTCCATCAAAACTAAGCCCACAAGCCCATCAGCCACGACATCTTATGTTGTCACTAGTTATCTAACTAGTTATCTCCATTAAAATACTAAAATAAGAGAAATAAATCCATTTTTTTTTTCTTCTTTTGCAGTATCATTCCAAGTTTCCACAACATCCGACAAATTGGTACGAACGAAGCCAGGCTACCAGCTATCTAAGCTATCCAGGTTCAAACTGTGCGTGGTATGCCACATTCATTGTTGTATACACTACATACATTGTAGTATGTTGTATGTACGTACGTACAATGTATGTATGCATGTATGTACCTCGATATCCTGAACCTGAACTTTGCATACTGTCTCGTCTTTCGGTCTTTGGTTCTTTCTAGATTGCTTGTCGGAATCTCGTCAACCTTAGTTATTAGCCCACTTCCCCGGCCCAGTCCAACTTTCGTTTCGTTCGTGCTACTACAACACGGACTCCCCTCCCAGTGATCGTGCAGTAAAAACTCGTTGCGGATCTATCTACCTACAGATGTACGAAGTACGGTACTGGAGCCATCATTCGTAAATCTTGCCGCCCACTCCTAAGCATCTTCTGCAGTAGCTTGCGTTAGCTCTCTCGCTCCTCAACTTGACCCATTGGGCTCGCCTCATAAACGCCAGTGTCAGCCAAAAACATTCATTCTTTTCCCCTTCAACATGCTACCGACTTATTCCCAAGACCATCTTCTGGATGAAAAGGCGGCTCTTACATCTACCCAAGCCCTCCCTCCTCAACATCGTGTGCCAAAAAGAATGCCTTCCACTCGACGCTTTTTCATCACTCTGCTGTTCGGGCTGCTCGTCACCGCCGGCTTAGCAAATGCCTTCCTCAAGCAAGAGCCTATTGGCGAAGACGCGGCTGAAAGTGAGGATGATCATGTCGTACACCGTGATGACTCGACTTTCTCTCGGCTGCTAAGTTCGGCTTCTCCCCAGGCTCTACACTCCTTCTTACACACGTACTTTCCCTCTACTTATCAACATGGCGTTTACGACTCGGATCACGCAGCCATGGAGGCTGTCCACGCGAATGATCCAGAGTTGGCAACTTCCATCGTTCAGATGGCGAAAAGGCAGTCTGGCAACGAGACCACTGCGTCTACGATAGTTTCTTCTACTACTACAGACTCTGGTGGCTTGACTATTTCGAGTACTACAAGTGAAACTAGCACAACGGAGGAAACGACACCCCCTGCCTCAACTTCGTCCACAGAGACGACGACTACGCAGGCAGAGACTTCCACGGCTACCACCACTAGCACGACACAACAGTCCAGCTCGGATACAATGACATCAACTTCGGAATCCAGCGAAGTCATTAGCACACCTGGTAAGTCCACCAGTTCTTCCTCTTAGCATCCATGTTCTTCTATCTCTTAACTGCATCATCGCCATCGTGTTCTGTTCCTCCGCCTTTGCTACATATCATTCTCCTTCCCGAGGGCACTACTACCGTCAAATTATTGAATTGCCCTTGCCCTTAGTTCACCGAAGTGTGTTTGCCTCACTGTTGGCATGATTAGGTACACTACCCTGAGATGCATTATACTGACTAGTTAAAAGCTTCAACTTTGTCAACCACAACTACTTCTGGCCCTACTACTACAAGGCCACCTAGAACCTCTACATTCACATCGACGCTTCCCGGGGGCGCTCAGGTATGTCGCAAAACTAATTTCCTTTTCCCTCCCTTCAGATGCCTTCCGCCCCAGTTCCGCGTCATCCCAACAACGTTGGATACTCGGGCCTTTGAGACCGAATTCGCTTAAGCATTGATCACGAAAGGCAGCAAACCATATAATAGAATGAACTTACTGACACAAGTGGAATAGACTACGATCACGTCAGTTGAGGTGGTCACTCCCGGGGCGCCCGAAGAAGCGAGCTCAACAGCCGAATCATCAGGAAGCCTTCAGTCTGGCTTGGCCATGCCTATTGCCAGGAAACCGGTGATGAAGGTAGTCATCGGCGCCGTTGTTGGCGGAGCACTCTTTGTATAAGAGACTTCTATAAATGATATTTTTTTAATGTCATCACCGTCAGGGATTGGGCGTTTGTAGCATCCGGCAAAGTAAACGTACTTGATAAGTCGGGGTCGGGATTGCATACACGGTATTCTTTTTAGCGACATTTACATTCCTTTGGACACGTATGGGAATTCGGGATAGAGAAAGGCTTGGCTCATAATTGGCAAAGCTTTACAGCTACTTAGATACGGATCTTACGAGATTATCTTGCAATTTGGTTTTGGGATCGTCTTAATAATCTAGGAAATCATAAAAAGGAGTGCACATGGATAACATGTACTTGTTTCATAGCAAATAATAGTACACATACAGAAGCATCGTCGACTACTTAATTTTATGATGTATGGGTATACTGATACTTGAGTGCGAGTCGATGATGGAGCGGTCATGGCCAATGAATATGCCCAGTGCCTTGTAGCATGTATCGAATGATGACGATGGTGGCCAAGTGTGTACGTGAACTATCCGGGGCCAATCTTAGGCATGTCGTGGTGCTCGCTCAGCTTGGATAAATAGGTGTTGAGGCCTTCAACTCTCTCCTTGTGGGTTTTACGAAATTCCGAGGCCAACCTGGGATCCTCGAGCATTTTCATCATCTGAGTAGCAACCCGAAATTAGCGGAAGTTCGGTGCGTTTGTTGAGCTTTGGAGTATGAGCAGAAACGGCAATGTACCTTCTTTCTATTCGCTTCTTCGTGACGCCTCTCAGCCTCAGTCTTGTGCTCGACTAGACCCTCGACACTGTGGTCGGTCTTATTCTTGCTATCATCTCGTTGTGTTTGCTCGACTTCCTTGATAGCGGTGTTGTCTTCGGTAGAGAGGGAGCGTTCAATAGTTAATTCCTTGCTCTTCTTTTTCTTTTTCTTATCCTTCTTATTCTTCTGCACCTTTCCGCCCTTCAGTTTGAGAGCACCACCTCCGGCCACGGACGCGTACTCGTCTGTTGGCATACTGTGTCGTGCACGCGCATGCTCATGAAGGCATGTAGTGACTACGAGTGATTTGACAATGAAGAGAAGAAGTTGGGAGATTTAAAGGTTCAAGTGACACTAGCAGACTAGTACGGCGCGCACACGCACACGCACACACTAAGCTGATAAGGTTGGTGATAAGGTTGGTCCCACATACCTACACTGCATCCCTATGATAGTTACATATGTATAGTTATGGGCATATATGGTCTATAATAATGATAACCTAGTATCTGCATAACAGTAACAGCGTTACATAAGTTACATACATAGTGCTACTTACCTAAGTTAGGTAGTTATGTAATTATTAATATGTCATAGTAAGAAAAGAGGTGTACTAAAAAAAAAACTTCACGCTAATTAACTAACCTTAATGTTGGTAGGGTAGGCAGTAGCCCCACTAGAGCAAGCTCCCAAAATGAATAAATAAACGACATGCGCAACACAAATTTTCTTCCTTTCTTCTTCTTTTCTCCTCAGATCAAAAAGTATTCACAGAGTAGCCACGACCGTCATCTCGATATCATCTCGATATTATCACAGTGACGTGTTGCCATTCTCATCTGAGAATCACTCTGGAGATTAAATTCCTTATTAGGAAGTCTCCCGGACGTCTTTGGACCATGTGCGGGAGATGTCGAAAAACGAGGGTACATACCTATGAATTCATGAAATGTTGAAATGCGTAAGCCACGAGGTCACCGAACCTCTATTGTCTCATTAAAATGCATTTGTTTGTTGTTTATATATTTATGAGCAACTATGTGTAGGTGGTTCTGCTAAGCATTATGTACGAAGTAGTGTCAAGACTCAAAGACGAATGCTATGTTATGTTGCAGAACA
Organism: Hypoxylon fragiforme; assembly: GCF_022984875.1. NCBI lineage: Eukaryota > Fungi > Ascomycota > Sordariomycetes > Xylariales > Hypoxylaceae > Hypoxylon > Hypoxylon fragiforme. The sequence continues at coordinate 1,407,603 of NW_026054760.1, forward strand.
CCAGTGGACTGCTTCGCGTTTAAAATCGTCGATGCAGATCAATATGGCAGGTTTCAGTTGCGTGTCTCAAATAAAATGGGAGCGCGTCGAGACTCATTCCCATCTCGCTACTCAGCTCAGCATCTCCTCAGTCGAGCCTCATTGTCCATGAGGAATGATTCGCAATTACAGGCCATTCTTTGGATGTGTAGATCATCTTGTGCTGTTTGTGATTTCTAGTCTATCAGAGAAACAGTAACTCTTGACGCGATCACAACCATGATGGTTATTCTCGGTCTCGATTATAAAAATGCCATGGACTCTTGGGTATTTTCAGTTCTTGTGTAGAAGCATCATCAGTCATTCTTTCAGCCCACACTCTTTACAGCCATAGTCACTCGTTTCTAGCTACCTTCAGCTACCACATTCATTTGATCCATCCCGCGCAGTCACTCGTTTACAGTACAACACAGCCCGTACACTTATACCGATCATAGATCGATATAGCCATTACATTCATTAGAGAAAGAATCACGAAAGCAAGCCATCAAAATGCCTTACTATAACGTATCATCGTCGGCACTTTTCCCCTCGTACCACACAGCTTCGTCCTTTCACACATCCATCTCATCGGCTCACCACACGTCGACCTACCACACGTTGACCCCGTCGCATCACATGACAACCCCGTTATACCACACTTCGGCTCCAGTGACCCACCCCACCTATCACCACTCAGACCCGGTGAAGCCAACGGCTATGTCGGCGGTCACGGAGACACTGTATACTACTATATATGAGACAGTGCTCCCGGCTGCTTGTGAGACTAGCTCATGGATGGCCACTTACACGATTACTGAGACAGTTACTGGTAAGAAGGAAGAGTACAAGACTCACGACAAGCCCCCGGGATTTGTCGTCACCACTGTGTCTTGCCCTGCTTGCAAGCCTACGGAGATTGAAATCACTTGCCCCGGCGCTCAGCCCACTGCTTCTGGGGAGCCAAAGCCTACGGTGCACATCACCGGCAACGGTGTCACTGCTACGATCACTGCATACCCGACTAACCCTCCAATGACCAAGAGCAAGAGCATCGAAATGGAAACCAAAACCAAGGAGATGGAGGGCAAGCCTAAAGATGCGGAGGGTAAGACTAAGGAAGTTGAGAGCAAGCCCAAAGAATCACAGACCAAGGCCACGGAAATGGAAAGCAAGACTATGGAAAAGGAGACCAAGACCAAGACCAAGGAAACCGAAGTCATCCACTACAGTACACCCACAGCCACTATGGTGAACAGCAACTACCCAACCAGTACTCCGTCTTCGCAGCCCAGCCCATGCTCTGGTTCGGGTTCTTGCCCTGGCTCAAGCGCCGGGCTTCGCCCAATTCCCAGTGTCGTGCCCAGCAGTGGTCCAGGATGCTCCGGCTCAGCATGTGCTAGGCCTAGCTCTAACGGCACCACCGGCACCACCGGCACAACCAGCACTCCGTCGCAGATTGTCACAGCTGGGGCGCCGTCACTCAAGAATGCCTTTGCCGTTTTCTCAGGCCTGGCTTTCGTCGCTGGACACTTCTTCCTTCTGTAAACATGGGGGGGGGGGGGGGGTTAGTAAATCGACCCGGGCATTTCTTTTTGAGTGGAACCTGAACTTTTTTTTTTCTTGGGGACGATGCCTCATACTTCCTGGATATGGTTTCTTTTTCATGGTGGCTTGTGCGTTTTCTTTCTCTACGAATCTTTGGTTATATAGTTCTAAATGGCGGGAAGTTTGGAGTACACATGTGGATTTAGGTTGTATACGCGGTGTTTTAATTGATTTATGATAATCCTACTCTACATGATTATATCTGCCTCGTTCTTTGAGTATCGTAGATGTGAGATTATCATGTGTCGATATTGAGCCTTTGCCTTTACCTATGTATATGACATGATGTTATATAGATTTTCAGTAGTTCCTCTGTCACTTAATACGACTAGATTGTATTCTTGATACCATCTCTGCCTAACCAGACATATGTATCAACAGTATTACATATGTACTGGGTATTATACTTGCGTTGTATTTTGTAGTACATATGTTATTTTGTAGTACATATGTACATACATATATCAATGATGGACCTTAGGTATGTCACTGGTATGCATGTATGCACCTTCTGCTTTTGGTGAGCGACTTACTATGCACCCCTGTTCCTACTTCCCAGCTGTAACTTGAATGTAGTACCTACTGCTACTACATTAATATTGATGTATTGTACTATGTAGTCGGTAGGTACCTGATAAGAGGCCGTATACCGTATCAGCAGGATATACGTGTAATCACACAGGTGCTTCTTCTACAACGCCCATCACGTCAGATGCTCTTGTTTATGCCTACATACATCAATACATATAGGTTGTACTTACATATATGTATCGGCCATCCTACTCCCATTTAAAAACCCAACCCTCCCCCCCCCCCCCCCAAAAAAAAAAGAAAAAAAGAAAAAACACCTCTTAAGCTTATTCAAGGATGCTTTCTTGTTGAAGAAAAAGAAAGGGAGTCATAATCTATCGTCGTCAAAATTTGGTCTTATATTGGCTTTTTAGAAAAACTCACAAGAAGATGAAATTCCTAATCTCGGCCTCTCTGTTCCTGGTTCGCAGTGCATTTGCCTGCTCTAGTTGCTATGGCCCAACAAACCAAATTGAACATGTTCGACACGTGAAGCGCATGCAACCAGGTGCGGCTAATGCTACCTACGGACCTACTAGAAGCTTGGAAGTCAGTATACCTCCCTACTCAGTAGCCATAGTCATAGTCATAGCCGTTGTCGTTGCCAAAGATAACAAATATACTGACTTGATGTTGCTGCAGTGGGGCCAATTGAACTTCTTGCACACCGTGGGTGAGATTCAGCATAGTTACCCGTATACCTAATACCTACTCTACAGTCTCTACTGCCTAATGTCCATTAGGTACCACAGGTATAGGGAATCGAGTAGCCCAGCTTGCTAACCATCATGGGATGCTAAGACCGATACTCACGGATGGTTGGAAGGCCATCTAAAGGAAGGCAGCTATGGGGCTGACTGGGGCGACTTCGTCAGTTTCTCGGCTCATTTCAAGCGTCAGGCTAGTAAAATGGATGTGGATCTTCTCCTGGTAGATACTGGTTCGTCAACCTGATGTTATATCCCTTTAGAGTGCGTCAAACTCACGAAGTCTCCCTTTAGGCGACCTGCACGACGGGGCCGGCCTGAGCGATGCTACCACCCCGGATGGCGAGGTCTCAATCAAAGTCTTCGACAGGGTGGAGTATGATATACTAGCTATTGGGAATCACGAATTGTACCTTGCCGATGTTGCTTATCAAGCTTTGAACGAAATCTCAACCTACTGGGGTGACAAATATCTAACTTCAAATGTTCAGATACTTGACCGAGACACGGGAGAATGGCAATATATTGGCAAGACACACCGATACTTTATAACCCCCCATGGCCTTCGGATCATGGCTTTTGGCGTGTTGTTTGACTTTACTGGTGAGCTGCCCGCCTGCCCGCCTGCCCGCCTGCCCGCCCGCCTGCCTGTCTGCTAGTAGATAGACAGGTGTAGAGTAGATGAGGGGAGAACACTTTACAGGCTACAGGGAGGGCATTAACCTTTTTCTAGGCAACACAAACGTTACCAAAGTCATACCAACGAAGACTATGGTTACCCAACAATGGTTCCTAGATGTTCTTCATTCCACAGAGCCCGTAGATATTTTCATCGTCATTGGTCATAACCCGGCACGCCCAAGTGACACTCAGAGCACTTTTTCACTTGTGTTTGACGCGATTCGTGCCGTTCATCCAGATTCTCCTATTCAATTTCTGGGTTCGTATCCGTCTTGCCAGCCAAGGAACCATCAGATTTATACTGACAAGATACCTTAGGTGGCCACTCACATATTCGAGACTTTGCAGTATTCGATTCTAGCAGTACGTCGCTAGAGTCAGGTAAGTCAAGGGTAAAGTCTAGGGCGACTGCCCGATGCGCCTAGGCTCTGACATAGTGACAGGTCGTTACTGTGAAACTTTGGGTTGGCTATCTATGTCTGGGTTCGATAGCCAAAGCAGCGGGTTTACTGGTGCTATTCCTGGCCCGGCTGGCGTTCCTAACCCGACTCGTAAAGCGACGCCAAACTCAACTTTCCCGTGGGTGTATTCTCGGCGCTATCTCGACTGGAATCGGCGGACTTTTGAGTTCCATGCCGCCACCAGAAGCGATCGCAGCTTTGACTACCATGATGGTCTAAACACAACGGCCCTGATCACGCAGTATAGGGAGCAGCTTAATCTCGGCGAAGTATACGGATGTGTCCCGCAGGTCAGCAACCAGGGAAAGCAAAGAGCGATTTGCGCTCATCTACTTAGTGGATATTGGCTAATTTGATCATACCGACGTAGGATTATTGTCTAAGCTGCGCGCCATTCAACAGCAGCGGGAGCATCTTCCCTCTACTATCAGACGCGTTATCTGTGGCTGTCGTGAACGATTCCCGTAGGGATATCCCGCGCTACATTATCGCCAATACAGGAAGCGTCCGATTTGACATGTATAAGGGACCTTTTACGTACGACGATCAGTTTATCGTCTCGCCATTTCGGGATATTTTTCTGTATATCTCGGGTGTACCTTTTGACACGGCCAGCAGTTTGCTAACACTGCTCAACGACGCGGGTGCCAGCCAGAAGCGCAGTGTGGGGACTATACCTGTCGAGCGTGATATTTGTGTTGATCCACCGCTTGTACACTTCTCTGAAGTCAGACGTGGAGAGAACGAGGATACCTCTGGCATTATCAGACGGCAGGTGGCCGACCTAGTCCCCGGCTATACTACCAAGGACGACTTTGGTACCGACGGCGACGACACTGCACATTCTGGGCTCTCGCATTATGATATTCCTGATTTCTTTCAGGGTCAAGCTGGGTTCGAACAGGGCAATCAGCCAGACGTGGTCGACGTTGTATTTGTTGACTTGTGAGTTACTTACCGTGCCTACGTAAGTAGGAATTGTAGCAACATTTCTAATTTGGCGTGGTCGGTAGCATTGAAAATGACCTCCTGGCTATTCTTGGGCCCAACTACAGCTCTAGCGATGTGTCTTATTACATTGATGCCAACTTCACAACTCGAGATTATTTGCCGATATATATCAGAGATTCCGAGATATTTCAGACTGGGTTATCGAACTGCACATCCGGGTAGTTGCACAGGCCGTAGCGGGTATTTGTAGAGATTTGGATTATGTGTATGTAACATTGAATGTATGTAATATTCAATCGTTGATGTTGTGACTTGAAGAAGATTATTTTACATAGTACCTAGTCTATGTACCTACTAGTAGCCTGGTAGTACTGTAGACTGTAGTACTAGTAGTAGCCTAGGTTACTAGGTAGTAGTACATGTAGGTAGCCTCTAGGTAGTAGGCAGTACATTACTAGGTTAGGTATGTAAACTTGAAACTACTAGGTGCCTACATATGTACACAAGGTTCGCAGCTATTAGGTAGTATAGGTACTGTAGTAGTACTTATTAGGTATGTCATTGAATGGATCAATCACCACCACATGGCACATACATCTTTTCTCCAATGCATTTTCCTACCAATACCTAGATATAGTAGAGGCATTTACATTTATAAAATGCCTCCATAAGCATGCAAGTATACACATTTTGTTTTATTTCTTTCGTCTTAGTTATCATTCATAATTATACCAACTAGATTAGATATACACTTTACAAACACACCCATACACACATGATATACGAACAAGCATGGCCCCGATACCTATAACCATCATAACCGGCTTCTTGGGCTCGGGAAAGACGACTCTCCTGCTTAGTCTCCTCCCTCAACTCCGGGCTGCTAATCCCTCTTATCGTCTTGCCCTGCTCAAGAATGAGTTTGGAGATGTGGCCATCGACTCGCAGCTTGCCTCCTCGAGCGCCGTCTCTGGCGTCCAGGAGCTCCTCAATGGTTGTATATGCTGCAATCTAGTCGGCCAGCTGAGTACTGCTCTTGCCGAGTTGCGCTCCAACATCAGCCCCGACCGCATCGTGATCGAAACCTCTGGCTCTGCTTTCCCGGCCACCTTGGCCATCGAGGTGAACCGACTGGCCCGCGAGACCGGCCACTACACCCTCGACGGTGTCGTTAGTGTCATCGATGTCGAGAATTGGCGCGGCTACGAGGACACGAGCTATACTGCTCGCATACAGGCCCGCTATACCGACCTAATCGTATTCAACAAGTGGGAGAATTGCGAAGAGCGTAGGTTCGACGACTGTCTCGATCGCGTCGGCGATCTCGAGACTGACATAGCCTGGGTCAAGAGCGACAGAGGACGGGTACCTGTCCATGTCATCTTTGGCATCGACGGTGGCTTGGCAGCAGCTTTGACCGAAGACCCATTGCCCGCGAATAACCACAACCATGGCCACGACCCCGGTCACGGTCATGGTCACCAAACTGAAGTAGAGGTCCTCTCCGTCACCCTCACCGGAGGACCGAGCGCTGCCGTTAATACGACAAAGCTGATGGCCCTTTTAACATCAGCACCCAAGGACGAGGTATATCGGATTAAATCGGTCTTGACAGCGTCGTCGATGGTACGGAGTTCCGACATCCGACAAGAAGACGCCGCCGTACCTCCCGCAGCGCCGACCGACCACCCAGGCCGATACATCCTGAACTGGGCATTTGGTAGATGGATTTTCACCAGCCTCGACACCAAGGCGACTGAGCATGATTCGAGTTACCAAAACGTGCTTCGTATGACCATTATCCTAGCAAGGTACGAGAGCGCCAAGTGGAAAAGGAAGTTGGAAATGGGCGGCTTTTTCGAGTTAGAAGGCACGGAGAAAGGCGAGCTAGTTGTCACCAAGGTTACTTGAAGAGTCCAATCGCCTGTCTTCCCTTTTTTGGGAGACACCCTACCTAGTAATGCTTCTAGGTACTTAGTAGATAGATACCTACCCAAGCACAACTCGTACACAGCAAACAAACAATTCGTATTACTAACCCCAGTAAATAAACAACACCCCCTTCCGAACTACGACAGCTATCTATAGGTAGGCATCGTTATGTCCCCGTGACTAACTTACTTGGAAACATACACACTTCCTCTCCTCTAAAAGTCTTGTGTATCTTCATTATCATCGTCGTCGTCATTCACCACCACCATCTCGCCATATAAAATATAGGTCCGGTGTGCGTACAGTATGGGCCACCTTGACTCTTCAACGCCATAAATCTCGATCTCCCTTCTTAGCTCCGTAGCTACTGTTAGGCCGGGGCCATAGATCCTCCTTGGCATCGCTCTTGCTAACGGTACTTCTGCTACGGCCATGTCCGCTCGTGTCGTTCCCGCCCGGGACAGCTAAAAAGCCACCACCACTGGCCCCTTGCATTATGACACTCTTTCTAGCTCCTCCGCTACCTGCCTGCCACCCGGAACCAATGTCCGCGAGGCCGTAGCTGCTCAGAGGGCGGCCACCGGACACACTGCCGCGGTGACCTCTGCTTCCCCTCCCGTTGCCCGCGCCGCCGTAGGCGTCGAAGGGGTCCACTGTGGAAACGATGGTTAGCACATCACACGTCTCGTGTGAATACTGGACGTTCAGGGCTGCGCGAGAACAATTAAATCGGTTATGCTTACTCCTAATGATACCCCAGTCAAGGTCATCCTCCCCCTTCGTAAAAACCTCGAGCGTCTGATTGAGGGACAACCCGCCTAGCCCGCCCGACGGGTTGAATGCCGCAGCGAAAGGGTTATTAGAGCTGAAACGAGGGTGGGCATTGGCGAAGCCACTGGCACCGGAGGGTGGTAGATTGCTGCCTCCTAGATTAAACATGCCAACACTACTGGAGCTGCTAGGTCGTTGCTGGCCTCCCGCAAAGCCAGGCATAGGTGGTGGGAGTCCGAGGAGCATGTCCGGGAAGTTCTGATCGCGAACATACACGGCGGATAGACACGGTAGACCGCCGGCAAAGAGAGAAGAAGCCAAGTAGTTATAATACCCCCCCGTGATGCTCGCATAAGGAGAGGTAGCGGGCGAGGCCGTAATCTCGAACCGTAGAGTCTGAAGAGACCAATTTGTCAAGGGTGGTATATGTACGGAGTGGGAAGGAAACGCCGTGTCTACCTGCTCGCTGATGGACAGAGTGGTAAGTTTTGGCGCATGCGCCAACACATCGTATAGAGTGGAGGGCAGGACGCCGGTGTTGGATAGAGACAGGACTTTGAGTTGTCCTTGCGTCTCTTCTCTAGACAAATATGCCACCAGACCGTCCGAGGTAACTCTCGGGGTATTTATTAGTATTACTTCTTCTAGAGCTGGGAACGCTGGCAGCATGTCGTTGTACTTGAACACGTCATCGTCCATGATTCTGCAGTCCGATAATTTCAGAGCTCGTAGGCGTGGAAGCATCGCTAACACGTGTCGTAACGCGGTCGGATCCATGTGGATTCTCGTTAGCTCCAATACTTCGAGGTTAGGCCATATATTACCCCTGCCTATGGCCTCCAAGCTGCGCTCGCTGCCGCCGACGTATGTCATCTTCTTTAGGTTGGGACAGCGGGCTTGTACCTCGAGTTTGAGTGTATGATAGGCCGGATCGTCGCTAAACAAGCCCTCAGGCAAGTCGACGTAGCGGAGGTTAGGCAAGACGGCAATGGTCCTCGCGAGGGCTGAGGTATTAGATTCTCGTAGCATGTAGGGAGTCTTGAAGTATTGAACGAGGGTACCGAGACGCGTAGGATCTTCGCGCAATGACCGGCATAGGAGCTGTAGGCGAGCACTGGCCGTGTCTTCAGGAAGGCCATTGCGATCGAAGCGACTCCTTCGTTTTCGCATCTCGGAGAGATCTATCTCGCGCTCGCAGTAGTGCACAGAATCAATGCGGATACTATGGTACATCAACTTGACGGCCATCTTCCTCCAGACCTTACAGACCTGACCGGCATGGGAGAGGTCACGTAGATCGCAGAGCATGCAAGCATCCTCCAGAGCGCTCTGCTCGCATGTCTCGTAGGATTCATCGCAGCAGTGGGGACATATAAAGGAGAACACCCTTTCTAGTATGAGAGGCGGAAGCTCTAGCCAGGGCGCGAATATGCTGCTCCTGTCGGTCGCGTACTGATGGTGATCGCTCTGGTGCGGATTATAGAGACGGTACTTGTCTCGCTCCGAATCATCCTGGGTAGACTTCTTGGGAAACTTGGACTGGGATGTCTTCTTGCTGCGCCTGAAGAACTTCATGGCAGCAAACTTCATGATGACAGGCGGGCTTTAGCTAAATCCTACCTAGCAGGTAGTAGGATTAGTCAGTACTCGTCTACTATGTATATCCTATATATCGCATGCTGGGGTATGAATACCCCGAGCTGCAAGGGTTCATGTAAGATATAAGTGAATTAGGAAAAGGAGGATGGGGAAAGAAGAAGATGAGCGTTCGGATTACAATAATGAATATGTTTCGCGAGGCTTTCGGCTTTGTTCAAATTACTTTTTTAGTAATGAAATAAAAACAAATGGGCGGCTAATAAAGGGCGGGGAAATTCAATGTTCTAAAAATACATTCAGGGATACATTATTGGATGTATTGTACGTACTATTAGGTAGTACCTACATAATACTAGGTACTCCACAATGAGTCTACATACTACCTAGTAGGTACATACCATATGTAGGTATGGCAGTACTGAGTAATAGTATGCATTCAAAAATATTATGTAACCTGGTAAGTAACCTGGAATTATTACATCAACGTTTGACTACACACATACCGTGGCCCTAGGTAATCAATGTACTTACTACAATCATGTATGTACTATGTATCTACATAGTAGTATGTAGTAAAATGCTTCAATGCTTCATTGCTCCCTCTTTTTCTTTTCCTTTTTTCTCAACTCAACTTACATACCTAGAAAAAAAGGATATAAGAATATGGTACAAACTGCCACAAACTGCCTGTCAATGCGTTGCTATGCAATCAACATAAAGCAAATTCCCTATTGGCTGCGTATTCCAATACCAAATCCACCTCCAACCAACGGGGATATATGTATATGCATAACCACCAGCTCACCCGTCACGTCAACCTATCCGTCATCACATCGTGCCTCTGCCTACTGGCCGCCATTCATTTGGACCCCATCAAGAGGAGACGCCGGCCCTGAGAAGTTCGTCTTTTTTGTTCGCAATGTCAACGGGAACGGATACTCATCAGGATCTTCCTCCTCACTGTGTTCTTAATGTTAGCCGTTATTGCTAATTGCGTGTTGTCAAGTTACTCACGGCAGCTTCCATGCCACATAGTCTTCCGTGCTCAAGCCCTCCCTCCCCTCTTGTAGGCTTGCAAAATCTCCAGGGGTCATCATGCCTGCGCGGTCGCGAGGGGACCCCGGAACAGAGAACGGTCGCGAAATCTTCTGCTCGACTCCTGGGATAAAATCATCTTCCTCGTCACCCGAGAATGAGCCCGGATACGCTCGTCGTAGAGCCAATTGTCGAGCCTTGACGTATTCCATACCCATTCTCTTCCAGTCCAAAAGATCGCTAAGTCTCTCGGTTCGGTTTCGCTGGTTTATTCGCTGGCGTCGGCTCTTTTGGCAGAAGTCAAACATGTGAGACGTGAGCTGATTGACCGAGTCATCGACGCCTTTATTACGCCGGTCCACAATGTAGATACCGTAGTCAGCAGAGTTCTCGATTAGCTCTTCCATATAGCAGCCGAATCCTGATAGATTAGTAGTGATACTCGGGACACCCATAACTGTACATTCGGCAGGGGTATAACCCCATGGTTCGTAGTATGAGGCGAAAACGCCTAGATTTGTGCCACGCACAAAGTCATCATAGTCCAAGGGGAGAATAGGGTTCGACGAGTTTAGGAATTCCGGATGGAAAATAACCTTGACGCGATCCGTAGGATGGTTAAAAAGGTGCACCCGCCGTATCTGGTTCAGAATGGGATCATCTTGGTCATTCATCATATTGTGTGTGACAATAGGAGGCAATCCGTGTCTTTTCATGGCAAAGAGACGGCGACGCAGAACCACCCTGTCGGCGCTGGTGATCAGCTCCTTTTGATCAGGCATCGGATCCCCATCGTGCCACTTCAAGGAGCGCTCGAAAATGCGGCGACCAATGCCTCGTTCGATGACATCAACAGTATCGCGGAGGGACTTGATGACAGCCTGGCCTTTCAAGGCCTCCACCGTTAATGAGGTGGTTTGCGCTGGCATGATGACAAATGCCACTACAGTGGTCTTGCTTCCGACAGCTTTTAGTCTATGGTTGAGTCGAGCAAGAGACTCGATAAACATGTCCACACCCTTATTACGAAACTCGTACCGCCCGGCAGTAAAGAAGTAGAGAGTATCCTCAGGCACGAAATCGTAGTGCCCGTAGAAGTGACCCCGAACAAAGTCATGAATCTTCTCCTTCGACTGCTGGTGCAAATTCTGGAACTCATGCATCGCAGAGAATTTGGTAACATTGAGTCCATTTGGTAGCACGCCATCGGGCTTGCGTTTCAACAAATGCTCACTCTCATAGGCGGTAATATGCGAAACGGTGGTGAAAACGTCACATGAGTGAGCGGCAGCGCGCTCTATGCAATACCGGTGATAAATGCCACGCTTCCCTGCTTCCGCATCGACATCGAACCATTGTAGATTGTTGTAAAAATCAACGGAACCAGCACAGAGGTAGCGGCCCAAAAGAGTTGCGTGCGTGGTAAAGACAGTGGTCACATCCAGGCGACGCTTCCTAGTGAGCGGGAGAGCAACGCCGGCAAGCCACTCGTGGAAATGAGCAATGACAGCCTTTGTCTTTTCGTGTGAAACAAACTATGAAAAGACAAGTCAAGTCAGTTGCTATAGCCTAAAACAAACTCCACAGGAGTTCGGACATACCTCTCCGAGGAACCAAGCAACCAAGTATCCAAATACGATAGCCTCGTTTGTCTCCTCGTCGCCGGGGGGGGCCGGGATACTGGCTACGTTCCACAAATCGGCCTTCCATTCGTCTAAGTACTTGTAAGCAGTCTTGGTGTCGATCAACAATACTCGAGGGGCGCCCTCAATAAGCCATCGTCCATAGAGTATGCCAATACCCCGATTTTTCATGGCCTCTATACTCTTGGCAAGTTCTGGGGTAGATGGCTCTAGTTCTTCAACCTCGACTGCGGCCTACTCTAGTTAACGAGACGAACAGAGGATACAGCTTCCATGACAATACAACATACGGACTGGTGGTTGAGAGGGCCAATAAGCATATATCGTTCGCCATATTCGGCAGTGGTCACGGGTGCCTTGGATTTGATAACTGAATAGATACCACCGACTAGAGAGGCCATTAGTTCGAGATAACCAGCCCCGGAGGGATGTAAGACATACCGCGATGGGCCACCTCGGTTGCGATTTCAAATAGTATATGATTTTTTACTTCCCGAGGAGCTCTATCAATGCTTTCGCTAGCCATCTCGATGGTAGACAGCGAAAGGGTTTAGCGACGTAGGAAGGGCCAGATCAACAAGAGCGTGTGAGTAATAAGTGGCAAGTTACTATACCATAGACCCAAAGGGTCAGAGTTAGTCTAAAATAAAGAAGTGTGTGAGATGATCAAATCCCCCGAGAGCCCAAGTTTGCGAAGAGGTACCAGCTTTTTGTTTTGTCTTGTCCTGCCTTGTTTTGCCTTCGTGAGGGATATGGTTGGACTCTCCTTGTGCTTTGGATTGGATGGGATGGATAGAGATGGGCCTCACCTTTTCAAGCCCAGACAATAGAGCCGCGTCGATGGAATCCTAACAACTGAGGTGATTCGATGGAAGAAGACGATAGAAACGGAGACTGGGAGAGAGTGAGGGGGGAGAAGAAAAAGAAATTGAAAAAAAAAAATTGTACTATGCAGGTAGGTAGGTATGTAAGGTTCAATGTTAGTAGGTACCTAGCATACTCAACTTCCGTAGTAGATGTGGAGATGTGGAGATGGGCTGGGACGAGACTTGGGATCTCAATGGAAGCTGGAGCCCATTGCTCGTTGGGTTTTGCACTGGGCAGCCTGGCAAACTGGGTGACAAGGGACGACAAGGAATTTTATTTACTAGGCAGTACCTAGCTAGCTCTAAAGACCTCAGGCTAGACTCCTCTAATCCCACAATCCCACAAGCATCTAGTATTCATAAGTAGGTACCTAAAGGGAAGCTTCAAAGTTCCCCAGACAGCCTAAGAGAATAGCAATCCCCACTTCCAATCTGCATGTCGCACCGCAATCGGAATGGCTAGTTGGGTAACTGCGGATGGATCGAAGCTACATATGTATGGAAAAGAGTACATAGGTACTACATATGTAGAGCCTATAAGGCCCTATATATGACGCAATAACAGGTAGTACATACTACCTAGTGTGTACATATACGTAAACGGTAGTAGTACCATACCTAGGGTACTGTGCGTACTATGTACTACATAGTACCTAGTATGTAGATATGTAGATGCAACCTGACAGTGTACTAGGTACATATATTGCCTTGGGCTGGAAAGTGCTACTGCATGTATGTATCCATGGATGTAGTGGCATACTACTACATAGTATGTATGTACTGGCAGTCTGTAGATAAAGTTCGATAGACACCCAACCTTACCTACTAGCGTAGGTACCTAGGCATATCTACCTAATTACCCAGATATAGCTACCTAGTTAGACTCTAGTAGGTAGGTATTTGCTTTCTCTCATCAAACGCTTAATACCTAATCTACTACATATGTAGTATTAGATATCCTATGTTGTTATCTGCATATTTACACGATCCGTATAATAGCCCTGTCGGAGACAGATCAGTAAAGCTTAGTCATCATGACGAAATGGCTATAGTTAACTATGGGGATATGAATAGATATGCTCCATGGGTTAGAGGAGGGGTTAGACGAGGCCAGGGTGGGGGATGATGTAAGATGACTACCTAGTTTATGGAGCGCGGGGTTCCATGTTCAAGTGCTACATGTAGATCATTAAATTTTTAAAGAATCACCACACTGTAGCTTAGGGGATACACTTATGTACGCACATATAGACGAATTATGTACAGACCTACATATGTAAGGTATACATAGTATATACATACATATGTAGTATATACATACTGACCTAGCTACAATCTGCTAGGTTAGATATGTAGGGAGGTATGCGTCTCATCTCATGGAAGGGAAATGAAAGGAAGGAAAAGAATACGCCTAGCCAATGTACATCGCCCCCCCCCCCCCCCCCTTTTTTTTTTGTACTTAAACATGCCAATCATATGCCTTGAATTTTCCGATATGATGGCGGTTTCATCGTTCTCCTGATCAACTTTCCAGCATAAGGCGGGACCAACGAGATCGAACCGATGGCGAGCACGCGCCAGAGGAAACCCCTGCCACAAAGGTTAATACATCAACTAAAAACAATAACCATACCCTCTGATCAAAATTTGCTTACCAGCTAAGAAGGAAGTCAAGATCAAAGTATCCGCCCAGAAACGGCATTGATCCCACGTAGAATAAGAAAGTCCCGACGATACACATAATCATCACTGGATGCCAGGTTGTGATTTCGATGGCAACCATCAAAAGCTCATTCAGAACGAGCACCGTGTAACTAACGGCTACCATCCTCGGTCCGTCTACTTCGGTGAGAATCTGGGACAGACCTTGAATCATACCACCTTGGTATATTGATACAAGAACCCAGACGAAGAAAGTGCGATAAGACAGGGACCGACCAGACGTCAGTTCCTTGTATAGCTCGGGGTAGAGATTCGCTAGATTTTCATCGACGTCTTTGTCGAGAACGAGGGAGAGTACAGGCGCTGCTGTGTAAACGGTGGCATAGCCGACAAGAAGCCAATCCTACTAACATCAGGCGGCGCTCCTTCAAGTTGGGATAATGAAACTAACATACCTTATACAAACCTTCGGGTTCGAATTTGATGGCAATGCTATACATGGTCTGACAAACGGCGATAATAAGTCCACGGTGGATCACGAACTGGGCGAGTTTGGCGCTTCGCTTATAGCTATTCCGGCCGTGCCACACCAGCAACTTGGTAAGATGACAGAATTGCTCTATGGAAAAATCCGCTGCGAGACTGGCTTGCCGGCCTTCCTTGCCAACGATGCCAACACCTACATCCGCGGCCTGAATCATGGAGACATCATTACCACCATCGCCGATGCAACAAACCCGCTTGTTCGTGAATTCCTTGATCAGCTTCGCAATGTCAGCCTTCTGCGTAGGTGAGCATCTGCAAGCTACCACCGTGGGTAATCGTACAGCCACAGATATAAACTCGACTCCGAAATGCGTTAGGTAAAGTGTTAAGCTTTCGCCATCAATCAGCAAGCAGGAGTCGGTTTTGCTTCGGAGAAAGTCGAGATGGTCTTGAGCATTATCCTTGTGCTTGAGCCTCGCGACTGTATATATGTATTGACCTCGGGCAACCAGTTTTGAACTAACGGCAACGCATCTGGCTGTCTCGACCTTGTCACCGGTCAACATCCAGATCTTAATGCCAGCGTTCCGTAGTAGCTCTAAAGATGGTTTTACATCTCTCTGTAACTTATCCTCCACACCGGTGACCCCAAGGAGTTCGAGGTCGTGCTCGAGGAACTCGGCGACGACGCGTTGCATTCCCACATCACGACCGTTAATGGCTATAGATGCCTCTTGGTAATTGGTCGCGAAGTTTTCATACTGTTCGGAGGACAGCCTCTTACGGCCAACAACAAGAGTTCTCAGGCCCTCTCGGGCCATGTTTCCTGTTTCTTCATCCAGCCAATCATTCGCAGCCACGATGGACCCCATCACCGTGTCAGCACCCTTCTGATAGAACCAGATTTCTGCGTTGTCTGATCCGGAGGGTTGTGGTTGTTCGTAGAACCGAACAATTATGCCCATACGTTTACCGTCGGAAGTGAAAGGGAATATGTCCAAAATCTGAACCTGTACTACAAATTTCCCCGTTTCCGTCGACTCGAGAATCATCTTCTTCCGATCTCGATACGCAAGACGAAGACCGACCGACTCAGTCCATTGTACGATAGCTATCTCATCTGGAGAAGATGCCTGATATGAGGTAAGCGTCTGGCCATTTTCTTCCTCTGTGGTAGGCGTCACATTGTGACAAAGAGCCAAAGCCAAGACCACATCGCGAACTCTTGAACCAATTTCGCGCCGTGTTCTAGTCGCTGTGACTCCGGCTGTTGTGTTATATGAAGAAGAAGGCGTGACGAGTGCGTTGTCACTCAACGTTCCAACGAAGCCGTGTCTAACATATGCTGCCACCTCATCCATCGCCTCGTTGGCGTAAGAGACGGTGCCTACATGAATTTTCTTCATTTCCATCTCATTTTGAGTCAAGGTGCCTGTCTTATCGCTTAACAAGTATTCAATGCGTCCAAGGTCCTCAGGGATCGTGCTGGTTCGTACCACTGCACCTGGAATGCCTGGGTCTCGTTGAATGAATCTTGAATAGACACTTTTTCCAAGGTCAAGGTTGACTCGAAGACTAATGGGCACAATGGTAGAGAACAATACGAGGAATCGCATGATCTTCACATACCATATATCACCTTCAGTATTACTAAATCCCTCCAAGGCGACCAAAATGACAGATAATGCTAAGGTAAGCGCACAAAGTATTTTGGTTAGAGAATTGATCTCATATTCTAGCAAACCCGTCTTAGACCGTGACAACGAAGTAGAAAGGGCAGACCGGGTTTGCGGTCCAGTATAAACGATAACAGCCACAGTGGTACCTTGCGATGCGATGATGGTGTTTGCCCATGCAGTATTATCGATTGACAAAGGGGCAGACTGGCTTCTTTCATCAATACTACTTTCGTCGGAGTGGCTATTGAGGACATCTTCTTTCGTCGCCATCAGCTCAACCTTGCCGACGAACTCGTTTACCGCTTTATCCGGCTTTCCGCCCGTGACTTTGATACGAACAAGCTCTTCCTCGGGAAGAGATTGGGTCAAAGCAGACGCTAGTCGAAGTTTCCAGTCGGTCTCACCATCAAGCTGATCCGTTCTAATAAATGTCTCCCCGGTGAACATTCCTTCAGGAACGCTCGAGCCAGGCAATTCGGGACTCTTCCCCTTCCAAGATGTCTGATCTGCATCGTTGTCCAAGGGGTGAACTAATAATGTCTCTGGCTCCATGCTGCTAGATGGCTGATTTGGGGCGTGTGTGCTTTCTGGTGCCGAACATTTTAAGATGACAACATCCGCAGGTACGCGTTGACCTTTACTAAGTTTTAGAACATCACCAACTTTAAGATCTCGGGATTTCTTGCTCATAGGTTGTGCAACAGACGACGGGTACCCCCTCCCTTGGCATTCTACTTGTTCCTCTTCCTCCTGAATATCTGACAGTCGGTCCATCTGAGCTAATGGTTGGCGCTGTATTTTCCGTAAGGAGGTTGGTTTGAGGTTCTTGGGAGGGCGTAACGTGGAGTTCGGTCGTCCTAGTTCCCCAAACTGCAGTACGGTGTACTCCTCAGAATTCGCCTCATTATCCCTTCGACGTCGTTCAATATCATCATATGCTTCCTTCCCCATAGTGATCATAAGAACAAAGGCAAGTGGGGCAATGTAAGTCGACAAATAACCTATCCTCAGAGCTGGGATAGCCTGTGATAAAGCAACGAGCAAGAAGTACATGTTGAAGAAAAACGAGAACTCATTGTATAAGGTTATAGGGAGGAAAGTAAAGGCTGTGTATTTCGCATTCGAGACTAGGTTCGGGGGGTAACGACTAGATTGAGTTGAGCCAACGGCTATGATTCTTGAGGCCGAAGAATCGTCTTCCTTGTTATCAGCATTCCCCATACCATCCCGCCCGTTAATAGAAGCACTCGACATGAAGCTAGGCAATCTCAAGGATGATCCGAGGTGAGTTAGATTATGAAGCCTATCGTTGGCGAAAGACCGCTTCGGGGGGCGAGAAGTATATCCATCCAAAAGAGGTGCATCATCGCTGTCGTGGCGGCCACTTCCGTCAGAGTATCGTTGACTAGGCACATCATCGTCAAGTAAGCCTACAACATCGCCATTCCCATCTCTACTCCGGCCAAGCTCGCCATAGCTGCGACCTCGATTACTCGGCCGCCTCAAGCCGCCCATGCGAATATTCCGTAGGGCAATACGGGGAGCTCGTTGCTCGGGACCTATATTGTGGCTTAGTGATGGCGATGTGTAGTTGTGAGATGAGGTGGTAGGATCTAGCTCGTGAAGGTCGAGGTCGAGGTCGACATCTGAATCTGAGTCGTTTGGGGGAGAAGGAGAATCTGGATGCTTAGTCGGGCGGTACGGAGTTAATGGCGGCATTCCCGTATTGGATTCATGCTCCCGAGATAAGGAGCTACTTAAGAAAGGCGAAGGTGGTTCAAGATGTTGCTGGTACCTAACTAGTGTAGACAGTGAAAGCTCAAAATTTGGATAAATCAGAGTTGGTCGTGAGACGTGGCTGCGTAGCTGCGTAGCTACGTGTTTAAGCTTGTTTCGAGCCCAAGTTGGGACGCGCGTAACTTTTGAGATTCGATGGGACCGGTATGTATGATAGATCTAATCGAGATGTGGATGAACGACTTGGAAGTTATTTGATAAGTTATTCGGTTTAACATGAGGCAAAAGAGTAAAACGTTGAATGGAAATGAAGAGCTACATTACATACATACGTATATTAACATTGAAATAGTAGCAAGTAGTTAGTTACATTCGACTTCCGTACATGTCATGTAGAGCGGATCCACCGGTCAGGAATTTGAAGGGTACCGGGTACATAACCTCAAGGCTTAAATCAATGATGTATCCACATCCATGCATTACATAATACATATGTGTCTACATAGGTATGTACATTGTACATACATATGCAAGTATACACATGCATGTGCAGCGTTCAGGCTACAAAAATAATAGTAGGTACCCAATAGTTACATTATACGACAATACTTACATAGAAGTTCGATAGAACTACGCCGTACATAGTAGGTATAGTACTTGCACACAAAATGTACCTCATCATAACTTGAATAACTTAATAAGGTGTACGAGATGTTTTTTTTTTTTTTAAAAAAAAGGGAAAAAGAAGAAGGAATAAAGGTCAAGTAAATGGATATGCGTGAAAAAGACTCAGTTGAATAACCCTAAAATATGCCCTAGGCCAGATTTAAATGGTCAGACAGGTCAGGTGCCCAGTTCTGTTAGAAGGAGTGCTTGCATCATCTGATAATTATATTATCGGATACGTATGCAAAACCTCTTGGTGATGTCTTCAGCTATTCCGACAACCAGATGTAATAACAAGGGGCTTGAGGATGACTCTAGGGCTATCTACTACATAGTACATCCGTGGATAGTAACCTAGGTGTTATTCATTAGACATACTACCTCTAACCGGTGACCAACCAGTCTTCCACCAGCCACCAACCAGTCAGTTAGTTTTGAGAGTAGGTCGGCAGTGTACGCTTAGCTTGTTGGTGCTAAAAGCACGCAAGGCCACATTTGCGTCCTTTCCCTTCCCCTGTTCTCCGTATCAACAAGGCTTAACTTTAAATCCCTACTCCTTAGCTTCGTCCACTATCTTATCTTCCAAGCTCATCTAATGGGAGATCTGCCTCATCTTTGCCAACGATCGAGTCAGCCACTTTCCAGATCTGAAGCATGTTGTCTTCGGCTGCGCTCGCTACAAGCCAAGGATCGTTCAAATTCCAGCTGAAATCCGCGAGGTGGTTCGTGTGGCCACCATGCATGAACAATCTACAAGGAATTAGCACATAGGTTTCTGGGAAGTCAAAGAGAAAACCCACAATTCTGGAGGTCCATCTTCCTGCTCATCAGGCTGCTGCTCCTCGCCAACCCTGCTCAGATCCCAAAAGATAATGCGGCGATCGTAGCTGGCGCTACCAAGAACACCAGCCTCATGCGGGTGCCAAGATAGCGAGGTGACAGCGTCTTGGTGGCCTTCTAGCGTGTGAACCTTCTCTTTAACATTACGTAGATCCCAAATGCCTATGGTCTTGTCGGCAGAAGCAGTTGCCACGAGGACTTCAGTGGACGGGTTAAAGGCAAGGGAATTAATAGCATCGCTGTGCCCATCTTTGGCGACTAAAGAGGATTGTGTGTTGGATGGCTGTCTGAGGTCCATTATTTGTAGGGTTAGATCGTCAGATACACTGCCGATGAAGTTCTTGGAGATAGGATGATACTGCACATCATTGACGATGTTGGTATGGTGAGTAAAGCGGCGTGCGGGACTAAGGATGTGGCTACCACTCTGTAATGACTTGAGATCCCTTCGCGGTGGCAATATATATTAGTTATGTCTTAAGTCTCAAGATCGAGACCAGATAATAGACGAGTAACGTACCAAAGGCAAACTGTCTGATCTTCGCTCCCCGATGCCAAAGAGCCCTCGGAATGTGGGCTCCAGTTAAGACCAAATCCTTCTTGCCTGTGCCCCTCCAGAGTAATTTGAGGATTAACTTTGCCATTTGGCTCAAAGCTGTGTTTGGTTCGGTCGAAGATGAGAATACGACCGTCGACAGCCAATGTTGCGATAAGATCCGGGTTCTGTGGGCAGTAGCGGGCCTTGTTGACCTCACTGGGGTGGTCAATCTTCTGGACAATGTTCCACCTCATAGCCGCTGGCGAAGCGGCAGCTGAGGACTTTCCATAGCCACCTATCTCACCATGCTCGTCATCAAAGTCATTGGCATTGGGGCGAGCCGATTTAGGGATTTCGACCTCGGCGATTTGAACGTGATTCGGATTTCCCTCGGAAGTATGTGTTCCGATAAGAACTCGGTGAATGCGACAATTTCTTCCTTCGGGTTCCTTGACATCGGGAAACCACTGAACAGTTAGAGTAGGCCATGTCAAGGCAGTACTGCTTTTTCATTAGTACAGAGTATGCCTAGATCATCGATCGTGCCTTCGTAGGTAGTCTCACCTCAGGATCATATCGTAAAGGAAGGGCGAGTTCTTCTTCCATGTTTTGTATTCTAGCAAAGGAAGAAGGAAAAAAAGTTAGAGGAAAGGGAACGCATATCAGCTAGAGAATCAATAGTACTATGCGAGTTACCTTCATTAATGAGTCTTTGTTCCTCATCTTCGTCAACCTCCTGCAACGCCATGTCCACTTACATTGTGTATTAGTATGCAATGCGAAAAGGGAAAGCTACCTGGAAAAACTAACCGTCAACATCATCAGCAACAGGCGCGGGAGCCATCTCGGATTGGCGTTTCGCGCAGGATGGAATGAAGAAAATCGAAATGAGTGTGTTTGTAGTGCAGTAGGGAAAAGATGAGCTTGGAAGAAATTAGTGCGAAAGAACGCGATACGCGTAAAGCACCAGCCCAATTAATTCAACAACTATTAATTATTATTCTACATACTTATGTAGGTACCTAGTACCTAGTAGTTATGTACATAAGGTACTACTAGGTACAGACCGTACAGTCTACATAGTATCTAGTTAGTATTACGATGTACCTTCAATGTGATGTGTAGGTGGGTACATGTACTCATTACCTACATACTAGGTATGAGCCTAACCTAGAGTAGTACATCGTATGTACATAAAGGGTATTATGTAGATGCTGGTGCCGGGGGCATAGTTATGTAGGTTATAGGTAACTACCTAAGCTAAAATTCAATCACCGTTGAATGTTCAAAAAGTTGTAGGTAGCCTTGGTAGCCTTATAACCTAGTAGCCTGGTACGCTCTACCCACTTATCACTTTCTACCTTACACTATTATCTCCATCCCGAATTCAACCTCGTAACCCCGATTCCAGCTTGAGAGCAACTGTCTATTTTTGCCCTAAATGTATCATCTCAGTGGTGCTTTGGAAGGTTTGCATCATATTGTTCGTTCCATATAGTGTTTTGTGTTTTCTTTTGACATATATGCATACACACATACATACCTTTCTACCTATCTACCTAGGCCTACATACACACAATCATTGATCTAATCACAACCGATACTTTGTGGTTTCTTTCACCAACTTCACCAAAAGATTTCAAGCTTGATCAGACTAGCCACTTGCCATACCTCGATTTCGTAGTACAAGGCCCTTTCTATAGTTTCACCTAATTCATCCCTCGAATTCCGTCTTACTATTTAAGCGACTCTTCGTCCTACATTTCATCACATCCTCTAAGGCGCCGAACCGATTTATCATGGGGTACGTCTAAGCTCATTTATGGGTATAATATCTCACTGAATCTGCTAACTCTGGCTCAGCGTCCCCAAGTTCTTCAGATGGCTCTCAGAGCGATATCCTGCAATATCACAGCTCATTGCAGAGAATCGAATCCCCGAATTCGACAATCTTTACGTGTGTAGCCCTGTCAACTGCAACCGTCATTCATCATTTGCTAACCTATATTAGTTGGATATGAATGGTATTATACATAACTGTACCCACAAAGACTCACATGATACATCGTTTCGTCTTAGCGAAGATGAGATGTTTATACGTATCTTCAACTATATCGAGCACTTGTTTGGTAAAATAAAGCCAAAGAAGCTGTTCTTTATGGCAATTGACGGTGTCGCGCCCAGGGCAAAAATGAACCAGCAGAGGGCTCGTCGTTTCCGGACGGCGCTGGATGCTGAATTAGCCCGCGACAAGGCCATTCGAGAAGGTCAGGAATTGCCGAAAGAGGATCCCTTCGACAGCAACTGCATCACGCCAGGCACCGGGTTCATGGCAAAGTTGACCCAACAGCTCAAGTACTTCATCAACAAAAAGATATCCGAGGATTCCGATTGGCAGGTCTGCGACATTGTCTTGTCAGGTCACGAAGTCCCGGGTGAGGGTGAACATAAAATCATGGAGTACATTAGAAATGCGAAGGCTCAACCCGACTACCACCCCAATGTTCGGCATTGTCTGTATGGCTTAGATGCCGATCTTATCATGCTGGGGTTGTTAAGTCACGATCCCCATTTTTGTCTCCTCCGCGAAGAAGTCACTTTCGGTCGCGCTTCGAAGACTAAATCCAAGGAGTTGGAGCATCAGAACTTCTATCTAATGCACCTCTGTATAGTTAGGGAATACCTCGAATTGGAATTCCAGGAGTTGAAAAAGGAAGGTACCATCAAAGTGCCTTTCAACATGGAGAGAATCATTGATGATTTCATTCTCATGGCATTCTTCGTCGGCAACGACTTTCTTCCTAATTTGCCAAACCTTCACATCAACGAAGGCGCTTTGGCAACCATGTTTCGCATTTATAAGCAGGTGCTTCCCCAGTGTGATGGTTATATCAACGAAGGAGGAGTAATCAACCTCTCTCGTTTAGGGTTATTATTGAAAGAGCTATCCAAGGAAGAATACCGGTATTTCGAGCACGAGCACGCCGACTTGAAATGGCTCAAGAGCAAGCAGCTGTCAGGGTCTAACGGCGAGGAATCTACCAAACACAAAGGGAAGCTTGTCATGACAAGTACCCAGAGAGAGTTATGGAAGAAGATTCGGAAGTTTCTCAATAATCGATCATCTACTCCTCTTAACCTCGGCCATGAGCTCATCGCTGCCGATCGAAAATTTGTGCAGGATACTGCTGACAGCCTCCACATTGACTGGCGTACTGTCGAAGACGACGACGGGCAGCGTAATCTGTTGCTAGCAATGCCCCTAAAACCGGGTGGTGATGATAATGAGGAGGAGGAGGAGGAAGGACATATGGCCTTATTTCGCGTCATGAAGCGCTACGACAATGCCCACGTCGTTGATCTCTCCGCCGAAGAAGCTCAGGCCTCCGTTCAAGCCAGGTATCAAGAGAAATTTGATGAGTGGAAAGACAAGTACTATACAAGCAAGTTTGAGTGGACCGCGGAGACCAAAGAGAGAGAACTGACAAAACTTTGCGAGAACTATGTCCAAGGGCTGCAATGGGTGCTATACTACTACTACAAGGGGGTGGCTTCTTGGCCGTGGTTTTACAGCTACCACTACTCGCCCATGACATCTGGTAATTCATTCTGGTACATAACACCGAAGCAACCGAATCAGCTAACAAGGTCCGTGTAGACATTATGAAAGGAATGAATGCCAACTTAGATTTCAAGCTCGGTCAACCCTTCCGACCGTTTGAGCAACTCATGGGCGTTCTCCCAGACCGAAGCAAGAAAATCGTTCCAGCAGTGTACCATGAGCTCATGACAGAGGCGAAATCGCCAATTATTGACTTCTACCCTCGTGACTTCAAACTCGACATGAATGGTAAAAAGATGGAATGGGAAGCCGTGGTCAAGATCCCGTTCATAGACGAGAAGCGTTTGCTGTCCGCAATGGCACCTAAGAACGAGCTTCTTACGCCAGAGGAAAAGGCCCGAAATGACTTCGGAGTTTCCTTGAAATTTACATACGATCCGAATCTTGACTTCATCTACCCATCATCCATGGTCGGAATCTTTCCAGATATTCCTCATTGCCGTTGCGTTGAGAACATATTCGACTTACCTACAACCGAGGGACTCGAATTGTATGTTGGTTTACTTGATAACGCGAAACTCGGCGTAGACGCCCTCGCAGGATTTCCCAGTCTCGCTACGTTGCCTTACAATGCCAATCTTGGCTTTCATGAGGTCAATGTCTTCCAGCAAGTGAGTCGCAACGAGAGTATGGTTGTCACTCTAGCCGACGTTGAACTCCGAAGCAAAGTAGGGTTGGCCAAGGCCAAAATAGGGCAAAGATGCCATGTTGGGTATCCGTTCTTACAAGAGGCGAGAATCGTACGGGTGTCAGACGAGTTATTCGACTACTCTCTCGCTTCAGATGGCTCTGGCCAAGTCATTCCGACTCATCATTCTGGCAAAGACATAGGAGAATGGAGCAAGAAGGCATCTCGTATAGAAAATTTCTACAGCAAGCGCCTTGGCATCATCATTGGCCCCGTTGAATCTTTGGTCCACGTGGAGATGTTAAAGGGGCTCACAAAAACGGACGAAGGTGCTACTGTGAAAGAATATGGCCTGATCCCAGGCATGGAAATAGATTACGCTGCGCAGGTAATTGTTGACAGGGTTGTCAGCGAAGATGAACGATTTATTGAAAGAGATGCGTTGCCGTTTGAAGAGGAGTTCCCTGTTGGGTCCCATGTTTTCTTTCTCGGAGATTATGGGTACGGACGCCCTCTTGAGATTTGCAGTCACAATGATAACCGAGCGGAAATCATTTTATCGGTACCTGTGGCAAGAGAGCCAGACTTCGCTCGGTCAATCATTCGGATTGCTGAGCAGCAAAGTGGTTACCAACCATCTTACGTGATCGCGAAAGAGTTGGGACTTCACCCGCTTGTCCTAAGCAAAATTACTTCTTCTTTCTTTGTTCACACAATTGGGGGCAGCATGAAGGTCAACTTGGGATTAAATCTCAAGTTTGAGGCACGGAAACAGAAAGTATTGGGTTATTCAAGAAAATCGAATTCCGGATGGGAATTCAGTCCTGCCGCGGTTCGATTGCTAGTAGAGTATATGACCCGATTCCCAGATTTCTTCGCTGCAATCATGCGGAACCCTTCGGGAAACGAGTTTCACGAGACAGACCTTTGGCCGGATACACAAGCTGCCAGCACCAGAACCAAGGAGATCGGTGCGTGGCTCAAGACCGTGGAAACAAGCAAATTCGAGCGAGTTCCCCTTGACGCAGAGCAGCTAGACTCTAACGTAGTCATGGAACTTCAAAGAACGGTAGACTCACTAAGAGAATCGGCCGAGCAGACTGAACCAAAAAGACTGAAAGGGGTTCCTCGGTCCGCATTGCTCAACCCTAGGGATGCCGAGCAACGGCTCAGTAACCAGCGGTTCGCCTTAGGTGATAGAGTCGTGTACGTACAAGCCTCTGGGAAGGTGCCCATCGCTTCGAGAGGAACTGTTGTCGGCATAAGCACGGTTGGCAACCACCATATGCTTGACGTACTATGCGACAACGCATTCATGAACGGTACAACATTGGCTGGCAGGTGCGAGCCCTTTCGAGGACAGACCGTTTCGGCAAATTCGGTTCTCAACGTGTCAAACAGGCAAGTCATAACGAGCTCAAAGAAGAGTAAAGAAAAGCAACCCAGCTCAACGGAAGCACCTTTATCTTCCCTTGGCTACGGTGCACCGGGCGGCCGAGGTGGCAAACTACGAGATGCCCCAACGCCAGGTCCTCTTAGGGGTTCTTGGCGAGGCGTAGCGAATGGCGCAAACCGACAATCAGCCCAGGGACGAGGTGCTCATAATTCACACACATCCAATGATATTCCCCATTTACAACCCAGTAGCTTGGTTTACCGCCCGATGCCCAATCAACCGCAAACATCCAATCCGGGAGCAACACAACAAATTGGTGGTCAATCTTACCGCGGCCGTGGTGGTCCACATTGGAATGGACGTGGAAACCGGGGCGGCAGAGGCGCCTCAATATCTCCGGGCAACGATTTTTATGGCTCAAGAGGGCCAGAACCCACAGGGCCCATTCATCACCAGTCTTATAACGCTATGCCACCACCAGCTGGGTTGAATGCTCGTGGTGGTGGAGGTCGGGGGCGTTCACGGGGTCGTGGAGGAGTACGTGGACGAGGTGTTCGCGGCACACCAACTGGGAATTAGATTAGAAGAGGGATGTGTTCATTTTAAGACAGCTCTACTAAGTCTCGTCTAGATTGCCTTTCAGGTGACGTGTTACGGATCTAGAAAGTAGGCAACACATGTAACGGTGTGAAGATAGCCACATTATAATAGGTTTAGGTCTTGAGCATATTAATGCCCTCGGTTGTGGACAAGTTGTGGCGGCCATTGCTCATGTTAAAGACTAGCTGGATGTTTACATAGGAAATAGGTATCTACATGCAACCGATCACTCGGACCTTTTAAGCAAGGCACACATAAAATTGATCGTTTTGCGAAGTAAATAGGAGAGCTATAGCAAATGAAGCCATGTTCAACCACACGTGAGTGAGGGAAGTGGGTGGCAAAACGTTAGAATGTTGATGCCAGAAAATAGGAGTTACACATACCTATAAGTAGTGTACATATTATATCCTATTAAATCAAACTCAACTTTAGGGGCCTGCGGATTTCGAAGTCAATCTTTTAATAACAGCCTCTCCAAATTCGAGGCCAAATGTCAACAAGCAGGTACGGTATAAGTATATGTCAAGCAGTCAGAGGAGCTAGAACGAACACACTAGGTTACGATTTCCGCTCAATACATCTCCACAAAGAGAGGTATTGTTGAAAAGTGTCAGATGAAAGTGTCAAAATGTCTCATCCACATCAGAATCTTCCCCAATGCATTCTCTTAACCACGATGGACCGACCAACCAGCCAACCAGCCAACCAGCCAACCATTCATCCAGCCAGCCACCCCTTGCCTTGCCGTCAAATAGATGGCCTCTCTTTAACAATGAAACAATAAAAGACGAATGAACAAAGATACAAGAAAAAGAAAAGAAGCAGCTGAACTATGAGGCGAGACAGACAAAACAGGACGAGACAACAAAACTAGATTTTGCAACGGCGTGGCAAGAGCAAAGACGGAAAGATACAATAAACCCTGAGGAATAAGTATGGGGCATGTGAGAAACGAGGCCAGGTATTACCATTTACACTCCCTGCGCTATGCACCGCCATTCAGTTTCCACCCTACTACAGATATCCCTCCATTTGTACAAGTTCGTCCGTCCATCGAGGCCAGAACGTTCAATGTATATCGGGCAACAAGGTCGAGAAAGGTTCACACAGTAAAGTAGCCCACCACCACTACCAGCCAAACCAGGCCCTAGATATCCGTTCTAGAAATTGGGCCGATCTTTTGTCTTTCCCAGCTCCCCTCCAACATTCCAGTAACTTTTTCTCTTTTTGCTCAACGATAGAAAAATAAAATAAGATAAAATAACAACGTTCCCCGCAACACCCTGCTTTAATCCTTAGGTATCCTCGACTCCCCCTTATACCGATCTTCAAAAGTGAGCCCACCCTTTGAAAGTGCCATTTACGTCCAGAGAAGTACCGCCAAGGTTGATATCTGCCGAAGGATCACCATCCACCGTTAACGCTCCAAATACGTTTGAAATCGGTTACAATCAAATTGGACACTGAAAATCCAGTACGAATACCGCGGACAGGGGCAATGTGTGATGTTTAGGCTGGCGACTTGCTAGGGGGGGCGCCGGCACCATTTTGGCGAGCGTCTCCGCCACTGACAGATAAACTACCAATGCCGGAAGAGAGGAACGCAAACGGGTCATTTTCTGTCTGGGACGAGTAGAAATTGTTAGAAGGACCAGCGGAGGCTGGGCCGTTGCTCGCAGACTGGAAAGCTGCCTCGGCAGCACGGCTATCAAAGGGTCCAGCCGAATGGGAGCCAGGCGCAGGACCAAAGTGAGTGTTAAGAGATGGATACGGTGCCGCACCCCCACCAATACCGGAGGGCAAGGCGTAAGTGCTCGGTGGGCCTCCAAAATGATGTCCATAGCCACCAGACGCTCCAAAGGGACCAGCAGCAGACGCAAAGGGCCCAGGGCCTGGTGTTCCGGTCATAGAACCAGAGCCCATACCGTAACTAGAGCCACTATCCATGGGAGAAGGATAGCCCGAGTCAGCAACTACCGCAGCACCTGCACGACTGGCGCCACATCGAAGACAGCAGACGTTCTTGGCGAAGTTATGATAGCCACAGACTTCATTGCCACACTTCCAATCACCGGCCCTGAAGGGAACAACGCCGCTACCACCCATGCGGCCGCCTCCGTGATGGCCCACGTTTCCGTGATGGCCACCATGGTGAGGTGGGGGGCCCATCATGGCCGGCGGACCGTAGCCATAACCATAACCCATGTCACCTTGTCCTCCAGCACTGACAGCAGGAAATGAGCAGCGAAAGCAGGCCGTTCGTCTTTGAAAGTTGGAGAAGCCACAGGAAGGACATGTCCAATCGCCGGGACGGGGTCGGTTTTTGCTTGGAGGGAACGGCGTAAGGATCTCGGCTGCGCGATCAAGCACTCGACTAGAAGATGGTGATACTTCAATTGCCTTCTCATTCAGAGCACGGCCGTTCATGCAGAGGCTTTCGGCGGCCTGAATCATGGTTAATGCACAAGCAGTGATAAGGGAGTAGACAAAATGGAGCTAATAAGGAGAGCAATCCAGCATACCTCTTCATGAGACGAAAATACAGCAAAGCCAGTACCGGTGGGTTTATGCTGTTCCGGGGTGCGCAGGGTCCAAAAAGCAATAGGGCGGCCACCGAATTGAGTAAACCAACTCTCAAGTTCAGACTGTGTTGTATCGTGGGGCAGTCCAGACATGTGCAGGACCTTACTTCGCTCCGACAAAAAGGCACGAACGTCAGCACGAGCATCCATGGGGCGTGTTAATACGTCAGGATGGTCTTGTGGTGGCTGAGATTTCCTAATCAGACCGCGTAAGACTCTGGCGAGAGTAACGGCTTCTTCCATGGCGCGTCTAGGGGAAGCTGGAGCGAGAGCCTGTAGGTGGAAGGGTAGATTGTGTTTGATAGGCGCGCTAGATTGCACTGGCTCAACTTCAAGAGCTGCGCATATGTTGGAGAGCATTGAGGGGCCAAAGGGAAGAGATTCGGGATGATGCTGTTGCCAGCGCTGGTACTCGGTACGCAGATCAAAAGTCCTCGAGTGTTGGAGGTAAGGGGGCAGTACGACGGCCTTATCGCGAGCCTCGCGAGGAAGCTGAACACGCAGATCCCATGCATCAAGGGTAACAAAGACGAAGTCGAGGTTCTGAGAGGTTAGGTGCTCAGATGCAAAGGCATCGAAGCGGTTGACAGCATCTCGAAAAGTTCCCGCATTTCGGACATGCTCCCACGTTAGGGTCGTCAAGCTAGCTGTAGACACAAAAGGAGGTAGATGTATTAGCCTGCCATGTCACAGCAACTAGAGATCCAAGGCGGAAAAGGGTTACGTCGATTTGGGGGGGGTGGAGGGGGAACAAGAAAGGAGAGAGTGCCGGTGTAGTTATAAAGTACAAATGCAAATGTAGATGCAGATGTAGGTGCATGTGTAGGCGAAGGTATGTTGCTGCAGCTGCAGATGCAGTGCTGGCTGTAATTTGCGACTTACTGCATAGGGGAGTAATAGGGGTGTTGATAGGCTTCACAAGCACACTTTCACGATGAATCTAGCGTCAAATAGAAGACTCGGTCAGCAAGCAGGACTTCTATATTGCAACAGCAACACATTTTTCTCGACTCTCCACTACCCGTATCCATACCTCTTCAAGTGACTTGGCGTCTAATAAGATCCAGCCAAGCTCAATCACCTCAGCAGAGTCCTTCGTCACATAGACGCCGTGCTCGTCGCAGGTGGTTGCAACATGGATGACCACATAACGATCGATATGGGGAGGTGGAGTCTGCTGGTTCGACATATTGGGCAGACTTGGATTCCGAAGTGAACGGTGGTGCTATGCAATCTTGATGTATTTATTGAATGTATGATACAGATATTATGATCGGGACTCGAGGCGGTGTTGGCGTTGCTCGAAAATTAAGACAATGGAGCGGGTTCTAAAATCGGGACGGTCGAAAAGTTGTCAAGGAATCGAGTCGTAAAATTTTGGCATCGACTAGAAAAGATGTTCTAGGAATAGTTGGTCGAACTGAAGCTACAACGAGCGACTGGAGCTCTAGTTGGTCCCCTTTTTTCTTTTTTTCTTTTTTTTTGGGGGGGGGTGCGGACTTGAGGATGATTAATAAGAAAGAAATAACAATGCCACAAATGCGAGGGACCCCAACAGCGAAGAACGGTCGGTGGTGTATCTATCACTCAAAACAATTTTAGTTGCAAAGTCGATCGAACCTAACAGCTCCTCGCAATACCGCAAAAGCCGATATGAAGAAAAGACAAATTGGGGAGAAGATGGAGAGCGTGGAGAGTGAAAAGGGAAAGAGAAAAAAATAGAAGAGAGAAAAGAGGATAGGGGGAAATGATGTTGTGGAGTGGGATGAGAGAGAGAAGAGAGAATGTCTGTGTGTGCGTGGGAGAATGGAAGAAGTAGGTGAGAGGGAGTTTAAAGACTAGAGACAACTTCAGAGAGAGAACGAGACGAGTCACGAAGAAGAATGAACAACCCCAGAAGTACACTACTATTGCATAGGGTGTTTAGCAGTTAAAAGCTGTTGGTTTTGGGTAATATGCATGGTTGATTAATCTCGTTACGATTGTGTTTTTTTTTTCTTCTTCATTTTACCTTTTACCGTTTCCTTTTAATATTATGTATATTTGCATAACCCCTTTTTATCTTTTTTTTCTTAAAACTATTTTTTTTATTTTTTTAAATTAAAACTTTAAAAATTTAACTCCGATTTATTTAAACATATTTCTTTATAAATATATTATTTTGATTTTCTTTTAAATATTAAAACATTTTCTAGCATAAAGCTATCAACCCTCGTTAAGTGTATTATACATTTGTAAAGGTTAGTTTTAGCTAATAAGTGCATTTCTACGTCATCAAGGCCGCCCGTCCCGCGATCACTATAAGTAGTCCCGCATCAAAGAGAGGAGTTAGAAAGAAACAACAAAGCAAAAAGTTGGAGTTAATACCTATTATATACATACATAATAAGTACATTACATATCTACACATATCGCCTGATACTTTCGATTATCATTTTTTTCCTCTTAACTATGTATGTAACAACTTGAACATCATTTGTCTGCCTACGTATCACATTCGAAAATTAACTATCTTTATACTTACATATTGATCCACACGACTTTACTGCTTCAAGTTATTACCTATAACTGTACGCAGCTACCTACTCTGTGCGTAGTATAGTCTAGAGTCCTTGAGAGTGTCCAAAATGAGCGCCGTTTCTGCTGTATTCATCGTCCTCATTACCATCCTGTGTAAGCAAGTCAAGCTTCGGTGGGCTGACAGCATTGAGAACATAACGATATTGATTAACTCACCCACTACATAGTTCCTCCTATTGGCGTCTGGGCAGTTGCCGGTTGTGGCGCGGATCTACTTATAAACATCTGCCTCACCGTCTTAGGGTAGGTAACGAGACCTAGAAGGGCACTGCATAAATGGTAATCAGTCTAACTAACATTTGGGTAGCTACATTCCAGGTCACATACACGCCTTCTACATCGAATATGTCTACTATGACCGTCGAGAGCAGGCTAGGGAGGGCCGCTACGCTGCCCGTCGAGCCCCGGGAGTGTATAGCGACCGTGTTCAGGCGGGAGGCCGCGGACACAACACTATACAGTAGTTCAACCCACCCATTGAGCAGCGTACGGAGAGCAAAAGACGCGTGCTAAGTTAACGAGATGTGGTGGGATGCTACAATCATTAAGAAGCTTAGAAATCACCATGCCATGCATCTTGCCTATGCGCAGTTACAAAAAGGAAGTGACATTGCCCATAGTAAACTAATAAAGATATTATGTTGCCTTCAGAAGATGGCTTTACACCAATGATATTATATCATGATATATGTATGTACTGCCAGTAGAGTAGGTACACAGTACGTAGTACATACCATAGTATATACACATGTACCTAATAGTTATTTGTACAAGCATAACCTTCTATTATATACATAGTATCAATCATTAATGATAGTGTATGTACATAACGTCCCGGGAGTTGTTATCTCCAACGACAAACCTTGAAGTAAACTGTGGGGGTGCCCCAGGTAATTTTATCCACTTAAACAACACCACGACTTCATTGCAGCTCTCTTTCCCTGGTCGCCTTTCCACCTTCTCCTCCCTCACAGCTTCGCAACCAAATCACAGCCGATTCTCATCCAAAAAGGAAAAATAATAATAATAAACCCCCCGAAAAATCATTTGGCATTAAACAAGCTCATCTCGGTCTGAAGCATACGTTCCATCTTTGTGCCCTCGCCCTCGAATCATTATACCTATACCCACCGCTAAGCCAACCAACCCAACGAATCCTATCCATTGACCTCCCAAAAGTGTGAAGCTACCGTATTGGGCATCCCATCACTTAGCAGCAGCCCAGCCATCAGGGCTACGACTAGATTGCTTTTGTCCTCCAAGCCTCTCGCTGCGCGCGTTTTTCCTATATACATATACTAGACTACCACCCTCCCCCCTTCAAGGACATGGCAAACTCTACTCTAGCTTTTCCATCTTCTGAGCCTCTCAATCACTCCCCTCCTCCGCGAAACGGTAATGCTAGTAGAACTACCAGAACTTCCAACTCCCGCCGACATTCTTTGCCTTTTGCCTCTCCCCCTTTCTGCCCAAAGATAACTACATCATCCACATCTTTGATATCCAGTACCGCTGAGGGAAGACCAATCCCCCTCGACGATTCTACAGCTGCGCATCGCACTACTGCCTTACGAGAGCTGAATCGTTCTCAACCCTCTTCCAATTATCGGTGCGCCAGAACGACTGGCTCTCAGAGTGCCAACACGACGGCAAAAGCCTATTCCCAACCAGTCATAGTCCGCACATATTCAGGCGCACATCCATCACCAACAACCAGGGGCTCCCTCTCTGTCTCTCCAACCCCGAACCCATCCTCTCGCCGTCCTGCTCGAGAAGTCATGACAATAGGTATGAAGCACCACTTAAGAAACGAAAAGGCCCGCGATGTGGCCACCGATGCCAAGTTCCCGCCTCTTGAATCATTCACCTTCCAAAGCATTATGAGAGGGATACAGCAGGATGTTGGCACAGATTTAGATCGGATAGCAGAGATATGCGCGGGCTCAAGGTATTCTCTTAGCAACCAATACGAAGTTCATATAGCGCCTCAGTGTTCGGGAGCAAGTTCTTTCAGGCCAGCATCTTCCTCGTTGTCGAAGAAAGATGTTTCCTTGGGGCCCACCCTCCAGGTAATATCAAGCGATGAAGAGCACATGGGCTCTATGCAAAGAACGCGGAGAAATACAGCCCGGAAGAGGAGCGCTGCTTATGGCACACTGGAGACAATAATGAGTTCTAGTCGTTCCTCGGACGAAGACCGGGATAAAAAGAAATCAGCTGCTGAAATTGTAGACGAACTACGGGGACGTGAAGATAGTATTGCTAAGGACGATGATGCAAGTCTTGCCAGCACAGGAGCTCATGCCAACAGCAAACAAGACGGCCAGGGACGACAAATCATACCTACCTCATCCCTTTTCGTAACAACTATGATTAACACTTGTCGCGGTCAAATGCAGGATGATATTAATACAACCAAAGAGCGAAAAGTAACTTTAATGAGTGCACCTTCGCATCCACAAACATCACATAATTATTTACATATAATGACTTTATAATAAAAGTTTTATTATTTACACCTCTTTTTTTTAATAAATAAGCTTTATTTACATTTTAATATATATTATAATAAATATAATTTTTAAAGCTTAAAATTATAAAAGTAAAATTAAGTAAAGTTAATATATTAATAAAAATATATTTAATTTAAAGCTTAAAAGTAAAAAAAAAAGCTATTTTTATTTATTAACGTTTAATAATTTTATATCTTATAAAAGGGGATTATATAACATTTAAAACATTAAAATTTATAAAGTTTATAAGGCTTAAAAAGCCTTATAAAGTTTTAAAGTTTTATAAAAGTTTTAAAATCGCATTTATTTTTTAAGTTTTAAATATTATTTAAAATATTTATATAAGGTGTTAAAATAAATAAAATAATTTTATAATAAGTTTTATTATTTACACCTTATAAAATTATTATTAAAATTTATCCGCACTTTAATATATAAAAAATTAACGTTTAAAAACCGTTAATTTAAACTTTTTAATTAACTTTAATTAAAAGATTTAATATAACTTTTAATTTAATTATTAAATTATAATATATTTAATATTATTAAAACCGCTTTAATTAAACGATTTAAATAATATATATTTTAAATTAATACGATTAATAATTATAAAATTATTTAAAAAAAAAAGTGAAATAAACGCCTTATCGCTAATATAACGTTAAGCGAAAAGCATCACATAATGCATAAATTACTTTAATTTATACCATTTTTAAAATAAATTATAATTTTTTAACTTAAATAACTTTATAATTACCGGTTAAATTAATTTAAAGTATATATTATTTAAAAACTTTAATTAAAACGATTTAATTAATATAAAAATATATAATTTTATAATAATTAAATTATTAAAGCTTAAACTTTTTATATTATATTTTTAAATATATTAAAATATAAATAAACTTTGATAATAATTTTATAAAATGCAAATAATAAAACTTTTTATAATTATAAATTTTATTATATATATTACTTATTTTTATTATTAAACCTTTAAATATATTATTATTAAGTATTATATATTTTATAAGTTTTTTAAAACTTTAAATTTAAAATTATTTTAAACTTTTTAACTTTTTATTTTAAATATTTTTTTAAAATATATAATTATAAACGTGTAACCGGATTTAATTAAAAAAGAATTTAATTATTAATTAATTAATATAAGTTTTAAATTAAAGCAATATATAATTATAAAATTATTTAAATAAAATAATAAATTAAGGTTATATAATTATTTTTAAAAGTATATTAAAAACTTTTAAACCACGTTAAAAACCTTTAAATCACTTAAAATTAAACTTTATTTAATAATTTTAATTTTAAATAATTCCTTAAAATATATAACTATTAATATATAATTAATTTTAATTAAAAAAATTTAATTATTAATTAATTAATACTAGTTATAATTTAAGGCGATTTATAATTAAAAAATTATATTAATATTTATTTTAAAAATAATTATATAACATTTTTTAATATAACTTTAAGTAATTTTAAAGCTTTTTAATAACTTTAAAAGCTTTTAATATAACATTAAAAAGTTTTAATATAACCTTAATTATAATTATATACTTTTTAAGTTATTACTTTTTTACTTAAATAACTTTATAATTATATATCGCTTTAATTTAAAACCGGTATTAATTAATTAAAAATTAAATATACTTTTAATTAAATCCGGTTACACGTTTTTAACTTTTTATTTTAAAAAGTTATTTAAATTAAATTAATATAAACAATTAAAAAACGTTAAAAACATTAAATTAAACCTGGATTTAAAGATTAAAAACATGTATTAATACTTAATAATAATGCACTTAAAACCTTAATAATAAAAATAAATAATACATATAATAAAACTTATAATTATTATAATAAATATAATCTTTAAAGCTTAAAACTTTAAAATCGCATTTATTTTTTAAGCTTTAAGCATTATTTAAAGTATTTATTATAAAAAATTATATAAAAGTAAGAATATTTTAATAAATATTTCTTTTTTTCTTTTTTTAACTTTTTTATAATTAAATAAAATAACTTTTAAATAAAAAACATTAAAATTTTTATCTTAATTATTATTTAATATTATAATAATTATAAGTAAATATAAATAAAAAGTTAAAATTATAAATATAATTAAAGTTATTAAATAAAATAAGAAAATTAAAGATTTTTTTTTAATTAAAATAAGTTATAAAAATAAGTATAAATTATATAAATTATGTAATTATTTTTTATAATTTTTATATTAATTATTTCTTTTTATATTTATTTATGGGAATTATAGGAAATAGTCACGTGACCCACATGGTCCGTGCTTATCTTTGTAACTTATTTTAATTAAGAAAAAATCTTTAATCTTTTTTATTTTATTTAATAACTTTAATTACATTTATAATTTTAACTTTTTATTTACACTTACTTATAATCACGAAACCACCTTATTTATTTTAATATTATTACTTTTATTTATTATTTTATTTTTATTTTTATCTTAATATATTAATTTTATTTAATTTTTTTATAATTATAATATAAAATAATTAATATTAATAAATGTTTTTAATGTTTTATTAGTTTTTATTTTAATTATAATATTAATTAAGTTATTTTTTTTTAAATTTATTAAACTTTTATAATTTTTTAACGTTTATATAATTAACGTAATAATATAATATTAATTATTAATGTTTTTAATAATATTTATATTAATTTTAATTAAATATTATAAAAGTAAATTAAAAAAGCTTATATTAAAAAACTTAATTAAGATTTAAAAATTTTAATAATTTAATTATATATTTAATTAATTTTAATAAAAAAACGTTTAAAAATATATAATAAATAATTTTATTATTACTTTTATATATATATTTTTTTTATATGTTGTTAATTTTAATACGGGTATCGTGAGATTAAATTAAAAAAGCTTATATTAGAAAGGTTAATTAAGATTTAAAAATCTTAATTATTTACTTATATATTTAATTACTTTTAATAAAAAAAGCGTTTAAAGGTATGTGATAAATAACCTTATTACTACCCTTGCACCTTTTTTTTTTTTATGTATACCCGTAATTAAGAATTATTATAATTTAACTAAAACTGTTAATTTAAGCATTTATCCGATCTATTTAACCTTTTTTAGCCTTTTCCGCTTTTTTTTAACGATATAAACCATTTTTTAATTAACTTATTAACTATTTAAAAAGATTATAATAAGGGTATTAATGTTATGTGTAAAGGTTAGTTTATCGGTTAAGTTTAATTTTTTAACTAACTTTAATTTATTAAAAATAAATTAATAACTTTTATTAAACTCCTTAATAAGTTATACGGCATTTTACATTAAAAATGGTTTTAAATATCACTTATTAAATTTTAAATCGTAACTATTAATAAGTATATACGTATAATAAAACAAATAACAAATAAAGCAAAAACAATAAAGGTAAAACTGATGTAATATTAATGTTTAAAAAAGGAGGTTTAAATTTAAAAGTAAAAAAGGGATTTAACTCCTTATATAATTTAAATTACATAAGTACCTCCTCCAGCCATATACGTACCACGTTAATACGTACCCTTATTATACAACCACTAATAACCCTTTTAAAACATTAAATATTTTAACATAAGACGTTTTTTAACGTAATTAATTTAACGTTTTTTAAATCTCTTAATTTTATATAAAACTAAGTTATTATTATCTTTATTAATAAAAACTTAACTTAATTTTAATTAACGCTTTAATTAAAGGTTCGTATTAATAAGTGTAAAAATAAAATAAGTAAATAAAACGATACGATAAATTTATTAATGTTATAAAATATTTAATTTATAAGTTAAATCTTTAACCTTTTTTATAATTATAAAAAAATCCACACGTTATTTAAATTATTTCTGTTTTAGTTTTTTAAATAAATGGTAGTTTTTATAAAGTTTAAGGAAAATCTCTTTTTTAACGTTAAATTATTAAAGGTTTTATTTAATATTATAGCAGATTTTAATATTAGTTACGGCGTAATTAATAACAGTTTAAACTTTTTATTAATATATGTTCCTTTAAATTTTAAAGTTTATTATATTAATATCCATTTTTAAGATAAATAATAAGGTATAAGGCTTAAAGCTTAATATAACTTTGTTTAATAATTTCTTAAATATTAAATAAGAGTTTTGTTATCCGTACCTCCTTTTTTTGATAAAAGGGCCTTATTTGCACCCCGGTATATGGGAAAAAAGCAAAAGAATGCCAGTCGTCTAAGTGCTTCAACTAGTTTTAAACATATTATCTTGAATAATTTCTAATCTAAGAATCGGATTAAAGTGTATCTAATTCCATTAGAACCGTCTTAATTAGACGATCTAAACGATATATGTTTTAAATTGATATAACCGGTGGCTGCAAAGTTATTTAGAAAATAGTGAAATAAACGATTTGCCGCTAGCCTGGCGCTAGGCGAAGCGCATCATATGATGTATGGACCATTTCAATTTATACCATTTTTAAGGTGGAATATAATCTTCAAACTCGAATAACTTTGTAGCCAACGGTCGTATTAATCTAAAATATATATCGTTTGGATTGTTTAATTAAGCTGATTCGAACGACATAGGATGCATTTCAATCCAAATCTTGGATTGGAAGTTGTATTGGATCTTTTGATAGAAGCTAGCTTTAAAGCTTGGACCTTTTGCGCTGCGATCTTAATATACCGGGGTGCGAATAAGGCCCTTTTATCAAAAAAAGGGGGTGCAAATAACAAAATTCTTAAATAATAAAAGTTATTAAAGTTATATTAAAAGGCGTTTAACATTTTATCTTAAGAAATGTTAAGAAAAATAACGCATTAAAATTTTATTATAATCTTAACATTTTAATTATATTTTTTATTTATACCGTTCGTTTAAATATAATAACCCATTATTATAACAGTTTTAATATTGTTATAACGCTAAAATATTTGCCATATTTTATCGATAAACTTTCGGTTTTTATTTATAATTATTTTTATTAAAAGGTTTTAATTTACCGCGATAAATATCTTATAAAACATTTTAACCTAATTTTTAATAATATATATTAAATATCTAAAAATTAACAAAGTTTTTTCTTATTAAATTTATTAGTAATTGTTATAAAGGAATTATAATAGTTATAACTTAATATATGTTATATAATTTTTTTAATATTAATTTTAAATAAGTTAATTATAAAGTTTATATAAATTATATAATAAAAAATGTTAAACTTTATAATTAGTTTTAATTCCTTTAAAGCCTTTTAACGATTTATTTAATTAAATTAATAATGTGGATAATAAGTAAAATATTAACATAATTTTTTTATTAAATATTAAACGTTAAAGCCGTTTAAGTTATATATTATATAATGTGGTTTAAAATGGTACTTTTTATTATAAACCGCCTTAAAAAATGCTTATATTTGGCCTTTAAGAATATATAACTTTTAACAACCGTTTTATCCCTTTATTTAGAAAAAACTATCGTTTTTAAGTATATATATAAAATTCCAGGTTAAACGTTACGCTTATTTTCAAGCTTTTAACTTAGCGATAATCTTAGCGAGATAAAGGTTATTAACATATTTAATTATTATAACTTGCTTTTTAATATTATTTATTTAAACGTATATTTCTGCCGTGTAATTAAAATTTAACGGCAAAGGTAAGAAATATTTATTGCAATTATTATCCTTTACGTTAAAATTATAATTATATTATCTAACGTCGCTAAATATTAAGCGGGAAAATATAAAAAATTCCAAATTAAGGATAAAAGGTATATAATGTTAAGAAATATAACTAAAATCGTTAATAATATCGTTTAAAACATTTTCCATTTCCTTAATAACCTCTTTTTTATTGTTAAGATTAGGTAGTGTTAGTAAATAAGATAAAGCGTCCGGCATTAAATTTAATTAATTAAAGATATACCAAATATTTAAAAAAAATTAAAATAAGTATATTAAGGTTAGCATAAATTGCATATTTAATTTAACTAAGTTAATAAAGCGTAAAAAATTTTAATTTATTATATTATAGGTGGACTTATAGTTTATTAAAATTATTATGAGGTGTTTATATAATTAAACTTATACCTAAAAATATTAGTAAGTTTATACTAAGTAAAACATTTTTAATTTTATAACTTAATAATTAATCTCCGCCTTAATAAATATCTTATTTAAGAATTAGATTAAATATATGTTATTTATATTAAATATATTATTATTTTATTTATTTTTATAATAAAAAACCATAACGTTATAACCTTGTTTTAAAAAGGCATTTATTTTAAAAAATATAATTACACTATAATTTTAATACATTAAATAAATTAAATTTATAAGTTAAACCTAAAAAAAATAAAAAACTTCTCTTTTTATTATTATAAATTTAAATATAACGTTCTTTACCCATCGTTTTTTAGTTATTAATATCTTTAAAACATTTTTAACACTATTTTAATAATTAATAATTAATTTTATCTTTTATTTTTATAATAATTTAATCTTTTAATTATATTAGGTAATATAACGTTTTAAAAACTTAGTTATTTTAATATATATTTTTAAATCATAAAAATTTATAAATTAAGCAATTTTTTATAAAATATTTATTTAGTTTTACGTTAAGCTTATATTAATGCCATTAATTATAAACTTAAATAACTAAATAATCAAATATTTAATAAAAGATTTTGCTATAATTAATTATAAATTTAAGTTTTAAAAATAAATAAATAACTTATTTAAATATTTTAAATAAGCGTTTATAAAAATAAAATTAACCGTAATATTATTTATATATGCATAAATAAAATCTTAAAACGCTTATAATTTCTAGTTTATAAACCTTTACGTAAAAGATATATTATTACAAAAATTTATAAAAGCGATTTTTAATATCTCCAACTTTTTTAATAATATAATTATTATTTGGTTTTAATGTAAAGGCTAAACTTGGAATTAATAAAAAAAATTTAATTTATCGATAATAATAATATATTTCTTATTATATATCTTATTTATTATTTCGTTTTAAGAAAATAATAAATAAGAATCTAATATTATAACTTTATTTAAAACCTTAAAATCTATTATTATATAGTTTTTATATTATTTGTTAATATTCTTTCATAAGATAAAAATAAGATAACTAAACGGTATAAGATTTTTTATTTAATCGATTTTTCCGTTTTAATATATATTATTAAAAACCTTATTAACCATTTTTTTATCCTTAATACCAAATAAATAAACCTTTATAGCTAAACTAATCTGGTTTTATTAGTTTTTAATAAGGGGAATTTTTATTATCTTATTTTTTTATATATTAATGCAGTTAAACTGATCTCAAATATTATAGCGTTTAGCTAATTTTATTATAAGCCGCATATTTAATTTAATTAAGTTAATAAAGCGTAAAGAATTTTAATTTACCATGTTATAAGTGGACTTATAATTTATTAAAACCATTATAAGATATTTACATGATTAAACTTATATCTAAAAATGCTAACAAGTTTATATTAAATAAAACATTTTTAATTTTATGGTTTAATAATTAATCTCCACCTTAATAAATATCTTATTTAGGAATTGGATTGGATGTATGCTATCCACGTTAAATGTATTATTATTTCATCCGTCCTTATAGTAAAAAATTATAATGCTATAGCTTTATTCCAAAAAGGCATTTATCTAAAAAAATGTAATTATATTATAATTCTAATATACCAAATAAATCAAATCCATAAGTTAGGCTTAAAAGAGGTAAAAGGCTTCCCTTTTTATTATTATAGGTTTAAATGTAATATTTTTCACCTATTATTTTCTAATTATCGGTGTTTTTAGGAT
This sequence comes from Hypoxylon fragiforme, assembly GCF_022984875.1. NCBI lineage: Eukaryota > Fungi > Ascomycota > Sordariomycetes > Xylariales > Hypoxylaceae > Hypoxylon > Hypoxylon fragiforme. The sequence continues at coordinate 1,449,871 of NW_026054760.1, forward strand.
ATTTTTAGCATTATTTTAATAATTAATAATCAATTCTATTTTCCACTTTTATAACAATTCAACCTTTTAATTATATTAGGTAATATAGCATTTTAAGAATCTAATTATTCCGATATATGTTTTTAAATTATAAAGGTTTATAAGTTAAGCAATTTTTAATAAAGCGTTTATTTAGCTTTGCGTTAAGTTTATGCTAATATTATTAATTATAAACTTAAATAGCTAAATGGTTAAATATTTAATAAAAGATTTTGCCATAATTAATTATAAATTTAAATCCTAAAAACAGATGAATAACTTATTTAAATATTTCAAATAAACATTTATAAAAATAAAACCAACTATAATATTATTTATATATATATAAATAAAGTCTTAAAACGCTTATAATTTCTAGTTTATAAACCTTTACGTAAAAGATATATTATTATAAAAACCCATAAAAGCAACCTTTAACACCTTTAACCCTTTTAATAATATAATTATTATTTAATTTTAATATAAAGGTTAAACTTAAAGCTAATAAAAAAATTTTAATCCGTCAATAATAATAATATATTTCTTACCGTATATCTTATTTATTATTTCATTTTAAGAAAATAATAAATAAGAATTTAATATTATAACTTTATTTAAAACCTTAAAATCCACCATTATATAATTTTTATATTATTCGTTAATATTTTTTTATAAAATAAAGATAAAATAATTAAACGATATAAGATCTTTTATTTAATTAACCTTTCCGTCCTAATATATATTATGAGTTTTGTTATCCGCACCCCCCCTTTTTGATAAACAAGCCTTATTCGCACCCCGGTACATTGAGATCGCAGCGCAAAACGTCCGAGCTTCAAGGCTAGCTTCCATCAAAAGATCCAAAAAAACTTCCAATCCAAGAATCGGATTGAAATGCATCCAGCACCATTAGAACCGTCTCAATTAGACGGTCCAAATGATATATGTTTCAAATCAATGCGACCTCTGGCTGAAAAGTTATTCGAGTTTGAAGATTACATTCCACCTTGAAAATGGTACAAATTGAAGTGGTCCGTGCATCACGTGATGCCCTTCGCCTAGCGCCAGGCTAGCGGCAAAGCGTCTATTTCATTCTTTTCTTAATAACTTTACAGCTACCGGTCGCATCAATCTGAAACATATATCATTTAGACCGTCTAATTGAGACGGTTCTAATGGTGCTAGATGCACTTCAATCCGACTCCTGGATTGGAAGTTATTCAGGGTTGTGTGTTTGAAGCTAGTTGGAGCGCTCGGACGACCGGCATTCTTTCACTTTTTTTCCATGTACCGGGGTGCGAATAAAGCCCTTTTATCAAAAAAGGGGGGTGCGGATAACAAAACTCTATATTATTAAAGATTTTATTAACTATTTTTTTATCTTTAATATTAAATAAATAAACCTTTATAATTAGACTAATTTAATTTTACTAGCTTTTAATAAAAGGAATTTTTATTATTTTATCCTTTTATATATTAATGTAGTTAAGTTGGTTTTAAATATTATAACGTTTAGTTAATTTTTTAGCCTTTTTAATAAACCTAATATTTAAATCCCTTTTACATATAAAAATCCTTTATTTAATTTTAACAAATGGTAAATTAAGTTGTTAAACTTTTTAAAAAAGGGTTATAAAGATTTTCCTAACTTTAAACATAACTTAAATATCTTAAAAAGTGGTTTATTAAGTAGTAAAAGTATACGCTAATTTATTAAAAATGGTTATATCGATGTTAAATTATAAACCAATATAATAGGTGTTATATTTGTTTTTCTTAATTAATGTTATAACTATTTAAACAAAAAAAGTTTTCTCTTAAAAAATTTAGATTATATTATCGTTAATATAATTATATAAATGTCCTAAAAAGATATATTTAAGTATTGTTATAATATTATTCGTTATATTTAAGTAAGGGATAATTTTAACAATACTTACATTAATAAATACGTTAATTATTCCGTTATATATTTTTATAAAGATATAATCTTAGATAAAGTTAAAGCTATCTAAAAATAATAATTTAATATATAATATAAAGATTTATATAAGCGTTTTAAGTAGGATAATTATTTTTATAACATTTAATACCTTTTTATATATAAGATTTTACTTATAAGATATTATAATAAACATTATAATATTAGTATAAAAAACAAAAGTTATAATAAGTTTAAAATAATTTATATTAGTTTTATATAAATATAAAAAAGATATTTTTAAAAGGAGGTTTAATTTTAATAAATTAAAATTAACTTATATATTAACGGTAAAAATCTTTTATTTACTTTTACTATCGCATAAACCATTAATTATAAAATTAAAAATAACCTTTTTTATTATTTTAATTATGCCATTAATTCTTTTAATGTTAATTAATAATACTATAATAATTTATACGTTAAACGTATAAGTAGTAAATTAATTTTTAAATATTTATATATATTATTATTTCCTTAAAATCTTTAAGGGTTATAAGGAATTATATATATATATATAATATTAATTTATTATTAACATTTAAATATTTTTTTAATAACTAAGTTATAATTATATTAAAAAAGTTATTTGCTATAAATATATCTTTATTATTAGTATAAGTTTAAGGATTAATAATTTATAAAATTAGATAATTTTTATAAATATAATTAATAATGTGTATAAAAAAACTAATAATATTTTAAAATGTTTTAAAATAAGTATTATATGCATAAAAGGTTATATTTTTAATAAAAAGATTACTTTTATAACTTAAGTAAGCGTTAATAATCTTTTTAATTTCGTTATTAAATTTTATATATATTTTTTTATAACTTTTTTCTTATTTTTCCTTAAACATAATATATCTAACTTTTTATAATTTATATTTAACTATTTTCGCATTTAAATCGTTAATTTTAATTTAAACTTTATCTTAAATTTTAACATATTTATTAACATATTTAGCGAAGTAAATCTAACGTTAAAAACGTTAAGTCTATAATTTTCAATTATAATAAAAACCTTATTTAAAATAAAAATTAAATTTTTAACCGTAACTATAAAGGCTTCCTTAAATGTTAACCAATTAATTGCCGCAACCTTAAGATTTAACCAAATAATTAAAACCTAAAAAGTAACTTAAATAATAATAATCACCTTATAAGATAAAACCGTTATAGCCGTTATATCCTTAGCTAATATATCCTTATACGGCGTAACTATGTTTATAATTAATATATTTATATTAATTATTTAAAAAATAAGATTTTACGTTTTAATTAACGTTTTCTTCGTTGAAAACAACGTTAATAATAATTAATTTTTAACCGGTTTTAATGGTAAAGGTTACAAAAATAATAAATAAGTTAAAAACTTAACAATATAATCCAGCTAATATAACCTTATCTTAATAAAAACGCTACTTTTCTTAAATATGTTATAAATAATTATTTAAGATAATCTTATCCTTTAATTTATTAATAAATTTATAAAAATTAATTATTAAAAAATTATATATTTAAGTGGTTTATTAATTAGCGGTAATAAGTTTATAATTTTTAATGTATTTTATAAGCTTTATAACTTAAGATATTATATCCACGTTTTAAATAAACTTTATTTTATTATATACCATTGCTTATATCTTTTTAAGAATATTAATAAAATTAAACTTATAAGCCTAAATAATCTTAATTAAAATAAACTTAAAACTATTATAATAAAAAGCTTACTCGTTTAATATAAGGTAAGCTTAAAACTAAATAAATGCGTTATTTTGAAGTAATTAAGTAAAATTAATAAAGATAATACCAGCTTTAACTAGGTAAAAAAAATAATTATAACATATATTATAAAATAAATTAATGTTATATTAATATATATTAAATTTAATAGTTACATAATCTTTAACGCCGGCGGATATAAGGGCGTTAAAATGGAAATACCCCACATATTATAGCTTTTAACCGTAAAAATTTTTACCTTTTTTAAAAATAACGTTTATAATAATGCTAATATTCCTTAAAATTTCCTAAATAATATTATCTTAAAAAATAACTTTAATTATAATAATTAACTTTATAACACACCTTTATTAATCTCCGTTTATTATAAATTTAGAAAATTTCCACACGTTAATGTGAATAATATCCGCTTTTAATGGAGAAAAATAAGGTAACCCTTTAAGTAATAATAAAAATAATAAATATAAAAGCTATTAAAATAATAAAAAAGGTTTTATAAGTAAAGGTGGTATTATTAAAAAAGCTATTAATCGTGGTTATAATTATAATATAAAAAAAGCTATTAATAATAATAATAATTAAAATAATATTAAAGGGGTTATTAAAAATAATTGCAATAATAATATTATTAATAATATTAATAATGGTAATTAAGGTGGTGTAAAGGGGGTTATTAATAATAGCTATAATAATAATATTATTAATAACATTATTAATAATAATAATTAAAGTAATATAAAAGAAGTTATTAATAATAACTATAATAGTAATATTATTAGTAATATTATTAATAATAATAATAATAATAATAATAATAAATGAGATAAAAATGGTGGATAAATATGTAATAATAAGGGCGGAAATAATAATTATAGTTTAAGAAAATTTAAAGATAATAACTTAATGTCTTATAAGATTTTATAAGTAATTATTACAAAGTTAAACATAAATAGCCTTAAAAGTTTATTAAAAGATTTAATAGAAAAAAGAGAAGATAAAATTAAATTAAAAGATTAAAAAAATAATAAATTTAATAAGTTTCGTTATAAATAACTTAACTTCTTAGAAAAATGAATATACCTTTTATCCTTTTTTTTAAAATTAAGATTTATATCAGAAAAATTAAAAATATTAATGTTTATTTTAACAAAAATATTATTTAAGTTTAATAAGTTATTAAAAAAGTTTTATCCATTTGAAGGATATTTTTATTTATCTGAAGGATATTTTTATGTTAGAACTTTTTTAGAAAATTACTATGGGAAATTATTAAATTAATTACGTTATTAAATACCTTTGTAATTCCTAAAAACCTGTGTAGGAAAATTAGGATTGGTTAGATCGTTTTTAGCGCTAATTGCCTAATAGCCGTGCGTTTTTTTTAAAAGCTTTTTATTAGTTATATTCTTTTAAAGTAAACGTTTTTTATTAGTTGCATCTTTTTATGCTAGCTGTCCTAAACTTTATCAACCATAGCTGCGTTTTTTTTAACACTTTTTGTTAAGATATAGCTATGGATGTAAATAAGTGGATAGTTATTTTTATGGCTATTTATAACTGTTATCGTATAAGCATATTTCTATTATTATTGTCGTATGGGCATATTTCTATTATTACTGCCGTATAAGCATATTTTTATTGCTATTATCATAGCTTATTAAACCTTATCGATATATATATAGTTAGTTTAAAACGTTGGAAGTTTAGCTCTCTTTTTTTTTTCTATATATTAATTAATTAATTAACCTTTTAAATCTTATCTTTTATTACGATTAAAAGACCTTTAACCCTTATATTATCTTAATTCATCTAAGAAGTAAATAATATACTCACCTAAAAAATCCTTAAACTTTTTAGTTATTAAAAAGTTAATTAACAACCGTCTTATTCTTATCCATTACCCATATACTTATTAATTACCCAATTATAACCCCATCCTTACTCATTAACCATATCCCTATATATCAACAAAGCTGTAAGAGCCTCAACGCATAAGCCATCGGCAAAGCCTTAAGCAACCCGACACCACATATATCCCGTTAGGAGGACTGTCTGGAGTTACTTCAATTATTGAAGCAGCACGGGTCAGCTTAGAGATTAGGATCAGGGATGGATGTGGCCATAGACGTGGATAGCCACTCCCGTAGCTATCCATGGCTACTGCCATATGGGCATCTCCATGGCTGCTGCTGCCACAGCTTACTAAACCTTATCCTCCAAATAGTCACACCTTCCTTCCCATCACCCATTCCCAACTTTTAACCCCTTTTTAACTTTCTAAAATAGTCTTTTAATTGGACAAGCAAAATTTCTTTAGCCAACGCAGCGGTTCCTGAAAAAAAAAATATCCAAAAATGATTTAAAAGCCTGTCCCGGAGCTTGCAAAAGGCCACAAACCGATAAATCACTTTTAAATATTTTTTTTTAAAAAAAGGCCGGAGAAATTTTATATATATATATATTTTTAACTACTAATATTAACTAAATAATAATTTTTTTAATTCTTTTTTCTTTAAGTAAATAAATTTAAATTAAACGTATATTTTTTTAATAATTTATATTTAAAAGAAATTTTATTTAAAAACCATTAATTATTTTTAATATAACATTAATTTTCCCTTTATTTCTTAATTAAACTCTTTTATAAATTGCTTTTTAACTTAATAATTAACTAGTTTTAAATTAGTTTTATTTACTTATAAAAGTTTATTTAAAAACGTTACTTTAAATTTCTTTAAATGATCCACTTTTTTTAACATAAAAATTAAAATAAGGTTGTTATTAATATTAAATAATATTATAATTAAGTAAAATAATGTTATAATATATTATTTATCACGTTTTTCTTTTTACATATAAATACCTTTTATAAATTATAAGAAAATATTTAAGATAATATTTTTTTCTCTTAATTAATAAATAATTATAAAATTATATTAAAATATTAATTTAATTTATTTTATTTATTAAAAATTTAAAACATATTTTATATTTATTATAATTTATATATAACATTTGTTAAAGCATAAAAGAAAAAAGAAGAAACATATAAAAGGTATAATATTTTTTTTTTTTATAAGGATATTATATGGGGCGATATTTAAGGGTGTTTAAAGATATGGGTTTTATTTCGTAATAATATCCCGTTTTTAAATAGTAGTTATTTGTAATTATTTTAAAATTGTAGAAAAAAAAATATAATTATATAATAAGAGGTAAAAAGGTATTAAAGGAAATAAAAGGAAATAAAAGAAAATAAAAAAGGAAAAAAAGGTAAGTAAATAAGGAAAATAATGATTAGCGTAGGAGATAAATCTTTTTTTATTAATTTGAAATGGCTATAAAAATAAGTATAAAAGTGATAATTTGTGAGTCGGTTAATTGTTGTGGCTAGTTATTATTATACGATTGTAAATGGCTTTATAAGTAGTAATAGTGCGGGGTGTTGTTATTATTTTTTTGTTTTTTTCTAATATGTCGAGAAAAATAATATAGCTGCGTGTATTATTAAGTTTTCGGACCTTTGTTGGTTGGTTAATATATATAGTTTTGTTTTGTTTTTTATAAGTTTTAAGTAAACTTCCCTTTTTTATTATTAAAATATTAATGTATATATTTATTATTATTATAAGTGTTTTTAAATAATTTTTAAATGTTTTTTAAGACTTTTTTATATATTATGCTTTCGTTATATAACTAAGACGTATAGTGTTAACTTTAATATTATATTTAAGTTTAATTATCTTTTTAGCGACGTTTTAAAGGCTTTTTACAAGTATTGCTTTAATAAGTAAAAGGAATGTTTTGGTATAAGTTTTATCGTTAAAGCGTTAGTAATTTATAACTTAATAATGTTGATTTTCTTATAGTTATATGTAAGGATGGAGGGTAATATCGTTATTTTAAATAAATTATTTGATATTATTATTTGTTTTTTCGCTTCCTGTTCTAGTTTAATTAACTTTAACGATAAAAAAAAAAGATTACGTTTATTTTTTTAAGTTTTATTAGGATTTTATTAGTTATATTCATTATCTTTTTAATAACTTTATAATAGTTAAATAAATTTATTATAATATTTTTAATATGATAAGCGAAGCTGTTATATGCTTAGATAAAAATATTATTTATAAGTGAATGTATTATTAGCGGGTATATTTATTAGCTTATTATTTGTGGTTTTTTTTCCTTACGATAAGTTTTTTTAGGTTTTTTATGTTAGTAATAATATGTTTAATCGTTTTATAAGATAAAGTCGGTTAAGTTTAGTTTAAAGCCACTGTTAAATGTTGATTATTATTTAACGATGCGGGGTATTCCCATTAGGTTATAATAAAAGTAGCCTTTAAAAAAGAAATAAAATATTTTTTAACGGATGAGTTAAAGTAATTTAAGGCTATTAAGTGTATAAGTAAATAGCTAATCTTCCTAAGATAGTAAATTTTTTTAAGGTAGTTATTATTATAAGTTAAAAAATTTCTACCATTCGAAAAGGTTTAGTTTTTATGGATATTCTATGTAAAATGTAATTATATTACTATCGTATCTTTTTAAATTATCTGCTAATTCTTAAATAAATCGATATAAATATAATCATTTTATTTTATAATATAAGCCTTAAATTATATTTTTAAAATTAAAAATCTTTTCAAAATACCATTCCTTTTTGTTTTTTTTATTATCGTCCTTATTTTTATTTATTAAAACTATTTTAATAACCCGTTTATTATATTTTTTGTTTATTTATTCCTAATTTATATAACTTAAATTCTCCTTAACTAAACGGCTGGTATAAAAAATTAAAAATATTAAATTTATTTTAAATAGCAATTATATTATAATAGTTTTATAATATACCTTTATAACCTTAAATAACCTTATTTACTTATCATTAAATTTATCTATGGGTTTATTTGTTTTAATATATTTAATATTTACTTATATAAAATTATTAATTTTAAATTTTTTAGCTTTTTAATAATATATATTTATATAATAAATATAACGTTTTTATATTTCCATTATAAACGCTTGTACTCTATTTATGATATAGTTTATACGATTTATTATCTCATTAACTTATAGGAATTTTTTTTATTACCGTTATATGTAAAAAATAATAATATAAAAGATTAATTCTATACCTATTTTTAAATAAAATCCATAATTTATAAAAAAAGAAGTTATCTTAATTATTTCTAATATTTAATTATTACTTATAAATTTAGTTAAAGGTAACTAATTAACCTAATTATTTTAATAAAAAACGCAATATACCCGTAAATATTATTCCAGTGCTACGTTTATTATTTTAGTTTATCCGTTAATTTTTAAGTGGTACACAAATAAATAAACTAATATAACGCTTAACCTATCACATAAAACTCTTTAAAAAATAAATATAAACTAAGTTCCTTTATTAAATATAATATTTTTAAGGGTATTATATAAATAATAAACGTTTATAACAAAAATATATATAAATATCTTAACGCTTATATCCTTAATTAACATAAAATATCGCATTTTCATAAGGTAATTAATAACTACTAAAATATATTTATATATAATCTTATTTTGTTTATATTTTAATAAAAATCCGATATAATCCACTAATATATCGATTTATAATTTATAAAGAATAAATAAAATTTTTAAAAAGCTTGTTAATAATTTCTTACTATTTTTAACACGTCGGCATAAATAATAACCGCATATAAATATAACAACGTCTTAAAACATTTTAAGCTAAAAATAAATTCTTTAAAATAAGTTATACGTTTTAATTTTTCCTAAGTATCCCGTTAATACTAAAACATATATTCGTTATAAGATTTATAAATAAAAATTATCGTTTAAAGGAATAAAGAATTTTTCTTTAATGTAAATTTATTTTTATAACGTCGTATAATTACTTATATTAAATTTCCATAACTTTTATAACGATGTTAAAAATCGTTATACCTTTAAATCTTTTATTACCTTAATCATTACCTATACTTCCTTTAATATCGCATAAACTTAGTCGATAAAATTGTCGATAAGTTTTATCGTATTTAAGGCTTAAAATACTAATGGGCTGTTTATAATAATTTATTGATAAAAAAAAAGTAAGGTGTAATTACGATATGTTATCCTTTTGTTTAAAATATCCTTTATATTTTTAAAAATATCGTTAAAATATTAAGATAATGTGTTAAGGATTATAGCCTTAATTTTAAGCTAATATATAATTTAAAAACGGAAGTTACTAAAGAATTTAAACCATCGTACTTACCTTTAATTTAATAATTTAATAATAATAAAATGTTAAAAATTTTTATAATTAATAATTACCTTAATAATATTTTTGCATCCTTAAAATTCTGGTTACCATTCCTTAAAAACTTTAATAATAATTAAAAATTCCTTATCGTAAATTTTATAATTACATTTTACAAGGCTATGTTTAAATAAAAAAAAAACAATTAAACGCTAGAATCCTTATATATTATCTTAATATAAAACGTTTTTAAATGTTTAATTTAATGTATTAATTTTTACCGTTATTTTAAGGTTAAGGTTGTAATATCTTAAGATTAATGCGTTTATGAAAACGTTTTTAAATTATTGGAATGCCCTTAATATATTATTAAATAATTATCTTATCTATTTATCTTTTCTTATAAAAAACGTAAAAAGGTGTGTAATATCGAAGAAACCTTTAATAAATCGATAATAATAATTTGCAAAACTAATAAAACGTTATAAATTTCTTATTATATTAAAAGGTTCCTATTTTAAGATAATTATAACTTTCTTAAAGTTTATTTAAATTCTTTCCGTCGAAATAATTAGCCTTAAATATTTCGTTTTTATTGTATAAAACTTATATTTATGGATATTAAGTGTAAATCCTGCTTTAATAAGTCGGCTTAATATATCATATATGTGTTAATAATATTTTATATATAAATTATTATATATTAGGATATCATTTAAATATATTATAATATATTTATTAAAAATATCAAATAACACCTTATTAATATAGTGTTAAAATATATTAAATATGTTAATTAAACTAAAATTAATTATTAAATATTTGTAAAAGCTAAATTAAATAATAAAGGTTATTTTTCATTTATTTTTAAAGGCGATCTATAAGTAATTAAATATTATTATAATATCGAATTTAATAAATATCTTAACTTTCTATAATGCGTCGATAATCTTTTTAATAAGTGGGATAAGATATCGGTTTTTAACGATAACGTTATTAAAGCTGTGGTAGTTTATATATAAGTAAATATTACCGTCTGGTTTTTTAATTAAGAGGATTAGCGCTGCGGCGGAGGATTGGCTAACGCGAATAAACTTTTTAGTTAAGTTTTTATTTATAAATTTATATACTGCTAATAATTTTTTTAGGGATATAAGTTTAGGCTTATAATATAGTAAGGTTTGTTTTGGTATAAGGTTTATTTTATGGTTATAACGTTAGTGGGGGGGTAGGGTTTTGGTTTCTTTAGGTTTAAACGTTTATATTAAATTGTAATATTCTTTAAGTAATACCTTTAAAATCTTGTTTATTGTTGGCAGCAGCTTTTTGTTTAAGTATTTTTAGATATCTTTTTTCGATATTTTTTAGAGCCAAGGGGTTTTTATTATTTATTTTTGGAAATTCTTTAGCTATAGTAAAAATGGCGTGCCATTAAGATGTTGTTAGTTAGTGAATATTTTTTAGAGTATTTCGTTTGGTGTGTTAAGGATGATTTGGTTTAAAGATTATTTGTTAATAATGGTTAATGTTTTTACGTTCTTAAATTAGTTGGTTTTATGAAGGAAATTTGCTAAGAATATTTTTTTAATGTATGTATTAACTTTTTTACATAATATTAAAAAGTTAGCTGTTAAAAAATTATGGATGTTTTTTTTAACGGGGGGTTTTTTGGTTATTATCGTTTTGGTATATTAGGATTTTATTGGTGGTTTAATTTGGCTAACGTGGTCTTTTTTTTCTGTTAATTTATGATTTATTATTGCTGATTTTAAACGTAGGGCTGGCGTTTTACAAGCGGTGTAATGCCTTATTTTCATAGTGCTAATAATTTAATTAATAGTTAAATTATTTTATTATAATTATAGTAGTTTTAAAATGATGTTAAGGCCGTTTAGCGGTTAAGGGTATAATTTAAATGTTTTTTTAAATTTTATTAAAGAAATGATAAATTTGTATATATATTAAATAGTTTTAACGATAATGTTATTAGTTAATTATAGTATATAAGGTTTAAATAATGGTGTAATAATAAATTTATATCATTACGTAAAGAATTAATTTATAAATCTTTTAAAAAAACATTTTAAGTTTATTAAAATTTAAGTTTTAGTTTTATAACCTTTATTAAAAGTAGTAATAGAAAAAGTAAAGGTTATATTAAAATTTATAAAATGTAAAAATAGGTTGTTTATTTATGGATTAATATTTATACGCCTTTAATTATGTTTTATATTAAAAGCTATTTTTTCTTTTATTTGGAATTTAGTGTATTTAAATTATTTTTATCTTTTATATCCTTTTTTAACCCTTCCTTATCGTTAGTTTTAATATAGCGTAAATAGTTTTTTAATAATATAATGGAATAATTTTTAATTATATGCCTTTTTTCTTTATAGTATAAATAAAACCTAGCTTTTTGTCGTGTTAATTTCTTGGCGTTAATTAAGGGTTGTTATTTTATTAAAACGTTAATTTTATTAAGAATTATAAAGTTTTTTTCCTTAAGTAAAATTAGGATAATTATTTATAAATTAGTGGGTGTAAAAAAGGCGTTTTATTTATTTTTAAATGTTTGTTTTATAATATTTTCTACGATGTCGTGGTAAAGTTTAATTTATTTAACAAATGTAATAAGGTTTAATTAATTAACTATTAAAATTAAAACTTTTTATATGGGTTTATTTATTTGTGTTTTTAAAGATTTTACTTTTTAAATATTAAGCAGGTTATATTTATTAATGAGTGTTGTTATTTGTACTCTTATTTTTTGCTATTAAAGCCTTATTCGCACTTTTATATATCTTTTAAAACTTTAAATCCAGGCTTAATTTAATGCTTCTAACGCCTTTAGTTACTTACATTAATCAAATCTAAATAACTCTTTAAAACATATAGCCATAAACGTATAATTAAATTTAATTGAAAGGAAATTTAATTATTGATTAATTAATATAAGTCTTGAATTAAGGCGATACGTGGTTGTAAAGTTATTTAAAAAAATAGGTGGCAAGCTGGGCGGCACGTAATTAACTTTAAAACCATATTAAGAGCTTTTGGTACCACGTTAAGGGCCTTTAGAACCGTTTAAAAACCCTAGAGCCGCTTAGGTTACGCTAAGGAGTGATATGTGATTGTTCTCGAGATAAATACCAATATAACTTTTTAATCATGTATTGCCTTAAGCTGCAGCTGATATTAATCAATTAATAATTGAATTTTCTTTTAAATAAATTTAATTACACATTTATAGCTTTATATTTTAAAAAGTTATTTAAAATTAAAACTATTAAATAAGATTTGGATTTAAGGGCTTTAAAGGCGTTAAGGGCTTTTAATGTGGCTTTAGGAATTGTTACATGTCTTCCAGACTCTTACTTACTTTTTTAAATAACTTTACAACCAAATATCGCTTTAATTTAAGACTTATATCAATTAATTCAAAATTAAATATGCTTTCGATTAAAGTTAGTTACATTATAATGCGACATATGGTTGAAAAATTATCTGGATTGTTTAGATTAAATTAATGAAGGTAGCTAAGGACGTTAAAGGCGCTAAATAAGGTTTAGATTTAAGGTTTTAAGGTTTTAAAGGATGTATAAAAGTACAGATAAAGCCCCGATAGCAAAAAATAGGAATACGAATAGCAACACTCTTATTAATAAGTTTAATAAATTTTGAAATAAATTTAAAAAAGATATGGTTTTTTTAATAATAATTTTTTAAAGATTTTTAAATTTTCGCATTTAAATTTTATCTTAAATATGTAATATCTAAGGTGTTAAGGATTAAGACGTAATTTTATTAATCCTTAAGCCATTTTATCGTATTAAAAAAGTTAAAAACTATCTTATTTATTCGTATTTTAATCTTATAAAATGCGTTATTGCTTAATTAAAAATAAATATATAGGATATGGTTGTATGGTGTTAGGTAAAAACGGTTATTTATAATAATTTTTATACGAATAGCAAACCGTTATTATAGGTATACCGCCTCTTTTTTTACCAATAATTATTCGTTTTTAATAAAGATTTTAAGGTTAGGGATTCTTTAATATTAAAATTAATAAAGATAACTAATATTTAATATAATTAATAAATAATATACTTATTATGTTTATTATAGTTTTTTTTTATAAATTAAGTATCCGATTTTTAGTGGTAAAAGACTTTTTTTAATATGTTTAAATCTTTTCTTATTTAATAACGATATATTAGGCTATATATTATATAATTATTATAAAAAAAGCTTAAGCTTTATTATATGGTTAAAGCGTTGCGTATAGTTTGTAAAAATTAATAGTTTAAAGTTTTTAAAGGGTTTTAATTAAAACGTAAATATTTTTAAAAAAAAACTAATTAAAATAAAGTCGTTAAATTATGGTGTGGTGGGATAAGGGTTAAATAATAAGCTTATAAGGTTTTTAAAAAAGTTATTTTTTTTATTATAAAGGTTTTTTATTTAAATATCTTAATATATCGTAGCTGGTACGTGTGGTTATTAAGTTTTATCGAAATATTATATTTATAATTAAATTTATTAACTTTAAAGTTTTAAGATTATTTCTTTAATTTTTATAAAATGTCGTTATAGTTTATATTAATAAATGTTATTATTCATACTCCTATTTTTTGTTATCAGGGCTTTATTTATATTTTTATATATCCCTTAAAACCTTAAAACCTTAAATCCAGACCTTATTTAACGCCTTTAACGTCCCTAACTGCCCCCATTAATTTAATTTAAACAATCCAAATAACTTTTTAACTATATGTCGTATTATAATGCAACCAACTTTAATCAAAAGCGCATTTAATTTTAAATTAATTAATATAAGTCTTAAATTAAGGCAATACTTAATTGCAAAATTATTTAAAAAAGTAAATGGAAGCTTAAAAAACATGTGATAATTCCTAAAGCTATATTAAGGGCCTTTAGCGCTTTTAAAACCCTTAAACCTAAACTTTATTTAACAATTTTAATTTTGAATAACTTTTTAAAATATAAAGCTATAAACGTGTAATTAAATTTGTTTGAAAGAGAATTTAATTATTGATTGATTAATATCAGTTGTAGCTTAAGGCGATACATGGTTAAAGAGTTATATTGGTATTTGTCTCGAGAATAGTCACATATTACTTCTTAGCATAGCCCAAGCGGCTTTAGGGCTTTTAAACGGCTTTAAGGGCTTTTAACGTGGTATTAAAAGCTTTTAATATAGTTTTAAGGTTAGTCATGTGTTGCCTAGCTTGCCACTTATTTTTTTAAATAACTTTACAATTATGTATTGCTTTAATTCGAGATTTATATCAATTAATCAATAATTAAGTTTCTTTTTAATTAAATTTAATTATATATTTATAGTTATATATTTTAAAGAATTATTTAGATTTAATTGATATAAGCAGCTAAAGACGCTAAAGGCATTAAATTAGGCTTGGATTTAAAGTTTTAAAAAATATATAAGAATGCAAATAAAGCCTTAATAGCAAAAAATAGGAGTACGAATAGCAACACTTATATTAATATTAAGATAAATCGATATTAATTTTTAAAATTATTTTACATTATTTAAAATATATTTATAACTTATATACTAGATACCGTAAGGTTTAAATAATATTATTAGGATAAACTAGTAATAATTTTTAAGATAAAATTAGAAATAATAATATTTAAAAATTTAATAAATATTTTAAACTGTTATAATTTATATATAATATTTATTAAAACATAAAAAAAAAAAAAAGAACATATAAAAAGCATAATATTTTTTTTTACTTTATAAAGATATCGTATAAAGCGATATCTAAAAATATTCGAAAATATAAGTTTCGTCTTATGATAATATTAAAATATTTTAACGCTTTATAATTTATAATAGTAATAAAAAGATATTTATTTTATAAATTAATTAATTTTAATTATTAATATAATAATCCTTTTATTATAATTAATATCTCCTTATTATAAATTTTATAATTTAATTTTACCTTATATAAGTTTTTAAAGTAAAAAATAACTAAATATTAAAGATTTTTAAATAATATTTTTTAAGATAATGTTTTAATTATTATATTATTTAAGATATTAATTTTTATTATTATTTTTAAGTTATAATTAAAATATTTAAAAATTAATGCTTTAATTAACTTTTATTTAAACTTATTAAATATTTATTAATATTAAGAGATTTAAGTTAAGTTTATATGTATATATATAAATTTGGAAAAGGGTTTTATAATTTAATTATATTTTTTAATATATTTCTTATAAAAATTATAAAATCTTAAAAATAAGTGTACTTTTTTTATTATAACCTTTTTATTTTAAATTAATATTTTTTAATTTTAAATAATTTTTACCTTATTAAAATTTATGTTAACTTTTTCCAACTTAATTATATAATTAAGAAATTTCATTTTAATTATATAAAATTTATATTTAATAAAGTTAACTTATAAGCTAGCTTTTTATAATTTATTTAAAACTTTATTTATATATTTTTTATATTTTTTTAATTTTTTAAATAAATTAAAATATTATTAATATATACGGTATAAAATTTATTTAAATATTTACAAAAAATATAGTTAATAAATTTTTAAAAAATAAATAATTTATTTATTAAAGTCTTGCTATTCACACCCCATAAAATTACTATTAAGACTTATTTACACCCTAATATATTTGCGTAAGTTTTTTTATATTAATGTTACATTAATATATATTAATATATATTAATCTGGAAAAGCAATAAAACTAACACGCCCCACTTTCATTATATACCTAATTAATTAATTTATTTACAAAACCTTATTTAATATACTACGATAATTGCTATAATAATAATTAATATCTATTTATTTAATTTATCCTTCTCGTCTTTTTATATAATCTTTTATAATCCATTTATTATATGAGATCTTACATTGTTATTTCCTTTTTCTTATTCGCATATTTATTTAGTTAGAATAATAGGTTTTAACTTATTCTTTAAGCCAAAAAAACATTCTCGTTAACAGCCTTAAATTAATTATAATATTATTACTATAATTATAAAAGATAATATTAAGATAATAACATCCATAAAATCAAGTTATTAAAGATTATTACCATACTCCTATTACAAAAATTAACGTTATATATTACTATTCATAAAGTAATTATCTTAAGCCTAACCTAATTATTTAAGTTATAACTCTTATATAATTTATGACACCTACATACTCCACAATAATTATATTAATACAAAAATATCTTTACTAAATAAGCTATGATTTTAAAATTTACCACGTATATTAATAATTAAAAAAAAATTTAAAATATATAGATAAAGATATTTTTTTACTAAATCCTATTTTAGCTATTAATATTAATTAATATTTATTTTTTTAAAGATTTCTTAGGCCATTAGCTTAAAAACTATATCGTAAATATATAAAATACCATATTACTTCTTTATATTATTAATATAAGGTTTTAAATTCTTTTATTTAACTAAAAAACCAAATGCTTTCCAATGTTATATAATAAAAAAATTAACATAATAATAAAAAACCTAATAAAATAATTCTCCAAGCCATTTAATTCTTATATATTCTTAACAAAAACGCTTTATTTATATACTTTATACCGTATTAAACTTACATTATTATTTCATAATCATTTCTTTAATAATTAACTATATTTTTAAAAAATTACCATAGCTATAAATAAGATAAATTTTTAAATTTTAATAAATTATTTTAATAAAAAATATAATCTTTTAACTATAATTTATATTAACAAATATATAACAAATCGCCTACTTACATTTAACCTTTATATACTCCCTATTAATATATATAAAAATCTTTTCTTAATTATAAAATTTATTTTATAAACGTTTTCATATAACCTTAAATTAATCCTTAATTTAAATAAATATTATATATTTCTATAAATTAAATAAACTTATATAAAAATAAGAAATATTAATTAATAATTAATTAGAAACCTTTTAAAAAGCTTTTATAAAAATATTTAATTACTAAATATTATTTTTATTATCGTTTAATACATCATTTAAGTTGGTTAATTCGGGCGGAAACTTCCAATGCTTTTTAACATTTAAAACAATATTTTAATTAATATAAAAAACGCATAACTACAATTTAACAAAAGATATATAAACTTAAAATACACCTCGTTTAGCGTTATTATAATTAATAATAATCACTTTTAATAAGGGAATTTTAAGTTATATATAGATTTATTTAATATCGGCAATAATTCAATTAAACCCTTCAAAACGTTTATTATTTATAAAGTTATATATAATATTTGTAACTATTTTAATTAAGGTAACTATTATACCTATAAAAAAAATATCTTAAACTTATTTATCTTATACATAATATTAAAAAAAAATATTAAAAGATACTTTCACCATATATCGATGTAAGATAATTTAAACCATAAGTAACCAATTATATAATTTATTTTAATAACATTTTTATATATAAAATATATAATTTCTTCTTACTTCAATTAATAAACTAATATTTATATAAAAATATAACCATTTAACTATTATAAATATAATTATTAACAATAATTATAAATATCTTTATCTATAAATTATACATTAAGGAACTACTTTAGAAAGGTAGTAGCAATATTACGTAAACATACTTTAAAAAAAGATAAACTTTTTATGATTTTTTTTATTTTAGTAATTAAGCTATAAAAATAAGTAGAAATAGATAAGTTCTTAATAAAGTTATGGTTAATATATTAGTCATAGTCTTAAAGCATTTTAAATAGCTAAAACTAATTATTTAACTTTAAAAAAATAATATTAGCTTTCTATATATAATTAACCTTATAAATAATTAATTTATAGATATTATTACCTTTTAAAAACCAAATTATACCCTTAAAATATATTAATCTAATAAAAATAAATTTCTTATTATAATAATGTTTTAAGCATTTTTTAACGATAATAAATCCAGTTAATTTAATAAAAACAAAAAGATTAATTGTAAATTCCTTATAAGACTTATATAAAAATTTAGAAATAAGCTGGTAATCCAGGAATAGATTTAATAAAAATGAAAGGCCGGAAATATCCATTATATTAAGCGTTAAAATAATATATAAAAAAAAAATTAAATAAATAAAAATTAATTATAATCTATTAAAATAATTTATAATAAAGATAATTCTACTAGTTTTAAACTTACCACCTTTTAACATTAATATAAACTAATATAAACTAATATAAATTAATATAGACTAATATAGATTAGTGTGTATTAATAGATAAAAAAACTTACGTAAATATACTAGGGTGTAGATAAGCCCTAATAGCAATTTTATGGGGTGTAAATAGTAAGACTTATTTATTAATTTAAACAAAATTATTTAATATTAAATAACATTAAATCCGTAATAAGAGTACATGTATTTTGTTTGTAGTATTACTTAATCTTATACATAAATTAGGTGCGCGCATAAATACCTTTGCCACACTTAATTCAACGGCATTTCCAACCTACCTTAGCTTATTTAAACAATTTTTCAAAAATCCTTAAAGACATTTATCTTTATTACCTCGACGAGACGAATTAATTAATATATGTTTTAAATCTTAAATAATTTAATTAATTAAGATATTAATTGATTTTTAATTAATCTCTTCGGGCCTTATTATATTTTATTTTTAATTAAAGTGGTAAAAGAGGTGGTTTATACGCGGTATTAATCGTAACGTTAACCATGGATAATTCTTATAATAAAATAACTGCGATTATATAACTAAGATTAATTTATTCTTTAAATTAAGCTCTTTAAATTAATACCTTTAATTAAAGATTTAAAAATGGTTTAAATAAGTTGTAATTAATTAATAATTTAATATATATTAAAGCTGTTAAAACTGCGTTATTAGCGTTATATTATAAATAAAAAGCTAAGTATTTTTATTATAAATTTAATGTTACTTTTAATATTTATAAGCCTTATATTATATTTAAAACGTAATTAAATTTTCCATACTAAGGATTAATTTAACTTTATAAAAACTTTATTAAATGTTAATTTTAATAAAGATTTTAATTTATATAAAACGTGTTAATATTTTTTATTAATGGTAATAAGTATTTATTTTTTTAAATAATAACATTAAACTTTTTATAATTTATGTAAAATTATAGTTTTTTACTTACTTTTTTTAAAAAAAAATTAATATTGTTTATAATGTTAATAATGGTTTAATAAATCCTTTTTTTAAATGTTTAAAAATATATTTTTAATAAGTTTTTATTTTTTTAATAACATTTTATATAAAAAGTTATATTTTAAGATTTTTAACTTATTTTTTAATTTAATGTTATAATTAATTTTAAATTTATATTTAAAAAACTTATTTAATATTATTTTATTAAATATATTTAAATATTTATAATATTATTTTAAAATTAACTTTTAAATTTTTTAATATAATTTTTTCTTATTTCTAAGGAATAATTTATTAATATATTAATCTTTTATTTATTTATTTAATATAAAAAATTGATAATAATAAGCTTTTATATGCCTAATTTTTTTAATGCTTGAAAAAATTTAATAACGTTAATATAAATTATGTTAAATAATTTATATTTATATTATTTAACTTTATTTTTTTAAAATATATAAAGTCTTTATACGTTATAAAACTAATATTTATTCATTTATAACTTTTCCTTTATTAAATAATAAGGCAAAATTAAATCCGTTTCCTTTTATAAAAACGTTAATTTTCTTTTAATCGTTAATTTATATAGGATTCTCCTTAATAAGAGAAACATTAAATCCGCAGTAGGAGTACATGCATTTCGTCCGCAGTACTACCTGGTCTCCCATACAAATTTAGGTGCGCGCACAAGTACCATTGCCACAGCCAATTTAACGCCACGTCAAACCTACTCCAGCCTATCCAAACAATTTTCCAAGATCCCCAAAGACATTTATCTTTGTCGCCTTGACAAGACGGATTGATTGATATATGTTTCAGATCTCAGAAAATTCAATTGATCGAGTTATTGATTAGTCTTTGATTGATCTCATCAGGCCTTATTGTATGGTATCCTGAATCAAGGTGGTAAGGGAGGTGGTCCATGCACGGTACCGGTCGCAATTCCAATCTTGAATAACTTGGGCAATCCGGGCCGTACAGGTATGCAACCGGGATCAACTTGCTCCTTGAATCGAGAGCTTCAAATTGACGTCTTTAATTAAAGATTTGAAGATGGTTTGGATGGGTCGCAATTGATTGATAGCTTGGTGTGTACTAGAGCCGCCGGAGCTGCGTTACTAGCGCCATACTGCGGATAAAAAGCTAAGTACTCCTACTGCGGATTTAGTGTTGCTCCTTAATAATACCATTTTTTTAATTTATGGAATTATCGTAGAAATTATAATAATATTTTAAAAATTATAATATAAATAAATATTTCCTTTAAATATATTTATTTAAACTCTTTAATCCTTTATTATATAAAAACCTTATTTAATACTTATTTTTAAAAAAATACACTTATTTATTAATTTATTATTTTATAAACTTAACTTATATAATTATTTCTTTTTTATTTATCCTTTTTTTTAAAAAGTTTATTACGTCGTTTCACATTTTCGTTATAAAATAAATTTGTTAAAAAATTTCCAGCTTAATTTATAAAAATATCCCTTATTAAAAACAAGTTAAGAACTTATTTTAATAAAAAAAATAAATAATCTTATTTATAATTTATAAATAAATAATAATTTTCCATAAATATACGTCTTAATATTATATTATATTTTATATTTATTATAACTATTTTTATATTAAAAATTACCTTTTTTTATACACATAAATTTATTTTTATTATTAAATTAATCTTTTAGGAAATCTTATTATTAAAACTTATTAAACTTTTTAACACTTTTTTTTTTAATTTTACATTTAAATATTTTATTAATTTTTTAATAATTACCTTATTTATTATCACATTAATTAATACTTTTATATTAATTAATGCTTAAATTATTAATGATTTTTTATTATAAATTATTATAATTTTTATAAATATAATTTTTATTGTTGGAACAGATAAGGTGGTTCCGTGATCACGGTGGGTTGCAAATAAAAGGTTAAAATCATAAATGTAATTAAAGTTATTAAGTAAAATGAAAAAGATCGAAAATCCTTTCCCAATTAAAGTAAGCTACAAAGATAGGCACGGACCATGTGGGTCACGTGACTGTTCCCCACAATTCCCACATTTATAAATATAAGTAATCCTTTTAATAAGTGGTTTATATTTTTTAATTTTTTTTAATTTTTTTATAATATTATTTTTTAATTTAATTATACTTATTTTTTAAATAAAAGTTTACTTTTTTTAGAATTAATTTTTTACTATTTATATTATTATTATATTAATTTAAACTTTATATAAATGTTAAGTTTCATTTTTATATAAACATTTTAATCTTTAATATTTAAATTTATAATATATAAAATAAAATCTTATATTTAAGAGTTTTTTATAATTATTTATATTATAAGGTTTTATATAAATTTTTTAACTTATTATAATAGTTTTAATTATTTAAGAGTTTTTAACGCTTATTATAAATATTATTTATTAAGATTTAATTATAAGGGTTATAATTAATTACGATATATTTTAAGCGGTACCTTTAATTATAAAAGTTTTAGCTTTTAACTAAGTTTATTTTAAGGTAATATTACCTTTAATTTTAATTTTTCTTTTAATCGATTTTTAATTAATTTAACTTATTATTATATTATTTAATTAATATAATAAATGTGGTTATAACGTTATAACGCGATATAAAAGTTTTTAAAGTTAATATTTTTATTATAAAGTTTATTTATTATTTTTATATTTAAATATAAAGGCAGCTTTTTATTAAATTATTCCTTATTGTTATAATAGATACGATTTAAGGATCGTATCCATTATAACACTTATATTTAAATTATAAGATTTATATAGATTTTATTATTTAAATAAATATTAAGAGTTTTATTATTTACACCTTATAAAATTGCTATTAAAGCTTATTTACACCTTAATATATAAGAAATTAACGTTTAAAGGCCGTTAATTTAAGCTTTTTAACTAGTTTTTATTAAAAGATTTATTATAACTTTTAATTTAAGATTTAAATTAAAGTGCATTTAAGACTATTAAAATTATCTTAATTAAGGTTTTTTAAACGATATATGTTTTAAGTTAATACGACCGGTGGTTGCAAAGTTATTTAAAAAAAAAAAAAATGTTTTACCGTTAATCTAGCGTTAGGCGAAGGGCATTACGTGATGCATAAACCACTTTAATTTATACTATCTTTAAGGTAAATTATAATCTTTTAACTTAAATAATTTTATAACTATTTATCGGATTAATTTAAAATATATATCGTTTAAAAGCTTTAATTAAAACGGTTTAATTAATATAAGATATATTATAGCAATTATTTAAGCTAATAAGGGAATATGTGGTTTTATAATAATTAAACTATTAAAGCTTAAACCTTTTACGTTATGTTTTCAAATGTATTAAGGTGCGGATAAGCTTCGATAGCAATTTTATAAGGTGCGGATAACAAGACTTAATATTAATTTAAAAATAATAAATTTTTAATTTATCGTTATACATAAGTTTTAAAATTTAACATAAGTTTTAAAATAAGTATTATAATTTTTAAAAGCTAATTTAAGGTAAATTATTATTTTATTTTAAGTTATATATAATAAAAGATTATTTATTTTATTATATATAAAAAGTATAATGGCTTTTATAACAAATCCTTTTATTTAATTAAGGATATATATAACATGACTTTTTTCATTAATAAAATAATTAATGTTATTTATTAATTTATTTTTTAATAATATATATTATTAAGTGAATTTAATTTTAAACTTTTTAATACTCGCTTTATTATTTATAAATATAAATAAGTTTTTAATTTTTATTAATTATAATAGTTTAAATTTAATAAATTAATAAATATTTAAGGTATTAAGTATTTTTACAATATATTTAAAAAGTAAATTAATCTAATTATCTCATTTTTAAAGTTTTTAATTATTTATCTTAACTATTTAATTAATTTTAACTTAAAAAACCTCGATTTTCTTTTCTAATGTGACGTTAAATAATAATTAAGATAAAGGATTTAATGTTTTTTATTTAAAAATTATTTTATTTAATTATAAAAAAGTTGAAAAAAGAGAAGAAAGAAATATCTATTAAGATATTCCTGTTTTTATATAGTTTTCTATGGTAAATACTTTAAATAATGCTTAAAGCTTAAAAGGTAAGTGTAATTTTAAAGCTTTAAGCTTTAAGGATTATATCCATTATAACATTTAAGTTGGTTATTTAACCTTATAATGCATGTGTAATCTTTTTTATTTATTTATAAATTAAGTTTATTTTATTGATATTATTATTAATTGTGAGTTTTTATGTGCTAAAGTATTAGATTTATTTATGGAGTTTTTTAATGTTTTTAAAGGTATTTTTAATAATTTTAAACAAATTATCATTTAATTAAAAAAATCCCATTAATAATAATATTTGTGTTTTTAGTTTTTAAAAAAACTTTAATAAATATTTAAACAATAATTTTTAAAATATTATATAATTAAGTTTTATAATATCTTTTATAAATTTAAGTTTTTTTTAAATGTTAAGTTATATAAATTATAAAGTTAAGGTTAATAAAATAATTAATATAATAAGGGTTTATTTTATATAAACGTTTAAAGCTAATTATAAAAATAAGACCAAGTAAAGTTAATATATTAATAAGAATATATTTAATCTAAAGCTTAAGGAGTGAAAAAAAAGTTATTCTTATTTGCTAATGTTTAATAATTTTATATCTTATAAAAAGAAATTATATAATATTTAAGACATTAAAACTTATAAAGCTTATAAGGCTTAAAAGGCCTTATAAGGTCTTAAGGCCTTACATTAATTAATTAATTTATCTTTAAATGTTTTAAATGGTATATTCTTATTTAATAAGAGCTAAGATGTTTAAATATTTATCTTATTTAAATTTCTTAAATTTGTTAAAAAAATAAATATAAGTAAGCCATTTTTTAAGATATTTATCTAATTTAATTATGTTTTATATAAATAAGTTTTTATTTATAAGGTATATAATAATTAAAAAAGAGAAACCTAATAAGGTTATTTATCATATACCCTTAAACGCTCCTTTTATTAGAAGTAATTAAATATATAAGTAAATAATTAAGATCTTTAAACCTTAGTTAATTTTTTTAATATAAGTTTCTTTAATTTAATTTTACAATATTTATATTAAGACTAACATTTAATAGTTTTGCTTTATTTCTTTTAAATTCGTTTTTATCCTACCAACAATTTTAGTTGTTATAAAGGGGTTAACAAATTTTTTAAAAAATTTATAATCTTTTTTTATTTTATTATTTTCCTATTTATCTATTTTTCTTTTATTAAGATTTTATTTTACTAGTTATATGTTAAAAAAAGGTCTCCTAATTTACTATTATTATTACCTATTTTAATATTATTACTTATTTTATTATTATTATCTTTTCCTATAACGACCCTAGATTATTAGAATTTTTGTTAAATAGCGATTTTTATTATTAAGAATAGGGATTTATTATGGGTGTGTTAGTTAGATTCCAATATTATGAATTAAATATTTTTTAAAATTATTAATTTATTTTTTTATATTAAATAGGAGTTTTAGGCGTTCCTACCTTCCTAATGCTATATTATCTGGAGTTAAAGTATAAAAGCGTTATTATTCCTTAATAAATAATGTGTTGATTAGTTTAAGGTTAAATAGGCAATTATTTATGTTAATAAATTAGTTTTTAGCGTTGTTTAATTTAATTATTTAAGATTTTTAATGTTAGTATGGTAAGAATTCTTTTAAAAAACCTTTTTATCCCTTAAATCTAAATGTTTTAAATATAAATTTATGGGGTTTATATTTTTGGTAATAACAGGAACCTTACAAATTTTAAAAGTTATGTTGCAGATTTTGGAAAGTATATTATAAATTTTAGAAGGCGTATCGTTTTCTAATATTAAGATTCCTATATTATAACTAGGGGTAATTTCTTAGTTTATTAAGTTATAATTGTTTTAATATATCTTCTAATATAATTTAAGAAACAATTAGGCAATTATACTTTCTCCTTTTAACAGTTATAATTTATAAAACCTTCTTAATAATTTATTAAACCCAAATAATGCCTTTAATATTTTTAACTTTTCCGATATAAACCCTAATTTTGAGAGGAGGGATAAGAGGTATATCTACTTTTCTAAGGAGCTAAGTTATCTATGGCAAAGCTTACTAAACCTATCATTTTTTTAATCTTTTAATTTAATTTTATCTTCTCCTTTTTCTATTAAACCCTTTAATAAATTTTTAAGGCTATTTATATTTAATTCTACAATAACTACTTACAAAATCCTATAAGATATAGAGTTATTACTTTCAAACTTTCCCAAACCATAATTATCATTCCTACCCTTATTATCACACACCCATCCACTACCTTTACCCCATTTACCACTATTGTTACTATTATTATTAATAACGTTACCAATAATATTACTGCCGTAGCCATGATTAATAACCTTTTTTATATTATCTTAATTATTATTACTAATAGCGTTACTAATAATATTATTACTATAGCTATTATTAATAGCCTTTTTTACACCACCCTAATTATTATTACTAGTATTGCTAATAATATTATTGTTATAGTTATTTTTAATAACCTTTTCAATATTATCCCAATTACAATCACCATTAATAACCCTTTTTATACCATAATTATAACCATAATTAATAGCTTTTTTAATAATATTATCTCTACTTATAAAATTTCTTTTATTATTTTATTAGCCTTTACGTTTATCATTTTTATTATTGCTTAAAAGACTATTTCATTTTTTTTTATTAAAAGCAAATATTATTTATATTAATATATAAAAACTTTTTAAATTTATAATAAATAAAAACCAACAAAAACATATTACAAAACTAACTATTATAATTAAAGTTATTTTCCAAGATAATATTATTTAAAAGATTTTAAAAAATATTAATATTACCGCAAATGCCATTTCTAAAAAAAGCAAAAATTTTTACGGCTAAAAATTATAATACATAAAATATTTCTATTTTAATATTTTTATATCTGCTAACGTTAGAAATTACGTAATTATTAAATCTAATATATATTAGCATAACATTAACTTATTCTATAATATATGTCGTAACTATTTTTTTTATTTAATTAAAGCTGACATTATCTTTATTAATTTTATCTAATTACTTTAAAATAACGTATTTATTTAATTTTAAATTTACCTTATGCTAAATAAACAAACCTTTTACCGCAATAGTTTTAAGTTTGTCTTAACTAGGATTATTTAGGCTTATAGGCTTAATCTTATCGACATTTTTAAAAAAATTTAAATAATAATATATGATGAGACGAAATTTATCTAAAACGCAAACATAATGTTTTAAGCTATAAAACTTATAAAATATACCAAAAGTTACAAACTTATTACTATTAACCAACAAGCCGTTTAAATATATAATTTTTTAATAATTAACCTTTGCAAATTTATTAATAAATTAAAAAATAAAGTTATTTTAAATAACTATTTACAATATATTTAAGAAAAATAATATTCCTATTAAAATAAGATTATATCGGCTAAATTATATCGCTAAATTTTTAACTTTTTTACTATTTTTATAACTCCCGCCATTAAAACCGATTAAAAATTAATTATTATTAACGCCGTTTTTAACGAAAAAAACATTAATTAAAACGTAAGATTTTATTTTTTAAACAATTAACATAAACATGCCAATTATAGATGTAGTTACGCTATATGAGGTTATACCAATTAAGGTTATCGTGGTGGTTTTACTTTACAAGATAATTATTATTGTTTAAGTTATTTTTTAAGTTTTAATTATTTAGCTAAATTTTAAAATTATAATAATTAATTAATTAATATTTAAAAAGGTTTTTACGGTTGCAATTAAAGATTTAATTTTTATTTTAAACGTGATTTTTACTATGGTTAAAAACTATAGATTTAACGTTTTTAACGTTAAGTTTGTTTTGCCAAATATACTAACAGATATGCCAAGATTTAAGATAAGATCTAAATTAAAATTAACGATTTAAATACAAAAACAGTTAAATATAAACTATAAAAGGCTAGATATATTATATTTGAAAAAAAATAAAAAAAAAGTTACAAAAAAATATATATAAAACTTAATAACAAAATTAAGGAAATTATTAACGCTTATTTAAGTTATAAAAGTGATTTTTTTATTAAAAATATAGTTTTTTACGTATATAATATTTATTTTAAAATATTTTAAAACGTTATTAGTTTTTTTGTGTATATTATTAATTATATTTACAAGAATTATCTAATTTTATAAGCTGTTAATTTTTAGATTTATATTAATAATAAAAATATATTTATAATAAATAATTTTTTTGATATAATTATAACCTAATTATTAAAAAATATTTAAATGTTAATAATAAGTTAATATTATATATATATATATAGTTTTTTATAACCTTTAAAGATTTTAAAAAAATGACGGTATGTGTTAATATTAATTGTTTAAGCATAATAATGTTTAAAAATTAGTTTATTATTTATATACTTAGCGTATAAATTATTATAATATTATTAATTAATGTTAAAAGAATTAATAACATAATCGAAATAATAAAAAAAGTTATTTTTAATTTTATAATTAATAGTTTATGCGATAGTAAAAATAAGCAAGAGATTTTTATTATCGACGTATGGATTAACTTTAATTTATTAAGATTAAATCTTCTTTTAAAAATATCTTTTTTATATTTTTACAAAATTAATATAGATTATTTCAGATTTATTATAATTTTTATTTTTTATGTTAATATTATAATGTTTATTATAATATTTTATAAATAAAACCTTATATATAAAAAGATATTAAACATTATAAAAATAATTATTCTGCTTAAAACATTTGTATAAATTTTTATGTTATATGTTAAATTATTATTTTTAAATAATTTTAGCTTTATTTAAGATTATATTTTTATAAATATATATAATAAAACAATTAACGTATTTATTAATATAAATATTATTAAAAGTATCTTTTATTTAAATATAATAAATAATATTATAACGATACTTAGATGTATCTTTTTAAGATATTTATACGATTATATTAATAATAACGTAATCTAAACTTTTTAAGAAAAAGCCTTTTTTACTTAAATAGTTATAACATTAATTAAAAAAAACAAATATAATGCCTATTATATTAATTTATAATTTAATATTAATATAACTATTTTCAACAAATTAACGTATATTTTTACTACTTAATAAACCATTTTTTAAGACGTTTAAACTATGCTTAAAATTAAAAAAGTTTTTATTATCTTTTCTTTTAAAGCCTAACGGCTTAATTTATTATTTGTTAAAATTAAATAAAAGGTTTTTATATATAAAAAAGATTTAAATATTAAATTTATTAAAAAAATTAAAAAATTTATTAAACGTTATAATATTTAGGATTAATTTAATTACGTTAACATATAAAAAAACAAAATAATAAAAATCCCTTTTATCAAAAATTGATAAAATCAGATTGGTTTAACCATAAAAATTTATTTATTTAATATTAAAAATAAAAAAATAATTAATAAAGTTTTTAATAATATACATTAAGATAAAAAAATCAATTAAATAAAAAATCTTATATTTTTTAATTATCTTATCTTCATTTTATGGAAGAATATTAATAAATAATATAAAGGTTGTGTGGTGGTGGATTTTAAGGTTTTAAATAAGGTCGTTATACCAGATTTTTATTTGTTATTTTTTTAAAATAAGATAATAAATAGGATATGCGGTAAAAAATATATTATTATTATTAATAAATCGAAATTTTTTTACTAATTTTAGGTTTAATTTTTATATTAAGATCAAATAATAATCATATTATTAAAAAAATTAAAAATATTAAAAATTACCTTTATAAATTTTTATAATAATATATCTTTTACATAAAAATTTATAGACTAGAAATTACAAACGTTCTAAGATTTTGT
This sequence comes from Hypoxylon fragiforme, assembly GCF_022984875.1. Taxonomy (NCBI): domain Eukaryota; kingdom Fungi; phylum Ascomycota; class Sordariomycetes; order Xylariales; family Hypoxylaceae; genus Hypoxylon; species Hypoxylon fragiforme. The sequence continues at coordinate 1,480,114 of NW_026054760.1, forward strand.
CTATACATATATAAATAATATTACGGTTGATTCTATTTTTGTAAATATTTATTTAAAATATTTAAATAAGTTATTTATTTATTTTTAGGATTTAAATTTATAATTAATTACGGCAAAGTCTTTTATTAAATATTTAACTATTTAATTATTTAAGTTTATAATTAATAGCATTAATATAAGCCTAACACAAGACTAAATAAATGCCTTACAAAAAATTACCTAACCTATAAATCTTTACAATTTAAAAACGTATATCAAAATAACCGGGTTTTTAAGGCGTTATATTATTTGGTATAATTAAAAGGCTAAACTATTATAAAAGCAAAAGACAAAATTAATTGTTAATTACTAAAATAATATTAAAAATATTTTAAAAATATCGATAATTAAAAAACGATAAATAAAAAACGTTATATTTAAATCTATAGTAATAAAATTAAAAACTTTTTACCTTTTCCAAACCTAATTTACAGATTTAATTTATTTAATATATTAAAATTATAACGTAATTATATTTTTTAAAATAAATACCTTTTTAAAATAAAGTTACAACATTATGGTTTTTTATTATAAAAATAAATAAAACGATAATATATTCAACGTAAATAATATATATTTGATTTAATTCCTAAATAAAACATTTATTAAGGTAGAAACTAATTATTAAGCTATAAAATTAGAAATGTTTTATTTAGTATAGATTTGCCGACATTTTTAGATATAAGTTTAATCGTGCGAATATCTTATAATAATTTTAATAAATTATAAATCTATCCGTAACATAATAAATTAAAGTTTTTTACACTTTATCAACTTAACTAAATTAAATACGCAGTTTATATTAATTTTAATATATTTATTTTAATTTTTTTTAAATATTTAATATATCCCTAATCAGCTAAATTTAATGCTAAACGCCTTATTTTATTTATTAATATTACCTAGCTTCAATAACAAAAAAAAAGTTATTAAAAAGATAAAAAACGTTTTAAACGATATTATCGACAATTTTGGTTATATTTTTTAACATTATATATTTTTTATCTTTAATCTGGAATTTTTTATATTTTCTTATTTAATACCTAATAACGCCAGATAATATAGTTATAACTTTAACGTAAAGGATAATAATTACAATAAATATTTCTTATTTTTGCTGTTAAATTTTAGCTATATAATAGAAATATATATTTAAATAAACAACATTAAAAAATAAGTTATAACGGTTGAATATGTTAACAATTTTTATTTTATTAAGATTATTACCGAGTTAAAAATTTAAAAGTAGGCGTAACATTTGGTTTAAAATTTTATATACATATTTAAAGATAACGGCCTTTTTTAGACGGAGGGGTGGGACAGTTACCAAAAGCTATACATTTTTAAAGGTTAAGTATAAGCATTTTTTAAAACAATTTATAACAGAAAATACCATTTTAAATTATATTATATGGCATATAATTTAAATAGTTTTAACGTCTAACATTTAGCAAAGAAATTATACTAATATTTTACTTATTATTTATATTACTAATTTAATTAAATAAATTATTAAAAGGTTTTAAAGGAATTAAAACTAATTATAAAGTTTAATATCTTTTATTATATAATTTGTATAGATTTTATAATCGGTTTATTTAAGGTTAATATTAAGGAGATTATATAATATATATTAGGTTATAATTATTATAATTTTTTTATAATAATTATTAATAAATTTAATAAGAAGATTTTATTAATTTCCAGATATTTAACATATATTGCTAGGGATTAAGCAAAAATGTTTTATAAAATATTTATAATAATAAATTAAGATTTTTTAATAAAAATAATTATAGATAAAGATTAAAAATTTACTAATAAAATATGGCAAACATTTTAACGTTATAACAATATTAAGATTGTTATAATAATAAGTTATTATGCTTAAACAAATAGTATAAATAAAAGGCATAACTAAAATATTAAAATTATAATAAAATTTTAATATATCGTTTTTTTTAATATTTTTTAGAATAAAATATTAAACGTTTTTTAATATAATTTTAATAATTTTTACTATTTAATATTTAAAAAATTACTAAATAAAATTATATTAAGTTTTAAGCCTTATATTTTATTATTTATTTTAAAAATAAATATTGGCATAATAAATTTTAAGATTTGAAGGGATATATATTAATAAAAAGTTTAAATTATTATTAATTATATTGCAATTAACGTTAAAATTTATTACGATATTAAATAGAATTTTTAATAATTTAATATTAAAAAAAAGATTTTTTTTAAACTTTATAAAAGCTATTATTTATTTAGGAAATTAAAGCAAAAATAATTTAAATAACGTACAAATCCTTTTATAATTATAAAAAAAATTAAAAATTTAACTTATAAATTAAATTTTTTATAACATTAATAAATTTATTACGTCGTTTTAATCGTTTATTTTATTTTTATATTTATCGATACAAACCTTTAATTAAAATGCTAATTAAAGCTAAGCTAAATTTTTATTAACAGAAACAATAATAATTTAGTTTTATATAAGATTAAAAAATTTAAAAAACGTTAAATTAACCATATTAAAAGGTGTTTTATATTAAAATATCTAATATTTTAAAAAAACTACAATTTAGAATTTAATAAATAATATCTAAGATTATTTTTAATATAAAACGTCGTATAACTTATCGAAAAGTTTAATAAAAATTATCGATTTATTTTTAATAAATTAAAATTAGTTAAGGAATTAGATTTAATCGATAAATTAATCTTTATGTACGATACCAATACCCCTATTATGATTTTTTTAAACAGCTAATAAGTTAATTAAAAGGTAGTTTATATTATTAAAAAAAGGCAGGGGAGGTTAAAAAAGGCTAAGCAAATTAGATGAATACCTGGATCGACAGTTTTGGTTGGGGAAAGGCTAAGCAGATTGGATGAATACCCGGATCGACAGTTTTGGTTAGATCGTGATAATTCTTGGTTGCAGGTATACATAAAAAAAAAAAAAAAAAAAAAAAAAAAAAAAAAAGGCGTAGGGGTAGTGACAGGGCCATTTGTCACATACCCTCGAACGCTTTTTCTATTGGAAGTAGTTAGATATATAAGTAGATAGCTGAGGTCTTTAAACCTTAGCTAACTTTTCTAATATAAACTTCTTTGATCTGATCTTATGATACCTATACCAAGATTAATAAAACCATAAATTAATATAACGATTTTTTTAATTTAAATATTTTATTTTATAATAAAACATTTTATTTAACTTTTAATAACGGATATTAATATGTTTACTTTTTAAATTATAAAATTAGTTTTAAACTATTTTAATAAGTTATTTAATTGCGATATAATTGTTTTAAGTTTCTTATTATAATTATATAATAATATCTTTTTTAAAAAGTATAACTTTTTTAGGTATACTTTTTTTAACTTTTTTATTATAATATTAAATAATAATTAAAATAAAAGATTTAATAATCTTCATTTAAAAATTATTTTATTTAATTATAAAAAAATTAAAAAAGAAAAAAAACATTTATTAAAATATTCCTGCTTAATAGGGCTATTTGTTATATGCCCTTAAACGCTTTTTCTATTGGAAGTAATTAAATATATAAGTAGATAGTTAAGGTTTTTAGATTTTAACTAATTTTTTTAATATAAGTTTTTTTGATTTAATTTTACGATATTTATATTAAAACTAACATTTAATAGTTTTACTTTATTTCTTTTAAATTTGTTTTTATTTTACCGGTAATTTTAGTCGTTGTAAAGGGGTTTTCGAATTTTTCGGAGGGCTCGTAACCTTTTCCGTTATTCCCGTTTACCCATTTTTTACTTACTAAGATTTCGCTTTATTAGCTTTATGCCAAAAAAGGGTTTTTTGGTTTATTATTATTATTATTTATTTATATTATTATTATTATTTATTTTATTATTATTATCTTTTTTTATAACGACCTTAGATTATTAAAATTTTTATTAAGTAACGGCTTTTATTACTAAGAATAAAGACTTATTATAAATACGCCGATTAAACTTAAATATTATAAATCGCATATTTTTTAAAGTTATTAATTTATTATTTTATATTAAACAAGAGTTTTAAACGTTTTCATTTTCTTAACGCCGTATTATTTAAAGTTAAAACATAAACATGTTATCATTTTTTAACAAATGGCGCGTTAACTAGTTTAAGGTTAAATAGGCGATTATTTACGTTAATAAATTAGTTTTTAACGTCGTTTAATCTAATTATTTAAGATTTTTAATATTAATACGGTAAGAATCCTTTTAAGAAACCTTCTTACTTTTTAAATCTAAGCGTTTTACATATAAATTTATAAGGTTTATATCCTTAATAACGATAAAAACCCCATAAACTTTATAGATTTTAAAAGTTACGCCGTAGATTTTAAAAAACGCGTCGCTTTTTAATATTAAGATTTTTATATTATAACCAGGGGTAATTTTCTAATTTATCAAATTACGATTATTTTAACATATTTTTTAACATAATTTAAGAAATAACTAAGTAACTATATTTTTTCTTTTTAACAACCGTAACTTATAAAATCTTTTTAATAACTTATTAAACCTAAATAATGTTTTTGTTAAAACAAATATTAATATTTTTAATTTTTCTAACATAAACTTTAATCTTAAAAGAAAAGATAAAAGATACGTTTATTTTTTTAAGGAGTCGAGCTATTTGTGGTAAAGCTTATTAAACTTATCACTTTCTTAATTTTTTATCGATAATTTAATTTTATCTTTTCCTTTTTCCATTAAATCCTTTAATAAAATTTTAAAGCTTTTTATATTTAACTTTATAATAATTATTTACGAAATCTTATAAAATACCAGGTTATTGCTTTCAAGCTTTTTTAAATTATAATTATTATTCCCGCTCTTATTATCGCATACTTATTTATTATTTTTACCCCATTTATTATTACCGCTACTATTATCGTTATTAATAACATTATTAGCAATATTATTATTATAACCATCATTAATAACCCCTTTTATACCACCTTAATTACCATTATTAACATTATTAATAATATTATTACCGCAATTATTTTTAATAGCTTTTTTAATATTATTTTAATTATTATTACCATTAATAACTTTGTTTATATTATAATTATAATTATAATTAATAACCCCTTTAATAACATTACCTTTACTTATAAAATCTTCCTTATTATTTTAACAACCCTTATATTTACTATTTTTATTATCGCTTAAAAGACTATTTTATTTCTTTTCGTTAAGAATAAATATTATTTACGTTAATATACGGAAACTTTTTAAATCTATAATAAACGAAAACTAATAAAAACATATTACGGAATTAACTGTTATAATTAAAGTTATTTTCTAAGATAATATTATTTAAAAGACCTTAAAAAATATTAACATTGTTATAAATGCTATTTTTAAAAGAGGTAAAAATCTTTACGGCTAGAAGTTATAATATGTAAGGTATTTTTACTTTAATATTTTCGTATCCGCCGATATTAAAAATTGCGTAATTATTAGATCTAATATACATTAATATAATATCAATTTATTTTACGATACGTATTATAACCATTTCTTTTACTTAATTAAAGCTAATATTATCTTTATTAATTTTACTTAATTATTTTAAAATAACACATTTATTTAATTTTAAGTTTATTTTATATCAAATAAATAAGTTTTTTATTATAATAATCTTAAATTTGCCTTAATTAAGATCACTTAAGCTTATAAGCTTAATTTTATTAACGTTTTCAAAAAAATATAAATAATAATATATAATAAAATAAAATTTGTTTAAAATATAAATATAATATCTTAAGTTATAAAGTTTATAAAATATATTAAAAATTATGTTGGAATAAATAAGGTGGTTCCGTGATCACAGTGGGTTGCAAATAAAAGGTTAGAATTATAAATATAATTAAAGTTGTTTAATAAGATGGAAAAGATCGAAAATCCTTTCTTAATCAAAGTAAGCTACAAAGATGGGCACAGACGATGTGGGTCACGTGACTGTTCCCCACAATTCCCACAAATTATAAGCTTATTACTATTAATTAATAAGCCGCTTAAATATATAATTTTTTAATAATTAATTTTTATAAATTTATTAATAAGTCGAAGGATAAGGTTATTTTAAATAATTATTTATAATATATTTAAAAAAAAATAACGTTTTTATTAAGATAAAATTATATCGGTTAAACTATATCGTTAAGCTTTTAATTTATTTATTATTTTTATAATTTTTATTATTAAAACCGGTTAGAAATTAATTATTATTAACATTATTTTTAATAAGAAAAACGTTAATTAAAACGTGAGATTATGCTTTTTAAATAATTAGCATAAACGTGTTAATTATAAATATAGTTATATTATATAAGGCTATATTAGTTAAGGTTATCGTAACAATTTTATTTTACGAGGTAATTATTATCGTTTAAGTTTTTTTTTAAGTTTTAATTATTTAATTAAATCTCGAGGTTATAATGATTAATTAATTAATATTTAAAAAGGTTTTCACGGTTGTAATTAAAGATTTAATTTTTATTTTAAACGAGGTTTTTATTATAATTAAAAATTATAAACTTAACGTTTTTAACGTTAAGTTTATCTTGTTAAATATATTAACGGATATATTAAAATTTAAAATAGAGTTTTGCTATGTGCATTACTTATTTTTACTATTAAGGCCTTAGGTGCATTATTTTTAAGTATTAATATATGCCTTAAATTTTAAAATCCGGGCTTAATTTAGCGCCTTTAGCGGCCCCACCTTAATTTAATCCAAATAATTTAAACAATTTTTCAACCATATATTACATTATAATGTAACCAGATTTAATCGAAAGGGTGTTTAATTATCGATTAATTAATTTAAATCTTAAATTAAGGCGATATGTGGTCGTAAAGTTATTTAAGTAAATAGGTGGCAGCTTAAGAGGCACGTGATCTTCCTTAGAGTTATATTAAGAGCTTTTAAGGCCAGGTTAAGGACTTTTTAAGTCGCTTAAGGGTCTTAAAGCCGTTTAGGGTTACGTTAAGAAGTGATATATAACTATTTTTAAGATAAATATTAATATAACTTTTTAACCATGTATCGCCTTAAGGTGTGACCGGTATTAATTAATTACTAATTAAATTCTTTTTTAATTAAAACTGGTTATACGTTTATAGTTATTTATTTCAAGGAGTTATTTAAGGTTGAAATTGTTAAATAAGGTTTAAGTTTAAGGGTTTTAAAGGCGTTAAGGGCTTATAATGTGGCTTTAAGGGTGATCACGTGCGTCTCGTTCCGCCACTTATTTATTTAAATAACTTTGCGATTATATATTACCTTAATTTAAGACTTATATTAATTAATTAATAATTAAACGTTTTTTTAATTAAACCTAGTTATATTATAATGCGATATGTAATTGAAAAGTTATTTAAAAGGATAAAATAGATAATTTAAATAAGCCTTAGCTTTTAAGATTTAATGAACTTATAAGATATATAATATTTAATAATAATGTATTTAAGGGCTCGATAGCAAAAATAAGTAATGCATATAATAAAACTTTTATTTAAAAAAAGCCGTCGTTTTTAAATACGTATTAAAAATTATAAATTAAATATTAAACTTATTTTTAAACTTTTAACTTATTAATAATCTTAGTAAAATAAAGATTTTTAACATATTTAATTATAATAATTTATTTTTTAACATCGTTTATATACGTATATATTTTCGTTATATAATTAAAATTAAACGATAAAAATAAGAAATAATTATTATAATTATTATTTTTTACGTTAAAATTATAATTATATTATTTAACGTTATTAAATATTAAGTAAAGAAATATAAAAAATTTCAAATTAAAAATAAAGGGTATATAATATTAAAAAATATAATTAAAATTATGAGTTTTATTATGAGTTTTGTTATTCGCACCCCATAAAATTGCTATCGGAGCTTATCCGCACCCCAGTACATGACAATATGCTTAGCGTTCAAACACCGTTGGTCCAAGCTTTCCAGCTAGCTTCAATCAAAAGATCCAACACAACGTCCAATCCAAGAACTGGATTGAAGTGCATCTAGTATCATTCAAATCAGCTCAATTAGGCGGTCCAAATGATATATGTTTCAAGTTCATGCGACCGGTGGCTGCAAAGTGATTCAACTTGAAAGATTGCAGTCTACCTTGAAAAAGGTTTAAATTGAAGTGGTCCATGCACCACGTGATGCCCCTTGGCTAGCGTCAGGCTAGTGCTGGGCTAGCGGCAAAGCGTCTATTTCATTCTTTTCTGAATAACTTTGCAGCCACCGGTCGCATCAACCTGAAACATATATCTTTTGGAAGCTCTAATTGAGACGGTTTTAACGGTCCTGGATGCACTTCAATCCGAGTCCTGGATTGGAAGTTGTGTTGGATCTTTTGATTGAAGCTAGCTGGAAAGCTCGGATCAACGACCCTTAAACGCTAATTTCTTATGTACTGGGGTGCGGATAAGCTCCGATAGCAATTTTATAGGGTGCGAATAGTAAAACTCTTTATTATATGTATTATTTATTTTTACTATTAAGGCTTTAAGTGCATTATTATTAAGTATTAATATATGCCTTAAATTTTTAAATCTAAGCTTAATTTAACGTTTTTAACGCTTTTTAATTATTTATATTAATTTAATTTAAATAATTTTTTAAAATAAAAAGTTAAAAACGTGTAATTAAATTTAATTAAAAGTGTATTTAATTTTTAATTAATTAATATTAGTTTTAAATTAAAGTAATATATGGTTATAAAATTATTTAAATAAATAAGTAATAACTTAAAAAGTATATAATTATAATTAAAGTTATATTAAAATTTTTTAATATTATATTAAAGGCTTTTAAAGTTATTAAAAAGCTTTAAAATTGCTTAAAATTACGTTAAAAAGTGTTATATAATTATTTTTAAAATAAATGTTAATAAAATTTCTTTAACTTTTTTATAAGGCCTTAAAACCTTATAAAGCCCTTTAAGCCTCGTGAGCCTTATAAGCCTTAATGTTATAAATGTTATATAATCCCCTTTTATAAAATATAAAATTATTAAGCGTTAATAAATGGGAATAACTTTTTTTTCACTTTTTAAGCTTTAAATTAAATACACTTTTATTAGCATATTAACTTTACCTAGTTCCACTTTTACACTTTTTTTAAAAAAAAAATTTAAAAGTGATTTATCGGCTTATAACTTTTTATAAGCTTTAAAATAGAGTTTTGCTATCTGCACCCCATAAAATTGCTATCGGAGCTTATCCGCACCCCAGTACATAAGAAATTAGCGTTTAAGGGCCGTTGGTCCGAGCTTTCCAGCTAGCTTCAATCAAAAAATATAGCACAACTTCCAATAACTTCCAACTGAAGAGTCGGATTGAAGTGCATCTAGCACCATTAGAACCGTCTCAATTAGAGCTTCCAAACGATATATGTTTCAAATTGACGCGACGAGTAATTGTAAAGTTATTCAGAAAAGAGTGAAATAGACGCTTTGCCGCTAGTGTAGCGCTAGCCGGCACTACGCGATGCACGGACCACTTCAACCTGTACCATTTTCAAGGTGCTTTTTGATCTTTGAATTCAAATAACTTCGCAACCACCGATCGCATCAATTTGAAACATATATCATTTGGACCGTCTAATTAAGCTGATTCGAATGATACAGGATGCACTTCAATCAAAGTCTTAGATTGGAAGTTGTGTTGGATCTTTTGATTGAAGCTAGGTGGAGAGCTTGGACCAACGGCGTTTGAACGCTAGTTCCAGATGTACTGGGGTGCGAATAAGCCTCCGATAGCAATTTTATGGGGTGCGGATAGCAAGACTCTTAAAATAAGCCTTTAAATTACTTTTAAATATTTTTTTTTTAAGAATCGTTACGTTAATTAAAGAAATTTTACTCGTTTAATTAAAAAATTATTTTAAAAAATTAAAAAAAGTTAAAAATTAAAAATAAGTAATAAAAAAAAAGCGTAACCATTTAAAGGATAAGGTTTAATAAGTTATAATAATAATAATTATAAAAATACTTATATAATAATAATTATAAATAACCACTCCCGTGGTTATTTAAGTTTAATAATTTATATACATATATATATGTTAATCCTTAATATAAATCTTTAAGTAAACTTATATTACTTTAATAATTAAAGTAACTTTAAATAATTCTTTTAATGAGATATATATGGTTTTAATTATTAAGGTGGTGTTAAGTTATTTTAAGGCTTTATTAATGACTTATGCGTTAAAGCTTTTATAACTTTATTAATATATAAGGATAAAAATATAATAGTTTTAAAATAATTATATTAAATAATTATATTAAAAGGTCTTATCGGTTAAAATAACTAAAAATTAAAAGATTTTATTAATTAAAAAAACCGAAAATTAAAAGTCTTAATTACGTATTTTTTAACTAAGGAAAAACGTTACGTTTAATAAATATTAAATATAGTTAATAAATAAAGATATAATTAATAAATAAAAATAAATAAATAAGGATATAATTAATAAATAAAGATAAAATTTATAATTAATTAATGAATAAAAATAAGGTTTATAAATAAATAACGATATAAGTAATAAATAAAGATAAGATAATTATTAATTAATTTTTTAATAATTAAAAGCATTAATAATTAAAAATATTAAAAGAAACGTATAATTATAATTAATAAAATTTAAGATAACTAATATAAAAGAATATAACCAATAAAAAACATTTGCTTTAAAGGAATATAACTAATGAAAAACTTTTTAAAAAAACGCATAATTATTAAGCAACTAATATTAAAAATAATTTAACTAATTTTAATTTTTTTATACAAGTTTTTAGGAATTATAAAAGTATTTAATAACGTAATTAATTTAATAATTTCCCATAATAATTTCCCATAATAATTTCTTATAATAATTTCCTATAATAATTTCCTATAATAATTTCCTATAATAATTTTCTAAAAAAGTTTTAACATAAAAATATCCTTTAAATAAATAACTTTTTAACCATAAATCGCCTTAAATTATAGTTAATATTAATTAATTAATAATTAAATTCTTTTTTAATTAAAACTAATTACACGTTAATAATTATATATTTTAAGGAGTTATTTAAAATTAAAACTATTAAATAAAGTTTAACTTTAAATAATTTAAAAGCTTTTAACATAACTTAAAAACTTTTAATATACTTTTAAAGATAATTATATAACCTTAATTTATGTGGGAATTGTGGGGAACAGTCATATGACTCACATAGCTTATACCTATTTTTATAACTTATTTTAATTAAGAAAGGATTTTTAATCTTTTCCATCTTATTTAATAATTTTAATTATATTTATAATTTTAATCTTTTATTTATAATTTATTATAATTATAAAATTATCTTATTTATTTTAACACTAATTAATGGTTAATAAAATAAGTTAATTATAAATAATAAGGAGATTTATATCAAATAATATTGTCGATAATATTAGGATAAGAAAAGATGGAGATTTGTAACTTTAGATTTAATTGGAAATTCCTGGATAAAAAATTTCATTTAAAATTTCTAAACTAAAACTTCTTAAAATTTATAACCATTATAAATACAAGAATTTTATATTAATTTGAAAACTTTAAAACGTTACATTATATCTACGTCCATAAGTTTGCATCCATTACGCATAAAAAGATTAGACTAAAATTTATTGGTAAATATTTAAAACACCACATATATCTATACTAATAATATCCGAGAACATCACAAAAAAATCCTTTACATAAATAATCTAATTAATAATCCTTTTATTGGGTTATAAGATGACGTTTACTTCGATAAAATTTGGCTAATTCCTCTATTTAAACTAAAAACCTACCCAAGTTGATATTTATTTAAACCGATTTGTTTAGAAAATATAATTGGGAATAAATTTTTAAGATAATTATGTTATATATTAATAATTAAATAATATTTGTATGCTATCCATTTTATGGATCCTAGCCCCGTGTTACCTTGCGTTAATACACGACTACATTATTAAAAAAATTTTTGTTAACTTATAACTGCACTTTTTATACTTGGACCCATTATCTTAGGTCATATTTTTTTTCTTACTACTTATAAAATTTTTCTTAAAAATTTAAACTTATAAATATAAACCAAATTATATTAACGTTTATCTATTCTTTTATAACATTTATACTTAACTTTTTATTATTATTATATTTGATATCCACTTATTATAATAAACTTTATACGTTCATTATTTTACATTTGCATAAGTAATTGCTAAGATGACGGGCTTTTTTAAAAAAGGAAAGGAACAAATTATTACCCCAACTTTAAAGTAGGATCTCGAACGAAAATATGGCTGCCCGATATGGGATACGTATATTAAGGATAAATATAATAGTAAAAAAATGGATTTAAAAAATATCAACAAATTGGATACCTTAGCATTAAATATATATTATGTGAAGATATTCCTAATATATAATGATAACTTTTATAATAAAGATTTTTAAAAGAAATATCAAATTAACTTTAACAGTTAAAAAGTAAAATATTTCAAGAAATTAAATTAAACATTAAAATTAAAAATAATTAACCATTTCTTTAAACATAATATATAAATTTTCGGTTGCGTTTTTACTAAAAAATTTAAGAGGGTTATTAATGTAAAAAAATTTTTTACACTATTAAAAAATGAGGTTGCGAATATAAGTACGAAATATTTTATAACATTTATCTTTATAAAAAACCTTAATTATTAAAAGAAATTGTAATAAGATGTGAAGAATATAAATAATACTAATTTAAAACGATTTTTTGAAAAAGATAATTAAAATGAAATTTTGGAAATCTATAAATAATAACTTATAGGATTAAACTAAGACATTTTAAAAATTAAAGTGATTGTTATTATTTTAACCCCTAATATAAATAAATAGGCTGGCTTGAATAGATTAGATAATTTGTTTACCTTAAGTAACTAAGCTAGATAAAATCCAGCTCTAGCTCCAGGTCCGGGACCAGGTTTAGGTCTAGGCTGAGGCTAGAGATTTACTATGTTTAACCGATTCTTCGGTTACAACGATGATTACCCTTCATTTAATAATATAATTGCTTTTTAATAAAAACCAATTATAAGTCCTTCGATTTTATAACGCAATTTACAACCCCCTAACCCTCCAAACATAAACCTAAATTTCCGGTCAAGAATAATTAATTAAATCCAAGATAATTAAAACAACCAAAGATAGAATAATTAAGGGAATTAAGGTAATAACTAATCAATAATCTCTTTTAAATAAAGATTATTATATAAACCATAATTGTTATATAAGCCATAAAACTTGTAAGCAATTACCAACCTTGTTAAGATGTATAATAACGATAAAATTAAATTTGATAATAATAAATATAATATCCTTAACGAAAAGATAAAAATCTTTAAGGATATATGTAATAAAGTCGGAGTCTTATTTTTAGGTTACGCTACCACTTACTTAACTATATTAAAAAATTGCGTTTTATAATATTATTATAACCAAATTACCTAAAAAAAACTTATTTGGAAATAAATAATCGCCAAAACTAAAGATTTCTTCTATACTACTAAAAATTAACAAATATACATATACAAATAAAAAACAACCACGATTTATACTATAATAAAAAAAAATCCTAATAAAAATTTACCTACTTACCTTAATATATTAATTAAATATATCCAACGTCTTTAAAAAGGATTATTAATCGATTATATAAAAAATGTCAACCTAAAAGATAACATAATTAATACCGTTTAAAGTCACCTAACTTTTAACATTATTATTTTAAAACCATCCGCTACATTTAAAAATATTTGCTTTAATTTTTGTAGTATAATTAGAATTACCTACTGTTATAATACTTATAACTCATAATACCACACACTTAACGATTAATATTAAACCGATTAAACATATAAGAATAATAATAAACCTTAAAAAAACTACCGTCCTAAAAATACCTAATTTAAACGCCGCTATAATAACTAATAAAATAAAAAAAACAAAAAATACTTTATTTATAATAAATTTAATTATTAATTAATAAAACATCTAATAAATAAACGTAAAACCAAAAAAAATAAATGACATTGCTACATTTAAAAAATCAGAAAAAAAAATATAAATAAAGATTTTACTACCTTCCTCTTAAACTATAAGGGAATTAATATTACCATAAGCAATAATAAAAAGCAAGACCAAGCTAACTTTAACTTATGATATATAACCCATAAAAACCAAAATAATATTTATAATAATAATAAATAAAAACCGACCTTTTTAACATAATACTTAACCTAATATAATATTATTAATAATAAAAATATTACTAATATCCTTACAAATTAAATAACAATATATACTTTCACTAGAATTAATTTATTTAACAATAATAATCTAGAAAAAGCAATAATCACAACCCTTTACAAAACTTTTAAAATATTAATTACATTTTACTTAAAAAACTAATATATTAACGCCTTTTAAGGTATACTCCTTAATATAAAAACAACTAAGATATTATCAAACAATAAACCCTAATTAAAAACTTTATAACAAACCCATCCAAATATCTAACTCAACACCACCACTATTAGTTAACATATAATTCGCTTTAAAAATAACCTAAAATAATAAAACCTGGGTATAACATAAGTCCTAACACCATTTAAAACAATCCCATTCCAAATTATACCCATAAACACCCCCTTCTTACTTTACTTAAAAGATATAAACCAATTAAAGATATACCTTAACAATATAAAAAATATACTTACCTATAAAAATAAAAATTACCTTATTATCTGCAAATAAGGCCATCTATAATTCTTAATAAAACAAAAACGTTTTATCGCCTATTATTACTTAACAAAAAAGGAACTACGCTAAATATACTAACGATTTGATTATCTAGTAATTAAATGCTTTTATAATATCTTTATAAAAGCCAAATATAATAATATTAACCCTAAAATTATTAAAAAAATCATTAAATATTATCACTAATATTAACTGCATAATAATACATTAAAAAGATTCAAATTTACTGTTAAAAATAACATCGATTTCAACCATATAATATATATTAATGTTATATATATCGGTAACCAACTAATACTTTATATTATCAATAAAATAACTTCATTTTAAGCTGTTAAATTCTTAAAAAACATATCCGTAAAACAAGCTTAAGACACTTTAAAAATGATTTAAATCGATATTTATTTAAAACCGCTTAACAATTTAATATTTAATATAAGTATAAACTTCATAGCAAATAAGTTTAAAATAAACGCAAAAACCCTCGCCATTTTAATGAAGGAAGTTCTTATAAAAACACATAACTTTATCGGCAAATTAGAACGATATTATAAACCGTTAAGATGTGCTTACAAAATTATTTTTAAAAATATAAAAAAATATTATATAAAACTATCTTATATTTTATAAATAGTTATAAAAACTGTTAACAATATAGCAAAATTTAATAGTCTAATTCTAACATTATTCGTCTTTAAGGTATATCTACAATTAATTAAAAGCTTATCACCCATACCATCACTATATTAATAAACTACTGCTATTAAAAAAGCCATAATAAAAATCTAAAAATTAAAAACATAACAACAAATAAACAAGATATTTAGTATGTAAAACGGCTTAAATACGTTAAGCACCCTTAACCTCCCTCTATAATCGGAAGTTTAAATGTTTCAGAAAAATAAAAGCTAAAAAAGACCCTATAAATTAATAATATGAAATGGTAAAACATGTACCGTCCAAATTAACAACAAACTTGTTAAATTTAAAATAACTATCATAAAGCCCTATCATTACGATAAAACTATACATATCCCGGTTAAATCCAAATCTAAAAATGAACTAAAAGATAAAAACGATCTAAATAAATACGTTTTAAAGCAAATACTAAAACAAGATCCAAAGCTACGCATATTTAAAAAAAAATAAGGACGTCCCCGCAATAACAAAAACAAACCAAAGGAAAATGTCGCCAATATAACCTAAAAAAAAATCATTGATAAATAATTATCGATATAACTTTATAACAAAAGTAAAATTACCACGTTAGAACAACCATTTAAAGCCTTTAATACCTAAAAAATTAAAAGCTTAATTAAATAAAGTATATTTTTATTTAAAAAATATAACCATACTAAACACGACAATATCCAAATATTTAATTCACAAATCGTCTAAGAAATCAAAAGCAAAGTAATAGACAACCCATATAAAAAATCGAAACTTATTATTTAAGGATATAATAATATGGGAAAACGAGTAATACTAACCCAATCACCAACGATTTAATAAGTAAATTAATAAGTTATTACAGTTCTTACCCCTACACTACTACAAAAAGATATAATTATTTAGTTGCGTAATATTATGTAAATATATATATAATTTAACACGTCCTTTAATTGTAAGTTTTTAACATAACTACCTACTAAACTTATTTTGAAATACCCAGAGGATATTATTATAGTAATTCTCAAATTGATTTATGAAATTGCTAAAACCGGAACATATTGATAAGTTATTTATTTTAAATATTATTAAAAACGATTTGATATAAAAACCTTAACTTATAACTTTTATTTATTTGTTATAAAATTAAATAAATGTTTTGGTTTAATCGATATATAAATTAATAACATTTTTAATATCTTTAATAAATAATTTGACTGCTTTAAAAATAAAAAATTAAAAAAAGCTAAATTTTTAGCCAAATTTAAAACTTATTTTATCGATAAAAAACCTTTAATCTTTAATAATTATATTTTATTTAAAAATATAAACGAATTATTATATTTGCGTTAGAAAGAGTAAGGAAAGAAAATTATCTTTATTAAAAAATCTATTAATGATATTGCCTAATAATATATCTAATAAAAAGCTTGTGGCGTTTATATCGCCATTATATGCTAACTAAAAATAATTTATAATATGTTTAAAGTAGTATAATATAAAAAGCCTAAGAAAGATGAAATTGCTTGACTAAATAATAAACTTTAATAACAATTTAAAAACCTAAATAAAAAACTTCGATACATTCCCCTTAATTTCCTAAATATTAAATTATTCTTATTTATAAATAAATCCTTCGTAAATAATAAAAACTTAAACTTGTAAATAAATTATATAATTGCTTTTAAAAACGAATTAACAAATAACGACAATGCGATAAACGACAAATTCTTTAAAATAAAAGGTAACCTTATATATTAAAGCTTGATAAAATGTCGAAAAGTTATGAAAAATGTCCTTACCAATAAGATATATGCAATAATCCATAATGTTAATATAAGAATTGCCTTTAGCAAAATCCTTATAATAATCTTAAACTAACGAGACATCTCATTAACGATTCCAGTCATAATTTATATTAACTTTTTCTCCTTATATAAATATTTAATCAAACTAAATATTACTAAAAAAAAAAGTTAATAATTAATATCATATCACTACGCTAATTATATAAACGCTAGGAAATTATAAAGATCTAATAGATCTAAAGAAAAAATAACCTAATTAATGTTATAATTAAAACAAAAGCTAATAAAACATTAAAAACATTTGTTAATATTAACTGCCTTACACTACGATTACAAAGATAGGTTAAAAAAGGTTAATACATTAAGATAAAAATAGGAATAAAATAATAAACGGAAGCAATAAACATAAGAAAAGAAAAGATAGCTAATATAAGAATTGTAAAAAACAGTCACGTAACCCACATAGCCTGTACCTATTTTTATAACTTACTTCAATTAAGAAAAGATCTTTGATTCTTTCTATTTTACTTAATAACTTTAACTACATTTATAATTCTAACCTTTTATTTACAACTTATCGTAATTATAGAACCATTTTATTTATTCCAACAATTTATCATTTTATTTATTTAAATAACTTCGTAACTATATATCGCCTTAATTTAAAACTTATATTAATTAATTAATAATTAAATTCTTTTTTAATTAAATCCGATTACACACTTATAATTATATATTTTAAAAAGTTATTTAAAATAAAAGGTTGAAAAGCTTAAAATAATTTCAAATTTAAAGTTTTAAAGGATTTATAAGATATATAATACCTAATAATAATGCACTTAAGGGCTCGATAATAAAAATAAATAATACATATAATAAAACTCTTTATTAATAATATCGTTTAAAACATTTTTTATCTCTTTAATAACCTCCTTTTTATCATTAGGATTAAATAATATTAATAAATAAAATAAAACGTTTAAAATTAAATTTAACTAATTAAAAAGATATTAAATATTTAAAGAAAATGAAAATAAATATATTAACGTTAATATAAGCCGTATATTTAATTTAACTAAGTTAATAAAATATAGAAAACTTTAATTTACCACATTATAAATAAATTTATAATTTATTAAAATTATTATTAAATGTTTACACGATTAAATTTACACTTAAAAATACTAATAAATCCATATTAAATAAAATACTTTTAATTTTATAAGTTAATAATTAATTTTTACCTTAATAAATATCTTACTTAAGAATTATATTAAGCATATATTATCCATATTAAATATATTACCATTTTTATAAGGCTTTAAGACCTTATAAGGCCCTTTAAGCCTTATAAGCCTCACGAGTTTTAATGTTTTAAATGTTACGTGATTTTCGTTTATAAAATATAAGATTATTAAGCATTAATAAATAAGAATAACTTCTTTTTCACTTCTTAAGCTTTAAATTAAATACATTCTTATTAATATATTAACTTTACTTGGTCTCATTTTTATAATTTCATTTATCCTTATAATAAAAAATTATTACCTTATAACCTTATTTTAAAAAAGCATTTATCTTAAAAAATATAATTACACTATAATTTTAATGTATTAAATAAATTAAATTTATAAATTAAACTTAAAAAAGTAAAAAACTTTTTTTTTATTATCGTAAATTTAAATATAACGTTTTTCGCTCATCGTTTTTTAATTATTAACATCTTTAAAACGCCTTTAATATTATTTTAATAATTAGTAATTAATTTTATTTTTTACTTTTATAACGGTTCGGCTTTTTAATTATACCAGGTAATATAACGCCTTAAAAACTTAATTATTTTAATATATATTTTCAAATTATAAAGGTTTATAAGTTAAGTAATCTTTTATAAAACGTTTATTTAACCTTATATTAAGCTTATATTAACGCCGTTAATTATAAACTTTAATAAAAGATTTTACCGTAATTAATTATAAATTTAAATCTTAGAAATAAGTAAATAACTTATTTAAATATTTTAAATAAACGTTCATAAAAATAAAATTAATTATGACATTATTTATATATATATAAACGAAGTTTTAAAATATTTATAATTTTTAATTTATAAACCTTTATATAAAAAATACGTTAAAATTTCTCCGGCTTTTCTTTAAAAACAAATATCTAAAAATGATTTATCAATTTATGGCCTTTTATAAATTCTAAAACAAGTTTTCAAATCATTTTTAGATATTCTTTTTTTAGGAATCGTTGCATTAGCCGGAGAAATTTTGCTCATTTAATTAAAAGATTATTTTAAAAAGTTAAAAAATGGTTAAAAGTTAGGAATAAGTAACGGAAAAAAGATATAATTATTTAAAGGATAAAAATTTATATATTTATAAATTAACAATTTATTAATACCTTATTTATTTTAAATCTTTATAGATATTATTGCTTTTATTTTAAAATTATTTATTAATAGCAATAATTTTTATTTTAAATTTATTAACCTTTCCTTATTAAAATTATTATTATTATTATTATTATTAATAAATTAAAATAATAAAAATAAAATAAATAATTTATTAAGGCGTTCCTATTTTTAACACCTCCTAAACTTTTTATCGTTAGATTTTTTAAAATTATTTTCATATTAATCTGATTTTTTATTAATATTTACTATTTTATCTTTATTATAAAAAGAATCTTATTATCCGCACCCCATAAAATTGCTATCGAGGCTTATCCGCACCCTAATACATCTGTGTAAGTTTTTTTATCTATTAATGCATATTAGTCCATATTAGCCTATATTAACTTATATTAATCTATATTAATTTACATTAATATTAAAAAATAATAAGTTTAAAACCAATAAAATTATCCCTATCATAAATTACTTTAATAAATTATAATTAATTTTCACTTACTTAATTTTTTTTTTCATATATCATTTTAACACTTAACATAATAAATACCTTTAACCCCCCACTTTTATCAAACCTACCCCTAGATTACCAGCTTATTTCTAAACCTCTATATAAATTTTATAAAAAGTTTACAGCTAATCTCTTTACTTTTATTAAATTAGCCAAATTTACTATTATTAAAAAACGCTTAAAACATTATTATAATAAAAAATTTATTTTTATTAAATTAATATATTTTAAGAATATAATCTAATTCTTAAAAAACAATAATATCTATAAATCGATTATTTATAAAGTTAACTATATATGGAAAACTAATACTATTTCTTTAAAATTAAATAATTAGTTTTGATTATTTAAAATGCCTTAAAACCACAATTAACACACTAACCACAACCTTATTAAAAACTTATCTACCTTTATTTACTTTTATAACTTAATTACCAAAATAAAAAAAGTCATAAAAAACTTATCCTCCTTTAAAATATGTTCATGCGATATCGCTACTACCCTTTTAAAACAATTCCCTAACATACAATTTACAAATAAAAACATCTATAATTACCGTTAATAATTATACTCGCAACAATTAAATAATTACATTTTTATATAAACATTAATCCGTTAATTAAAGCAAAAAAAAATTACATATTTTATATATAAAAATACCATTAAAATAAATTATATAATTAATTACTTATGGTTTAAATTATCTTACATCAACATATAGCAAAAATATCCTTTAATACTTTCTTTTAATATCATATATAAAACAAATAAATTTAAAATACCCCTTTTCATAAATATAATAATTACCTTAATTAAAATAGTTATAAATATTATATATAGCTTTATAAATAACGAACATTTCAAAAAATTTAACTAAATTATCGCCAATATTAAATAGATTTATATATAACTTAAAATTTTTTTATTAAAAATAATTATCACTAATTACAATAACACTAAACAAAATACATTTCAAATCCATATGCCTTTTGTTAAATTGTAATTATACGTTTTTTATATTAATCAAAATATCATTTTAAACATTAAAAAACACTAGAAGTCTCCGCTTGAATTAACCGATTTAAATAATGTATTGAACGATAACAAAAACAATATTTAGCAATTAAATATCCTTATAAAAACCCTTTAAAAGGTTTTTAATCAATTACTAACCGATATTCCTTATTCTTACATAGATTTATTTAATTTATAAAAATATATAATATTCATTTAAATTGAAGATTAATTTAAAACTACGTAGAAACATTTATAAAATAAATTTCATAATTAAAAAAAGATTTTTATATATATTAACAAAGAATATATAAAAATTAAACGTAAATAAACAACCTATTATATATCTATTAATATAAATTACAACTAAAAAACTACATCTCCTATTAAAATAACCCATTAAGACTTAAAAACTTACCTTATTCACAACTATAATAACTTTTTAAAAGTATGGTTAACTATTAAAGAAATAATTGCAAAACAATAACACAAACTTAACACGATATAAAATATATAAATAAAACGCCTTCGTCAAAAATATATAAAAATCAAATAACTTAAAAAATTACCCCGTTAAGTTTTTTATTATTATATTAACCTTTTTATTACATAACACCAGAAAACATTTAATTCCTTAATTAAATAAAAAAATCTAAAATCTTATACCGATAATATAAAAAAGTAATATAACATTTTATATACTCACGATATAATCCTTAAACTAATAGCCTAAAGAACCCTTAAAAAAACAAATATTAACCAATATTAATAATTAAAATAAGATTTAACAAAAAAATATCCTTATTTACATATTTTAAATTTTTATTTAATCATTAATATATGTGGCAAACCTTAAAATCATAGCTTATTTAATAAAAACACTCCTACATTAATATAATTACTATAAAATATGTAAGCGTTACAAATTATATAAAAGTTATAGCCTAAATAATTAAATCAGATTTAAGATAATTATTTTATAAATAGTAGTATATAACGCTAACTTTTGTAATAAAAACATAATAATAATCTTTAACAATTTAATTTTATAAATGTTGCTATCTTAACACCACCCTTTACAATTATAGCAATAACATTATAAT
Organism: Hypoxylon fragiforme; assembly: GCF_022984875.1. Taxonomy (NCBI): domain Eukaryota; kingdom Fungi; phylum Ascomycota; class Sordariomycetes; order Xylariales; family Hypoxylaceae; genus Hypoxylon; species Hypoxylon fragiforme. The sequence goes on from NW_026054760.1 coordinate 1,502,579, forward strand.
TAATTTAAAGCCATTAACAAAAACGTTTCCTTAACTTGAAAAATAAGCTAAAACCTACCATTCCAACTAAACAAACACACAAATAAAAAAAAGGAAATAATAATATAAAATTTTATATAATAAATAAATTACAAAGAATTATATAAAAAGATAAGAAAAATAAATTAAATGAATAGATATTAATTACTGTTATGGCAACTATCGCAATATATCAAATAAAACTTTATAAATAAATTAATTAATTAGGTATATAATAAAAATAAGGCATGCTAATCTTACCACCTTTTTAGACTAATACATACTAATATACACTAATGTGATATTAATATAAAAAAACTTACATAAATATATTAAAATACAGATAAACCTCGATAATAATTTTATAAGATGCGGATAGTAAAACTTTATAAAAATAATATAGCCTTATTTTATTTTTCTTTTTTTTTAACGTTTTTACAAATTTTTAATAAGGTTTAAAATATAATTACCTTAAAGTAAATTACGAAAAATAGTTACGTTTTTTATTATTTACATAATAATATTTAGTTTATTTATTTTTATGTTTGTTAATCTTGGTATAAGTATTATAAGATTAGATTAAAGAAGTTTATATTAAAAAGGTTAGTTAAGATTTAAAGATCTTAATTGTTTATTTATATATTTAGTTACTTTTAATAGAAAAAGCGTTTAAGGGTATGTGATAAGTGGTCTTATTATTATTTTCGCGGTTTTTTTTTTTTTTTTTTTTTTTGTGTATATTTGCAATTAAGAATTATTACGATCCGATTAAAACTATCGATCTAAGCATTTATCTAATTTATTTGGCTTTTTTTTAGCTTTTTCTGTCTTTTTTTAATAACGTGGATTATTTTTTAGTTAGCTTATTAACTGTTTAAAAAAATTACGATAAAGGTATTAATGTTATATATAAGGGTTGGTTTGTTAGTTAGGTCTGATTTTTTAGCCAGTTTTAATTTGTTAAGGATAAGTTGGTAACTTTTATCGAACTTTTCGACAAATTATACGACGTTTTATATTAGGAGTAGTTTTAGATATTATTTGTTAAATTTCGAATCGTAGTTTTTTTAAGATATTAGATATTTTAATATGAGGCGTTTTTTAGCGCGATTAATTTAATGTTTTTTGAGTTTTTTAATTTTATACAAAATTAAGTTGTTATTATCTTTATTAACGAAAATCTGGTTTGGTTTTAGCCGACGTTTTAATTAAAGGTTTATATCGGTAGGTATAAGAGTAAAATAGGTAATTAAAACGACGCGATAAATTTATTAATGTTATGGAAAATTTAACTTATAAGCTAAATTTTTAATCTTTTTTACAACTATAAAAAGATTTACGTATTGTTTAGATTATTTCCGTTTTAATTTCTTAGGCAAATAATAGCCCTTATAAAACCTAAGAAAAACCTTCTTTTCGACGTTAAATTATCGGAAGTTTTGTTTAATATTATAGTAGATTTTAATATTAATTGCGGCGTAGTTAATAACGGCTTAAATTTTTTATTAATATATATCCTTTTAAACTTTAAAGTTTATTACGTCGGTATTCATTTTTAAAATAAATAATAAGATATAGGGTTTAAAGTTTAATACGATTTCGTTTGGTAATTTCTTAAATATCGAATAATAAAAGTTATTAAGGTTATATTAAAACGTATTTAACATCTTATTTTAAAAAATATTAAAAAAAGCAATATATTAAAACCTTATTATAATCTTAACGTTTTAATTATGTTTTTTATTTACGTTATTTATTTAGATATAATAATTTATTATTATAACGGTTTTAATGCTGCTACGACGTTAAAGCATTTGCCATATTTTACTAGTAAATTTCCGGTTTTTATTTATAATTATTTTTGCTAAAAAGCCTTAATTTACTGCGATAAATATTTTATAAAGTATTTTAGCTTAATTTTTAGCGGTATATATCGAATGTTTGGAAATTAATAAAATTTTCTTATTAAACTTATTAATAATTGTTATAAGGGAATCGTAATAATTATAGCCTAATATATGTTATATGGTTTTTTTGGCGTTAATTTTAAATAAACCAACTATAAAATTTATATAAATTATATAGTAAAAGATGTTAGGTTTTACGATTAGTTTTAATTTTTTTAAGGCTTTTTAACGGTTTGTTTAATTAAGTTAATAATATAGATAATAGGTAAAATATTAATGTAATTTTTTTGCCAAGTGTTAAATGTTAAAGCTATTTAAGTTATATGCTATATAATATGGTTTAAAATGGTGTTTTTTATTATAAACCGTTTCGAAAAATGCTTATACTTAGCTTTCAAAAATGTATAGTTTTTAACGGCTATTTTATCCTTCTATTTAAAAGAAGCTGTTATCCCTAAATATATATGTAAAATTCTGGGTTAAACGTTACGTTTGTTTTCAAATCTTTAATTCGATAATAATCTTAATAAAATAAAAGTCGTTAATATATTTGGCTATTATGGTTTGCTTTTTAACGTTATTTATTTAAACGTATATTTCTACCGTATAACCAAAATTTGGCGGCAAAAATAAAAAATATTTGTCATAATTATTATCTTTTACGTTAAAGTTATAATTATATTATCTAATATTGTTAAATATTAAACGAGAAAATATAAAAAATTTTAGATTAAGGATAAAGGATATATAGTATTAAAAAATATAATTAAAATTGTCGATAATATTGTTTAAAACATTCTTTATTTCTTTGGCAGCCTTCTTTTTGTCGTTAAAGCTAGGTAATATTAATAAATGGGATAAGATATCCGACATTAAATTTAGCCGATTAGGGATATATTAAATATTTAAAAAAAATTAAAATAAATATATTAAAGTTAATATAAGTTATATATTTAATTTAATTAAGTTAATAAAGCATAAAGGATTTTAATTCATTACGCCATAGGTAAACTTATAATTTATTAAAATTATTACGAGATATTTATACGATTAAACTTATATTTCAAAATATTAATAAATTTATATTAGGTAAGATATTTTTAGTTTTATAGTTTAATAATTGGTCTTTATTTTAATAAATATTTTATTTAAGAATTAAATTAAATATATATTATTTACGTTAAATATATTATCGTTTTATCTATTCTTATAATAAAAAACCATAACGTTATAGTTTTATTTTAAGAAGATATTTATTTTGAAAAATGTAGTTACGCTATAATTCTAATATACCAAATAAATTAGATTTGTAAGTTAGGCTTAAAAAAAACGAAAGGTTTTTCTTTTTATTATTATAGGTTTAAATATAACGTTTTTTGCTTATCGTTTTTTAATTATCGACATTTTTAAAACGTTTTTAATATTATTTTAATAATTGGCGATTAGTTTTGTCTTCTGTTTCTATAACGGTTTAACTTTTTAATTATATCAAATAATATAATGCTTTAAGAATCTGGTTATTTCAATATATATTTCTAAATTATAAAGGTTTATAGGTTAGGCAATTTTTTATAAAACGTTTATCTAGCTTTATATTAAGTTTATACTAATATTATTAACTATAAATTTAAATAATTAAATGGTTAGGTATTTAATAAAAGATTTTGCTATAGTTAATTATAAATTCAAATCTTAAAAACGGATAAATAATTTATTTAGATATTTTAAATAGGCGTTTGCAAATATAAAATTAATTGTGATATTGTTTATATATATATAAATAAAGTTTTAAAACGCTTGTAATTTCCAGTTTATAAACCTTTACATAAAAAATATATTATTATGAAAACCTATAAAAGCGACCTTTAATATTTCTAATTTTTTTAATAATATGATCATTATTTAATCTTAATACAAAGGTTAAACCTAAAGTTAATAAAAGAATTTTAATCCGTTAATAATAATAATATATTTTTTGCCGCATATCTTATTTATTATCTCGTTTTAAAAAGATAATGGATAGGAATCTGGCATTATAATTTTATTTAAAACTTTAAGATCCATTATTATATAGTTTTTATATTATTTATTAATGTTCTTCCATAAGATAAAAATAGGATAATTAAATAGTATAAGATTTTTTATTTAGTTAATCTTTTTGTCCTAGTATATATCGTTAAAAACCTTATTAACCATTTTTCTATCCTCGATATTAAATAAATAGACTTTTATGGTTAGATTGATTTAGTTTTATTAACTTTTAACAAAAGGAATTTTTATTATTTTATTTTTTTATATATTAACACAGCCGGGCTGGTCCCAGATATTGTAGCGTTTAATAAGTTTTTTAGCTTTTTTAATAAACCTGGTATCTAGGTTTTTTTCGTATACGAAAACTTTTTATTTAATCTTGATAAATAGTAAATCGAGCCGTTAAGCTTTAAAAAAAAGGGTAGTAAAGACCTCCCTAGCTTTAAACATAGCTTAAACGTTTTAAAAAATAATTTACTAGGTAGTAAAAGCGTATATTAATTCATCGGAAATAATTATATCGGCGTTAAATTATAAATCGACATGGTAGGCGTTATATTTGTCTTTTTTAACTAATGCTATAACTATTTAAATAAAGGAGGTTTTTTCCTAAAAAGTTTAAATTATATTATCGTTAATATAATCGTATAAATGCCTTAAAAAAGTACGTTTAAATATCGTTATAATATTATCTATTATATTTAGATAAAAGATAATTTTAGCGGTGTTTACATTAATAAATGCGTTAATTATTCTATTATATATCCTTATAAAAGCATAATCTTAGATAAAATTAAAGTTATCTAAAAATAATAATTCGATATATAACATAGAAATTTATACAAACGTCTTAAATAGAATAACCATCTTCGCAACGCTTAATACCTTTCTACATATAAGATTCTACTTGTAAGATATTATAATAGACATTATAATATTAACATAAAAAATAAAGGTTATAATAGGTTTAAAATAATTTATATTAACTTTATAAAGATATAAAAAAGATATTTTTAAAAGGAGGTTTGGTTTTAACAGATTAAAGTTAACTTATACGTTAATAGTAAAAATCTTTTATTTATTTTTGCTATTATATAAATCATTAACTATAAAATTAAAAATGGCTTTTTTTATTATTTCGATTATGTTATCGATTCCCTTAACGTTAATTAGTAATATTGTGATAATTTATACATTAAGCGCATAAATAATAAGTTAATCTTTAAACATTATCACGTTTAAGTAACCGGTATCGGTATACACTGTCGTTTCTTTGGAATTTTTAAGGGTTATAGAAAATTACATATACGTATATAATACTAATTTATTATTAACGTTTAAATATCGTTTTAACAATTAGGTTATAATTATGTTAAAAAAGTTATCTATTATAAATATATTTTTATTATTAATATGGGTTTAAAAATTAATAGCTTATAAAATTAAATGGTTTTTATAGATATAACCGATAATATATATAAAAAAGCTAGTAATGTTTTAAAATGTTTTAGAATAAATATTATATATATGAGAGGTTACGTCTTTAATAAGAAGGTTATTTTTGTAGTTTAGGTAGGCGTTAACAGTTTTTTTAATTTCGTTGTTAAATTTTATATATACCTCCTCGTAACCTTTTTCCTACTTTTCTTCGAGTATAACATATCTGGCTTTTTATAATTTATATTTAACTGCCTCCACATCTAAGTCGTTAATTTCGACTTAAATTTTATTTTAAATTTTAGCATATCCGTTAGCATATTTAGCAAGGCAAACCTAACGTTGAAAACGTTAAGTTTATAGTCTTTAACCACGGCGAAAACCATGTTTAAAGCGAGAATCGAATTTTTAATTACGATTGCGAGGGTTTCCTCAAATGTTAACCGGTCGGTTATTACAGTTTTAAAATCTGGTTAAATAGTTGAGACTTAAAAAGTAATTTAAATAATAATAGTTATTTTACGGGACAAAATTATTATGGTAATTTTAGCTGGTATAACCTTATATAACGTAGTTATATTTATAATTGATGCGTTCGCGTTAATTATTTAAAAAGCGAGGTTTTACGTTTTAATTAACGTTTTTTTTGCTAAAGGCAATGTTAATAATAATTAATTTTTAGCCGGTTTTAGTTACGGAAGTTATAAGGATAATAAGGAAGTTAGGAATTTAACAATATAATTTAACCGATATAACCTTATCTTAATAAGAATGCTATTTTTTTTAAATATGTTATAAATAGTTATTTAAAATAACCTTGTTTTTTGGTTTATTAACAAATTTACGGAGGTTAACTATTAAAAAATTATATATTTAAGTGGCCTATTAGTTAGCGGTAGTAAACCTATAATTTTTAACGTATTTTATGAGTTCTATAACTTAAAACATTATATCCGCGTTTTAAACAAGTTTTATTTTATTATACATCATTACTTACATTTTTTTAAAGGCGTCGATAAGATTAAACCTATAGGCCCGGATAATCTTAGTTAAAATAAACTCGAAATTATTACGGTAAAAGGCTTACTCGTTTAGCATAAAATAAATTTAAAATTAAATAAATACGTTATCTTAGAATAATTAGGTAAAATTAATAAGGATAATACCAGCCTTAACTAAATAAAAAAAGTAGTTACGATATGCATCGTAAAATAAACTAACGTTATATTAATGCATATTAAATTTAATAGTTACATAATTTCTAATATTAGTAAATACGGAAACGTTAAGATGGAAATATCTCATATATTATAACTTTTAGTCGTGGAGATTTTTATTTCTCTTAAAAATAATATTTGCGGCGATGCTAATACTCCTTAAGATTTTTTAGATGGTATTATCCTAAAAGATAACTTTAACTACGGTAATTAATTCCGTAACATGCTTTTATTAATTTCTATTTATTATAAATTTAGAAAGTTTTTGCGCGTTAACGTAAATAATATTTGCTTTTAACGGAAAAAAATAAGGTGGCCTTTTAGGCAATAATAAGAATAATAAATATAAAAGCTGCTAAAATAATAAGAAAAGTTCTATGGGTAAAGGTGATGTTATTAAGGGGGTTATTAATTATGGTTATAATTGTGATATAAAAGGGGCTGTTAAAGGTGATTACGGTAATAGTATTATTAGCAGTGTTAATAATAATAATTAAAATAATATAAAAAGGGTTATTAATAATAGTTGCGACAATAATATTATTAGTAGCGCTATTAATGATAATAATTAAGGTAGTGTAAAAGGAGCTGTTAATAATAATTAAGGTAATAATATTGCTAATAATATTATTAATAGCGATAGTAGTAACGGTGGTAATAAACGAGATAAAAATGATAAATAAGTATGCGATAATAAGGGCGGGAATGATAATTATAGTTTAAAAAAGTTTAAAAGTAATAACCTAATGTTTTATAAGATTTTACGAGTAGTTATGTTAAACGTAAATAGCCTTAAAAGTTTGTTAAAAAGTTTGATAAAAAAAAGAAAAAATAAGGTTAAATTAAGAGATTAAAAAAGTAATGGGTTTAGTGGGCTTTGTTATAAATGGCTTAGTTTTTTAAAAAAGTGGACGTGCTTCTCGTTTTTTTTTTAAGATTAAGGTTTATGTTAATAAAGTTAAAAGTGTTAGTGTTTGTTTTAACAAAGGCATTATTTAAGTTTAATAAATCATTAAAAGGGTTTTATGAGTTATAATTATTAAAGGGGGAAAGTATAATTGTCTAGTTGTTTTTTAAATTATGTTAAAAGATACATTAAAACAATTATAATTCGATAAATCAAAAAATTGCCTTTGGTTATAATGCAGGGATCTTAATGTTAGGGAGCAGCGCGTTTTTCGAAATTTGCAGCGTGGCTTTCGAAGCTTATAGGGTTCCTACCGTTACCAAAGATATGGGCCTTATAAATTTATGTTTAAAATGTTTAGGTTTAAGGGGCGGGGGAATTTCTTAAAGGGGTTTTTATTATGTTAGCGTTAAAGGTTTTAAGCAGTTAAATTAGATAATGTTAAAAGCTAGCCTATTAATATAAGTAATTACCTATTTAGCCTTAAATTAGTTAATACGTTATTTATTAAGGAATAATGACGTGTTTATATTTTGGTTTTAAGTAGTATGGCGTTAGAAGGGTAGGGGCGTTTAAAACTTTTATTTAATATAAGGTAGTAAGTTAATAGCTTTAAGGAGTATGCGATTTATAATTTTTAAGTTTAGCCGGCGTATTTATAATAAGTTTTTATTTTTAATGATAAAAGCTGCGGTTTAATAAAGGTTTTAATAATCCAGGGTTATTATAAGAGAAAATAATAATAATAAAATAAGTAATAATAACAGTAAATTAAAAAACCCCTCTTCGGCATATAACCGGCAGGATAAAATCTCGATAAGAAAAAGATAAATAAGCAGGAAAAATAATAAAATAAAAAAGGATTATAAACCTTTTAAAGAATTCGTTAACCCCTTTACAACGATTAAAATCGTTAGCAAAGTAAAAATAAATTTAAAAGAAGTAAAGTAAAATTATCAAATGTTAATCTTAATATAAATATCGTAAAATCAAATTAAAGAAGCTTATATTAAAAAGGTTAATTGAAATTTAAAGATCTTAATTGTTTATTTATATATTTAATTATTTCCAATAAAAAGAGCGTTTAAGGGCATGTGATAGGTGGCCTTATTAACGTTATCCATCCAAAGGATATTTTTATGCTAGAACTTTTTTAGAAAATTACTATAAGAAATTATTATAGGAAATTACTATAGGAAATTATTAAATTAATTACGTCATTAAATACCCCTATAATTCCTAAAAACCCGTGCAAGAAAATCAGGATTAATTAGATCGTTTTTAACGCCAACTGCCTAATAACCATACGTTCTTTTTAAAAACTTTTTATTAATTGCATTCCTTTAAAACAAACGCTTTTTATTAGCTACATCCCTTTATGCCAACTATCCCAAACTTTATTAACTATAACCATACGTTTCTTTTAACGCTTTTAATTATTAACGCTTTTAATTATTAAAAAATTAATTAATAACCGTCTTATCTTTATCTATTAACTATATCCCTATTTATATCCTATTTTTATTCATTAATTATATCTTTATTTATTAACTAACCTTATACTTTTTAATCCAACCAACTCTTATAAATATATCAATCTGTTTTAGCATATCCGGCGCTAATCTAACACCCACCAAACCATGTCTTAATATCACCCCCCTTTTAATAGAAAAGATAACGTTTACATTATTTAAATCTAATATATACACATATATATATTAATCCCTGATCCTAATCTTTAAGCTAACCTATGCTACTTTAATAATTAAAATAACTTCAAATAGTTTTCCTAACAGGATATATATGCTTAAGCTTTAAGTAATTAAAATAATGCTAAATTACCCTAAAACTCTGCCGATAGCCTATGCGTTAAAGCTTTATTACGGCTTTATTGATATATAAAGATAAAGATATAAGGGGATAAAGGGAATAATAGTTCCAAGATAGCCATGTTAAATAATTATGCTAAAGGGTTTCATCGGCTAAGATAACCAAAAATTAAAAGATCTCATCGGTTAAAAAAACCAAGAATTAAATATCCCAGCCACATATCTCTTGGCCAGGACGTAGATAGTAACTCCCGTGGTTATTTATGGCTACTGCCATATAGGCATTTTTATAGCTACTGCCATAATTTGTTAAACCTTATCCTCCGGATAGTTACGCCTTCCTTCCATTACCTATTCCCAACTTTTAACCCCTTTTTAACTTTTTAAAATAATCTTTTAATTAGACAAGTAAAATTTCTACAGTTAACGCAACGGTTCCTAAAAAAAAAAATATCCAAAAGTGATTTATCGGCCCGTGGCCCTCCGCAAGCTCCGGGACAAGCCTTCGAATCACTTTTGGATATTTTTTTTTGAAGGAAGGCCGGAGAAATTTTAACATATATATATGTTAAAAGGGGAATTTTTTATTTTTAATATTTATATAATAAAATTATTAAATATAAATTAAATAAAATGCGTAAAAAGGAATTTATAAGGAATATTATATAGCTTTTAATATAACTAATTATAATATAATTTTTATTATTTAATAATAAAATGTAATTATATGTAAAATATATATATACTTAACTTATATTTATTTTTATCCGATAATTTAAAAATAATAAAAAGTTTATATAAATTAAATATAAAATAAATATTAATATAAAATAAATATTAATATAAAAAAAGAATTTTATTATTCGCACCTTATAAAATTATTATTAAAGCTTATTCGCATCTTAATATATAAGAGATTAACGTTTAAAAGCCGTTAATTTAAGCTTTTTAATTAACCTTAAATATATAATGTTGGAATAGATAAGGTGGTTCCGTGATCACGGTGGGTTGTAAATAAAAGGTCAGAATCATAAATGTAGTTAAAGTTGTTAAATAGGATGGAAAAGATCGAAGATCCTTTCTTAATTGAAGTAAGCTATAAAGATAGGCACGGGCCATGTGGGTCACGTGACTGTTCCCCACAATTCCCACATATAACCTTAAATAACTTTCCATTTAAAAACCATAACATAATATATTCAAATTTATTAAATCCGTTTTAATTAAATAATTTAAACGATATATATTTTAGATTAATGCGATAAGTTATTAGGAAGTTATTTTAAAAAAAAAAATAAACGCTTTATTATTAACGTAGCGTTAATTGGCATTACGTGATACACGGACCATTTTAAGCTATGCTATTTTTAAAATAGTTTTTAATTTTTAAATTTAAATAACTTTGTAACCATTAATCGCATTAATTTAAAATATATATCATTTAAACCATTTAATTAAACTAATTTAAATAATATAAGATGCATTTTAATTAAAGTCTTAAATTAGAAGTTATGTTAAATCTTTTAATTAAAGTTAAGTGGAAAGTTTAGACTTGTTAAACTACCTATAATACCTCTATGGCTTTTTATTATATCATGATTATGGCTTTTTTTTATAAATATGTTTTATTATTATAAGCTTTTTTATTTTATTAATTATAACTTTTATCTTATTTTTTTGGTATAAGGAGGCAATAACTATAACCATTGCAAACCTTATACCATAGCGTGTATATATTTTATTTTTTTATTTTATAATTAAATAGTTTTTTTTTAATTTTTAGTTTGTTTTTGATTTTTAAGTTTTATTATTTAGTAACATCTTTATGCTACAATTGAAAGACCTTAATATTATATCGATTCATTTAATGGGTAATAATAGTATACCTAGAAAATCATTAAACCTTTTAGTTATTAAAGGGTTAATTAATAATTATTATATTTTTATTCATTAATCCCATCTTTACCCATTAACCATATTATTATTTACTTTTTATACTTTACTTATTAACTATATATCTACTTTTTAAGTATATTATTATTCATTAATTATATTTTATTAATTTAATTTTATCTTTTTTTTCTTAATATATTATTATTTATTGACTGTATTTTATTAATTTATTATTATTTATTAACTATATTTTATTAATTTAATTTTTCTTTTTTTCTTTTTTAAAATATTATCATAATATTATTTTATATTCTTAATTAATATCATATAAGTGGTATTTATCTTTAGCTAAGATAATAATTATATTTAGGTAATGTTGTTTGCTTAAAATTTTCTTTATCTAATTGTTGTAAAAAATCTAAATTTTTTTTAATTATCTTACATATAAATATATGCAGAAACTTTAAATTATTTTTTTTAACACATAATAATACCGGATATAACCGGAAGTAAACTAACCAAAAATTTATTTAAACCCATAAATATAACATATAACCTTTTTTGGGTAGTCGATACGTATGCTTTTAAGCAAGTTTTTAAAAACGTAGTAAAATATATTAACAGAAATATCTTTAAACCTTTAATTTTTTTAACTTTTATAACCATATTAAACCCTTTTTTTTTTTTATTCTTACTTCAACTATTTTAGATTATTTGCTTGAACGATATTATATTATTACTTTTTCCGCTTATAATTCTCTTGTTTTGATATTAATTATAACCAGTTATAACCTGTAAAAACATTCCAAATCTTATCCTTATATTTACATTGTTGGCGTTTTAGTAGTTATTATAGTTAGTTTTTTTATAACTTTTTTAAATTTCCAAACCCTTTTTTAACCATTCTTTACTAACTTCTTTTGTTTATTAAGTATAAAATTCAAAAGATACTCTTTATAAAATTTACTTCCATATTAACCAAAAAAAATCAAATTATTTAAATTATTTGCCTGTAACTTTTAACCAATCAAATTACTTATTTTAAGCGTATTATCTTATATTTTAACTTTTTTAAATAGTAATATAAATTTAATTTTATTTAGATTTTAAATTGTAGGATCTTAATTTTTTCATTATTAAAATTAGAATAAATTGGTATTAATTTTCCATCTTTTTTCCTTTTTCTTTATGTAATTGGAAGAAGTAGCTTTTTTATTTTAACAAAAATCAAACCTCTTATTTAAATTAATCTGTGATTTTTTGAACAATTGGAGTTTTTTTAGCCTTAATCCGTTAAATTCTTCTAATATAGAAATTCTAACCATATATAATCTAACATTTTTTGGATTTAGGTTAAACCCACTCCTTCCACATAACCCACTTCCTCCTATATACATTTTATTGCAAGATTTATTTCCCTTAGGTTAAAATAATGTTTATAATATAAATGAGAAATTAAGGATTTGCATTAATAAAATAATAACAACAATAACACTAACCATCGGAAGCGTAACAAATAAACCCATAAATTAACTTATTAACAAATTTAAAAACAACTTAAAAATAAAAAAAAAAATTGCCAAAAAAAAAACTAAACTAGACGGATAGAAAGTAACAAATATTAGTTACTTTTATTTAGATTTATCTAAGAAATTTAAATTAAAAGATTATATTACCATTAGCAAAGATACCTATTGGAGGAATGTTAACTTATTTATCGATGTAATAAACAATATTATATCAAATAATACTCATATGGATAAGGTGATAAAACATTTGTATAAGTTGTTTTGAGGTAGAGCATAAGGATGGTATTATTTGATTTTATCCCTAGTTAATTAGAACCTTATATATGCAGATTATAAATATACCCTATAAAAATTATTTATAAAATTTAAATTAAATAAAATAATAATGATAATAAAACTTAATTAAGCCTATTTTACTAAAGATAAATATCTAAAAAACATATAATTATAAATTTAGGCTGTAAAGATTATTGGTTATTATTATATCTTAGGTATGGATAATATAATATAACATATAACGATTATATATAACCGCTTTAACGTTAATTTTAAATTAACTATTATTACCTTTAAGATTAAAATATCTTTATATAATTGGATCGTTTATTTAAAAAAGTGCCGCCATATTTAACAAACTTTTTTATTAATTTTTTCTTTTATCGATAATGTAGATGCACCTTAATCACTTAGCAATAAAATGTTAAAAAACCTATTAACTACTTTTGATAAGTTTTAATTTATTAATTTTTCTTTAATAAAAAAAGCCTTAAAAATTTCTGCAAATATCTATTAAACCTAACGATATAAAAATAGCCATTAAAACGATAACTACCACCTTTATTACATTAATTGCGATAATTATTATCTTTTTTGGAGTAATTATAACAATAATTACCCCTTTTAAACCAATTAAAACAATTACCATAATTAAGATAATTATAAAAATGATAAGGGTAAATGATGGGTTAATTAACAATAGGAGTTACGGAATTATTTTTATAATGACCGTTTTGGTGGTTACAGCTGCCGACGTTAAGGGTATCGCATAAATCATGAGGGACGGGAATACCGTCCTAACAATTACAAAAAAAAATCTAATTATAGAAATCATCACCGCTTTAAATAATAATAATAAATTAAACCAAATCAACACACTAAAAATATTTTTTTAACAAATTAGATAAAAATATAATATAATATTTTAAACCGTAAACAAAAAAAACGCAAACTCTTTAATAATAAATTTTTTTTAATAAACAATTATAAAATTACCGACAAAAAAATTAAATCCAATTCCTACTATTTTTTTAGTTTTTATAATAATAATCTATTATATATAATATGCCGTAAATGTTACGCGTAATTCTTATCGCACGCGGCATGCGTTAAACATATCTTTATTAATAGTTGTATAAACCCAATATTATTTGGTGCAAAATGTTGTTATAATCGATATATGCAACAATTTAAATTCCTTTTATCTTTTTATTAAGGAATTATCATTAACGCGACGTTTGTTTTATTTTAGATTATTAATTAAGAAAAATATATTTATATATATGTATATTATATATCGCTAATCATAAAAGATACCAAAAATAAAACTATCATTTCTAATTATATATCGAAAGGCTTTTAATCTTTATAAATTATTAAATTAGTTTAAGAATTAAAAAATTTGGTTGGTAGTGTATATGTTGTGTATATCATTAATAAAATATTATATTAGAAAATAATTCTAGCCATTTTGGTGAAGATATATTTTGAGGGATTTAAAAAGAATATGTATTTAACCTTGTTAATTATTAACAAAACTAAAAACAAATTTACCATTTATTTAGATATTAACGCGTTTTATTATATGGTAGATGTTAATTAGTTTAGACAATTTATAGTAAACCTTTATATATTTAAGATTGATAAGTTTATAATTGTTAGAAACATAATTGGGAAGTTAAGGTTTTATAACTGTATTTAATTTAACATTTATTTTAAAGGCGATATTAAAATGTTAATATAAGTTAGAATTAAAACATAAATCCACAACCATAACCTTAAATTAAATTTATTATTTGGTAATAATTTTTGTGTTATGTATGGCGTGGTGGTAAATTATTTAAGGTGAGTAGTTATCTTTGTTTTATGTAAGAATTTATTAATATTAATATAATATTGCGTATTAAAGTTAATGTTGCGGAGGGTTATCGTTATATTTATAATCTAGGTGTTATCGTAAGCGGTATAATATATATTAATAAATTATATTAACTTATTTAAAAAATAGAACTTTAATATGACGGGTATAGTTTTAAAAATTTTAAACTTTTTATATGGATTGGCAGGTATTAAAGCCGTTATATATTATAATAATATTATTAAATTAATTACTTTTTATAAAAATAAAAGGATAAATATTATCATTAAAGTTAATAATAATAGATATTTTATTATTATATAGGACCAGGTTAATATAATATAAAGTATTGCTTATTTTATTTCCAAGTTTGATTGGGATGATTTTATTGTTAAATTTTAGATTAATTAGGATTTGGAGTAGATATTAAAGATAGACGAGACCGTTTTATAGCATATTTGGGACACCATTCCTTCTAAAAAAACATTTTTTAAGATATTATTATTTAATATAATTAAAATAGATGGAATATTTAAATTAAAATTAAAAGTTAAAATATATTATTACATTATAAGTAGATCGTTTAATTAATATTTAGCCGATATAGTTAACAAATTCTATATTTAAAACGATATAAACATTATTTATTTTTTAGACGATGAGAAAATAACGATTAAAATGGTGGATAATTAATAATAAAAATTTAAGGTTAGTTATCTTTATCTTTTAGAAGTTAAGGACCGGAAATTTTTAGATATTATTTTTAATATTATGTATGAAAAAAGTAAATTGGAATGGGTAAAAAGATTTATTTTGTTTAAATGCCTTTATTTTGTTGTGTGGAAAATGGTAGATGGGAAGAAAAAAGGGTGGGTAGTTGTGGATTTCCAATATTTAAATAAATATATATTATTTGATAATTATTTGTTGCCGCGAGTAAAAGATATTTTATAGAAGATGAATAATAATAAATATTTTAGTATTATCAATACTTTTACCTTTTTTTATTAATTATTTGTTGTTAATAAATATAAAGATAAAATAATTATAATTTTATTAAAAGAATTTAAAATATCTAATATAACCTTTATAAATTTCTAGAACTTTTCCGCTTTTACATAACGCTTTATAAACCATAAGTTATAATATATAAAAGCTTTTTATTAAACATTTATTAATAATATTTATGTTTTTAGTAAAACTAAAAAGGATTATATCGATTATTTCCGCTAATTATTTGTAATATATTAGAAGATTAGGTTGGTAATTAATCCTAAGAAATGTTTTTTAAGGTATCTTTTAATTAAATTTTTAGGTTTTACTATAAATGGGAACGGAATCTCAATTTTAGACGAAAGAGTCAAGATAATTAAGAAAATTAAAATGTTTAGTATATTGGGTTATTTTAAAATATATATAAAACTTATCGATTTTCTTAGAAAACATATACCATAATATTAACAAAAAATTCTATCATTTTAAAAACGAAAGATTGAAATATTGATATTAGCTAAAAAAAATAATGCGATTTTTAAAAAAAACGTTACCAAAAAAACATATATATTTAAAACAATATTTATTTTAATAAAAAAAGAATTTTTATCTTTTAAAATAATTTAGAAAAATTTTATTAATTTTGTTAACCTTATTTATTAAGATTATTCTTGTAAAATATTTATGAAGATAAATATTTTAAAAGAAAGAGAATTTAATATTATAATATTCCATATGAACGGATTATAGGATGGATTAAAGATATTTATTTTAAAAATATTACTAATCCTATTTTTATCTAAAATATTAATTAAAACCAAATATTAATATTATATAACAAAATTAGAAATAATATGTTTGATATAAACGTATAAATAAAATTAAATTTAATTATAATTATATGAGTAATTAGTTATTATATTTATTAATTATGGATTAACGACTAATATCGCTTATGTCGACACGTTTAAAACTTCAAACATTAATAAAATAAATATTAAACTTATAATAGCCTTTATTTATCTTTCCTAATTTTATTTAAATATTCAACATATCCCTGGACAATTAAATCTAGTGCTGGATGTATTGTTTAGGTTATTGATATAAAATTCATAAAAAGATATAACCGAAGCGAAATAAGAATATAAATCCACCCTTAACAATATTATAAATAATTATAGCTATAATTTATATTCCTTAAAAATTACTATTTACCCTTAATATAAACAATAAATTATTAATAAATATAATAATAATAAACACCTAAAATAACTTAAACAAATCTTTAATAAAAACATATAAAATAAAACCCCAAAAAAAATCGGAAAATAATATAAACATAAATTAAAAAACAAACTTTTATATTATATTACCCTTATTAAAATTAAACAATTAATAATACCTTCTTCTTATATATAAAAGCTACTTAAGATAATATATAATAACAAACATCATTTTAGCCTTAAAAAAATGCTACACAACCTTAATAAAATCTCGATATAAAATTTAATAAGGAAAGTGTAAATATATATATAATAATATCTATAATATTAAAAAAATAAAACCAATAAATTAAAACCATACGATAAATTAATACTTATTAACTTTATTCCGTAATTTTTTTATATTATCGCATAAGATTTTATTATTAGATTATTTAAAATCTTATCGAAAAACTCTCCTTAAGCAATATTTAAACATTTATATTTTAATTTTTTGTTAATAATTATTTATAAATTCAACAAAAAAACCATTTTTATACTTAAGAATACTATATATATAACCGCTAAATAAATTATATTAATATTAAAAACTTTCTTGCTTTATAATTAAGATATATTATTTAAGATTATATCTAATAAAAACCTAAAATTTTTATTAAAAATATAATAAACATTATTTAATTATATTAAATCATTATTAACATTCTTAACTACCTATTACGTTTAAACAAATAAATTAGATAAACATTATAACCAAAAAATTAAAATTATTATTTACTTTTTTAATAAAATAACCAAAAAATAAAATCTAATTCTTATTCTTTTATAATACAACATAAACAATTTTAAACATTCCATATTAAGCCGTTTTTTTAACAAAATTATATATAAATTTTAACCTAAAACTTGTAAGGCCTTAAGACCTCATAAGGCCCTCTGGGCCTCGTGGGCCTCACGAGCCCTAATGTCTCAGATGTTACGTGATCTTCCTTTGTAGGATATGAGATTGCTAGGCGTTAGCAAATAGGAATAACTTCTCTTTTATTCCTTAAGCTTTAAACTAAATACACTCTTATCAACATACTAACTCTACCTGGTCCCACTCTTATAAAACCCTATTCTTAACTTTAAAAATCTTATCAAATAATGTTAACATTGATATCCTATAATAAACTTACCAAAAAAAAATAAAAAAAATAATTAACTTTGTTATAATTAAGGCAAAAATTAAATATAATATAAAACACCACTTAATTAACTTTAAAATTAAGAAAACAATATACCTACGTTTATATAAAAGTTATAATCTTCTTAATAAATTATTATATAAATAATCTATTTAAAAAATAAAATCTTTAATTATTTTAAAAGAAATTAACCCTTTAACATATTAACTTAACATACCCTCTCATTAAAAAATATATAACGTTATATTAATAACACATTTATACCAAATATCACAAAAAACCAACCCTTATAAAAAACATTAACCTCAACTTAAAAAAATTTTAATAAAAAAAGATAATAAAAAATAAATATCTTACGAAATAAAGATATTAATAAATAAAAGAATTAATAAAATTAAAAGAATACTTAAACTTAAATACCTTATTTGATAGAAAAAATATTTATAAGTATATAATTAATGATATTTATAAAAACTATTAATATAAAACGCATTTACTCTAATAAATAATTATAATAAAAGCCATCCTTTTTCACTAAATAAGCTGTAACTCAAATCCATCCTTAAACATAACAACATTAATACATCGCCACTAACGCTAAAACCAATAAAAAACTTAAACTAGAAATTAATAAACCATATACCATAAACTAATATTAAAATCATCTTATCAAATAAATCTTAAAAAAAGTTATAAAGTTATTAAAAATAATAACCCTTTTTTCCAAAAAAAAAATATTATTAAACTACCTATAATATTTTTATAACTTCTTATTATATCATAATTATAACTTCTTTTTATAAATATATTTTATTATTATAAGCTTTTTTACCTTATTAACTATAACTTTTATCTTATCTTTTTAATATAAAAAAACAATAACCATAACCATTACAAACCTTATACCACAACATATATATATTTTATTTCTCTATTCTATAATTAAATAATTTTCTTTTAATCTTTAATTTATTTCTAACTTTTAAGTCTTATTAGGACTAATAACATTTAAACATTAGTTTTAAATATATTAAGGTGTAAATAAGCTTTTAATAGCAATTTTATAAGATGTAAATAATAAAACTTTAAAAAAATAAAGTGTTAATAAAGTTAAGAATAATTAATATATTTGACAAGGTCACCTGTTATATGCCCTTAAACACTCCTTCTATTAAAGTAGTTAGATATATAAATAAACAGTTGAGATCTTTGGATTTTAGTTAATCTTTTTAATATAAGCTTTTTTAATCTAATTTTACGATATTTGTATTAAGATTAATATTTAATAGCTTTACTCTATTTTTTTTAAATTTATTTTTATTTTACCGGCGATTTTAATTGCTGTAAAGGGGTTTTTGAATTTTTTGGAGGGTTTGTAACCTTTCCTGTTATTTTTCCTGTTTACTTATTTTTTATTTATTAAGATTTTGCTTTGCTGGCTATATGCCAAAGAGGGGTCTTTTGGTTTATTGTTATTATTACCGCTATTATTACTATTATTATTATTTATTTTATTATTATTATTTTTTTTTATATTATTTTTTTTTATAATAATCTTGGATTATTAAAATTTCTGTTAGATAGCGGCTTTTATTATTGAAAATGGGGATTTATTATGGGTATACCGGTTGGATCTAAAAATTATAAATCGTATATTCCTTAAGACTATTAATTTATTATTTTATATAAAATAGGAGTTTTAAGCGTTTTTATTTTTTTAATGTTATATTATTTAAAATTAAAGTATAGATGTTTTATCATTCCTTGATGAATAATGTATTAATTAGTTTAAGGTTAAATAGGCGATTATTTGCGTTAATAAATTGGTTTTTGGCGTTACCTAATCCTGTTTAGGACTTTTGATATTAATACAATAAGAATTTTTTTGGGAAATCTTTTTATTTCTTAGATTTAAGCGTTTTAAATATAAATTTATAAGGTTTATATTTTTGGTAACGGTAGGAATTTTATAGATTTTAAAAATTACGCCGTAGATTTTGGAAGGTATGCCGTTTTTTAATATTAAGATTCTTATACCATAACTAGGGGTAATTTTTTGGTTTATTAAGTTGCGATTATTTTAACGTATCTTTTAGCATAATTTGGGAGATAATTGGGTAATTATATTTTTTTTTTTTAACAGCCATAACTTATAAGATCTTTTTGGTGATTTATTAAATCTAAATAATACCTTTATTAAAACGAATATTAATATTTTTAATTTTTCCGATATAAACCTTAATCTTAAAAGAAAAGATAAGAGGTATGTTTATTTTTTTAAGGAGCTGAGTTATTTGTGGCGGAGTTTATTAAATTTATTATTTTTTTAATCTTTTATTGATAATTTAATTTTATCTTTTTTTTTTTTTATCAAACCTTTTGATAAGTTTTTGGGGCCCTTTACGTTTAGTTTTGCAATAATTATCTACGGAATCTTATAAAATATTAGGTTATTACCTCTAAACTCCCTTAAACCATAATTATTATTTCTGCCTTTATTATCGTATATTTATTTATTATTTTTATCCCGTTTATTACCATCGTTATTATTATTATTACTAATAGCATTGCCAATAATATTATTATCATAGCTATTATTAATAGCTCCTTTTATATTACCTTAATTATTATTACTAATAATATTATTAGCGATATTATTACCATAGCCATTATTAATAATCCCTTTTATATTATCTTAATTATTATTATGAGTTTTGTTATCCGCACCCCCTTTTTTTGATAAAAGGGCCTTATTTGCACCTTGGTACATTGAGATTGCAGCGTAAAAGGTCCGAGCTTTAAAGTTAGCTTCTATTAAAAGATCCAGTACAACTTCCAATCTAAGATTCGGATTGAAGTGTATCTTATGTTGTTCGAATCAGCTTAATTAGATAATCCAAACGATATATGTTTCAAATCAATGCGATCGCTGGTTGCAAAGTTATTCGAGTTTAAAGATTACATTTTACCTTGAAAATGGTATAAATTGAAGTGGTTTGTGCATCATGTGATGCGTTTTGCCTAGCGCTAGGCTAGCGGCAAATCGTCTATTTTACTTTTTTTTGAATAACTTTGCAGCTACCGGCTGTATCAATTTAAAACATATATCGTTTGGATCGTTTAATTAAGACGGTTCTAATGGAGTTGGATACATTTCAATCCCATTCCTGGATTGGAAGTTATTCAAGGTAATGTGTTTGAAGTTAGTTGGAGCGCTTGGACGACCGGCATTCTTTTGCTTTTTTCCCATGTACCGGGGTGCGAATAAGGCCTTTTTATTAAAAAAGGGGGGTGCGGATAACAAAACTCATTATTATTAATATTGTTAATAATATTACTACTATAATTATTTTTAATAATTCTTTTAATATTATCTTAATTATCATTATTATTAATAACTTCTTTTATATTATAATTATAACCACAATTAATAGCCTTTTTAATAATATTATTTTTACTTATAGAATCTCTTTTATTATCTTATTAACCTTTATATTTACTACCTTTATTATCGTTTAAAAGGTTATTTTATTTTTCTTTATTAAGAATAAATATTATTTACATTAATATATAGAAACTTTTTAAATTTATAATAGATGGAGATTAATAAAGATATATTATAAAACTAGTTACTACAATTAAAGTTATTTTTTAGGATAATATTATTTAAGAGATCTTAAAGAATATTAATATCGTTGCAAACGTTATTTTTAAGAGAAGCGAAAATTTTTACAGCTGGAAGTTATAATATATAAAGTATTTTTATTTTAACGTTTTTGTATTTACTAATATTAAAGATTATGTAATTATCGGATTTAATATATATTAATATAACGTTAGTTTGTTTTGTAATATATATCGTAATTATTTTTTTTATTTGGTTAAAGCTAGTATTATCTTTATTAATTTTATTTAATTATTTCGGAATGATATATTTATTTAGTTTTAAATTTATTTTACATCTAACAAATAGGTTTTTTGCCGCAATAATCTTAAATTTACCTTAATTAAAATCACTTAAACCTATAGGTTTAATTTTATCGACGTTTTTAAAAAAATATAAGTAATAATATATAATAAGATAAAACTTATCTAAAACACAAACATAATTTCTTAGGTTATAAAGCTTATAAAATATGCTAAAAACTACAAATTTATTACTACCAATTAATAAACCGCTTAAATATATAATTTTTTAGTAGTTGATTTTTATGAATTTATTAATAAACCAAAAGACAAAATTATTTTAAATAATTATTTACAATATATCTAAGAAAAATAACGTTCCTATTAAAATAAGGTTATATCAGCTAAATTATATCGTTAAGTTTTTAACTTATTTATTATCTTTATAATTCCTGTTATCGAAATTAACTAAAAGTTAATCACTATTAACGCTATTTTTAATAAGGAGGATATTAATTAAAACATAAAACCATACTTTTTAAATAATTAACGCAAACGTGTTGGTTACAAATATAGTTATATTATATAAGGTTATATTAGTTAAGGCTATTGTAGCGGTTTTGTTTTGTAAGGTAATTATTATCGTTTAAGTTATTTTTTAAGTTTTAATTATTTGGTTGGATTTTAAAGCTGCGGTAACCGATTAGTTAATATTTAAGGAGGTTTTTATAATTATAATTAAGGATTTAATTCTTATTTTAAACAGGGTTTTTATTATAGTTAGAGATTATAGATTTAATGTTTTTGACGTTAAGTTTGTTTTGCTAAATATATTAACGGATACACCAAGATTTAGGATAAGGTTTAAATTAAAATTAACGATTTAGATGCAAAGATAATTGAATATAAGTTATAAAAAGCCGGTTATGTTATGCTTAAAGAAAAATAAAAAAAAATTACAAAAAAATATATATAAAATTTAATAACGAAATTAAGGAGATTGTTAACGTTTATTTAAGTTATAAAAATAACCTTCCTACTAAAAATATAACTTCCTATACGTATAATACCTATTTTAAAACATTTTAAAACGTTATTAACTTCTTTATACACGCCATCGATTATATCTATAGAAATTGTCCAATTCCTTAAACCGTTAATCCCTAAACTTATATTAATAATAAAGATATATTTATAATAAATAACTTTTTTAATATAATTATAACCTAGTTATTGGAAGGGTATTTAAATATTAGTAATAAGTTGGTATCGTATATATATATATAATTTTTTATAACTTTTAAGGATTTTAAGGAAATAATAATATATGCTAATATCGATTATTTAAACATAATAATATTTAAAAATTAGTTTACTACTTATATGCTTAACGTATAAATTATTATAGTATTATTAATTAATGTTAAAAAAATTAGCAGCATAATTAAAATAATAAAAAAAGTTATTTTTAATTTCATAATTAATGATTTATACAATGGCAAAAGTAAATAAAAGATTTTTATTATTAACATATAAATTAATCCTAATCTGCTAAAACTAAATTTTTTTTTGAGAATATTTTTTTTATATTTTTATAAAGTTAATATAGATTATTTTAGACTTATTATAATCTTCGCCTCTTACGCTAATATTATGATGCTTATTATAATATTTTATAAATAAAACCCCATACATAAAAAGGTATTAAATGCCGTGAAAATAGTTATCCCGCTTAAAACATTTATATAAATCTCCATATTATATGCTAAATTATTATTTTTAAATAGTTTTAGCTTTATTTAGGATTATATTTTTATAAAGATATATAACGGAATAATTAACGTATTTATTAATATAAGTATTATTAAAGTTATTCCTTATTTAAATATAATAAATAATATTGTAACAATATTTAAATATATTTTTTTAGGATATTTATACGATTATATTAATGATAGCATAATTTAGATTTTTTAAGAAAAAGCCTCCTTTATTTAAATAGTTATAGCATTAGTTAAAAAAGATAAATATAACGTTTATTATATCGGTTCATGGTTTAACATTAATATAACTATTTTTAATAAATTAATATATGTTTTTACTGCTTAATAAACCACTCCTTAAAACGTTTAAGCTATATTTAAAGTTAAGGAGCTTTTTACAACCCTTTCTTTTAAAGCCTAATAGCCTGATTTATTATTTGTTAAAATTAGATAAAAGGCTTTTATATATGAAAGAGATCTAGATATTAGGTTTATTAAAAAAGTTAAAAAGTTAATTAAACGTTATAATATTTGGGATTAACCTGGTTATATTAATATATAAAAGGATAAAATAATAAAAGTTCCTTTTATCGAAAACTGGCAAAACCAAATCGGTTTAATTATAAAAGTTTATTTATTTAATATCGAAGATAGAAAAATAATCGATAAGGTTTTTAACAATATATATTAAGACAAAAAAATCAATTAGATAAAGGATTTTATATCGTTTAGTTATTTTATTTTTGTTTTATAAAAAAATATTAATGGATAATATAAAAATTGTGTGATAATGGATCTTAGGGTTTTGAATAAAATCATAATACCAGATTCCTACTTATTACCTTCCTAAGATAAGATAATAAATAAGATATGCGGTAAGAAATATATTATTATTATTGACGAATCGAAATTTTTTCACCAACTTTAAGTTTAGTCCTTATATCGGGACTAAATAGTAATTATATCATTAAAAGGGTTAAAAATATCAAAAATTACTTTTATAGGTTTCTACAATAATATATCTTTCGTATAAAAATTTATAGACTGGAAATTATAAACGTTTTAAAACTTTGTTTGTGTATATATAAATAATGTTACGGTTGGTTTTATTTTTGTGGATGCTTATTTAGAATATTTAGATAAGTTATTTACTTGTTTTTAGGATTTAAACTTATAATTAATTGCGGCGAAGTTTTTTATTGGATATTTAACTATTTAATTATTTAGGTTTATAATTGATAGTATTAACATAAACCTGACGTAAGGCTGGATAGATGTTTTACGAAAAATCGTTTAATTTATAAATTTTTATGATTTAGAAACGTATATTGGAATGATTGGGTTTTTAAGGCGTTATATTGTTTGGTATAATTAAAAGGTCGAATTGTTATAAAAGCGGAAGATGAAATTGATTACTGATTATTGAAATAATGTTAAGGGCGTTTTGAAGATGTTAACAGTTAGAAAATGATGGGCGAAAAATGTTATATTTAAATTTATGGTAGTAAAAAGAAAAGTTTTTGCTTTTTTTTAAGCTTAATTTATGGATCTGATTTATCTGGTGTATTGGAATTATGGCGTAATTATATTTTTTAAAATAAATGCTTTTTTAGAATGGGACTATAACGTTATGGTTTTTTATTGTGAGGACGGATGGAATGGTAATATACTTAACATAAATAGCATATATCTAATTTAGTTTTTAAATAAGATATTTATTAGGGTAGAGATTAATTATTAAGCCATAAAATTAAAAATGTTTTATTTGGTGTGGATTTGCTGGTATTTTTGGGTGTAAGTTTAATCGTGCGAATATTTTATAATAGTTTTAATAGACCATAAGTTTATTTATGGCGTAATGAATTAAAGTTTTTTACGTTTTATTAATTTAATTAAATTAAATATATAGCTTATATTAGCTTTAATATATTTATTTTAATTTTTTTTAGATATCTGGTATATTTTTGGTTAGTTAAATTTGGTGTTAGATGTTTTATTTTATTTGCTAATATTATTTAACCTTAACGACGAAAAGGAGGTTATTAAGGAAATGGAAAACGTTTTAGACAATATTATCGACGATTTTAGTTACATTTTTTAATATTATATATTCCTTATTTTTAATTTGGAATTTTTTATATTTTCTTATTTAATATTTAATAACGTTAAATAATATGGTTATAATTTTGACGTAGAGGATAATAATTGTGATAAATATTTCTTATTTTTGCTGTTAGATTTTAGCTATATGGTAGAAACATATGTTTAAATGGATAACGTTAAAAAATAAGTTATAATGGCTAAATATGTTAACAACCCTTATCTTATTAAGATTATCGCCAAGCTAAGGGCCTACAAACAGGCGTAACGTTTGGCCTAGAATTTTATATATATATTTAAAGACGATGGCTTTTTTTAGACAAAGAGGCAAAACAGCTATTAAAAGTTATACATTCCTAAAAGTTGAATATAGGCATTTTTTAAAACGGTTTATGATAAAAAGTATTATTTTGGATTATGTCGTATAACATACGATTTAAATAGCTTTAACGTCCAATATTTAATAAAGAAATTATGCTAATATTTTACCTATTATTTATATTGCTAATTTAATTAAATAAACCATTAAAAGACTTTAAAAAAACTAAAATTGATCGTAGAGTTTAATATCCTTTATTATATAATTTATATAAACTTTATAATTAACTTATTTAAAGTTAACGCCAAAAAGACTATATAACATATATCAAATTACAATTATTATAATTCCCTTATAACAATTATTAATAAATTTAATAAAAGAACTTTACTAATTCCTAAATATTCGACATATATCGCTAAAATTTAAACTAAAATGTTCCATAAAATACTTATCGCAACAAATTAAGGCCTTCCGGTAAAAATAATTATAAACTAAGATTAGAAATTTACCAATAAAATATAACAAACATTTTAACGTTATAACGACACTAAAACCGTTATAATAATAAGTTATTATACCCAAATAAACGGCGTAAGTAAAAAATATAATTAGGATATTAAGTGTGACGTCAAATAACAATTGGGATAAAGGATTTGATATTCTTCATCTAAAAGTTATTTTATTTGACTATAAGAAAGTTGAAGAGAGAGAAGAAGGAAACATCCGTCAGGATGTTCCTGCCTTTATATAGTTTTCCATGGTGGATACCTCAAATGGTGCCTGAGGCTCAAGAGGCAGGTGCGATCTTGGAGCCTCAGGCTCCAAGGATCGTATCCACCATGACATTGAGATTATAATAAGATTTTAATATATTATTTTTCCTAACATTCCCTAAAATAAAATGTTAAATATTTTTTAGCATAATTTTAATAATTTTTATTACTTAATATTTAAAAGATTACTAAACAAAGTCGTATTAGGTTTTAAGCTTTATATTTTATTATTTATTTTAAAGATAAATACCAACGCAATAAATTTCAAAATTTAAAAAGACGTATATTAATAAAAAATTTAAATCGTTATTAATTATGCCACAGCTAACGCTAAAATCTATTATAATATCAAACGAAATTTCCAATAATTTAACGTTAGGAAGAAGATTTTTTTTAAATTTTATAAAGGTTATTATTTATTTGAAAAATCAGAATAGAAATAATTTAAATAACGTATAGGTTTTTTTACAATCGTAAAAAAGATTAAAGACTTAACCTACAAACTAAATTTTCCATAGCATTAGCGGATTTATCGTATCGTTTTAATCGCTTACCTTACTCTTATATTTACCAATACAGACTTTTAATCGAAACGTCGGTTAAAACCAGGCTAGGTTTTTATCAATAGAAACAACGACGATTTAATTTCATATAAAATCGAAAGATTTAAAAAATATCAAGTCAACCACGCTAAAAAGCATTTTATATTAAAATATTTAATATTTTAAAAAGGTTACGGTTTAAAATTCAACAAATAATATTTAAAACCATTTCTAATATAAAACGCCATATAATTTATCGAAAAGTTCGATAAAAGTTACTAATTTATTTTTAACAAGCTAAAACTAGTTAAAGAATTAAATTTAATCGACAAATCGATTTTTACATACAATATTAATATCTTTATTATAGTCTTTCTAAACGGTTAATAAGCCGATTAAAAAATGGTTTATGTTGTTAAAAAAGGGCAGAAGAAGTTAAAAAAGGCCAAACAAATTAGATAAATGCTTAGATCAATAATTTTGGTTGGATTATAATGATCCTTAGTTACAGACATATAAAAAAAAAAAAGGCGCAAGGGTAATGACAGGACCACTTATTATATGCCTTTAAACGCTCTTTCCATTAAAATAGCTAAATATATAAATAGATAATTAAGATCTTTAGATCTTAGTTAACCTTTCTAATATAAGCTTCTTTGATTTAATCTTATGATACCTATACTAAGATTAACACTACTTTTTTTATTAAATAAGTAACGGCTTATATTATTTATATTAAATTAATTTTCATACGTTTTAAAAATAATATATATTTATTTTAAATCATTATAAGCTTATATAATTTAATATTTATAATTATAATTTATAATAATTATATAAATAATATTAAAAAAATTATTAATTATTATAAATATTACTATTTATACTCCTATTTTTTACTATTAAAACCTTATTTATATTTTTATACATCCAATTATATCCTTACACAACTTTTAAAGACGATAAAAACTAACAACTCCACACCATAAAAAATACACCTAATTAAAAATTAATTATTTCACAAAAAATAAATAATACATAAATATAACATAATTATTTTATATAAAACTATTCACAATTAATTATAATAACGTTTTTTACTCCTCCTCCTTTTTTATTATATTTTATAAACCGTTTATCGTGCGACGTTTCGGATAATTATCTCCGCTTTCCTTATTAAACACTTGTTTAATTAAAACCATAAACTTTAACTTATTTTTTAAGCCAAAGAAACAACCTTATTAACATTACATTAACATTACTTAAATAAATATTAAAACCACTATTAAAACCACGGCTAGAACCACAGCTAAAACCACAATTAAAACCACATTTATTAAATTAAATTACTAAAAACTCTCGCCATACTCCCACTATAAAAACTATTAACATATATTATAAATAATATAATCGTTAAAACGGTTTAATTCTTTATCTCATATCCCCCGTATAACCTAAAATACCTATATACTTTATAATTATTATATTATCGTAAATAAATCTTCATTAAATAAACCATAATTACAAGGCTTACCCCTTATATTTATAATAACATTAAAATCTTATATATAAAAATAAAAATACTTATTTATTAAGTCACAATTTAACCATTAATACTTATCGATATCTTTTTACTTAATAACTTTATAAACCATTAATTTAGACATAATATTATAAACATATAAAATATTATATTACGTCGTTATTTAATCCATACATAACCTTATAAATAAATTCTTAACTAATACACTTAACACTTTCTAATACTCATTTATAAAAAAATTAACGCAATAATAAAAAACCTTATAAAACAATTCTTTTAACCATTTAACCCTAAAATATTCCCGATAAAAACATTTCATTTACATATTTTCTATAATGTTAAATTTACGTTATTACTTAATCATTAATTTTTAAATTATTACTTATACTTTTAATAAATCACCACAGCTATATATAAAATAACTTTTTAAATCTTAATAAATAATTTCAATAAAAGATATAATTTTTTAACCATAATTTTTATTAATAAATATATAACAAATAACCCATTTATATTTAACTATTATATACTTTTTCTTAATATACATAAAAATACCTTATTAATTATTAAACTTTTTTTATAAAAACTCTCATATAACTTTAAATTTATCCTTAATTCGCACAAATATCATATGCTTTTATAACTTAAATAAATTAATACAAATATTTGATATCTTATTAAATAAATAATTAAAAATCGTTTAAAAAATTCTTATCGAGGCATTAAACTATTAAACGTCGTCGTTTTTTTCTACGTCCTTTATAAAAATAAAGACATTAATAAATTCGTTATTAATTAAAAGCTTAATCAATTCCTTTAGAGTTTTTTTCCATTACTTTTTAACGTTTAAAACAATATTCTTATTAATATAAAAAACATATAATTACAACTTAATAATAAACATATAAAACTAAAAAACCCCTCTTTTAACGTTATTATAATTAATAATAATCACATATAATAAAAAGATCTTAAACTATACTTAAACTCGCTTAATATCAGCTATAATTTATTAAAACCCTTTTATAATTTCGTTATTCATATAACCGTACATAATATTCGCAACTATTTTAATTAAAACGACTATTATACTTATAAATAAAAACATTTTATATTTATTCGTCTTATATATAACATTAAAAAAAAAACACTAAAATACTTTCGCCACATCTTAATACCTTAAAACTTAAACTAAAAATAATTAATAACTTAATTCTCGTTATTTAAATTCATATAAATAAAATAAAAAATATTATTTTACTTAAATAAACAAATTAATACTTATATTAAAATATAACTATCTAACATTTAAAAACGGAATTATTAATAATAATTATAAATATCTTTATTTATAAAACTTACATCTAAGAACTATTTTAAAAATGTAATAATAATATCGCATAAACATATTCTTAAATTTAAAAACATACGTTACATTAACACCTTTATATTAAAGATTAAACCACATAAATTAGCTAAAGCTAATAAATCTTTAATACCCTCGTAATTAATATAAAAATTATAACCATCACACATCTTAAATTCTTATAACTAATTATTAATCTTTTAAAAAAAAACTTAACCTTCCCACACACATCCAACCTTTCTAATAATAAATTTACAAATATTATTACTTTTAAAAAGCCAGATCGCATCTTTAAAACATATAAAAATTATAATAATAAACTTTCCATCACAATAATTAGCCGTCCGTTTCTTAATTATAATAAAACTAACTACTTTCGCAAACATTTATAAGTTAACTTTTAATTCTTAAAATAATTTATAAAGCCCTACCATTAACCGATAAATTAAAAATAGATTTAATAAAAGTAAAACATTAAATACCATAATAAAAAAAAATCGTTAATATCCATCATAAAATCGATAATATCCATTATAATAAAAATATATATATAATATATTAAATAAATTAAAAAAAATATCTAAAAATAAAATATAAAAAAAATTATTATTACATATATAAAAACTTAAAATAATTTTACCAATTTTATACTTCACCGCCTTTAAAAGCCATATAAAGACATAACTAGATATATAAAAATATAAATAAAACCCTAATAATAAAAAATAAGAATACAAATAACAACACTTATTATTATTATTATAAATATTAAAAAAATTATAATTATTTATTATAAAAAAGATAAATTATTATAAAGGAATATTTAATTATAAAAGTTTATAATAATAAAATATATATTTAAATAAAAATAATTTATAAATTAAATATTAATTTTATCGGTTAAATTAAAACCAGGTCCAAATCTAATACTGGTTATTATATCTCTCTCTCTCTCATCAATCTGCAAAATGGTTATTATTATTATTGTTATATTATATAAGAAAATAGAAGGAGTAGCTAGCTAATATAATATACATATAATGTTTATGCTAGCACACAAACCACGTATCAAGTTATATAATCACAACCATTCTAACACTAGCAATTTTTCTCTTTTCTCCTTTAATTGCGTATGGTACAAATCCACCTTCAAATCAATCAATTAATTAATCTCAAACCAGCAGCTTTTCTCTGCTATTCCCAAATCCTTTAAATCCTCCCATAACATAATTATAATCCAATGGCTTTAGCAAACAACTTGTTTTATACGCAGGCCGATAGCTTAGTCAGCTAATAGCTGGCTCAAGCTGGCTCAAGCTAAGCTATAAGTAAATAAATCAAACAATTAATCCATCCGGCAGCTTTCTTTCTCTTCTTATAATCCTTTAAAACTAAGTCATCCATTTTTATAACAAACTCTTTCATATACAAACTAATAAGCTCGGCTAATTCTTTTATCAGCTAGTTAATAAGCTTAAGTATGGTAATTTTAGCTTATTTAACCAATTCTCTTTCTTATAAATCGGCTAGTTAATCGGTAGCTTAAGTCTTAATTAAACTAAGAACTTCTTTTTTTCGTATATAAGTTAGTTAGCAAACAAGCGGCTTAACTTATCTAAAAACCTTTCTTTTCTTATATATAAGCCGGTAGGTTTTAAGGTTTACCGGTTAAGGTTTAGTAAATGGAAGGGTTGTGAAATAAGGTTTAATGATTAAGGTTATAAGTAAAAAATTTTTTTTTTTTTTTGATTTTTCTGGTAAGTTTTTAATTTGCTTATCGGCTAAACTAGCTGATATATCGGGCCAGCTCTTAATTATCGGTTGAATTAATAATATATTTAGTGATTTAATTAAAAGCCTTAAAATATAAATGGTGTGGCGGACTTTTCTTTTAATGGTTTAATGCCATTTATTTCTATTATAAAGGAATCTTTAACAGTTTTAAAGTATATTGATTTTTTAATTATTTGCTTTAAACGGGTGGGTAATAAGGCTTCGAGGGATTATTAATTATTATTAGTTTTTATTTAAAAGAAGCTTATAGTAGTAATGCCTTAATTCTTAATATTATTCACCTTTATTGTAAAAAGGCCTTTAGCAGTTTTAAAGTATGTGGACGCGGACTTAATGCGGCGTCTTAAGGGATTATTAATTATTATTAGCTTTTATTTAAAGGAAGCTTTTAATATTAATAGCTATTATCGTAATAGGAATCTTTAAGTTGTTAAACAAACGTTTTCTTATAACTTAAAAAAAAGGATTATTAATTGGATCGTTTATTATAAACGTCGTCTCGTAGCTTAAAAAGAAGGGATTATTAATCGAATCGTTATAAACGTCGTCTCGTAGCCCAGTAAAGGAATCGTTAATTAAATCGTTATAAACGTCGTCTCGTAACCTAAAAAAAAGGGATCGTTAATCGGATCGTTTATTATAAACGTTATTTTATAATTTAATAAAAAGATCGTTAATTAAATCGTTTATTATAAAAGACTTTCTCAAGTTTCTTCGTACGTAATAAACGTAAATTTATAAACGCGGACATAATACGGCGCCTTAAAATTTTCAAGTTAATATAAAATATCCGTATTTATAATGGTTGCAAATTTCCATAAATTTCCAGGAATTTTAATTTAGGAGTTTTAATTTAGGAGTTTTAATTTAGGAATTTCAATTTAAGAATTTAATTTAAGAATTTTTAATTAAGTCTTAAGTTACGGGTTTTTATCTTTTTTAGTTAAGCTTAATTATTTATAATTAACTCCGTAATCACTAATTAATGTCAATTAAATTAAAACTAAATCTAAATTTAATACTAGTTATTATATTTTTTTTTTCTCATTAATCTATAAAATGGTTATTATTATTATTGTTATGTTATGTAAAAAGGTGAAAGGAATAGCTAATTAATGTAATGTATATATAATGTCTGTGCTGGCGCACAGACCACGTATCAGGTCATGTGATCACAACCATTCCAACAATTTATATAAAATAATAATTAATTTTTATTATAACAAGATATAAATAAATAATACTTTTTTTTAGAAAAAATATCGTTAAAAGGTTATAAGATTTGCAAAGTAATAAAATTTAATTTTATATTTAAATAAAAATATTAAAACCTTTTTTTTAAAGGTTATAAATTTTTATTAGCCTTAAACTAATCATTTTTAATTAAGATATAATAAATATAATAAATTAAATTATAATTAATATTATTATTATTTAATATTAAAAAATATAATATTAAATAATATTAAAAAATATAAGTATAATAATAAATATTAATGTTTAATATATAAGGTTAATAAGGTTATTTGTTATATGTTTTTAAATGTTTTTTCTATTAGAAGTAGCTAAATATATAAGTAGATAATTAAGATTTTTGGATCTTAATTAATTTTTCTAATATAAATTTTTTTAATTTGATTTTACGATATTTATATTAAGATTAATATTTAGTAGTTTTGTTTTATTTTTTTTAAATTTGTTTTTATTTTATTGGTGATTTTAGTTGTTGTAAAAGGGTTAATAAATTTTTTAAAGAGTTTGTAATTTTTTTTTATTTTATTATTTTTTTTGTTTATTTATTTTTCTCTTATTAAGATTTTGTTTTATTAGTTATATGTTAAAAAGGGGTCTTTTGGTTTATTATTATTATTATTTATTTTATTATTATTATTTTATTTTATAACGATCTTGGATTATTAAAATTTTTGTTAAGTAATAACTTTTATTATTGAGAATGGGGATTTATTATAAGTGTGTTGGTTGGATTTTAATATTATGAATTAAATATTTTTTAAAGTTATTAATTTGCCGTTTTATATTAAATAGGAGTTTTAAGCGTTTCTATTTTTTTAATGTCGTATTATTTGGAGTTAGAGTATAAAGGTGTTACCATTTTTTAATGAATGGTGTGTTGATTAGTTTAAGGTTAAATAGGTAATTATTTACGCTAATAGGTTGGTTTTTAATATTATCCGATTTAATTGTTTAAGATTTTTAATGTTAATATGGTAAAAACCTTTTTGGGAAATCTTTTTATTTCTTAGATTTAAGTGTTTTAGATATAAATTTATAAAGTTTATATTTTTGGTAACGGTAGGAATTTTGCAAATTTTAAAAATTGTGTTGTAGATTTTAGAAGGCGTATCATTTTTTAATATTAAAATCCTTGCATTATAGTTAGGGGTAATTTTTTAATTTATCGAGTTATAATTGTTTTAATATATTTTTTAGTATAATTTGGGAGATAATTGGGTAATTATACTTTTTTTTTTTAATAATTATGATTTGTAAGATTTTTTTAGTAATTTATTAGATTTAAATGATGCTTTTGTTAAGATGAATATTAACATTTTTAATTTTTTTGATATAAATTTTAATTTTAAGAGGGAGGATGAGAGGTACGTTTATTTTTTTAAGAAGTTAAGCTATTTGTGGTGAAGTTTATTAAATTTATTACTTTTTTAATTTTTTAATTTAATTTTTTTTTTTTTGTTAGATTTTTTGATAAGCTTTTAAGGCCACTTATATTTAGCTTTGCGATAATTATTTATGGAATTTTATAAGATACTAAATTATTACCTTTAAACTCCCCCAAATTATAATTATTATTCTTGCCTTTATTATTATACACTTATTTATTATTTTTATCTTGTTTATTACTATTATTATTATTATTACCATTAATAACATTATTAGTAATATTATTATTATAGTTATTATTACCAGCATTACCAATAATATAACTGCCATAATCACCTTTAATAGCCCCTTTAATATCATCTTAATCATTATCACCATTAATAACCCTTTTTATACTATAATTATAACCATAATTAATAGCTTTTTTAATAACGTTATTTTTATTTATAAAACCTCTTTTATTATCTTATTAATCCTTATGTTTATTATTTTTATTATTGCTTAAAAGGTTATTTTATTTTTCTTTATTAAGAGCGGACATTATTTATGTTAATATGTGGAAATTTTTTAAATTTATAATGGATAAAAATTAGTAAAGGTGTGTTATAAAATTAATTATCGTAATTAAAATCATTTTTTAAGATAGTATTATTTAAGAAATCTTAAAGAGTATTAATATTGTTATAAACGTTATTTTTAAAAGAAATAAAAATTTTTATAACTAGAAGTTATAATATATAAGATATTTCCACCTTAATGTTTTTATATTTGTTGGTGTTAGGGATTATGTGATTATTGGATTTAATGTGTATTAATGTAACGTTAGTTTATTCTATAATATGTGCCGTAATTATTTTTTTTATTTGATTAAGGTTGGTATTATTTTTATTAATTTTATTTAATTATTTTAGGGTGATATATTTATTTGGTTTTAGGTTTATTTTATGTTAGATAAGTAGGCTTTTTGCCGTAATAGTTTTAAGTTTGCTTTAATTAAGATTATCTAGGTTTATAGGCTTAATTTTATTAATATTTTTAAGAGAATGTAAATAATGATATATAATGAAATAAAGTTTATTTAAAATGTGGATATAATGTCTTAAGTTATAAAGTTTATAAAATATGTTAAGAGTTGCGGGTTTATTACTATTAACTAATAAACTACTTAGATATATAATTTTTTAATAGTTAATTTCTATAAATTTATTGATAAGTTGAAGGATAAGGTTATTTTAAATAATTATTTATAATATATTTAAGAAAAATAATATTTTTATTAAAATAAGGTTATATTAGTTAAATTATACCGTTAAACTTTTAATTTCTTTATTATCTTTATAATTTCTATTATTAAAATTAGTTAAAAATTAATTATTATTAACATTACTTTTAGCGAGGAGGACGTTAATTAAAACATAAGATGTTGCTTTTTAGATAATTAATGCGGATGTGTTAGTTATAAATATGGTTATGTTATATAAGGTTATATTAGTTGAAATTATTGTAATAATTTTGTTTTACAAGGTGATTATTATCGTTTAAGTTATTTTTTAGGTCTTAACTATTTGGCTAGATTTTAAGGTTATAATAACTAACTAGTTAATATTTGAAAAGGCTTTTACGGTTATGATTAAGGATTTAATTCTTATTTTGGATATGGTTTTTACCATAATTAAAGATTATAGATTTAATATTTTTAACGTTAGGTTTGTCTTATTAGATATATTAGTGGATATATTAAGATTTAGGATAAGGTTTAAATTAAAGTTAACAATTTAAATATAGAGGTAATTAAATATAAGTTATAAGAAGTTAGATATATTATATTTGGAAAAAAATAAGAAAAAGGTTGTAAAGAGGTATATATAGAATTTAATAACGAAATTAAAGAGATTATTAACGTTTATTTAAGTTATAAAAGTGATTTTTTTATTGAAGATATAGTTTTTTACATATGTGATATTTGTTTTAAAATATTTTAAAACGTTATTAACTTTTTTATATATATTATTAATTATGTTTGTAAGAACTGTCTAATTTTATAAGCTATTAATTCTTAAATTTATATTAATAATAAAGATATATTTATGGTAGATAATTTTTTTGATATAATTATAGTTTAGTTATTAGAAGGGTATTTAAGTGTTAGTAATAAGTTGATATTATATATATATATATAGTTTTTTATAACTTTTAAAGATTTTAAAGAAACGATAATATATATTAATATTAATTATTTAAGTATAATAATATTTAAAGATTAATTTATCATTTATATATTTAATATATAAATTATTATAATATTATTAATTAATATTAAAAGAATTAATAATATAATTAAAATAATAAAAAAAGCCATTTTTAATTTTATAATTAATAATTTATATAATAGTAAAAATAAATAAGAGATTTTTATTATTAATATATAAGTTAATTTTAATTTATTAAAATTAAACCTTTTTTTAAGAATATCCTTTTTATATCTTTATAAAGTTAATATAAATTATTTTAGATTTATTATAACTTTTGCTTTTTATGCTAATATTATAATATTTATTATAATATCTTATAAATAAAATTTTATATATAAGAAAATATTAAGCGTTGTAAAAATGGTTATCCCGTTTAAAATATTTATATAAATTTCCATGTTATATATTAAATTATTATTTTTAAATAGTTTTAATTTTATTTGAAACTATATTTTTATAAGGATATATAATAAAATAATTAACGTATTTGTTAATGTAAATATCGTTAAAATTATTTTTTATTTAAATATAATAAATAATATTGTAATAATATTTAAATATATCTTTTTAAGGCATTTATATAATTATATTAACGATAATATAATCCAAATTTTTTAAAAAAAGGTTTTTTTTATTTAAATAATTATAATATTGGCTAAAAAGGATAAATATAACACTTATTATATTAATTTATGGTTTAATATTAATATAATTATTTTTAATAAATTAATATATGCTTTTATTACTTAATAAATTATTTTTTAAGATATTTAAGTTATGTTTAAAACTAAGAAAATTTTTATAACCCTTTCTTTTAAAGCTTAACGACTTAATTTATTATTTGTTAAAATTAGATAAGGGGTTTTTATATATAAAAAAAACCTGGATATTAGATTTATTAAAAAAGTTAAAGAATTAATTAAACGTTATAATATTTAAAACTAATTTAATTATATTAATATATAAGAAAATAAAATAATAAAAATTCTTTTTATCGAAAATTGGCAAAATTAAATTAATTTAATTATAAAGGTTTATTTATTTGATATTAAAGATAAAAAAATGATCAATAAAGTTTTTAACGATATATATCGAAACAAAAAAATTAATTAAATAAAAAATCTTATATTATTTAATTATTTTATCTTTATATTATAAAAAAACATTAACGAATAATATAAAAACCATATAATAATAAATTTTAAGGTTTTAAATAAAGTTATAATATTAAATTCTTATTTATTATTTTCCTAAAATAAGATAATAAATAGGATATACGGTAAGAAATATATTATTATCGTTAATAAATTAAAATTTTTTTATTAATTTTAAGTTTAACTCTTATATTAAAACCAAATAATAATCATATTATTAAAAAGATTAGAAATATTAAAAATTGCCCTTATAAATTTCCGCAATAATATATCTTTTACATAAAAATTTATAAACTGAAAATTACAAACATTCCAAAATTTTATTTATATATACATAAATAATGTCACAATTAATTTTATTTTTATAAACATCCATTTAAAATATTTAAACAAATTATTCACTTATTTTCAAGATTTAAATTTATAATTAACTATAATAAAATCCTTTATTAAATACTTAATTATTTAATTACTTAAATTTATAATTAACAGCATTAATATAAACTTAACATAAAATTAAATAAACGCTTTATAAAAAATTACTTAACTTATAAACCTTTATAATTTAAAAACATATATTAAAATAACTAAATTCTTAAAACGTTATATTATTTGGTATAATTAAAAAACCAAACCGCTATAAAAACAAAAAACAAAACTAATCGTTAATTATTAAAATAATATTAAAAACGTTTTAAAAACGTTAACAATTAAAAAACGATAAATAAAAAACGTCATATTTAAAGAGCAACACTAAATCCGCAGTAGGAGTACTTAGCTTTTTGTCCGCAGTATGGCGCTAGTAGCGCAGCTCCGGTAGCTCCAGTACATACCAAGTTGTCAATCAATTGCAACCCATCCAAACCATGTTCGAATCTTCAGTTGAAGGTATCAATTTGAAGAGCTCAATTTAAGGAGCAAATTGATCCCAGTTGCACGATCGCAGCTGCTCTATTACAAGAGTTATTGACGGTTGAAGCTGCGACCGGTACCGCGCATGGACCACCTCCCTTACCACCCTGATTGAGGACAAGACACAGTAGGGCCTGAAGGGATCAATCAAAGATCAATCAATATCTCGATCAATTGAATTTTCTGAGATCTGAAACATATATTAATCAATTCGTCTCGTTGAGGCGACAAAGATGACTGTCTTTGGGGATTTTTGGAAAATTGTTTGGATGGGCTGGGGTGGGTTTGTTGTGGCATTGAATTGGGCCTGGCAGAGGTACTTGTGCGCGCACCTAATTTGTGTGGGAGATTAGGTAGTACTGCGGACGAAATGCATGTACTCCTACTGCGGATTTAGTGTTGCTCCATTAAAAACTTAACTTTCTTTTTTTTTCTATATATTAATTAAGAGCAACATTAAATCCGCAGTAGGAGTACTTAGTTTTTTGTCCGCAGTATGGCGCTAGTAGCGCAGCTCCGGCGGCTCCAGTACACACCAAGCTGTTAATCAATTGCAACCCATCCAAACCATCTTCAAATCTTCAGTTGAATGCATCGGATTGAAGAACTCGTTTCAAGGAGCAATTTGATCCCAGTTGCACC
Organism: Hypoxylon fragiforme; assembly: GCF_022984875.1. NCBI lineage: Eukaryota > Fungi > Ascomycota > Sordariomycetes > Xylariales > Hypoxylaceae > Hypoxylon > Hypoxylon fragiforme. The sequence continues at coordinate 1,542,593 of NW_026054760.1, forward strand.
TCTCTAGGAGCCGTATTGGAGGAGTTATTCAAGGTTGGAGTTGCGACCGGTACCGCGCATGGGCCACCTGCGTTACCACCTTGATTCAGGACACCATACAGTAGCGCCCGAAGAGATCAATCAAAGATCAATCAATATCTCGATCAATTGAATTTTCTGAGATCTAAAACATATATCAATCAATCCGTCTTGTCGAGGCGACAAAGATGAATGTCTTCGGGGATTTTGGAAAAATTGTCTGGATGGGCTGGAGTGGGTTTGATGTGGCGTTGAATTGGGCGTAGCAGAGGTACTTGTGGGCGCACCTAATTTGTGTGTGAGACCAGGTATTGGCAGGTAGCATTGCGGACGAAATGCATGTACTCCTACTGCGGATTTAGTGTTGTTCTAAAACATACATGGCTATTTATAACAAACTTAAGGTTAAACCAATTATAGCTATTGTGTAAGCAGTGGTAGCCTAAGGTTACCCTAATTATAACAGCCTAAGGTATTACAATATAATTAATCATTTAAGCTAATATATAAGGCTATAATTTAACTTATAAAGTAAATTAGCAATTTAATTAAATTTAAACAACTTACCTTACTTATATAGTAATATTTTAACGTTTATAAAATATAAGAAAATAGTGATTAGTTTTACGCTTTTAAATTAAACGTGTTATAAAATAAAATCATTTAGTTCCGCACTTTTAAATTAAACGCGTTACGAAATAAAATTACTTAACCGATATTATAATTAAAAATATAAAAGGCTTAAAAGTTTATATCTTATAATTAAAATCGATAATAAAAGATATAATAAAAGAGGATAAAATAAAAAATAACGTTAAAAAAAAAGCATTTAACGTTTAATAACGAGTATTTTTTTTGAAAAACGTATAAAACAAAGTTAAAAAATGGATTATATAACAACGTATTTTTTTACGCGTAACGGCAATTAAGATCTAAGCTTTTAAGGACGATTTTATTACGGAGTATTAAGATTATATCCCAATTAAGAATAAACATAAAAGTAAAAAAAAAACAAATAATATACGGCGTAAAGGAATATATAAACGTTATAATAAAAAAGGCTATTAAAAGTGTAAATATTTTAAGAACAAAAATAATACAAACAATAAAAACGGGAATATTAACGCAAATTAAAATATTAATAATGTTAAATACTCACCGCAACCTCCTACAGGATATAAGAAGTATATCGAAAGGCTGACCAGTAATGAGGTATACTAAATAAAGAATCTGATGGCGCTAGGCCAGAGGGTGTGTTAAGATCTTGGAATAAGGTTGGAACTAAGGCAGGTAAATGCCAATAAAGCGATACACTAGGGCACAGTTAGAATCAAGGTAGTAGAGCAGCTATAAGGCGGACAAGCAGCTGAGGGGTAATACACTGGGGCATAGTTAGAACTGAGGCAACTGGGATAGGCTAATATGGCAATATACCAAGGGAAGGTAAAACGGCCATATAGGATTAGGCTATTTAGGAACCAGGCTATTTAAGGATCAGGACATATGGATTTTGGGATTTAAGGTTTAACGGTATGGATGGGAATGGCATTATATCAACCTCAGGTTAAGAGGGCGTGTAAGTAATGGTAGTTTAAGGTTACCCTAATTGTAGTAGCCTAAGGCATTACAGTATGATTAATCATCTAAGCTAGTATATAAGGCCATAATTTGGCCTATAAAATAGATTAGCAATCTAACCAAACCTGAACAACTTGCCCTGCCTACATATTGTTTAATTATTGCTAAGCCCTTATATGTTCCGTATACATAATACAGCTTAGCTGATACGATCCGTAACAGCACGGGCTGTGCAGCTCTTTAAGATAATAAGAATTAAGCTATTTTATTACCTAGCATTCCACTGTGCATAATGAACCCTGTAAGCTACGAATTGTGGCTGAAGTAGGCAAGTAAGCGCAGACCGCCACAATTTATAAGGTTAAGGCCACCTGAGATAATACATTCTGTAACTTGTTCATATCTTTTTAACGTAAACACTAGAAGCTGCGAAGCTAGGAACCACTTCCTTATGAGTTACTTGGTTCTATTATCGGCGACATGAAGCAGGATTAATTCGATACCTACTTCTACGCACCATTATTGTGACCTTAGTCAAACCTCCCGTCCAAATATCAGACTCATCCTAGTTTCCTTTACCACATTCTGGGAAACTATTCCGGGTGATTGCTCCTGGTACCTGCACAGTGTATTAGCCTTGAGGATAGAGGAACTGCTTGGTGATTTATCGCTACCGCTATCACAACCAGTACCAAGACTACAGCGACAAGATGGACTACGAAGCTCTCAAGGAGCAATGGAGCGAGGTTGAGGACCGCGATGGTGTCCGTCTAAGCTGGAATGTATTCCCTAGTTCTCGAATGGTGAGTCGCAAGCAATTATACAGCCATTAGAACCCAATTTGACCTTCTCCTAGGAGGCGTCTCGTCTCGTTGTTCCCATCGGCGCTCTCTATACTCCTCTCAAGGAGAAACCCGACACACCTCTACTACAGTTCGAGCCTGTCACCTGCAAGCAACCATGCCGCTCCGTTTTGAATCCATTTTGGTTAGTCACCCTCTTTCACTCCCACCACCTTGGGTGTCTGCTCTTCTGGTCGCAAAGCTAATGGCATTCTGTTTAGCCAAGTCGATGTTAGAGCACGTCTCTGGATCTGCCCATTTTGCTTATCGAGGAATCCCCTACCCCCCCATTACAAAGACATCACGCCCAATGCTATACCTCCGGAGCTCCACCCGTCCAACACGACGATCGAGTATAGACTTTCACGACCAGCCCAAAGCCCTCCCATTTTCCTCTATGTCGTTGATACGTGCCAGGAGGATGACAGTCTGTCCGCTCTTAAGGAGTCACTCATCATGAGTTTAAGTCTTCTCCCCGAGAACGCCTTGGTTGGATTGATCACCTACGGCACTATGGTAGGCATATCCCATTATACATATACCATGTTTTTATAACTGAGAAGAGTTTCTAGGCCCAAGTTCATGAGATTGGGTATACTGAGTGTGCCAAGTCCTATGTGTTCCGTGGTAGTAAGGATTATTCTGCTAAGCAGGTTCAAGAGATGTTGGGTCTGCTCGCCCCTAGCTTGCGTCCTGGTATGCCACAACAGCAACCAGGCCGGCCTATGTTGCCCATGGGGCCTGCCACTAGGTTTCTGTTGCCAGTGCAGCAGTGCGAATTTCAGCTGACGAAGATTCTTGAGCAATTGCAGAAGGATCCGTGGCCCGTTGCCAGCGATCGGAGGAACCTTCGCTGTTCCGGTGTTGCTCTTAGCGTTGCCGTTGGCCTACTCGAATCGTCCTTCCAAAACGCTGGTGGCAGGATTATGCTCTTCGCGGGCGGTCCCGCAACTGAAGGTCCTGGGATGGTTGTTGGCCCTGAACTGCGGGAACCAATTCGCTCTCATCATGACATCGATCGTGACAACATCAAGTATTACAAGAAAGCCCTAAAGGTTAGTTCCTTTTATCTTTATTGTGTATTGGCGTCTTGTGCCGCGCTTCTACGTTTTATTTGTAATATCGTCGCTTATTGATGCATTCTAGTTCTACGACAATCTGGCCAAGCGAACAGCTCATAATGGCCACATAATAGACATTTTTGCTGGTTGCCTCGATCAAGTTGGACTGCTCGAGATGAAGGGGTTATGCAACTCCACTGGTGGTCACATGATTCTGACGGATAGTTTCACATCGTCAATGTTTAAGCAGTCTTTCATCCGTGTCTTCGAGAAGGATGGCGATGACAATCTTCTAATGGGATTTAACGCCGTCCTCGAGGTTTTGACCACCAAGGAGTTGAAGGTGACTGGGCTGATTGGGCATGCTGTATCCTTGAACAAGAAATCGACGTCGGTTGGTGAGACCGAGTGTGGAATCGGCAATACGTGCTCTTGGAAAATGTGTGGCATTGATCCTAATGCCAGTTACGGTATATATTTCGAGATCGCAAGTCAAGGTGGCCCTACACAACACCAGCAAGGTCAACAGAAGGGCATGATGCAATTTTTGACGTACTATCAACATTCATCTGGACAGTTCCACCTTCGTGTAACTACTATCGCGAGGAACCTTAGCGGCCCGGCTGGAGATCCTGCCATCGCGCAGTCCTTTGACCAAGAAGCAGCTGCGGTACTCATGTCGAGAATTGCTGTGTTTAAGGCGGAAGTCGACGATGGACCTGATGTGCTTCGATGGGTAGACCGTATGCTTATACGATTATGCTCGCGTTTCGCCGATTACAGAAAAGACGACCCGTCATCTTTCAGACTGGAGAAAAACTTCACTCTCTATCCTCAGTTTATGTTTCACCTCCGACGAAGTCAGTTTCTCCAAGTATTTAATAACTCGCCCGACGAGACCGCTTTCTACCGTCACGTGTTGAATCATGAAGACGTCAGCAACTCTCTCATCATGATACAGCCAACTCTCGACTCGTATACATTCGATCAGGATGGTGGCCAACCAGTCTTGTTAGACTCGACCTCTATCCAGCCAACCCATATCCTCTTGCTAGACACATTCTTCCACATCCTCATTTTTCACGGTGAAACTATAGCAGAATGGAAAAAGGCTGGTTACCAAGATCAAGAAGGCTATGAGAACTTTGCTGCTCTACTTGAACAGCCGAAAGAGGATGCAAGAGTAAGTGCACATCACCCTTAACTTAAAGTGTGGTATTAATCGTGGAGTAGGACCTCATTGCCGACCGGTTTCCCCTTCCTCGCTTCATCGTGTGCGATGCTGGTGGCTCACAGGCGCGATTTTTGCTTTCGAAACTTAACCCGTCGACGACACATACTTCAGGTGCGTACGGCGGAGTTGGTGCGCAGACTGCACAGACCATCTTCACGGATGATGTGTCCCTGCAAACCTTTATGGATCATTTGATGAAGTAAGTAGATGATGAAGTGCTAAACTCAGTACATATGAAACTAATGATTTGCGTTAGGCTGGCTGTGAGTGGGACGAATTAGGCTCGTGGGATCTGAATGATTTACCAGGAACCTCCACAGTCCTTACCCTGGGTCGTCTAGAGGGGAAAATAGCATGGGCGGGATGACTTGTTGAATCGTGGTTAGCTAATATGGAACATGCAACGTTTGCTCTTTTATGTGAAGCTGGCCGTTCCATCGTAGAGCTTAGCTAATAGACAAAAGTGGCGTGCCATAATAATCTCGCCTTCCCTAATCCACTATATCGATATCGCCCTTAATATCCATGAATATGTTTATAACTAAATGGTACATGTAGCATGTAATTACCCGGTTATAATCCGCGTTACTACTATGTATACAATAGTTACATAATACACATATGTACCCCAGGTACGTACAGTACGTACCAGACAGTTATAGTTTAGCTTATCTACTGTGCTATCTTCTAATAGTACCCACCTGACCCGCTTATCTCTATTCCCACCGTTCCTAGGGCTGCCACATTACGAAATACAACCCCACCGCCTAGGGTTTTTTTCCCTTTTTTTTTTTGTAAGCACACAATCGATTTTCCCAGATTACTTTCTTCGAATTCCATACATCTCCTCCAATTGCAAGCGCACCCTTCCGAGGCTCAGAACGTTATACACAATTGTCTTTGTGCATAGCTTTAGTAGACGGACTTCAAGATTGGACATTTGAGCAAAGATGCGTAAGTTCAGACGTTTCCAGTCCTATTTCTTGCTTCCATCAAGCTAACTATTATGGCACAATGTAGCTCCTAAGATCGATCCCACCGAGATTAAGGTGATGTATGTTGATATATTTCCATGGCCAATGCCAACCTTTATAGATGAAGGGTTGTCACAATCGCTATTCACGCACGACTGACTGGGTTTCCTGTAGTCACCTTAGAGCCACTGGAGGCGAGGTTGGTGCTTCGTCCGCACTTGCCCCGAAGATTGGTCCCCTTGGCTTGTCTCCAAAGAAAGTCGGAGAGGACATTGCGAAGGCTACTGGTGACTGGGTAGGAATTTTCCTCGATCTTGTATGTACACAGAGCTGACAGTAGTAATTAACAGAAAGGTCTCCGAGTCACCGTCAAACTCACCATCCAGAACCGACAAGCTGCCGTATCAGTTGTCCCCACCGCATCCACCCTCATCATCAAGGCGTTGAAGGAACCACCTCGCGATCGAAAGAAGGAGAAGAACATCAAACACTCCAAGAGTGTGCCCCTTGATGACATTATCGAAATTGCCCGAACGATGCGGTTCAAATCGTTCTCTAAGGACTTGAAGGGAACCGTAAAGGAGATCCTGGGTACGGCATTCAGTGTGGGCTGCCAAGTCGACGGAAGAAGCCCGAAAGATATCAGTGATGATATTGAAAGTGGTGAAATTGATAGTAGGTGCCAGTCGAGTTGCATTGGTTGTACATCATAGATTGTATGCTAACAAATATGACACAGTTCCGGACGAGTGATTGTGGGATGGGCTGGCTGAAAATGGACATGGATTTTTTTTTCGCTGCATCTTTCATCAGGAGTTCAGGAATGGCTTGCGATAGGACTCGCCGACGCACTCTGAATTGAAACGAATCACCCAGCTTTTACCATCTCCCATCTCGTGACATGATTACTACCCCGAACGATTGATTCCCCACACCCTTGCCTACACTCCGAGATAAACCTATTCTTCCATGGTCTATTTCTATTTATGTGTCAAGGAATATTGAAATGACCAGCTACTCACCTCGGCCTCCTTGCTCTCAGGCGTGGACGTTGTGGTCCATCTAATCCGGTCAACATATATTAGACTAGCAGGCGTTTATACAACTTGCTGTAGAACGCCTGCAATCGGTCATTATCTGATGGAGGGAGTTTTTATGAGGTTACTTAATAGGTAAGAAAAGCCCAACCCAACCGAGGTTTCCGATATTCGTATTTGCTTTGTAATTATAGGGACGTCTACTTTTACTCAGGAGCACATTGGGCAGCCAGATGGCATCCAAAATTTAAAAGAAGAAGGGGGTTAATACTTCCATACCTATCTACGATAAACATGGCTCATTATTATCCACCATATCTGTTTCCTAGGTATCCAGGTACTAGCAGGTAGGTATTGTAGCTGAAGCCTTAAGGATTTGGTCTGTAGCTACATAACACTGAATTTATGAGGGTCAATTGGTCTGCATGTACATACGCCTATAATATGTACATAAGGACTATGTACTATGTAATATGTATCAATGCCGTCTCTTACATAGTATGTTCAAATTTCTACACATCAATGATGTGTCTACCTAGGGTAGACATGCATGCAATTACATTTATACGTTGTTCTTACTCTGTACCTCTATAATGCATATGTACATGTAATAAGTCAAAGATAGTATGTAATTTACCGCGTATGCTTACCTATGTACCCAGTATACAGCGATCCATAGTACATTATTGATAGTTACTTATGTACTAGTAGTCTAGTACTACATACTATGTAGTTATAAGGCCCTAGAGTCCAGGGCCTGGACGTTTCAACTTTCAAGATAACTACATATGTACCTATATGTACATACAATGTATGCATGTATCTATTTTGTACTACACATATATGTATATAGTACAGGCCTGGCAGGCTGGCACCTTCAAGTTCAATGTTCTCTTCACGGACCTTTCAATGTGCATGAACATGTCAACGGCGTATTCAAGTTGTAGGTATTGTAATGTGTACATTGTAGTTACTACATCGTAGTTACCTACATGTAGTGAGCATGTACATACGCGCATGCCTTCCTAACATCAACGATTAGTGATATCCACAGTTGGCGGGATCTGCACCTATCCCCTCCCAAGAGCACCAAGGATAGTCAAGGAATGTGACAAGGCGAAATAAGAGAGACCAACATGGACCAAATGGAAAAATAATCACAATTTAGACTCAGCCCCCCCACGTACTACCAAGCACCGTTCATTTTGACCCTCATATTATTACCTTTTTACCACATTCCTTATCCACATCCTACATACATACATACATACATACATACATACATACATACATACCTACCACCTACAAACACTACATATTACTTGACGTGATAATACACACGTTAGTCTATCGAGACCTACTTTTAAATTGGGGCTGTCTACCTGTCTACTCTATGCCCGATTTTACTTAGGGTGTTTAATAGCCAGATTCTCATTAATTGGAGTTGATTCTAGTGACTTTGGTTGCCGCGTTCCTCTTTTGCATCTTCCATCACCCTTCCCTGCCTCGCCTACGTCCTTGCGCCTGGCTGGCTCCGGAGCCTTCCCGTCGTGCGAGGCAGAGTAGAGGGCCAGAGATTGATCGATCGCTTGGGATTGCAACGACAAAGACCGATTTGACCTGCCTCATACTTCGGATAACAACAGCCAACCTCAGGTCAGCAAAGCAGTCCCTGCCCCGGCTGAGATACCTTGGAGACCTTGCCTCTGCCTATTCTTTCCTTGCCTTCGACTCCAGCATTGGAACCACCCATTTCCCAATGTATATCAGCTAGCTTTATCTCCAAGCCCGTGCTTTATCTAGCAGGCTATAATGAGACTTCCTGTCGAACCCAGGCCGTGACATAACCCTCTTCTTTCAAGCCTGCTCTACCGTTACCAATGCTGCCCTCGGTTCAGATGCACCATTTGGTGCAAACTCCACACCATCTCGAATCTCTATCCCCTCTTCACCTAGACCGTAGACAGGATCGCCCTTCCTCTACCTATCATTCTCGTACCGTGTTGAGAGCAGCTGGAATGCAACTGGGTTATGGCTTCACCTCTACCCACCGTCACTTCCCCATTCGTTCTTCGCAACCGCCTCCGATGCCGACTCATCCGAGAACCAACACTTTCATGGTCCCGTCTCAATTATCCGATTATGACGAACACCAGCTTAGACGCAAAACTCCAAATGGCACTATAGATGCTGGTTACGATGGGAATCCTGCTCAGCTCGCTTCTGGGCCCCCTCCACTGAAGCATATGATACTACCTACCTCCTCTAGCATCATGTCTAATCGCCCTTATTCACAGCAAGACTACCATTTTGCGAAACATCTCACCAAGTCTTCAGTTGATGACTGGGTATTCCAGTCCCCTCCGCTTTTCGATGTTTCAGATCGCGGTGGCCTTGCCCTCGACTCCAACTCATCACTCCCGGGTGGCGGCTGGAGACGTGGGCTTGGCAATGAATCTCACGCCTTCATGGCCATTGATGGGTCCGCCAATGGACCCCCCACCGCGTATTATGCTTACAATAACGGCGTCAAGGTGCCTACGGCTCTACAACCTATATACCAACACCCCCCCGGTCCTGCTATATTTGATAATGGAGGATTGCTCCCGCCCTCAGCTTGGTTCGAGACGAACATGCCTAGTTATCACGCTACTGCGCAACCGGTAGGCTTGAGCTATCATCAGCCAGTCTCCCATCTTCGCTCTTCCAACCAGCCCATGCTATCGAGAATACCCTTTGGCCGCTATGAAGGGGGTTCAGGGAACATTCAAACACCATCGCATGGGTTGGAATCCCTCACGTTGGAGTCTGGTCAGTATAGCAGACCGGCATCCGAGATGGGTGATAATTATACACCCGCTAGGTTTAAAGAAAAGGTCCTTGCCAATGCTCACCGGTCTTATGTTGAGCTTTTATCGTATCTTCATCAAAGCAAGAAAACTCAGATTCGTTCTCCACGGGAACCGAGGTCTTCCAGAATGGTTATATTCCCCAAACTTCCCAAACATCCAACTCATCCGAGTTGTGTCCTCGGCCCGCGACGATCACACAATGTCCAGACTTTCAGAGATTCGGCCAGTGGTATCCCCCATGCGGTCAGTTTACATATGGACGCATCGTCAGGTTTATACAGACAGCCCGTCGTGAAGACTCAATTACGTAACAGTGAAGCATTTCATTCACCTTTCTACCACCCATTCGACCATGAAAACTCTAGATTCCCTAACCCCGATTCCGAGCGAGCGAGAATACCCCTTACCCCTCTTTCTAGTGCCAAAGCTGCCGTTGAGATGTTAACACACTTGTGCGAACAAAGTGGATGGAAATGGATTGACGGGATGCTACTTGGGGGTTGCTTACATTATGGCCTGGAACATTATGAACAATCTCTGGAATGGTTTCAGAGAATCATTTCTGTAGATGAGACGTAAGTTGCTCTGGATTACGCCACCCCTTCTTTTTTTTTAATATCGCGTAACAGCTATTCCGCTAACTACTTTCTTGCCCATAGCCACGTTGAAGCTATATCAAATGTGGCGGCCACTTTATATTGTCTCAATCGACATGAAGAGGCCGAGCGCCATTGGCTGCGGGCTGTGCGCTTGCGACCTAGCTATCTTGAGGCTGTTGAACATCTTGTTGGACTGTTGTGTTCCACCCACCGAAGCAAAGAAGCTGTTGATATAATTAGTTTCGTCCAGCAAACAATCCGGATCCCTAACAGCCGGGTCAGCTGTGATACGAACTTGGACTCAAGTGATGGGCATGATAGTCTCTTGCATAGCGCATCTGACTCATATGCGCACCCTCCTTGCGGGCCTGTGGGCAGTCATGATAATATCGCAGAGGGTAGGCAACCTGGGTTTGGTTCGAGCGGCTATTCTGTTGCTGGAAATGAGAATGGCCGTGTTATTGCACTGATCCATGCTAAAGGAAATATGCTATATGCATTGAAAGAGATTGACCAGGCGTCTGAGGCGTTCGAGGAAGCAGTTCTCATCAGCGCTGGGAGAAAGCTGAAGTGCATCCATTCATTGATTCGCAGAATACAGTCGGTTCTGTCGCCTGCGGATGTCCACGGAGTTGCGAGACGAAACAGTCTATATGCGTCATCCGCCGGGCCTTTACTACTTCCGCCTGAGAGGGCAAGGCACACTGCACAGTATGTTTTCACTACTCATGGTGAGCTTCCCGGACTGCGATTCGTGCCAGAGGGCGCTCTAAAAAGATCTGCAATTTCCACCACCAGCAATTCACTACTATCATTAGCAAAAATATTTCAGGATGCCATGTCCAATGGAGGCTCCTTCCCAAGACTTCTCCGTCAGCCTTCTGGCATCGGAGATATTCTGGCGCTCTATTACTTATCTCTATCACTCTCCGAGAGTCCTTCAACTGCCAACAACGTAGGGATATTGCTAGCCAGCGTTCAACAAACCAATTCTGCCCTGCCATTGCAGATGTTGGAGAGCCCGAACATGCCGCAAATACCTGGGATTGCTCCTGGGAGTGGACTTGCCTTAGCTCTTGCATACTATAACTACGGTTTAACTCTGGACGCCAAACATGTTCACCTGCATACCAATCTCGGGAGCTTACTCAAAGACATTGGACAACTTGACTTGGCCATACAAATGTACGAGCAAGCAGTTGCTTGTGACGGCACCTTCGACATCGCCCTTACGAACTTAGCCAATGCCGTAAAGGATCGCGGGCGTATCAGCGACGCCATAATGTACTACAGGCGAGCTGTTAATTCCAATCCCGACTTTGCAGAGGCTGTATGTGGCCTTTCCACCGCTCTTAACTCCGTCTGTGACTGGAATGGCCGGGGTGGCGTCCTGTTACATGGTGGCAAATACGATCGCTGGCATGTCGATGATGAAGGAATGCTTCGTGACGTTAGAAACGAAGGATCTGGGAGCGGGTTGATGAAGAGGGTTGTTGATATTGTCTCGAAGCAGTTGGCAGACTCGTGTCACTGGGGGGCCGGTATCTTACGGAATGGCGCCATCGAATTACTAGCCCCGCGACTCGATTTATCCTCAGCGGATGAGGCAAGAAGTGAACTCGATATTGACAGCAAGCTTCGTGATTGGGCTGATCAGCCATGGGAAGGGTCGAAAATCTTGAGGCTTATTGAGCGCTCGATGAAAGCAACTATGCGCCATTGGTATCAAGACAAGTACTTGTACAATCGGCCACCACATTTGGGATACTCAAGGCTCAAACTGCCAGCCTCTTTAGCTGTGCCAGCTGCACCAACTGTTCTACCTTTCCATACTTTCACATGTCCCTTAACGGCCAAAGAGATCCGCATGATCTCCCAGCGGAACGCCGCTAGGATATCGTGCTCAACCTTGAAATCGGCATGGCTTCCCAGCTCCGTGTATCCCCCACCCCCACCGCCTAACCCGCACCTCAATATTGGCTATGTGTCCTCGGACTTCAACAATCATCCACTCGCACACTTGTAAGTTTGGTTCACGCCTATCACCCAGTCTCTTACCTGACCTCGTCTCATTGCTTAATTATGTAGGATGCAATCCGTCTTCGGATTTCACAACCCATCACGAGCAAAGGCCTTCTGCTACGCTACTACTGCAAGCGATAAGTCGGTCCATAGGCTACAAATCGAACGTGAAGCGCCGGTTTTTCGTGACGTAAGTAGTTGGTCTTCGGAAAAGTTGATAGACCAGATAATCAAGGACGAGATTCATATCCTTGTCAATCTAAATGGTTATACAAGGGGCGCAAGAAATGAGATCTTCGCAGCTCGACCGGCACCGATCCAAATGTCTTTCATGGGTTTCGCCGGTACCCTCGGCGCCGAGTGGTGTGATTACATTTTGGCTGACAGGACTGCCATTCCGCCATCTACATTACGACCTATGAGGGATAATGTAAACGTCCAAGATGTGTTTCGGGACGGCGAGTTTAGCGAAACTGGGGACTGGATGTATTCCGAAAATGTCGTCTTTTGTCGCGATACTTTCTTCTGTTGCGATCACGCCCAGTCGTGCGATCCAGGTGAGAGGACTGTTACTTGGGTAGATGAGCAACGACGCAGGTGGAAGATGCGTAAAGAGCTCTTTCCAAATCTTCGAGACGATACAATTATCATGGGCAATTTCAATCAACTATATAAGGTCTGTCGTCCTGGCTGGCATGTGTGTGAATGAATATTGCTGACGAAAATATTTAGATTGACCCTTCGACCTTTCGCACATGGCTGCGTATTCTATCCAACGTTCCAAAGGCCATACTGTGGCTTCTCAGGTTTCCTGAGCTTGGGGAGAATAACTTGAGGAGAACAGCCAGGGCGTGGGCGGGCGACGACGTGGCAAGCCGTATTGTGTTTACAGATGTGGCGCCAAAGCAACAACACATTTCGCGCGCACGTGTCTGTGATCTATTCCTAGACACACCGGAATGCAACGCGCACACGACTGCGGCTGATGTTTTATGGTCCAGCACTCCGTTATTAACGCTGCCCAGATATCCATACAAAATGTGTTCCCGCATGGCGGCATCAATACTTAGGGGAGCATTACCAAAGACACCTCGCGGAGAAGAAGTTGCCCGGGAGCTCATTGCCACTGATGACACCGACTACGAAACTCTGGCAACTAGACTTGCGGGGAGTTTGACTTATCAGTACGTGGATGGGCAATATTGCGAAGGGCATGGGCGACTAGCCGAGATACGAAGAATTCTTTTCGAGGCGAAGTGGACCTGCGCGCTTTTTGACACGCACAGATGGGTCTCTGATTTGGAGAGGGCTTATGACGAAGCGTGGCGGCGTTGGGAGACTGGAGAAGGCGGCGACATTTACCTATAGACTGGAGAGGCAAACCTAGGCCTACCATGAAACTAGGTTCGATAGATACCCCTTAGTCTTGAGCATGATATCAACTGGAAATGGGAGTCGGGAGTATTTTGGTCACGCTGTTAAGGATGTTTGTTCGTTTTATTGGACGATACATTAAGCAGCAGGGAGTTATGGTAACCTGGAAAGATGGAGGGAAGTCGTTTGTCCCCTCCCCCGTCCCCAACCCCGGGATTTTGAGGAGTCCGTGGTTACTTTCCAAACCTGTTTCCCCCAGGATTACACGGAAAATATAAGGTTCTATAATAGAATGGGAGGCGAACTCGAACCAAGTGCTGGCAGGGTTACGTTACTTCAGGACTGGAATATGGAGTCGTTTCAGTAACGACAGCTAAGGCGTTTGGCAATATGACGGCATGAATTCACTGGATTGTATGCCGTGGACGGATATTTGTAGAAAACAATACCCAAAACCGACGCCACGGTGGGTTAGGTTTGGCGTTATTTTACCCAGGTTTGCTTCTTGTTCCCTTGCCTCACCCTTCTCTTACTTTTCCTTCTTCTCTCCCCCCCCCCCCCCCTTTTTTTTTTTTTTTTTTTATTACCATTTGAGTCTTCATCTTCTTTTACTTTTCTTCATGCTTTCTTTGTTTATTTTCTATTTCTTTTTATTTATCTTGCTGGCGGTTATATCTCTATCACGGCATAGTTTTGCTTTCGTCTTCTAGAAGGATTGGGCATTAGGGAAGCGTATTGGCTATAGCACTGGCACCTTATTAAGCATAAACATATCACGCATTACCTACATAACTTACCAGTCCCTCGTTTAACTACATAGTAGGGAACTTAACATGTCCCCCACAGGATTATCCAATGGGAAATCGCCAACTCGTCCCAGCTTGTTGGTTACTGGGCTGGTGGGGTAGCAGTTGGTGTGGAGAGTTTCAGCCGGTGAAAAATCTCCCCTCACCCCCTTTCCAAAAAAGATTACATTGTATGCGGCTGAGGTACATACATAGCAGGGTAGGTAGGTAAATGATTTTTCTAACGGTCACGATATTTGCATGAGTTACTCGGTAGGTACCGCCTATCGATGTCTAGGTAAGCAAGGGGTCCCCAGCTAAATTGGTATGTTGTCGGGTTCGCTTGGGTTTACTGTTTTTAAGAAGGCAAACGGATGCGAGGCATTCAATGTTGCCAAAAAATACCGATATTACAGTATTAAGTACTACATAGTACATAGTACTTAACCCACACATATAGGATACATAGAGTATCGATATCAGTATTAACATTGAAAGCCACACGTGCTAGTACACGAGACTATAATATTATGTATCGTTTCAACAAACTCTAAACGGCTGAGATCTCATCAGTAGCGGTACTTATGTATATGTCAATGTACACACATACTCATGTAGTACGCCTATGAGACTTCAAGCTTTATGCAAGGGTGTCCTTGCCCCTTTGTCGGATCTGGGGTTCGTAGCTTGGTCCCTACTACACAGTACCTTAGGGTAGAGGCTAATGTATATACAATACATACAACATTGAATGTCATACATATGTTACTATGTATATAGTACATATGTAAATGTCACCACATGGCATGAATTTTTTTTTAAAAATACATACATACATAGACAGTTGAAGCCTCGTGGCCTCAATGTTTATACTAATCATAAGCATACGGTGCTTAACTTTCAAATACCGCAATCAAATTGCCAAGACAGTATAAAGGTAAGAAAGAAAAGGGGGAAGGAGTAGCAAGCATAGGCCATAAATGAAAGAAAAAAGGGGGGAGAAGGGACATCATTCAGATATATGTACATAGTACTGTAACCTAGGTACCTACATATGTAGGGTAAGGTACATGCTGATTTCTTCCTTTGCTTTTTCCTTTCTACCTACCTAAGGGTACATATATGCATGTTGATGGGATGAATGTTTTAAACTAAAGGAAGTGCGGGTGGCACGAAACCTTCAGCCTACCACCTGCTTACTTGCCTTACGTTTTGGTAGCTACAGCGAATGTCTAACTTAACGAATATGTGTAGAAGTGTGGGTCTTTGAGACTTACATCTTTAGATGAACCCCCCGTACACACACACACACACACACACACACACACACACACACACACATATATATATATATATACATACATACAAATGACAGAGGGAGGGAGGGAAGGAGGGAGACGGAGAAGGAGAAGGAGAAAAAGGTAGGTAAGATATGTAGGTGATATCATGCTAATCCGCCGCCATCACTGCTTCCACTTCCACTGCCACAACAACAACAACGACAACGACAACAACGATAGGCACTACCACTCTTCCCAGTCCCAACTCCTGCTTATGTACACCTCTTAGACTCACCCTTTTACTTTCAATGTTAACATTTAGGTTATACATATATCCTGTCCTCTTTTACTTCTCTTGCCTCTCTGTTCCTTTACCAAATCTAGTTCATCATATCTTAGTAGCTTGGTCCCCTTCCCGATCTCACTCGCCTCTTCTGCGCTACCACTTCTGCCCTCTAGTACTTATGTACCTAGGTAAGCATATGACAATATTGTCTTGTTGTTACCTTTCTTTCTGTCTGTCTGTTCGTCCGAGTCTAGCGCCATGTTCAACTCTCAAGCCACTCATGCCTTATCTATAGTCACCTACTCTAGCTACCTTCTTTAGTTTCTCTCTCTAGTTACTCTCTATCCTCCTCTTCCACGGGTATATGTTTATATTGTGAGTGTAATACTGAGTTATGACCTTGCACTGGCCCAAACTATAGCGCAGGTGCTCATCCCTCGTGGATACCAGGTACAAAGCTGTTTGGTTACCGATATAAAACGGCATGGGAGGAACTCAACGATTCGATTGCCGCTGGCACTTTTCTTCATCGTTGCTGACACTTTCTCTCTGCCTATATCCGCACCTTTGATGGTCTCAGGCTGTGTACCAGGCATTATTCATATACAGTTACATACACACCTACGCCTACTCACTCTGAATTTCATTCTCACTCTCACTGTCACCTTTGCCTCTTTATTTATATATTTTGATATTTTGATATTTGGATATATATTCAAACGAGTGGAGGTATATACTAGACCTTCTCCATGTCGTCACAAAGAAGAGGACCATGGTCTCAGCGCGAAGATGACCTGCTCGCCCACCTCGTCCACTCCCAAGGTGCGATGAATTGGGTAAGGGTCTCGCAGCAAATAGGCACGAGGTCATCCAAACAATGCAGGGAACGGTATCATCAGAACCTGAAGCCCTCGCTGAACCACAACCCAATCACTCCAGAGGAGGGTGCCCAGATTGAAAGAATGGTTCAAGACATTGGCAAACGCTGGGCTGAGATCGCGAGGTCACTCAATAACCGAAGCGACAATGCTGTCAAAAATTGGTGGAATGGTAGCATGAATCGTCGAAAGCGCTTGAATCGCAGAAAAGCTACAGATTTTAGGGATCGCACCACCTCCCCAGGCCCGTTCCCATACTATTCTCAAGCACCTCAATTATCGGCACAAGCACCTCAACTATCGTCACAGGCAGCTCAACTATCGTCACCGGCAGCTCAACTATCGTCACAGGCAGCTCAATCATCGTCACGAGCTTATCGAGCACCGCTGGAGAGGAATCTACCATTACCTCCTTCTTCGCGACAGCCTCCCGGCCCAGTACCACGACCAGATTACGAGCGCCATCATTATAGTCCATCCTCTCCAATGCACAAGGAAGGTTTACCTCCTTGGAAAAATCACTCTGGCTTTCCATCGACCTCGGTACCTTCACCTCTCCCCCGGCCACAAGGCGTAGCTTCCGAGGCTCCCAGAGCTCCTGGGGGACTATTTGATCCCCGTATCAGGCTACCCCCTTTGCGAATTTCCGACGCAGATTCGCCATCAAGTGTTGCACCGCTTTCCAGTCCCAGGCTTCCTCCACTGGGCGCTGAACAAAATCAGCTCCGTCTACCGTCAATTAACGACCAAATTCAACGACTTCGGCGATCTGAGTCTAATCAACTAGTCACAGCGCCTAGTTCACCTATGCCTATGGGGCAGTCGCCAGCAGTGCCCTCACGTCGGAGGCCGCTTTCTGGCACTGACACAATGAGCGATAAGATGGCAAAAATGCATATACGAAGCATCTTAGAGTAGAGGCAAGTCTCCTCGTCATGCATGGAATCGTCCATAAGCTAGCTGGGGAAGGCTAGGAGATGGTAAAGGTATACATGTGTAGTTTGGATACCTACACATGTCTCGGCAGCTCTACTCTCCCCCCTTCTTCACTGTGGGCATGGAAAACAAACATTGGCAGCCTGTTGCGTCTTTCTCCTTTACGTGTCTTTATATGGTGTTGGGTACTATATATAATTATAAGCGATGAGATGTTATATCTCTTAATAATACTTTCTTAGTTAGCTCCTCATGCTTTGGGTACAATACATCCATTGTAAAATCGCAGACTATGATGTGTCCATGGTACACATACGTGCAGATGTAAAGGTATCTTGACACTCGGGACTCGGGACTCGGCACCCAACTATCTCTGCACAAACGGCGGTCAGATTAGCATGTACGGCACATGCCTCAAGGCGCGTAGTATCATCTGTGTTCTTACATGGCAAAAACAGCGCGGACGTTGTGCAACACCTTCCAGGGTTGACCCTTATAATGAAGTACGACCCAAGGACATACCGGTACATATATTGGATGCCGATCAATGGTATGTAGGAAATATAACGCTTTCCGTCCAAGTCCGAATCGGTCCACAGGGCGGCAGCCCTCCGCCCCCCTCCCCTTCCTCTCTAGATGAGCCAACCAACTCGTTCGTATGCTTGCAAATAACGTACATATGTAGATCTCTTTATCTTTCTGTGCAACCCCCATCTGTTTGGGCGTCACAAAAAGTACCTGGGTAGTAGGCTCGTCACGATAGTCACAGTAGTCATGGTTGTCGTCGCTATCTCATCCGTCCCGTGGTTTGCGGATGCCTGCCAACGTTGATAACGGTCAAGTCCAGCGCTCTTGCATACATGCACTGTACATATGTATATTTATGATATGTACCCAATAGGGCCAGTACCTACCTGGCTACATGCTATGTACATGTAGTTGGATGGATTTATGAACGCCTTCGGCAAATGATGTATTAGTGAGAAACGGTTGTTGCGAGGATTCATAGCCATCCACCTGTTCGTTCCTACATACATGTACATACCTACCTAGGTATGTAGATACCATTCTCCCCACTTCCTCCTTCTCTACCTACATATGTACATGTAGACCTACCTACGTGTATCATATTATCGTATATACAGAATGAGTACTAGGTATGCGACCAACCGCCTCGCAGACCGCTATGGTGGAGATCAGATCCGAGCACAATTTCACAACACGTCCAGGGACCAGGCTGCTGGGATATGAGCCTTACTGAATTTGTACGATGTAAGATATAATGTAAGATATAATCATGTACGACAGCCGCTTTACGCATATGTAACCATGGCGCACCGGTGAATTGGCAAAAGGCCGTCCACCCATCTAGCCATCCTTTCAACCCACACATACATAATACTCATCTTTTACTTTTGTACAATACCTACATATAGGTATGTATCTATGTATGTGACACCGAGTGGCTCTACTATGTACATATACACTATGTAATATTTATTCAACAGCAAGAGCAGCAGCAAGAGCAGCAGCAAGAGCAGCAGCAAGAGCAGCAGCAGCAGCAGCAGCAACACCATGTAGGGAACGTCCTCTCGGTTGCCTCCCGGGTCATTGGAATCCCGACCGTTTGACTGTTGGGTTGTGTTACCAGTAGGTATCACCTTACGCTTCCTTGCTTCTTACATGTACTACATATGCCCGTATAATGCACCGCACTACATACATTATATGTATATGCCTACATAGTAATGTACCTGGGTAAAGCATGTAGTAGATGCAAGATCCGCTACTGAAGATTGTCCTACGTGCTTGCTTGAAAGTAACATCCCAAGACAAGTCTCGTTTGTTGAAGAGGAGGCGGTTCAATATAAAGGCTGGAAGATATGTATGTACATTGGGCACCTACTCATCCAGAAAGCAGAAAAGAAAAAAGAAAAGAAAATACCAGAAATACCAGAAATACCAGAAATACCATAAAAAAAAGGAGATGAAGAAGAAGAAAAAGAAGGGAAAAAAAGAAGAAGACGCATTCTCCGATCTCCGCAGGCTACACAGGCCCAGAGATCTGGTTCAGCTGTCGAGCCTGTCCTCGGTTATCGAAAACTTAAAACCCCGTTACATTGCAGGGGATGAATTAGGGCAATGCCGCAATGGACATATGGACATGGCCCCTTGCAGTTAGATGACATGCTTTACATGCGTCGTAGTTCTAGTCGTAGTTCTAGTCGTAGTTCTAGTTGTAGACTTGTAGTAGGTAAAGTTAGAGAAAAAGGTACAGCCCGCTTTCCATCCAAGTTTAAATAAGCTTTTGCTAGGTATTAGGTTAGTTACTTCCAAGGTTACTACGATGTATGTACTATGTAGTAGGTACTATGATGTAGTAGGTACTATGTAGTAGGTACTAGTTACATACTACCTATGGATGTATTGTATACCTAGTACCATGTGCTGCCCTGAACGTTCAATGTTACTACGATTGATATCCATGTGAGCAAGTTACTTTTTTCGGCCGAATCGTAATTATAGCACTACACTATGTATTGTAAATACATACCTTGATAGTATAACCCACGCGCGCCTCGAGAGAGTTAGCAGGTACTCGGTACTTATTTTACTCATTCACATCTTCCAAGTTACTACATACTATGTATGTACTGTCATTGATGCACCTAACTTTGTCGCCTTTACCCTCCAATACAATATTTGGAACCAGACTCATCAAGGCTTCTTTCTAGTTGGGCATCGGCCTTTGTTCCATACTTCTAGCTACCGCCCGTACCGCAGCAATGTGTGCATCTTGGTCTCGGTTCTCATCCGGGCCCATCGCTACTACCGTGCGTCTCGTGGTTGGCGAGCCATGACAACTAGCCACCGTTGGTGTCCCTCTAGGTGTCCCTCTAGGTGTCCCTCTAGGTGTCCCTCTAGGTACTCGGATCGCTGTGTCCATGCTACTCGGGCAGCTATTCTCTGAACCAGCCCCTGTTTTCGCTGACGAACATCTATTTTCTGTCCTTGGTCGCCTTGTCGACTGGGCCGCTGCGGTGCCACCGCTTGGCTCGGGCAGCTCTTCCCCTCTCTCTGCTGAGCCCTCTATCGGCTGAGATGCACTGTGCGCATCCTGCAATATTCCATCATCGTCTCTCTCCTCCCCCTCCTCACCACCCGCAAAGAAGGGGATTGCGTCGTCTCCAGGTACGAAAGAGAATCTGGAAGGGCCTCGCAAGCGACGTGAGTCCAAGCCGTACGCATCTGTGCTCTCAGATACCTCGGCAACCTGGCCGTGGTTTTCCAATTTTGGCCAAGTATATTGGTCCATGCCATTACTGTAGGGTGCTTTGCAGTCGAGCAAGTCTTGTAATATTTGCCTCTGTGCCAAAGGCTGGTCTAGCTCCCTGCCCATTTTGCTATCTATACTTGATCTGCTAGAAACCTCATCCGAAAAGAGTGGCTGCAGTTTCGTGTTGTTAGTCGGGGCTTTTAATTTATTGGCACTCCTCTCCGTCTCTAACTGGATAACGCTCGGGATTGGAGCGGCCACTCCTAGGGGGCGTGCTTGCCTGTCTCTGGGGTAGACCATAGCAGCGTTGGTCGTAGCATCTTGTTTCCGTATCTTCTCACTCATGAGGAAGTCATTGTTCTTGTCCAGGATCTTAGCTATTGTAGGCTGAGGACCACGCCTATCTATCCCCCTAAGTGGACTTGTAGATGTGTCTAGAGAACGATGCCTTAGTAATTTCTATCAGTTGTGAGGAAGAAAGTTAACCGACCTTGGGTGGTGTGGGTGCTTATATGCTTGAGTTTGGAGACGAATTGCTTCGCCCGTGGCCCATCTCTGTCAACTACGCTGTTAGTCCTAGCTATGGTGACTGCTTCTAGCCCATCGCGGGATGTTCTTGATAGTAGCACCTCGAGCCTCTTGATCTCGGATTTGTACTGGCCTTCACGTTCCAGCCACTCATCGGCCATCGACTGGAAATGTTCGAGGTGGTGTTCAAGAGAGTGCTTTGCTTCAGTGCGGGCGGCCTCAGCAACCTGAATGCGCTCCTGGGAATTGGCGAATCCTTCGATAAGGTGTAAGACATACGAGTTGTACTCGATAGGGATGGGCTTTAGTATGCCATGAGTCATCATCACAACTTGGAGGGTCTCAACCATCTGGTCTAGCGATGGATTATACCATATCTTATCCCGCTCGCGCAAGAACAAGCCGGCCTCGTTACCGGATGTCAAGGGATCGGGCGAGAATGAAGTATGAGTGGCAAGACTCAGATGGCTAGGACCTTGAGTTGGACCACGCTCAGGCGATATTGACGATCGGGGTGTGGTAGGTGTTCGAGAATGCTGCCCTAGCCGCAACCAACTGAAATCGGCCATCCTCGCCAATTCTGTGGAAACGGTTTATGTGATATGGTGGCATGAATGTACGAGTTGCTACGGGTACTTGTAAATAGGTATAACCATGATCTGGGGAAAGTGACGCCAGGGGAGGCGAAAGGAAACCTTGATGATAAAGGATGTTACATAGTACCCTAACCTAGGTAGTTGATAATTAGTTGATAAGTGTTCGACAAGCGGAAGCTACAACTGATTGTCTACCTATGTAGGTAGGTAGGTAGGTAGGGCCTGGTAAACAGGTACTACTTATGTACCCATGAAGCACCTAATAGGTACCCTAAGGCAACCCCTTACCAACATTAAACAACAACTCTGGAGTCACAATTATAATCCCCATATGCGCACAGTAGACCAAGTAGAATGTATCAACTATGAGGCCAGTTTCCCTTCTCCTTTATTTCTCCACGGTATTAACACATGCAGTCTATACCCCTCGACTCGCGGCATACCATAACCTATTCAATGCCTTTGCATTAGTCAAATAAGTCACCCGCTCTCTGCCGCTGTCTCGATCTACCCTCCAGCCTGTCCGCAAATAGTTCCTTCTCCGAATTGATACCTAGTTTCTCGGGAAATAATTCCTTTGCTGATTTGTTAGCGCTACCCTTTATCGCAAATCCTTGGCCTGTGCCCCGTTGGGACGCTGTGCCACGGATGTTGAAACCTGACCCGGGCCTGTCGCCCACGCTCGACACTCTGCTAGCCGACGCCTCTCTACCCGGAACCGTGATTCGATCCTCAAGCCTCTGACTGACGAATACCGGTGCATCGCTGCTCTCATCCATCAGGGGCAGCATGATACCTTTGGCTAGGAGAGTCGCCGTGTCTTCCACATTATCCCCTAGACGTCCAGCTCCTGCGGCTGAACTTTCCGGGAAGAGCTCTCTACTTGGGTTGCTACGAGATGGACGTTTTTTATTTGTCCGTGCTGTGTCATGATTATGAGCCGCCGATCCACCCGCCCAAATCTCACCCACATCTCGGTCACCACCTCCATCGCGCATAGGGGAAGCGGACCGAGCCCGGTGGGATCCTTTCCTATTGTCTAGGACACCAGGAAACAACTCCTTGCTGCGATTATCATTTCGATGTGAGTTCCTCTCGCGATTAGCCTGGTAGGTTTCTGGTGTGTGAGATCGCTTGCGGCGAGGCCGCGAGTGTGCTGCGCGAGTAGCTAATGTTGCTTCATCGTCGTCATATAGACTGACGTCGAATTGGTCCTCAAATTCTCGTCGGTGACTATAGCTGTCGCGGTCTCGCTCGCGATACTTTCGACTGTCATTCCGCCGCCGCCGCTCCTCTGGGTCATACCTAGGATTTAGAAGATAAAATCGACTCCTTGATGCAGCGCCCGCTTGTTTCTTATCAGATGTGACCGCGAGTCGCACTTGCAACGCGACTTCTGGTTTTCTGGAGAATGGTTTGGCGAGGTTCAGTTTTCGCATAGGTAGTTGGGAAATGTCATGGATATCCTGGGCGGCTAAGGAGCTGAGAGCGTGGGTGGCAGCCGAGTCAGAACTGAACAGTACATTGGCTGAGGAATCATCTATCCATTCTATTTTCTCCACCGACGCCTCTGGGAAGTGTTCTGTAACGTAATCCTTAACCTCGTCCGTGTTCATTATATCGAGGCCTCTGATATGGACCTTGTTAGGTATGACATCATCTTCATTATTCTCTAGGTCGTCAATTTCCCCTGGTGAAAGATTGCCCTAATGGAGTGTATATTAGCATCTTATGAGAGCCAGATTAATGGAATTGGTCATTGTGCATGCTCCCTACCTGTGTATCTTGCAACTCGAGGTCGGGGATAATAGGCTCGTCCGGAATAAGGTCCACATCCACGTCCATCTCGACATCGAGATCCATGGTGTCCATGGCGTCTAGTAGTGTTGGTTGAGGCAATGAAACTCAAGAGGATGTGTGAGAGGAGGGACTGCTCGATAAGAATACGCAGGGTTGGAATAATTGAATACAATATTGATGTATTAAGACCGAAATGTATCTTCTTGAGTGAGTGAGACTAGATTAAGGCATCTAGTACTAGAGCACAACAGACTAAATAGCCCAGCCTAGTGACTAGTTAGTGTACTTGGTATCTCATATATGAAGCTCAGTAATAGATAGCATTGATGTACATGTATGCACATGTGTGCGGAAGGAATACATGTACTAATTGATGAATGTGAAGGAGGCTGAATGATTAGCCTTGCCAGATATTTCTTTTATGGATACTCGCTAATTAACTAACCCCACACAAAGGCGGGTACTACATATGTATGTACATATATGTATGTACATAAGTTATATGTATGGTACTAGGTATGTAACAAAACATCGAATACATACATCTACTAATTATGTACATCATTACAATGATTACATACATGGTACTAGGTACGACTACAATGTAGGCACATACAAAATTAAATACATCACATACTACCTACATGACAAGACCCAAGACCTCATGGTGCAACTGCACGTAGAAGCATAGAACAAAGAGGTAATCAGACAGTACCTAGTAGGTAAAACAATTTACTTACCGAGTCTCGTCAAGACTTCTTCTTCAGCTACCTATTTGTGCCCTGGCCGCTGAAAAGGAAAGGGAATAGGAAAGTCAGATCAGCAGAAACTCCCCTGGTCAAAAAGGGATAGACCGTAACTTATAATAATGATAATAAAAGAGGATAGCGCCCTGCCATGTCTATTATTGCACACTGGAATGTGCTCTATGTAGTATACTCAGGCATCGGATCTAAACCATCTCCACTCCTCGCCTACGAAGTTCCATAGCTGCTTGAATACAAGCCCGTGGCAATTTTTGTCGAGAACCATCATTCCCTTCATTGGCAGACGCCGAGCTCAAACTCGGCGTCCGCGACATCTCTGACGCTGTTCGTTTTAATGATGGCAGAGGTAGCACGATCTCCCCTGCCGAACGCCGATATTCTGCATCACTGTTGTCTCCTTCGAGTTTATCATTCGGGTCAAGTAGCGGATCGTAGGCCCAGCACTCCTCTAGTCCTTCTAGATAGCATGGAGATCGCCTCAGGAATTGCCATGAGAAGGTATCGGATAACATGGCAATATACAAGGACTCGACTTTGCCATTTGGGCAACAGACAGCACAATACTTGCGTAGAAAGTCGAGATTGTAGTTCGCGCCGATTAAAGCTGGGTCTAAGGGACGGAGCATAGGGAGACCTTGCAGTGTTACGGCGTCACATAACCGGGCTTGCAGTGGTACCCAATCCCTGCCCCGGAGGAGACTACCAAAAGCCTTAGATACGGCCTTGACAAAGGATTCGCCATCTACCCCCCCAACCGCAATCATTTGATGAAGCCCACGAGACAAGCACCGTTTATAAGCGTTCGTGTCCTTCTCAAAGGGGAAGGGCTGCGATGCTGTCGGTAGAAGCGAGACATGTACTGTCCATGATCCTATCACCTCTACTGGACCACCCTCAGCAGAAGTAGAGCAAGAGTTCAAGACCGGCGGTGAAGCAGGTTGTGCCGTAACACTTGGGCCAGAACTACTAGGTAGGCGGTGCTGTCGTAATACACCTCTACAGTTTTTTGACTCTTCGGAGCCCGATGTGGATCTTCGCTTGCGTCCCTGGAAAGGAATATGAGGGCCGTCTTCTTCCTCCAATGCATCTAGACGTTCTTCGAGCATCATTGATGCTTCATCCATTTCCATTAATCGGTCACCTAATCTTTGTAGAGTGTCGTCGTGGCTATCTAGGCGTTCGTCGAACATGAAAAGGCGATTTTCATAGCCGGCTTGCCGTCTCTCAAGCTGGGTAACCGACTGCCATACACGGTCCACGTTTCTATAGCAGCCTTTCATTTCTTGATCTGTCTCTTCTCGATTCTTCTCAGCCTGTTCCTCGAGGTTGCCGAGGCGTTGAACCATGCTGCTTAAAACACTACCGAGCCCCCCATCATTGTCCCGGTCTAGCTGCTCTTCGAGTAGCCTGATACGCCGCCGAAGCACGTCAACTTCGTCCTTGTCTAGGGGCGGTTCAGCCGATTGGACATGATAACACGAGAGGTGACCACAGTCGCAGGTAACACCTGGAAGAGACCGGTTGATAGTAAACCCAACACAGGCGCAGCGCTGTCCTTTAATTTCAGGATTTAGCAGGATGTATCGGCACTGGCCGCTGGGAAGCTTGTTCTCATCAAATTGCTGCCTGGATGTCACAGATTCGGCCTGTGGGGACTGTGAAGATTGTACAGACATATCCGTGAATTTAGCTGTCAAGAAGTAGGTTTTAGTCTAGAACACGCCTTTGAAGGATGTTGCCTCGCCTCGAGGCCAGTCAAGTGAAGAAGCCCAGCGGTATTCGTTGCACAAGTAGCAAGCCACTTGGAAATATTGTCAATCAATACTATTGGATGCACCATATGAGACACAGCAGTTGGTTGTCAGGGTTTACTCGGTCCATGGAACGACTTATGAAGCGTCCATATATCAAGCTCGCGGTAGGTATGAGTTGGGACTTGCTCACGACGGTGGGGGGTGCGATTTTTTTTCTTCTTCTTTTTGGGTTGGGGGGAGGTGTGGTTTTGTTGCTCAGAATATGATGATGAGGAGAGAAATAATGTAGGAGGAACCCCAAGGCTATCAGATAAAGAATCAATCTGATTAGGAGCTATGTCGATGGACGAGACTAGGTCCCACAACCTGTTATCAGTACTGAGACTACCCACGGTGCTCAAGGGCAAGTGCCTAGCTGGTCAGTGGCTAGTGGAGGCCGATGTAAATAATAAAGTTCCTTGGATAATAGGGGTGCCGCTCAAGCATGTAACAGCGAATACGGACACCTTGAGTGACAGTAGATAACAAATATAACAAATACAAGATATGTATGTATTGGATCGCTAAGAATGGAGATATCCCTGATAAAACGATAATCACAAATAGACACAAGAAAGATATAGGTAGGAGCACTTGAGCCGACTGACGAATGTAACGAAGCGATTTCCTCTCATTCGTTCAATTTTTCTTCTTCTCTCTTCTTCTTTTCTTCCCGTCTTTTTTTCAAAAAAAGAAGAAAAAACAAGAGAAGGAACAAGGGAGAAAAGCAGAGAGAAAACGGATGCGTCCGAACGGGATCCGCTGTAGATAAACCGATAGGCTAGAAAGGGTTGGATGGAATATAAGATACCAGGCAAGGGTTGATAGAGAGACCGGCACAGTTCAGATAGCTGACCGACCCTCTTCTCTTCCTCGCTTGTGCACTTATTATAGTAATATCATTGATGTTAGCCCGGCAGAGGGTAGACGACTGTTTCGAAACTATACATGAAATCAGAATTCTTCACGTTGATCGATGAACTACGGCAGGCAGCCCTGCCAATTCAAAAGGTTTAGTAGGCCCGAATCAGAATATAAAATCTTTCGCGTTAGCCCTTTTGATAAGTACCTACTGTGAAGAGGAAGAGGGAAAGGAAGCGGGAGAGGGAGGGCGAGTGCGAGTGGGCGTGGGCGTGGGGCGTGGGAGTGGGAGTGGGAGAGCGAGGATGGGGAGGATGAGAGATGGAGGGTGCAAAATTTGACATGTGCTATGAAGAAGGGGGTTCGTGGTATTGTAGCAAGCTGGAGCGCTCCAGAATGCAACATGAATTCAATTAACAGAGATTTCGATCACTAAAGGAAGGCAACCCCAAGGAACACGTCAAAGCCACAATGCCACATGGATTTTACCGTAGGGCCTACATTGTACATACTATGTAGTACATTAGGTAGTACTAGGTAGGACTAAAAGGTACTAGGTAGGTAGGTTAGTAGGAAAAACGCTCCGCGTGGGGGTTATTTTCGATTTCATGTCTTGTACATATACATATGTATGTATGTATGTATGTATGTACTGGTAGGTGTGTATGCTGAGTGCGAATGGGAGCTAACATTGAAGATAAGAAGGACGCGCGGGAGGGACATTAATCTTAGCTTGAAGTTACTACTAGGTACCTACATAGGTATGTCTGTATCAGTGCATCTACCAGGCACCTACCCTACATGTACATATGTATGACATTGTATGTAGGTATTAGGTAGTTAGGTAGGGTTATCTAGATTCTGGAGGTGATTGGGCCGGTTCATGTACCCAGGTACATTTACTTACATGCATGTATGATACCACATATAGGGATGATGCAATTAATAGACTAATCCGCTGAATCTGTTGCGTAATAATGTTCCAATCGTTTGCTGTCTTAGCCAAGTTAGCAAGTACGTAGAAACATATGTACCTAAGAATATCAATCTTGATAAGTTGATACATTATGTGTGTATGTATGTACGATGATTGAGCAAGGTTGAAATTTACCAGGTATTACTTAACATTACATATCATAGTGTACTATCAATGATGTATATAGTATGCACAAACATACCTAGTATCGATGTAGTTACTTATTGTATAATATATACATATTACATACTACATAGTAGATAGTTAGTACTACCTAGGTACATAGTGTCATAGTATGTATATGATCGACCGGCTCGCGATCCCCCCACGCTGCTGGAACCCACTTCGCCTAGCATAAGCGGCAAGTGATTGCTGTTGCAGTGTGAAATTGTGAATAGTATCATTGTATGTACATAATAGACGTGTCCGACTTCCAGTCTTCCACAAATGTTTTCAGTGTTGTCAAATGATACTACTAGGTAGGTATCTAGTATGCAGGTACACATGAACCTGCTTACCTTAGGTATGACATGCCCTAGGTATGTACCTAGTATGTATGTAGGTTAGTCTAATGAAGCTACATACCTAGATGTATGGATCAAATATTACCCTAACCTTAGGTGTATCATGTAATCATTGATATATGTAAATATATGTAAATATATATATATATATATTATCGATAAGAAGAGATAAGATACACGATAATACGCTACTACACACACACACACATACAACTTTGAACCCACATCCTCAACCCCACCAATATGTATCCAATAAACAATATCGGCGACAACTATCATTCAACTAATCGATTGTGTGGAACAGTTTATCCCAGGCTTGAGTGTCGTTTCACCTTCAGCTACATCTGCTCTAGGTAGTCACATATACTTAAGGCCATGGCAGATTCCGCAGCTGCTCTAACTTCACTCCTTCGGACCTCGACTATTCAAGACCACAATGAAATCCTGAAAGCTGCCAACGCGGCTCTCAAGTCCTCTAAGGGAGATATCGAGACACAACACACCCGCATCGTCGCCCTCTTGAAACTAGACCGATTCGACGACGCCCTTCGAGCCATAGCTGAAGGTGGGGATAGTGTGGAGGAGGATTGCCTCTTTGAAAAGTCATATGCGCTTTACAAATCTGGTCAGCTACAAGAGGCCGCGCGAGCTCTCGAAACAGCTTCCGCCTCCTCTAGGTCATCTCGCCCATTCCGCCACCTTGCTGCCCAGATTGCCTATCGAGCCGAAGACTTCTCAGATGCCGCAAAAGCCTACCGTCTTTTATCCCAAGAGTCGACTGGTTTACCTGGAGAGGAAAATGACCTGAAGATCAATCTTTTGGCTGCAAATGCCCAGCTTGAGTGGAATGGCTTTGGCCATCTGCTTGAAGAACTTGAGAGACAGCCGTCGCGTGACCACCTCGAAGCTTTCGAAACCGCATATAACGCCGCATGCACTTGCATCGCACGAGCCGATTTCACTCGCGCATCCGTTTTCCTTAAACGGGCCCAAGACCTGTGCGAGGCTAGCGAGGATTTGTCCACGGACGAGAAGAATTCTGAGCTTTTACCGATCATGGTTCAGCACGCCTATGTTCTCGTTAGGTTAGGCAAGGAGGCAGAAGCTATCAGTCTACACAAGTCCATTGTGTCGTCCGAGTGAGTAAAGGTACTCTCGTCTTCCTCTCCCCCATCTTCTAACGCTTACTAGAATATCCGAGGCGCCAACCAGAGTAATTGCGCAGAACAATCAAATTGCCATTGGCGTTCTTGGGCAAAACCCTTTTCTAGCACAGCGTCTCCTTCAGCAAGGAACAAAACTATCCAACAATGAAAGGCTTTTCGACTACCAATCTTCCGTACTGAGACGCAATGAATATGCTCTAGACCTACAAGCGCAGAAGTTCGATGGTGTCGGGAACTCTACCTCCAAACGAATTCTAGAATGCCCATCTCCTACAGCATCAGTTGAAACAGCAGGTCTTGGGGTCATTAACGCTGCAGCCCATACTCACATGCAGGCTGGTACAACGGCTCTCAAGCAAATGCTGCCTTTGCTTGAGAAACGCCCCGCCGATATTGGGGTATTGCTGACTATCATTCAACTATATGTCCAGGCGAATAATCCTGGACCTGCGTTGACTCTTTTAGGGGCATTTTTAAAGCGCCTCGAAACGGCCTCAGCCCTTAACTACGAGGATGTGCGGTTTATGCCGGGACTTGTTGCCGTAGCTGTGGCGTTGTATCGGCTTCAAGGACGGCATAATTCCATCCGCACTGAATTAGCAAAAGCCTCGACCCATTGGCGCACTAAGCCGAAAGAGTCCGCTGCGTCGCTCCTACGAGAAGCTGGTGTGCAACTCCTAAAGTCGTCCAATCCCGAAGATATCGCTTCTGCGGGAGAAACATTTGAAAGGCTTGTGGCCAAGTCCGAAGGGGACTTGACTGCGGTTGCAGGACTTGTGGCTTCATTCGCGACTAACGACTACCCTAAAATCGAACCATACCTGCAGAAGCTCACACCAATAGGAAGACTTACTGCCGGAACCGATGTGCAGGGACTTGTCGATGCTGGCCTCGCATCCATTCCCACGCCCACTTCCGTGAGTAAGAAAAGATCAGCCGAACATGAACCAGATACAACCACGAAACGTCGTCGGAAGAAGCGATTGCCCAAAAACTACGAGGAGGGTAAGCAGCCCGATCCAGAGCGATGGCTTTCCCTTCGGGATCGTAGTACTTATAGGCCCAAGGGGAAAAAGGGTAGAAGACGAGCGCAAGAAGTTACACAGGGTGGCACAGTCAAGGTGGAAGAGACACTGGAGTTGGTAGGTGGCGCTGGTGCTGTTAAGGTAGAGAAGGCGCCGGGTGTCCAGACAGGGAAAAAGAAGAAGAAGGGCAAGAAATGACATTGCCATTGACAGTGACGGGCAAATATGTGGATGTAGATTAATGCTACTAGATACCTAGGTATACAACATTATGGTGGCGCTTAATATTTTCCCTTTCCCAGCTATTCTCTCTGCTGGAGACTGGAGTAGCTAGCCGTAATACCCGCTGATTACTTTCGACCTTTTCTTCTTCTTGACTCGAGAACTGAAGTGCTCTTCTACCGGTACATACATATTATGTTATGTCATCTCTTTCGAGTGCCTTGCATAGTCTGCTCAACCCTATCCGACCTCTAAAAACTCCCACGCGACGGTAGTCAACAAATCCTTTGCCTTTCAAACCGAAGCAATTGCCACAACATCAACATCAACATCAACATCTCCCAATCACCAATCCTTGACACGCCTGCAAACATTACGCACTGACTGCTTGAATAACCGGACTGGGCAACCGTTCTATCTCTTGAGCTGCCTCTTCATCACTCTCTCCCTCCGCTTCCGCCACATTTGGCTGCGCCGGGGAGCTAGGGGGTTCTGGAGTGTAGAATCGAGCTTGCATTTCCGCATTTGTTTCCGCATCTTCGTCTTCGTCATCTAATGGAGGCAAGGGTGATCTCCGACCCTCTGAAAAGCTTACGGCTGCATCGCTATCTTCATCAGATGGAACTGTTAATCCTCCCCCTGATACGAAGCGGTGCGCTCTAGACGACGAATACTTGCGGTGTAGTTCGCGGAACGAGCGAGCCGTAGCCGTACTAGCGCTAGCACCTGATCCCCGTCGACCTGCTTCGTTCGGAAGGTCCGCAAGGACGAAGTGAAAGTCGTCATCGACACTGCCAGAAGAACCAGGTCCATGATCATCACTCTGACATGAATGCTTGCGCTGTCTCAGACGTTCATCGGTCGACAGACTCTGCAATTCGCTACTAAAGTTGACAACAGATGCCTTCTTACCGTGAACAGTGAAACTGCCGGTCCCACGGGTGAGGACTTCGCTCTCACGGACCGTTTCGTCCGACATACCACCACTCGATGCCGAGTCTTTGCCCTTTCTGCTACGGTGATGTGACAAATGACCGGCACCTTCCCGGAGCGTGCGTTGGAGGCTGCGTCGCATCTTGATTCGTTCGAGCCCGTCTTTATCTAATCCCGGGGCGCTCACGCGTTTGGGCCGATCGGGACTATCATCGTGAACCTTACCAGAGGAGCTACGCTTATGACTGGACGTGCGAACTACTTCCATTTCAAGCAGACCGGCTTGTTCAAGGACTTGCCGCTCGCCCTCATCTTCAGTTTGCTCATCGATGGCGTCATTGTCTGGCCCAAGTGTTGGATTGGATGCCATTCCAGGCGGTGTAGACGTATTTACAGGTTTCAGTGAGGATGCCGCACTCGAAACCGAAGTTTTTCTAAGGCCATGATATTCGGAGTTAGAGGCAGGCCCGTCCCGTGAAGCCTGCCTACTGTGGAATGACGGGTCCGAAGCTGTCATTGGAGGTGTTTGGAAGTCTTCCACCATTGGCGAGTCTCCGCCCACCTGCCTCACCGATTCGAGTGACCGAGCCTGTGAAAGGCGGGTTGGAGATTGTGGGCTTTGTTGTTGTTGTTGTTGTTGTTGTTGTTGTTGAGCCCTGTAAGAACTACTTCTCGAAACCTTGTGCACTAAAGGAAGCTTCTCGGCCTCCAAATTAGACTCGGCATTTTCATCGCCTAATTCGCCATTAGTCTCTTTCTCCTCTTCGAGATCTAAGGCTAGAATGTCCCGGTGGCATTTCAGTCTCCAGATTTCGGTTCGAGACCACTTGAGCTGGGCAATTATTTTGGCAGCACCTCCTCGAACCTGATCTCGCGTCTTGTCTTGGATCGGGGCTAGGATTAGTAGATGCCTAGCATTTCTCAATTGGGTTTCAAGAAGCTTTTGAGCGGATTGAAGCTTTTCGTCGGCCTCCTCAATCTTGTTGCGTATTACTTCACGGCGAGCGACGAGGATGTCTCTAGCCATCTGATGATCTATGCGACTTCGATTGATGCTCACCTCCCCGCTGGGGGTCTGGACCAACTGGGTAGCATCGGTGTTGTCTAGTCTTCTGATGGCACGTCGACTTTGGCCTTCGTAGTTTCCGCCTATCACTCCTCTCATCCGTACACCCGACGTCCTAAATGCGGCGGCATAATTTAATTTAGCGAGCCAGTCATTCCGGTCCTCCTCGTTTTGAGCAAGCAGTACCTCCTCGAGTCCACCATGCCTAACGTACACAAAGGCATTCTTGTGTTTCCTGTAATTGAGGTCCCAGAGAGCAACGGCGCCATGGGTTGACATCAAAGCATCGGGTTTAAACTGCTCCAGGGGTGGGTTGAATATCAACGGGATCCCGTCGTTCCCCGACTTTACATGTGTCTCGTATTGGTGCATCAGATTCTTGATCCATGTTGTGTTGCGGAAGAAGTACAGTTGGGCGCCCGTTAGAATTGCACCCCATTCCTGCCACGGTGAGCGCGTCTTCTTCTTTTTGGGATCTTTGCGCCACAACAGTCCAACTTTGGTGACTTTGATATCCACAATGCCGGGGTGGGCTTCTTGGGGGTTATTTGCTGTCTTCTCCGTCATAAAAGCGTCTGGACGGGAACGCGCTGATACGATTTGCAGGACTCCGGTTTTGAAGAATGTCTCCTGTAGCTCTTTCAAATCTAGGCTTTTGGCGGTGCCTAAGTAACTGTAATGTTCCTCTAGAGGGATCTGGTCTTTGAGGGGTGGTCTAAGTGTATCTAGTCGACCATCTAGGATTAGTGTGTAGGGGTCGATCGGATCTTTTGATCTTCGTAGCGTCTCTGAGGTGTTGTTTGGGAAGATAGATTTCTTCTTCGACCTTAGGCTGCCTGGACGGTCCCCATTCAGAGTAAGATCATCCTCTACATGAATGAACGGCGTGTAACTAATATTATCATAGAAGCACTCAAGGATATCGTCGAAGATACCTTCGCCATGCGTGTTCTTTAGATAATCGGCTTTCTGCATCTTGTACTTGTTGTTCTTATTGAACACATCAGTGTGCAATATGAGAAGAGAGAAGGCTATGAAATAAGCCTGATCAGGGGTAGAATATATTCCAGGATTGCATTCGTGATAGCGGTTCGCGAACGCTTGCAGGCAACGATCGATCTGCTGGGTCTCCTTGGGGAGTTCGGCCTCCATCAAGAGCTTTCGTATGGCCATGTCCATAGGCTCCTCAAAAAACCCAAAGGTCCGCATGTAGCTTCGCAATACGGCCACTAAGAACGGGTCATTCTCTTTGGATAGAGAGCTCGCAATAACGCCTCGGCTTAAGACTTCCTCTAAGCGTGCTAGGTACTTAGCGGGAGTATCGTCTTCGCGACGCTCAGGCAGTACAATTGGCTCCCTATTTATTTGTAGGGAATTATTCTTAGACGTATTGGAACCTGGTGTTGCCGGTGTTAAGTTTCCATGCCGTAACGTGTCAGTATTCTGCCGCATGCGGCTGAGCCCTAACAGATCGCCAAAACTTTTACGTCCGGTGGACGACGAGGTCCGCAGGGCACCCGGATGCTGGCGATCGTCGACGAAGCTCTCGTTAAGGGAGCTCATCGTAGACGACCGGCCCCTAATGCTTAAATGAGTTCTTGTTGGAGACGACTGCCCAGAGTTTCGAGAGGCAGGTCTGAATAATGCTGTGGCCGGTGACCCTGAAGGCCTTCCCGGAAAACTTGCAGCGTGGTTGGGAGAAGCTAGAGGGGTAGCTCCATCGTGTCCCGTGGAAGGACGAGAGGACGTTGAATGGCGTGAAGCAGACGAAGTCGTGCTAGGCAGTGTGGGTGTCTTGGACTTCTGGGGTAGATGTGCCAAAGGGAAGAGTGGTTCCGGTTGTTTTTGTTTACGGCGTAGGCGGAAGAAGCTCGTCTGATTTGACAAGGACGGTGGTGTAGACATAACAGGGTCATTTACACTACTTTCTGATCTAGACGATTCGGATAAACGCCCTGCTGGCGGAGCTAAGGCGGAGCTCTGATCATCAGGATTAGTGTTCAATGATGTAGATGTCCCGAGCCTAGAGGGTTCTTCAAATGTCACGGTCTGTTTGCTAGGTGAGGATATAGCGCGTTCATTTATTATCCTTCTCTTATCGGTTTTGAAGGTCGCGGATTGCATAAGCCTTGGCATGAGCTCTGAATCACCTCTGGGGAGGTCGCTGGACCGGCGCATTCGCATGGGAATTTTCATTCGAGGTTGCTTCTTAGGTTGCAAGTCTATGTCCATGGTGGGTGCGGTTGTGATGATGGAGGGAGCTAGAGGTAATGGCAATGTAAGCGAGCGAATAAAATGGGAGCTGAACCTCGGACAATGAGATAATACTACATACGTTGCGGCATTGGTGGCAGTTTTTCCGATTGTAGCTGCTGTTTTAACCTAGCTGATAATTGGGAATCGGAGGCATTGCGAAACCTTAGCATGCTGAACCTGCGGTGCTTTGACGATTCGTCTTGA
Organism: Hypoxylon fragiforme; assembly: GCF_022984875.1. Taxonomy (NCBI): domain Eukaryota; kingdom Fungi; phylum Ascomycota; class Sordariomycetes; order Xylariales; family Hypoxylaceae; genus Hypoxylon; species Hypoxylon fragiforme. Next base: position 1,578,343 of record NW_026054760.1, read on the forward strand.
ATTGGCGGGGATACTGGTCTATCATACGGATCTTCGCTATCCTTACTTGGGGTTATAGAGACCGAAGCGGCAGGCGTGCTGACGGTCTCGACTGAGGATTTGCTCTCTTCGTTATCACCCGTCCCTTCTACATCCCTCGCGACGATATCAGGCTGTGACGAGGCTTCTGGCTGGGATTTGCGCAAAGTCTGTTTAGGCAGAACAGGTGCAGGTTCGACAAGGATTGTGTGTCGTCTCATGTCAGTATCACTAGCCATTACGCCGCGACGGCGTAGAAAGGGCATTATGATAGAAGGATGATAGTGTGGCCTCGGAATGTGTGTGTGTGTGCGTGTGTGTGTGTAGGTGAGTGGATGTATGTATGTATTTATGTTAGAGCTAGACGTTAAGAGGACTTTAGATCGGTTGACGAAGTGGCGGCGGGAGGAATTGTCAAGGTAGATGGTAGTGGTGATGGTTAATAGTGAGAGCAAATGTGATGGCGATGGCGATGGCGATGGCGATGATAATGGCGGTGGCTATGGGCTACAATGGCCGATTGTCACCACGTCAAGAGTCACAACAGTAAAAACCCATTGTCTTGATGCAGGTTACGGAGATAAAACGAGCGATGGGTTAGAGAATGGGCAAATGAGCTGATGGGCTGATGGGCGGTTGGCGATTGGGATTCCTCCAAGGGGCTAAACGAAGTTCTTTGACGGGACAACCACGGTAATCAGTATGAAATTTTGAGCGTGAGCTATGAAGTTAGCTACGAGATTAGCTGGGATAGGTCGCGTTGAATAAAATATAATGTATCCGTCAGCTCAACGAGACGGTATTCCAATATGGTATTCCAATATACACCTGCCTACCTACGTGTAGGTAACTTTAGGAGACTTCGATGTAGGACCCAAGGTTTAGAAGAAACACTTAGATAAGTATGTAAAGCATTGAAGGTTCCAAGGTTTCAAGGTTTCAAGGTTTCAAGGTTCAATGTTTGGTTTAATGTTCAACGTTCGTTTAAACGGTTCAATGCTGTTAGGGAACATTGAACTCCTTCGGGGGCCTTCCCAGCCCTAAAGGTTACTAAGGTAGGTACAGTAAGGTACTAGTTAACTAATATGTATTACCTAGTACCTCCAGTAGTACCAGTACCTAGTTACAAGTAGTTATTGATGTATCCATAGGTGTATGTGCTTAACGGTCCATGGGTACCTTCGTTCTCCATTTTCTCCCCGCTGAGAGCCCCAAAATTAAACTTGAGCCTTAACTACCTATTACATACAGATAGTTATAGGTATTGTACATAGTGCATACTACCTACATGTATGTATGTCAATAGATTGAAGTTACACAAGTACATATGTAGATTCAGTACATATGTATCTTATTTAGTAGGTACCTATAGTTAGGTATAGTACATATAATTAATATGCACCTTATGTTAGAAACTGAGGTTAACATGGAAAGGTGAGGTCGGGGGGTTAAGCATGTACTGTAAACATTGAACCCGACAAGTTGGATGCATAAGTACTTTTACTATATAACTACATAGTAGTGTATAGCTACTAAGTTAGTTATGTACCGCTCAATGTTGAACAGTTGAGCCCAGAACATCACCATCGAATTTCTTCTACCCCCGCCCCCACTTTCTTGCCTACTATCATGTATGTATGTAAATAACTATTAACCATGTAGTCATTAATAACCAACTATGTACCTACTATGTAGGCAGGTATGCTAAAGGAATTAAATAAACCGTTATCGACCGGTGTTTTCCTTTAATGTTCTTCCTACTTCCTACTATGTACTACCTAGTATGTAATAATGTAATACTAGATAGTTTGTAGTTCAATGTTAGTACTATCTAGGTTAGTACCAACTTACATGTTGAATTGAATACATGTAGTTATCAAGCCCGACATGCATATGGACTTGCATATGGTTATTAACTTTTACAACGTCACCCGTCAATTTGAGACTTGATGTCCTTTACAAACAACCTTATAACCCCTTTACTAAGATGAACTATCCTTTTTTGGGTTGTCCAAATATCGCTCTGATCCTTCTCCTTCTCCTTCTCCTAGCTATATCACCCTTAACCGATGCTACAATCCTTCCTCGAGTCTCGCCCTCCCAAAATCATCATGGTGGCTCGTATTTTAGGCGTTTGCTTGACATTCCCTTTGGCTGGGCCTCAGGAAGTAAGCCGAGGAAGGGGTTAAACCAATGGCTCCATACGCACCCGAAGCTCCTTGCAAATCTTCAAAGATACGAAAATGAGGTTGTGATCCGATTTAACATCTCAACGGACGCGCATGAGGCAGCTCTAAGAAAGGCTGTTGATCAGATGCTGCTCGATGTATGGGATTTTACCGATAATTACACAGACATACGTCTCGATACTCGTCGTATCCGACCATTAATGGGCATCTTGCCGCCTTCCATGCAAGATAATCACTCCATTCTGATTTCCGACTTGTCTCGGGCCGTCGCTGATACATATCCAACCAATGTACCCGCCCACTCCATCCATCAATCCACCCCGAGTTGTCGAGGCATAACCCCAGCAAATGATACACCCTTGCCTAAGAGGCGGGGTGCTGATGACATATTCTTCCACGATTACCAGCCGCTCTCCGTGGTGTATCCATGGATGAAACTACTGGATTCCATGTTTAGAAACCGTGGCCTTGTTCGGATGATTAGCATTGGCAAATCCTATGAGGGACGCGACATATTAGGGTTGAGGATAGGTATACCATCTAATGATGCATCAGCAAGGGACAGAAAAGATACCATTCTTATGACGGGCGGTATTCGTATGTATAGATGCTGCTATTCCTTTCACTTTCAGGCCCGTTTCAGGAAGCAATCTCTTCTAAGCGAACCAATTCCGTAGTAGAAACTTCCGGGACATACCTCGATCCCTTCAACTTTCATATGTAGACTGGAGTTAATTGCTGACTTTCGTTTTTGCAGATGCGAGGGAGTGGATATCCACCAGCACCGTGAATTATGTGGCCTGGTCCTTCATACGGTCCATTGACGAGGATCCGATGATTGCTAAAATTCTGAAGCACTTCGATATTGTTTTTATCCCTGTTCTAAACCCCGATGGATACGAGTATACTTGGGAAGTCGATCGCCTCTGGCGCAAGTCCAGGCAACGCACGAAGATGCAGTACTGTCCTGGTTTCGACTTGGATCACACTTTCGGCTACCAATGGGATACTACCCAGCATCAGACCGAACCATGCTCTGAGAGCTATGGTGGTGACGAACCTTTCCAGGCTGTCGAGGCTGTCCGCCTAGCGGATTGGGCCCGGAATGAGACAGAAAATGGTGTCAAGTTTGTAGGTTACCTGGATCTTCACTCATATTCCCAGCAGGTACTATATCCTTATGCGTACTCGTGTGCCACCCGCCCGCCCAACATGGAGAATTTAGAGGAGGTGGCCATGAATTTGGCTAAGCACATGCGACTCTCCAATGGAGAGGTATATACAACTACCTCCGCTTGCGAAGGAGCCGTAGCAAGCGAGATCTCTACAGACAACATGCAAGGCCCACAAAGAGCTCGAGTCGAAGCCAGAGGGGGATCGGCGATAGATTATATTTTCCATGAGTTTAAAGCTCACTACAGCTATCAGATTAAGCTTCGAGATACTGGGAGTTATGGCTTTCTTCTCCCGAGTGAGCATATCATTCCTACCGGCGAAGAAGTATACCAGGCAATGAAATATTTTGGTGATTACCTCCTCGGAAATAACGGCCACGAGTCGATGGGGCATTCTATACCTACGGAGGATCATATCAACCAGGTTGATTTGACTGTCGAGGAGGAAGTTAACATGGCGGAACTTCGAAAGCGCCGCCGAAGAAGATGTGATCAATGTACGTATTAAACGAAGTTTCTTGGACTTGGGCAGCATTGTGTAGCAAGGAAAAGAAGGCAGAAATGAAGGGAAACGACCATGACATATTTCCCTATGCAATTTTTGTTGGGGCCATTCAATTGAATAGTACTGTCTTCTTTCTTAAATTATTACTTATCCAAAGATATTGAGTGGAAAATCAGGCACCCAGTCGACAGATACATATATATATTCATATATAATTCCTTAGTCATTGCCTATGTACCTAAATCTAAGTGCTTCGTAGTGGTGGGCGGATTGGTTTCTATTTTAATGCTTCTAGTCCTCAGGCACTTAAAACAATCTTGACACCAGAAATAATAGCCATAATCTTCAAAGCAGCGTCGGTGACTATACTCACGACAGAGCCCGTCACCCTGCCCTTTGGTCCGCTAGACGTGTAACCATAGGCGTATAAGACACGGCCGATAACCCAGGCCGCGCCGAGGGTGGTGCTTGAAGTCGGGAAGTAAAGGCCGGATATGAGAAGAGCGCCGAGGAAGGGAGTTAAGTTTTCAGTGTAGTTGGCGTGAGCTCTCTGGGCGCAATTGAATGCATGAGCCTTGGGATCTTTGTCAGCCAGCTCCTGGCTGGCGTAGGCGGTCGGATAGGTTATGCCGCTCGCCTTGCGTGCGCGACCTGTCAGGGCCTGGTGAAAGGTGTTGATAAAAAACGACGAGGCGGCGACGGTGAGGACATAGCTAGATGTGGCGCAATTAGCAGGGAAACGGGGTTTGACTGATAAGCAGATGATAGACTTATAGACTTACCCGTATTCTCTTGGGATTTGTAAGTATGCCATGGTGGTACAAGAGTTTGGGTCTTTGATGTGCAGGGTATCAATGTATGTATGTTGTTGGTATGTATATGAGTATGTATGTAATATGTATGTAATATGTATGTATGATCAGTAGATACTATGTACTGTGTAGATGAGTGTCAAACTTCTAACTTCAGTATAGAGTAGGATATGTACCTATATATAACTACATACCTTAGACTCCTTAGTAGGATATATATTATGGATACTTTGGATTTACATAGTACATTCGAATTCAAATTTGGCCGAGTCCGTAACTATAAGTAATAAAGCTAGAAGCATGTAGAAGACTTTCAAGGTTGCTTCGAATTAATTGATGAAAGTATAAGAAAATCGGCCAGACCTTCTTCCCGGATGCCGAAAATTAGTCGATGGAAAGCATTGAAAGTCGCCGGACCTTGTTTCATGTCTTCCGCACGCAGATAAATGCATATATGTATACAATTAGCATATATACTTAACCATGTATGTACTCAGTGGGGCTTTGCGATCTGAAAGAGATCCTGGAACCTACCTAGTACTAACTAGGTAGGTATGTATTAGGTATCGAACCTCGTGTCAACCTTTGAACCTTACGGCTTACATACTAACTACATAATAAACTAACCTAGGTAGTTACCTATTGACCTACACAAACCGATATCGTGTAATACGTGTACATATACGTTTGAACCTCTCTAGCCGTCAACAATAATCCACGGCGACAGTCAAATTACAAATTACAAATTACAAATTACAAATTACAAGCCACATTCTATATTATTGAATTTCGTCTCCTAAGGCTTCGTGTTTGCCAAAGCTGGCTATTCTACTTTAATAGGCCCTCCAAGGGCCCGTGAGGCTTCACCATGAGTTCTTGTATGTTATCCAACCATACTTCCACGCCTTCATACTACAAAATCAAGGGCGGCGATTCCTTACCCATGATCCCCTCACCTCCTTCTGTTCCATTGATTCATTGATTCATTAATTCATTAATTCATCCATGCCTGGAACAACTTGTTGACTGATTCTTGTGTTCCTCTCTCTCCAGTGAAGCAGTTTATTCGCAATGTGCGTGCCGCGAAGACCATTGCCGACGAACGAGCGGTCATCCAGAAGGAAAGTGCTGCTATCCGGGCCAGCTTTCGCGAAGAGAGCGGAGACCACAATGTGAGGTGCGCACAAATCAATCATCCCCAATCCTACAAGTCTCGAGTCAAGTTGCGCCTTTGCTGACCGACTCGTCGTACAGGCGCAACAATGTAGCCAAACTTCTATACCTGTTCACCCTGGGCGAGAGAACCCATTTCGGCCAAATAGAATGCATCAAATTACTGGCATCTCCACGGTTTGCCGATAAACGACTTGGACACTTAGCTACCAGTTTGTTGCTAGACGAAAACCAGGAGGTGCTCACCCTAGTCACCAACTCGTTGAAAAAGTACGCCTCTTTATCCCCTCGTATTATTCCTGACTGACCTAGCCCTCGTCTCAACAGTGATCTAGGCCATTCGAATCAGTATGTCGTTGGACTTGCTCTTTGCACTCTGGGTAATATCGCCTCGATCGAGATGTCCCGAGACCTCTTCCCCGAAATTGAAACGTTGGTTTCTACGGCCAACCCCTACATTCGAAGAAAGGCTGCTTTGTGTGCTATGCGCATTTGCCGAAAGGTTCCAGACTTGCAGGAGCATTTTGTCGAAAAGGCTGCCCAGCTTCTTTCCGACAGGAACCACGGCGTGCTTTTGTGTGGACTCACGCTAGTTACGAGCTTGTGCGAAGCTGAGGAGGAGGATGGCGGCGACGAAGGAATAATCGACAAATTTAAGCAATTTGTACCGGTGCTAGTTAGGACACTGAAGGGTCTTGCTACGTCGGGCTATGCCCCCGAACACGATGTCACCGGGATCACGGACCCGTTCCTACAAGTCAAGATTCTGCGCTTGCTTCGAGTTCTCGTCCGTGGCGACGCCGAAGGGACAGAACAAATCAACGATATCCTTGCTCAGGTTGCTACCAACACTGACTCTTCCAAGAATGTTGGCAATTCCATCCTCTACGAAGCGGTCCGAACCATTCTCGACATAGAAGCCGACTCAGGACTCAGAGTTCTAGGCGTGAACATTCTCGGAAAGTTCCTCTCTAATCGAGACAATAACATCAGATACGTTGCTCTTAACACGCTGATCAAAGTTGTCGCGATAGAACCGAACGCCGTTCAACGACATCGCAATACCATCCTTGAATGCCTACGTGATCCTGATATCAGCATTCGGAGGCGCGCTCTTGATCTGAGTTTCACGCTCATCAACGAAAGCAACGTGCGGGTGCTCATTCGAGAACTGTTAGCATTCCTCGAAGTGGCCGACAATGAATTCAAACCCAGCATGACCAGTCAAATTGGTATCGCAGCTGACCGGTATTCTCCTAATAAACGGTGGCACATCGACACTATGCTCCGGGTTTTGACACTCGCTGGAAACTATGTGAAAGAGCCCATCATGGCCTCGTTTGTCCGGCTTGTAGCCACTACACCAGAATTTCAGACATATGCAGTCCAGAAGTTGTACGCGAATTTAAAAAAGGACATTACCCAAGAAAGTTTGACCCAAGCAGGTGCATGGTGTATTGGTGAATATGGGGATTCCTTGCTTAGAGGTGGGCAATACGAAGAGGAAGAGTTAGTTCAAGAAGTCAAAGAACACGAAGTCGTCGACCTTTTCAGCACCATCCTCAATAGCAACTATGCCACGCAAATATCTACCGAATACATAGTTACAGCTCTTGTCAAATTAAGTACGCGTTTCTCTGATGCGTCCCAGGTGGAACGCATCCAACGACTTTTGCAGTTTCACCAGACCAGTCTGGATGTCGAGGTCCAGCAAAGAGCTGTCGAGTACGGTAACTTGTTCTCATACGATCAGATACGTCGTGGCGTTCTCGAGAAGATGCCGCCGCCGCAGATTAAGGAGTCGTCTAGGGTTCTTGGCGAAGCTACCAAGAAGCCTAAGAAAGGGGCCAATCGCAGGTCGAAACTTATCGCCAAGCCAACAACCGATCAGGATTTACTCGATCTGATGGGAGATGCAACCACGACGCCATTGGCTTCACCTACGAATGGATCGCAAAGCAACACTGATCTACTTGCCGACATCCTCGGTGGCAGCGCAACTTCACCCTCGCCAGCCACATCCCCCTCACTTCAACAAAACAGCACGACGTCGATTATGGATCTCTTTTCCCAAAGTTCTTCTGCTCCAAGTTCAGCTCCTGGCATATCCAATTTAGACGCTCTCTCCTCACTTGGGTCTCCTCCGCAGCAGACTACCGCAGTCCCACAGCCGAGTGGAATTCCATGTTATGATGCCAACGGCCTCAATGTTACCCTTCAGCTGCAGCGAAATGCCGAAGGTGCTGTCCAGGTCCTAGGCCGTTTCCGAAACACATCTAGTGCACCACTCTCCAATGTAGGGTTACAAGCAGCTGTGCCGAAGTCACAAAAGCTGCAATTGATGAGTATTTCTAGCGCTGATATTGCACCTGGAGCTGAAGCAACGCAGATGATGAGAATTTTGGGGAGTAAGGGAGTAAGTATTCCAGGCCGGCTTGTCACCTTTTTTTTTTCTTCCTTTTTCTGTCTGCTTGACATCACTAACTTATCCATTTTAGTCTCTCCGCTTGATGTTGAGAATTGGTTATTCGCACCCGTCAGCAGGGCAAGTTATGGACCAGGTGAAATGGACAGAGCCGTCTTAGCTGACGAGAAGCGCGAATTAAAGTCAACTTGGTCGCTCTCAGCCCCCTTTATATATTCGTCCATGAAAAACAGGCAGGGCTTTCGATTAGTGTCATCATATGCTCGAGAAGTCAACAATGTCAGTAGGCAGAGGCAGGGCTCCCTGCGTCTCATTGTAATCTATCCTCCATCTAACAAGATAGGCTGGCCTCGAGGCTAAATGAGTAGGCAATGATCGCTTATAAGATGTCAGAATAGTAGAATATTCTTACCTGCGACTCCAGTCGACATGATCTCTATCGTGAATTCCTTCACAATAATATTGCAACGCGGCTTGTAGAATAGAATAAAGTAAATACAATTCGTAGTTTCAATTACCACTCCACTGCGAATCCTTATTTTACCACCCCAGCCAGGAGCCAGGAGCAAGGCTCTCAAGTCAGCTACCACCACTTTTCGCACAGCACATGGTGTGGCTCAATTCTTAGCCCGTGCTTTAGTTCAGTGAGCGTCTGGACGAATTCATCAGTCATAGTGGGCACGCCACAAATGTATACGACGGCAAACCGCCTCTCTGACGCATTGCCGATAGCAGCGGCCACATCGCCCACAGTCATTCTCCGCCTACAAAATGGCACGCTGTTAGCTTTCTTGGTGCCGCACGACACGACACCTTCCTGGTCTTCTTCTTCCCTTCCGTTCGTCAGGAAGAGCTGTAGCTCGCCTTTCACCTTTCCAGAGCCAAAGATAGATCCCAGCCTGTCGAGGAACAGCAGACGTTCAGTCCTAGGCCCTATGGCAGAGGAGCCAGTAGCAGTGTCCTGCTTCAAGGAATACAAGAATCGCACCTCAAAGGGGCAGCATTCTTCGTCTGGGTTCTCGGCCAGGCTACTCAGCATGCTCATGAGGGGGTTGATGCCAACGCCGCCAGCAACGAAGACGACGCGGCGCAGGGAACGGATGTTTATGCCGGGCGGTGGCCAGACAAAGCTTCCGCCAATTCGGATCTGTAGTTCAGCAAAAATGATGGCATCCGCATCTTGCCATAGCCATGCAGCTGGCGGATCGGACGACTTTTGCACCGCGAGCTCCAGGTAGCAGGCAGAAGTACAACTAGACTGGGCACCTCCCGATGGGGAAGGGAACGCCTTCGATGGCGATGAGGTAATGGTGTAACCCCCAGCCTTGGATATGCCGGGTATGAACAAGTCCACCCATTGCCCGGGCAGGAACTTATGGAAGCAACCGGTCAGTCAATACAAGGCATCCAACCGGCTCCTTTGGCGGTCCATTTTATTACACTCATCGGAGATTTGACTGGGCTAGAAGCAAGACATACCCGAATGGGGGCGGCAAGTGCTAGGCGGAAGAGCCTAACCTGGTCGTTGACCTGCTTGATCTCGGATAGGGTAACGGTGTGGAGAGACTTTTAGAATGGTGTTGGTCAACTGGTTGGATGCGCAATATAAAGCTACCTATGTAGCTATATGTGTAGGTAGATGCCCGCCTACCTTTTCTCGAGGCTCAGTAGCTGTCCTTTCTAAATGCGTAGGCTTTATTGAAGCCATATCAAGTTATCAAAAATCAGAGCGAGATATATTGTCCGAGAGCCTCTACATACATATGAATATATATCTATGATAGTAGTATGGATGTAAATGGTAAATTGTATTGTACTGCCGCCTGCGTAGTATAATACTCTAACCTAGGTACTACATTAGTATGATGGACTGCACGTGCTTACAGTAGATTCCGTTAGAAAGGTTCAAATGTTACCTAGTACATAGTTAATGCGACCTGCGGGGTTCAATGTTGGATTACTACATACATGGATACTAAGTAGTTGCCCCCTATTAACCTAACCTACATACTACCTGGTACCTAGTACTAGGTGCTCTGTAGGTTGTAGGTGCTTACATAGTACCTAGTACCTACCTACCAACATCGAAAACAGGCCAAAGAAAAAACCAGTCCATCAACCATATGCAGCAACCTATTCTAGATCCAGTTTCCTGCAGGCACCTCATCTGTATTGTATTCCTTGTCATTCCTACCCTTGTCTTCCCAAGCAGAAAGCTCTATCATTGAAGAACGCTCTGCTGCCTTCTCGGGTTGCGAGTTCCATAGGACACGTTGGACTAGTCTACCCTTATGTCGCAGAGGTGACGGAGTTCGTCTGAGCCATTCCGACTCTGTGAGCTTTAGTTCGTCCGTGCTGCCATCGTACACATCGCTAGTTAACACTCTTCCTGCTTTACAAATTGGGACATTTGCCTTGGCTTTTGGCGACGATGATGTCCCCGGCGAGTCCAATTGAGTGAGATGACGCTCAAGCACGCTGCCAGTTGTCGGAACATAACCTTCTGGCGATGGTAATACTGGCGATTGTGATGTTTCTGTGCATGTTGGCGAAACCGCATAATCCGAGAAGGAATCTTCTTCTTGATCATGGATACCTCCTTCGCTCAATTCTAATGCCTGTGTCGATTCAGGCTGTATAAAGATTGGTTGCGCCGTACTAAGTCTTATCTCTTCGTCCTCGAACTCTTCGCTCTCGACATATTGTTTCAAGGATGGTGTTAGAGAGGGACAATTCGACCAGAGCGATTCCTTGGATGCCTGTCTTGAAACGTTCCTAGGCAACTCAGGCAATGGTCTCTGCAAAATCTCAGCCATTGTTTCATTTCGTTGTGCCAGTTCGGTATCTTCACGCGCTAGGCTGGAAAGACGAGCTGGAGGCAATCTTGGGGGGCTCTTCAAGAATCGAGGGCCTGGTATCAAGGCCTTATACGGTTCCGAGACTGATATGCTGCCGACTTTGATATCGTCTTTAAACACCTCTGCATCTGGTGACTCGACCCCGAAAACAAATAGACCTGGAGGCGGTGTTGAGGTGGCATTGGAAGAGCCCATGCGAGAATCGAGGCCCAATGGCTTACCGGGGTTAATGGATATCGGCCGGCGTCTGATTTCGTGCTGTGGGATAAGATTCAGCTGCTCAAGATGCTTCGTGGATCTGTAGTGGAAGCAAAAAGTTGCGTAAGGTGATTCTTTACCGTCGTCCAAGTGATACTCGTAGGAGGTGGCATCCTGGGGGTTCTCGACCAAGCCCCCACTTAGAGAACTACAAATGGTCAATAATGCCTTGATAAGAATAGTATAGGAGGGATAGGCTGTGAGGGCCTAGAGCAGCTTACGCGATTCCATAGCGTCCTTGGTATCGATGGGGGTAAGTGTCCAACGCAACCGCGATTCGGTTTCGTCCTCGACAGCGAAATACTTGAACCTCGATCAAACCACCGTCTTCAGCAACAGATTCTCTGTCTAGCCCACGCATGAAGTGGAAATACCGGGTCTCTATGCCAACGATAGCATCACCATTCCTATCTCTAAATCTATCTCCAGGCCCGTAAAGACTTCGCGACACACTTCCAGCCGAGCAATTATTCGTGTCGATGCCCCAGGAAACTGTGTGATGTCCGTTGATGAACATCTTGAAAAAGATGAAGCGTGACGGTGGCGGTGATTGGTTGACCTGGTATCTGAGTCGGAACTGATCGCCTAAATAACAAGTTAGTTAGAGACGGCCAGTTTGCTAAGATTGGGAAGGATATGAAAATTACCAGGACTGGAAGGAATATAGACAGAAATCCGGGGATTGAGCTTTTTCTGGCGGGTCGGGTCGGCTTCTGAGCAGATCGGAGAGGCGGAAGGGTGCAGGTCAGTCTGTCCCTGATTTCGTAGGCTACTTAGGCCAGTGTCGACCCTCATGAGGTGAACAGACGATCCATCAGGGTGAGGATATTCACGTAGCTTCTTAGCCCCTGGATTGACCACAATAGATATCTCCACGCCTCGAAAGGAGGGCATTGCTATGAGACGACAGAAATAAAGTATATATATATATGTGTGTGTGTGTGTGTGTGTGTGTGTGTGTGTGTGTGTGTGTGTGTATGTTTGTGATAAGGTGATTGGATTTTTGGTTTGAAGCGGAAGCAAAATCAAATTAAAATAGTGTAAAAGTAAGGTATCCGAGGTCTGGTCGTAGTTTGAAATGAGAAGAAGATGAGGCGCTTCCGTTAGGAGGAGGAGGATGGTGAGAAGAGGGGGGAGAGAATGGGGGGAGGGAGTAGGTACTAAGTATCACTATTGCGAGTGAGGTAGGTGAGAGGGAAAAGGGTAGAGAAAGAGAGACGGAAAGAGAGAGAAAACAAGGAAGGCACACCAGATAGCAACTTCCTTTCAAATAACTTGGTGCAGAACCAAAGGCATCAAATTGGTGCATGATGCATATGACTCCCATGCCAACCAATATAACCCAAAGTAGATGGAATACGGTGTTATCTTGATCTCGAATGATGCGGTTGATACCTACTTGCCTACCCCATAAATACCTACAAAAACTATCGAGATATACGTAAATACACGAGTATTAGAAAACATCCATGGATCCAACAAAGCTATTGAACAGTCCCTCATAGTAATTCTCATTCTCATTGCTTTAGTGCTTTCAGTCATATACTAGAGCTCTCTAAGAAGTACACGGTTGGTTGTGTTGTGTTGGGTTTTCGGACAAGATATTGGGACTACCCGCCGAGTACCTGTTTGGTATCTTCCTCCTTGCCCAGTAGGCCTAAGCTCATTATCTGACCAGCGTTCGGTGCATTTTCCCTTGCTGAAGAGGATTCGGCCTTTCGATATGCAGCTTGCAATGCTTTTACTCTCGCAGCCTGGTTTCCTCAGCAACTCTAGTTAGCCTATCGACCAATATAACGGTTGTACGAAAGACAAGTCAGAGTACGAACCTCCTTTTTGTGATGTAAACATTCATAGTAATCCTCTAGCACGGGAGAGCATTTTTTCTTGCCCGAATCGTCCTCGGCAGACGTGTTGACTACATAACAAGCCAGCACTTCCTGCCAGAATGGAAAACACCGCGACTGGCCTATTCTACAATGTTAGCGTCTTGAGAACGTAGAGGACTGACTTTCTAGGAGTCCAGACCTCCCTGGAGACCGTATCCAGATGCCATGATGTCGTTCTAACCGTAGATGTAGACGTCGTTCTTAGTTGCTGAAGATGAAGAGTAGTGTCGTTTGGACGAACAAATGATGTTCAAGTACCTAGTAGTTTACAGCTAGCAAGGTTAGCTAAGCAAGGTAGCATTGAAGGTATGATGTAGTGAAAGGATTACATAATGCTCTTCCTAAGCCTAATTGAGTTAACCTAGTTGAGTTAATTGAGCAAAATGTTGCCAAGAAGAAAGATCCTAACCTAGCTCAAGCTAACGCAACATTCAACTCTAATTCAAACCTTAAAGCTTCCAGGTTATTAAAGCCACAACTAGTACCCTAGGTTAGGTACCTAGTAGGTATATGTCACCTAGAGGTGTGTTGAAACTTGTTCCTGTCATTGATGCCAACATCCTGCCAACATCCTGCCAACAACCTTTGCAGTCTACCCAATGCCCTCCATACCTATCTTTCTCATAGATAAGTGAAAAAAAAACCCACGAAAAAACGAAGGTCATGCATATAGTGCCTTCAAAATGACCCCGCTTCCCTCCGCGCCGCGCATTATACTCCTTGCTACGCATCTCGCCGCCAAAACCGACATCGAAGGGTTGGCAATTCTCGCCGCTCAACACACCAAGGTCCTGCGGCAAGATTTGTTGCTTCGAATCCTTCTAACATGTCTACCCGAGACACTGCCACCTGTTAAATATGTTCCTCTTGTTCAATATCTCGAAGACGGAAATCTCGAAAAAGGTGTTCAACTGCGAGAGCTCGATTGGTCTTCGGTACAGGACTTTACTGAAGATGAGGCTACCAGGAAAGTCCGCAAGCTACGACTATTGCCTCTTGCCTACGAGAATCCCCCCGCCGACGTATCCCAAGACCCTGTTTCCCTCTTCTTAATCCATCGTGCGCGTCGCGTCGATGAGGCCGCCGGCTTGCTAGCTCAATTGCCTGACTTGATCGTGCCCTTCCTCGACCATGCTCCCTGCATTCGAACATGGACGGTCTCAGTTTTATTACCTCTCCTTCGCCGAAACCACGAGTACTACCCTAACGAACCCGCTATCCAAACCCTGTCCGCCTTTGAGCAGATGAATGACCACGCCGCAATCGACTTATTGTTATCGCACACCGGCGTACGTAATGAGGACTTACTACATGTGGGGAGGGACCTCCGCGGTCTAATAGGGCCATGGTTATATAACGACGCAAGATGGACTCGTAGTGATGAGAAAGGTCACTCTCCAGGCCATTCTTCATCTACGACTTGTATTATATGTCCAGGTTGGGAACGTGTCCTGGAATGGATTACGGAGCGGGCTTCCAAATCGTGGAAGGTCGCGGTAAAAGCCATAGACCAATGGGATGGTCCGGGAGATGCCGATCTGGGTGGCTACGCTTCCATCTGGCTAGACGACGAAGATCTAGGGTATCTTGAAAAAAGATATGCTCGTGCTGCTCTAGCCTCAGCGTATTTGATACCCGAAGCTTCTGTTGAGTCCTTGATAGGTGTTAATAGTATTATTACCAAGATCATGGCCTTGCTGGACCTGGATACTTGCCCTACGCTACAAGTCGCTTCATCTCTTCTTGCACCTTTCTCTGATCCCAATGGAAAGCAGCTTCTCTTCGCTAAGAATGCCACACATATGCGTAATGACTTACTAGCCGAGTCAAACATACTCACCGCGCCAACCGAAACTACCACAAGACTCTTGCATGTTCTAACATTGAGCGCCTTTATCTTGACTAAAATCGGAGTACCTTGCACTGTTCGGAAAGCAGGGGAGTTGGCTTTCCTGCAAGATGAGCAAGAACAAAGAGCAGAGGCTGCTCAATATCTCCATTTGTTAGTCAGTAACGGCCCCAAAACGGATGACAAATATTGGATTAGAGCAAGGAATGAACTTTTATGGCTTCGAGATTGGGGTGCAGAAGAGGTCCAAGACTCTCGCAATGTTCGAATCCCGGGGGTCTTGGGTCAGTTAAAAAAGGAATTCCTTGAGACCGAGTGTCTCAAGGCATTCTTAAGTAACACTCGTAAGACGTTTAGCCCAGTTCTTGTGAAAATATGTTGTACTGAAACGCTCAGGCTACTCCCTCGCGAGATCCATATACGAAGATGCTCCAGAGAAGCCCCTCGATAATCATGTGCTGCAGGACACAATCGTTTCTGCGGCTATGCACGCCTATGATAACGCGTCTAACCCTCACCGTGGCCGAGGTGGTCTATTGAAATGTGATGACATGTAAGCTTCCCCTAGATGAAATTGACATAAGATCTTCATCCTAAGCCATACTAGAATACATGCATTTCCCCGAACATTACCGGAAACGCATCCTGCGTCTAAGCGGGTCGAGGCTCTCCTTAAAGCGACACATGGACTGAGTGAGTACCGCCTTATATTGAAGAAAGGAGAGCCATTCACCCCGGTCGTGCTCCGAGTACACACAGACCCCATCTCTATAATCGGAAAGGTGTTGGAGCAGAACCCCAAAAGCTACACTCGAATCCAAGATTTCTTAGAAATGGGAACCAATATGGTCGATGCTGGGCTATTAACCCATAGCAAGCAACCCGAGCAGTTACAATCGGTCACAAAGCCGGTATGGTGGCAATCTCTAGTTGAGAAACGGATTACTGCCTTGTGCGTTGACGCCGCTCTTACAGAAGATGACTTCGAGACAGCATATTCTTATGTTGTCAACCGGTTAACCACAGCTAGTAACTCGCCGGGGTCGACTCCCAAGCCAAGAGAAGGGCTCTTACCAAAGGGAGCCTACGCAAACGTTCACTCGGCTACGTTGACCGATGACTATTCTTGGAAAGCTGCACTGCAGGCAGGTAAATACCGCCGCACGGCGCGAACAGTGAAGCCGACACATATCGGCACTGCCAGTGGCAATCCTGACATCCGACACCTTGAACAACGAATAGAGTGCTTAGCAACGGCACTACGCGTCGCACCAGCCCCGGCCCTCCAGGAGATTTTAAACGTCTTCCGCAAGTGTGAAGAGGAGTTGAATGCCGCCGTAGGGGCTGAAGAGGCGCAAGAGCTGGCTTGGGATGACCGAGGCGATTTTCAAGTTATGCCCGGTGCCTTCAACAGTACCGTACCAGCCGGTGTTGTGAGGGGCACCAAGCAAACCTCCTCACGACATGTGGAAGAAGCCCCTATGTCGCTCTTTGACCTATCACGAGCAAGTATAAGCAGAGCGCAACGAAACCTAGCTGCGCTATCTAGTCTCCAACGCAGCGGGAATACTAGGTCAGATGAAAGCCAGGACGAGAAAGAGGACGGTTCTAGTGAGCCTAGAGTTAGAAGGAGGGATCAGCTAAGGGAGGCGGCTGTTGGAACCCTAGCGTCAAGTGTTGGTTGGCTCATCGGAGCACAGCCTATTGACAGAACAGGCGAAAGAGTATAACCTAGGTACTGGGGTAGGTACTAAGTGGATAGGTAGATAGGTAGATAGGTAGATAGGTAAATAGGTAAATAGGTAAATAGGTAAATAGGTAAATAATGATATCCATAAATCAAATCTAGTCCATTTCATAACAGTATTTTATTTCATTTATACATGAATTCTAGTAAACAAGCCGCGCCGAGCAATAAACTAGTAGGTGCCTAGGTGCCTAGGTGCCTAGGTGCCTGCCTACCTACATAACTAGATGCCTGATAGGTATAGACCACTACTCTGGCATATCAAATCTTACCCGCTTGTTCTGTCTTCCTTTGTCAACATTCTTTCCCGCCTCCTCTGGTTGTGGGGTTGGTTGTCCTTCTTGCACCTCGCTGTTCGTTCCCTCATTTACCACGACTCCTTTCACCATGGACTCGGCCTTCGTTAAATTTCGCTGAGCTAAAATGAGTTCAGGTGGCTTGGACGGGACCTTGTGCCCAGCCTTCTTTGCCTCTTCCTTCTCTTGTTTGTATCGGCGCGCCTCGTAATTATACCTGCTGAGCGCAACCGAGTAGGCTCTTTTTGTTACCTATGACACATCCATTAGTTATTCAATCTGTCATGAACCGCAGTCGCTAACATTCCAACATGTCATGTATAGGCAAGCGTATTAGGTATATTGAGACATGGAGTATTGCATAAAGGGGCCAAATACTTAATAAAAGCACTTACATTACTTGGGTTATTCGTGGCTATGTCCTCCTGCGGTTCTTCCCCGTCGGCTATAGGGGTGTTCGGGGGATGCGGTAAGGTCGTGCCGACATTCCCCTGGCTGTCTTCGCCCCCTTTATTTTGGTCAGATGTTTTTCTCCTCTTAGGTTGATGCAAAAGTGAATCTTCGTCACCCATACCTTCGTAATGCCAAAACGGATCATGGGGATCAAAGGAGTGTCCCCGCGCTTGCAGTTTACCTAGCATCCCTTCGTGGAATTCTTTCCTCTTAGCTGCCAGTTCGGCTTCCGCCTTGTCCCGTTCCTCGCGAGAACGTTTGACGAGGGGAGGCATTTTGAACCCTGGTGGCTGTGGCGGCATCTTGCCTTCGAAGGTGTATGGCTCTACGAATGGGGCCTCCTGCGCTGCCATAATCTCGCCTGCATCTCTTATCTGCTGGCTACCCCGAACATGTCGGGTCTCGTCTATTGGATTCAGCTTTGCAAAGTCGGCAACCCCCCTACCGCCACTGAACTTGAAAGTTGGGTTGGCAGGTAAGTCGGTGGGATAATCATATTGCGCCTCCGGCACTGGCCCCATATCTTTGCGCGAAATCCTAAGCCTCTTCCTTCTCGCGGTTTCAACTTCAGACGGATTGGGATCCAATTTCGGGGCAAGCGATACCTTATAGCCAGATGGTGCCTCAAGCGGAAGTGGTGGCGGCGTTTTTATATGGCCATGACTCATATCCTCGTCGCTCACTCTTGCCGGCAAGCTCACCGGCACCTGGGAGTAATGCCGATATAGGGGGTTCATCTCTCGTCGCTCGAAGCCAATTCGTCTTTCGAGTGAAAGCAAAGTGATGGAGCTAGGTTCCAGGTGTGGATGCCCAGAGCCAGCTCGGCCGTGCTGTGCTCTCTTCTTTTCTTCCAAGCTTCTCTGATCTGGATCCCATAGCTTGTCCATGTCCACTTTCTGGCGGCCTAGGATTACGGCTAGGCTCGGGTAAGTCTTCTCTTGTGTTTTCCACGTCGCCCATCCTTCCGGGGTGTGATCTTTGGGTTGTTCAAACACGGAGTTTTTGTTGAGCCAGGCGGCATCATCGGTGTACTCAAGTCGTTTCCATAGTCTAGAATCATAGACACTAGGGTCTGGAGCATTACTTGGTTTGCCGGTGTTTAAGTCACCCGCCTTTGGAGAACTTGGCTGTGCCTGTCCCGCGCCAGAGAGAAAGACCCTTTTCATGTATTTGTCCATGATAGGGGCTGCGATCTCATCTGCCCAATCACCCCGACTTGAGGTCGAACTGGTTTGAGCCCCTATAGTCTGGGCCATAGCAGATATTGGTATTTCGTTGTTATCACCGTCAGTACTATTTGATGTAGAACTTGTGACGGTGGTTGAGTGCGACTGACGACTTTGGATTTCAGGGTCGGTACTTTGGGACCCAGCCGCAAGGGCCACCAGTAGTTGCATTGACGTGCGCCTGATACGGTCTTTATAAGACGCTATTTTCCTATCGAGTGCTTTGCCCTGAGATGGGGTTGGTAATGATGTTGCAGGTGGCTCCAAAAGCTCACTGTCTTCTCCTTGCTTGCGAATCCGTTCATCCCTTGAGCGGCGCGCCCCCTCTCTCCTTGCAAGTGCACGTTTTGGCACACGGACTTCCGAAGCCGAATCTAATCCAACATGTTAGTAAGATTCCTATATTCTTAGTTGTTCATGCAGGGACATAAGGCAAGCACATAGTTTCAACTTGCACTGTCTTGTCAATGACGTACCGTCTTTATCTGTCCTCTGTTCTTCAAGGTTGTATTGGTAGATAGCCATGTAAGCCAGAAGCCGTTGATGCTCCTTCTTTAGCCTTCGCAGTTTAGCCTTCTTCCCATCCCGGGAGAGGCTCGAATGGTGTGGCTTGTTTGCCAACATGCTGGTATATGTGCACTATGTCTAATCTCACAGTCTTGGCCTTCCTTGAGCGTGAATGAAACCTCGTCGATGGTAGCGTTGAGTGGTAAGGAGGGGTAGGGGAAATGACGAAAAGATGGGACAAGTAATAAGAGCCAGCTCTCAACCCTAGAGAGAAGTTGCTAGGAGATATCTTTAGGAAATATCTTCATTATCAAGTAGAAAGTCAAGCAATGGCTTTGTGTTTTGTCCTTTCCTCTTTCAGTCGATTGTCATCATATTTGGCTCTAGACGCTTCCGTCAATGCTAACCCTCAATCAACCCCTTTTTGCGACGTCAATCTGAACAAAGACAGCTGTACACAAACGTCTCTTGCAACCTAGTCTTCAACAAAGCAATTCCGAGAATGTGTTGGCTCACGCAGCTTGCTCTTTGCTGCTTTCAGTAAGTTGTTTGAGCAGCATCCTATCCGCTTTGAGACAGGAGCATTCTTATTTTATTTTGGACGGCATTAGTGCTCAAATACTACGAGATTATAACGAGAATATATTTTAATATTAGATAATATGCCGCTAGAACTCAACGTATGCCATTCGCTCTAGGTGGGAAAGATGGGGGTAATCATCATGCCAGTAACTAGAACTGCACATGTAGATAGCATCCATACTAAGCATTGCAACATGAAGTACACAAAGCACTACAAATGTACTAGGTAAGCTATATACATAGTTATGTATGTATGCAGCTATTGTATTATTGAATTGTATTATTGAATTGGGTTCGGGATGGTAGGGGACTGGTTACATCCTTACTACACGCACCATGCATTTGCATTCCAGTTGAAGGCTGCGAATAATAGGTACTATGAAACAGGACTAATGTCAGCTAACTGTCTTTAGATGGGGGAATTTTTACCTTGGGCTCTGGCCAGCACAAAAGAGCATCGGCATGAAACGATAGCTAACAGAGTGTGGCGACTATGATTCAAAGTTAGGCGGAAAAAATCAGCGTCGACGCGATGGGAAGCTCCCATTTACAACTGACGAGAGTTTATTAGGTACATCTAGAAATCGTGTCGCGTGGCGTCATATAGGTATTGCTGAATGCAACAACTTAGAAAATTGAGGCCAAATTCATGGTATTTACGGAACATTAGTCGATTCGACTCAAGGTTGCACCTTTTGGGGAATTTGCGATCAATTATGTGTTGCAATCTGCAGGAACACCATTGCAGAGCTGTCTCGAATATCCGCCCGGCAAAATGCTGAATGGATGTTGCTCAGTCGTAATCCTCGTCAAGCTCGAATAGAAACCCCGGAAGTGAAAATAATAGTACAAGTATCAGGTTGAAAGGTGAAAGGATGGCTTTGTTGTCCACGCCATAGACGTATTTGCTGATCCAAGGGAATAGGTGACTGGGGCATAGGGAAAACAAGTTGTCTGTTACCATTATCCTCAGTCGTTGTTGCCAGGCCGACTTCTGAGGAGGGATTTTTCTTTTTCTGTTTTTTTTTCTTCTTTTCGAAGTGGCAATTGTTCCACTAAAAGCTGGAACCACAACGATTGCATCCTTCTCGCCCGTATCTGTCGAACCCTGTCTGAGGATCAGAAAAGAGAAAAGAAAAGAAAAAAAAAACATGGAGGTTAGTGCCTTTTCCTTCCCTTTTACCTGCCGTATTAAACTCCATATGTAGCATCTTTTATGGTATCCGCCGTACTTGCATGCCCGAAGAGAAAACGACACAAGACGAATAAACCATAGACTGTCATCGACCAAACCTCATGCCGTTAGTGAAAATGTTAAGGGAAAACTTCCCTCAACGCATGTAGCGATCATTCCCTAAATGACGCATTAGCAGCGGCAGGCTGGATGTGTCGAGTTGTTGCTGTTTGGTGTTCAAGGCGCACCTCCATATGTCTCGCGGGCGTCAGGTCGAGCTGCTGGCTCAGCAAAACCAGAAGCAGCCGGGTCACGAGCGCGGGGACCTTCGCGGTCAGGGCGATCGTAGCGATCGCGCTCGTAGCCAGGGGCACGTCGCTCATCTCCTCCTCGAGGTGCATATCGTTCTCGCTCCTCACGGCCGCCAGCCTCACGACCGCCGGCATAGCGATCAATGCGTCCATAACCCTCATCACGTTCACGTCTATCTTCTCTGCCGTAACCACGATCATAACCACCGCGCTCTTCTCGGCTACCACTGTATCCGCCACTACCGCTACCACCGCCACCACGGCCTTCGCGATAACTGCGGTCATATCCTCGTTCCTCACGGAAACCTCGATCACCACGATCCTCGTAGCGAGGTCGATCGTAGCCTCGGTAGCGATATGGATCATCTCGTCCATAACCACCATAACCACCGCCACGGCGTCGATCATCGAAGCGGGGGCGACTCTCTATTTCGAATAGGTTAGATTAAATGTATACTGGACAGACTGGAATGTTACTAACCTCTTTTGGGGGGGCCGAAGTATTTGCCAGGAGTTGGGGTTCGAGGACGAGCACGGCGAGCCTTCTCAATACTGAGAGTTCGACCCTCGATCTCCTCTCCCTGCAATCCATCTTTGGCTGCATCGGCTTGCTCAGACGTGACCATCTTGACAAAGCCAAATCCACGGGACTCTTTCGTGTGGGGATCTTTCATGATCTGGCATTTCTCAACCTCACCATACTTTTCGAAAAGACGCGTGACCTCCGCTTCGGTCAATCTAGGATGGATTCCAGTCACAAATAGGTTGGATCCGGGGTTAATTGAACCATCCTCATCCTTACTACCGTTTTCGTCCCTGAGAGTACTGGTGATGAAAATTAGAAAAGAGATCGATATCAAATGAAATGGCTTAAGATACGGTGAAACGTATCTAGCCGGACATAATAATATTCTTGAGAACTTACCGGTCATGGTTGGCACCGGGGGAGGCTGAGCGACGTCGGGAATTATCAATGCCATCATCACGAGAGGCGCGAGGAGATGCGCTTCGCTGATCACGCTCGTAACGAGGACCGTCATCTATAAAACACATGAGTCAATACAGTCATGTTATAAAAATATTGAAATACAGTAATAGATAACAAACTTACCATCGAAACGATCGCCGTTAGCTGTCTCGTAGTCCATTGCGGTAGTCGCCATGGTCTCAGGCAATTTGTATGTACTACTAATATGAAAATTTGGTAAGTATTCGCGACGCGACAATTGGCTTTGATGAAAAAATAGGTGGGGCGCATGCAGCCAGGGAACGGCAAGGCAGGAAGGGTTTGTCGCGTCAAGAGAGACCAGCGAGTGGAGAAAGCAATGGACGAGTAAATAGAGTATTTAGAAGAAGATAGAACGAGATGATGAAAAGAGATGGGAAGAAGATGAGTAATTGATAGATGGGGTTCTGTAATTTGGAAGAGAATTTTATGGGTTGCGTTCAGGTAAATGTAATGGAGTGTGTGGTAAAAAAAAAAAAAAAGAAAAAAAAAAAAAAAAAAAAAAAAAAAGAGTAAAAAATGAAAAAGAAAAGCACTGAAATAACTAGACGTCGCGCATCAATTTGCTCACCTGCTACTCCAAGTTCCTCAAGTTTTTCAGATACCAATCGTAAATCAAGAATGGCACTATGCCCTGTGTTGATGCAAACTGTGTTGCGGGCGCAGGTGCAAGTATGTGGTTGTAGTAAGTAAGAAGAAAAAGAAGAAATATTTTGGGTGTCAGTGCAAATAGAACCAAACTTTTCTGTCAGATGATGCAGACTTGGTACTCTGTTATGAGATGAAGTCTTGGATGGATCTGGGTGAAAAAGGGAAAAAAAATAAAGGAAACCAGATGGGAATGGATGAAAGTTGAAAAGAACCTGGTTGGAAGTTGCGAAGGGGGTTAGAAGGGAAAAAGAAAATTGGGGAGGCAAAATTGTTCAGCTGCGAACGGTACAAAGTTACATAAATACTGTACTAAGTCTACACCAGTAGTAGGTACTGACACCGTACTGTAGGTAGTTAACTATGTACATTGCTACAATGCTACATAGTTATGTAAGTTACAGTACTACCTAGGTCCTACACTACATACATGTAGTTACAACCTGTATGTAGTCAACGGTGCTATTAACCTAGGCCCTCTACATATGAAGTTATACGATACATATGTAGTAACTACCACGTACCCTTACTAGGTATGCAACTACATAGTACCTACTATCCATGTATACTAGGTATGCAGTGATTAATACTTTTCTTCTTATTTTTCTTTTTTTTATCAAATTATTTTCTGGCTCTGGGGTGGTGTGGCTTTTGAGACTATGACTAGCAATCTATTATTACCTATAATATGTATCTAGCAGTATTTACGCAAGCCGACCCTTCCGGGGAACTTCTTGTTTATAATTCGAACTTGTGTGTCTTCATGCATTAATATAGTAGGCAGGCACTATGTGGATTACAGATGTTGCAATCTTGAAGTGTTTCATCAACAGATGTACATCCTACATAGTACTACATATGTAACCTAGGTCCTACAATGTATACTACTAGTAACTAGTAGGTAGTACCATGCAAAAGTCATAAGATGAATACATACATCCATAATATGTAGGACCTACTTCCGACCTAAGGTCCTAGCCTCTTAGGCATGGTCTAAGTACTAGTAGATGTAGTAGTATAAGATAACATGGATTACATATAATATACATATACTAGAATATAGGCCTAGTTACATGGTAGCATGTAATATCATTCATGTGGGTGGCACTTATTACAATTCACCCATACTGAGCCCGTCTTCATTCTGATCATCAACCGCGTCGGCCATCAATGCCTTTTCAACATCTATCTTCACTGGTGCAACCTCATCTAGAAAATATAGTCCCTCCGATGCTTTGCCCCCGCATGCTCTCTCTAGCGCGAGGAATGCGAAATGACCCCCTACAACCGGGCGAGCCATGAAATTCGGTCCGGGAAACCCTCCTTCACCTTCTGTCTCGTAAAGGTCCGTAAGTGGTCGGTCTGTTTACCATCTTATGGTTAGATTTATTTTCCAGTACAATCGAATAAGAAAAAATATGACATTTACATACCAGTTGCTGTCTCATTAACCCATTTCGCAACAGACTGTAATATTTCAGTTCGCACTTGCTTGCTCGTTACAGCCGCCGCGAAGAACTCCCAGTCGCTCTTGGTGTATAAATGGCGGCTATCGAGAGGCAACCCATATTTCTGCAGCACAGCATGATACCAATCGCTATGCATTTGGTAGATCGCATCCGGAATAAATTTTGATTTGGGTTTATAATCCGCTCCAGCACCTATGGGTAATTGCTCCGAGCTCCAGTATCTGCTTGATCCAAGCGATGATGACCTATCCGAAGGCAGGTGGAAGCAAAGCAGTGCATCGGCGAAGATGTTGTAGATTGTCGTCCACGATCCGTACCAGTTGTATGCGAGCTTCGCATGCGTTTTGTCCCTGGATAGCCCAAAGTCCTGCCACTTGTCGATATACTCGTCGGCCACGTGACTGTACCACTTAGCTTCCGCTTCCTGGCCGACGACGCTAGCAATCTCGCTCATCGCCTTGATGCCAATGATGCCCTTTAATGCCAAGTTCGTCTGGTTAGCCAGCCAGCCAGCAAAGTCGTCGGTACATAGCTGGTTCGCGGGGATGAGCGACTCTCGGACAAGATAACCTGTCCACTGCTTCCATAGTTTGTATGAGCGGCTTGCCCATTTTGCTGCCACCTTTTCTCCAGTTGTACCCAGATCATCCCAAGTGCGGTCCATCCCGTAAACATCAACTAAAGGCAATCTATTCGTAGGTTTTATGCCTAAATTTTGGGTTTGTTCTGGCACCGTCCGGACGAACGCGGGCTGCGTATCGTCTCTCAAGGCATTAATAAGCGCCAGACCCATGATTAACATATCTCCACATTCCTCGACAGGCATGTACTCGTCATTACCATCACTATGCCCAGTCGCGTTTGGAAAGTGATAGCCAAGATCATGCATGCTATAATCATTGGGGTATTGGCCACTTAGTTGATGTTCTAAGAGAGGTTCCAGTAGATATGCCAACCATTGCGGATTTGTGTACAAGAAAAAGGGGAACGCCGGGAATATAACGTCCACAGTCTGGAAGTTGCCATTCGAAGAGATTTCTTTTAAGAAAATGATTGGGCTGTCTGGGACTCCAGAAAATTGTGTTGCCCCGAGCACTTGGCGAGCTGACAACGCTGCGATATCTTGGTAGTCCTGAGAGCCTGAGGCGTACGCGTCCTTAGCGAGTTGCTCGGAGTAGTTTCTGGCAAGAAAGACGGCCGTGTCGTAGTCATCGTAATGGTACTGTACCATTTTCTGGGCAGATGAAAAGTAAGAAGCCCACAAGGGACGCATAAGAGTTAAGCCTCTAGCTGAGGCAAATTGAACAACGGGGTCTTGAGTAAGGGCAAAGGTGAAAACAACGCTGTCTTTGGAGACTCCGTGTGAACTATTTGACCCGGTGCTAAGCTTGAAGTTCTTTGAAAAGGCGAAAACGGGTTCGTCTTCAAAGATCCCACGATAAGCGTCGTCGATCTTGTTCTTCAGCGACTTGTGCTCGGCAAATTGACGCCGAATGTAGTTGGCCTCGCCAGATTGGTGTTCGACGTCGGCCGGAGCAGATATGTGGATGGTCCCCCATTCGGCATGATCGTAAAACTCGGTCAGAAGTTGCTCTTGGCGCCGTGTTATACTCCATGTCTTAATAGGTGTCTTTGCACTACCGCTCTTCTCAGTTAGGGCAAAATCCCACTCAATCTTATTATCTCGATCACCACTGGCCCATTCTCCATTTACGTCCATGTAAATATTGACATCGGTAGAGCCCTCAACAGTGCAAGTTAAGTACCCCGCTGGTAGGGACTGTCTAAGAGTAGATGTAGGCGTGATAGGAGACAGGAACGAAAGAGTAATTTTCACGTCGGAATCTCGGAGAGTATACGTGAGGTTCGTAGTAGATGCATCGAAGGTGGCGCCATCATACTGGGGAAATGATACATTATAGCTGATGCAAGAATCAGTCAAGGGATGGCTTAGGACATGTAGGACTAAGGGTTAATCACCGACCTGGAAGAACGTCTCAAGAAATCCTGCGAGCGTCCAAGCAGAGGGTACACGGTTTTAGTTTCAGGGACTGCGACCATGACAGCAAAGCCCACAGTGCTGCCAGTCCAGAACATTGGCCAATGTTTCCATGGGGCTTCCCGAGCGTGAGCAAGCCATATGCTCAAGTATGGGTTCCGTACGACGAGCGGCAGTACAGGAGGCGTCAAAGTCGAAGCTTGGACGAGGGCCAGCACCAATGCCGCGAGGGCTGGCCAGAGACACGATCTCATAGCGACGGAGTAATAGAGTACACTAATGCGAGGTATCAAAAGTTGGTGGGTGGATAAAGTTAGAACGCGATCCCATTGGACTAGTCAGCTCAGGAACAGGAGGTAAGGCTATTAATTACTACAATATGTAGGAGATATCTGAGGGATCTCACGGAGAGAACGGGCAAGGGTTACAAGAAGCAAGCCAACCTTAAAGAAAGTAGTATGCGATGATAATGATAACAAGTAGATATAGAACAAATGAAGACTATTGATGTAAATAGGCCTTCTTCCTACAGTACGAGACTGACTTTAGAGGTTGTTCAGGAGGAGGGAATTTGGGGGGGGGGGGGGGGGTTTCACTCTGTAATGAACAATTGCGGGCATCAGAGGACATAAATAAAGAGGACCCACCTCTCCCCCAGTTTCTGAAGCCAAGGTTTGGAGTGACGACACTTCTCCATAAAACTCCTATAAGCTGACACATTAGGGCGGGGGAGGATCCAGCAGGGGTAGTACGGCAGCAAATTGAGGCTTGAAGCCCTGCCATGTTCCCCTTTCCCATTGTCAGTGATGTAGGTACCGCCGTATGTAGAACTACCCTAGGTTAGGGCCTAGGGTAACTACAAAGTTGAAGTACGAACTAATACCTACTAGGTGGTAACTAACTAACTACATAGTTACCTATTATGTGCTTATTAAGCGAGACATAAGGCACGGATAAACAAATACTTATGTGACTAGAACCACTAGGTATGTACAGTACATGCTACATACATATTAGTACATATATGTATTTGCCCAACTTCATATTTTCTATCATGAGACGGTGTCAAAAGTAATTCAGTGCTTTAACAATCTCGAATCTTCCGAGGCAGAAGGCTTTGAAACCCTTAAGTCTCTCCCTCTCCTTCCTCATATCCGTTGCTTATCTCTGAAACCTGGTCATGTCAACTCTCGAGGGCATGGTCTTTGCGATTACGGGTGGTGCGAGTGGAATTGGCTTCGCAACTGCCCAGATTCTGTCCAAACGCGGCGGAACTGTCTGTATAGCCGACGTAGACGCAATAGCCATGGGAAATGCAGAGGCATACTTCGCTAACTTGAAGGTTCCGTTCATCATCACCAAGGTAGATGTTTCCAACCGGGATGAGGTGGATTCTTGGATCGATGGCATTATTCAGAAATATGGCAGACTTGACGGTGCTGCTAACGTCGCTGGCATCATTGGCAAGCACCATGGCGTGCGAGATGTTGTAGACCTTGACGATGACGAGTGGCACAAGATAATTGCTGTTAATCTTACGGGGACAATGTATTGCTTGAGGGCCGAGCTCAGAAAAATCGTTGACGGTGGTTCTATTGTGAATGTTTCCTCTATCCACGGCCTTCAAGGTAGTGAATGGCCGAGAGCCCATGATCTAGAAGATTTATATACTAATCACTCGTCTAGGATTTGCTAAGCACGGAGCTTACGATGCGAGCAAGCATGGTATCATAGGGCTGACGAAAGCGGCGGCTAAGGAAAACGGCGCTCGAGAAGTTCGCGTGAATGCAGTAGCGCCTGGGGCAATTTACACTCCACTGATGGAAAAGAGTTGGAAGATCCATAACCGGCCAACCGATGCGCCATACGATGATGCAGCGGCTTTCCATAGGCAGGGGACTTCTGTGGAGTGTGGCAACGTTATTGCCTTCCTCTTAGGCCCCGATAGCAAGTACGTGAGTGGAAGTGTCTATTCTGTCGACGGCGCAATGTAGCGCGCAAACAGGAAACCCTCACCCATCAGAATACATCTTCCGGCTGAACAGCGTGGTCACGCCCGTCCTCTCGAATATGCTTCAGTGTTTTATCTCGTGACATGGGCTTACGCATGTCATAAGCGTCCTCCCCATGAGCAGTGGGGTCGCTGACATTATCGCCGTAATAGTCCTTGACTACACGATATACGCTATAGCCCATGCTCTCGTAGAAGTTGATAGCTCTCGTGTTGCTTTTCCTCACGAATAGATCGATGAACCATGCGTCACCAGCCTCTGCAGCAACTTCAAGCTTTTCTGAAAGAATTTTCCCAATTCCAAGGCGACGGGCTTCAGGGGCCACTGTTAGGGCAGTGATATGTGCGTGCCACGGTAGATAATGCTCTGAGTACTTGAAGTAGTCCGGAGAGCTCTCCAGTTTGCCCATGACTAAAGGTAGGTAAGGATTAGGTTGGCTATTTCAGAAACCCCCAGAGTGAATGAGGGCATGAAATTGACATACTGTAACCAATAATATTTCCGCTAGGATCCTCAGCGACCTGGAACAATGCAGGCCATTTGGCGAAATACTGAAGGTAGAAGCTTAGATCGTATGTCTCGGTCAAAGGGTCGAGATTACACTTGGAAAACTTGTCTAGGTCATCTGGACGGAAACGTCGAAAGGATGCCATAGCGGTAGGAAATATATCGTTCTTCTGTCAAGAGAACACGGTAATCTAAACAGTAAGAGCAGTAGGAAGGTATGTGCCTTGTTTGCTAACCGTTTGTATGAGTTGAAGGGGGAGATATTGGTAAATCTTGTAAATATTATGAATTGGGAGAAAATTACGCTATTAAAATTTGGGAAGGATTTTTATGTTGAATTGATGTTGAATAAAAACAAAAGACCTTCACTGGGACCTTCACTGAATTGGGTTGGTCAATTATCACTTCACTTCATTATGCTAGGTAAGTATCAATATATGATAAAAGAGCCGCAAAGCGAATGAGGGTTTTCATATGTAAGATTTTAACATTCAATGTTGTTCTCAAAGTAGGAAAGATGCATTGTTTGAATTCCAGATGTGATACTACATAACTATGTACATTACACATCCAATGTCTACATGCATTAATGTAGATAAGATGTGTATTACCTAGTAGTTATCGCGCATAAATCGTGTACATAATACGTACCTAGGTACATATGTATGGATGACCTAACATTGAACTTGATTGTATGAATGTATTTTTTTATTTAATTTTTTTTTTTTTTTTACTTGGGACTGAGAGATGATGGTTTATGTAGGCGAGATGAGTTGTAATGAATATGTAGATATGTACATGCTACATACAATGTAGGCAGTATCAGATGTAATTACATCAATGATCAATTGATAGATACATACCTACCACCTACCTAGAATGGACGCATTTAGGATTGGAAAGCGGTAGTTTTAAGTAGCACTGCACTTATTATTACAGTAGCCCTGGAGAGGTCACGGTTACAAGATAAGTTCAGGTAGGTTATGTACCTAGGTAAGTTCAAAGTTACGGCATAGTAGTATCAGAATATGATTCATCCGCATCCGAGTTACCAGGTTACCAGGTTACCAGGTTACCAGACTACAAGGTAACACCTTATACCCCTGCTACCTTATTTAGAATAATGCTTGTTTTATTATTGGATGCGCCTGATCATTTCTTAAATTCTCTTAAATCATTTAAATATTCAGCGTCAGCAGTCTACACTTAAGGAGTGTTATGTGTGCAAAAGTGAGAGAAGAGAGCGACAGAGAGAAAAAAAAGAAAAAATTTAGAAAGGAGGAGAGAACTAAACTTCATACAGACAACTCATCTAGGTTAGGCGCAGAGAAGACAAACACCACCATTCATCCTCTATATTCGAAGTGTTGAGACACTTGCTTGCTTCCTTAGCTCGTGGGTCGTGGGCCGTGGGCTGTGGGTGTTTGAACGCGAAGCGAAGTTCTAGCTTCCTCTATTATAACTCCTCCAGCGCTATCGCTATCATATATCATATCGCCAGAACACCAGAACACCAGAACACCAGAACACCAGACCACCAGACCACCAAGGCCTAGCTAGCACCTCATCGCAGATTTGGCCGAAACTACCAGGTGTAAATACGAAGAATACAATAAAACACAACTATGTCGAGGTCACCGCAGACCCCTACGCACTCGCCGAAACCGTCCAGTATCGACCTATCTTATCAGAACTCCAGCCCCGCCATGTCGCCCAACAGTCGGCGGGAGTCCAAGTCTTCCTTCCAAGATCCCCTAACGCCCCTACGTAACAGTATGAATGAGTCTGAGCTTAATGAGCTCAGCGGTGGTGGTATGGGCCAGGATAACGGGCTAGGAAATTTGGCCGACGAGTTGGCAGATGCCTTGTCCGGTTCTGGAGAGGATGAAGAGTACTACGAAGACGAAGAAGGACCATCGCATGCTGAATTTGAACAAGAGGGAGACGGTGCTCGGGAACCGATTGATGGAACTAGGGATAGCGGAGTTGACGTCGCAAGCCAACCTGATCAGCATGGCAGAACCAAAAGTACAAGCCTAGGCATACCTTCACCTCCTGCCCGCGGCCACCGACGAGCAGGAAGTGCGTATGACGGGAGCGAGTATGGTTCCGAGTCCGACTTAGAGTCACCCGGCATGCCCCCAAGCTTAGTCGCCAAGATCGATGCCGTCGAGTCGCTAGCCCGGAGAGGCACTGAGAACAATGGTGGTCCTACTGATGGTGTGTTTCAGCGTCTGACTGAGGGATTGAGAGATCTTGGATCACAGTCTGGTGTGGAGGGAAGCACAACGAGGCAAGTAAATCCCTCGGAATCACCGACATGCCTAGATTATTTGCTCTTACTAAACTGCTACCAAATTTCTAGACTGATCACCGCTCATTCGGCCCTTGCCACGCATCTGGCTCACCAGACCCGACAAATTCACAATCTGACATTCCCTCTGCTATCGCCGCTCGTCCCGCCTCCTGACTCCGATACCATCGATTCACTCATTCCTCTGCTCGCCTCGGTATCGGACGAAATGCCACGACCCGCAACGTCGGCATTCAATTCCTTGGCTGCTCTGCATTCCGTCACGTCAGACTTGGTACAGACTCTGAACTACCTCTCGGACACTCTACATATGTCGCGGCAGACAACCAATACTGCCACGAGACGATTACGAACGGCCAAGGAGATGGTAGCGGAGATGAAGCGAGAAGAGGAACTGAAGGAGGAAGGGGAAAGGTGGCTGACCAAGGGTAACTGGGGCGAGAGGCTGCAAAAGCGTGAGTGCGCTGGCGTATGCAGGGAAGTCGTTGGAGGGTTCGAGGAAGTTTGCAATGGTTGGAGGGCACGCCTATTGGCGCAGGCAGAATCGGCATAGAAACGACATCGTATGGGGTATGTGTGGTATGAAACATGCAAGCACATTTTGCTTCTAACGGAGAGTTAGGACTGTCGTTATAATAGGTGGGCTAGACGACAACCCTCTGCTCTTTTCTTTCCTTTTGTCACTTCGGCATTGCGGCGGATAAATATCGTTTGCACTCAAGAGCCTCGGGGGCGTTGATTTAGGATTTGAACGGCTCTCGTAGTCAATGGGATAGACATAAAGATATGCACGGAACTGCAGTACTCGGTCATTGGTCTGCATGTCGAACGCACAATAGACAGAACCCAACCACCCTTTCGGATGCTAATGTAGATATTCTATCCTACACAACTGTACACCAACCGTACTTGTATTCCAACCCATTCTTTGAACAAGATACCTAGGTAGGCAGTAGCCTCAGTCAGGGTCCTTGAACGTGTCCGACTATAGCCATCATCATGATATCCGAGGAGCACTTAAAATTCTAACACACCTAAGCAGAAGAAAACATGAAAGGTCAAAATAAAAACAGCCATTGGGCTGTAAATTTCCCACTCTAGCCGTCTCCGTCAAATGGTTTCTGTCCCCCAATATGCAAGTCCACAGGGGGGGCCTCTCGAGAACGTCTAAGCGTAGCGTCTGCTTCGTCATCAACAAGGACCACCATCCACACACCGATAACCCCTTTGGCACCGAGCAGAGGCGTGCAGTGGATCCATCTTCCTTTCCCATGGCTATCCGTCCTAGTCACCCAGCGGATCTTGGCGGTAACGCCATGACCGTCGGCGAAGGCCTGGACAATTGCTTCGCGGGTGGCTTGTGACCCTCCGACTCGGGACATGAAGTGGCTCTGCAGAATACCTGGTATCCGCATAGACGGCGAAGCAAACAGGATCCGGAGGCTTGGGTACGGGCGCACCAGCAGATAGTTCTCATACACGCTGCCTAGGCGGTCACTTGACGAGGCCGACATATTAGGTGCAGCATCAGTTTTGGGGTGTTCTGGCTTGGCATCGTCTGTCATCAGATGTCTTGGTTTCCGCCGATTCGATCTAGTCACGATGATATCTTCCACATTTTCAATGCGAGAACCACCTACTTCTTGAACCGCTTTTAGTTCCTCGGAGCTGAACATTCTTGCAAGTTCACGGAAACTCCCCATGGCGTATTCACGAGTCCTCGGGGCCTCGCCGTTGTCTGATTTGGGTTCATCGTGATGCTGGGCAAGAAGCTGCCTGAGTGAATCCAGACCTGCACATTCTTTTGCTAGACCCGATACGTCAATCTGAGCTCCAATATGATATCGAACAATGCCACAACTGTCAACAAGAGGTGCGACCATGAGGAGGTTCATGAACGGAGATCCGTCACGCCGGTAGTTTAGGAAGACCTCGCAATGTTCTTTTCCCGCTTCCAGGTGCTCCCTAATCCTCCTCACGCTTGATGGCTCTGTGCGAGGCCCTTGAAGGAAACGAGGATTTCGGCCTAAAACGTAGTTCACCCCATACTAGATCCCTAGAAGTTAGTTTTCGTTGGCTGTAAAGGCAATCCCAAAGTACTGGTTATACTGTAGGATTTTCTATACGTATAGGAGGTGAATTGGACTTGCCCCTGTCATTTTGTGAAATTCTAGTACATTTAGTCGTATTGCAAATATAGAGGGAGTCAAGTTCGGTAACGTACCTTCGCTAGCAAAAATAATGGGATTGCCATGCCTTGATGGGTCTGTCAAGCAGAAAACCTCAGCCAATCCTTCGGAGAGGTCTCTAAGGTGGACCGGTAGTGTATCTGTGACCCGTCTCTTTATAGTCACGCTCACTATCTGAACCCAGACGTGGGTAATATACGCAGGTAAATATTCCCTAGCTAAAACTTGAAATATCTCGTTGGCCCTGGCTAGGAGCGATTGGTTGTTGGTGTCGGGAATAGCCTGATTGTTAAACTCTAGTGCTTCGATAGAAGCTGAGGATTGTACAATCATGTTTGAGTACTTGATGGCCTTCAAGGCTTTCAGTACATCCAGGTAGTGCACTAGCAGAGGGATAGATTTTGGCCTGATGGTATGGAGAAACTCTACAAACGTTCGAAGTAGAGGCGGATTATTGAATATCACCTTTAGGTGATCTATCGAAAAGAGAATATCTGACCTCGCCTCTAGTGAATACTGAGTCGAGCCGTTCGCTGGTGAGATGAGGTTAAACGAGGCTGAATCGAATTCTTCTTCTGTCAAGGGCTTGAGCCCGTCATCGTCTATGAACCCCTTAATCTGCAGCCCGTGTAATGCACCGCTATGCGCAGCAGGCAATGATGAAAACGAGGAGTTGACCTCAGATTTCATTGAATGGGACAAAACTGTATATATTTGGAATTAGAACTGGACTTTCCCCGTAAAGCATTCCTGAGCTGTGAAATACAATTTACATGGACGAAGGTTCAAATGAAGTAACAATATAGCACGCAAGCAGGTTGGCTAGCTCTCATACATCCCTGCGGTATACTTACGGCTTCTAGCTGGACTCGAGTTTGAGCGAGTCTCTGCAGATTTTGGGTTACTAGACTCCGGCGCAGTTATCAGACCCATTTGGTTACACTCGGGATTGCTCTGGATGCTGCGTAATGGGTCAACTAGATCCATGTTGATGCAATATAGAGGAGTATGCTCACCTCTTAGAACGTATTAGCCCTCGAGATACTCCGTTGAAATGCGCCAGGTTTGCTGTTCCTGCCCATATCTTCCTAAATGTCACGGGAGACGCAACAGTTTCGGCAACAGGGGTTCCTAAGCTTGATCGTCTCTTAAAGATATCAGAGATTGTAACTCCGTCTTCTTCTTCCACATCATCTTCTTCAAAAGCAGCGAAGGATCGCACACTCAACACGCTCCGGCGTTCACTGGCTGCTAGAGATGGTGTTGCATGTAGCATGGGACGTGGACCCGCATCTCTTAACGTTTGTGACATGTTGTGACTTCGCAACGTAGTTGGCTATACTAAAAAAGATAAACCGACTTTCTGTCTATCCTTGACATCAAGTACTCATTCGTCGACCGATGCGTTACCTTGAGGCAAACAAAATTCTGACCTCAGACTTCGAAATATGGGCGAATAGCATGGGTAAGGAGAGCTATGAAGAAAATGGGAGGTGAAGTAGATCCGGGATGAACTTATCTGATGTATTTGGCAAGACTTGAAGAGCCTTATCCGGCGCATTGACATGCCATCCGAGTGAGAAGCCCAAACTTGCTGTTAAGTCAAACGGCTGCATTAACTAGCGAGTTCGATCAGACATTCGAAGAACTCAACTGTGCCCATGGTAGGCAAATGATGAGCAGTACTCTATCGCCGAGCATTCGCACGATTGTTATGACGTGTAGCTTGGAAGGTTATATATCGCCAGAAAACTACCACTGGTTTTGTAAGAGGTTCCTTGAGCTTCCGTGCGAAGTCTGAGAAATGCTAGACCGATAGGGGGTCATCGCTATAATGCTATTCATGTTCAAGGTAACCACTAGCTTGTGATGTGGTTTGGATTGGGAACTCCCAAAGAGATGACACATTACAAGACTGTCGATGGTATGACGAGCCTGACTCGAACTGGATACTTGTAAATGCAATGAATGTAGGTGTTGGTCGCTTGGCTGAATACCTAGTTGCAGTTTATATTGTGTATTGTTACGCGGTGGAGAGTGTCATAGCAAAAGGGGGAATCAGGCACCGAGTACTGCAGGTTTCTTACTTTCAGAAACCACCTAAACTACTTGATTATGTATATATATATATGTATATATATTCGAGACTTGGATATAGGTAGGAGTCCCTTTACCCTTACTAGTATGCAAAACGTAGTTGTCGATGAGCCGCAATCACTCGGCGTCAATTTGGAAATACTACAGACGCAGGTAGTGGGTACCTAGGCAGTTGACTGTCGATAGGAGTCATAGGACAGATAGGATATCCAATTGGTATATCTGATTGATATATGTATGGCAATCTACAACCATGGATGAATAGACATGTAGGTATATGTAGTGTAGATATAGTGTAGATAGTGTAGATATAGTGTAGATATAGTGTAGGTACATAGGTATGAACTTCTATGAAGTAGTTGCAGTGATGCATGTGGTTGTGGTTGTGGTTGTGGTCCTAGTTGTGGTTCAGTGTTTTCTTACGTACATGAATACCTAGTACTTACATATGTAGAAGTCTTAGAGACCTAGGGTACCTTACCACGCTTACATACATGTACTACGCAGTATGTATTTCAATGTTGACCCTTGCTAGGTGCATGGGTATCTGATTGGGTACGCGTCGATTATAGGAGCTTAAGCCCAAGCTGTCCTATCATCTGCTAATCCGGGGTCCAGGCCAAACGGGCTCCAACCCCTGAAATGGAAAGCGCGTAACCTGTCGGGAAGATTTGCAGCGCGTTTCCTGGGAAAGACCGACCCCATCTGGTAGCAAAATAAACAACATTGAACGGTTTTTGAACCTGAACGTGCCAAGTCAAAACATACAGATGTAACTATGTACCCAAAGTACTTAAAGAGGGAGGGGTTGTTAGGTCACTTATGTACAGTACAGTAGGTGCCCTTAGGGCCTAGGCACTTTTTTATTTTGCTTTTGTTATGGACAGAAACGGAAGAATAGCGCGTCCCATCAAACTAAATTCGCGAACATTGGGCTGCACGATTGGACACAATACTGGACGTGTTCAATTGAATTGCTACAACCTATGTATGTAACTATTGTCCTTACATTGAAAACATCAACATTGAATGCCTACATATTATGTACTTACAACATGAAAATCTAAGTACTCGCGACGTGCTTATATGCATGTATTTCGTACTCGCATCTACATACTAATTACATGTATGGATGTTCGTGGCCAGCCTCCACAATTTACTACGTCGTATGTACAGTAGTGTGTTCGATTTTGAATGTTCAATGTTTATCTGACCTAGGGGATGAGGTAAAATTGAAACTATGCGGATAACTGTTTACGTACATACAACCTATACACATGTACGCGTTTCCAGCCACTGTATGGAATCTATTATGGTACATACATATAATACATACAGTACATACATATGTACTACATACATGCGTGCAATAAAAAAGGGTTTGGTGAATAGAGTAAATTATATATGTACCTACACATGTGCAGGTATTTAGATATCCAATACTAAGAACATCAAAGTGAATGATATAGGTAAGTACATATGTAATCAATGATATGTGGTTACGTATTGCTGCTGATGCGATCGAATTTGGTGTTCTGGTACAATACAATATAATAGTTCAACATTAAAATGTCAATATTCAATGTTCGCGCTATTGTAAACTTGGTACTGGGTACCTAAGTACCTAAGTATACATGTTGCTTGCACCTAGATAGGTAGGGATAATACAGATAATAAAGATAATAGTACATGATGGGTATATCTTACTAGTATTGGGTACATTCATATCACTAAAATATTAAAGCCCCTGGCATCATCATAAGGCGCGCGACATGCAGGCACGCAAAGCAAAAGCAAAGCAGCTCTTGCCTAGTTATTACCTACCTACTAGGTACCAGGTCCTACCTACAGGCTACAGCATGTATTGTACTTACCTAACCTTAGGTTAGTACCTTCCGTTAACCTGCACGGTCCATTTCAGCCATTACCGTTCAACCTCCATCCAAATCTACGAAACGAAATCAATCGCCCGCCTCTTCCCAACTTCCTGCCCTTTGTCGACTCAACCTACCCACCATTACTTTCCCTATAGCAACAGCAACAGCAACCGCAGCAGCACAGCAGCAACCGCAACAGCAACAGCATTTGCAAATCGCCAATCAAGTACTCCGTTAATCTATATTCTCTCCTTCCTTGCTTTATTCTTCCATTTTTATTACCCAGGAAGAAATTAACGATACAAAATCCAGCATCCAGCGGACGAAAATAATACACTTACCCTCAACCTCCTTTGCGATTAGCCATCCCTCGTTACTCTATCGCATATTACGCTCTCGATATAACATCGCCCGTGACGGGAGAGTATGCGCTAGGAAACTTGTTTACCCCGAGGGGACTCTCTACACAATCGAATCGATCCCAGGCCTACCTCTTCTCATTTGCTTGACTCTTAATAAACCCCAACTGCTACTGGCTTTTCTCAACCCTGGAAATTGCTACATACTAGTTTGGCACCTGTTGCTATTACTATTTTACTTACCGCATTCGTTCCTTCATACTGAAAACGAGCTATTTGGTCCCCGCATTTGCACCTGCACCTGCATCTCTGCCCAGTATCATGACCAGAGAGTCTGACTTGGCCTCCGTGCCGCCACCACCATTAAAACGACAGGCGCACGACGTGGCAAGCCCTTCCCTACAAACATCTTCAAGGATGGCGACTCCTCCTCCGCCATCAGACCGGGCGAGACTGCAAGTCATGAATAACGTGGAGGGTCGCAATTCGAAGAGCTTACGCAACAGTGACCGAGGAGGCGACAGGCCAAGCATGGCCGGCATCGATCCGGAAAGCTTGTCGAGGGCCCTTTCAAGAGAACTCTCGGCTGAGAGGCGAGATAGCACGACGGGTGCGAGTCCTAGTAGGAAGCGTCAACGAATCAATGGTGACAGGTTAGTCAAACCGTGATTACATAGTCCCTTCCACTTTTGGAGTTATATCCCAAAGTTACGAATTGTCTGCATAGCTACAATAGCTTGCGATCATGACCGCCTTGGGACAAATGAAGTTTATGCCTATTGCCGTTCAAGATTTCTCAGACTAACGTCTTCAGATTCATACCCTCACGTTCTGGCCAAGACCTTCAGGCTAGTTTTAGCCTCTTGCACGAGGAAGGCTCTCCAGCGACACCCTCGCGACAAAAGAAGCGTACCCCACATGGCGAGCTTCACTTTCAGAAGAGTAGGCTAACTCCATCCCCCTTGCAGCTAGAGGAATACAACTAATTCTTAGCAGCCGAAGAGGCAAATCGAATATTCTCCACCGTGCTGAGGGCAGAACTCTTCGAGAACACCATACCACAAGCTGCCCCGCAAACGCTGTCGCCAGATGCCAACTTGCCAGGATCGTCACATTCAAACCACGGCCACGATGGCACTAGGTCTCACACACCTCCAAGTAACCCGCCTCCCACTCTACCTTCTAGTTTCACACCCTCAACCCCACACAAGAATCTCTTCTCTTATATGTCACCCCGTAATCACTCCAACATCGCAGGCCATCCAACACCCTCTAGGACCCCTCAAAGTCGACATGGCCCCAATCTGGATATACGATCGGAGATATATAGTTTATCGCCAGTCCGATTTGGGAGCCAGCAGATGCTATTAAGCCCGAGACGACAACCACGATCAGTGAGCAAAGTGCCCTACAAAGTTTTGGATGCCCCTGAACTGGCAGACGACTTCTATTTAAACTTGGTCGATTGGGGTAGTGCCAATGTCTTGGGCGTTGGCTTGGGCTCAAGTGTTTATATGTGGAATGCGCAAACAAGTCGAGTTAACAAGCTTTGTACGCTGGAGGACGACACGGTGACAAGCGTATCCTGGATTCAGAAGGGCACACACATTGCTATCGGCACGGGAAAGGGTCTAGTCCAAATCTGGGACGCTGAGAAGACGAGACGCCTAAGGACCATGACAGGACATACTGCCCGCGTGGGATCGCTGGCCTGGAATACTCACATCCTGACTTCAGGATCCCGAGATCGATTAATATATCACCGTGACGTCAGGGCTCCCGATCAATGGATGCGAAAGCTTGCGGGCCACAAACAAGAGGTTTGTGGCTTGAAGTGGAACTGTGAGGACGGCCAGCTGGCGAGTGGAGGCAACGATAACAAGCTCATGGTCTGGGATAAGCTTTCGGAGACGCCCCTCTGGAAGTTCTCAGATCATACCGCTGCCGTCAAGGCAATTGCTTGGTCCCCCCATCAGCGTGGCCTCCTTGCGTCTGGTGGTGGAACAGCTGATAGGAGAATTATATTCCACGATACAGTTCGGGGATCGGTCATCAACGAAGTGGACACAGGGAGCCAAGTATGCAACATATCCTGGTCTAAGAATTCCAATGAAATCGTCTCCACCCATGGCTACAGCCAAAACCAGATCGTTGTCTGGAAGTATCCCGCCATGACCCAGGTAGTCAGTCTTACAGGCCATACATACCGAGTCCTTTACTTGGCAATGAGCCCTGATGGCCGGACTATCGTGACAGGGGCTGGGGATGAGACCCTGCGATTCTGGACCGTTTTTGGGCGAAGACCAGGCCAGCGGGAAGACAGTGATGGTGGTGGTGGTGGGCGATTGAGTGACTGGGGTGTTATTCGATAAGAAAGTCGAACGCTTTTACATACTATACACACACACACACACAACTTCGACTCAATCCATTGAGACGGTGGCAACATTTTTGCTCCGACATGAGGATATTCGCATTTACCCAGTTTCACGACCTATTCAAAGAGAACAACCTATGATCGGTTGCATCCATCGGCGTTATCGTTTTAGGGACCTCTACATGTATAAGTCTGCTTGGGAGTTAGGCTTGCTCTTTCTTCGGTTGTGTAGCTATCGCGGTATGCGAGGATATTCGAGGCTTAGCTGGGTTGCATTTGAATCGCCTGGTGGCGGCGGCGGTAGAGACATAATCTTTTATCATGGACAGCATCGGCGTTGCGGTGGGTGAGGCGGCAGACTCCGTTAATTCGAAGAAGTCGACCAGCTTGGCTCTATTTGAGCACGAAGTTAAATCCAATCGGTATGAATCGGAAAATTATGAGCATTATTACGGGAGCGTCATGGATAGGGATTAGAGGCGCATTAAAATTCGTAATTATTTCCGAGCATTGACACGAGCCTCCGTTGATTAGGATGGCTGCTAACAATCGGTGTCTGAAGTGTCAATGCCCTCATTGCAACGCACCTAACGTGACTGCATATTCATCTACATACATACATACATACATACATACATACATGATGTAGTAGGTAAGTAGGGTAGGTAGGTGCCCAGTAGTTATCTATGTAGTATGTCGTAGTAGTAGTAGTAGTAGTAGTAGTAGTAGTAGTACGAAAATGATAATAACTTGACGTAAAACATATCTGGATTCACAATTCCGATGACAACATTCACTAGGTGGGCACGTTTTACGCTGGACAATTGTCACAAACCATCCACTGATATGCCATCAGAGCTGGACTAGATAGGAATAGTTTCACTCATTATATTTCGTATATCATTAGTCTATCTTAGTTTACGCTTAATCCTAACTACTCGTACTCTAATAAACTGACATGAAGGGGGTATCGAATCGTCTTCTGACTCAGTCTTTCATAACCATGCTACCACATGCATACCTACGAGAACTCCGAGTCCAAAGAGCCAAAGAAAGAAAAGGAAAGGGGGCCGGATTGGGTGCAGCCATTCCATAAACGCCTGGACTATCGCAGTTGGTGCCACAACCCCGATGAAATAGAATTAACGAGTTGACCCGCCGTTTGGATTAGGGGCTGCCTGTTTGGAGTTCAGTTCGAAAGTATTCGTCAAGAAAGCACTTCGCCAGAATTCCTCGCTCGTGTAGTATCAATGACGACACTATCAATTCCACTGGCTACCACGTTGCTCTCCTTAAAAGAATTGGCGTCATTGACTGGCTTCTCTTCATGTAACAATGGAATTTCATCCACACTTAAGCGTCGCCCACTAGCTGGGTCCTCAATCTGAACGGCTTTTTCAGAGGCTTCAGAGGTGCCTGTCGCGTGGATCTTGCCTTCGGGCCCGGGTACTGGTGCCATCAAGGGGGAGCCGAGCACATCAGGGCTGTTCTGCCACTTAGCAACCTCAGCTTTCATTGCCTCGAGCTCCTTTTGAAATCGTTTACCGAACACATCGATATAGAAAGTCGAGCCATTGTAAACGCTCCATGTAAACACGATCATGAGGAAAGCGGCCGACGCCCATCGGCTATAGAACCATAGGGGGCAGGGTAGCATCGTTAATACAGCGTACAAGTATTGGATGAGCATGAAGGCAGGCTCTTGGAGGCTAGCGGGTAGCGAAAGAACAATTTTGCCGATCCATGTTTTCGAGTATGAGCGGCGTAGCCAAGTGAATGATGTAGGCCTTCCGGCCGCAATCTTCTCTCGCCTGCGAACCGTGATAAAGAAATAATAGCTAAGCTGCCATACAGCATATGGAAAAGTAGACCAAGTGAGCATGGATATGAGATTACCATAGGCAGTTGGAGAACCTGGCGGAGAAGTCTTGATGGCCCAAATGGCGGGAAATTGTTCGTGGAGTTGTTCGGTTGGTAGTAGATGGGCGATGCAATGCAACGTGGCACATGGCATTATGTGGATAAATAGCGACGTGACTTTGTCGAAGTCGTGGAACACGAGCGAATTACGCCACATAATTATTGCCACGGCGTTGTTTCCATAAGCCAGACTGTAAGAGGCAATAAACAGCCTTTTAGAGGATGGAAAGATCCAGAGGCTGAGAAACAGTAATAGGTTGACAAAGTAGCAGAGATCGGCCAGAAAGTAATGATAACCGCGCCGGCGGTAGGTATAGAAGCGAATAGGCATGAAGTAGAGAAGTTGGACGGTGTACCAGATATAGAAATACTCGGGGTAAGCACCTATTAAGTAGCCGCTGATAAAGATATTCATCACACCGCAGATGAAGGAAACCTTTTCGCGCATCGTGATTATTTTGGTGTCGTTCCATCGACGACCCAGCTTCTCGACACTCTGCTTCATCCGCTTCCTGTACCTCTCCAGCTGCTCGTCAGCCGAGGGCACACGCCGCCGCCATTCCTCGACCATTCGCTCCCTAGCTTCCTGGCCTCTGGTTTTGAGGGCGGCTCGTGATTTGCGGACCTTCTCGGTCTGAGCAGATATTCCCTTTTGAAGCTTCTCTAACTGCTGCGGCAAGGCAAAATTGTCCAGCAGGTCCAGGACGGTCAGACGGTCTAGAGGAGGGTAGGAATCCCAGTCTTCATGATAGGAGCTGCTCCCCGAGAAGGAGGGGTTCCTCGACGTTCGTGGGCTCTTAGGCTCCTCGTCGTTTATTTTTGGATCAATAACAGCTTGTTGGAGAGGTGACGAGCTAAAAGACGGCGTGGTGGTATCATCAGGCGTTAGAGCATTGTCATCGTCAGTCTGGGCGCCCTCAGACTTGACAGACGATACGGGTATAGGGCGGCTCATGGAATCGGCCATTTCGGCGATGGTGCGAATTGGGAATCTCTGAATATCGTTACGGAAGGACACTCTACGAAGCGCTTCGGCTCCTCTGAGAACTAACATGTCAGCGATGGGAAGATAGTTGATAAGGTAATATTTGTAATGATATGAAGCCCAATTTTGGAGTAAGGTGGGCTTGATACCTAT
This sequence comes from Hypoxylon fragiforme, assembly GCF_022984875.1. Taxonomy (NCBI): domain Eukaryota; kingdom Fungi; phylum Ascomycota; class Sordariomycetes; order Xylariales; family Hypoxylaceae; genus Hypoxylon; species Hypoxylon fragiforme. The sequence continues at coordinate 1,621,702 of NW_026054760.1, forward strand.
ATGTATATATTTACATACTTCTTAGCTGGAGAAAGACAACTTCACCTTGTACACTGAATACACTGGAGTGGATGCGAAGATAGACGGCGAACCAATTAACGAAGGGGGCTATTACAGGTGAAGGGGATAGAAAAGCAATAGAGCGGGATGAGGACGCATGTGACTGTAAACACGAGGGAGATTTAGGTGACTCAAGAGGCCTGTGATAGGGAATGGAAACAGAGCGGTGGTATGTGGTATGGAAAGGTTGAAAAAAATAAGTTATAAAAAGGTAAAGGTGGGTTTAGTTAGAAAATGTTGATCCTTTCAGTGGCTTTTACTGAAGGACGTGTCTTGAGAACGAGTTGTGGTTGGACGAAAACAGGCGGCTGTACTACTGGTACGCTGTACTACTGGTACTTACATAGTATGTAACTAGTAACTACGTGTAGTAACTACATACATATGATGCTTGGTAACAACGTTTGAAAAGGTTCCAGACTTGAAACCGATCTCTGGTTAGTTGCATCCCTAAGGGCATGATGACGCCATGGCTTCAATGTTGCCCTACCCCGGATTACTTTATGTCGCTTTCAGTCAATCTGGCACTGCCAGCCAGCTGTACATAGTTAGTAGTGAGCATCCTGGTCTGTGCATTTGCGTGGATGCAACAATAAACTTCAATTGGAAGGGGTCCCCGCGCCCGTAAATTATGTAGAGTCGCGTCTACCTAGGGTACTAGGTTAGGTAGGTAGGACCTGGTAGGTACAATACATAGCCTAGTCCTTTCCCGCAAAAGCGTGCAAAAAGTTATGAATGCATTCTCGTGATACTCAACTGTCTGTATCTCACTTACTTACTTATTACTTACTTACTTACTTACTTACTTACTTACTTACCGACTACCTAACCTGTCACCTTCGCAATTTACTTTCTTATTAGACTCACCTTAGGTATTACATGAAACCAATGCCATCGATGCGACGAAGCCTTCGACTCTGATATTTTAGTGCGCCCGCTTCTTGAAATGTCATAACTTTCAATTACAATCGGCGCCTAGCGATACCCTTTCGTATATTTTTCGCGTCGCGTCTCTGTCTACCCACCAAGCCACCCACCAAGTCACCCACCAAGTCACCCACCAACTATACAACCACTTAACCTTGAAATTTTACAGCGACTCATGCCAGCTGAGTCAAGATGGGGAAACTCATTCGTCTCGAGCTGTTTAGTGCGTATTCCGTAAAAGATTTTTGTGCGCGACAAGCTGACCGTTTCAAGACTTCAAATCCTACAAGGGTCATCATACGCTTCTCTTCGGCGACTCCTACTTCACCTCCATTATCGGTCCAAATGGATCCGGCAAATCGAATTCGTATGTTCTATTGTGTCCCCTGAGAATGATCTAATGTAAAATGCCTTGTATACTGATAACCCGTAGTATGGACGCCATCTCCTTTGTCCTCGGTATCAAATCGTCGCATCTCCGTTCTGCCCATCTCAAAGACTTAGTGTACCGTGGTCGAGTCCTCAAGACTTCCAAGATCAACGACGATGGCTCAGCTGCCGAGCCAACAACGAATGGACATGCCAATGGTCACGTTAACGGCGACGACAATGACAAACCAAACCGCAGCGATCCTAAAACCGCGTGGGTCATGGCCGTATACGAGGACGATGCTGGCGATGAGCAGCGATGGAAACGCAGTATTACGAGTGGTGGGTCGAGCGAATACCGCATTAATGACCGGGTCGTTACCGCCCAACAGTACAACGAAGCTCTCGAGGCAGAGAATATCCTTATCAAGGCCCGAAATTTTCTTGTTTTCCAGGGCGATGTCGAGGCTATCGCTGCCCAGTCGCCTCATGATCTTACACGCCTGATAGAGCAAATCTCTGGTAGTTTAGAGTATAAAGCCGAGTACGAGAGGCTCCAAAGTGAAGCGGACCAGGCTGCCGAAAATTCTGCCTTCCAATTACAGAGACGTCGTGGCATCAATTCTGAGATCAAGCAGTACCAGGAACAAAAACGCGAGGCCGAGAACTTTCAAAGGAAAACCGACGAGCGTGATGACGCTATAGTCACCCATATCCTCTGGAAGCTTTACCATTTTCAGCAAGTCATGGACGAGTCCAGTGCTAAGATCCAGGACCACCAGGAGAACCTCAAGGAATTTAGGCGCAACGTTGAATCCTTCGAGAGGAAACTCGAGGCTGCTCGCAAGGAACAAGCTGATGCTGCCAAGGAAGTTCACAGAGTAGAGCGCCAGATCAAGCGTCAAGAGAAGGAAATCGAGGAGAAGGAGAACAGTCTCGTTCCCATCGAAGAAAAGGTTCAGCAGACAACTAGCCAAGCCGACACGATTCGGAAGAGGATCGATGCTGTAAGAAAAGAACGAGACGAGCAGCGCAAATTAATCGCCAAGATAGAAAAGGATCTAGCCACAGTCCAAAAAGCCCAGAAGCAATTCGAGGATCAATGGAAGGAGACCATGAAGAAACAAGGCAAAGAACTCAGCGATGCTGACCGAAAGGAATACAACACCCTAAGGGCGCAAGCACTAAATAAGTCTTCGGAGAACCAGGCTAAGTTAGAGAATCTCAATCGCCAATTAAAGACGGATGAAGTTACAGTGAACAGTCTAAAGGGCAAGGTAGACGGTTACCAAGCTGCTATGGAGAAATTGGAAGCCGAGCTATCAGTGATTCAAGAACGGAAAGGCACCACAGAAGCTACTGTCAAACAACTTTCTAGTGAGATGGATGCTAAGAAGAAGGAATTCAACCAAGTCCAGTCCGAGAGAGTTAGAACCAATCAGAGACGGACAGAGCTTGATGAGAATCTTCAAGATGTCTTGAAGAAGTTACTAGAGGCTGATGACGGGAGACGCCAGAATGACAAGGAAGCACGAATGAAAGAGATGGTCACCTCTCTGAAGCGCATGTACCCAGGCGTCAAAGGCAGGGTAGGAGAGTTATGCAAGCCGAAACAGAAGAAGTTTGACGAAGCAGTCATCACCGCCCTTGGACGTGACTTCGACTCTGTCATTGTTGATAGCGAGAAGACCGGCGTCGAGTGTGTACAGTATCTGAAAGACCAACGTTTCCCGCCAATGACCTTCATACCACTAGACAACATCAAAGTCAACGCAGTGAATACGGCTGTTAAGGGCATTTCCGGTGCGCGGCTGACGATCGATGCTATTGATTTTGACCCATCTCTCGAGCGCGCCATGTCTTATGCGTGCGGTAGCTCGATCGTGTGCGATGGCTTGGATATTGCAAAGCACGTCTGTTACGAACGCAGAATCCAAGTCAAGGCAGTAACCCTGGAAGGGTTTGTCATCCACAAGGCGGGCTTGATGACCGGTGGACGAGATAACAACAAAGGAAACAAACGCCGTTTCGAAGAGCACGACGTTCAGAACTTACAAAAAATGGCAGATAAACTCCGGGATGACATCGAGAAGCTACCTAGAACAGATCGACGTGGCACCGCGGAGGAAATGTTGCAGAATGAGCTCGCCGGGCTTGATCAGCGCCTAGCGTTTGCCAACAGCGAATTGAGTGCGTTCAACCAAAATCTTGCCAGCAAGAAGAAGGAATTAGAGCACGTCAAACGCCAGCTTAAGGAGTGGCAGCCCAAGTTTAAGGAGGAAGACAACAAGCTGCAGAAAACCCGGGCATCAGTCGAGAAGTTCAAGGCTGCAATTGCCGAAGTGGAAGACAAAATATTTGCCGAGTTTTGCAAACGGCTAGGGTATGCTGATATCCGGGCTTACGAAGCACAACAAGGCACTTTAGAACAAGAGGCTCACGAGAAGCGCACCCAATTCGACCTCCAAAGATCTCGGCTAGAAAGCAACAAAAGCTGGGAAACGTCTAGACACAACGAGACCGAGAGCAGACTTCGCAACCTCGAGGATCGCTATAAACGACTATCCCATGATGTTCAATCCTATCAAGCTGAGAAGGAAAAGATCGAAGAAGCAATGGCTAACGACCAAGACACTCTCGCAGGTCTACAAGAGCAGTTAGATGAGTATAAGGCCGAGCTTGCCAAAAGGTCCGAGAAGGTCAACGCAGCCAAGGGAGAAGTACAAAAAAGGAGCAAAGATATTGAAAGCAGGCAAAAGGCAATCAGTGCATTGGAGGCGGAGGTCCAGAAGAACAGCGCTGGCAAGTTTGCTTTGCTAAGACGATGCCGATTAGAGCAGGTCAACATCCCTCTTGCGGCAGGATCACTGGATAATCTTCCTAACGAAGACAACCTCTTGCACCGAGACCCCGATGCCATGGATGTGGACGACGGCGATGAGGCGGATTTTATGGACGATGCTATGGATGACTATGGCATCGAAGTTGATTTCGACCAGTTGAGTGAAGATCTCAGAAACGTAAGTTTGTTTATCATCAGCCCTTATGCAAACATGGATGCTGACTGGAACAGCCCGACGACGAAAGTGTTGAGGAGAAGCTACAAGACAAGATTTCGTCGCTCACGGCGGAGCTTGAAAAGCTAAATCCCAACATGCGAGCCATGGAACGGTTAGAGGTAGTCGAGGCACGGCTTAAGGCAACGGAAAAGGATTACGACGACTCCAAGATTGCTTTCAAGACCGCCAAGGATGCATTCGATGAGGTCAAGACAAACCGTTTCGAGCTCTTCAACAAGGCGTTCGTGCACATACAGGAGCAGATCTCGCACGTGTATAAGGATTTGACACGGTCAGATCAGTATCCACTCGGTGGTCAAGCCTATCTTGATATCGAGGAGGACACAGATAAACCGTACCTATCAGGCATCAAGTACCATGCTATGCCACCCCTCAAGCGGTTCCGAGACATGGAGCATCTTTCGGGTGGTGAGAAGACTATGGCTGCCCTCGCGCTGCTCTTCGCTATCCACAGCTATCAACCCAGTCCCTTCTTCGTGCTCGACGAGGTTGACGCGGCGCTTGACAATCCCAACGTCGACAAAATCAAGAACTACATCCGCGAGCATGCGGGCCCCGGCATGCAATTTATTGTCATCAGTCTCAAGACTGGTCTGTTCCAGGATAGCGAGAGCCTAGTTGGTGTATACAGGGACCAGGAAGTAAACAGTTCGCGAACGTTAACCCTTGATGTAAGTCTACCATGCCGTCATTCTTTCTTTCTTCTTTCCTGATTATCTTGTTGCGGTATGTTGGAATTGGCCATGCTAATTTATTCTAATCTTCTAACAGCTACGAAAATACGTGTAAGAACTGGGTTCGTATATAGGAAAGCAACAGGCGCTTCTATATAAGAAACAGGAAGGGGGCGGAGGACGGGAATGTCACGAGGAACGGTTTTCACGAACAGGTAATGAAAGTGCTTCTAGGTTACGGCAAAACCCGAATCGTGCGTGGCTGTACTAATAATACCAGGCTTTGCCGCATGCCTCGTTGAAAAGATCAGATAGCTTTTTGCTTTTTCTTCTTTTTTTTATAAACCAAAAAAAAGGCGTCTTCGCTTGGAGAAGATAAAAGACACCCTCTTCTATTTTCTTCCCTTTTTTTGTATCATATTCCTTCTTCCGATAAAGTGTGTAGATACGTACAGATATCAATCAAACCACATCGCATTCCAACATGACTTGCCAAAATGCCCGCCCTCCTTTTCACATTGCACTGTTCTTGTTTTACTCGAGGCTATTTGGAGCTTTCAATGCAATTACTACTTAGCATGTTATATACATACCAACTATCCATTTTAGACGCCGTCCAGGAAAACCCATGCCTGGAATATCAAATAACGCGTGTGCCATGCCGCGTTTATCTAGGGTATCGTGATTATGAGGAAATGTATTCCATGTGCCGACCCCAGTTGTGTGTCCCTCCTTATCTCTATATACCTTTCACCCTCGCCCATTTCTTGCCCTATCCTCTCTACCGTGGACTTCGGAATTATGATCTCGGTGCCACTCCTGCTCAAACGTCCTCAAACTGTAAGTCATCGTCGTCCTCGCTCTCGCCATCGTCGGCGGGCTCTTCAACTTTAACCTTCTTGGATGGTCTCTCAGAAGCCGGAGTTTCCGCAGCGCTGGTAGGGCCACTCGATGCGAGTCGCTTCTCGCCTAGGGTGCTAACATCAGCGGAAACGTCGACGAACTCTACATCTCGACCCTTAACGTCGTCATCGTCTTCCTCATCTTCATCTTCACCTCCTTCGTCGTCATCCTCATCGTTATCATCCTCCTCCTCCTCTTCTAATTCCTTGCGTCTTTGTTCGTCTAGTGACTTGAACAGCGCCTCCATTTCTCTGTCATGCGCAGCGTCGGCAGCGGATTCGTCGGGCTTCTTAGCGTCATCCTCCTCAGACCTGTGCACCGCGGTGGGGTTGGCGTTCAAGGCATATGATAAGCCGGTAACGGTGCTAGTGGTGTGCCACGACGGTAGAGCATTCATCTGGGCGACCTCCTCCTTTCGTGCGCGCTCAGCTTCCTTCTCGGCTTCGGTCGGGCCATCGGTATCGGTGATACTGATAGCAATACTTTGAGGGCCGGTGTTCGCCATACCCCTCACAGCGGTAGGCCTTGCGAAACCCTCGACGACAACTGAAGCGGCGACTTGGTTGGCGGCATCGCGGATGACAGGAAGAGCGCGGGCGTGTGCGGTCTCGAAGTCACCTTCGGGAATGGTCACGGTGTCTAGCTTGGGTAGGACATCGATGATGAACTTGAGTTGACTGTTTAGACGAGTAGAAAGCTCGTGTCCGCCGGCCTCGCGATCAGGCTCGAACTTTAGAATGTTATCACAGCGATGGCACATGAAACCACGATGAATATCCACGTTGTCAAGAACTTCCATCTGGGTCCACTCAGCCTTGCAGACAAGACAAAAGTATTCCTTCTTCTCTTGAGCGGGGATAGCATCGCCTTGGACTTTCTTGTCAAGCTTGAAAGTTCTGTACTTGATAGCATCGATGGCCTGGCGGTAATCGATAAAGTAATAAGTACGGTTGGTGGCTTTGTCCTTGCCCTCTCTGATTTCGGGACGATTATGACTAGAAAATTGGTGACAGTGGTTAGCTTTGAACGAGTAAAATGAAGCGCGAGAAAGAAGGTCGAGACATACATCTGCAAAAAGCGTTCCTCTTTGAGCTTGGCGCAGATCCTATGCAAATCTTTGGTGTTCAGGTTCATCAGCAAGGATAAATCGTCGTCGCGTAGGGTCGAGTGCAAGACGAGAGCATCAACAATGAGAATCATCCTTCTATCCTCGGGCGCGGTGAAGAAAGCGCGTGCGACAGAGCGCACTAAGGTCTGTGCCATATCCATGATGAGTGGAAATGGAGAAGGAGCGATTTTTTAGAAAATAGTGACGGTGAAGGAGTGAGGTAGTCAAATGTAGAAGGCGTAGAAGGCGTAGAAGGCGTAGAAGGCGTAGAAGGCGTAGAAGGCGTAGAAGGGAAAAGGTAAGGGTGGAAAGGTAAGGGTGGAAAGGTGAAAGGGAAGTGGAGGAAGTGGAAGAAGTGGAAGAAGTGGCGGGTGAGTTTGCGAAGTTTGCGAAGTTTGCGAAGTGGCAGCAGAGGATGCTACTCAAAGAAGAATGTCGAGTTGGATTTCCATCATTTTATTAACCGGTGGCTTGGGTAAAGTCGATAGTACCAAGAGATAGTTTGGCTAGTAGTTAGTTACGTTCAATGTTAAAAGGGTTCGACAGAAGTATAAATGAGGTTCCAAAGACCGCGTCAAGCAAGACGACGATTACAAAATTGGCATGCTGAATGAAAGTGTTGGATTCGCACCGACCAAGACGGCTAGAATTACAGATGAGTAAAAAATGGTAAAAAATGAATTGGATTAACCAATCAGTCCGTGTCGAAAGGGGGTTTTTAATTGGGATATCAGATATTATCTGCACGTCAGAACGATCTTGGAGCGAATAATGATAAAGTTGAGATGAACATTGAGCGTGTCAACTGTAAATGTTATACAGTATATATAATTATAATGTATTCTGACTGTATGTAATATGTACTACCTAGTACTAACCTAACCTAGTCTACATATGTAGTAGTACAGTGTAGGTAGGTACTAGGACATAATTAATTCTAACTAAGTTACTAGTTATCTATCTAACTTTAATACTGTAACATAACTTTAACATCAACATTATGTACTTAGGTACTTACATCGTTGATCATTGATCCTCATCATCAATTGTTGTAGGTAACTATGTACTAAGTAGTACCTAACTTAGTACATATACTACTATACACTGTATACAGTCTATACTATGTATGCAGCAAACACTGATCATTCTATACATATACGCACATACATACACACACACATACATACACACAAACAGACATACATACATACATACATACATACATACATACACATCTACTCACACACCTACTCACATATCTCACATATACCATAAAAAAAAGAAAAGGTTTACTATGTGCCTAGGTAGGTAAGGGAATAGGACGATGCCTCCATCAACAAGCGTTGCAAACCATTCAATCATTTCATCCGACATACCCACCACTCTTGAATTCCCAATCATCTACTTGCTTTCCACTCACTTAGACCCGGACAGTCTGTCAGAATGGGAGAGTAAAATCCCCACACTAACCTACGATATCAATGAGGCTAGCATTGTGCTGGGTAAGATATCAAACCCAGAAAGAGCCAGGTTCGAGTTGAGACGTCGAAAGATCATCACTGAAGACATTGATACACTCTCCGTTTCTGTGCCCAACCTAGACACCCAGTCTCAACATCCATCTCCTCCACTTAAGCGTAAAAGATCAAATAATTTACACAATCCTGCGCCCACGAGTACTTCGGGTGGCGATAAAGGTCTATATGGCGGAACTGATGCTCAAACTATCAACCACAGTGGTCAGAAATTAGACTCTGCCGCGGAGCATGGTGACAGTGATAAGTCTGTTGTCAATGTCCTCAAATTAGCATGGTTCGGCGACAGTTTGGCTCACCGTTCTGTCCTGCCCATTGACAAGTACCTGTTATATCGAGGGCGCAAGACAGAGCAAATCATTCAACGTGCCCGGCAAGAAGGAAAGGATGGCCACGATCAAAATAGTATTCCAAAAAGGAACGCTCCTCGTGCTCACGAATCCATGTCCCAACATTCTAGGATCTCGACCCACACCAAGCGGCCTACGCTAACTCAAGAGTCAACATCAGAGCATGACCTTCGTTCGCACATGCCGCCCATCCCCGAATATTTGCATACAACATACTCTTGTCAACGTCCAACCCCTTGTAGCCCACCCAATGACCTCTTTATCGAGGAGTTGAAGAAAATCAGGGCACTGAGGACTCTTGAAGGCGATGCTATCGGAGTCAGGGCCTATTCCACAAGTATCGCCTCCTTGGCAGCTTACCCCTTTCTCATTTTACACCCAGCTGGTAAGCATTTCAACCCAACTGTTTAGCAATATTTACATTTAACCCCCAGTTTAGAGATTGCTAGATTGCCCGGCTGCAGCGATAAGATTGCCGCCCTCTATCGGCAATGGAAAGCGAACAGCTACCTGGAAGAGGTCAAGGCTGCCGAAGCTGACCCCAAGATTTCTGTGTTGCAGCTATTCTGTAGCATATGGGGGGTAGCGGAGACGACCGCTGGCGAGTTCTACAACAAAGGATGGCGGGACCTCGACGATGTCGTCGAAGGTGGATGGACTAGTCTAAGTCCAGTCCAGCAAATCGGCCTCAAGTATTACGACGAGCTGCAAGAGAAGATTGCTCGTCGCGAGGTGGAGGAAATTAGCCAAACCATCCTAAGTCACGCCCAGAGAATTTGCCCGGGCTTCCAGATGGTGATCGTCGGAAGCTATAGGAGGGGAAAGATAGAGAGCGGTGACGTGGACGTTGTTCTCAGCCATCCCGACCCGACTGCCACTTTGAACTTTGTCGAAAGCATTGTCGAGAGCCTCGAAAAGGCAAACCACATCACTCACACGCTTATACTCAGCACTAAGAATAGTGAGCGTGGGCAAACTCCGGTGGCCTGGAAAGGGCAGGATCGCAAGGCAGGCAGCGGCTTTGACACCCTAGACAAAGCCCTGGTCGTGTGGCAGAATCCGCACTGGGACAAGACGGCATCGCCGAAGAACCCCAACCCCCATCGCCGGGTCGATATCATTGTCAGCCCCTGGAAGACAGCCGGATGCGCGGTGATCGGATGGACCGGTGGCACCACGTTTGAACGAGACCTGAGGAGGTACTGCAAGCGTGAAAAGGGGTGGAAGTTCGATAGCAGCGGGGTCCGAAGCCGAATAGACGGCAGCTGGGTGGATATCGAAAGCGATGACCACGGCCCGGCCCCGGATATGCTGACAGCGGAGAAGAGGGCCTTTGCACGTTTGGGTCTCGAATGGCGTCCGCCGGAAGAGAGGTGCACGGGGTAATGGCACGTAGGATACTAAGTAATGGGATTGCCTACTCCTAATATTTAGTGCCTAGTGTATGTACATATCTGTATACTATGTAGCTACCTAGGTGCTTCGAAGTCTTTTCTCTTCATTTTCACTCGGGAGTGTCATTTTACAGACGTTCTAAGAACTAAAGTTTATGCCGTTCATCGGCATCTACCCTCTCGTAGCAGAGATGGACATTTTGATGTCACGGAGACTGGCAATATCTAGTAGGATAGGCTAGAACAGTGTAATATTCTTTGATAATTCATGTCATATCCACAACCAATTCAGTTTTCGTAGTAGGATATGAAACTCTTAACGCCACCAACGCCTTGCCCTGATGCGATTCCCTTGTGTGAATACAGAGCCCAATATTAGACTCGAATCATGAACGCTTTTTCTTTATTTATCCTCTGCATCCTCCGCATCCTCGACTGTCACAGCCTTCGCCTTGCCCTTGGCGTCACTACTCGTTGATGTCTCTAGTTCTTCGTTGGAACTGTGGCTCTGAGAAGCTTCAGGTGTCGTCGACGGCTCCTCAGCCCTCGTTTCGGATTCATTCGTGGAGGCCGAACCGCCAACTCCACCACCGCCAGAAAATAGCTGTGAAGCACCACCCCAGTTGGGCATCATCGGGGTAGGGGCGGCTACCACGGTGGGTTCCCTCTGTAGCTGCGATGTGCTCTGGGTAGAACCTTCTTCCGGATACCCACTAGGCACCCCGAAACTCCTAGTATTTAAGTCTCCCACTCTAGGATTCGACCCCTGAGGTATCTCGGCGGTACTGGTAGCCGCAATGTTTTCATTTGTCGTATCCGCTGGCTGCGGTGGTTGGCCATTGGCGTCAACGTGCTGAGTTGGTTGTTGAGCGCTGATAGAAGTTTGTGATGGCTGGCCGTCAAGACGTTGGAGGGGTAACAACGACCACCCAGGAGGGATGACGACGCCTTCAGGGAGGTCTGGACTTCCTGCAGGAATAGCTGCAGAGTAAGATGAACCTCCATGTCTAGTGACGGTTGGCGTTGATGAACGAGGCGGAAAACTGGGAAAGGGTGACATCTGTGCCATATGTTGAAAAGGGGGTAGAGGCTGTTGTGGTATACCCGACGGGTAAGAAGTAAACTGAACATTGATACCAGGTTGCCCAGGTTGCACTATTGGCGCGACCGTAGGTTCTTGCTGTAACTGATGGAGACGGTTAAGTTCAGCTGTAAGAGCATATAGAGTGTGTAGTTCAGCTTGGCTTGTCTGTAGAGATTGTATTTCTTGTTGAATCCGTTGAGAGATGCCCTGAAGTTGCGCCTGCATGTCCATGATGTTGTTCACGCCATTGATAGGGGGGGTGGGACCGGCCGGAGGCGCAAGGGTCGGTGGTGCTGGTGCAGCAGGGATATTGGCATCGGCAAGGGGGAGACGCAGCCGTTGAGCCATCTCATGGATATTTTGAGCGTTACCTTGGGCAAATCCCAAACGAATAGGGCCCAGTTGAAAGACTCTCATATTATCAACACCACGAGCTGGTGCTGGTTGTCCAGCATTCGCAGCTCTATTTCCCGCAGCTGGTTGGCCAGGAGCATTGGGCTGCCCACCAAAGTTAGCCCCTGGAGCGGCAGCACCACCATTAGCAGCAGCACTGTCATCGGTAACCGGACTTCGGCAGGTTGGGCAGACTTGTTGTCTCTCCAACCAACTTTTGAGACAACCAAAGTGTAATATATGTCCGCAGGGAAGCTTTTTGGGGCGCGATCGCTCTACTGCGCCGATAGCGGATGGATCCCATGGCCTCATATCTTCTCTGCAGATGATACAGGTGTCCTCGCGCAACAGCTCCTCCTGTGTAGCATCCGGGTACCTGTCCATATGCTGCAAAGCCTTGCGGTATTTCATGAATGCGCCAAGTCGCGAGATAAAGGAACGAATTGTTACGAAAAGGTCACGCATGATGTGAATGGGCAAGCCGTAGAACATGATCAAGATACCGAAGAAAGCTGAATAGATGCCAAGCTTCACGAAGTCTACATTTATGTTAGTTTGATTATGGCGTGTACCAAGCAGCAAGCTAGGTAGGTTACTCACCAGTTAAGAGATCGAGACTTAGAACCCAATGCCCCTTTGACTCCCAGCCCGGTACTTCGATATCTGTCTCGTCAATATCATCCTCGTCTGGTAGCTCCTCCTGTTGAGCAGCTTCTGCCTCTGCGGCATCTCCGGATTCGCGGCGTCGCATGATTTCGGCACGTTGCTCCCGGATCTGTTGCCGTCGATCGTTTAACCTCTGGCTGGTTTGTTTTCTCACTATGTCTGCCTCCACCAATGACAAGACGTATCGGAAACCAGTGCGGAATGAGCAGGTGGTCAAGATGGCGAACTCGAACAAGAACATGACCATCATATTGGGGCGGGCCTGTTGAATGACTGCATTGATAGTGTAGTTGAATAGCCAGGCATCGTAGAGGACACTAAGGAGGAGGGATACGCTAAGTCTGGTGTGAAAGAGTCGGGGGTTAAGGGGGGGCTGTTGCTCCAGAACCTCGACACGACCTTCGCCTATCCATTCCCAGACCTTGCCAGTGACCAAGGCAGTGAACATAACAAGGAACCAAGCACCGACCTCTTCGCGGAAGATGGTCATGGCAAGGCAAGTCTCCGTCACGGCGAACCAGGCTTTCTCGTAGAGCTGCTCGATCTCGACAGGTCGGAGGGGGCCATAACATAATCGCTGAAGGCCCCAGACAAAGGAGCCGTAGACCAAAAGAACGAGGTTTATGAGGATCTAAAATCAGACGACAGAAAAGGAATTAGCCATTCTATATTTGTAAGGGCAGAGGACCGAGGTAGCCGGGCGGTAGAGGGGCAAAGTGGAAAAGAGAGAAGAGAGGTTACCATGAGACTTAGATTATTTTGCGACAGGAAGACCATAGCAGAGTAGAAATTGGCGCGTTGGTTGAAGGCATAAGCTATCACGCCAGCGGCCAGGGCCGTTGAGGTCTGAACATTGAACAACATAATGTTAGCTAGAGGCGATCGCAAGACCAAAAAAGAAAGAATAAAGGGCTAGTCCTTAGATATGGGAGTTAGGGAACTGTAGTTAAAGCTTACCCCTGCGTACCAGAGAAGTCGCATGATGGGACCAAGTGGGCAGCAATGAGTACCTATGTAAGTAGAAGAAGCAATAAATTGTAAGAGTTATGATGAAAGTAGTTTGTGGGGGGGGGGTCAATTCAGGTGCCCATCATTCCGACATGGAAACAAAATCAAGATGGGAGAACGAATGGTGGAAGGGAGAGGTAGCGTTTGTAGGAAAATGTGGTAGAGTTCTAGGATGGAGATGGAGATGGAGATAATAATATGTACTACTAGTAGTAGAGATGATTGTAAATGCCACCTATTGGAGTTGCTTGCATGCATGTGGGATCTACTGTACATGTACGTACTACATACCTTAACTAGTAGATTCGATAAGGTATGACGCGACTGGGGTGGCCTTGTCAAAGTTGATTGGTTGAGCGGATTATCCGGGCCCCGAGAAGCATTCGCTTAGTTATCTTAGTCCCTTGTTCAACTTAGTTATTCTACTTCTTTAACCTCTTCAACCTCTTCAACTTATTTTAAGCCTTCAAGTTATATCATTGTATCATTGATGTTTCTGGTCATGGTCCCCCCCTTATTCAGAAACTCATCATCCTCTCGAGGTAGAATACGAAGTAATCCCTTGACAAGCGCAATATATTTTTCGATAAGAGTACCAGTACCAGTACCAGCACCAGTACCAGTACCGCCAGTATCAGGTGTTAGCAGTGGTGAGCTGAGCGCGGTTGAAACAGATGGCGATAGCAGGTTCGGCCAAAGTCAATTCTGTTAGGCTAGTCCATTCTCCTTGAGAAAAGACAGCCTTGATAGAGGGCAGCAAAGAAGACACATTGGCCTCTACTTGTGATCATCGATCCGTCATATCCCAAAACTCCCACTTATGGGCCATCAATTTGCTTCTCGACGTTCCAGCATCACTCTGTGACTATTGGTCTGAAATGCGATACCTACCATAAATATTCACCTTTGGTTTCATACCGTGTTGGTGAGCTGCGGCTATAATTGAACCATCATTGATAGTTACTTTCCGAGCATGCTGCTCAGGTAAATGCCTCTTCGTACATAATGTTAATCATGTAATCGCCTAGGGTATAATGATGCTGATCAAGGTGTCAAGGGTCTCTACCTGGGACCACATGGGGGTTCACATGGAACAAAGACAACTTACATGTAAACGTAGCCTTCCCAGTCTCCGAGAGATGTTAGAGGTCCCCGCGCAACAAAGATATTGCTTTGCGTCTTCTAGGTTCCGCCTCGTGACACAAGGCTTTATACTACGAGCTAGCAATGTGCTCATCAGGGACAGAGGGAATTGGTTCTTACTAGAGTGAGGCAAGCTTCTTTGATACGATTCGGTACACTCTCGAGGTAGTCTCTGCGGTTCGCGCGGTGGCTGCCTGCTTGACGTTGACCAAATTTCTCTTAGGGTGTATATATCTAGGTAAGTCGTTGTGTATATTCGCCTACGATTAGGGTAGCTCGTTGCATTCATGGCTATCGAGCGAGTCAACTGCGCAACTTCATCTTCAGTTGACGCATGAATTTGATAAAGCCACTAGTTTTTATGTCTTGATATGATCTTCATTAACCTCCCGCCCCCTTTCTTGGTATCCCTCTCAACGTTGGCCTTGAAAAGGGGGAAAAGAGCCAAAGGACTCTCACGCCTTACCAAACCATCCCACGACAATTGCGATTCATAGATTATTCGAGATGAAAACAAGGGGCTCTCTTACCTTCGATAAACAATACCGGCAGTAGAGCATCGTATCTCCGACTAGGCAAGTGAATACGAGGTTATTTGGTTGTGTACAAATATAGCGACTCGTGTAAGTGTGGCGCACCAGTCGCGTGCATGGAAAGCTCCTCGAGGAACACCAATGGCTTGCAGATAGCATCATTGAGCATGCCTTGAACTACCTACCTCGGTGGACTATACGGGGACCGGGAAGTGGCTAGGTCAGTATGTTAGGTTTAGTCTATGATCCTCGACATTCGCTACTCCTCTCCCATCTGTCATTCATTCATTATGATTTGTGCACATAATAAATTGGGCGGCTTGAGATTTGATTGCACAACCTGTTCCTGGCAAGCGCTCGTGGTGCCGGAGAAGAAAGAAGAAGAATTGGCTTAATCTCCGACGGGGACGGGAGCGCCCTTTCCGTTCGCCCAAGGGTCTTGCTTAAGGTGTGGCATGGCGTGCGGTTGTCACGTCAGGCACTGCAACATCGGTCATGCCTAGCGAGTGGTAGGCTAGATGCCCACCTACTAAGTAGGTAGGTCGGCGGGTCGGCGGGTCGGCATGTAGGTATATAGGTATATAGGTATATAGGTATATAGGTATATAGGTATATAGGTATGTAAGGCAAAGTATGTAAGGTAAGTAAGGTATGGGATTACGTTACAAGCGGTGCAATGGTTCGCCGAACACGACACACAACACATTTCATGCAAGAGGGGAATCAAAGAGCTTTGGTCTGTGTCTGGTCTAGAATCGCAACTCGTTCATCATACCTGCTCGTAGATGTAGGTACTCTCGCTCCGATAGCAATCAGAGAAACACTGTCACTTTCGGGCAAAGCAGTCAGACTGACCTCGCGCAAAGAGCGAATGCGACCTAATATCTAATAGAGGTAAACTTGTCTACTAAGCCTCTCACCAATACCATCTTGTGATGCCGATAGGTAGTTATTTACCTACCTACCTACCTACCTACCTACATAAATGCCTAAGTATGTCGGTGACGCCTATGGCTGTAGCAAGGAGCCCCCGCGCATGTCAACCCTTGACATGCAAGACATCGAGCAGGAAGCGCATGGCTGAGAAGAGAGGGAGCTCCCGAATGATACTCTCAAACCTTGATGTGCAATACAAAAGTCTTGACGTCGGCGATATGTAGGTACTGTGACCGCCCCGAAAAGAACAAAAAGGTCCGCGAGAGCGATAGGTATGGCTCCGCGAATAGGGGTTCTTCGCAGCCTTTTCTTCTTCCCTTCCACTCTACGACGGCCTCAGTTCGGGCGTCGAAGTCGACTACTGCTGCTGAATTGGCTTGTGAATTTCCCATAGAGTATGCTATGTGACTATGCTATGTGTGTACGATGAGCGTCGCTGCGGTGAGGGGACGAGCAGTTTGGAAATGATCTTCAAGCAGTGTAACGTAGAAGGCTGCTGAAAGCTGTCAAGTGCTGATCTCGCTTCTGCGGGTAGAAAACCCAAATCCCGGCCAGGCATGGGGAAGGGAAAGGGGGGAGGAGGAAGGGGAGGGGGGGAGGGGAGGGAATGGGCCGTTGCGGATTACTCTGACTCTGTTTATTGAGGCTCAAAAACACGTGTCGGGGGGGTAACCGACTTAAAGCATATCAACCGAGATGATGATAAGTCTAGGGTGTTGGTTGGGTGGTTTACGGGGTCCAAGTCAGACGGACGTGCCCTTGGAAACCCACTGGCGACTTATTATCAAGCTACGGAAGAAATGCGAATAGTGTCGTATTGTATTATTGTATGTACTTTACAGTCTGTACTGAACATGTGGTAGACATCAACAAAGGCGCACGGAGAGTGCTAGAATCGATTGAAATGGAGGTGGGGGTAAATAATTCGACAGAGCTTTTCTTTAAGCGACATCTGTGTACGAAACCCGTGTACGAAGTATGTATTGTATTGTACAATACATGTATGGGCTTCCCCCTACATACTAGGTACTATGGAAGATCAGGGGGAAACAGGGCAAATGGTTTCTTTACCGAGCTCCACGTCAGCCATGCGCAGTGATATCCAAACGCCTAGACGCAGAGCAAGATCTTGGGTCGGCGATCCGTGAGTGACTTCACTTTTACAGAATGCATGTACGTATCTTGATGTTACATTTTGATTTTTTTGGTTTGCTTCTTAATGGAATGTGATATAACTGCTGGTGGGTCTGTAGAAGGCCTCCTGATCATAAAATTTGCTGGCGAGTATGGGGATAGGCGTTGTCCTTTTGATGGCAACCGTACAAGCACCGAAGGTAGCGTAGAGGCGAAGCAGCCTGCGGTAAGTCTATAAGGTAAGAACTATATCGTGAGCCCCAAACAGTCAGGAGGGGGGTTTCAAAGCTATCCTCCCCCACAACCATAGAGCGTTAGACTAAGACGAGACGGGAGCTGTTAAGCGCACAGCGTTCCATTCGCGGCAGCTAAGACGGGGCGGCGCGCGGAAGTTCAACGCGTCGGGGCATCGCTATAAATCTACCTAGTGTAGGTAAACACGGAATTGCAGCGTATGGTGATCACCTTGTCGCCTAGGCCTTAAGCCTTAAGGGATTGAGACTAAAGCATCGTTAACCGTACCGGACTCCACGGGACCTACATGAATACCTACATGACTACCTACAAAGGTACCTAGACATGCGCAAAGGATCTAAAAGGTGGATAGTTCGTTGTTGATCTCGTGGGTTTCCCAGATCCTACCTGCTGTTGCTTGGGGCAAGCCACAGATCATGTCATAGTAAGTTGCAAAACACGGACCTGGACTCCTATCATATCCGACAACGAGTATTAAGGAAAATATATGGCATGGAATTGTAACTTTTCCATAGTCCCAGGTTTATGGCCACGACGATCGAACCAGCCAGTTGGGTCCTTTCAAGGGACCCTTGGATCTATAGTCTGTCTATTGCTGGTCTTATCTCAATATCTGTCATGGACGATACAAGGGCCCTGCCATTATGATGGATGATAATCATAATATACGTATCTATCTTTCTCTCCGCATGTTGTAATTGGATAGATATGAATTGCCGTTGAGACTCCTGAGTTGCCTGAGCACTGTAGAACCGGCCCCATACGAGACTAACCTAGGTTAGTCAAATTCGGCAGCGGCTGGCTGGCGTCAATCATGTCGTGTCCGACTCCGCACGCATGTGAGCCCCTAAAATATCCATCCCAGGTATGTACCTAACAGCGAGCATGCTGACAAAATGGCGCACTAGACTCTCCATCAGGAAATTGCCAGGATATAGGCGTTTTAAAGGATCAAAGGAATGCAGCGCATACACGTGGAATTGGTTGCTACCTAGTAGCCACAACTCCAACAGAAAGCCTCCAGATGTAGCCAGCCTAGGTCTGTAATTCTATCAATAGTAGACACTACTACATATGTAGACAGTAAACGGTAGACAGTAGACAAAAGTGAAGATAAGAACAGGCCCATTTAAGATGGGGGAATCGGAGAGGAGAGGTTTCGGTCCCGAACTACAAGATAAAGGAGCCTATTCTTCCAAGGCGCTACATAGGGCGCTACATAGGGCGTGAGCTGTTGACGTTATGTTTTGGGGCGAGCCCATGTACTTGCTGCGTGTCTCAGTACTACATGGTTGGTAGGTAGATGTATATACCTGGTCTGCTACCTGATAGGAGCTTCGACCATAACCTCAATGTCCGATATATGAAATATATGTAGCTTGATGAATAATAGGTATCTAGGCAACCAATGATGTATATCAGGGGTAAGAAGGGGGTTAAAGTTGGCGATACCAACTGTTCGGATACCTGGCGTTCCGACGGTTTTTCCCTTTCCCTTTTCCTTTTCCTTTTCCTTTTCCTTTTTTTAATTTTTTAAATGTTTAATTTTTGATTTTTGATTTTTAATTTCTGATTTTTCTTTTACGGCGTTTAAGAAGATTGAACTCATTGGGCAGCATGACTGCATCATGTGGCTGACAGGATAGGGGGGTTTCTGAAGCTTCTATGCGTCCTTCTAGAATCAGTTACCCAACGCCACCATACTTTTTTGCTTTGCCAGGCTGCTAGGGTACATGGTTGGTTGCCTCGTCGGGCATCTGCAGGTCCAGGTCGCCGACGTATGTATGTACTATTAAGTACAAGTATCTTTATTGACGGAGAAGGCAGAATATACAGGGATGTTGAGTGTATAGTACATAGTCTGTATCGATCTAGCTGTCTTCATTGGCGGATTCTTACAGAAATGTTCCAATAATTAGTGGTTACATCGTGCGTTCGTACTTGTACATGGCAATCTCGTAGTTTCGTAATTTCGTAGTAGTTTTGTAGTTTTGTACATACATAATCTGAAATTCTGAATGCCAACAACAAGTTACAACGCCCTGTAAGAAGAGAATTAGGGCGTGCAGCATCGCAACCTGATTCGCCTATGCAAGTGCCTTTGTCCTTTTTTATTTTATTTTTTATACATACCAAGGTAGTTACCTACATTGATACCTAATGGTGATTAATACCATGTACTAACATCTAAACTGAAAGTGAGGTCATATTTCTATTATTGCCCCAGAGGTCAAAGCCTGGCGTCAGTTATGCGGAGTTGTACATAGTAGTATCTACTACGTATGCTATATGTAAGCGGAATGTTTTCCGAGAGACATGCCGCAAAAAAAAAGGATATGGTAATAAGGTACTAGGTAATTTGCGATTGCGAACTCGCTCTCGGCGGGGAGGTTTGTGGATTCAATAGTCCTTTACTATGTAACTCGTCTCTGATTATCACCATGGGATCTGTGATCTGTAATCTGAAATCTGGAATCTGGATGGATGTGTCTTTAGTAGTAGCCGGGCGCAAATCCTACAAGGGACCCTAGATACAATACTGTACTGTGCCTGCCACTGCCTGGGGTATGTATGTAAGGTTAGTGTAGTTATGTAGAAAGAAACAGGGACCACAAATCGGACGGTCGGAGTGTATTGTACCTTAGCTTCTTAACTCCTGGCTCTGGGATAGGGAAGGGGGGAAATGGCTCCCGGTCTTAGAGTCTTAGACATCTAGTTGACGCCAAACCCCTTTTGAAAATTTCTCGTCTATTTTAGCTATTTTCGATCAAGCTCGTCAAGCTTGGGCCCCATACCACCCGATATCCACGACCATAGTTCAATCTTCGCACGTGGCTGGCAATTTCCATCTTTATCTTCCTAGTACCAGGTAGGTAAGCAAGTCGTTATACTACACACTACACTACACCAGTAGTACTATGTAAGCGAGTTCGTGATGGATCGATCAACTGGGCCGGTCCGCTCGTTTGTACGCGGATAACGGGAAAGCGGGGCGGGGCGGGGCATTGCGAGGCAATACATATGCCATTTACATACATAGTATGTTGAACATTCAATGTTGTCATAAAACTGCTACTACATTGTGATAGTATGTAATACTATGCCGTATATTCAATGATTGTCCTTACTAGATATGTACCTAGTAAGTAAGTGCATACCCAGTATTACATGTATGTCAAATTGGGGTTTCGGGTATGCCGTCTAAGCAACCTTATTTGATTCTGGTGTAACATGCTTTGGAATATTAATACGTCAATCTATACACGCAAGGTCCTTTAAGCAATACGCTCATAATGTCAATACTACCTATGGTACATAAGTACTACGGCACACTAGGTAAATGTAAGTATGCATCAATCACTTTATATATAGGTGGATCCGCTTCACATACATACTGTACCTAGGTATGTATGTATGTATGTGGTTTAAAACGCTTTGATATTTCCAACTTATCTACATGTAGGTACTTATGGTATGTACCTTGTATTATCTCCAACGTTGAACTTAAGTTTCCAGTTAAGAGGACCCGAATAAAAGGAAAGGCTTGCGATTGGGTAAGATGATCATAATAAGTGAGATAAGTACATGGATGTGATAATCCTTGCTTAACTGACATCTGGAGATCAGAAATGTAAATCCAGGGTTCGGCAGCTTTTTGAGATGATCAGCCCTATGCCCCAATACTACGGTAAGGTTCTGAGACTAATAAGTATGGTAATGTTTAGTAACTACTAGGGATGTACTACATATGACAAACTATTATGGATGTACATATAAGCGTTATTGATAGCGCTTATAGTTAGTTGTATAGAGGTAGTGCATTTTACATATATGTAATATAGCATTAAAGGTGGCGACCATTAAATCGGAATACAACTACACAACATACAACACAACATAACAAAGTAATCATGACAAAATAGAAAAAAGCCGTGTTTTATTTTTAGGTATTGCTTTATGCAGATTGTCCCTCTCCAATTGAGAAGTTTAATGTTGCTGACATCCCGTGTCGCATGGAATTAATTGCACGAACTTACCACATAAAACTCAGAATACTATGTAGTATGCGTTTGGCAGGGTCTCCAATAGACGAGACACGAGTTATGGGGTTGGACTGCAGGGACGGATCGCATCCTTCTTGATCTAGGGCTTACGCTCTTTACCCCTGGCTTCGGAGTGATTAATGTGCCGCCTAGGTACATCAATTGATACTTACCAGTCTTACCTACCCTACTATGCAGTAGGTACAAGAACCTTAGCCAAAACCTTAGCCAAAACCTTTTAGCATTAATAACTTTTGATTCCATGTGGGCAACAGGGATTCGACTCCGGCCCCCAAAACTTCTCCAACTTCAGTGTTCAAAACTGCTCAGAAGCTTCCTTTCAACCATGTCGAAACAGTCTCTCCTATCTTCCGCAGGAATAACATCAGACAAAATAGCCAATCATTACACTTCCCCCCTCCCCCCTCCCCCCTTTTGAATGAAAGGGATAAAGACGATGACCAGTTGGCTGCAACCAATGCAGGAAACATTTGCCATTTGACGAAGCCATGCTATTTGTGTCTTGAATTCCTGACCAAGTATAACTCTTAAATGATCCAAACAACAATTGCTGGAAAGGCAAGTTTAGCCAAGACATGCAAACCCCTATTCAACCTATTGAATCTACAATCTATGGAGATGGTTGTGAATTGCTTAGGTGGCCTATCCAAGGATGATTTCTTAACCTTCTCGTAAGGCTGTCGCGCGCTTTAGGATGGATCCTCCATAGTTATCTAAAAGCTTGGGCTTTGGCTAATATTCATCTCCCGAATACCAGCCGAACTACTTAAGTTAGGTACCTAAGCAATCATGGTGGTGAGTAATACTGCAGTTTCATATGCATCCTGACTATCTGACGTTTGATGGCTTACATGCCTCGTGCGTTCTACCGACAATCCGGACAGGACGGGTTTAAGTTCTTCGAGAACTGTTCTCTGCAGCCCTTGATCCAGCCTCTGATCCAGCCCCTTGCTTGGCAAGTCTCATTGGAATCGGACAGCCTGATCGTATGTCGATGGGCAGTCAGAAATCCCTCGTGAAATGGCTTGAGGGTGTAGGCAGAGTAAGCAGAAAATCATGCAATGCACATCCGTCACGGGGCGATCCTGTGTTTTTCACGTGGCATTTTTGCATATTGCGGGTGGTTGTAACTCTGATTGCAACACAACACAACACAACACAACATAAGCATAAAATCCATATCATGTCTCACGCATTGATGATGTAGGTAATGATGTAGGTTAGGTGTATTGTTATGTTCCATAGGGTTAGTTAGCACTTCTTGCCAGTGAGTATGTAGATCTACCCTAGTAACTCTACATGTATTGTACCTATCTAGGTGGTACTACATAGTAGATATCTCGCGCTACTTCTCATCAGGGGAGTAAACCAAGATTCCTTTTAACAAGACAACGATAATTAGGCAGTTACGGCATAGTAGGTATGATCGCCCACTATAGATAGATATTCGCTAATGTGTCGATCTGCATCTACGATGAAGGTTGTGTTTTGAGCATCGCTTGAGCACTGCTTGAGCCCTGTGACACAAAGCATGCAAGCATAAAGCGAAAGCGAGATGAACATGTAACTAAGCCTGTAGTATCACTTCCAAACTTCTTTTTTTAGGGTAAATGGCTGCCTACCGGTAGGTACCGTGTTTAGTGGACATGGAGACATTAGGGTCGAGTAGCATGCGTAAATGGGCCAATAAGCATCATCTATGTATACCAGCATCTTCTTACCATTTGTGGTAAGTAATCTACCAGTTGAGCCAATAGAATCGAATAGATAGATGACTTTTTTGCTTTGCATGTACTTTGCACCTAACCTAATTTGAATTCAACTTGAATGATCAAGTTTTTCTTCTCTTAAGAATTTAATCTTGATAACTAATGTTGGTTAATGTATCTTTACTGCACGCACCTATACTGAAAACAACCTTGAAAGTCCATCTATATAATTAATTTTCTTATTGCATAGTTGACCTGCATTGTGAGCTTTCTTTCTTACCGCGCTTGTCACCAATATTAGGCGTTGCCCGATCTGCTACATACATATTGTAAGTCATAGCGTACATATACCTATAACTTACTGTATAGACTCGGCAAATTTCCGGGTCGCAGGGTTATTGCAAGGTACAAGACATTAGACTGGATAGAATACGCCTCTTCCTTTCCGTCTTCCGAGACCATCGATCATCGACCATCTACAATAGAGAAGAAGTCGTTTTAAACAAAACTTGTGCGGCTCAATGGACGTCTTACACACACACCTCAACCCCCTCCCCCCTCCCCCCTTACGTTGGGAATCTCTTGATCCGTATTGACCGCTTCACCTATTCGGACATGTGCGAAGCAGAGTTGTCGTGGAGGTAGCTGGACGGACTTTTTAGGACATATCGCCGCTTCAACAAAATATGCATGCATACTTCTTTTGTATATTAAATGTTTTCCGTATTGTCACATACCCGCAGAGTAAGAATGGCGGTCGAATTGGCCAATTCACCAATCAGATGTGAGGCCTGCAGCATTGCATCAATTCATGCTGTCCCAATCTTCGTTGTATGGAACTATGACATGCGTATGTCCCCGAAGCGGTAAGAGAAGGGGCGGTGCGTGTGGTGCCATTATAGGTATTTTATAGGTATGTATGGCTGTGCAAATTTTGTGCAGAAACAACTCCGGGTGTGTTGGCATTCATAGGTGCGTCCACAGGTGCGTCCATAGGTGCATTCAGATGCACCATCGGACGTTGAAAGCATCCACTCTGAGATCACGATACACTTCGGCAAGACATAAGACATCCAACCTACGTCGGCGGGGAATGGAACGGTGAAGCGTCTAAACCTAGCCTCTTTTCTACAATATGTACCGCTAATAACGCTTTCTCTCGGTTATACATGTAGTCATTCGTCGGTATCTACCTATGGACATAGTGCATAGTTAATAGCTCTGCGCAAGCTCTAAGGTTGCCCGTTCTAGACCCGCAGTTAGGCGTTCTCAAGACATTTCTCGTCTCCTATTACTGGATTCAGAAGTCTAATGGAATACTTTCTGGGGGTTTGGAACGTAGCGTGGAAGCTAAGAATTGTGTTGTATGGAGGCAGGGTACCTAGGTTAGTTCAAGCAAGTAGATAGTTATGTAGGTATGTAAGCTTAGATACCTACCCTAGGTAGATAGATACACTATGTATGATATGTACATATGTAGCACTGATACCTACATCATACATACCAACTTACCTACTAATTAGGTACTTACAGTACCTAGGTTAGGTAGGTAGTAGATGAGTGAGACATACAGATACCGTATGTGTTGATGGGTCAGATTCTAGATGGGAACCATATCGTGCCTGTCCCTGGTTCACCCATGTGTCAGACGCCTCAAACTTTACTGCTCAATTCGAGTTTCGTATGTTCGGATGCTATTTTGTCTACCCATCTGTATCCTGTTTGGAAGTGTGCGACATATGCATAGAAGGTATGTACATTTTCATCGCTGTGGCTGTTGCTCTAGACCGCTCTCGAAGCTTTCCAACACGCCTTCATGGAAATGAAAAGTAAATAAGAGATCGAAAAAGGAAAAGAAGAGTAAAACCGTTAGGACTATTAGGACTATTAGGACTGTTAGGACTGTTAGGACTGTTAGAACCGTTAGGACTGAAGAGACTCGTACGTTTTGTGCATAAATACTATTAGTAATCGATCATAGTCTATGTTTAGTTTATATTCATATCATAGTAGGTAGATGGTAGGCATATCCAAATATCCATGGATGTTCTTTTGTTATCTTGACTATGCTACATAGTTAGTAGGCAAAAGTATCCTTGGTAGGTATTGTATTATTGGTTTCTTGGTATTCGGAAAGATGAATGATGAATGATGAATGCCAATTTAATATACTACATAGTATGTAATATGGCGAAGATAAAAATACCCAATTGGAGGACTATGGATTAATAGGTACAATACATACATATGTATGTAACTACTATCCTGGTATTAAATCGAATCTCCACTCATGTCTCCAGACTGATGGGGTGCACTGGCCAACATGAAGTATACATTCAATCCTTCGGCAAAAGTACATGCTTCCAATGTTCTTTCCTGATGAGATTTTGTTAACTACCTACAGTACATACATAAATAACCTACATACATATTACATACTACATTGTATGTAGCTGGACCCTGTCAAAACTTTGAATAATAGAGGTAAAAGAAAAAACAGCCTTGGGAGCCTGGGCACTTCAAGTCTTCAACTGTTCAAACATAGCGCAGTCACTAGTTAAGTAACTTTCAAATTATATTCAAAGATTACTGGTTAATATTTGACGTAGGTATTATACTCCTGGTGCTTGCTATTCCTGCTATTCGCCGGGACTAATGTTCTTCAGGACATCTTAATAGCGAGTCAAATGCCCGACACACTACCTAGGAGGTATGTATCGATAATCATGTTCTACCTACGCTCCCTGCCGCAGCTTTATGAGACAGAGCAGGAGAGCAGGACAACCATGGAGCAACTGTCCAAGATGCACACCACTTCAACGACCCCTACTTTACATTGAGGTACATACACATACCTAGGTGTGTATGTACATATAACTACATATGTAACATTGAATAACATTGAATCGTTGATGTAGATTTACTAGATTATGTATTGTACCTGGGTACTATGTACCAGGTAACAACCCACCAAGTCAGAAGAATTATGGGGATAGGTGATATCCACGCCAAGCGCCATTTTCTTTGAGATGAGGACTGAGTACAGTACATATTCTAGGTACCCAAGTAAGGCTCTGGAAAAGCACCCTGGTCCCTGTCACCGCTGCGCTGTCTTAGCCCCCCCGGTCTAGTACTTGTACCAAGGTATAGTTGGCGCTGCCTCGATTCTGCCCTATGACCCACCGCTTCAGTACATGCTACTACATGTATGTATACTACCTAGGGTCAGTATGTACTAGGTATGCAACATGGAGATCTACGTACCTTGAGACAGACGCGGCTATGTCCTGTCCTGGGGTCCTGGGGTTCAACTGGCCTGCCTATATGTATTCTGAAGCCCCCAAACAAGCATCATCGGTTTCTGCCCCCATCTATTAAGATCTCGGAACATGTCAAGCTCTCTATTCCTTTTGCTCTATCTTTCTCTTTTGCCTTGGGTATCACTTGTTGCTTAGCAGTATATATAATACACCCAGTCCTTTCCTGTGTCCATCACGGCCGACAAGAACCAAGCCTTCCACTATCGCTACTCATAACCACCTCATCGTGTGAGCTTCGCATATCAACGTGTAAGAGGATTAAAAGAGACAATACCGACTCAAGCGCGCACTACCTCTCTGTCTTGGTCACAACAACCCCTGTCATGGTAGAAGCACTACGAGCGTGAACTTTCGACTCGCCTCAACCAACTGTAGCCATTCTCTCTGTCAGTCGACAGCACATACACAATGGCATTGGTCGCGGACCAATTGTACAACATGTTTTCTCGACGCGAAGACTTCATGCTCTACCCCGAGAACATTCAAAACGGCTACGCCTCGCCGACCTTAGATATGCACATGAGTCCAGATGGGTTCAACAACCCTCGAAGCGTCCAAGAAAGCTTTCCTCAGACATCAGGATTCGAAGCTGGCGTAGTATACCCCGACGCACACAACTTCATGTATCACGGCAGGACATCCCCCGGCGTGTATGCAGACGAAGGTGAGCTACCAGCCGGATCAGGCCTCTCCATCGCATCAGCACCATCAGCGACATCGTCGACGGTTGGGTCGCCAAACTCCAACCATGGCCAATTGGCTTTCTTTCCTGAATACCAACATGGAGGCCTCGGTCTCAACCCTGGCATAGTTGGGTCAAGTGATTACTTGACAGGAACTGAATATTCCACCTATTCTGGACCAGGTATGGAAGAATTTAGCATGCATTTTGATAAGCAGCCCGGTTTTGTTGGTGAGTGTTTTTTTGGCGGAGGTTTTTTTCGTTTATTTGAAAAAAAAAAAAAAAAAAAAAAAAAAAAAAAAAAAAAGCTGCTGGTTTCTTTTAATTGAATTAATAACTTTGTAACTTTGAAGAGCATCGCATCAATAGTGGAGAAGAAGATTTGCTGACTATGAAACCTTTTTTCTATTTTATTAGATCCATCACTTATACATCCCGAAATCCGTGGTCCGATGGCCCCGCCAATGCAGGGGTTCGACAATACCAACAATAATGCCAACAACTATTCTACTTCTCAACATCCTTATCCCAACTCGCCAGCTCTTTCAGGTGCTGCTTCTCCAACTCCAGCCATGCGCAATGGTAGTCAATCCCCATATATGGCGACATACCAACAACCCTTTAGCCCTTTTACAGCGCCTCCCCCACCACCAGTTAGGCGCCAGAGCCTTTCTTCTTACCAATCGCACGCATCTCACGAGTTCGCATACAACAGTGATGAGTCGGAGAAGAAGCAAAAGTGCCAGGACTGCGGCAAAACTTTCAAGGACTTGAGGGCTCATATGTTAACCCACCAGACCGAGCGACCTGAAAAATGTCCCATCGCCAACTGCGACTACCACGTCAAGGGCTTCGCGCGAAAGTATGATAAGAACCGTCACACCTTGACTCACTATAAAGGAACCATGGTCTGTGGCTTCTGTCCTGGGTCAGGCTCAGCCGCCGAGAAGTCCTTTAACCGAGCGGATGTATTTAAGCGACATCTTACAGCCGTACATAACGTGGAACAGGCTCCCCCGAATAGCAGGAAGAGGACTTCAGCTCCGGGGAACAGCGGCAAGAAACTTACAGGCTATGCGCCAGATGCCACTGGCAAATGCTCGACATGTTCACTCACATTCTCTTCCGCCCAAGAATTCTACGAGCATCTGGACGATTGTGTCTTGCGTATCGTTCAGCAGGAAGACCCTGCGGAGGCCATTAATGCGAGGCGATTAGCTGAGGTAGAGAATGACGAAGACGTTCACCAGACACTAGAGAAGAACCAGCTACCCCTCACAACGCAAGCGGCATCTAACTCGGATGAGGAGGATGATGAGGAGATGGGCGACGAGGATGATGCTGCGGATGAAGAGCTAAAGTCCAAGAAGTTGACTTCACCGACGAAGAGGAAGGGAAATCCACCCAATGGCGTACAAAAGTCGCGTGGCATGACACATTCGCGAGGTGGCCCCCCATTAACGAGCAAGAGCAAGAGCCGCAAGAACCGGCGAGAATATCCGAATGCGTGGGGGTTTGACAAGGGCCAGATGACGATGAAGAAGCGGGTCATGGCTGTGTTCGACGGACCCCGTCGGCTAGCCAAGGATGACATGATGCTTTCGACCGAGCACGAGGTACGCCTTAGACTCTCGGACGGCAAGTCATATGTGACGGACCTGGACGTCAACACGATGAAGCGTGCTGCAGGCTTCCTCAACGCCACCGAAGAAGAAAAGGGGCTGTGGATATCGGACGACCCGACCGAGGATGAGATCAAGAAGATGTTGGAATACAACCAACACTAATCCATATACATATACATATACATACATGCATATATCATCTGCATCATCACCAACCCCATGTATCGATATACTATAACATTATGACGAACGAGACGAGGACTAGGATAGCATGTTTGGCGCAAAATCTATTGTACATTTGTTGTCTTTGATGGCATAGAGCCTGTGGGAAGGGGGGCACTCTTCGGGAAGCGAATGGTGGGTGTATTGGCGAAACATAGAAAGGGAGGGGGGGGGGGAGGTTGGAGAGAATATCTATTGGAAAGCATCAGTTGATGTTGGTAGCTCGGCATGGACAGAGACCGCTATATTTTGGATATATATTTTGTAGTTGATGGCTTGTATTGATACCCTATCTATTCCCAACATCATCACTAAGCTACATATTGGAGCTCACCTAATGACTTGGACGTTCTATGTACCTAACCTACAGTTGTACAATTTGAGGATTTTGATTCATGACACTGTTGGAGACTTGGAGTACACACCAGCCGGTCATACATGTACTTCAATGTTGGACATGCGAATCCCGATGCATATTTTAACTAACACCATATCTATTTCAATTGGATGATTTAGAGTAATAGGCGTTTGATACCTATGAAACCCCGATCGGAAAGACAGACAAAGCACTCTCGGGTACCTCAGTGATTGGGCATGGATCTAGGTTAGGTACTTAGTTGACTTAATGTTGTCAGCGTCGGAAATGGTCTCTTCGGAATCCTCCTTTTCTTTTTTTATTCTTTTTTCCTTTTTTTTCTCTTTTCCTGTCTGAAACTGCAGGAGGTTTAAGCGATAGCTAATAGGCACATTAGACGCATGTTTATTTACAGCTGAAACATAACAGTTCATTTCCGTTTGGGTTGGGGTCGCAGCAACAACGGCCCTACTATGATAATGGAGGACGAATAGAGAGTATTCGTGGGGTGGTTGCCAATGCTGTCATGCTCACAAGGTGGGAAGAGGTACAATACATAGAGGCCTCCGCGGGATGGCCGTAGCTTTTGATAACCGTTACATGTATGTGTAGTAGGTAGGTAGGTAGGACCTAGGTATTTGCAGCGGCATGCTTTTTGGGGGCGCAGTACCCAGTTCCGTTTCCACGTGTATTACTGGGGTTCACTTGCATGTGGTTGGGTGTCATAGGCTTGGATTGATTGGGTGTTGTGAAATGAAGGTTGAATAAGAATAATAAGAATAATAATAAAATAAAGAAAAAATAAAATAAAATAAAAAGCAAATAAGTGACTGCCCTACTGCCCTATCGCTCTATCGCTTTACCAGCAATTAACAAGCAAAAGCGGTAGGTATGTACCATATGAAGAAGAAACCACTACCTATGGTGTATACACATCATACAACCTATATCATAAATATAGAACTTGAAAGCCCCTAAAGGCTCCTATATAGGCTGCTACAATACATCATTGATTAGGTATCTAGTATGTACAATACAATAGTTGTACAGGAAGGATCATTAGGTAACCTCGAATTTGATGAAAATCAACAATCCGAAACATGGGTCACGACCCCTTCCATACAACTATAACCCTATTACATTACATTGTTCCAGACAACTTCTTTATATGTCTCTTTTATATCGCTGCCTACTAGGCATATGCAGTACAGACAATACGATTATACGATTATACGATTATACAATTATACAAAACATACCACCATGTTCATCTGATGTCATCTGATGCTGTGCGACAGTATCGCATCCATCGGCACCGCCATCCTTTTGCCCCCTCTCCCCCCCTTCTCACTTTCCCACACCCCTCCTCTTCGCCATTTTTGTCCATTTTTCCTTGTTTGCTATGGTAATATGTGTGCCATGTAACCGAGAAGTGGTTGAATTTTAGGCAGCTATATTCTTTTTCTTCTTACTTGCTCAAATATTTATAAATTCTAAACCTTGAAAGTTGCGGGGGTGTGGCGTTTAAGCTTCGATGCCGCACATACCTACCTAGGTAGTTACCTAGGTTAGTTACCTATACTAACATGGTTCAAGACGGATCTTCTCCGTCGTTGGAGCCCCTCCATTCCCTCCATCCCCCCCCCTTGTAATGTACTGTACATATGTTCCCGATAACCCTTACTATGTACTTTTCCCAAATGTCGCTACCTACAGTGCAGTACACCCCAGCATCCTTGCCGTCTATCGGGGTAGCATTGTACATGTATGTCGGTATCGTATCAAGATACATGCTGTATGTACATACATACTAGGTACAGTTGGACATCTGGAGCTTGTGTGTCCCTGGGAGGTAGGGTAAACCCTAGGAGGCCTAGTACCTTGCCTTATGAAGCTCCACTTCAATGGTGTTTTGGCTCACATCATTTCCGTATTGGCACAACAATCCCCTTCTTCCCTCTTCCCCAGCAATAGTACATGATACATACAGTACCTATGTAGTTGTAGTCCCGTGCAGATACGAGTACGCGAACCCGAAATCAAAGCCCGATCAAATTTTTTTTTGAGCCTCATTGCTTGGTGCTTGGGTAAGCATCCCTCCCTTTTTCCCCTCCCCCCACCAAAGAAAAGAAAAAAGAAAAAGGGGGGTGTGCGAAAATAGGAAAAGGAAGGAAAGGAGTTCGGACGAGAACGGAGCCGGACAAGGAGCCGGAGGGGAAAAAGTCAAAAAAGAAAAAGCAAAAATGGCGCTTACAAGCCGCATCTCGCTACACGGGCCCCCGGCCTCCGATCCCGAGGACTTCTTCGGCTCCTCGCTCGGCGTCATCTTCCCGGACGACGTCATGAATCAGCACGGCGACGCCGAGCATTCTCTTCTCTACACATCCCCACACTTGCCCCGCCCCCTGCACATCGCCCTCGCCGACCCGGACCGCGAGGCCGACCGCAAACTCTTCAGCCACTACCTTTGGAATGCGAGTCTTCTGCTCGCTGAGTTTGTCGAGGCGGGCGCCCTTCACCTACCCCTCGACCTCGGCAATGGTGGCAGCGGCAGCGCTGGTGCTGGTGCTGGCCCTCATGACGGTGGCGCCACTACTACAATCACTCCTATTACACCCGCCCACTTCGACGTCAAGGGTCTCACGTGTCTCGAGCTCGGCGCCGGCACCGCGCTCCCGAGCCTCATGGCCGCGCTCCTCGGCGCCGCCGACGTCGTCGTCTCGGACTACCCTTCCCCCGCCGTGCTGGACACCCTGCGCAAAAACGTCGCCGTGAACACAGTGCCCGAGTGCTCGCCCTCCGGGACCACCACCCCCCTCACCGTCGAAGGCCACGCGTGGGGCGAGCTGGACACGCCATTCGCGGCGCAGCACCGCGGCCACTTCGACCGCCTCTTCGTCTGCGACTGTCTGTGGATGCCGTGGCAGCACGACAACTTGCGGAGATCGATCGCCTGGTTTCTCAAAGATTCTTCTTCTTCCCCTTCCCCTTCTCCCTCTACCTCGGGAGCAAAAGGAGAAGCCAAAGCATGGGTCATAGCCGGCTTCCACACGGGCCGCGAAAAGATGCGCGGCTTCTTCGAGGACGCCGCCCTCGCCTCCGCCGGGCTCGAGGTCGAGCGCATATGGGAGCGCGACTGCGACGGCGTCGAGCGCGCCTGGGTCTGGGACCGCGGGCACGAGGACGTCACTGAGAGGAAGCGCTGGCTCGTTGTTGGCGTGCTGCGGCGACAACGATAACGACAAAGTCCTCCGCCTTCGCTGTCGTCCTGGCGTTGAGGTAGGTATGAAGGTATGAGGCATGAGCATACGCGTATGCGATCGCAGCCAAAAAAAAACAGCAATAAGAAAAAACCTCCCCAAACCAAACACCCATGGTAAGGTCTGGGAATCATGTTTAGCGTACCCTAGTGAATGTATGTATGTATGTATGGATACCTGCAACTAGCTTCCACACGGCTATGTAGTTGGATAGCAATTAGCCATCTTAGCTAGGTAACTGACCTCTCTCTTACCTACATCCTCTCATACAACCCTAACAAAGATGGTCGGGCATACATAGGTAAATCTAAGCTGTGAACTTGAAAGTGGCAATCAGAGTTAGTCCCGATGTTGCTGAGGACATATATCTACACTCAGCGGCCTCGAAACTCCCCGAATTTAGTCTTTACCACAGCGTGTAGTGCTACTACGAAACTACCAAATAAGTATCATACTAAACATACCAATATGTGACAAAATTATAAATGGCAAGACTACAAATTTCACTTAAGTAGGTATCAATAGATATTCTCAACAAACTCGTGAGGCCCATGTCAATATATATATTCTGCAATGTCCAAATAATATCCTCTCCTCCCAAACTTTTAACCACATATATAGGCATCAATACGTACAAAATCGTACGGGCAAATCCTTCTCCAGAATTACCCGAGTGTAGTAGGTATAGGTATAAATAAAAACCGAAGAAAATCAAATGAAAATAATGATGCCCGCTTCATGCTGGCTGGTATGCGGTTGCAAATGCACATGTTGCAATATGTGTAGCAAAACCTCTCTGCTTTTGAAAACATGCAATGTTGGTGTAAATGCAGCATTGTGCCAAAGGCTGTCATGATCGAATAAAAAAAGGGAGACAAATGAGACGGTGTTCTAGAGTGTAGTAGCCACACAAATTCTGCATAAGGTATTCAAGAACGAAAAACAAGAAAAACGAACCAAGGCTCCAACATGAGCCACCTTGAGCTAACACCTGTTCGGTGTTGAGCCACCAAGGAGACATAGTCGCCGTTGCGTGTCTGCATGCTGGAGTAATATTCCAACCCGACAACAACCAAAGCATTGATGCTGGATGAAGGTATTGTGTCTAGAGCAAGTAATATGTTACTTGCCATGTCGTCCACCCATTCCAGCCATCCCATCCATCCCACAGTATCATCAAAGCACCCAACGCCCTTTCCTCCACTACCTTCCCTTCCGCCATAGCAGCAAGTTCCCAGGCTCAAGAAGAGTTAGGGGCACTATACCATGGGGGCTTCTTCCATGGGGATGTTCTCGCCCTTCTCGAATGCGGCACCGGGGCCAGCGTAACTGGGCTTCGGTATCTGGGTAGGCGTCGTCTCCGCTATCTTAGCACCTTGCCTGGACGCGGGCATTTCCAACGGGGGTAAGCCTTTGGCAGACCACGAGCTCATGACATTGGCAGACCGCGCAACAAAGGTTGGGGAAACCAAGTCCTCGGACCCATATGGTAGAGGCCTGGAAGGCAAATCACTGCTGTCTCGGCCACTGTTTCCCAACTTTTGCAAAACCTCGGACTGCTGTCTAGCTAGTTTCTGAAGCTGGGCGGCAGGGTCCTTATGATAGTGTAGTACGTTAGTTAAATCGCAAAGGCAGTCTTCTGGAGACCATTGAATCCCGTGCGAACATACCCATTCAGTCGGTGCCGGCATAGCCTCCGCAGCCGGTAGTAGAGGGTTATCGTCACCGCCCCAGAAGTTTTGTCGGAGAAGGGGCGCGGGAGTAACCGGGAGACTGGGACGCTCAGCCGCGGTAGGGAAGCTGATAAGCTTGTTGCCTTGCTTTTGTCGGCGCCAGGTGATCTCATCATCCTCTTCCTCCTTACCGGGTGCTCTTAGCGGGCCAGGAGACTTGAAGCTCCGTCTACGTTGATGCAATTGCAACTTCTCGACGTAGCGGTCAATCTCAGGTACCTCGTCCCAGGCATTATTCATGGAATATGCGGACCATTGCGGCGTGGTGGGTGTCCCAGGCGTGGCCGGCGTAGCTGTTCCGCTTCTCTGGTCAACTGTGATAGTGTCTGTAGTAGAAGTAACAGAAGAAGCAATCGACATTCTTCGAGGAGTGTCCTCAGCAAATACGCGCGATGGTGCTGGTCGGTTAGCTTCCCAGGGGAATGTAGATTTCGGTAGCTCTGCAGGAAGCATCCTAGTTTCCTTGGGGGATACTCGAGAAATGTACTTAGTTGGGGGGCTAGCGACAAATCGGCTAGGAGCCAGATATGGGGTAGAGATACGGGACATCTCGTAGACTCGAGAAGGTAGATTTATACCTTCCGGCTTAGAGTTCAATGGAGGTGGGTGTCTGTTATCAAGTTAGCTTCTCGGTCTTCAGACAGAGCATAGACAGAGTATAAAGGAACAAACCTCGTAGCATCCCAAACTGCCCCAGTAGGGACATATTGGGGATAGCCATGTCCTCCATGAGAGCCTTGGTAGCTATAGTTACCCTGGGCACCCTTCGGGTAATATTCACCCTTAGTGTGATACTGCACCAAGTCCGAGGCGGACCCGTTGCGGGCAGAGTTGGTCTAGGCATGCACGGTCAGCTAGACATCCAATGTGACGATAAAGAGGGTTGTGTGGAGAACTTACAGAGGATCGATAATGTCGGTCGTAAACGGCCCACCATTTTGCAGACATGGCGTCATGAGGGGAGCCCCCATCGGCCCCATTGCTAGTGGGTCTTCCTCTAAACCACGGCTTGTCGGGACCGATGAAATGAACCATCTTGATATCCGACTGGAAGTGACGGTAGGCCGGAACATATTGGTAGTGACCGGATGGGGTAACATTGTAGGTGAAGCTCAAGCGGTTGTAGTTGTTCTTGAAGTGCATGTTGATCAGACCCTGGTCAGCTCCGTCGAACGAGGAGTTCTCTTCTGCCATCTTGATCATAGCTTCATAATCGCCTGAGTTCGGGGTTAGAACCATGACACCCGTGTTGAAGATATCGGGCCAGCCAATGTCAGGAGCTGCCGAAAACGGCTGTTCAAGATCAAAGAGCTCATCGGGAGCATGATAGGCGACTACATCAGCATCGATATACACAATCTTCCGGAATTGAGTCTGATTCCACAGGCTAATTTTGGTATAGGCAGAGTGTAAGTCGGCTCGGTTCATGAGATGTAGGTTCGCAGGATTCGTGTTGCGAATTCGGTCAACTGGAATGACGTAGTCATACAAGGCCTAGTCAACCGCATTAGTTAGGACATGATATTTTGAGGTGGTTGTGAAGCGAGTTGAGTTGAAACGTACCCTGAGCTCTGCTATGACTTCGGTGGAAACAGTATCCGAGGTGACCAGGACGGCCAGTTTCTTGGTGGTGCCAGCATCTCGAAGAGAATGCGCGAGCACTAGGGCACCTTTGAGGAAGAAAAGAAAAATGTCAGTATATTGAAATATTGATAGTGTTCCCCAACAATGATTTTCAGCTGAAGGCAAGAGACATACCAGGTAGATATGTGTCGCTTAAGAGAAGCTATAAGCGTAGGTGGATTAGCTATTGTCTACATTCCAAGACTTGTGTGTCTTAAGCAAAGGATCTCACGAACTGTGGCGTACACATCTCCCTCCGCTCCGCCTTGCACAGCCATGGTGTGCAAGGTAATGTGAGTATGATGATAGGATCACAAAGGATCGATGAGGGGGTGAGAGGGGTAAATTGGGTCAAAAAAGATATATGAGTATCTTTGCGCGAGGACAAGATATCTTTGTTGGATAGGAAGGGTATCTGGTCAAGCAAGAAATACAGCAAGCAATATGATGATTGTCTGTGACTCTGTGACTCTTTGACTCTTGATAGCAACAAGAGGAAAAGCTGAGAGGGAAGGCCCAAGAATAAAAAGAGCACTGGAGGAGTAAAGATATGTAAAATTTTCAGTAAGGGATATTTGCGCCGACAATACGGAAAAGATTGACTTGTTGGGTCTATTGTGTTTTCTCAGCTTCTGATTTGACTTCACCGTCCTTTAGATGACAAGGTTAAAGAAAGCTCCCAAGTTCTAGGCCGTAGTCGATAAGGTAGCAATATGCAACATTTGGACGCTAAACTCCCTTGACACGGACAAGGCCCCATAAAAAAGACTGTGTACTATACGCCGTAGTCTATTTAGGTAGGTACTTTTTAGGGAGCTTATTGAACTCTGTTGTTATCTACACTGATTCTACAGTGTATCTAGTAACTAATACCTAACAGTATCTGACAGTATCTGACAAGTACCTGACAGTGCCCATAAGCAGTACCTAAACTCTGGTAATCCTATCACAACCTTCATATTCGCATGTGAAAGTCCAGAACTTTGTTTACCTAGTATTGATTTGAATTAATTGATATCTTTTTTAACTTAGATTGGTCCCTCATATGTGTTGAGAATGGGCCTCTGCTATGTATGAACCAAAGAGAAAAAAGTTGCCTTCGATTGTATCCATAAAAGTTACTACGATAGTATGTCTCAGTAGTTATGTCTCGCAGGATACAGTCAGGATACTGCATAGTACACGATGGGGGCACGGTTCCTCTGCAGCAAGTGCAGCTCCTCTGCAGCTCATAGATCCACCTGCTAAGCTCTCCTCGAATTATCAGATACATATGTCTCCTAGTGAGTTGCCCAAAGCTCGGGAAAAGTTGAAATAAGAAAATCTTAGGCATAATGTGGAGGTCAGGATAAAAGCTCCTGAGCAATAGGAGGTGAACACCTTATTCGGAGAGTCCACTATAACAGTTGTCCCAACCTTTCAATAACACACTCGTGGATCCATCAGGCCGTGGCGACAGAAGGCTTACGCGCCCTAGCCGGGGGGTTTAGAACAAGTCGACCAAAGTTTAGGGAATCTAGGTACAGATACTTACGCAGTACGCCCAGCATGAGAAAAAAGAAGCTACGGGAGCGGGGTTGTTTTGGAATTGAGTCTTTCTACTATGCAGTATCTAAAATCCCACGATATCCAAATAGTGCCATAACATTATCTATCCTAATCTATTTATTAAAAGTTTAAAAAAAACCCCCCAAAAACCATGTACTATGTAAAATGACGACATATCATCTGGTGACACGACAACGACCATCCTCGACCGGGACGATCCGGTAGCGAATCAGATGGCTCACTGAAGAACCCCGCAATTGGATGAATTTGGATCTCTTCGAAATGGAAAAGGAAAAATAGACCAACCAGCATCAAGAGTGGTGACTAAAAGTGTCTCTGTTAGGAAACACCACAAGTTGCTCTTTCCTTTCGCTCATCTATCCTTTTCCTTGCGTAAGTTGCCTTAGCTTCATCTTATCGCCATTACTGGCTAAAGCCTATCAACATCCGGCCCCACGTAGTCAAATCCCAACTCTTTCCAACTCCCAGATAGGCTGAATATGTTCATTTCTATCCAAGCCTAACTCCCATTACTGCAAGACTAGGTCGCTTTGGGTTTGAGGATACAGCGCATCAAGGAAAAGAAAGGCCGAAATTTTCCAAAATGCTACTTTGAGTCTCTTCGAAGCTCGAATGTTGGAAGACAAAGAAAGATACTCGAAGGAAGTGGAAGGATCGTTGCCACCCAGGCGGTATAGCTGTCTTCCACACTAAAGACCTTCTCCCAAACTATTCTCACCCACAAACAGGCTATAACTTAGTCGATCTATCTTGTTTCTTGGCTCCACCCCCACTAGACTAGCCTTACCGACGTTAACCATGCTACAGTACGAGCAGAGGGGACAAGGGAATCTCACAAAGTAAACATCCGGCCTTCCGCAGCGACGATCACTGCGAGCAATCGTCAGAAGCATGGCGGCGAGACATTATTAGTAAGAACAATTCTCTTCAATATAGTATTATATTCGTCTCCATGCCTCTCCATGAATCATCAATTGAAGATCACGCAAGTGTGCTCGTACATATTCGTTCTCAAAGAAGCTGTTAATCAGCAGTGGCAGCCCCATTCCTTGAAGTCTTCAACTATCTCATGTCCAAATACCCATATAGTGTAGAGTCAAATGTTGGAGCCTGCGATCTGAAAGGAAACTTGAAGATCTATTCCGAGATTTATTACATCTCATGTCCATTCTTACTCTAAAATACCGAGGTAAAACTGGCTTGGCTGACTTGACCACCTTATGAAACCAGTGCACACAGGACGCCTCTAGCACGTCAAGATGATGATGATGGCGCACGCAACTCAGACACAGACTCTTTATTTTTTAGGCTCCCGTATGAGTTACGTCTGGAGATACACGAATATCTGTTACGATCGCCAGACGTCATCTTCATATCCCCGAACCGTCTCTAGGTCTACGCAAATCAATCGAAGTCTCATGATAAGAAAGCCTTCGCTCCCTTCCACTGGACGCTCCATTTTAAGTTTCTACGCACTTGTAAGCTGATAAATAACGAAGCAAACCCTATCCTGTATGGAGAAAATACCTTCTTCGTAGCATGTAAGTCCATGTCTACTTAGTACCTAACTGTCTATCGCGCAAATACCAGCATATAATCCGCTGACGAGGTAAAAAAAACCCCCCGGAGTGTACGCTTTCGAGTATAACTACCCAACATACGCCTTGCTATGGCACCTACACCAGCCCAGCATGTCCAGCATAACTTCCGTGCAAGCATGCGTCTGCTCCGATTGGACCCGCTCCTACGACCGCGATAGAGATGAGTCAGTCGCCATCAGATAATGGCCGACGACGGGGGCGGAGCCATCCAGCATCTGCCTCCCGCACTACCGCCCACCACACTAGCTACCCCTTTTCAAGCACACCCGGGAAGCCTTCTTCTACATCATACGCCAGATCAAAGAGGATAAGACGGTTTTTGACTTCGGACACTTCTGCATCCCGTGCTATATGGGACAGCCCCTAAAGCTTAAGGCCCTGCCGCGTGAGCCTGAGCCTGACCAGGAGCTCGAGATGAGTTTACCGCCACTGAAATAGTAGCTTCTTCCTTCCTTCCCCTCTAGTATACCTGGGGTCTGTGTAGCGAATCATAAAGATATTAGTCCGATATTTATTGGTAAGCGGCTACATCCAATATATCTTCGACAATATACGTGCAGTTATCTAGGACAGTTCTTATTCGTCCGCCAGGAACGGAAACAGGATACTCGAGCGAAGATTCTAGACGCTAGTTTCCAGCGGAGGCCAACCTTGAGTTGTCTAACCTAGCTAAAACCCCTAGGTCTGTCGCTATCGTGAGGGGGATAATAGTAGTATCTTGAACATAGCTGCGCTAAATCCCGGGGGTAAGATATGCAACAACAAATAGTATAAGAGGGATCAACATTACATTGGTATTATGATAGGAAATAGGCTGATAGGGTTGGTATATATTCTGCTTAGTATTTTCGTACTGCCTAAATTGCATACCTCGTATTTGAGTGAATACTGAACCACCACCAACAACTCTATACTTACCAAGTCAGCCCAATATGATACGCGTCGACGATGTAGGATGATAACTGTGTCCACGTAGACTACATATCTCTACTCAACACTTAAAAACATATTGAAAATATCGAATCACCATATACTTTGGTTGTATTTCATTTGTAGATAGACTAAGTGTGTGTAGTTGCACATATAAAGTTCTGGCTACGACGACGACTAGTACCAAGGAAACGAGCAAGCCGAGCTGAGGTTCCATCAATGTGACGGCTCGTGAACCGATGTAACGACAGATTAAACACCACCCTCGTTAAACTTTTGTTCACGCCGGAAACGACTGTCAAGAATCTGTGCGCCTGAATGTCTACGCACTTTCTCCCCAACACCTACTCCAGCGAACTCCTATTCGTTTTCTTTTCACAAAGCTAATGGTGAAATGAAATACTGACTCGACCCTCCTCTATCATATTGAGTAGGGATTCCATGATGTATCATAAACGTCTAATATGCATACGACGGCCTTTTGTGTGTTTTCACCCCTACGCCTATGTGCGCAATCAAAGGTCCTTCTTGTAAGTGTGCTCTGGCTTGTGTGTAGTCTCGTAGTCGACATGAACATAGGCTCGCTCCACATTCGGTAATTTCTCTAGCTCAATCTGCAGTTGCTCCGAAATGTCATGGGTGCTTCTAAGGCATTCATCGGGATCCATGACAATATCGATCTCGGCGATGAGTCGGGGTCCCGAGTGGTATACCCGAACAGTGTCGATGCCCAAAATAGCGGGCGAGTACGTGACGCAGACGTACGTAATTAGCTGATGCATCTCGATAGGAGCTGCCCTGCCAACTAGATCCATGAAATTGCCAAACGCGGTATGCCCCCAAATACAGCTGATGAGTACTGACAAAATGATGGCACCCATAGGATCAAGCCACCAGGCAAGCTTGGAGCCGCCCACAGATGTCAATACACCAAAGCCGTTGATGAGCAAGTCATTGCGGTGGTCTTGCCATAAAATATCCACTTGGCTATACTTGTCCTTGATACCCCAGCAGTAGAAGAACAAGGCCAATTTCGTCGCGAAAGCAACACACACTGCTATAACTGACGGGAAGTGAAAGGCATTGACTTCACCCGATCCAATACGGTTGGAGATGTCTTGACACGAGAAAGCGATGAGAATGAGGGATACAGCTATCATCATAAAGCAGAATGTGATGTTGCCGACGGACTCTAGACGTGCTTTGCCGGAAGGGAAGCGGTTGGGATCCACACGTTTCATGGCTGAGTGGACAAGTATCAACTGTGCGTTGCTCAACGGGTCAAAGATGGAATCGGCCATCGTAGTAAAGAGGGAAAGGGAGCCGGAAGAAATAGCTCCGTACAACTGCAAAATGGCCAAGATCACATTGGCTGCAAATGAGCCATGAACGGCGATCTGATGTCGCAGGTGATCGTCTCCAGCCTCCTGCAAAGCTTCGGCCTTGTGCTCATCAACTGACTTGAGAAACTGCTCGATTCTCTTATTCTGATCGAGGTAAAAGCTCTGAACCTTCTGTGCCTGCAAGTTAGGCACAAACCTATTGATGTTGGATGTGCCTTTAGTTGTACGCTTGCGGGTGGTATTAGCTTTGATCTCGTCAATTTGTTCGGTAGTTTTCAAGGCCGAAGATAAATTGAACGGATCGCTGTCTCGGTAGCGTATAGTTCCAGATTGAGATTCAACATCTGTACCCGTGGCAAACGGGTGGCGAGCCGTAGCGTGATCATTATTCTCACTCATAGCTTCCACACCCGTGCTAGTAGCTTCGTGGTGTGAGTGAATTGAATGACGAATAGAATGAGGCCGTGATACTGGTGTATGCGTTGAGGACCGAGAATGAAGAGTTTCTTCGTGCTGAGGGTTGTAGGGATGCAAATGCAAGCCAGCAGCCGGTGGAGTTTCAGAACCCATGATCAAGTAAGTATCGAGTATGACAACAGCTCTTTAGAGGAAGCTCGGGCATACAACCGGAAGTTCTGTAATTCCTATCTGTAGGTGAGAAATAGATAGGCGCGGGATGCAGGATGCGGTGAGTAAGGGAGGGAAGATGAAATGGATATTTCAAGGTCCTCCACCAGGTGCCGACTGCGCCGTCCGCAGCTGTTTGTCGTACTGTGGCTTGCTGACGCTAGGTATTTACCTGTATAAGAGTTAGTCCGATATGCTTTTTTTTCTTTGCTTTTTTTTCTTCGCTTTTTTAATATAAAAAAGGTACAGGTGGTTAAACCCTAAACTTACCTTAATCGGATCGAGTAGGTGATCCAGATATGTAATAAAATGCCGCTCAATTAATATGCGCAAAGGGGGAGTAAGACAACGAAGAAGAGTGAGATGAAATATAATTGGGTATGTTATGTATGTGAGCTGTGACTGATCGTCACGCACATTGATAATGCTAACCTTAGGTATATACTGGGTAGGTGCGGGTAGACACAGAGCTGATATAGATAAGACTAGTGACAAAGAAGGAAAATAAGGACGTCAACATTCTCAACGATGAAGAGAAGAGTAGTGGTAGGTAAGTAGGTAATAGTAGTTAGTACTAGTAGTAGTTGCACTACGTGTGTCTTACACATCTGACCTTACCTAAGTTCCATGAATTCACTTACTTGGCTTACCCACCTACCAAGCTTCATCAAGTCCAATCATGACAGGATGGTATGGATAAAAACTCTTTAGCTCTGTGGCAAAGAATTGGCAAAGAATTGACATACGATGGCACATATCAACGCCCAGAGAAAGATAACCCGCGGCAATAGACCATGTGCTCGAATAGGCCATTGTAATTTGTTCAGAGGGCACAGCATGATGAGAGCAGGTGGGGACAAGGAACTAGGTGATCTTGGAAGTTGAATAGATCCAGGTAGTGGCCAAGGGGGAACTTGGAGAAACCAAGATAGATCCATTAACAAGATGATAGTTAATTTGGCTTATGTGATCATTGATGCCGTGTAATTAAACCTTAAAGGGATTTAAAGTGAATTTGGGTTAGGGGAGTTTCAATGTTCAAAGGTTTGGGTTTTCAATAATCCTTTTAGGGTAGCAGGCACGCCTTTAAATACCACAGCAAGAACCATCCTGTAACAAGGATAAACATATGATGTCTTCGCACCGCTACCTTAAATGCATGATAAAAAGAGGGTCCTGCATTTATATGGAAGCTGTCATGTGCATTTGGTAGTAGTAGCTGCCATAAACATCCATAGATGCAGGCACATACCTGCCTACATTATGTATGTTTAACTTCATTGAAGGATTTAATGTTGAATGCTACATAGTTACATACATACATCAATGATACATATTACTATGTAGTACATAATTCCGAAGACCCGACATCATGTAAGATTTGACTGCCAGGCTAAAATGCTTCAATGCTTCTACACGCATGCAGCTCCCGATATTTAACATTCGAACCCTAAAGTATCATGTCAATATGCCAACATGTAAGGTTATGGCCTGCATAAAGTCGAGAGAATTGATCAACTGCGACATTCATACATAGCTACCTCATACACATCCATACATAGACTACATGGACTACGTGGACCATCAATCCAATCCAACCCTCGCCTATATCATACCCGCATCAGCACTGCTTTAAACACACTAACTAAAGAGGATATCCAAGCCAATTCCTCTATATACTGACGCTCTATTGCTGTGCATCTGCCCGACGTAGGGGATGTGCTTCAGTATTCAACACCCATTCGTCTAGATTAGCCAAATCCCAATCCCCAAATATCAGATAGTAATACTTGAGCGTCTCAGCTAACCAAAAACTCTCCATGCTATCTACTTGCGTCGGAGGAGAGACCGTAATATCTTCGAGCGCGGCCGAAGCGTATTCTGATCGCGTCCATTTCTCGACTGCCTCA
Source organism: Hypoxylon fragiforme (assembly GCF_022984875.1). Taxonomy (NCBI): domain Eukaryota; kingdom Fungi; phylum Ascomycota; class Sordariomycetes; order Xylariales; family Hypoxylaceae; genus Hypoxylon; species Hypoxylon fragiforme. The sequence goes on from NW_026054760.1 coordinate 1,665,827, forward strand.
AACATAGCCCATGCCTTTTCCATGAATTTGGAATCACCCGTCAAGCGATACATCATAAATACAGATTCGATAGCCTCGGGGCGGAGAAGGTACCGACGATCGTCGACATCAACTATACCTCGGGGAAGTCGTCTCGACTCTATGATGTCTCCGACCTGCTTATCTGAGAGCGCCTCACCCTTAGTACTCCGCCCCCAATATTTTCTTAAAGATTCAGTCCAGCGGGCCTCACTCCACTGACAATCATCCTTGGCGACGTCTGGATCGCAGGGAATAAAATGAAAGATTTCGGGGCCGATGCCCGAAACCGTCTGGTTATACGACCACACACAACCCTCAGTCAACTGTTCGGCCACGTCTAGATCTGATGGGCGATCGAAGATCTTGGCTGCCATACCCACCATACCCCCCGCAAAACATGTCAAATGTTGCGCTATCGGCGTTGTGACAATTTGTATTTCTCCGGCAGGTAAAGTGGCAACGCGCGCGTCGCCGAAGAAGAGTAGGGGAATATTGTCCGGATTCAAGGCGCGACGGAGAAGGTGCTTCTTCGCAACGTCGACAAACTCTTCATACATCTTCCGTGGCTGATCAAGTGCCCCACCGAGCAATAGGTATTGCTTTCCCAAATACTCGTAAGCACTATCGCTCATCCCACCGAGCGTGTATGAGTCTCCGGAAGACTTGAGAGGATACTTTGAAGCGTCCATAGTAACAGGCCACATTCCGGGGAGTGAAGTTTGTTTCTGGCTGATTTCTAGCTGATCGGATATCCTTTGCCCAGCATCATGATACTGCATGTCATTGGTCAATTGGGATAGCTTGGTAAGCTCGAGGTTCAGTGACCCTATCTCGGCAAGTAGGACATGTCCTCGAGCTTTCTGTGGCTGACCTTTGGTGTAATGTTTCCAAGGAAACCGTGTTATTGGCATGTGGTTTGGTGTATCAAAAGCAGACATGATCAAATCGGCCACCTCAATTGCCTTTTTGAGCAGGCTCGGGTACTGCTTGTCGCTTAGCTCGTACGCCGCTAAGAAGCCCCCTAGATACCGAATCGTTGTTTCAAAAATGTTGATGTCGTTTGTTTCGGTGGTTGTAAAGTCAATATTATTGCAAGCTCTCACGGCGAGCTCAAAATCTTCCTTCATGTCGAAGAGCCACAAGCTATCTAGGGAGTCGACGAGTGTAGCTGCCCAGCCACCAAAAGGATTCTTATATAACCCCGAAAGAGGCTTAATCTCGTCATGACCCCATGCATGTTTCTTGTACCCGCCCCAGCTGTGTTGGAAGCTATCTCTAATAGCAGCAAGGCGTTTTAGCCGCAGGTCCCTTCCAGCAGAGCTTTCTCGAGGCTTCGCTGCCTGTACACGGGGGACTGGTTTGATAGGCTTGTTGGTTGGAAGCGTAACGAAGCTCTCGACAGGATGGCTAGGAGGGCGCTTTTTCCACCTCAGGCGATCTGATCCTGCAGACCCTGGGGTAATCCGACTATCGGGGCCATGTGAAGGACGTCCGAATAGCGACGAACCACTGGAAGGGGGCCAACTATAGTACCAGGACCCAAGTATCCAGATGGCAACAACAGCGAGGAGTAACCGGGTACGACGAAAGGCCATTGTTATGTTTGTTCGCTTTATTTTGGATTTATATTTCAAATATATGGCAAGACTTCGAATATAGGCGGGTGCGGTCGAAAGAAGGCACAGATGCTGACATCGCTTTGGGCTAAGTTGAGTACTAGATTAGCCTGGAGCACTGACGAAGGGGTCAGCTTTCCTTGAGGCAAGCGTATGGTATATCTGGAATTCGTATCTAAACATCAGATTTTTCCAAAGTTGGAGTCTTTATTCATGACCCAAAGGGATAGATAGGTAATAGGTAGTTTGGAGGAACTATTAATGAATAGTCAAGTGAAAAGTTTATAAATTGAACATTGTACAGTAGCAAATGCCAATGGACCAAATGTTTATTACGCCAGGACCAAGAAAAAGGGGATCCCACGTGCTTAAGAAACCTTGAAGCTTCCTACGCCAAGCCTCTGGGACGTCGCCTCCAGGTCGCATCATCCCGTGCTCCACTTAAACTCGACTGTTGGTTCCGTGGCCCAAGCTCCCAAGCTCTAACTTGCCTACCAACCCTAGGTACATAGTAAGGGGTATGTAATCACCTAGCAGCCTAAAGGGTAGGTGCATAGGAGAGTTTAAAGGGGCTAGGGTTAATGTCTCCATCCTGACACCATCAATTTCACGGAATTATGTAGTAGGTAATAACTATCTCTTGACCGAAATCTATAGATACTCTCAACGCTGAATACTTCGTGGCTGATATGACTGTCTAGTATCTACTATATATATAGCAGCAGGTAGGTGGGAGGCTTGTGTGCTAATATATACTCAAGGGGCGGGCTTTAGTTATATGATAATATCATATTGATGAATATTTAACACTATGTTGTACATATAATAGCTTCCATATAACTAGCCCTTTGTGGTATACGTTTATCACTAACGACAACTATAGATGGGACTAAGCTGGCCTCTATCAGCCTTAGTAGTATTAAAGAATCTACCGATATGATTTCTTGACTACATAGGTAGGTACCTAACCTAGGTATAGGGCCGTGCTATACTGGGTTGATGTATTAGTCCAAAGAGTCAGGCATAGGCTTAGGGATTGATGTTCCCAGAGACCATGCCTTTGATGTACGAGGCATAGCTGGCCACAGCAGATGTTGTACTTGGTTGATATGTACTGGGTGAACATCTACTTAGCATGGTGAAAGCTGCCACAGACCCTAGATTACGTGGCATTATAAGTTCTTACCTACCTACATAGTAGATGGCACGTACTATAATGCTTTATATGGGCATGCATTAATAAATCCTCGACACTGAGTGCCTCGGTGGAAAGAGACTGAATATAACTTATAATCTCGGCTGTATAAGGGCTATGCGGTCTACTGGATAGTGGAAATTATGGCTTGTATGATACTGATGGATAGGGCATCGTGCTCATGAAGATCACAGAGGACATCGCAGAGAGTACGGAAGATACTGCCCTCACAGATTCACCTCGGAAACTAAAAGATGGATGTAGAAAATCAACAGATATTAAGCCACGCTCAAAATGTCGTTTTATTTATCGGGAATTGTAAAGTCAAGACAGTCGTTGGCGGACAAGATCCTACCCGACTTCCAACCTAACACCATTCTTGCGTATACCCCCTGGGCTGACAATGTCAGCCCAATCATTGGTGGCCCTCGGCCACGTCCCCTAGATTAGAAGAAAGGAAAACTTCATCACAACATAAGAGGTGGGTATGACGACCAATGGGCGGACGAAGGGTCAACTAGTTCCTTTTCCGGTTTTACTTCTGCATCATCAACTGGACGAACTCGTTGTCTAAGGAAAGAAAAAAGATTAGTATTAGAGAACCTGATATGTGGTTGAGGTTATGGTGGAACTTACAGTCGATGCGGCCGTCACCATCCTGATCGGCCTCACGGATCATCTCATCCACTTCATCATCGGTGAGCTTCTCTCCAATGGAAGTCATGACGTGACGAAGCTCAGCAGCAGAGATGAAACCGTTGTTGTCACGGTCGAAGACCTGTATTTTCAATATCAGTAACTGAACACTATCATATTAGACATTAGGTTGGTATTAAGTCTCGTACCTTGAACGCTTCTCGGATCTCTTCTTCGGAGTCGGTGTCCTTCATCTTGCGTGCCATCATGGTCAAGAACTCTGTGCGACCACCGCGTCAGCCTCATGTCATGTGTGTAACATGATATTTTGCGCGAGGCAGCAAAAACTTACCAGGGAAGTCAATGGTTCCATTGTTGTCGGCATCGACTTCGTTGATCATGTCCTGCAGCTCAGATTCGGAGGGGTTTTGGCCCAGGGAGCGCATAACAGTGCCTAGCTCCTTTGTCGTGATTTGTCCTGTCGATCAATATCTGATTAGTCGACTAGCCCTATTCGTGGTAATGATTTTACGAATGTAACGCGTTTAAGATATAAAAAACGATGATGCGGCGGCAGGTTGTATGTTGTGATCGGGTCAAGTAAAAGGGAGTTCGCCAAAAAAGTTAGCATGAAGCCCGACTTACCATCGCCGTCCTTGTCCTACGGAACTGTTAGCTATACGTCATCAACAAGAAGGTGGTGAAGAGACAAAGCTCGTGTAGATATGATATTAAATAGCAGGTTACTTACAAAGAGGGAGAAGGCCTCCTTGAACTCGGAGACTTGCTCTTCGGTGAGTGAGTCGGCCTGTGATAGTAGATAGAGGTCAGCGCGAAAGTCCTATATTTTCCCACCTCTTTTAAGCCCCTCATCGGGACACGGGTCTCTATGGATTGGCGGTGACTATCAGGGCAAAAACGCACCATGGTTTCGTAGTAGATTTATTTGGAGATGTCAAAAAGAAAAGAGGAAGATAGATATGGAAGGTAAGTTTAGTAGCGAAGGAGCAACGAGTTCTCGCTTTGCAGACGCAGTCGCGGTGATCGCAGGAAATTTAGGGATTTATGTAGGTTGCCAAGGAGGAAAGAAACGGTCTCTAATGTTGGTTTGAGAATCAGTTCAAGGATTTGAACTTGAATGACAATAACGAGGCAGGGCTGGATTCATGAAATAGTGGGGGAGAAAAGGATAGCGGAGTTGGGAAGGGGGGTAGGTCACTGATATTAATGCCTACATACTACTCCTAGTACTCTTAGTACTCCTAGTACTCCTAGTACATAGCGTAGAGGGGCTCGCTTTTATGTACATAGTAGGTGATTATGTATGTACCTACTACTAGTAGTATTGTTCCTTAAAGGGGTGACACCGTGAGAGGCTAGAGCCCGACAAGGAGCCAAGCAAGGTAAGCAGCCTGAGCTTGCCTTGGCAGCCAGCCATACAGTTATGTGACAAAGAAACTCCTGGTTAATGTATTGTACATACATACTACTTATGTAATACATAATTTACAGATTTATTGCAATATATGAATATGGTGTGACAGTGTGACACAATTCTTTGCAGTCGGTGGATGCTCCAAGTTAGACTGACTTGCATCTATCCGTAAGTTGCACTTCTCATTATTATGTAACTAACTACATTGTACATACTTTGTACGGACTAGTTTAGTGCAACATTGAATTGTACCGGAGCTACGTCAGCTGTAGAGAGCTGGCAATTATACAATACATAGTAGTTAGTAACTATTAGCTCTAAGTTCATACACATGCATGGATAGCAGATACATGTAATGATTGATTTATGCGTCTCAACTTACATCAATACTTACATACTGGTACGTACATACATACATAATACTTGGTATCGTACCTATCATCTGTCCTGTCGCTTCATTTATCATCATAAATGTAGTGAACTTACTTATTCACCTTTCAGCAGATCTCTCTCTTCTCTTGACTTATGTGTCTACCCTGCCCTTTGTATCCATTCCTGTAACTCCATTTCATCACCACACAGCCAACCTGACGGTGCTGACGCCTTCCATCCGCGTCCGCCATGTGGCGAGACCGCACCAACCTGTAAGCCCTCCCTTATTCTGCTTGATTGTCAATCTTCCACATAATATTTGCTCCCACAAACTCATATCGAATATATTGCAGCTATATATCGTACCGCCAGTCCTACGCTCACCACCCGGCCAAGAAGACTCGGTACGGATCCGGCCCCGGCGGCGTTGGAAATGGCTTCTCGGAATTTGGTCGCGGTAGCGGCAATACAGCCGCCGAGGATCAACAGGGTCTGCTATCGGGCGCCGACTACCACGACGATGGCGATGCGGTGATCGAGATGGACCTCCTGCCTCCGCGCTGGGCCGATATCAACGACGAAGTATCCGATCTGTTGGCCGACGTGGCCCGGAAGTCGCAAACCCTCGAGAGGCTACACCAGAAGCATGTGCTACCTGGCTTCAACGATGAGGAGGCTAAGAAGGCCGAGGAGGGCGAAATCGAGCGATTGACCCAGAATATCACCAAGAGCTTTCACGAGTGCCACCGGTGCATACAGCGCGTCGAGCAGATGGTGCGCGAGGGCAAGCGAGCGGGCACCATGACGAGAGCCGAGGAGACAATGGCCAAGAACATACAAGTAAGCCTCGCCTCAAGGGTACAGGAGGCAAGCGCCGGCTTCAGAAAAAAACAAAGCGCATACTTGAAGAGTATATCTACCTAGCCTATCATACCATTGGAAAATAGATCTACGAAGACTAATCCGATATTAGAGCTCCGTGGCATGTCCGGTCTCGGCGCGGTATCGCCAGGGATAGAGCGAAGCCCGACGCCCCTCGGCGGCATTTCCAGCAGCAACTACGCAGCCGACCCATCCCTCCTCGAATCCGATGCCGATCGCTCGTACTCCCAATCCGCCCTGCAACAGACGACGCACCAGAAGCTGCTGCACAGCAACGACGCCGCGATCCTGCAGCGCGAGCGCGAGATCGAGGACATCGCGCAGGGCATCATCGAGCTGTCGGACCTGTTCCGCGACCTGCAGAACATGGTCATAGACCAGGGCACCATGCTCGACCGCATCGACTACAACGTCGAGCGCATGGCTGTCGACGTCAAGAGCGCAGACCGCGAACTCGTCGTCGCCGCCGGCTACCAAAAGAAGACCACCAAGCGCAAGCTTATACTGCTGCTAGTACTGCTCGTCGTCGGCGCCATAATACTCCTCGTCCTGAAGCCGAAGAGGCACGGCGGAGGCGGGGGCGGCGACGATGAGGGGTGAACTTAAGAGTGTGGACGGTTAAAAGAAGAAAAAAGGAGTTTATGGCGCGATTCAAAACCACACGCTTTGAAAGCTAAAGGTTATGTAAGAAATAAAGGTATTATTGTACGAAATGGATTCGGGTCATGTCCATCGAGCCATTCGTACTACTTAGATGTTAAAACGACGACTCGGGTTGGGCACAAGCGAAGGGGAAGGGGGAATGGGCAAAGGGACATCAAACAAAAGGTCCATGTATCAAAAAAAACATAACAAACACAGCAAGCAGAGCACAGGTTTACTTAAATTTTAATTCCATATATTGCCGGGAAGATGATGCCCTTTTCCCCATCTCTCTATAGTTTTTTCCACCGAAAACCCCCGGGTATCTCAATGCTATGTATGTTGTAGTATATGCAACAAATGTACAGTAGTATACACGGCGAAGCGCTGCTCATAAGACGACGCGAAGCTGAGGCGTCGTCTGCCCTACGTCCTGCAAGTACCCCGGGTTATACTGCATTATTCTCCGGCTACGTTTTTCTATCTCCGCCCACAACTCCTCGATTGGGGGAAGAAGTTCTTCCCCCCACGCTTCGTCGATGATGGACTTCATCTCTGTCAACGTCATGTTGTTTTTCCCTCTGACAATCTGCAAAGTCCTGTTCGACGGCACCCCAGGACCGTATAATATAGTGAGGCGTAGCTTAACCCAAGTGGCCAGGTGATTCTTGTCTATGAACATGCCCCGGTTGTGGAGTATCCGCATCAGCCTGACACACCGAGCACCGGAGTATTCACTGGATTGCCGCTGGCGAGCTAGCATGCCGATGGGCTGTTTACTTTTCCTATTCACGGTGGAATTGAAAGAATAGCGTACCATGGTCCCTAAGAGCTTGGTATCGAATATCCGTCGCAATGGATGCTGCGGTGTTTCAGTTGGTAGGTCTAATGGGATGTATACACCCAGGAGGTTCTCCACGCCTGAAAGCGGCTTCTGTATGGGATCTGGTATATCTTCAGGGTGTACGGGCACAAAGCCTGGACGAGAAGAGTGTGAGGAGGTAAATAAATCGACCAATTCGATGCAAAGTTCTTCTAGGCTGTCGAGTCTGCTCTGCCGAGTAAGAGAGAATACGGCCTTCCTCCAACAACGGATTGGAACGGGAACCTCCATAGATACCAGCTGCCGATAAACAGGTAGATAAAACTGGAGAGTACTCGACGGAAGATATGTAGACTTAGCTTCGTTGACAAAATCGTCGAAAAGCATATTCGTCAAATCCAAGTTAATGGGGAGTTTCATATTCTTCATATCAGTCAGGACTTTCAAAAGCCCCTTTTGCTTTTTCTCTAAAATGTAAACACGGGCAACAGTGTTGGCTACTTCCCGTGCGGACCTCTCCATTACGATTAGGCTCGTAGCTAACATAAGTCGATGCGTCCGCCACTCCTCTGATTTAGCTGTAGAAAAGGCGAGGCGTCTTAGTAGTTGCACATCGTCGAATACCACTGGGTGGAGATCGCTTTTCAATAGATCGAGGAGTAGTTGGTCGTCTCTGATCTTGGCCAAATAAAGCACCAGTCGATAATAATTTGAATCGACGACCGAAATACCATGTTCTCGTAGTTGCTTGATGCGTCTCAACACCCCCTCCGATGTGCCTTCTCTCAAAGCGATCGATTGTAATGAAAGCGGCCCAATTTGTTGGATACCCAAAGCCGAGATGGTTGATATCGCTATGTCTAAGCCTATCCAAGAACTGGCAAGCCATTTGGCCCCCAGGCCGTCGTTGTAGTTCTTGACACTAATACCAAAAGTCCCGCCGTGTACACGATTGACAAATTCTCGGGATAATTCAACCTGCTCGGGATTTTCCGCGGACTCGGACTCAGAATCGCTAACGGCAGCGGATTCTCCGGGGAACAGTCGTTGATGTGGAAAGTAACCCTGGAAAAACCTGAGAAAAGGTCGAGCAGGGACATGCGCCTGAGGTAAATCATCGTGTCGAGTACATATTCGACGCCATTTTGTTGCTAACTGGGATTCGCCCATTTCGTACAGATATGGGATGAGAATATCATACAGTTTGTGGTCCGGACTTGTGATATAGAGAGATTCGAGAGTGAAATGTTCATATAATTTCCGGTCAGGCGCAAACTCCTTCATCAGACTCGCAAACTCCTCTGCGCCGGGATAGAAGTTGTAAACTAGCCGCAAATGCCACTTCAAGGCCTGGTGATGTTGATGAGTCCGTAAAAAATGCGACAGCATTGTTAAATAAAGGCGTGGCCACTTAACCTGATGTACGTCATACATCCACTCGCTGTAGATCCAGACACTCGGTAAGAACTTTTCGTCGTTCGATCTTACAGCGGCCTCTAGAATTGTTTGCCAAAAGACCGCCGCAAGGGGATTCTGGACATCATATAAGAACTTGCGCCCCCAGAGGCCCCTCCAGACGTTATGAACCCCAACATCCCCATTGGTTCTCTTTTGGTAATCTAAGAGACAACTCCATAAGGCGAGATCACCTCGATTTTCGAATTCGTCCACCAGCAGCTGGCTATGCCATTCCTTAGCGGGTCCCCGTCGAAAGAAGTCGGATTCGACGGATAGGCGGTAGGGGTTAGTTAGTAGTAGCTTCCATTTGGCGAACAACTTTGCGTCTTGTATAAGCGAAGCGCCTGACTGTGGCTGCTGCGCAGGGACTTTTTGGGCCCCTGGAGAATCGTTATATAACCCCGATAAGAGTAAATCGAGGGGGTCCTCGGATTTCTTCAACGACAAGGCCGAGGCATAGCGCCGGGTAGCATTCTTGCTAGGTAATAGAGTACGTCGTAGGCATGGTGGAGAGAGCCAAAGTGGTGGACTACATCGAGGATAGAGGTTAAAGAGTTTTGGCTTCACATCTCGAAGTATAGTGTTCGCCAATCGCATTACTGCGGCACGATTACATGTTACAAATCTCAGCCTAACAGCGTGACGCAGCCCTGGTAGGACTGGCGAAAGTTGAGTGGGAGTGAAGGGGTCGAACAGCGAAATCTGGGCTCCAAGGTTGTGAATATTTTCAACAAACTCACGAGCAAAAAATTGAAGATATGAAGATATGAAGATAAAAATATATCTGCTATGTACTATGCAACTATCTAGGTTATGTAACTACTCTGTATGAGGATGTATGTAGCAGTGCAGTACTAGCGCAAAGTTTAGCCGAGATTTCCACGCTTAGTCACCATAACCGAGCGATACCCATTCTGAGTACCCAATCATTCGATGTTCGAATCTTGAATCGCTTCAATCAAGCCTTCAACATCAACTTCTGCATAACCACAATTGTATATTGCCATTTACCCTAGATAATCCTCAAATAACTGTCAAAATGGGGTGAGTTTCGATTTCAGATGCCCGTCCCCCCTAAGACACCTATACTTGGGTTGAAACTTCTGTGTCGCTCATGCGCTATGTCGAAATCTACCTTGAGCTCATCGATGAATGCTAACTAGGCGACACCCAGTATGGTCGACGCCCCCAACCGAGTGCCTGGTCAACAGAAATTCTACCAGCAAGCGTACAAGCAACACACTCGTGTTTGGAATATCGTATGTTCCCAAATCGAATTATGATCTCTTCGTTAGAGCGACTCTCGATTGACCACATATGACGCAGAACACACGAAGCCCCAAGCTATTGATTCCCTACTACATCCTATATGGGGTTACTGGTATCTGTTCGTCACTCGCATATAATTCTCTGTGGCAAACAACTAACTTGTATATACAGCCTGCATGTACATGATGGGTCGTAAGATTGCTGGCTACAACACCTGGTTCGGCAAGAACTAAATTTGCGAATATGACATGACATAGGTCGCGGCACGCAGTATGGGAGAGGTCGGAGAGTCGAAGATAACGGCGGGTGTCTTGCTAAGTCGAGAAATAGACAGTCTTTCGCACAAATGCATTCCTACCATCTTTCTACCTACCTAGGTAGTCAAATCACAATGGCATTATGAATATCATCAACACCACCTGGAATCGTATAGGAGGTTCGTAGTCAAATGGTGAAACTGTTAGATAGATAAAAATCAGTCCATTACGCCCCAGGCATAGAAAGCCCCCCATGCCTGCTTGTTATCCGCAACACGGGTTTTATCTAAGTACAGTCCAACATGAAAGTTGAGAGTGGTATGCCTTTGCCTATGCCTAAGCTGCTATCGGCCGGCCAAAACTCCTAAGTCGACATGGCTATTCCATTAGTTGATCGGCAAGAACACCGTTGGTATCAGGTATTTTAAGAATGCTCAGTAACCCTCGGCTCCAGGTGCCTTCTCATCCTTGCGCAGGCTCACCAACAGTTCACGGAAACGCTCTTTACCTGAACCATTGGCACCACCCTTCTGGCCTTTGCCGCTGACGTCGACCAATTTGGAGATACGCTCCCAGCTTGTGCCGCCTGAGGTGGTGTCATCTCGGCTTGCTAGGAACTGCTCTGCCTCCTTTCGGGTCTGCGTGATCATCTTCTCCTTCTTAGTGTTGTAATTCTCGTAAAAGTCATCGATGTTCTGCTGTGCGTCCTTGATCGTCTCGGCCTTCTGAACGGCGAATTGTTCGGCTCGTTTCGCGTTGGCAGCGTCTCGCTTCTCGCGCCATTCCTTAATGATCTCGGGCTCTTCTTCGTCCGCGACGTGCGCAGCGTAACCCGAGTTGAAGCTGACTGACGGACCACCAGTGATAGCGCCTCCAGGTGCGACTTGCTGTTACCCAAGGAAGATTAGGAAGGTGTTGCTAGAAAAAGTGATCTGGGGACATCCACAAACCTCATTCGAAGTATTGATATCGGGAAATTGGCTCTCGAACTGGACATTCTCGCCTCCTCCGCCTAATAGATCGTCGGACGAGGGATCGGCGAGGGCAGCAGACTCGGTGCCAGTGGTGAACTGTGTCGCGTCGTCTCCGAGGAGTGCACGTTCGCGGGCGAGGAAATCATCGGCTGATGGTGAACCGACATCCTGGACATCGGTCTGAGCTGAATAAAGGGGGATAAAAAGTCAGCGTGCATTACATAGAATTATGTACTAAAGTATAAGACAAGCGAAGAGACCACATTTGGAGGATAATGTCTACTTACCACCTGAGTCGAAGTCGTCCAAGGAAGGGAATCTGTCAGCCATGTTGACGATGGTAATAGAGTTCGAGGGTTGTTAGTTGAATAAATTGTTGTTGTTATTGTTACAAAGCGACGCCTGGTTGTCAATGAGCGTGCTTAGAATTTATTTTATTAAAGGCGTCGTTTTGTTTGAGATATCTCCAGGGCTGTCGCAAGCAGAGCAGGCCTAAGCTTCTGGCTACTTGTACATATGTACAATCAATTATGCATGTACATATGTACTAGGTACCTAGTATGGATCCATGTAAAGTGTAAAGAATTAGCAGAGTTGCACTGTGCATCAGGGAAGCTCTTCCCTAGCCTATGCCTACCTAGTAATAAGTTGTCCTCTGTAAGTACCTGACCTAATAACCTTGAAACCTTACGAGTAGGCTAGCATGCATTATCACGTGCTCCAATGATATCCTAATCGCAATTCAACCTTCCAACTCTTCATTCCGAGCTATTCACCAGCCCACGTCTCTGTCTCTTTTTAGATATTTATCGTACCTTTCTTTTATTGACCTTCACAAGCACAACTTTGGAACCACTGAACTAACCTGACCCGTAGAAGCAAATCTCTTAGGGACAGAAAGCTTTTGCAATTTGTCATTCCTTTCTATTTGCACTGCACTGCACTTCACTTGACCTGGGCCACATTTTCCAATTGATGATATTCGCAACTTTCACTGGTACATAGGATTGCCTTGAGCAAAGCTCACTTATTCATCTTTTGCCCAGCTTATGATGAATCCGGGTTCCTAGACTGTAGAAGATTATATCATCAAGTAAATTGCCCTCTACTTACAAGGCTGCAACCTCTATCTATCTATCTATCTACTTAGGTAGTCCACCATCCAACTCACCATCCAGCCCATCATCCAGCCCACCTCAGCCAAAATTGCTTCTACTGAAGTTCCTTTCGCACTTCAACCATGTCGTACACCGATGATGCTGTATTGGCCAAGCTATCTGCCCTCTCTGAGGCTTCGGATAGCATTGTGTCTGTATCTCAATGGATCATGTTTCATAGGTAGGTAAACTAAAATATGGCATTTGCCTTTCCACTGCCTTTTCGTTGATTGTTACTAACGTGTTTGCTGTGCATCAGGCGTCATGCAGACCGAACTGTACAGCTGTGGCTACAGCGTCTGAAGGACTCATCAAGTCCAAGACGTCTTAGTCTTTTATACCTCGCCAATGGTAAGTCCCCAGTTATGGTAGTTTTGAAATTTTCTCTTGCGTGAAGTATTTCCATGCCATGTCTGCGTATAAAGCTAACTAGTTATATAGAAGTGGCTCAACAAACTAAGGCGCGTCATAGGGAGGACTTCGTTGTTGCATTTTCGCCGATTATTGCAGAAGCCGTGGCCACCGCCTACAAAGGTGCTTCAACAGACATACAACAGAGGATCCAACGAGTAGTAGACGTTTGGAGAGACCGAGAAGTCTTCGAGCAACCAATACTGGAAGCGATAGAAGTCCGTATACAAGGTAAGCAACCATGTATATATATATATATATATATATATATAATCCTTAGTATTCTACATACTAGGTACATCGATAAGCTAATCCGGTCAGAAATCAATGAAACTCGCGGCAGCGCCAAAACCGGGCTTGGTGGCTCGATATTCGGATCTGCTGTGTCCATTCCAGCAGAGCTCGCACCACTTACCACCCCCCAGCAAAACGTCACAAAACTACAACTGGGCATGAAAACCGCTGTCAACTCTGCCAACCAGGAGTATGCCAAATTATTAGGACCCGGTAGCACTGCGCCTTCGGCCCCGGTGTATGCTGCTCGCCTGAGTGGGCTGTTGAAAAACCTGGCTCAGGCTGAGGGTGCGGTGGAACAATGCGTGAAAGCTCGCCGAGAGCTTGTTGCAGCGCTACAGAAAGTTCTCGATACAAACCGAAACGCCCTCATCGCAGAAGAGGATCAGTTAGAGACTTGTGTCGGACGACGAATGGAGGTAGAAGAAAAGAAGACAGAAGTGGAACGAGCTATTATGGCAGGGCTTCCGGATGACGAGCCATATCTATCCAGCAACATCCCAAATGATCAGCCAATTCCGGAACCTGACAGACCCGAGGTTGAGGCCCTTACTCCACCCGCAATGCAATCAGACGATCCTGAGCGATCGAGCTCCCCAGACGAGTTTGAGCAACAGTCGTCCAACACGACCGTGGAAATCGCCAGCCACCGACCCAGTACACAAGATTCGGGAACACATCATGATCTTGGTGCGCAGTACAAGTCAGTGTCAACTACCGTCAACGGATCTAAGAAACGTAAACTGGATGAGGGCAATGACTTCCCTGATCTCGGGGAGGATGACGGGATCGATGCAGATGTAGCGGAAATGCTTCGCCGAGACAGCAGTGGCTCGTAGATGGCATCATTCTATTAGATGCAACTACTCCTTTTATAATGGAATGGATAATGAGAACTAAGGTTAGGCGATGTACAGTAATGGCTCTAATTTGGTCTTGGGAGGTTATATCAATGGTTTACTGCCTTATAATTGTATTGGTTGTGCCCACGAGGCGTCTTCCGTCTCCTTTATGCTTCCTACATATCGATGGCTTCAGTGAAAAATCGTAAAGTTTCCTCGCCTATGATTTTTAGGTTATACATAGTTATATCTATTGATCAAAAGTTGTGTAGAAGTGCTCTTAGTGTTTCGGCGGTGATATGACAAAACTATCAAAGGGGCTTCTCATACCATAGGTGATTTGCCGGCTTTGTGATTATGTACCGGGCCCGTCTGATACCGCGTGTCACCACATCCCGGACCTCCGGGGCTGGTCCGAGGGTAACTGAGTCGTGTGCTTCACCGATCCATGCAGGTGCCGAAACCTCATAACTGAACCGGAACCGGAACTAGACCCTGGGAACAGTCTGCTTATTTATTTATTTATTTATTTGTTTATTTATTTATTTCTGTACTGTCTGGATTTGCAAACAAAAACAAACAATTAAAGGCACATAGTTCTATTCTTGTGTGCTTTCTTTTTTCCTTTCTTTTCTATTTTGAAGACTGGGCACATACTGCATATCGTTCAATCTCTCCTTTCCCAACCAAGCTCCTGAGTGATAATCAATCTAATCTTCAGTCTATCTATACTTAATTCTCTGTCTGTCTTTCCGGCAAGTTCTATTCTTCGCAAGAGAAGTCGACAACAGCAACACCACAACCTTATCGACACCATCAATCTCACTTACACGCCACTGAACTTACATCATCTAGCAGGGGGGTGTATGAAGAAGCCGGAGTTGTGCCGATTAACCTGACTCCAAGCTAAGTCTAGACGGCTAAGCACTAAATTGTAGGGAGGTATCCCTACCTACGCAGCGCCCGCAGCCTGCGTAACAAGCCCCCCAGGCCAAGTTTGGGTTGAATTTAGTGGATGACGGCATTCCTACACTTTTTTTTTTCTTCCTTCATATTCTCTTCACACAGTAAGCTCGGCAACCAAAAATCTGCAGCGCGCGAGGCAAAGTGAAGCCCCAGTTAGCTTCGCTTCGATTCGAAGATCGTGCGCAAGAGCAGCTGAACACTGATCCATGACGACGCGACGATTTTAAACCCCTCAAGATGCCATCGGCAGCGTTGGGCCGCGCCATGGGAAGCTTTTCCCTGCGCGGCGCCGGCATCGCAAAGCTCTCGCACCAGCATACCGTACTGCCTCGCAACGAGCTTTCTACTCTCTCGAAACGATCAATTGCCCCGAAACTCGCTTCCCCGTCACCTTTCCGCACCTCTCCGATTTCTTTAAGCACAAATCGTGCTTCTTCTACCCACCTCGTCCGATCGCAACCCTTACCAGGCCTTTCTCCGAGACCTCTCGGCGTTACTAATTCGGCACGACTACCGCTATCAACCTCACCAATTAGCGTGCTAAGACACTTCTCTGCCACCAAAGTGTCTAGTCGAGAGAATCAGCATGTGACAAACCCAGCCGCTCAGAAGCAGGGCGCCGATGTCTCCTCCTCGGAGAAGGCTATAGCCGCAAAGGAAGAAGCACAAGCCATTGAGGGTTTTGTTAGAAGTGAAAAGGCATCTCAGGCGGCCCAGGTTAACTTGCGCGCTCGCCTCTCTCACGACGGTAAAGAAAGCAAGAAATCCTTAGCCTCGTTAAGCGAAGTATGGCGCCTCGTTAAGATCGCGAAGCCAGAGTCCAGAAATCTCACGATTGCCGTCATCTTGCTCCTCGTATCCTCCTCCCTCTTCGTCTCACTTCCCCTCGTGGTTGGCAAGGTTATGAATCTAGCCACGTCGAAACCCATAGAAGAGACGGAAATACTTGGTCTGTCTTTGTATCAGTTCTTCGGTGCCTTCGGTTTAGCTCTTACTCTTGGTGCATGTGCCAACTTTGGCCGTATCGTTCTTCTGCGCATCATCGGTGAGAGAGTTGTCACGCGCCTGCGATCGCAGCTCTTCCGAAAGACTTATGGACAAGATGCCGAATTCTTCGACGCCAACAGGGTCGGTGATCTCATATCTCGTCTCGGAACAGACACCATCATCGTGGGCAAGAGCATTACGCAGAATCTCTCTGATGGGCTGAGATCTATCGTAAATAGCGTCTCGGGTCTCGCCCTGATGGCATGGATTAGCCCTAGTCTCACGGCCGTTATCCTGGTCGCTGGTCCATTCATCGGCAGCGCTTCGTTCATATATTCTAGGATCATTCGAAGACTTAGTCGTAAGATGCAGCAAAATCTAGGAACCCTGACCAAGATCGCGGAAGAACGCTTGGGCAACGTCAAAACGAGCCAGGCTTTCGTGGGCGAGGCCCAAGAAGTCCGTCGTTACAACCATCAGGTCAGGAAGGTCTTTGATCTTGGCAAAAAGCAATCCATCTACGACGCCGTCTACTTCTCTGGAACCTCTTGGATGGGCAATATGACGATTATCGCATTGCTTTGGTATGGTGGAAGTTTAGTCAGGGACAGCGTGATGACCACAGGCGATCTTACTATGTTCGTTATGTACGCATTCTGGGCTGGCGGTGGTTTGTTCGGCGTGGCCAACTTCTACTCGGAACTTATGAAGGGGGTGGGAGCGGCTACCCGTATCTTTGAACTTCAGGACCGACACGCCATCATTTCTTCGACCAAGGGTATCAAGGTTAGATCAGCCCAAGGACCTATCAAGTTCGAGAACGTCACCTTTGCCTACCCCACACGTCCTGCCGTAACCATCTTCAACGGACTCGACTTTGAGATCCCCTCCGGCAGCAACGTCTGTATTGTTGGTCCCTCGGGTGGAGGCAAGTCGACGGTGTCGGCTTTGCTGCTGCGATTCTATAATCCTACTAGTGGTACTATCA
The DNA here is from genome assembly GCF_022984875.1 of Hypoxylon fragiforme. Taxonomy (NCBI): domain Eukaryota; kingdom Fungi; phylum Ascomycota; class Sordariomycetes; order Xylariales; family Hypoxylaceae; genus Hypoxylon; species Hypoxylon fragiforme. The sequence goes on from NW_026054760.1 coordinate 1,683,052, forward strand.
AGATCGATGGAGTGGATATTACGCAGATGAACGCAAAGTCCTTGCGACGCCGTATCGGTATGGTGTCTCAGGAGCCGGTGTTATTCTCGGGTACGGTGGCCGAAAACATTTCCTATGGCAAACCCCACGCTACTCGATCGGAAATTGTCCTGGCGGCACAAAAGGCCAACTGCGGATTTCTCAGCGACTTCCCCCAGGGTCTCGAGACACAGGTTGGCCCCAGAGGTGCGCAACTGTCAGGTGGACAAAAGCAGCGTATTGCTATTGCCCGTGCCCTTATTAAGGATCCCGACATTCTCATTCTGGATGAAGCTACCTCGGCTCTAGATGCTGAGTCAGAGACGTCAGTCAACCTAGCTCTGGCGGCCCTATTGAAGGGTCGTAGAAGAACCACGATCTCGATCGCGCATCGACTTTCCACCATCAAGAGATCAGACAAGCTCATCGTTCTTTCCAACAAGGGCATAGTTGCAGAAGTCGGATCCTACGAAGAGCTCAGTGCCAACCCTCACAGTGAATTTACTCGACTGATGGAATGGCAGATGAGCGGTGGTGATATTCCGGCTAAGGCCCAGGACCCAAAGCTTCAGGAATCCGAGATCATCGAGGAAGAATTAGAAGAAGACGAGGATGAAGAGGATGTTGAAGAGCAAAACGCGAAGCAAAGATCCAACCAATGATCGTTCACGTCGTTTACTATTCCTACCACGTTTGCACGTGAAAGGGCCAGAGAGGGTATGAAGCCCTTGAAGGTTTAATTTTCGAAATTTCCTTCTCTCTGTCTCTAATTTTTATACGGTTTCTTTCCGTCTACGGGGAACCTTTTCCCTGGAACAAAAGGGTGGATTGGTTGACGTTGCATAGGCACATTTTCTAGAGGACACACGTCATGTACAAATAGGCCTGACCTGGAAAGAGGGCGTCTTGGGGTTGGTCAACGGACATTGTATTATAGAGTAATTTGGTCCAGAACTCCACTCGATACCATAAAGTAGGTGCTACATATGTACATATGTATGTACATATGTAGGCACCTATTATCACGATGTACCTTAGTAACTATTACTGTGTATGTACCTACCCTACATATGTAGGTAGTAGGTAGTATATGTAGGTAAGTGAAGGGGAACCCGTTTTACGAGACGTGACTACGGGAAGGAACGAAGCCACGAAGCCAGGAAGGCAAGCAAGTTCACGAACGAAGGCACGAAAGGGAAATGGGGAAAAGGGAACGACGAAGCTTCGAAATGAACAATTGAGTTTTGGCAGGGTAGGTAGGTAGGGTTCAGGGTTCCTTAAGTAATATGTAAGTAGATGTCGATGGGCGGGCATTACGTATAAAAAGGACCTTCAATATACCTTCCTAGTTTTTCTACGTTTATAATATTTACCTAACCGTGATTTGTGACAGTCGGTATAAGTAGAAGTACTGGGTAGTACTAAGTACAGTAGTTAAGTATTGATTAACTTTTCGTATTCACCGTCTTTACTGTGTGTGTGTACTAGTAACCCGGTACATATATGTTCAAGACCCCAGATATCGATCGGTTGCGGAGCCGAAGAAGCTATGCCACCATACTACAAGTACCTAGTAGTACAATATTAGTGGCCATTCCGCGCTGTGGCTTACCCGCTATTTACTACCGTAGTAGCTAAACAGAAACAAAGACGTGTTGACATGTGAATACCATGATCAATTGCAACTTCCAAATCTTACCTACTCATTTCAAAGCCCCCCAACCTTCGCTTTTTTCATTGGTACGTATTGATTAACCTAGGTTAGGTACAAACATTGAAGGTGTCGATTACGTAGTGCATCATATAAGACATCCATACCTCAATACTTTCATCAACATACCACACCTAACTACCTGGCACCTGCATCATAACCTACCTACATAGTAGTATCTAACCCACATAGGTACCTACCTAAAATCTAAAATACAGCTGTAACCCCTTTGTCTATTACATCAGCTGCCTACCAACTAGTATTTCAAGATGGGAGAAGTCAAAACCGTCGAGGGGACCTTTGAAGTTGACGACGTCAGCCTTTATACCAAATCCTGGCTTGTGAGTACATATATCCCTTACATATATATACATATATATATATTTATATGTATATATATATCTTCCCTTCAAGATTAGTAAACACATATACCTACATAACCAGCTCACTAACAATCCCCCCCCTAGCCGGATGGTCCTCCCAAGGCAAAGCTAGTCATGGTCCACGGCTTCAGTGACCACGTGAACCGGTACCATGACCTGTTCCCCAGCCTCGCGCGCCGCGGCATCGCCGTGCTCGGCTTCGACCAGCGCGGCTGGGGCAGGAGCGTCCGCAAGCCCTCCGACCGGGGCCGCTCCGGCCCCACGGCCACCATCCTATCCGACATCGCCACCTTCATCCGCACCAAGGCCCTCCCGCCACCATCATCATCAGATTCCAACGAAAATTCCGACGTGCCGGTGTTTGTGCTCGGCCACTCGATGGGCGGCGGCGAAGCCTTAGCCCTCGCCAGCACGCCCGCGCACGACGCCGTGGTCTCGCGGGTCCGCGGCTGGATCCTCGAGGCCCCCTTCCTCGGCTTCGGCCCCTCCGTCCAGCCCAGCCGCATCACCGTCGCCAGCGGCCGCCTCGCCGCCCGCGTCGTCCCCCACTTCCAGCTCGTCCAGCCCATCCCCGCCGAGCACCTCACCCGCGACCCGGACATGCAGAAGGACATCGCCGCCGACCCCTTACTCCACGACACGGGAACCCTCGAGGGTATTGCCGGCATGATTTCGCGCGCCGAGGACCTAGGCGCGGGCAGGTTGAGGCCGAGGCCGAGCGTGCGCTCGCTGCTGGTCGCGCATGGCACGGCGGATAAGGTGGCCGCGTTTGAGCCGGTCAAGAAGTGGTGGGATGCGTTTGGGTGTAAACTTCCGGATGCGACGTTTAAGCCGTACGAGGGGTGGGCGCACCAGCTGCATAGCGAGGTGGGCAGGGAGGAGTTTTATCGCGATGTGGGCGATTGGATATTGGAGAGGTCGGGGCCGGAGTCGGGGCCGGAGGCTAAGTTATGAGGAGGTTGTGATGATGGGGATGGGGATGGGGATAGGGGGTGAAGAATGAACGAACGAACGAATGTTGCGTCGGTTGAAGAGAGGAGATGAGGAGAGGTGAGGTTGATTTAATGGCACGTGAGACAGGGCAAGACATGTTGGTAGTTTTCACTGTTTACGCGTTCATAGTCTCTGGCCCCCACGACTTGAGTTCAACCAACTAACCAACTAACCAACAACGTTGCTTTTTACATATAATATCACGTGCTACCTATTCTAATAGTGTTTCTAGGCTCTGGGCATCACTTTTTTCTCTTTCTTTCTTTCTCTTGGAAAAAACCAGCTCGATATATTGGATGGTCTTCTATTTTATTTTTTATGTTCTTTGATAATTACCTATCAACGTCCTCTCCCCCTTGATTTCCTTGGGGTTCCATATCTCGACTTTTCACAACATTATTCTCTTTACTTCCCCTTCGACTGTTTTTTTGTTGTATCATCATGGCTATCAAGTACCTAGGAAGTACCTACCTACTCTTAACTCCATGTCAGCTTTGTGCAGGATTCATTCTTTTCAGCCTCAACGTTGGATTGGGTGGCTGGGCGGCCACTGTGCCGTTAATAAATAATCAATAATATATCCTGAATGGGGATCATCTGATCAACACTAAAAGAATTCACGGAGGCTTAGGGACCTTGAGAGTTTGGGAGTTTTGAGAGGGCATGTGTAGGTGGCTTGGGAATTCCTGTGATGGGTACCTACCATTCATTTTTATATCCGTACTTTAGGTAGCGAGTGGGAAATACTAGTAAGTTGGACGATGGCCGATAAGTTCTACCTAGTGGGCTGTTATGACTAACAGATAGGCAGGCAGCACATGTCCTTTAGACACCTACCTAGGTCGATACCTAGTAGGTGGTTAGGAAGTCGGAACGTATTACATCGATCCCTCTCTCTACGTGAGGCACAGGAAGGGCCATTGCAATATATAGGTAGCTTCCCAAGAACAAGTTATCGAAAACGGTCCAGCCTTTTCATAGACATGGATAAAAAGGGACTGAGCCCCAGCTATGTACGTGATACCCAGACAATCATCCTGTGAAATGCTACAAGAATAGAAGCACATATATCGTAGCTCCCTTTTTCAATCCAGAGAGGCCAATATTAAGTAGTTCCCGCAGCGTTTTTATCAAACCATACAGCTAAGCTACTTACCTATCCAGGTAGGTGTCAGAGTAACGTACCATTAAATCTGTTTGTCAACATCTGCGTCGATAAGCAATAAGCGCGGATATAGATGGATGCTACCTAGATGTGCATATCATACTTACACTGCCGACGCAAGGGAAGCAAGAAGGGCATGTTTGAGGACTGGGATAGGTAGGTAGGGCTGAGGAGGGCACCAACCAATATAGGCGCGTATAGCCTCTTTGGGCAATCCGCCAGAAGAAGCGGCTAGTTGGTTGGTTGTTAGAATAAAATAAATACGGGCCACAGCCCTCCTATTTTTTTAAATTTTTTTTTGGCGGCGAAAACTTACACCTGGAGGGGGAGGATGTCAGTTTACGACGGATATGAATGTGCCCGGAAAATAGCAATAGGATAAGTCTATTATTACCTCGTAGGCATCTAACGCATCGTAGCCTTGCCTAGCTCTTACACAGAAAAGAGCCTGACAGCCTAGTCTAACCTAGGCCATTTGATATCAGGTAAAACTCTCCGGTCATATGCAGTTTGTATATCGTAAGAAGAAGGAAAAGGAAGAGTATTAGTATTAGTATTTCAAATACATATGCGTCTCCCCCCCAACGGTGATCTTATAGGCTAAGCAAGAGAGCGTACAATAGCGCTCACGCTCACGTAAACGCTCCCACGACCCGACGACGCGGAACCACCGATCTCACGCAACCCACATGCATGGTGTGATGCGCTGCCGCCAAGCAGCGAAGGGAAACAGTGAAGCGGCCAGCCTCTGTCTCTAGCCTTACATGATATCCTACTTAGTACATATGTATATGTATGGACGTGCAGATACATACATGAGTACACACCCGGGTTATATTCTAGGTTAGGTAGCATTCAGCTCTCGTCTAAGTCCGCCCGCCCAGACATAGCACGTTCGGTTGCTCGTTCGTTAGCGACTGTTCTCACGTCATTGGCCATTGGTTGACCGCCAGTCGTCTGTAGGTGTTCATTCGCATAGTAAGGGTAAGTAAGTACTGTAGGTTAGATATATATGGTCTAGACCACACAACACCACCACCACCACAAAAGAAAAAAAAAGGGATCAATTAGCCACTTATGAAGCGAAGCGAGTCCTCCTCTGATAAGTCCCTTAAAATCTTGGGAAGGAATTCAACATGTACTTATGTATGTCCTTAGTTTTAGTCTACCTATTTAGTATTATTACGGCACACTTGCATGCGTCAACCCAACGTCGTGTGACTTTTACCACATCCCTGCGCACATCGTAGGGCTGGGTTGATGGTTGATGGTAGATGGGGGATGTGTAATCAACATCTACCTACCTCCTACTTATCTATCCACACAGCCTCAAGAATAATCTAACCTAGCCTAGTTGACCAGACTAATATGCGTACTTATGTATGTAGACATGTACCATATGTAGGTAGGTCGGCTATAATATCTCACACACTCATATATGCCCATCCAACCTAGCCCTATTACCGACAAGTCCATGCCTCATCCGGAACAGCTTCTACCCGTACCAATTTTTTTTTTGAAATGGTAAAGGAGCGTGCCGAACGGCCGAGTCCAGTTTGATGCGCGACCTGCGCGCAAGCGAGCTGTGGGCTAAATAGCCGGGGTGGGTGGCCCTTTGAGAAGAGGGTGTGTGAGATGCTGGCAAGAGAGGAAACCGGCTTTCTTTCGAAATCCAGACCCCTACTTATCTACCTAACCTGCCTACATATGGCGATGCAAGTCAGCGAGATGTGATAATGACGAAAAATGAACGAACACAGCATTGGCTCGCGTACGGCGCTCTGCATATGTGCGCTCTTCTATGATCGACGATGATTTGCGTTGCAGCATGCGTAAGCAAGATGAATAAATTCCGGTTCTCACGTCTGATCACATATTGAAACCGAGTATCTAGATATGACAAAATAGTATGTAGATAGGTAAGTGAGTAAGTAAGTAGGTGGTTAGATTAATTTTGCTACCTATGTTATATCCCGAAATATTATCCAAAGCCCAGAGTTTGAAATGACCTATGCCGTATATGCTCCGACCCTTTCCATACCTACTGACCTACCTAGGTACCCAGTAGGCATACACTCCTAATTATATATGAGAAAGAAAAGAGTAAATGCAATCAACCTCAACGCCGTTTGTATGCAAGAATGCTAGATTGTCCTTCCCAGGACTGCGTAGATGAAAATAATGCGTATCAATCCCTAACCGGCAGTATAAACCGGACCTTCTTCCTGGGCTTTGCAGCCGGTATGTCTATTGGTCGTGTCTTTCCCTCCTGATCGTCAGTGAGATCTTCAGTGCTGAAACCCAACTCGCTCATTGTTTCCTTCTCTGGTTCCTCCTCGATAGAATATACATCCGGGCTAGGCTCACGCCATGAGTGGCGTCGTTGAAGCGATTGAGAGGGCGATCTTCCACGGCGAACGTGCCGTGGGGGTGCGAAGCGCCTTGCTGGGCGCATCTTGGGTGATCCAACATGAAAGGAGGCAGGGGAGAGTAGAGCCTCTGTGGTTTGAGATGTGACAGTAGCAGCTGGCCTTGTCTGGTCGAAGAACTTCTCGAAGCCAAATGGTAGAGATGTATGCCCGTGAGGATGAAAGCGGATATAGTCCTCCTCGTCATCATCATCGTCTTCGTTGTCATCCAAGATAGCGCAATCTGCTAACCTGTCCTTGGGTTTGTATTTTCTGAGGCCATCGAGAGTGGAAGGGGAAACAGTCCGGATGATTTCTCGGGGCCGGTTTGAATCCTCGATTCCGGCGTCAAACTCGAATTCGAACTCAAGATCGTCCTCGCTTGGAGTTGGTGGTGTGAGAAAATACATCATGGGATTTTCATGAGACGACTGAGCATCAAACTCATCGTCATCTGTTGAGTTTATATCATCCTCCAATGAAGGAGGGAGCCGGCTAGGACTCGGCGGGCAAGGCAGTTCCAACTGCCCATGCACAGATAAGTTTGGTGGCAATAGAGGCATAACCGTAGGTAGTTATCGGTTAATGCGATGGCGGAGTAAAATGATTAAAGATAACGACTGAATTCCAAAACTTGATCATTACTAGATAATATACTAGCGACCTGTAATAGATGGCGTAGAGAGTCCTTCCGTAGCTAAAGCCCAACAGAGGTCGTCGGGTTCAGGCCGGCTCAGTTATAAATGTTCCTACACGTGTAGATATGAGAGAACTCGAGGCCGGCCTACCACACCGAAAAGGGAAAAGTAACAAGCTCTTGAAGGATGAGGTGGGGCGAAAGAAAAACAAATAAATCAAAACCAGAGTGAGAGGTAAAGTCACAGAATATATACTGACACTAGGCTCTGTAAGCAGAAGGTGCTGTGCAATGGAGGTGTTAGTCACCGGTCGGTGTAAGGCACTTTGCCTTGTGAGTCGACAAATTGGAGAAGAGGAGAAGAGGGTGGTCATGCTTGGAAGAGCCAAATAGGAAACGTAACTGAAAACGCAACGGGGGACGTAACTTTCTGGAACTTTTTGACACTGAACTCGTGAGCAAAGGTGCTATCTGGTAAGGGAACCAGCTAAACGCTAAGGCGTGGGAGGCTCAGACGAGGATAATCACCAAGCTGATTTCCGCAAAGAGCATCACGCGTCTAAGATGGTGTGCGAATTGATTTGGAGCTTGGATTGGTGGGTGGGGGTCTCTCCAACATGATAGAGCATAAGCCGGCTTTCTAAGACATCCAGGACACCCATTTCAGGTATGGTTGATGAGCATCTGACAATGATGTATACCTGGTCTATACCTGGTCTATACCAGATATATACCAGATATATACCAGATATATACCAGATATATACCAGATATATACCAGATATATACCAGATATATACCAGATATATACCATGGCTATTAAGTATAATAGCCTTGGAAAGACATTGCAACATGTTTACCAGCCGAGACGCCCGGTATTCAACTGCATCTAATTCTTTGATTGCGACGTTCTGGGGCTCGTGAGGCTCGTAAAACTCCTTGTGATTTGACAATACTGAAGCTTGGTCGATTTGACTCGCATCCGGATCGACGAATACATACATACCTATGCATCGTACCTTGCATGAATCTTGAGTACCGCTCAACCAACATTGATACGAGTTCGTGATGTCGGCAACGACGTTGCGTTGACGAATATTGACTCAGGTCGTCACAGAACGGAGAGCCGGTTTATGTGATGCAATGCTACATAAGTAAGTAGATATAGACATATAGTGCATACTTAGTAGATATTTACTACCTAGCAGGTAGGTATAAAAGGATGTATAAGAGATTTCAAGAGACAGTCGCGGGAAGGATGGCTATACTTCCTTGGTTTGGCGTAGCACTTAATACGCAGATACGAGAGGAGGGTTGGCACTTTTGCCCGAGGAGCTGTATCATATGACAAACATTCAAAGACTTTTGGGTATACCTACCTCCTACTCACCCACCCACTCGCCTCCTAGGTATCATTCTGGGTATCAACGAAAATGGGTTGCCTGGTATAATTGTCTTGACTGTGGTGGTATGGTAGTATGGTCGTACCTAATAGAGTCGCAAACTGATAATTATGTCGTCATTTGAAGTGACTCGAATCACTCGATACTACCTACCCCGGATGGCCGCGTGAAAGCCAAGGTCAGTATGCAAGCTCCAACATAATGTATGTATGTTTCTGAAGAAGAGGACATAATGTTCGCTTGAAGATACATAACGTTTCCCACTTTCAGGGACTTGGTAAGTTGGTAGTACTATAGTAGTGAATAGATAAGTCCAGTATATGATAGATCCGAATAGCACTAAAGCCGTAGCGCCAAGTTGGAGACCTACATACTACCCTAGATAGGCATGTATGGTTGATAGTTACCGCCCGAGACGCAGCTAGTAATAGCCCTAAAGGACTAGGTTAGGTTAGATAGGACTCGAGTTGGTGAAGTTACATATTATCCATGGATATCGATTCAACTTTGGGAAAACATACATGTATGTATAATAGGTGGATGACGTCAAACTTGCTACTTTCAATAATCAAGGGCGCAAATGTTCAAAAAGGAAGAATAAGAAGAGGAGAAATGACGAGGTCGTCTTGAAGTAGAGAGCTATCCATGGATACAATCCAAAGACGATAGATGGACTAGGTGTATTAGTTGAAGCCTTAGGATTTGCGACCCTGTAGATCATTGCATGCATAGGGTGATTGACCGTGACATCCATTTGCTGGCAGGGCTGATAAAGCGACAGCTTCAAATTCTTAAAAGGTTCAAGTGTTCAATGTTGGAAATTAGATGGCACAACTTTACATCCATGGAATCCAGGCAGTGGCATGGATATCATTGCAGGTGATCTTGTAGCGAAAATTAAAGTGGAAAATTAAAGTGTGGCAGTCACTGGCAGAGGGGTCATCTGGCAGCAGTGCATGTGGCTTGAAATGTGGCTTTAACTAATTAGTAATTTTAATGCTCACCTCTTAACATCACGTGTATCTAACTATCACTTGCTTGTCAGTTTCATCTTCAATGTTGTTCATGTTCATACTACTAGTAGTAGTCAATGTTCTTATTCAGACATCTATCTTCACTATTGGTATATGAATAATTCAGCTTCGGAACATGTCTCCTAACCATAGCTGATTGCAAAGCAGTCAAGTATACCCAGCACACAGGATCCGTAATTTACGTTTTACTGATGAACATCCAGACTGGAGTCTCGCCCAACAGCCATTGACTACGAGGTATACGTACAACCGGGGTTTTAATTAACTTCCTTCCCGGGTGAAGGATTTTTATGTCGGGTCGACCGGTGGATATCTCGACGTCCGTTGGGCACCGACCCCCCTTGGCCAACACAGGGTAGCAACCGCAATCCTCGACAGAGTGTGCCCAACTCCTGCTGTCATTCGCTGACGTCATGGTAACCTTTGATATCCAGTACTTAATCAACCACGGTGGCCATGGTCCAGCGATTGACCTATGTACTGCCTGTAAAGTTTGATGGGCGGCAATTCCCGAGATATCCCGCTATGGGGCATGCCGCCTTACCAACTGAAGCGGTTGAGTTACATCCTAAACCATGAGAGAATGAGAACAATCCCCTCTCAGGTCCGCTATCGGGAGGACAGGACGAGACCTGGATGGCAGCCTGACTAGGAAGACTCAGAGAAAACTACCGGTCGCGCGCTTCTCCAGACGTAGAAGGTCGCTCAGAATCAGGCCATTGTTATTGGATGTGATTCTTACCGAAGAGAAAAGAATTATATGAATCCTCCATTAACAATCCACCCACCAGTCATCGAACTGTGAAGGTCTGAGAGAGCACAGTTGCAATCGGAAGGGCGTCGACCGATGCGTTGGATCATCAACATCGACCCCTCCCGTAATATGCTTCATATCTCTCACTGGCCCATAGGTTTCGCGACTTTGGGGGAGGGACCCCTCAGACGAACAAGAACCACAACTTCATAGTGTACTATCAATATCTTGGGTTCTACGGTCGGATTGCAACGTGCTGGATCTAAAGAGATCTTTCGGGAGCCAGTCTAATCGTGACTTCGTTCGCCTCCTTGCTGATTAGATTGGCCGGCAAGCACTCTCATCATTCCACAATACTATTTGTGCTGACCTATTGAATGAGCAGCGCCGCCAGCGGGACCTGACTGCTCTGATTCGCGTTGTCCTGTTCGATAGGCTCGCTATAGTTGCTATACGCTAGTGGTATACAGAGAGAGGCATCACTCTGCCGTCATTCTGCCATCTCGCTAGGGGACATCGCCTTCCCGCGTGTCTATCGGACAGTTTACTCAGTGTTTCAACGCACTGAGTCTCAGCATCGGCAAATAAGTCTCATGGCGAGGACCTTGGCATTTTCTCCTTGATTTTTGCTGACGTGTCTCCTGTGCCGACTATCCTTGTGGACAACTTATAGGCAATAATGACGATCGGGTACATCAACAACTTCAGATGGCATCGGCTGTTTAAAGGAAAGAAACTTGGAGTCCTTGATCAGATGTACCAGAATAAGGCTATGGCGAAGTTGATTTGAGCTGCCATTGCGTCGCACGTGGTGTAGACATAGGAAGAAAGACTGGTAAGCTGATCGCAAGATATGTAGTGATCAGACTCGTATCTTACTAGAACCTTAGTGGATATGCCCCTGAAACCAAGAGATTTGTACTGGGCAGTACAATGAATACAGCTTCACGGATACGACGAGGACAGATAACTATCCGATGCTCATCGGTGCATGGCATTAATGACATGTGGCTATATTCTTGCTGCATCCCTCAGGGATGAAATACGTCGGTCGGCTTCTTCATTGACCCAAAGAAACTAAACCTTGACGATGTATTGAGGTATATGATCGAAATGTTGTGAGTTTACCTCAGTGGTGTTGTTATACCTGAAGACTTCTGAGTACCGGTAGTGATGTGAGGATCCTTTGACTTGAAAAAGAAAGGCGGTGAGACTCTTGATGGTGTCCTCGAGTGAGAGACTCTTGTCACTACTCCAATCGTATTGTTCAAATCGCCAAGGGAACCCCACTCCATAGACAAATTGGATATGTCGTGGGTATTCTGCCAGTACATAGTATGCTGTGCCAGTAGCGTTTGATCAGGTCGACGAATATTCATCCAGATTCTCACCGAAAAAAAGAATATGGCTGTGCGGGCCACCCAGTTAATAGCTTACAGTATCACGATATCACCAGACCTATTCCTACCAGTAACACCATCGCTGATATTAGCTTCATTACTAATACCTGCTACGCACCTACATAGTACGTAGTAGGTATTACCTAGGTATATCCCGCTTGCCGGCTTTCATTGTCTATGCCTATGCTTCATTCAAGCTGGGTAAGTAATACCCCGTACTTTTTGACGATCTAGCTCTTGATAACTGCAACCCATGGGGGGGATCACGCATCTACCCGTGCTAGTTATGGGTATTGGAGATTGTCGTGCTGCATCTAGAACCTTGCACTTGCGTCAATGCTTTGTTATACGTATGCGGCTCGCTACCTACTCTAGCTATCTAGTGGAGCGACTATTCTACCGAGTCACGGCTATTGTAGGGGTGACTCATATGGACGATGATGCGCGATGGCTTGATGGTATCGTGATGGGCTATTCCGCAGCAATTCCAGATGGGTGAAAGGATCTTTTTTTCTTTCTCGGTCACACGATGTCAACTTTTCAAGTGTGTACAATAATATTTCGAAGATCAGACACTTACCTGGTAATCAGAACCTTCTAGGTTGGTTTGCAGATGTTGTGGTCATATTTGTACATATGTAGGTATGTAGGCATGTACTTAGTGGATGCTCATATACATATATAAACGCCAACTATCGACGAGTACATGAGAGATGCAGTACGCAGATGTTATGTATGTATTTCTAAGTAGATGGGTAGCCCCCACAATACGTACATACGTACATATCTAGGTTAGTTACTTGCATCCATATGGAATCATGGATACAGTATCTAGTATCTACACGCATACTGGATCATTTATAATGCACAAAAGGGGTTTGGTCTGTGTGGATGACATGCAGCGCTGGCACAATGTCCAGACGGGAGAGATTCGCAAATAGGGAGGTCCAGATTACTCTTGGACCTATTCACAACCAATCAACTTGCATGCACCGCACATGTATGAAATCAATCCCTTTTTTTTTTTTTTTTTCCTTTCTTCTTTTTTTCGCCCCCTTCGAGATCTACGGTCTTGATATGAAGACGATCGCCATTCTCGTCGAATAGGTAGTCCTTCTCTCCCTACCCGAAACCGCATAGCTCCCCGGAGACGCCCGTTTCCGCGACGGCCGGAGTGGCGGCGGTTTGATTGATTGATACTCGCGAAGCTACAGTACTAGACCTGCTAGGTTATAGATATCGCTCATTTATCTGAGGTCGTCTAAGATGTGGGATTTGCATGGTGGTAGTAGTAGTGGTGGAGCAGCAGGTGGTGGTGGTGGTGTATGAATGAGACATTGAGCAACACTTTGTTGAAGTTGTTATACCTCGCCTCGCAGAACAACTGACTTTGACTTATGTATGCTCATTCTCAAGTAACACACTGTCTTGAAATGAAAAGTCGTAAAGAAAATCCTGTTTATTTCATCACCGTGGTCATTATGTAGAACAAGCAATTGGGTTCGGTGATAAGATCTCGGTTCTTGTTCCTGTGCGAGAGGACCAATTGGATCTTATGCGCACTCGAGAAGGTCGAGTATGTCATGCTCGATGGTGTAATGCCATCTTGGTTTCGGTATCATACATACATATTCATACATAGAAACCAAGGTATACAATACACAGTATAGAGGGTCGGGAAGAAGGGAAAAAGAGGAAAAGAAAGGAGAGAGACATAGGGATGCATGAAGTAGATACACGATGACTCTTCTCAGCGTGGTCGTTCGAACTTGGCTTCACCTATGAGAGGGTCTGAGAGTTATGCATGCGTCCTGCATAGGTACACTAGATGGGGGCTGTCCAATTGCATTTTAGTTAGTAATTTCTGTTAAGCTGGTAATGCTAGGCAGTGAGATGGTGCGTTGGCGTCCTATTTCCGCAGTCTGCTTCGCAGCAAATAGTATCCTACCAAAGCCACAAGACGGAAGCCCATCGTCATCATTCACTTACCTAGGTTAGTAGGTAGGTAGGTTACCTAGCACTGCTTGCTACATACCTACCTATACATACAAGAGACATTTTCTGGTCCTACCTACCTAGTAGGTATGTATCTGCTTCCACTCGTTCGCTGGCTTTGTTTCCTAGTCACAGTGTCTACCTTACTATGTAGAGACTAACGGTAGAGTCATTGTAGACAGGTAGATAGACAGGTAGATAGGCAGGCAGGTGGTTGAAGAATTATCATGGAAGAAACGATAGAAGCCATCAAAAGCGAATCGGGTATAATACGACTCGGACACAAACGCCAGAAAGGAACATTCGTGTATTTTCTGACGCCTTATTGGTACCCAAGGCCACGCGATATGTAATCGGGCATTAAACGCGGTACTTGATTAGACAGAATAGATGGGAATATATGAAATAGTAACATTACTTCTCGACATTTCAGTGGACCTCTCCTCTCATTAGACGCTTAGTTTACTCTCTTTGCCTTCCCAAATTTTCTCTCTCTCTTTCTCTTCTGGTCCCGTCCCCCGTTTTCCCTATCGCATCCTCCGGAAACACGTCCACTTACAACTCCCAATTTTTGCCACCAGACTAGTTGTATAGTCGACCTAGGGAACACCACAGCCAACGGAAGACGATTCGTGGGATAATAGGATCTGCATTTCTAGAACTAACAGACTTTGCGAATTTCACATACCACGTACTACTACGATAATAAGATAAAGGTGAAAAGAAGGCAGTGAAGCCGCGCAACGAGGTTATATCCCCTCAAATTCTTGTAGCAGGGGGGTTTGCTCGGCCTGGATGATCTTCTATAATGAGAGAAAAGGCCGAGAGAACCATCGGGAACTAACATGGATGGGTTCAATAAGGCGACTTTACCATGACCTCAATAGACCAATACTTACTATTCATTGACATCTTTTGAACGAGAGACTTTAATAATTACATAGTAAACTAAAAGAGTGAATTAAGAAAAAAAAAAGAAGAAGAAAAAGAAGAAAAAAAGTCAAGAAATTAGTGGAATCCTCGTTTTTTTTCTCGCCTTGCGGGACCGGCGACCCCACCGTTGGGTACCGTTACCGTTTTTTTCTCGGCTGGATTTCTCAATTTCTCCAGGATCTTTAAACTTTTGTACCTAGCTAGTACCTGGCAACCACGTAGGACCCAGTGAATGGGGTTTGCCTTAAGCTTGTTAAGCCCCTCCTTTTCCCTTTCTGCCCAGATGCCCCTTCTATTCCTGCAAGCACTCAAGACCCCTAGACAAAGAACAAGGCAGTTATTGAAACGTGCACGTGGGAAATGGAGTGTTAAGTAGGTACTGTACTATGTAGTAGATAATTACCAAGAGAGAAAAGTAACTACCGTTGCACTAAAAAAAGAAACAATTGAAAAGAGAGGGAAAAGTGACAGTCGGGCTATCGATATAGCGGATTACAGTATCGATAAAACTGTCCGGCAACAGGGAACCCCTCGTTACTACTAGTAGTACTTGAGGAGAACTAACCCATATTCCCTGCTCGATCCCACAACACAACGTTCAGTGCTACCTCACCTTGGTAACGTGCAACACCTTAGGATACTTGAACATCAGTTTACAGCCAAGTACCACGACGCCTTACAACACATATCCTAGTACCTTGCTGGACTGACCACAGGAGGTATCACCAAAGATGTGTGTATGTACAAATCTAAAATACAAATCTTAAATCCGTCTTCCGTCTCTTCAAGTTGTCTCCCACCATCTGTTACCGTAGCTACCTCACCTTCCAATTATCACAACACTTCTTTTTTATTATTTTCGTCTACATTTGTCAGACTTTGTGGCTTTGGTATCCAAGGCTTCCTATCTGCAATCACCCATCCACTTAACTATATACATACATATGTATGTACCGACCTCAGCAACATTGAACCATTACCAGGTTATTGGTGCAACGGTATAATATACATACACTACACACACAGAGACGTCGGGTATATCCACGTATTGTATTGTGTGTCTGTACTTCCATCCACCCAGACGTCGTAAATGCTACTTGCATGCACATTACCTACATTTGATATATACATTCGGGGTACTTAACCGTCCAAGAAGCAGATCACTCCTTAAGTACCTGTCAGTTTTCCGTCTTATCAACCCGGCAACACCCTTCACTCCATTCTTATATTATGCACATCCCCGATTTCTTCTTCATTCTCCAATAAGAAAACAGCGTTACACTTATAAGGGGGGAAGAAAACATAAGAGAGAGAGACATTTTAAACAAGAACATTAAAAAAGAAAAAGAAGAAAAAAAAACACCCCCGAAAAAAGAGAAAGACAGACAAGTCGACATTTGTTCGTTGTTCTTATTGCGGGTCACTGCGGTCTTTAAGCTGCATCTTTCTGCACCTCTCAGTTGAAGAACCAAACTTTTTCTTCAAATATTCAAATACCTACCCTAGGTATCGTTCAATCAAATACCTGATGGGAAGCTGGGAACCCATGACTTGCCCTTGACTGTCCATGATTACCCATCCTCCCAAGTTTTCTGACGCTACAAGTCTCGTCCACGAAGTCTGTTCGCGCGGATCCCCACTTGAAAATCATCCTGGGCCCCATTCATCTCCATTCATCTAGTCTCCTTACTTACCTACCTACATACAGCCTACATACGACCTACATACGCTTTCCCTTTTCCCACTCTTCTCAAAGGCTCACCTGTCCACTTTATCAGCACTGTACCGGACTAGCACAAACTGCCACGCATCTCATCACCCACCAGCTGCCCACTTGGTTGGGTACCAGGACAGCTCCGCCCTCGTACTGAGGCCTATCCCGCCTCGATTTTTCCAGCCATCCCTGATCTAGTGACTGGATTCACTTATCAGGCAGACATACCCTCTTCCCCCGGCATGGCGAAGAACTCAATTCCTTCTGTTGCATGCTGTCAAGAGGCAGACGAAGACGGCATACTTCTTCCCGGCAGTGAACCTCATTACGCCCGCTCTACTGCACCCAGCAGTGTTCCTTCTCAAGAAAAGCAAAAACCCAATACTAGTAGATCACGAAAAGACTCATCTCACAGAGACAGAGAATCCAAGTCGTCTCCTACCTCTCTATCCGACACCGACATACCTGAGCCTCGTTCTATCTCCAGGAGAGATTCCAAGATCAAGATGAAGGAAGAAAAGAAACGCTCCATGAGCACTAAACAACAACGACCTCCAAATCGTTCTCGCAACACGCTTCCGCCGCCGTCTTCTCGAATTTCCGATGAGTCGGCTTACTACGGAGTCAGGCCACAGTCAATCGTCGCACCCGCATCTTCTTCTAGGCCTCGTGCTCGCACTAGACCAGAGTCTTATTACGGACAGCGTCCACCTATGGCGACGTCTGCTTATGCCCATCAACCGCCGCCGCACCCTTCGCATCACCCTTCCCCGTCCTTTCCACCTCCACCATGGATGGCTGGCCCTCCTCCTCCTCCGATGGCGCATGCGCTTGTTCACCAACCTATGCCATACCCGGAAATGAACCACCCTGGTAGGGACTTGGCTTCCCGATTCCGACGACCACAGTCGGCAATGGGGTACAATCCACCACCACCACCACCACCGAAGCCCCTTGAATATGAGCCAACGAAAGAGAAGGCCCTCACTCGGAGGGCTTCGAGGAAGGCTAGTAAGGACCACGAGGACTCCAGAAGAATGCCACCACCTCCTGGACGACCGGCTTCTACACAACCGAACCGCCTAGTGTTCCGCCCGCCGGCACCTGCACACGTTGCTACAAGAAGGAAGTCTGTGGGGTTTGAGGAGGATGATCTAGATGACGAGCCCACCGCGTACAAGACCGTAGCGCGCCGTGAAGTGGAGTACGGCTCCGGCGCCCTTCCAACTCGACCAAGGCCTCAGAGTTTCGATGCCGAATCCGTCTTCGACGTTGGTCCTTCTTACGAAATGGAGCCAATACCACGCGGTCGACGAAACTCGTACTACAATCTAGAGGATAAGGTGCGCGATGCTTCCCGGTACCAGGAAGACGTCAGTGGCGGGACCGCCCCTCCGTTGACGGCTGAAGCTCTCCGGCGTGTGAAAAATGGAGGCAGCAGCCGTTCAACTCGCAGCACTGCTAGCCGTGACGAGAGCGATTACAAGCAGTCGGCTACAACTCGGACTACGAGATCTAGCGACGGGGATGACGATATTACTATTAAGCTTCCTGTGGGCGCTGTCATTGAAGTTGGAAACACCAAGATCCATTGTAAGGATGGTGGCAATATGAACATTGGTCGTAATAGCAACAATAACAACAATGGAGCTTCTCGCGCGGGCGGTAGCGACCAAGCTGTATCGACCTACAGTGACGAACGACAACATGGTGATGACCGGAAGAGCCGGGCTGATCGGCCGGTAGCGCGAACCCGGGCCACCTCGCAAGCCGGATCATTCTCACGGACACGCCAGCAGCCGCCGGCACCACCTATGTACGCTCCGTCCTATGTTCACTACGACGACGATGAATACGATGAACCACGGTACGCGCCTTATATGCATTACCGCGAGGACGATTACGATGATGAAGATGATGATGACGACGATGGTGCATCGCACTATTATTAATGAACGATTTCTACTCTTGATTCAATTTATTGGACGACAACAATCTCGGCTACTTGCTACCATTTATATTTGGTCATCTTAGCATATTATGTCATCTCGGATTCTTTGGTCCGTCTATATCTTAGCGTTACGAACGGCTTTGATGGTCACAGGGTTCGTTAACGCAAGAGTAAAAAAGGAAAAAGAAAGGAGAGGCAAGAAAATTATGGATACCCCAAAATGGATTATGAGAAAAGTCGACGGGATGGGAACATGCCTACTTACGTATGCTCTCTTCGTTGAAGAGTCTCTGTGGTTGGTGGGTTTTCAACAAATATGTACGAAGATACGAGTAGATGAGGATGAATGAACGGTGGACGGGGGACGGTCGGACGATTGGGTCTTCTTTTCCTTTTTTTTTTTTTTCTCTTTTCTTCCTATCACATTTTCCTTGTCAACGGTGGAAAGCATGTATTGGTGGCTGTGTGTCGGTTAAGCGCGTGTCGGCTTACGTCCTAATCTCACACGAATCGATCCTCACAGCCCAAATTGGGACCTGGAGTGGTCCATGTTCTATTTTTATCCTCTTTTTTTTTATTAACGCAGGAATTGGCCGTGCCATGCCATGTGTTGTTGTGCGATACCCTTTGTGCTTTTTGAAGCCGAACCAATTCGCATTCACATGGCGTAAGAGTTGGACTGATAGAACTAACCCGCTCGGCAAGTGAAGTTCGCACTTCTGTTGGCAGCGGGATGCCGATACCTTTTTTGCACGCAAAGGGGAGACATTTGCTGTCTTCGCTTCGGTACGGAGTTATTTTAATTGGGCGGATGGGCTGGAAGACAGTCGGGAGTTTGTTTTCTGTACCTGGATGAATGATTTGGTCTGGTCTGGTCTAGTCTAGTACTTGGAGGATTGGCGCGAGGACCGAGGACGGATCGATCCGTCCAACCCTCACAGCCAAGTTTATCATGTCTTTTCTTGGGTCGTGGTGTCACTGGTCGGAGACCGACACGCAAAAGAATCGTCATGGTAGTAGCACGGGCTCGGAGAACATTCTATTTTCCTTGGTCAAAGCAGCTCATTTATCATCCATTTATAGATACATATGTGAACTGTCCAGTATCTATCTATCTACTACGCATTTTTAGGATATCCCCCGGTTATTTTTGCTTCAATGAGGAAATCATATCGAAAATCTTGTCCCATCTGTTACTAGTGAATACGAAGGATGTAGTTGTAGTTTGGAGATAGGTAGGTTATGTATACCTTGTCATACCTACCTAGTCCTCAGGTTTCTAGGCCGAGAGCCTAGTAGGCAGACGAAGGACTCGGCTAGGTACTAGGTAGGCATCTAGGCCGAGGCGGGCTGTTGTCGATCAGCCCATCTCGAGGCTATCGAAGGTAAATTGTGCGATAGTAGTAGGACCCACCTAATCCAGGTACCTCAATGGGTTATGTATGTATGGATGCAACTTGTAACTTTTAGTTGGCATGTAGTCCACGCAAGATATTCCTCGTCGTTCTCCCACGTAGGTCATGCCACGTCTACAATTGCTGAGCTATTATGTCTTGTATGTAGTTATGTGTATGCGGCGTCGTGTAGGGAAAGTTGATTCGCTCGCTGCATAACTTCTTGCCGCAAGTACTTTTCTGCGTGTGTGTATAATTATGTGTGGATGTATGTATATGTGTGTGTTGCGCAAGCAAGTCATCATCATACATCATGCGCCGGGACATTATTCCGTGGACTACTATGTACGTATAGGGTAGGTATATACATACGTATACTAGGCAAGGCAAGGCAGGTTGCGCCTCGGACCCAAAGGTCCAGCCAGACGGGTTTTATTTGGAAGCGGGAAGGGGATTGAAGAGCAAGGGGTTAAGGGGAGGAGGTGATTGGGGGCGTAGAGGTGTTTCATGTCAATCTTATGTTTGGAGGTGGCGATGGCTTTTGTTAAGTGTAAGTGCTGATCCGGGGGTTTGGTATGGTTTGGTATGGTATGGCTTCCCCCCCTGGTTTTCGCCCTGCTATGGGGATGGGTATGTATGTAGGCACTATCCCGACTTAGTAGGTACTCGAAACGGGAACGTTAAATATTATGCCGTAAATGACACCGTATCGTCGACTTCGTGTATACCTAGTGCGTAGATGAATATACATTGCAACTACTTCCATGGGTTATAGGTCGTGGCCTTTTTGTGGGTTGAGAGAGGATGTCGTGAGTTTTACCGCTGGCTCCGAGCTAGGTATTGGGACACTGGGGGTTCATATTGGGTCGTATGTAGGTATGTATGTAGATAGGTATGCACATATGCATAGATGTAAGTGGTGTATATGTATGTATGTACGGGACTGTCGGCGGCTAGGGATGCTCGTCCTGTCGCAGACTTGTCGACTCCCTTCCTTTCTAGCTTACCTACAGTGGCCAGCCTACCTAGAGAGAGAGAAAAGAAGCTTCAAGCTGGCCTGTAGTTGTTGAACGAGGACAGCGGTGGACTATTGATTGACCATAGTGCACATCTTCAACTCATTAATTGCCTGATAGTGAGACGACAGGAGATCAGAATGGCTTATTCATCACTGGGCGCGTAGCGATACTGATTGAGTTTCGCCAATGTCGAATAGGAGTGTTCGGGACGTTTTCGATATTCGCATGAATCAGCCCCTTAAATGTGCAGTTCATCGTACGTACTTTGTAGCTTTTAATAGAACATTGGAGCTCCAATTGAACATTGAAGGTTTAAAACTAAGATGGCCAATAGCCAAGCAGCCAAGATCGTGGCCGCGAGGATACCCCACACTCACTATCTGCTTTGGGTTATATTGAGCACTCCAGGATCTGGCCAATAATCGATGATCTACGGTATCGATATGAGGAATACTGGAGCACTCCACGCTATTCCATTTTTTAAATGTTGCCTGGTCAATCGGACACTTGTTGACTTTTGACATCATTCGCCCATCTCCCCCCCAACCTCCCCAGCCACAACTTTCCATAACGACACCGTTGGCCATAGAAACCGCTAGACAACCAATTTTCATTGCACCACATTTTACACACACACATACACAATACACACCTTTACTACTTCCTTCTCTACTACTTTCCATTCAATAGTCTCGGCCTGCATTGCAACCTTCCAGCAGTGCTCGATTGAGTTAATTCCACAACACAACAACAATTTGTTTGTCTGCGTCAATTGAAGTTTCTCATCTTGTTGCACCTCACGGAAAAGTGAGACCAACCCAGATCGTCTTTCTCAATATCGACTTGGCTGGTTTTTTCCAGCAGAATACCAGCCGAGTCTTATGGTTCCACTACTTTCTCTTCCATTCCAACTGTAAATTATCTACATCACATTCAACTACATTTCACTCACCTAGCAATCAAACATGGCACCTTTGCTACCGAGCCTAGCGGCACACGCCCGCAACCTCCTCTCCTCGGCTCGCAGCGCCGCCCGCTCCACACCCACGGCCGCACTCTCGGAGCTCGGACCTCTGGCCGCTCGATCCATCCTCACGGCACGCGACGACAATACCAACAGCGACGGCACGAAAGTGGACCCTCACAAGGGCGTCGTGAACCCGCACGACATCAACAACACCTTCGTGTTCGTGGTGTTCGGCCTCATCGGAGCCGCATTCGTCTGCGCAGGCATCTGGTTTTTCTTCTGGGCTAAGAACGGTGGTTTCCACTTTAAGGAGAACGACTGGGATGACTACAAGTCGACGGTGCTGCGCCGCAAGGGCCCCAACGGTACCCTCCTGTCCGGCGCCACGGCCACCACCAAGCTCGGCGGCGGCAGCGTCTACAAGGATGTTGATGATGGCGCCACCGAGTACACCGGCGGGCTAACCCAGATGACGGGCCACACGGGCGACACGCAGAGCACGATGACGGGTATCACGGCAGGAGCATCGGACATCGCAGGACGCGAGCGGCGACGACAGAAGCGAGAGCGCAAGGAGCGCGAGCGCGAGAAGAAGAAGGACCGCAAGAACCGCGACAAGTCGGGCCGCCGTGTCGGCGAAGACGGCGTCCTAGTCGACGAGGACGCCGAGGCCGCCGCCAAAGACCAGCTCCGCGCCTACCGCCACGAGAAGGCCGCCCGCGTCGGCGGCATCAACAAGCAGGCCGAGGGCAGTTCCTGGGACGGTAGCACCGCCCCCGACAACTCGACCAGCGCCGGCAGCGACCTCCTGAGCAACCGCCAGAGCACGCCGACCAACACGCCGACGAAGAAGGACCGAGAAGCCCGAGAGGCTAAGGAGAGCAAGAAGCACCACGCCCACGCTTCCGCCTCCGCCAGCAACAGCGCCAGCAACGCCAAGGCAGGCGGCATCCGCAAAGTCTACAGCACCGCCGACCGCACCGCCACCCGCGAGAACGAGCGCCTGCGCGCCGAGGCCCGCCGCCAGATGCAGCACCAGGACAGCAAGGGGCGCTCCTCCGGCGGCGGCATCCGCCGCGACTTCAGCTTCCAGCGCGCCGCTGTTCCCCCCACCGCCATCAGCGCCGTCACCTCCTCCTCGTCCGCGGTCCGCGAGAGCACCATTCACGAGGAGGAGCAGCAGCACATGGCAGGTGGGTGGGCCGAGAGCGAGATTGGCTCCGGCACGGCGAGCGAGGTGGGCACGAAGGCGTATCATCATGTTATTCCGGGGTTGTCGCCTAGCACGTTGAGTGGGAGTGGAAGTGGAAATGGGGGCGCGAGCAGTGTGGCGGGGACGACGGATTATCAGGAGGAGAAGAGGAAGAAGAGGGCGGCGGGGAAGAGCCGTCGTTAAGGGGCCCACGTAACGAGGGATGAATAGGATAGGAGAAGAAAGGATAAAGGGGAGGCGAACGTACATATGTGTGATGTGATGATGCGAGGAGGGAAAGGGAATGGGAATGGGGAAACGAGAACTCCGTATTGACTAATGATTTTTTTTTCTTGCGCTTTTTCCTTTTGATTTTCCCATTTCCCACTCCGTTCCTTTTCTTCATGGGCTCATGGATAGGGATGGGCATGTTTTTATCATCATCAACTACCGTTGTTACTGCTGCTGCTGCTGCTGCTGCTGCTTTACAACATCTACGAATGGAATGGAACACGGATGGGGGCGACGAGTGGTGAACGCGCTATGAGGAAAGGGGAAAAATGACATATGAAAAAAACTGATCAAGGTGCTAAGGGGTAGTAGTTAGGGTGATGAGTGCCACTGAGTGCACCATGAAGCAGACAAGACGTATGGCATAGGGATAGCATGCGGCGTTTCACCTGCTTTATTTTGAGGGGAAGTGTAATAATTGTTAAGTAGGCAGAGAAGCTCGATGATTGATTGTAGCCGTCGAGTATAACGAGAGGGCAGGCAGGTAGATATAGTAAAGACAAATGAATGAACGAATGAGCTAATAACTAAGTCTTGATGCCTACTACTTGCTAGTTGATTATTTCACTATTGAACTCCTCGGGATGTCTAGGTACCCGGTAGCCTTGCTACACGCACGAGATATTTCATACCTAGGTAGGTACACAGATACTAGGTATCGACATCTCTCACTTACGGTTTACCCGTTACTTTGCTTTGGTTGACTTTGCCAAATACCGTGGTAAGACCTCCGGGCACATATGCAGTTGCCGGCCTGAAACCAGTCTAACCTAGGGAGATGGATGTAAGTAAGTAAGGCTTGCTGTCATTTATAATTCCTTTTCTCTATTTCTGTTTTGTCTTTTACTTCGCTGGATATATATGTCAATTAAATTAACCTGGATGCTGGCGACGTAAAGTAGCATGAAAACGTATGATCTGATGATCTATGAAAGCCAAGATCAAAACGTCGAACTGCTTGCTGATTGATATAATCAACAAGGACGCAGAAAGGAGAGGAAGACAAAGGAAAGGGAAGAAGTCCCGATGCTGGCTGGAGGAGCCAATGAACCAAAAAGTTGTAAACCAATTTCGTATTTTTTTTCCTGGTCCTTTCTAGGAAAGCATAAGTCGTTAAATATCATGATATCCAAAAATAAAAATAAAATTCGTATCTCATTCTGTCCGTAGATTATTCTTTGTAATGTGTGTGTGAGTGGCCGCCTTGTATTTCCAACCTCTATGCCGCGCACGCCCCCTCCGAACAGTCCTGAGGTAGATGCATGTAAATGAGCTGTTACTCCATACCTATCGGTTCTTGCGTTCCATGGTATGTGCTGTTTTCCAGGCCTCTATAACGTGAGTGTAGATATTGCCCGAGGGAGGGATGTTGTAAGTCTGCTGAAAAATAAAACGTAGGATGTTGAGGTTTATAACATATTACCCTGTCTTCTTCTGGTTGGGTTCCATCATGCTAGGGGACGTAAAACATGATTTCTGTTTTGAGTCTCTTAAACGTATATATATGTAAGATAAGGCGTCTTTAGACGCCGTCCATGGCCATTAGCTGTGGGAAAAGTGCGTCATAGGTAGGTTAGGTGGTGGGTTTCGGTAAGGACGCTCAGGATAGAACGGCCTATCTCCTCGACCTCCTAGAACGGTGCATCTTTTTGTCCCAGCATTCATTGACCGCGTAACGAACATGTTCGAAGTCTTCACCGGTAATCGAGCCGATGAAGAACACCTTAAAGTTGTGCTCGATAGTCACTAATTTAGAATAATTGACTCGAGATTCTCTGGCTAGTTTCTCGCCCTCTGCGTAGACGTGAAGACCCACGGGGGCGAATCCAAGCTCTGGTTCATTCTTGAGAGGCTTCGGCTTGTGGCCTGCTATATAAATTATGCCATGCTTGTTAGGCTTCACACCTTTCTTTAGGCACCCTTTTCGATCGTACGTCAAAATGGGACTGGATGATTGAGTAAGCTATAAAAGAAGAAGAAGGGTATAAGGCTTTCACTAACACGCAAGTACTGTGGTGGCTTTCGTCTGTAGTGACAATGATGAACCTACGGAAGCCGATATAGAAATTACCACCACCCGGAGTTCTCCTTTTGGTTAAATCGGAAATTGGGTCATCGCCACCGACTTGGCCGAGAGGCTCTGACCAAAGGATCTTGAACACCTTTTTTAAAGCTCTGGTTAGCTATCTCCCGTGCTAGGTGGATAAGTGTGGACCCGGAAATCCTTACCTCGCCTGGCTGGAATCTTGACGAGTGTTCTACTCTGTAGCCTATGTATTCATTAGTAAATACAGACAATGCAAGAGGCAGGGACGGGCCTACGGCTGTCCAATTCTTCCTCCTCTCCAGGAGTTCCTTGGATATAGTTGGGATAGGATGCTGATGAGACAACTGCTGGTAATGGAGCTGGTGAGCCTCCTCGAGGCGTTGGCACGTCTTCTCCATTTATCAACGGTGGATCTATTGGAGACTATTAGCTACCTAGCTACTGGGTAGCGCTTGAAGGGTTACTGACTTAGCTCGTATGCATTAGGATCAATAGATGTAGTCCAAGATGAAGTAGCCGTGTCAGCTAAAGATGACGAGTACGATGGCTCGCCGTTTGTGTGAGTCCCGTAATATTCGTTATGGCTTCTACGAAGGGCTTCTTGGTATTCGGCATCGTTAAGGGGAAGGTTATTTTCAGATTCATAACTTTTCACTTGCGGTTCTGTACCGTTAATGGGTAGAGCGGCAGTAGTTGGCTCAACATTCGTGTAGCCAGAAGTAGGATCTAAAACAACATTAGCCCCTTTTCATACTATTTGGCGATCAAAAATATCTCACATTGTGGGTGCGGTTCTTGGCTATAACCATGGACTACCCGTGGCAACTCGTTCTCAGTCCGAGGCGGGTTGCCACTAACCGAAGAGTTATTATACTCCTCACGCTGCTCGACTATAACGGCCTTTCCTTTCCCTTTGTTATTATGTTGCTGAGCCTGCACGTGACCCATGTAATTGGGTTCTTGAGGCATACGTGCATCAAGCGTGTAGCTATCATGATCGACAGTGGTGGTATGGTGGCTCGCATACTCAAAGGATGGAGTCGTTTCATAAGCACCCTGATCGACGCTGAGGTTTTGAACTCCCTCCGCTAAGTTATCAATGGCATGTTCGGACCGCGGGATGCTTTGGTCAGGAGCATTGGGAAGGGTTGGCCCGATCCAATTATACTGGATAGTGCCTGGTGGGTGCCTGGTCAGCACGAGGTAGACAGAAACTCACGTAGCATGAATAGACGTACCATGTCGATCTTTTCGTTCTAAATACCACTGTTGATATTGGTCGTGCCACTTGGGTTCGCTCCAAGGGCGCGACGACTTTGGCTTATGTTTCGATCTTTGCATTGTAACATTTTGCAACTTTCGTTTTCATGAGGGATGTCCACGGGCAGCAAACGAGATGCTCGCAAAGTTCAACCCGCAGGCAAGAGGTTTACGAGCAAACTAAGGGAATAAGAAAAGCTAGCACAAGCCGAGCCTTAAAATCAGCTACGAAGCTCTATCATGAGCGATCCCCTTGATCTCTAAGGATGGTTTGAGCTGACATAAAGCTAACCTTGACCAACGAGGATGCTAGGAACGTAGAATAATTCTGCTGCACTCTAGACCACTGCGGCGAAAATCTCCGGAGATGAAAGTAATCTATCTGATTTGATGATTCGAAGTCACACTGTATGCCTCGTGATATAGTCGGCGAAAATTCATTGGCCGTGATCCTTTGCGGCAAAGAGGTGCAGAGTAATCTCTCACGCAAGTCAAATAGCGTTGACAGTGTGGAAATGAGAAGACGAAGCGGCTAGGGATCGTAGATGAGCTCGAATTGGGCGTTGAAGATCTTGACAGGCAGAAACTCTCCTGTAGGCTGGAACAGGTAGCCAATGAGGGGAGGGGACGATGGTAATGGCTGCAACGTTGGTGGCTGTATGGGGGAGGGATGAGTGAGTTCTCTCAGGGATTTCTGAACAGAGGAGAAGGAACATTGAAATGTATGTAAGAACGGGACGACATCGAAGACCGGGTCGAGGGACGGAGCAGAGTGGATTAGCGGTCAATATTTAAGACGATGGGGACACGAAGAGACCCGAGACATGCCGTCGCGACGGAAGGCGACATGAACAACAATGAAATTTCAAAGGTTTAGATATAGCTTGTATAGGAGCTTGTATGGCATACTACATGACATACTACATGATAGAAAATAGGACACGGGATGTGGAAGAGGGGGTGTGGTGCATTCTTATCAACTTTTGAGAAATTTCCAATATTCACTCCCTTTTAGTGACTCGGCCCACATCTCCTCCTCTCTACTCCTCTTGTACTGTTCTCACTAGGATATTTTTGACATCTTGCTCTCAAGCTCAAGTAGAGTGTAGTGAATGAGCGCGGGTGTGAGTGTGAGAGTGAGCCTGGGTCTTTCAAGGGTCTATCTTGCTTTTCGACAAGGGAAGGAAGCTCTAACTCTCTGCAACCCGACGAAAGGGAACAGAAGATCAATCGTGGTCCATCAAGTAGCAGCCACTTGGCGTGAGTTGGGATACCTAGGGATGTCCACTAATACTACTGCAGAGTATCGTTGTAGCAGCCGCAAATGGCCTAGCCAGCGATGCAGAGGTGCAGCGGTGCAGCGACGGATCCGCTCTCCATATTCCAAGCGACACCCCCCCACTGCCGCCGACGGGTTAGGGGGGAGGGGTGCGAGAACCGGAGGAAGAGGGAGGAAGAGAAGGAAAGAATAAATTTGAGGGAGGAGACATGATGAGTCGGATAGGCGCATGTGAGATGACAAGATGAGGCTCTGTTCAAAGTACCGTCTATCTTGTGTACTTGAACATAAGGAATTCGAATTTCGAGTCTCGAGTCTTGGTCCTAGTCTTGGTCCTAGACTCCTAGTACTACATAGACAAGTGAATCCATCGGTTGTGGAACATTGCCTTTTTGAATGCCCTGGTTGTGACCTACATAGTGCTAGCAAGGTAGGTAGCTGACGGGCTCTTCTGATATGCTGGTGTGCTGATATGCTCTGATGTGCTCCTAGATGTCCTGGAGACCACATCCGAGCATCCAATCCGATACTCGACTTCTCCACTCACCGTCTTGAGAGCACATTGCCACTGTTGGATAAGTAGGGTTGTTCTATTCCCAGTATGGATATGAGCCCGTCCATAACAGGTTGCACCTTTGAGGGAGGCGAGTATCTTCTCAGACTGTCGTAGTGTATAGTATCTGTACCTACATAGGCTGTTAGGTTCCAAATTACATTGTAATACCTATATGGATGTAAGCATTGATGGATGGATGCAGGTATAGATGTTGGTATGCAGCTTGGTAAGATATGTGTTAAGGATAAAAAAGACCGGGCGGACATTGATTAAGTCCAATGTATTGTATTGTACCTACCAGCTACCTAGGTGTACTAGGCTAATTGGTAGCACTCTCCATCTTCTTTTCAAAGCTAACGGGTCTTCATGAACGGGCCGGGGATCTCGGATTCGGAGGATGTTGCCCACCAAGGCCAAGTATGGTCAAGTATTATGGATGTATGTTGTACCAGTAAGATGTATTGCCCATCTCCATACTTCTAAGTAACATGTAGTATTATGTACATGATATGCACTTGGGTACATGTATGTTTTAGCTGGGATCCTAGGATAATCGTAACAGTAAGTTCAAATGTTTCGGCAAGGGCCACGTGCTAAATTACTTCCTAATTAGAGCTAATGGCGTTCAATTACAAAGTGGGATGCAGGCTTGAAGCTTACCTACCCTAGGTAGTTCTCGTGTAACTGATTGCCCTGTCGAGTGCTAGAATCCCTTGCTTTATTTTTATTTCTCTTTTATTTCTCTTTTATTTCTACATATAATCCATGAATATAATATTCCCATACATATATACATTCATTTTTGTTGGTTGCCCTGTACATAGCCTGGATGTCTGCTGCATCAAAAGCATCCTCTTGCATCACTCCCGCGTCACCTGTTTACTTGTACCTATCCATTTTCCCTCCATAGAAAGCACGGATTAGAGAACACATAGAAACAAACAACAGCCTCATTCTTCAAATTCTATTCCTCGGATTTTACTCTCTTTTTTTTTCCATCTAACGATGCCGCAGCATAATTACCGGACGACACGCTCTGAATGGCTCCTAGCGTTGACCATCGCCATGTAAATCTGGCCAGAAGTTCCTTGGCTCCCCCCGAAACTTTTACTCCTCATCTCCCGGAACATGACCGACATCATGATGTATACCGATATTCCACCGAGTCTAGTTGTCAAGCATCTATCATGTCAACCGAGGATACCCCCTTAGATTTATCCCGGACCTTGACGGCCGGTTCCGAAGGCTGGACGGATCTTGAAGACAAGATCAGCAACTCATCTATAACATCAGATACCTCTCATGCACGCATCAGCCGCCGACCGCATTTCCCTCCTGTCCTTCCTTCCGTAAATTCTTCCTCTAGTCTTTCCAAGAGTCTACCCCAAAAGCTGGCAGCAACCATATCCGCCATCGAGGGACCCAGCTTAGCTCGTGGCCAACCAAAAACAAGCAAGTCTCAGTCGCCATCTACTCGCGCCCGTCGTATGAAATCGCTAGCGCCCCAGACACAAAAGCCACTTATTTATAATGAATTTCGCGAAAATTATCCGTCATCAGGGTTACATAATTCCTCGAACCATCCTTATGGCCTACTTAGTTGGCCAGCACGGCCAATACCTCGTGGGATCCAGGAAACTATACTGGGGCAGAGTAGCCCCACCCGCAATGGGGACCTCAAGCCTACGCCGTACGTCTTGGAGAGCCTTGAGTTGGATAGTGACATAAGTGACGACGAGGAAGTTGAGACCGGAACAGGTAGCTTCGACAGCGAAGAGGATGACGATGAGGACAGTTCTTCTGATCACATTTCACGTAGTCTTCGGCGATTGGCGCAAAATTACTCGAGGCTAAGAGATCGTAGGACTGATTTGTGGGAGATATTCGATGGTATACGTCTAAAACGAGCCCACGTCGAGGATTCGCGCCACGATAAGGATGAAGCTAGTCTCGCCTTTATGGCTGCCGTGCAAGCAATTCTTCCCGGTAATCCGACGTTGGATAAGCTCTTTAAAAATATGCAAAACGCCCAGCTCAAGTGCCAAGAAGCAGAGCAACGCTTCGATGACATGTTGGATGAACTTGAACAGGGCGAGGTTGAGCTGGAACTAGAGGAACAGAAATTTTATACCGCTGCCGCGGATATAGATAGTCAGGCATCCGACGATGGATTCGACAACGAAAGCAGTTCCCAAACTTCAGAGAATTCTGCATTACGAGGAATTACTGGTGACCGGCCGGAAGATATTCACCCTCTTTTCGAGGAGCTTCGAGAGGCATCCCGCAATTTACAGCTTGCCAAGGAACTCTTGGTGAATACTCAAATGAAGAGGAAAGCCCTGAGTGCGGGGAAATCTCAATTACTGGCTCCCGACAGTATCGAACTGTTGGAGAAGTATGGAGAGGCGGGAAGGAAACGAGCCCTCGAACTTAAACGACTAGGAGTTATGTCAGAGGATGACTTGGAAGAGCTCCAGGATTACGACGACTTAGAACAAACAGCCCTTTATGATATTGACCGATTTACGAGCGAGGCCGCACGACTAGAAATTGAGTGCCGAGAGAAGGAAGTCATGCCGAAGAATACACCTTTTCAACAGGAAGGTTTCGGGTTCAACCCGGTCAATAGAGATGAGATTTACCTAGAAGATGTCCCCTTAGACAGTCCCCTTTCAAGGGAATGTCCGAAAACATTGGCACATCCTACGTTCCCAAGACTGCTCCACAACCCTACTCACCTACTAGAGAATTTTCCCATCACAGCTCAGCAATCGCTCCGAATTGCAGTATCACTCCCTCCGGAAATGCCACTTCGCCAAAAACATATTGATGACGCAGCTCGCGAAGTAAATATCCAGTCGTTGCACGAGGAGGCCGGGAAGGGTGATAAAACAGGCTACATCAATCGCTGGTTGCTCCACAAACTTCACGTATCACCTATGGAAGCCGAGATCCTCTGGTCTACCTTCCATGTTCATTTGAAAGTTCTCAATGTTGATAAGTGGCAACAAGACGTGCTCCATGCTTGGTGGAAAGACCAGGCTGCTAGGCTGCCATCGGCTCAATTCGATGGTGCGTATGAAGATGGCAGCTTAGCTTCATCCATCAACCCCAGAACGGACCTGCCATCGAGACGTTATTCCGACTCTGGACAGCTAGATCACATCCGTCTTTGGGACGTCGAAGAAGCCTGGCCCTAAGGTATACTTGTCCTAATTTTCCTACGTTTATATACAGTCACTGCATATATGTACGTGACGCAGTCCCTCTGTTATTTGATTGGTTGACTACCGGGTACCTCGGGTCTTGGTTTGAGGAACGGCGTCGGGAAAGATTGCTTCATGGATTTTTATACCCCACCAAGCGATTGTAGATCATTTATGGAGTTTTTGGATATTGATTGGGTTTGGATTGGATTGGATTTAGACACCCTTTCCCCTTTTCGTGGGTCTTAATACAGAGGCGTAAGAGAAGTCTTGGTATTCGAGACTGAGGGCGGTTAGACATGTATATTCCTAGGTACCTACCTACCTAAACTCCAGATGTCCTCGGCTTAGACGCCTACTGGATACCTGCCTGAGGTATCTACTATGCACAGTGTGTCTACATAGTACTTATACATAGTAGTATATAGGCTGCTAACCTCAGGTATGTACATACATAGTAATTACATATGCACTCTTAAAAGTACACTCCTTATAAGGTTCCAAGGTTCCAAGGTTTTCATGAGATTTCCCCCTAGCTAGCCTAAACTTTCTATTTAGCACATCCATAACCTGAAAATCGTGTTCTGCCTCCTAAGTTTTTTAATACAGTTGGCTCGCACTGCGTTCACCCTTAGTAGAGGGTATGTACCTCATCCTCATCCTAGGTTAGGTACGTGTCTACTACATAGTACAATGCAAACCTAAGAATTTAGCTTCAATAGATGTCTTGGGCTTGTTACCTAGACCTAGCACAGCCCGCAATACATACATAGTTTGGCGGGCCGTCCCATCTGGGTAATGTACAACTTGGAAACATGCTAATATGAGGTACATATAGGTAGTTCGATACTTCAGGTTTAATATACTAACAGTACATCGATATGGATACACTGGAACGGAGATGCTGCTCGAGTTCCCGCCAATCCCATGTCGTCCCGCTCACTGGTTGCGGGGAACAAAAGGAGGAAGATGAAGCAGTAAGACTGCATATACATACTAACACACATACATACATACATACATACATGGCATCTAGCATATGCCTTTTACGATAAGCTCTTGTATTGCTTTATAAGGGGTATTTATTGTAGTGCTGGTGTTGCACAAACAGCTCCGGGGATTTTCCTTGCTGCAGCAGATGATGCATGGATGGACACTGATGGATTTTCCTGCTAAAGTCCATGTGTTTTACGATACAGTACATTACTAGCGTACATGTAGGTATGTAGGTAACCTTAGTAGGCACTATGACACTATGTAGGTGGGTACATATGTAGGTATTATAGGTATTCTGCTCATCCCCTTCAACCTCTCTCCTTCAACCTCTCCCCTGAGAGAAAAGTAGGTAGGGTAAAAACGAAAATAAGCACGTTAATCCACCTCCTTCTTTATCTAAATTACTTCCTCCTATTGCCGAGCTATATTTGTCCAGGTTAGTAACTACCTCCAGCTACATATACCGTATCTATTAGGTAACCTAGGCTAGGTGGTAAGATGCATAGTACTAAGGTTAGTTATGTATGTATATATGTAAATATAGTATCAATACACATGTAGGTATGGCATCTATAGCATCAACTGGCTCTAAAAGGCGATGCCAAGGCCCACTGCAGGACTTGACTTACCAAAGCTCCCCCCTCCTAAATCTTTCTC
The DNA here is from genome assembly GCF_022984875.1 of Hypoxylon fragiforme. NCBI lineage: Eukaryota > Fungi > Ascomycota > Sordariomycetes > Xylariales > Hypoxylaceae > Hypoxylon > Hypoxylon fragiforme. The sequence continues at coordinate 1,716,415 of NW_026054760.1, forward strand.
GGGCTAACATCCTAGACGTAGGTCATCTGGTTCTAGGACCGGAATGACTCCTCAACAGGAGGGTCGCGGCACGACGCAATACGTCCATCTCGGCCTACGGGATCCGGGGTGCTACATCCCCTAGCGGGTGGTACGACCAAGACTAATATTTAAAACATGTATAATATGTTCTTTGACTTCTGCAACTTTCTCCTCATCATCCCACGTGTTAGGTAGGTTTCTCCCCTAGCAGCAAAGCAACTCCAGTTCAGGTTCAGGTAGCCCGATAGCACCACACCCCTCTCCTGAAAGTTATGTACGACGCAAATGCGACAGAAATTTTAAATAAAAGATGACAGAGGAAAATTGAAAATTACGAATCGGGATTTTCGGCTCTTCTTTTCTTTTCTTTCTTTTCCAACATTTTAAAAGGGATCTAATATAATCGAATCATCCAGCGGTAGAAGAATATAATCGACTGGCTCAGATGTGTTGTGCTGCGAGATGAGCTACAGTCACCATGTGTAGAAAGAAAAGGATAGGCTGGTAGGTTAGAGTCGGGACAATTCTTGCTATAGCTCTGCCAGTACTCTACCTACCCTTCTACCTACCTACCTGTCAACCTGTGCCTACGCATGTAGGCGCGAAGCTAGAGGCATGGCCCATGGCCTTATCAACAGCAGTTCCTGCAAGGGACGCAGCGTGCCGGAACCGCTGGCTAGCCATCCCGACCCGCAGCGGCCGCGGGAGACGAAAACGGCTCTGCCACCACTCAGGAAGCCAAAAAGGCTATACTTATGCCCAACCAACGCAAGAGGCGTACTTGGCAAATCACGGTCACTTCCCGGCTGCCCCACTCTGTGGGAAGATTTCCCCTATGAAGACCGAAGCTCATTGAACGGCCATCTTGCCAACACCGTCAACTTGTCCAGTCTTCGGATTTTACCTGCTTCGGCTCGACCTCAACCTCACTATTTCCATTTAGAAATTTGGCAAGTATGGCCATACTAAATAGCAGCATAGGTATAGATCTCTCACGATATATACTTATACTAGGCACATCAATGTTTTACGTTAGCTAGTGATGTTTAGGGGACGACATTAGGTTAGAGCTAACGATACCTATAGCAGGCTCAGCACGAAGATCACAGGTTGATTCTATTTGAGGGAAAATCTCTCTAGTCTCGTCTCTGAATTTGCTTTTTAGAACAGAGCAATGACTACATACCTAGGTATGTAAGTCTTTGTACCGTCGGCTCTAGGTTACATATGTTGGGCCTTTCAGTCGGAGGCATTAGGATATTACAACTCCCTGGAAATGCTCAATATAACACCAATACTCTACGTTTTCTTCCTTCACTGTTAAAACATGGGGCCATGAGGAGGAAGAATCAGAGACCACCTCCCCTTAATACGGTATATGGACTATTTAGCATTATGAAAGGTGAGTTACAAGTGGTTTACCTTGAAACGAGAAAGGTTTGTTGCACAAACATTCAAGGGTTTTACTGAACCTTTTCAAGGTAAGCAGCTGGTGGTCATGGACATGCTGGCTCATACATTGATCATTCACACAGAAAACCTATATACTTAGGGTAAGTAAATAAGCATAAAGGGTCAAAACTCAACCTCAGGTATAAAAGCACCCGTGAATGTCACATGGTGGCCCTCGGTGCCCACCCTATGTCCACCCAGTGTCCACCCAGTGCCATTTGGAACAGTACATTGGAAGATACCTAGCTAGCATTAGAGATACCGCCTTGAGTTTGTAGGAACTTGGTAGAATCTTAAATATCGATATTTAAACGGGGACATAAACGGGGACCAGACTCCGGGGTGAATCTTACGACTTACATGTTCTTTACTCCATACAGCACAGACGGCGCCAAGATTGAGGCTCAACCGCACTCTTAACGTCGTTCCTAACAGACAACACCTCTTTTTAATATTGAAGATAAAAATAATACAACTTGTTATTGGCATATAGGGGGGAGTGAAAGTGAGTCTGCCTACCTACGTCGTATGTGAATAGTCTTGGTACTTACCTGCTTTCTAGGAAGAAGGCTACACAGCCTTTCTCGTCAGCCCCGTGACCTTGCCAATATATGAAGTCACCGATTGGGAGCTACCTTGGTTGGGTGGATATCAAGATTAAACTCAGTGTCTGGAACTGAGTGGAGATATCAACGTCCCTACCTACGCTTTTTTCCGTTTCTTATTCAATTCAATTTCGTTGATCCTCATTCATTGTCACTCTTCTACCTGTCGTTATATAACGGCCATACCCTCACTTCTGGTACTCTCAATTACCCTACCTGGTGTTTGTTCTTTATCACCTGTCTAGTAGGTATATTCTAAGGGAGTCGTTGAAGCCCTTACCATCTCGCCGTACTGACTTTCAACGACCAACTATCGACATCTCCCTTTCGACTACCTCGACGCCCCGCCTGATCGTAAACTACTGGGCACTATCGTCGACCGCATCGTCGTTTATCGACCTGGACCCGCCTACTCATCATTGTTCTTCCATTTACCACTGTGGCCCTGTATTGCCAACTGTCGACAGTGGCCTATAGGTTAGTTCTATTCCTCTGAGCTCTATTTAATCTGAAAGTTTTTCCAATCACCCACATTCTGATTTCTATTTAATCTCCCACCTCTCCAGCACATTTGCAAATTTTCATTTCTTCTCTCCTACCTACACACTCCTTCATACACCCACATTCCTTGCTCTTGCACATACACTTAATCCTTTTTTTGTCTGTATGAGACATCATACAACACACTCATCTTGCTTTGGCTGACCTGGCACTCTTGTTGGCCTGTTGGCTTCACTGGAAAATATTCCCACATTCCTTCCCTTCAGACCTTCACTTGTTCTACACCTTGATATCCTTCAAGCACCTATACAGAAGCTTGATCGACTATTGAACTGACCCTCGTCGCTCGCTTCTAGTAGCAATACTCTTCACTTGTATTGTTCATTATTGACCACAACGGCAAACAAGCTTGGCTTGCTCAGTGGCCTCAATCCTAATATTTACCGTTGACTCAGTCATCGATATAACGGTTGTATCGAGTCTTCCTGTCTCGCGTTCATAATGGACGCCATTACTTCTACTGGTAAGCAAAGCCTTCTTTCTTATACTAATCCATCCATATCACAGACGGCTATGGGTAGGAAATGATATAGCTTTTCTCGAGTTATATCATGTGATCCTATACCCAATCCGTTGTTGCCACACATGTACATGGTATAATTATATAACTACATGATTACTAACTTGCTCTCTAGAAGTTGTCGGCCCAGGCTGGCGCCCGCGACATGTGCCCATTGAGATCTTTGTCATGATCGCCAAGCACTTGCCTCGCAAAGATGTTGCCAAAATGCGACTTGTCAACCGCGAGTTCAACATGAAGTTGACTTGCTTCTACCTCCGACGTATCGTTCTCCGCGTTGGACCGGAGCTCAGCATGCGATTTGACCACGGCCATTACGAGAAGCAGAGCCTGAAATCCCTTGACAAACTTATCGACACCGAGACGTTCCTGGCCTTCGCGCCTGACATCTTCCGATTCGGACTTGCCCTCGAGCTGAGCGAGAGCGAGATCGCCAGCCCGATCGACGGCGATCTCGAAGATGTCGAGATCCGCCCTTGGGGCATCTTCCGCTGGCCCGCCAAGAAGGACTTTGCCATCGACTCGGCTCTCGAGAAGTTTACTCAGTCCATTGAGAAGATGCAGGGCGGTGCGTTCCGCATCATGGAGAGCCTGCACAATGTCCGAGAGCTTGCCCTGTCCTGTAACGGAGGCTTGGGCTATCTCCAAGGCCCTGACATCAACCCTCTTCAGCCTCCCGGACCAGGCCCCATCTTTGGCGGCTCCAACGTCGCGCGAGACACTCCTATCACGGACCTCGGCGTCGAGTTTGATAAGCCGTATCGAGTCGAGATGCTGGAGCGAAAGCTCGCGGCTCAGGGCGTCGATCCTTCCGAGATGTCAGACATGATCTTGAGCCTCATTCTCCGAGAGGGCGGCAACGCGAAGACTTGGGCACGCGACGAGCGCCAGCCGACCTATCTTCCCAAGAACCGCTACCCGGGCCGAGACGTTGCTCGCGAATTCCGACTGAACGACAAGATCCGTCTACAGCCCGACCAGCTGACGGAAACACAGAAGCGATACTTGCACAAGCACCTGTCCGCTCAGCAAGCCGTCATCCAGTCTTTCCAGATGACCATCATCGGTCGAAGCCATGTCTTCCAGAACTTGGCCAAGCTCAACATCGCACGGATCCCGAGCTTCTTCATCCACTTGTTGTGCCACGACCATTTTTGGGACGCGATGCCACAGCTGTCCGAGGTCGCACTGGGCGTCGTGCCAGACTGGCGAGAGCTGGAGCAGTTTGACAAGTACACCGTTGTGGCCCGGCAGGTCTATCCCACTCAGGCTATCCCCAAGGTCGTTCATTTGTTGCGCAACTACATCGGCAAGCGGCCACGGATCACGCACCTTCACTTCGAGTGGCTGTGCGGTGGCGAACTCGCACCTGGATACGCCCAACGCGGCTGTTTTGTCCTGCCAGCGCCGTTCCTGCTGGAGCATCGCCAGGTGATCAATTCGTCTCGGTCAAACATTCTCGTGCTTCCGCACATCACCCACTTGTCGCTGAAGAACTGCTGGTTCGCGCCCAACATCTTCTATCGCATCATGTATCTGATGTCCAAGGAGCACGTCCTCGAGTCACTGGAGCTTGAGACCGTCTCACTCTCTGGCCCACCCATCATGCGCCAACTTATGGATGATACGGACATATTGCCTGGTGATGAGGCGGATAACAATAATAATCCCGCGGCGCAGAATGCCGGTCCACCGGCTCACTATCCCCTTCGCCTGCCTCTGTATCTGTCTTGGAGCTCCGTCATCGACATGCTGACGCCCAACGTCACGATCAAGCAGCTCGCCTTCCTGGAGAAAATGGGCGGTATCGCGCCGCCAATGGTGATCAAGAAGGAACTAAAGCTGAAACGACTGTCCTTCAAGTCCTGCGGATATGTCACGATCCACGACAAGCGCTTCATCTCGGAACGCCGCTTCCTGCAGCTGCCGCACCGCATGAGGCCAAACCACCTACCCCCCGTGGCGCAGCTGGTCGGCGACATGTTGGCGGACGGAGGCCTGCGCATGCCCCGCCGCCAAGGGCCCGGGTCTGGGCAGCAGTTCCAGCAGCCCAACCTCGACCGCCACCTGGCGCGCATCTACAACCACATGGACCCGTGGGAGATGGCGAACATGAACGAGGTCTTCGGCTTCACCAACACCTGGCACGGTGTCTACGACGAGGCCATGATCGCCGCCGCGCGCCGCGACGGCGTCGTTTCCCCCGGCCTCGGCCGCTTCTCCGGCGTCATCGAGTACGAGCCCGACTCCGACATCTACGCCGGCGGCGGAGGAGGAGGAGCAAACGCGGAGCCCAGTGACCCCGTCGACTACAACAATCACGCTGATTTCTTCGACCGCCACTACGACGACAGCACCCATCTCAACACTATCATGTGCACGCTCGAGAGAATCGCGGGCTATGATACGCCCATGGGTGGCGGCGCCCTTGGCGAGGCTTGAGCGGTCATCGTCATTTCGGTGACTTTGGGCTGTATATGATTACGATAACCTGACGCCCAAATATGATGAAATTGGCCTGAAACACACTAGGAAGAGAGAGGGAGGGAGAAAGAGAACGGACTCGGCCTTCACGAGACGATATTATTGCAGAGAGTCGTTCTCCTTTCTGCCTACGAACTAGGCATTCTCATTGATCCCGGCAACCATCTTTACTCGTTTCCTCACAATAATCGGATCATGAGCACATCTCGGTACTGAACGTGTCTACCTAGAGATGGAAAAGAAAAACCAAAAAACCACCAAAAAAACTTGAAAAGAAAAAATTGCAAAAAAAAACCCCCCTTCCACCAACCACCTCCAACCCTCACTGCTGTTTTAAACGGTTTAATCATCGCATTGTTTTTTTTCGTTCTTCGTTGAGTTATTTCCTTGTGTGTTTGTTTCTGTTCTTGTTTTCCCCATGTCCACTTCCCCCTTCCAATACGTCTACGGAATGAGGAAAAGGGGAAACGGGGAAAAAGGGGGTTTCGTCGTTTCATCTCGTCCTCCGATCAACCAACGACTTCTATACGCGAAGGCAAGGAACGAAATGAACCACCAAAGGGCGAAATTACACTGAGGGGTAGAAAGGGGTAAATAATGAAGAGAGAAAGAAAGACGAGTAAAAATGATAACGATTCTCACGAACGGAAAAGATACCCCTCCCCAAAAGGGAAACCAACGGATACGGATAGAGGCGTTTGGAATTGATCCACCTGCGCTTTCTGCAAAGGCTGTTTATTACGACTACTGGACGAAGTTACGTTACGAAATTGACAAGGAAAGCAGTAAATATTCTCGGAATTTTGCGCAAATTCCGAGTACATATCTGCATGGGATAACGGTGTTAATGGTTACTACTGGGCGGCTAGGTTAGGGAACTCTTCGATCTTTTACGAAGTAAAAGCTCGATGGGTTGGTTCTCTTTGTCAAGATAATGGATAATAATGATGGGCCTAGGAAAAGAAGTTTTTCAGGAACATGGATGGATAATTTTGAGAAGAGGCGAATGACAAATACCTATTTGGTATTTGGTATTTGCTTTCAACTCCATGAATCCGTGTTGGGATGTACGATAGTTGGGCGTGCTGTGTGGCAGCAGTGTTCATTTCATGGATTCTTTCAGATCCATTACTTTGCCTATTATTCAGTAGGTGATACCTATTTTCTCTTATGGAGAGCAGAGGTCCCCAAGTAAATGAAATGTGCTACATTTTGAGAGTTCTTTTATAGCATGGATTTGATAAGTGACCGTAAGGCTTCATGACTATTAAACACGTAGGAGTGACAGCTCAAGTCCGACTTCATCTCGGTCTTGATATGCACCTTTATGCCTAATACGTTTCATACTAGTCGTAAAAGGAAGCAAGTCTTAAGCACACAGAGCATCACATTGGACACAAGCAAGACGATATAAACGGAAAACTGTTCTGAAACTTTTTGGTATTGGGGAATCCACGAAGATTTTATTCGCGAGTTGCATGCCGGAAACCTAGACCCATGCTTTACGACCGCCTTGACACCTAGAGTGAAAAGCAACTTGAACCCCAAATATCTCCATTAATCGTCACATCCTTGCCCCCTTCGCGTAGATATCAATCTATGAGGCAGTGATGGCCTGGCGGATACGAGTGCCGCGTTGTCGCGAGCTCAGATGTGCGGATTCACGTCCGGCAACAGCCTCTGACTTCTGGACAGTCTCCTCGCCTTCGGTTAGGATGAGCTCAATGTGGCACGGGTTCGACATGTACGGGTTGATCTATGATATTGTTAGTGAAATCAATCCTTGACAACGGGTTGAACTGTGGTGACATACACGACCGTGGGCTCGGTACGTTCGTCGTCTTTGCTTGGGTGCCTGGTTGACCTGGATGTGCTTGACGATCAAGTTGCTGGTATCGAGACCCTTGGCATCAGCGTTGGACTCGGCGTTCTTGAGTAAACCGAGTAGGAACTCGGCGGACTTTACGGGCCATCGAGCCTTGGAGACACCGAACTGCTTGCCTGTGTTATGCCAAATCATGTTAGCCCGCATTATTCTTGTAATAGCCATAGCTCGTCTGATTCCCATTTCTCTTCAACAGGTTTTCCTCGCTTCTTTGACTAATGTCCCGCCTGATATTGCACCAAGCCAACATCTGATTAAACGTACCTTGGGCGGTTCGGCCAGTGCTGCCGGCATATCGTCGCATGGGGACGGCTTCAGTCTTCTCCTTAACGTTCTCGAGGAACGTAACAGCGCGGGTCAACTTCCAGCCGTTGATGGCTTGGGCAGTCTCTCTGGTGTTCTTGAACGAAACGCGCAGGTAAGCGCCGCGGGCGCGGGCCGACTTCGCGGAGTCAATTTCGGTGGCAGCGTATCGAACCTATTGAAGAGAATGCCCATTAGTTATCTAGCCTTTTCATTGCTCTTCGTCCATTTCTGATCCCCGACATTATGATAGATAATTCGTATAGCGACAAAACGTAGATTTTCTCAGCGACAAATTGACGACGTTTCAAGAATTGCGGAATGAAACGCTATCGAGTATACAGTGTAATTCATCGGGAGTATAGAACGTACCATCTTTGCTGCTGGGTGGATGTTGTGGAATTGGAGATGGACTCGGTGTCGTTGTATGAAATGAAGAATTTCGCGAAGTTCAATCAAGTTGGGGAAAGTTCCAAATTGTGGAAAATTGAATTGTGCCCTCTCGCTTACTGCCCTGTGCGGTACGTACTTTTTGGCCTCTTAACCGTTGAAGTTTTAACATTCTAACTACATTTGGTTAGACTCACTAGTAATCTTAGCTATCGATACGAGTGATATTATGCTATCAAAATTTTATCACTAATCAGCTTATCAACGGTAAATTGTCGGTGGTTTCAAGGTTTGGTAAAGAGTAAAAGAAGCTCGGGCCAATACGGATTCTCAATTCCAATGCGACTCTAAGCTAAGAGATACCGATAGCTCCAGTAAATTTTTTTTTTCTTTTCCCAAGCCTGACGAACAAAGTCTGCTGCCAGTGCTCAACACTTGCATTGAAATTTTCAATCTTCTTCTACAATACCCTCCATCCAAACATACAACGCGACAAAATACGCGATAATTTTGTCGCAAATCCCTACATAATCTCTTAATACCACACAAACCCTAATTAAATAATGGGTTTCGCACCGAGAGGCGGCAGAGGCGGTGGCCGTGGTGGTGGTGGTCGAGGTGGCTTCGGTGACAGAGGCGGCTTTGGTGACCGAGGTGGACGAGGAGGTTCTCGTGGAGCCCCGCGAGGTAAGTCTAAATTATATAGGGATTCCTTTCAAGAAGCCATGGAGAATGAGAAAACTAACCCAATCTCATCATAGGTGGTGGACGAGGCGGCTTTGGTGGTGGTCGCGGCGGCGGTGGCTTTGGTGGCCGTGGTGGTCCTCCTAGAGGAGGTCGTGGTGCACCCCGTGGTGCACCCCGTGGTGGTGGACGTGGTGGTGCACGAGGTGGTGCGAGGGTTGTCGTCGTAAGTGATAGCTTGATACCTTGTGATTCTTTTCATGTCTTGCTAAAAAAAACATCTCGTAGGAACCCCACCGTCACGAAGGTGTTTTCGTCTCGCGGGGTAAGGAAGATCACCTGCTCACCCGAAGCGTTGCTCCTGGTATCGAGGTCTACGGCGAGAAGCGAGTTACTGTCGATGCCACATCTAAAGGCGAGGATGGCACTCCCATCACCACCAAGGTCGAGTATCGAATTTGGAACCCTTTCCGATCCAAGTTGGCCGCTGGTATCATTGGTGGTATTGACAACATCTACATGAAGCCCGGCTCCAAGGTCTTGTACCTAGGCGCTGCTTCTGGAACCTCAGTCTCTCACGTTTCCGATATCGTTGGCCCTACCGGAAACGTCTACGCTGTTGAATTCTCCCACCGATCTGGCCGTGATCTTGTCAACATGGCCCAGAACCGAACTAATGTCATTCCTATTGTCGAGGATGCCCGACATCCTATGAAGTACCGCATGCTCGTGCCCATGGTTGACTGTATCTTTGCCGATGTTGCCCAGCCTGATCAAGCACGTATCGTCGCTCTGAATGCGGGTCTGTTCTTGAAGGTTGGCGGAGGTGTTGTCATTTCTATCAAGGCCAACTGTATCGACAGTACAGCTGCTCCTGAAGCCGTCTTCGCACAGGAAGTACAGAAGCTGAGAGCTGAGCGCATCAAGCCCCAGGAACAGCTAACACTAGGTATTCAGCCTCCAAATCCCATATATTGGAAACTACTTGTTCTTAACTGACCATTTCTACTAGAACCCTATGAACGAGACCATTGTATTGTGATTGGTCAATACCAAGAAGCGAAGTAAACATAACATAGTATAGGGGCTGAGGAGCAATCTATCATATGTTGTATTACGGTCTTGATGTGACAATCATAATCCACACGGTTCACGGGATGGAGTTATTCCCATCAGGCAATGGCGACTAGGCGTTCGGAGGGTGGGATCTTTTTTGCTAATTCTTTTCTATGCATCGCATAGTTCCAATGGGAACAAAGTCTCTGGTCAATATTACAAATAGGCAACTCGACCCCCGTGTATTTTGTCTATTTCAGTCCTGTTATACAAAAGTTTGCCTTTGCTGCTTTGCTAGTGATACTCTCCAGGTTATAGTCTCATCCGTTCAACGTCTTTTCCGTCATTCTCAGTCCACCTCTATCGTGAGTCAGCAAAACTCGTGAAAGTCGAGACATGGATTGACTGACCGATGATTTGACGCAGGCCACGTCTGAGATAACTGGTCGCTTGTTCCGTTTTGCCATCGTAGGTGCTTCTGCGATACTGTGAAATAGATAACCACTAGAGGTAGGTTTCCATTCAGTGCAGTCGTAGTATCCGATACCCCCTTACTCCCCCATTAGACATAACCCCAGCGCGCCTAAGGTATTTGATGGGTTATACCAACCCATCTCCCTCTTCCCCATCCGCTCAAACTGATCAGGCTACGTGATACATATCAATCGAACATCCCCTTATTCTGACAACATGTACTCAGCGTCGTCCTAAAACCCTCGTTACACGTGCTCGTCACCGCCGGCGTCTGCGCCGCCGTCCGTGTCGGGATCCCCGGGTCGTCCACCCCGCCACTCATCCCCTCTATCCATCGCAGGCCCGGCGCCGTCGGCAGCAGCTGGCTCCCCGCCGCTGCTGTGGCGCCGATGATCCCGAAGCCGGATACGGGCATGGGACCGCCTTCGTAACCACCATGATTTGCATTATCACTGCTGGATGTACCAAATGCGCTCCCTCCTCCTGCTGGTGCTGTTGGTGGTTGGGGCGGCCATTTGATGGCGGGCTTGGCTACGGAGGAGGACGAGGAGGAGTTGTTCGGGGTGCCGAACGGCCAGAAATCGCCCGTCGTGCCGCCGGAGAAGGGCGGCCAGGCCCAGGGCCCCGGTTTCGGGATCGGTCCTATGCCGTTGTTGTTGTTGTTGTTATTGTTGTTGTTATTATTGCTATGATAGTAGTGATGATTCAGCATTTGTTGTGTCTGCGCAGACGCCAGGGCGGGAGAAGGCGGGGGCGAAAAGTTGGGCGTGACGAGCAGCACGCGGACGACGGGCTCGGGCTGCCAGTCCATCTCGTCGCCCGTGTTGAAGCCCACCCCCGCGTCCTCGGCCCAGGCGCTGAACTTCTCGCTGTATCGCTGCAGCGCGCGCGCGGCCCAGTCGCGGAAGTGCAGGTTTGCGCGCCGGACGTCGCGGCATTCGGTGCAGAAGCGGATGGTTTTGTTGGTGGTGGGGGTGTTGGTGTTGCGGTTATGGTTATGACTGTTGTGGTTGGGGGTTTTGCTGCAGTTCTTGCGGGGTGGGAAGGGTGCTGGGGAGGGCCCCCCGAATATGCCGCTGTCGTCACCGTTGTTTTCGTCGTCGGCGTCGGCGTCTTTATTGTTGTTTCGGTTGTTGCGGCCGCGGTTTCGATTATGCTTGTTAGGATTTTTGTTGTTATTGTTGTTGCCGTTCTTGTTGTTACGCTGGTTTGGGTTGTTGTGCCTGTGTTGATCTGGGGGGTTGCTGTTGCTGTTGCTGTTCCAGCCGTGCCATGGTGCGCTTTGGTTTTGGCCTTGGGGGGTTTTCCCCTTGGCTGCCTTCTTGTTCTGTGGGTGATGTTTCTTCGCAGGAGATGCATCTACGCCGTTCATCGGGTAGTCGTCGTCGAAGTGTACGGTTCGTGACCCAGGTCTATGGTTGGTGCGGACTTTAAAGTGCCGAGACTTGCTCCCCTTATTCGTCATGCTGGTTACAATGGAGGTTTAGAGGCTTTGCTATTTTTTTTATTTTTTATTTTTGCACCTCAGCTACAAGATCTCTCGGTTGTTTGACTTCGTAAGCTACCTATGGATGTAGCTAGTCCTTCAAGTTTCGGTCTCCATGAACTCTACGAAGACCCAGATTCGTTGGAACTCTTACCGAGAGAGTTTCTGTCATGAATATATTGGGCACCGCAGTATATCAGGCGGGCCGGGAGGGAGCCTGGCGATTCTTAAAGGAGGCTTTCTCCATCTTGTATGCTTCACCGGCTCGAGCATTTGAAAGGGACGCGGAGTCAACAACTTCATGGTTGTAAGATAAAATTCAGGAGTGTTCCAGAAGACAAAAAAGAAAGGGACCATCGTGGATAAAGTGACGAGTTTTTCCTTACTCTTTACAGGCTACGAATTGTTTACCAGGTAGAATTACCTAGGTTACCTATTAGAGATCAAAATCTCGTGGAAATCGCGAGATCTAGAAGTCTTCTAGAACGAGGGGCACCTGAGTCGTCTTATTAGATGGACAGGACAAAGAAGGGGCCAGCTTGCAAGGGGGAATTCGTCAGTAGTCATGCAAGCGTTCTCATGGGTTTCTAAACGGACAATGGCGAATGTGAAGGTCGGCAGCGCCTTAGTTGAAGATGTGAATAGCGTCTGACACAGGTGTCAGTTATGAAAAGCTCTAGGCCTTTGTATATTCTAGCGATGATTTGCCGTGAGACCTAGTTCGACCGCCGATAAGTGTCAATAAGATGACATAACCCCCGTTCTCCCTAAGTGTGTGAACAAGCTTTGGGATAGGAGGTGGCTGATTCCATATGACTAAGGGGGGCAAGAAGGCTGTGAAATGGCCTGGCACCAAAATCATCATTAAAGGGGGTATACGCGGGATTGAAATCAATCTTGTGATCTTTTTTTAGCCTTTCCCATTATACCACCCTGTTCAAGGGAAGAGGCGGTTAGATGGGTAGTAGGGTTGCTTGGAAAATCGAGCTGGCCTAGGGACATCTTCAACTCGACCACTTACCAATGCTAAGCTTCGAAAGTGTCTCTATTTTTCTCTCGAGAAGAAATTTTACACCATGGGGTAGGCCTGGATGTCATCCATATTGATGCTCCAAGTTTACATGTTGTGACTTTAAGGTTGTTTGTTACCCACTTACTGACCCCTTACATAGAAAGGCCGTCACCCTTATGCCATATCTAGATGAATTTCAAAGGAACTAAGAGCCGTTCTATTAGTTACGTATGATTAATAGCTAGTTCGTTTCCTTTGGCAGATGAAGAGAATATGAATATCTGCTGTTATCATCGCACCCTTCTCCTAAGCTGGATATTCGGCATTTCCCAGCTCTCTACTTTACTATGTAATGTGCTCGGATCTCGAATTCGACAGAGGCCTAAATAATGCACATCTCTAAAATAACAGGGTTCCAAGGTTATGTATCCTGGCTGGCAAGCGGCTCGCAGGAACATCCTTAGGGTGCCATCCAAATGCTTGTTTTCTCTCAGCTGGCAAATGTGCGTGATACGAAGATCGTTTTCTAAACATCGATATGGGTTGATAGGCATTTGTTGAAAAGACGCTACTATGTAAGCGATGCCTACCTACCTACCGACGGTGTTGTTCAAGGTTGCGTAGGCTGTGTAGGTTACTTAGGTACCTACTAGATAAGGGGCCTAGAACAGCCCACCAAAGTAGAGAGATCATTGGCACTAGTCTAGGTTAACTAGTATGTTCAAAGCTTCTTTTTATTCAGTTGGCATATGCTGGAGCTTGTATATCAGAGCCACAATCTTTGTTTGAGTGAGAATTGAGGCCTCAAGTGTTGAAACAAAAGAGTCGGTTCTAGGAGAGCGGGATGCAGTCGGCCTAAGAAATCGCGAGGCGTACCTACGGGAACTGACATCGTGCCGACATTGAACTTGACATCGTGTTCCAAAACTCCAAACATACACCATACTCTTGAAGATTGTAGATCGCCCATCTTCTCACTATAGCGAAGTCTTAATGGGAGTGTAACATAGTGTGAACAAGCAACCGTCTTGGATTCTTGAAACTCCGAGAAGGAAACCAGGTCGACAAACCGCGGGATCCTGGTCCTTCATAGGCGTTGAAAGGCTACCACACTGGTGGTCTCTGTAAGATAGCCTTAATAGGAGAATTACGGCACAGCAGCAAACGGCTTGGGTCAAGGGTCTACCTTGGGACTACCTGGGGGGCTAGATAGAACGAAGACAGCTCTCATGTAGGTCAATTATATGTAACTTCCAAAGTCTTCCATAGTGTCTGGGGAGATGTTGGAGATCCCCGCGTAACAATGATGCTCTGCGTCTTCTAGGTTCCCGCCCTGTGACAGCTTGGCAATGCATTGTAAGCGAAGCTGCTACTATGCAAATCTTGTTCGATTGATTTGAATTTTGTGCGACTACGCCGTAAGTTTCTCTGACTATATTGGTGACTGTACCTTTGGCCATGTTTTGCATGGCAATTACCTCTATATCCACAATATCAACTGTCTTTAAGTCATGATATGTGGTGGTACATGGAAGTGACATATGAAATGAAGGTTCAGGCTTGAGGTTTAAGGCATAGGCGGCACTGGCGAGGGTGTTCAGCTTTTGAGGTCTAGATCGTGGGAATTTTCGTAATTATCCCGGTAAGGCTACGTAGGTAGTTGAATTTTATGTAACGGAAAAAAAGAGCGAAGGTGATATCCAGGTAGATAGATATGTAGGTAGTATAAGCTGAGAGCATCAAGAACGTTATTATAGATATTTTAATATTGAAATGTTATTAATATAAGGATGAGGCATGGGTAAGAAGACCACATGGCAAAGGGATGGCACATGGCACATGACACATGGCATAAGTTACTTGTACGAGGATAAAAGGAGTAAGACGGGCTGGGGGTGAGATGAAATATCTGACTCGTAGAATATAACAAATGTCCCGACTCTAGAAGCAAGTGCTACCTTATGTACGTACCCATGTACCTAATATACGTAGCACATACTGTAATATACATATTAAAAGTACCCTACATGTAGGTTAGGTAGGTACGACTATGTATGTGGGTGGAAGTCGTCACCTACTTAACTAACCTACATCTTTTATTATTCAAGCTTGTTTCAGATACATCTTTCTCTCTTCTTCTAACAATCTATATGCCATGTGATCAAGCCACCTTTACTTCATAATCAACAATGATCACGACTTACTCGAAGATCGACGGATTGACAGGTAACTTGACTATATGTACCTGTAAACTAAACTTGGAAGCTGACTTCTCTATACCAACCTACATGTAGGTATATAGGTACCTATGCACACGATATATATATGAGAAGGTCCGTGAGCCGCTTACATTTGCCATGCATCAGGCCGCTTAGCAAACCAATATTATGTACAAATCTACTACTACTAGTAGTATGTATGGCAACATTGAAGTGCACTACATGCATGTTATGTTGTCTAAGTACCAACCTACCTACTCTTTAACTGTACGTACAAATCAAGCCCTCAGACGCGCGTCAGCAATAAATCTCCAAAAGCCCCCTATTTGGTATACAGCTCATTCTTCTACTCTATAAGGCTATCATTGATCATCATTGATTCAATCTTCCAGATCATCCTACATGGACTCGCCGGTCTTCTCCTCATCTGCTTGCATACTATTATATACTGTACGTCCCTGAACCGGACTGGTTCCTGCATGGGCTAGCTTTTGACATTGATACTGACATATGTAACTACATACATAAGGTACATACGGTACTTGACAAAACTGGGACCTGGCCAGCCAAGTTGGGGAAGATAATGGCTTAGATACTTTTGCGGAGCCGTTGGATGTTTCGGCTATTTACTTGCAAGCTCCGGGGTTTGCCAAGCCGTCCACGATTGGTTAGATCCTTACCCCAAGCTGGTACCGTGCAAGTTCTCGGATACACGTTCGAAATGGCAACCATCGCGAACATACTACAGGTCAGATTATAAGCCTTAGCGTCTTACGTGCTTGAAATCACTGTTGCTAGTGGACATTAGCTTACCTTCCCCCCCGTCTGTCCGTGTCCCAAGAGTACCTGACATAGAACTTTTCCTCGTTTCTATTGCACCACTTGATTGGCTTCCAGTTCGGGTTGTCCTTCCAAAAGCCGGAACCCTTTTCTCTAGTCTGTGTCCAACTTGCACACCTGGTCCCTGAGCTGAATCTTGACAATGTTGACATAGGTCTCCTTGCTTAGTGCGGTTCTGGGTGATATCCCGGTCATGAACCGGCTGTTGCATATCTGCTGGCCTATGCCCCCCTTGGAGAAAAACAAAAGATGTTCCAAGGCACTTCATCTCGATACCCTCGTCCAGAGGCAGGGCATGAACCCTGTAGTATATTGTATATTACGATTCTTTATATGAGGCCGACTTAAGCGGACGGTTTAGTTATAAGATCCGGTCGAGGTCCGGACGCTGGTGCCACGCGCTAGACAACTTGATGGACTTTGGCACTCAGTTGTGATCGATGAGTTGCATATACATTTCACTACTGAGCTGGCTCACTTAGCGGCCTTGATTAACCGGCCACCCACTCCTTAACTTAGTAGGCCCGTCCTTCGTTTGCCGAACCGACCAACTCGAGTTCGTTTATTGTTTGTCTCAACCATATACCTACAATCCTCGGATTCGATAACGTCGCCCGAGATGGCGCGCGACTTAACAGAAGGGCAGCTGCGGGCTATTAGCATCATCGAGCGCGTTGGCTCGGGATGCTCGTTGCTCGGGTCGCTCTTCGTCATTATCACCTTCCTATGCTCCAAAGCCTTCCACAAGCCTATTAACCGTCTGGTCTTTTACGCCTCCTTCGGCAACATGATGACTAACGTCGGAACGCTGATGTCAAGAGGATATCTTGACAGCCTCGACTCTTTCGGGTGCCAATTCCAAGGGTTCCTCATCCAGATGTAAGCATTTATAGCAATGAACAGCATTCTGTTGGATCACATTACTAAAGATTGACAAAGGTTTATGCCTGCCGATGCTTTCTGGACACTGGCAATGGCGTGCAATGTTTACTTGACCTTTTACCATAAATTCGATGCCGCCAGACTTCGCAAGATGGAGCTTTGGTATCTTTTACTATGCTATGGCATCCCGTTCGTCCCCGCTCTCACCTATATCTTTGTCAGGAAGGAAGGATATAGCAGGATGTATGGAAATGCGACTTTGTGGTGTTGGATATCCACGGACTGGGACGTCTTCCGGATTGCTACTTTTTACGGACCGGTCTGGTAAGAAGTCGCAAACTGTTGCCTTAACTCGTCTCATAACGCTAAATCTTTCTTCAGGGTTGTCATCATGATCACTATGTTCATATATATCAGAACAGGGGGTGAGATATTCAAGAAGCGCAAGCAGTTACGTCACTTTGGCGGCAGTAACAGTGCCCATGGCCCAGAGCCACTGACCATGGACGACCCCTTTTCGGTGAAGACGACAGAGGTGACAGTGACGAGAGAATCTGCGGCAGATGACAAAGATGAACTCGACCTGGCCCCGTTTGGCCGGATTGTCCCAACTAAGCAAACATATTCGGTGACGATTTCATCTGACAACAAGCCTAGCGGTCAAACTCAAGAAGGAAATGCCTCTCAAAATAATCTACCACAGACGCCAATGACCGGCCGATTTCGATCCAAGACACAAAAGCGAAGAGCGAATTACGAGGCGAACAATGCGGCATGGTCCTACTCGAAGTGTGCGATCCTCTTTTTTACGGCACTACTCATTACGTGGATTCCCTCCTCGGCCAACCGTGTATATGGTCTCGTTAAAGCGAAGGATGTATCGGCGACTCTAGAGATCATGAGCGCAATCGTGCTCCCACTCCAGGGGTTCTGGAATTGCCTGATCTACGTCTCGACTAGTTGGGAAGCCGCAAAAATCACGTTTGCGGATGTCAAAGCACGCCTAGGCGGCCATCGTCCCGACAACAATTCCCGGTACGGTCGCGAAATGGGCAACTATACCTTTAAGCTCTCGAGCCGAAGTTCGCGCAAGGATGTCGAGACGGAGAGCATGACGGAGTTGGCTAACGCCAGTGATGGAGTGTCCAACTCTAACCAGGAGCTCAAAGGCGTGGCAGTATAACTCGGCATCTTCTATCTAGGCATCTAGGTAGTTCAACTAACAATTTACAATCCTTCATTACTTCAGATTTTAACGACACTATCTATCAATGTGATTGATACTTATGATGATGGTCGGAAACGACCTTATTTGGCATATGACCCACCCTAGCCATCATCGAGCTGAACTCACTTCAAGGTGGGAATGAGACAAAGCGGAATGGTGCGGTGTCATTGGCTTGATCGGAATGAAATGCCGGCTCACGAGGTACATACAATACGACTGCACTAGGGGCTCTCACCTAGGTATGTTTTACACAGTAATGGCATTATGCATAAATGGAGACCAGGCTAGGCTGGGGGGGGGGGGGGGGGGGGGGGATGGGGGAGGCTCACATGGCACTATCGGAGTTCAAACACTTATTACTCTCTTCACCAACTTTGTCTATCAATATCGACGATCATCCTATCTTATACTAGCCAAACCACCGTTGAACATTAGTTAGGCACCCAACTCAGCTTGCGATGTCATAGAGCTAATAGATAGTATATAGATACTATAACAGATTCTAGGCAGGTTAGACAATGCGAATGAAGGAATGAGAGACTGGTTTGGTTGGGTGCGTAACATTATGACTTGACCTTGTCTTGGGGATAAGTTCTTTACTATGTACTTGCTAGGTCTAGGCAACTTACATAATTCATGGGTGGAAGTGGGAACCTTTTCCCCCTTACCTACCATTCCGGAATCCGCACTGCCCCATGGTGCAAGGACCCCTGATGGCCTAACCTCCGCTCTACTAACTGCACTAACTGCACTAATATATTAACTGGCAAAGTGGTCCTGGGGTAATAGCGTATTTGCATAGCACATGCCACATGGTACTGTGTAGGAAGTTAATGGAGGGAAAGGGTGGGGCGGTGTGAGAATGGTAACTTAGTTGTCTATAAGGCTGATTACATATCAACCTACTCACTACGTAGTTAGGTAATTAGCATGTAACTAGTTAATGTCGACTGGATTCAGTAGGAGATTTACATGAATAGGTAATTAACTTCAATACTCGGGGTTTGGTCTCGGACATGAAGAGTTACCAGACAATACCACTTACATATGTAATAAGTACTACGGCATTGAAGTTCGTCTGGAATCGTGACGTATGTATGCCCAAGCATGTGTCTGCTTACAAACCTACCTACCTCCATTGGTGGTGTATTTGACAATTTCCATGTGAACGAACCCGGTAAAGTGAAACACATTTGCGAGGCGTGTTTTGGGACAATAAGCCTGGATATGTACAGTAGATAACTAGATGTATGTAGGTCATCCATCCATTTTTTTTTCCTATTCCCCTATTTTTATTCTCAATAGCACACATCCTGGCCACCATCAACCAATCGCAACCTCTGAATTGCAAGCGTCTGGCTCGAATAGGTAAAGAGGGATTTTATAGCCCTGGAGTTTTGTTAAATGATCTGGGGTGCTCTATACACTTACTAACTAACACCTACAATAGGTCCCTGTAATAAATAGTGATGGATGTCTTCACGTTCTTTCTTGTAGGCATTAACGTGGTTTCGATCATGTAATATGTGGTATTTATTTATCCATATCGATACTAGGTAGTTAATCATCAGCAAAACCTCTACTATATATCTATGAAAAAGAAGAATGTGGAAATGCGACCTGGGGTCCTGGGCAAGTACATATGTAAGCACTAACAAGCTTAGGTACCAAATAACTAGTTAGGTAACTAAGTTGAAACAATTTCAGACGTTTTTAATTCTCCCCAGTGCCTTTCTCAAACCGTTGGAAAGCCTCACCGTCGTACTGCCTGCATGCATATGCATCCTTCAGCACCTCCGGCCCATGGACCCGGGTTCGTGCCAATAACTACAATGAGAAAAAAAAAATTTTATGCGATGCGATGTAAAAAAAAATCCGCACCTGCCTACCTAGGTGTAGAGGCATGTGTTGGGCTGTCATCCTCAGCAACCTAACATAGTTACCTACCTACCTAACTAATAACCTACCTTTTTCTGAATGGAGAATATTGAAAATGATCAGTGCGCTCGGTTTCCAACCCACAGCCATAACTATCTACCTAACCTAGGTAAGATAAGGCATGCAACACCGAACCAAGATGGGTACTCCACAGTTAGTGTAGGGCTTGAAAGGTGAACCATGTCTCTTTTATTCATAATTAACTACATATGTCAGTATGTCTGTCTCCCTTCTTCTTTTTAGCAGGGGCTTTCTGGCCTTTTTTTTTTCCCCTATTTGCGAGGGTCCCTGGGTTGATCACTGGGGGTCTTGGAAGGGTTACCTAGGCGAAATATCTCGTAGTGCCATCTAAAACTATGAAATCATGTCTTATAGTTAATATGTACCTAGGGTATGTAGGTATGTATTATGACCCTTGTTTAGACATCTGGATTTTCCCCCGTAGCCTTACTCTTATTAAGATTACCAGCACTAAAATAAATGGTATCGGTACTCTCTCTGTGTATGTAAGGTTTGTTCGAGAACTCTTCATCCAGGATTGTTTGAATAACTGCCGGGTAGGTAGGTAGAAATCTGGTAGATGTGTAAGCACTACCGTCACTAGTAACTCCGATAAACGATCATCAACCCCTTCTTAAGGCTCTCATATCCGACTTCTTTTCTGGAGCCCTTATAATAAGTTATTACGTCGTTCGTGGTGGCGTCGTCCGTGCCAAAACCAAAAAAAAAAAAAAAAAAAAAAAAATCGAGACGGCCTTCTCCGCAAGTTTGCACACCCACGTGTCCTGACGTTCAATGTTTCCATGGGTCGGATGTCGTTTGCCGAACATCTCCATATTTATATATATATCCCTACGAGGCGACAAAAGCATTGACGACTTTCTGGTTTTGGCTTTGAATGCGATACGATACGATGCGATACCGATGCGATACCGATACGGGGCGATGACAAGAGAATCCCCCCCTTAAAAAAAAACTTACCTGTCACGACTAAATGAGTAATATTAGGGCCCGTCCGGGCCGTCACCGAACTTTTAGCGTTCCGCAGTAACTATCGACAAAATGCCGATACTATCCAATATCGAGCGGCACAGGCTGACAGCAGTACCAGGTACGTATGTATGTCGGTAGGTAGATAATAGTTATATCTATTGCGGCGCAGTCTAGAAGATGGAATGTTCCTTGGAATCGAGTCTCATATTGGCGTGCCAAGCCCCTTTCCAACATCATCTTGTAATAGGAATGAATAGGTACCTAGACTGGCAGAAGGTAGTTATTGTACAATACATATAACTAACTACCTAGTACCTAGGCTGGTAGGCAAAGGAGGGCCGACTGAGAGGCGAGGCGCATTGAAAATGAGCCGTCCTGCAAATGATACGTCTTTCGAATTTTCATCTCGTCCCAGAGACGACGTCACTTTGGAACGGCATATTGATCTACCATATACTGGGTAGGTATGCACATAGGCAAGTATGCTACCACCTATCTGCCTATGTACCTGTCCATGGACATGCTTGGGACACAAGTTTATTCGAGGACCTTGGTGTCTGATGCTGTGCGTAACCACAGCTCTGCACGCGAGATCTCAAGATCTGTAACAAATGACAGGTTGATTTTCCAACGCTGGGAACCTCTGTACTCGTCCGATGAATTGGTGGGTAACTGCATTTCTTCTCAAACGTATGTGTCCCGCATCACAAGATGCACATGCCCATGTTTGCTGTGATCTACTGCAGTGTCTGTTCCTCAGGAACGGCGCCGCATACTCCCTAGCTTCCGTACTTGGAAATCACCACCATGGTTTGCTCATGAGCCGACTGACAACACTATCAAGATCCATCCTCATTTGAATATGCCCATGCTTTTCTCCTTAGTGGTCCTACGGTTTGCTCTCGGCGCCTCCGTGCTTCGGGACACGATACATGCCCAGGTACCCAAGAATGATATCCCTTTTCCTCTATCACTTGATCACAATGATCAGAGTAACAATGGCATCAATTCAGCATAAACTCAAGCACAGAGCAACTGTAACAATAAATGCTAGTTACTAGGTAATAGTTTGATGTTGCAAAACTTGCATCCGGGTATCTTTCCACTAAAACCATTTAACCTTAGTAAATTAGGTAGCGTATATCCTCATGGCAAGGAGTATAGCAGATTTTCGCATATGAACTGCTCTGGAGGCATGTAGCAGTTCCGTCAGTATAGGACGGAATATTGTTGAATAATTAGAATCATTCGTCCCGAAACGCTTATGCGATGAGATGGTGCGAGAGCCATTCTTCTCCATGTTCCAATATCGCATTCCAACATCTTCCAAGTTCCCGCACGATAGGCGACGATTCAGCTATGCCATTTACTTGGCTTTGACGGCAACAATATAGGAATACTGCCAGTAAGTCCCTCGTTCGATACATTCCTGGATTATCTCTTCCTCCTCCCACCACCATCGATCTGCGTGAACATATTTCCCCCATATCTCCTGCCACAACATTCTCGCAATAAGGCACCGAAGCTCGTTCTCCACGGGCACTTGGACACCCCCATCCTCCGCTGTGGTTGCGCCCTCATGCACAGCCCGCACCGAAACCGTCGTGATAGTACTTCCGGACCCACGGAGTTTCGCGACTGCCAGCCAAGCTGGAAATGTGCCACTAGGGTAAGTCGTGCGACAACGCTTTTCAAGCTGTATCAGGAGTTTGTCGAAAAGCCATTGCCGCAACTTCGGTCCCATTGAAGAGGATATTGGTGTAGGGTCAATTAAAGTTAGGTGCAGAGCACCACCAGGAGTCAAACAGCGATAAACATGACGGAGCAATGGTGGAATTTCGCTTGAAGGGAACAGGGCAGGCATATGTAAGCAAGTCACAGTCGAGTAAAGTTGGGGTGCAAGTGTTCGAGAACCTGCAGAGGCAGATATGGTTGGCACCATTATCGGGTGAACATTTGGGAATAGGTTTGGTGATATTGGTTTGGGTCCAAGATGAGATATCGAGGCCTGTGGATGTAAAGCTGCAAGAAAGGAAGCAGATGCTAATCGCCCTGTCAGCTAGCTTTCTAAAGACCCCCTTTCATAAGGGATACGCACCTTCGGTTTCGTATAGCGCGAGGATTTTGGGCGGTCTGGGAGACTTCGCCGAACTTGAAACTTCTGGGCTTCCATTCACTCTCTCTACCAACGTGGCATAGCCTTCTTGTTGTAGTGCAGAAAATAGCCAACGTTGTTTGGCCATTTCGAGCTCTTTGTAAACCATAGCGTCTGGCGCATGCCCCATGCTAGACTTGATGTTGGCGAGCATAAGTTCTGGGCTGGCCGCAGCCATCATTCTGACTTCACGCTGTAGCGCTGCGAGACTTGGAGACATGCATTGATCCGAATCGTCGCTCCCCGAAGGACTAGGCGGCTTCCCCTCCTCCGACGAGCCTGCATTTTCCTTCGCAAGAGTACAATCCCACTCATGAGGAGGTTTCCAAGCATCTGGGTTACCCAATCTATCATTGCCGCTCCAGCCCGGGGTATAAATACCGATATTATTTCGGAGCTCGATAGGGGGCGGGGTTTGAGGTGATTGAGATGGAGATGACATGGAGCCAGGGTCATCAAATGCCAAGGGGTTCCTAGAAAATACTATGAGGACAGCTCGACCACCAATTCATATTTTAGGGGGCTTACACTCTCTCAGGCAAGTCTGGTAGCATAGGCGGCGTTGGAGCCTTTGTCCGATCAGCGGAGATGTGGACTTCGGAAATCATATGTTCAATATCTGATTCCGGGTCACGGGCCGAATATGTGACCTCGGTAGTCCTAGTGATGAACGAGGACGGTCCTAAAGTTTGAACAAGATATTCTGGTTTGGGAACGTATATCATGTCACTTGCCGAGGCTCCAGCGCCCGTGCTGTCAGTAGCAGCGGATGGCTGTGTCCATTTCGAGAGGGTGGAGTCTAATGTCATGGAAAATCGTCAGAAATAGATAGCCACCCAGAAGATCGGACTCTCCTACCTGGGGACGATATACTGGAAGCGTCAACAATCTCGGGAAGTTGCACAGGGAGAAACCCGCCCTCGGCAGGTTTGACAGTAGTCTCGGAGCCATCCTGGTGAAGGAGCAAAGATTTTACACAGAACGCCGAGGACCGATTAATTCTGTTAGAGCTACTAGCTGAAAGAGCTGGTGATGCGGGCGAATTCTTGTGTCTAGATGGTGTTGGGGTCTTTCTTCGGCTCCTAGTCGTAAAGAGCCCGAAACCACGATCACTTGAAGTCGAGCTGTCGGTTGAGGTGGATTGGCGGTTGCTACCTGGATTCTGCTTTCTTTCCTGATCCTTCATCTTTGCCTCTTGCTCTTTTCTCACCATTCTCTCACCAACAAGTTCCCGGTTGGGATCAGTCCACAGAACATCAAACATGATAGGCGATTTTTATCTATCAGACTCCCAATCGTTGGATTCTGTCGTATAGATCATATAACTTCTATTACAGGAATAAGCGCTCGAATTTGGTGTATAATGATCTGCGAGGGTCTATAATCGTAGGGTGTTTGAATTCAATGACCAGCCGAATTTCTGCCTGGAGTCAACTCTTAATAAATGCTAGACATGCCATGTCATAATCTCGAATTAGAAGAATCTATCCTAGATTCTTCGATTGTGGCCTTAACTAAGGGATCCAATTATGGCACAACTGGAGATTTCTTGGGTACGAAGGTTATAGTATAATGTTTACAGGTTTGGTCACTTGCTCAACTCGACTGGTCTCGATCGTTTCACTGATAGAACAAGCGCAATTAGGATCAAATCGTAGTAAGGATGTGGAAATTTGTAAGTGGTAAAGTAGGACAGTGAAAGTGAATATTGGATGATTTGATAAGGGGGGGAGAAGAAAGGACACTTGGTGATAACATCGACCGGATGATACGAGTTGAGGCAGCTTGTAAAGTTAGTTTGAATAGTGAGACATATTCGATGCTGACCAGAGGATCCATAGAAGCGCAAAAAAGAAGTCAAGCCGGTTTTGAATGAATATTAAATGTTTATCTGCTCAGGAAGGTACTATACTGCTCATGTACGTACGTGTATGACACTGTATGTACTAGCTAGTATGTACAACTTCAAAACTTATGTACATACTAGTATGATACTACATAGTTGTATGATAGTACATACAAGGTAACAAGGGGTCTGGGCCCGTACCTGGCCAGTGGCTACTACCTGCACTCGTACCTGCTTGATCCGAAGATGGATTACGGGAAGGTGCGCTAATCAGATCGAGGGGACCATTTAACGCATCTTCCCGTTGAGACTTCCCACCTCGAGCTTTTCTTGGTTCGGTTTAGCTATTGCTAGCTTTGCTTAGCTTTACCTTGCTCTGCTTGGCTCTTCTTAGCTTCACTTGGCTCTGCTTTAGCTCTCTTTTTGACACCTCGACATGACCATATAAAATCCCTGCCTGTGCTATGTGGCCGGCCTCCTCCTCATACTATATATTCTCCTGTATAACAATAGTATTGATAAGTCAACTGTTCAGTCTTCGTGGGATATAAGTCTAGAATTGCCTAATTCCATACCCACAAAAAATAAGTTGACCTTTGAAGCGGTGTTTTCATCGTACATAAGGAGGTACCTAATAATATCCAAAGAATTTCGTGGAATAGCAGGCATTCCCATGTTTCGCAGAATCAAAGTAGGTAGGTATTCGTAGTCACCTCATCCTAGAATTTGAATGTGGATATTCGCGTGAGGGGGTTCGGTGACGGAATGTGTTTTTACTATGTAATGTCTACGGTGACTCTAGGTACAGAGTCATGGAACAGAGTTATGGAAGAAAGCCCGTTACCACTAACGCCCGTATTGAAAAGAGCTCATTGAAAAAGGGGTAGTGATTAGCACAAAGACGAATCTTCTCGATCTCGTAAGAAAATCATGCCCCAAACCCATTGGAATCCACACCAAGTTCCTTGATTCTAGTACAATCACGATTTACCAGGTCATAAGTTAATGCATGGCAATGAACACACCATGTGCCGATTGCCATGAGACATTTCAGATTCTCCGTAGGCTACGTCTCTTCGTTGAATAAATCCATGGACTATGTTTACCCCTTACTGTGCCCGGAACTAACAGGTTTTTTTTTCGAATTTGTATAGACTCCTTTTCCGTATGGGTATTCTTTTAACTTGGTCTCGCATTCTCTATAGTTTGCTTCGAAAATATTTGGCGAGTGCAATGAGGGGTTAGATAGGATAAATGGCAATCCATTGCCTCTAGATTACGCCTCTTCATGAGCAGAATGTAGATAACTTGAAGAAGCCGAGGAAAACCCCGCCAATTTTATGACATTATTGTCCCCTAGGTAAACACATATATCTCATAAATATCCCCTACGCTACCTGGATAGCGAACTCTTCATATCAATCTCAACTAGATAGCTTGGGAAACCAAGTCCCTTACTCCGATTATAATTGCTATTTGCTATTCAAGCGCCAATTTATATTGTCTATGACAAATAGCGTTTTGAGGGAGTATTTCTTTGGGGTTTGATGGATCTGTGGGTCATGTGAGGGTCTATAAAACTTACATGGCAAATCTCTTCAGGCTATAGGGCTGTTTATATTACAAAATGGTAAGATAGTCCCAATAGTAGACATTTCCTACCTAGATTATACTGCCGGGAGTGGCAATCAAGGTAATCGGATGTGGCCCTTGCATCACTAAGATAATTCTGGAGTCTCGGAGCATATTTCTAGGTTCTCTAGCCACTTTATCTGGCCCCTATATGAACATACTCTAGCACTAGAATACTACTGTAGGTCGATAATTTACCACCTGAAATAGGAGGGAGAGGGACTGATGAGATATTGTTGTAAGACTGGATACTAGCATGATAGCCCTCTCTATGATGAGCCACCTGGAGGTTCTCAGGCTGAATCCTGATAGGGAGACTTGGTCTATTAGGTATAGAGACCTAGGCATTGGAAAAATCATTGAAGGGCTGAGAAGGCCATACTTTATTTAGTATAGGATTCACCAGACTAGGATGGTACTCATAATTAAGCATCGCTAATTCTTCCCTTCGGGTGGTCTTGACAAGTCTCCACCGCATTTGACTCAGCTAGACCCAGCTACGAACCTACATCGTACTGTGTTGGACAGCTTTGAAAGAGGAACGTATGTCTATATACTCTGGCAACCAATTATCAACATGACCCTTTGGTGGTGATGTCTTGCATACCTACTAGGTGATGTACTTACACCAAGAAACGCCACTCGATCCACTGCCTCGGGCGTAGATGCGCACATAGACTCAGTTCCTACTCACCAGTCCTTGTGTATTCCATTCCGATTCGCTTCCGTGGCCTAGCTTTAGATGTACTATCGGTTCCTGCTACTACCTTTGTCACACTCGCTAGCCATGAAGAATCTCTTGGGCGAGCGAATACAACATGCATATCCCGGCTTACACGGGAATTATATGATGGCATGGGCACACGTCCCATCCCCACTCTGTGCTCCAGCAATAGAATGGCCTGTGTTGCCGTATATCTCGGTAATTGGCGAATTTTCCCGCATGTCTCATTTGCTTGCCTACCGTGTAGTCCCATGTCGTCCCATACTAAGCCTTTCAAGGGGTTTTATCAATCATCTACAGTTCGTGGAACAAGCCAAGCAAGCTTTGCAGGAGACCTGCGTGTTTGCGATTGTCCAATGCTGACCAATTCATTATCACTAGGTAGGATCATAGGATCCCCAGATCTCAGGAGGCCTTTGGTGAGAGGAGGGACAGAAAAGGGGGTAGGTTAGCGTAGGGCCGAATCACAGTTGCAGCAAGCAGGTAGGCACACAATGCATGTAAAGCTGATATATCTACACATGCACATGCGAGGTTGGTGTGGTGCATATACCTCCTGGTATATCTAGGTGGTGAGGCGGCTCATAAAAAGGGGGGAGGCTATGAGTTATAACTTCAGAGGCCAATAATGGTAGAGGCATGATTATTTACTTTTTCGTTCGAGTTGTAGTATTATTCTGATATGTTGACCTTTTCTCCACAAAGCTATATTTGCTTTCAATATAAGCTTTTGATCTTTCTCGGATGGATGTTTTTGGATCTCTAGATTGCCCAGTTTTATGGCCGAGCAGGGATGCACCTAGATCTTTCAGCTGGTCTCATGACTCTCATCTCCTTACTTATAACAATTTGTTATCGTTGTTAGCTATATTCAAGAAATTCTGAGAGAACGAGCAGGAAAGGTCTTGGGGTAAAAGGGGATCGGCTGTCATTAGAACCGTATCGACTCGGTGACTATCGAAGACATCCGTGGACATCATCCTCACTAGACTAGCACACAAATGGAATTCTAAAGTAACAGGATCCTCATTGGCAACGTTTAACAGAAAACTACCGAGGCCAACCCCGAATGGAGATCGTTAGCAAGATTACTTGCCTGCAGACTTATATGCCTAGGGCAGATACGGGTATGTCTTCTTTTGGTTCCCCTTTAGGTATCTCTATACAATTATCGTGTTTTGATGACGAGACAGTGGAGAGTAGATAGCCCTAGCAATCCAATGTTGACTGTCAATATGCATATTCGCACTGCTGTTGGTAGAGTGAAAATCTGGATGCCTGAGGTTAAACCACATTTTTTCCTGGTAGGTAAGGTATTAATTAGCCAGGCCTGATTCGAGTACATGCATTTGAAAAGAGCAAGAATGAGAAAGAAAGAGAGCTTGTCGTAGTCGATAACTTAGGATTAGGTATGTAGGCCAGCAGCCAGTAACCAGCAACACAAGTAACGGAGCAACCAAGATTGAATCATTGAACTGGTGTACACCTCACGCACACCTGCACCTTCCCTCTTCCGTTGCTTCACAACATCCATTTCTTCCCTCCTACCTCCTACCTCCTACCTCCTACCTCCTACCTCCTACCTTCTACCTCCTTCCTTCCACCTCCCACATCTACATCAATATTGATGTATGTATGTACTTCCAAGTTCCAGTACTTCCACCTGCCTTTGTACCTAGGTACCGAGTCAATACTTTTACAACCACCACTGCAACTGCACTTCCCCATGCCTGACATACCCATACATTCATCACCTCGACCCCGTTCTTCACTGTCCCTTCCTTTCTACTTAACCTTTTTCTCACACAACTCCCCTCTCTTATTCCTTTCTCGTACGATTCCTCAAACGTGCAAGGAACCTTCCTTTGTAACTGACGAGGCACGCATTTAGTGCAGTGCGCAAGATCAAATCGGCAAACGCATTCCGGTGCAACGATCTGTTCTGTTCGACTTCGTCTTTTGCGCTTCTTAGGTTGGTTCCAGGTTGTCAATCAAGTTGTCAATCAAGTTATTGGCACCAGTTCAGAGTCGTATACTTCCACACACCCTTGTGCCCCTCCTTGTCTTATCCTCTTCAAATCAACACCACTCACTCATCCTCTGTTTTACAATTCGTTTGACAACTCTCCTTCCCATTGTTATTGTTGATAGCATTCATTGTTGACAGTCTACATCTTCAATCAGACCAGTCTTAACTGGAACCAATTCATCTCCCTTCGTTGGGTAATCTTTACTAGCCACTCGCTTTGTATTTGATTTCATTGACGCGACTCGTTGTCGCCCAAGCAAAACATCATGTTCAACATTAGTGGATTTATCGACCAGGCGATGAGCAAGCTGGGCGCTCTCGATGAAGCCATCAACCGTTCTACCTTCGGTCGAGTTTTCCGTTTGGATGGCTGTGGCCATGTAAGTTCATTCTTCCTACTTGTCATCTTCACTTCCCAGATCCTTTCCCAAGTATTTACCTACCTTTTCTCGCGATGTCCATGGTATGATGTATATAATCTACATCATGACTCTTAGCTGTCCACATCGTGTTCCTAACCCCGCCA
This sequence comes from Hypoxylon fragiforme, assembly GCF_022984875.1. NCBI lineage: Eukaryota > Fungi > Ascomycota > Sordariomycetes > Xylariales > Hypoxylaceae > Hypoxylon > Hypoxylon fragiforme. Next base: position 1,746,360 of record NW_026054760.1, read on the forward strand.
CACAATCCAATATGTTAACCATAACTAGGAAAAAGCCATTCGCGGCGCCTCCTTCTTCCGAGAGATTCGGGCTGGTTTGACCACCTTCGCCACTATGGCTTACATCGTTGCCGTCAATGTGAGTACACTCCTTATTATCCGTATGGATCGCTCACTTATCTGATCACTAAAAAGGCCGCTGTTCTTGCGGACTCTGGTGGCACATGTGAGTGCCCACTTGAATCCGAGCCCGGCTGCCCAGGCGATCTCGCCTATGCCAGTTGCCAGACAGGTATGTATATCAAAATCCTAGGGTTAGTATGAGTTGAACTCAGATTAGAGCTGACTTTTCGGTAGAACTTAAGCGAGATCTCATCACAGCCACTGCGGCTCTTGCTGGTCTATCCAGTATTGTTTTCGGCTTCCTCACGAATCTCCCTGTTGCACTTGGGTATGTCCACTATAAGCCCATATGCTCTTTGCCATTATAAGTTTCTGACGCGGCTCTTAGACCAGGCATGGGCCTCAATGCCTATTTTACCTACCAGGTCGTCGGCTGGCATGGTACGGGCGAGGTCCCTTATAAAATTGCCCTTACTGCTATTTTTGTTGAAGGATTTATTTTCATCTTCCTAGCCCTCACCGGAATGCGACAGTGGCTTGTCCGAATGATTCCAGCTACTATCAAGACGGCTTGTGGTGTTGGTATCGGTTTGTTCCTTACCGAGATTGGTCTGTCCTACTCGGCTGGCATTGGTGCTATTACTGGGGGCTTTTCTACCCCCTTAGCAATTGGTGGATGCCCTGCAGAGTATCTTGACGAGAAGGGTGAATGCACCAGCCATATCATGACGAACCCAGGCGTGAGTTTCCTACCAAGCGATCTCAAAAACTCATTGACTTACATTTGTGATAGATGTGGATTGGTATTTTCCTCGGTGGCATTTTTGTTGCCTTCTTGATGGCCTTCAAGGTCAAGAGTGCCATTGTCATTGGTATTGGAATCGTGTCTATCATGTCCTGGCCGTAAGTACTATCCTAGAACTGATTAAGAAATGCAACTGACAATTTATAGTCGCAACACCCCATTCACTTATTTCCCTTACACGGAAGCTGGTGAGGAGCGCTTCGCCTTCTTCAGACAAGTTGTCGCATTCCACCCAATCCAGTCCGTCCTAAATGTTCAAGATTGGGATCTTCGAGGAACTAGTGGTGCTCAGTTCGCTCTTGCGCTCATTACCTTTCTCTATGTCGATATCATCGATTGTACTGCGACTCTATACTCAATGGCCAAGTTTTGTGGCGTTGTGAGAGATGATGGTGACTTTCCTCGCTCGACCATTGCCTACTGCACTGATGCGATCATGATCTCAATCGGTTCTCTGTTCGGATGTTCGCCCGTTACTGCATTCATTGAAAGTGGTGCAGGCATTGCCGAAGGTGGCCGAACTGGATTGACTGCGATCTCAACTGGTGTTTGCTTCTTGATTTGTCTCTTCTTCGCCCCGATTCTTGCCTCTGTTCCACCTTGGGCTACGGGATCGACCCTCGTTTTGGTAAGTTTGCTTATGTACACTTAAATTATAAGGGAGCTGCTAACATTGTCTTGTAAGGTTGGCTGCTTGATGATCCGTCAGGTTATCAACATCAACTGGCAGTACATTGGTGATGCCGTCCCATCCTTTGTCACACTGGCATTCATGCCTTTTAGCTACAGCGTTGCCTACGGCCTCATTGCGTGAGTTCTTCAAGCTATACTAATAGTCATTAGCTAATCATAACTTTAGGGGCATGATGGTCTATGTCGTTCTTAACACCATGATCTGGGTTGTTGTACAACTTACCGGTGGCAGAGTCACCCCATCGAATTGGCAGGAAAAGGAAGTCTATGATTGGGGTCTCGGCGCGAGGGACCTCCCCGGATGGCTGAAGGGACTGAAGAAAATGATGCCCGACCATCTTCAGGCGAGCATTCGAAAGGATGGAGTGGAACTGGTTGACAATGATAGCGCCATGAATGCCGCCACTGATTCCAGCTCGCGAGGCAATTCGGCCGAGGACAAGGGTGAGGTGCATGTCCTGGAGAGCCACGCCCGATCTCAGTTCCGCCCTCAGCCTCGAGGACGCGAACACGATCTACCCTCCCTTGACTAAATTAGACAAGGAAAATGAAGCACGGCGTGTAATGCCACTTGCAGACCTAATCCTGTGGATATTTGGCAATCTTTTCTTCTGGATGGATGCATGATTCAACAGGGATTATCACGAGGTATGAAAATGATGGAAAGAGAAATTACATGAACATAGTGCAAAGAAACATGCTGTGAAGGAGACACGAGAGATGCTTGATGCGATATTACAAGATGTCTGCAGAAACTTGACTGGGTTACCCTTCTCGAGGTCGAATTTAGCCTTGGAAAGGCCGACCTCATCACGGATAATTGTAATAGCAGGACATTGTTACTAGGTGGTTTCAGAATGGATTCATGGATTCAGTGTACGAAGAGAGGCATAAATAATAATAGATGAAGTCGAGCTGCCAACGAAGACGTGGTTTTTTGTAACCCAACTCTCAAGTATCTCTAGGGGCTGTCAACTTGAAGTCGGTCAATCCAATCAGCCGGAGTTCGACCGCCCTATCTTATCAATGATGCCATCGGCATGTTTGAACTTGATCTCAACATTGAAATACGTAAGCGTAGTCGGTACCTAGATACTGTACCTACCTAAGGTACATACCACCCATGTACGTACATATATGTATTATACACACCTGCATGCAGCTTCAAACATTATTCTTGACATTTTTCAAACATTTGTATTTCTAGTTTGCGCCATCTTCACATCTAGACGTTTCCACGCACGTTTTTATTATTTAGTTGAAGAGGTCTTTAGTACTTATTAAACATTAACACCAGCTTTACCCACTGAATCATTTGAGCTGGTTAGCTGCAAACTCGGCAGGTTTTACAAACAGCGTCTTGCCCGCCCTGGCAAGCTTGAGGAAAAGATGAGTGGTGGTTGGAATACCAGTTGAGTTAATTCCCATCTCTACTCTTCTTCCCTTAAGAGTATTCTTTTTTAAGGCTAACCTCCTGGATGTAGTCGAGTCGGATGCTGTAAGCAGACCTCTCTAGTATACAGGCCTTCTATCCATGAAGCTAATTGGCCTTTACCTAGGGCGTCTTTACATTTCTGCTCAATAACCTGGGCGTACAGGATGTGCAGTTCGAAGAGCTCCTGACGTTGGAGCCAGACTCCTTGGCTGCGCTATACCCTGTCCACGGCGTTATCTTCCTCTTCAAGTACCCGACAGATACGCCATACACATCGACCGATAAACCACTCGACGGCACCTTCGACCACGACGCAGCCGAACGCATCTGGTTTGCTGCCCAGACAATACAGAATGCTTGCGGCACGCAGGCGTTACTTTCAGTGCTCATGAATAAGGAGGGCGAGGTAGACATCGGCGGTCCGTTACACGAGTTTAAAGAGTTCACCATGGCACTACCGCCCGAGTTTCGTGGCGAGGCGCTAAGTAACAGCGAGCTCATCCGCGACGCCCATAACAGCTTCGCCAAGAGCAGCCCCTTCGTTGACGAGACGCAGCGCACGGGCGGAGAGACCGAGGATGCATTCCACTTCGTGGCCTACACACCCGTCGACGGTGTTCTATACGAGCTTGACGGCCTACAACCGGCGCCCATCAGCCACGGCGCATGCACGGCAGAGGACTTCCCCGTCAAGGTCACTGAGGTGCTGCAGCGCCGGGTCGCGCGCTACGACCTTTCAGAGATCCGTTTCAACCTTCTAGCCATGGTACGCGACCGCCGGGCGACGGCGCGGGAGCTGGGTGACTTCGAGACGCTGGCTCGCGAGGAGCAAAAGCGCAGGGACTGGCAGTTCGAGAATGCGCTGCGCCGGCACAACTTCGTCGGGTTCGCGGGAGCGGTGCTCAGCCGTGTTGTGGATGCGAAGCTCAAGGAGGGTGGCGAGGCTGCGTACAACAAGTGGATCGAGGACGCGAAGGCGAAGACGAGACAACGGCTAGAGAGTAGAAAGAAAGGGGGTGGGGATGGGGATGTGGAAATGGATGGTTAGGTACCTAAGGAAGGAAATACCCAGGCTAGGGGTTAGGATCAGTCTTGGCTAGAAGGTTCGGGCAGATTTCGCTACCGTGTATCCCCAACGAGTGGTTATGGGCATGTGTTGGTTCAGGTAGAATCATCTCTAAGATTTATCGTAGAGAGCCCGCGCATGTTTACAGGATAGGTAGTCATCCCTTGAGACCATGCTACGAAGCTGAATCTTACGGTTGTTCATGGTAGAGTGCCTACATAACATACTAACGTACACACTAAGGCTAATAAGTACCTAGGCAAGTACAAAACTATCATATTTGTTGAATTACTTCGTGATCTCATCCATAGAGAATGGGTGTGGCACACAAGGCCCATAATTCCACTTCAAGCGTATTCTTCTAGAACAGCGAGGGATAGGAACTCATCACCACTCCTCCCATGAGAGACATAAAAAGAAACTCCCCCCGCCTACTCACTTTGCCGTCAAAAATTAGATCCTGGCCGGTGGGTCCCTGCCTGTAGCATCCACAGCGGCACAGACTACCGGGCTGACGTCAAACCCGGCCGGAATCGCGGCCTTCCGTACTCTTTACAGTAGGTACTATAAGCCACGATTTTGGGTTTTGACTATCGACGAGATAGGTATCTATGTGACAAGGCATCTACGCCTCCCGGGCTTAGTTCATGCTGGCCCTCGACTTTCTATTCGTACGTACAAGCTTATCCTTCCCGAAGAGGTTGGACAGATATCTATATATATATATATATAGGCACCTGATAGGTAGGGCAAGCTCTTATGTACGATACCAACTAGATCAACGTCAGAACGAATGGAAGGAAGCAAGGCGCTCGACTATGAAGGTAGGTAGCTAGCTAAGTAGGCAGGCACCTAAAGCACTCCAGGGAAAATCCATCGAGCACACTAGGTAACTTACCTAGGTGGCCGAGATCATCTGAACCCCGGGTCCCGGACGGGAGTGAGGGCGGGATGAGGTAGGTATGGTTATAGTCAGGTATTGTGAGTTGATTGCATCGCATACACACTACACACCTCCTTACATATATATTTCGTACGTATAACTTGTTACTCCCTAACTATGCAACTCACATACGCTGTAACGCACGTAGCGACCACTCAGATAGATCACTAGCACTTATGCATCTAGGTTACCTATTGGGCTTATGCTAAGGAGGGGGGGGGGGGGGGGGGGGGGAGATCAAAGAGGGAGAAAGAAGAAATTCCACGCCGCCCGAAAGCCACGGTGCCACATGGCAATCCTACCTACCTATGCAGCCAGTGCCTACTTTTCACCTACCTAACTAAAGTAAGTTAACTTATGTAGGTTAGTAGGTAGGTAACTAGGTTAGGTTGCTATGAGACAAATAGAGAGATCGAGTGTGGTATAGCTGGCGCCGATCACCCGCACGTAACCCCAAAACCGCCAAAAAGGGTGGGCGATCGCACATTACATCTGGGGTAAGCAGGAGATCTTTTTTTTTTTTTTTGGTCTTAAAGTGAACGTCGGATCGGACGGGGGCCTACAAGAGATGTACTATCATGTATGATATTGGTATGTTTGATACTCCCTACGTACCTATCGCGTAAGTAGGTATGTAGATAGATGGACGTAGGCGTGGAGGATTTATTGGTACAATCACGATTGCTTAGGTGTGTGCGCCAAACATCAAAGAAAGATGAAATCAGATGAGAAGAAACCACCAGGCACCTAATATACGGAGTAGGCACCTGTCTTTATAAAAGTATTATAAGATGAATCGCTAATACTATGTAAGAGATATAAAAATAAAAATAAAAAAATGGTATAAATCATGAAAAAAAGGAGACATTTATGCCTCTCTCCTTCGTCGCCTCGTAGTTTCCAATGCCGCGTGCGTGACTCGCTGGATATCGTGTCTGCCCTGAACGCCCTGGGGAAGATGGAGGTGTACTGTGCCTCGACCAGATGGGAGGTCTGTCACACATTCCCCGTGGTGGATGAGTACAGGCGAGGAAACCCATATCATGCCTACCCCCCTTATTACATACAGTATACCCCGTGTCCCCTTCCCTTTTTGAGTGGTTTTAAATTTTACTTCTTTTGGAAATGGCAAGCTTGCTCAATTCACTTAAGAGGTGCCCTCATAAAACCAATATCTATGTACCATGTTAGTGAGATATCCAGCAAGATTCAGGAAAGGGGGTGATGACATACTGTGCTGCATATTGCACCTCAAATGAAGCAGGTTGACCCGCGCACGTCGCCGGTGCACTACCACCAGCTGTCTCTACTCGGTAGACTTCCTGCAAGTTACCCGTAGCGCCCGTTCGGGTCTTGAGCCTCAGCCAGGGAACAGCCTTCTCACCTTGTCGACCCGTTGGTGCATCAGCAGGCGCCGCCGTCTGGTTATTCTTCTCGCATCCCGCCTCGCCAAGATGGTACTGGTTCGTGTCGAGGTTGAAGAACGGCGTCGTGCTGTTGGGGAAGAAATGCTTGCCGGAGATGATTAAGTTCGTGGGGCCCATATGCACGTCCTCCAGTGGGGTGAGATCAAATTGCAACGCGAGCTTCGGTAGGAGTTTGAGTAGGTCCGGATACGTAGCGGCTACACAGCTTGCATTGAAAAGAGTAGCGACGGCCCCCGCTTGAGTAGGGGGTGCTGTGGCATTGTTCACGTCGCACGTGTAGTTCTGCGTCCCACGGCCTATAGCCACATGCTTCAATATCAACCCAGAAGAGGGAGCCTCTAATGGTACAGGAGCTGAATGGTGTTAGTCAGAATACATCAGATGATTTTACCAGCATATACATAAGACATACCTGTATCCATTTGAGCCATTGAAAGATCACAGACCGGTGCCGCTGACATAAACCTTCCTACTTGGACCTTCTCTGCTAGCATGTTGAAATATTCCGATACGGTTTTGAGGCCCTCAGGCGAAGCGGCATCCCAGTTGGTCGTCGGCCATGTTGGAGCTGCAATAACGGTCGAAGCACCGAGTAATGATACCAATAACGTCGAAGCGTACATTTTGATGGAAATCTGAGTCGAATGGAATACTACGAGGAGGTGAATGGTTGAAGGTCGTATCGGAATTCGGAATGGTTTCTTTGTTCGACTTCTCAAAGTACTACTAGTCTTGTTGTATAGAGGTACGTGTGTATATGTGTGAAAAGACTAAGAAGAAACAGAAAACCCAAAGAAACCCGACCCAGATAGATAGATAGATAGATAGATAGCGAAATGAAGAAAAAGATCAAGGAAATACTAAGGAGATAGAAAATAGGAAAACGTAAAAGGAAAAGATCTCCCCGAAGAGAAGAGATATATAGGATAAAACGTCTTGAAGATGTATGTACAGTGGTTAAACAACATTTTCGGGAGTGGGCTGGGAAGGATTTATCAACGCCCATACAGAGAGACACACACACACTTACCTACACAGTACGTACATAACACAGTCTACGAGAAACGCCGCCTAGCCATCCAAGATGATCCAACTAATAGATACACAACGCCGTACCCCAGTTCAGCGGCACGGCGGCGTGGCACCCGTCCAGGGTCCACAACTAAATCGGTACTGGATACTTGGTAACTTGGCTGGCCGGACAGGGGGTAAGATCAAGAAGAAGCAAAAGTAGAATTTTGCCTATGATTCTGCGGTGGAAAGTGAGCCGGGCGAGAGCTAGACGCAAGGATGGTAGCATTCTGATTTTCGGCAATCCCTGCTGTAAAGTCAACATGGGAATCTGAATGGAGAGCCAAGCGATCTGCAGCTAGGACCCGTTGACAGGGTATGAGAACCCGCAAGGGACGATGTGACTGGACGCCCAAAGGTCCCCTGTTCTGTCCGCAAGCGCCAGGCCGCCTCTTGTTCGGCCACCCGTCTAATGTTTGTTTGGCTCCCATTCCTTGGTGTATCTTCAAGAGATGAATAAGGGTACAGTAATTGAAGGCGGCAAAACGCTTCATGTTTTATGACATGAGTAATATCATCTTGGTATTGAATTTGCCTAGGGAGAGAATCAGCATCTTTGCAATTTGTGCATCTCAAGTGAGGGCTTCTATGCACATGATGTTAGTAATGTAATGTCCGTCGGAATGTCGCTGCAGAATACCGCATACGTGCGAGTCTTTTGACCTCACCCTGCCTACATAGGGCATTTGACATCTGGCATCTGCAAGGGAGGATCAAGCTTTGGTACCAGGTAGCAGTATCTACACCAAGCATTTCCCAAAGCAAGGTTAGATAGACGAGTCACGGAATACATAGGACATACTAGGTAGGTTAGGTACGTATGTAAGGAATACCAGCCTACATCGTGGTAAATCATCAAAGCTTTCTGGTCTGGGAACTCATAGATCCGGCTGGCCATGGTTGTTGCTGCGACTCTAAGACCGACCTAGATTTTCTGAATCTTGGAAAGTATTGAGAATGGCAAGACCTCATTGGATAGTTGGCTAGACAGTGAAGAAAAAGAAGCTTTGGGGAGGATCTCGTGCTTCTGTGTCTGTGCGGAATGAGTGGATACTGTTGATTATTTGCCCGTAATTCGCGGGGACAATGTGGGTTAATTTGCTACCTGACCCCTCATTTCCTTGTTAAGTGTCCACACATAAGCGGTTAACATCCAGAAATAGCAACAAGCGCGCCATCACCTAAAAATAACCAACATTAGAACCCATTTTAAATTGTCTCGGTTACTTAAGCTACCGGCTAGATCTTGGAAATTCGGGCAAATTCTTTTATAGAAGCCACTTGAACATTGAATACTATGTACTATTGTACCCAATCTCCCTACCTCCAGATGCCCAGATCAATATCTTCAACATTTTGATTGAAGTGTTACACTGAATGCTACTTACTTGCAGCTTGGCTTTTTTTTTTCTAATTTACACTTCCTTGATGTCGCCTCGTCTCAGGTGGTGCTGAATAGAGAAGGCGTCTCGCTCGTCCGACGGCGATAATATCTTTTATACCCTTTTGTACGCACCTAGGTACCTACATACCTACCTTACCTACCTACCTAGGTGTGGACATGAACCACTATATACTACATATTTATTACCTACCTACTACATACACAGTACTCTACTCTCGCCCAGCCTCTTCGGTCTCTCTCCCCGCCTGTCGTGCTACATACCAAGTATCGGGTGTGGGTTGCAGCCGCGGCCGAGAAAGGGAACTCGTGATTTCTGGTTGGCCACTCGCCTAGTACATACCTACCTATTTACGCGGGCGAGGGTTGGACAACTACATATTATTTGTACCTACGTTGTACGCGAGTCTTTGTACACACTTTTTATTATTATTAATACAATATGTATTATGTATGTACTAGTTAGTAGTAGGCCAGCGGTACGTGAAGCATGGAAGTCTTGGATGGGCAAGCGTTCAAGACAGGGCTGGTTACAACAACGTGGTGGTTACGTAGATATTGCACTATGTAGGTAGGTACCTAGGTAGGTATTCCCACCGGGCACAGATGATCACCAGCAAGCATCTGCCCTGGGAATGGCTTTGCCCATCATCGATATTCCCCACCAATCAGTCCAGATTCTCCTTAGGTTGACGAATCTTGTCTCAGAGCGGCCCGCTCGCAGATTGCGTGCATGGTTATCTAACGTGGCGGCTGGAGATGGCAGGAGGGATAGCCCATAGCCCTTTGTGTTGTCGCTCGTGACGTTGGCATGAAGTGAGGACTGCTCCATTTATAGATACGGCGATCAAGTTTCCGTTGACACTGATGCCGACGGTTGGTCTTGTGATCCCCCCTCTCAACCTATGTAGCTACCTACCTACCTACCTAGTTTGGGAGGTAGGGAGGTGTCTTATCCAACTTTCTTCGTAGTCATCCAAAGATCAGTGAACATCGATATTCTCTTTCTGGCGGCAAGGGGTAAATCTGGGGTTAAGATTATGGATATCAACATGCCATTAATAGAGCATTGGGATACGTGTAAATGCACCCTTAATGGCAAATTAGTGTCCTACATACCTAGTAGGCAGTCTAATGTTCAACACGAGATAGGTCACTATCAAGTACCTACAAGATTAGATGCATGATACACCGTATTAAACAAACGCCGGCTAGTATTGATACAGAGGTAGGTAAATGTCCTGGATATTCACTTTTAGGTAGGATATTCAGTGCCCATTGAAACCTTCTTCCTGCCAATTTCCGGCATGAGCAGCTGGAACCTTTCCACCAGCGTTGCCGCCGCCTGCCCCTCCCGCTACTGCGGCGGCGGCTAGACCCTGGCTAAGATTGCTCGCGTGCTGCTCCGCGTCCGCCGTACCTAGCCAATATAGCGAGAAGAAGACCAGAAAATGCAATGCGACACAATACGCTGCAAATAGATTTCTGCTTGTTCGTGAGGCCAACACCATACGCGTTACCGAGTACACCATCCTCTCCGGTAAGCTCATCCGTTTGTAAGCTCTTGCTGACTCACGTCCTCTAAAAGCCGCAAAAGGCGAGATGTTCGATTCGTACGCCTTCTTGTACCGATCTAACGTGATCCCAGGATTTCCTGTGCCACCCATCGCTACCACTGAAGGGTTTGGATTCGAAGAATATGCTGCAGATGAAGACGCCGCAGAGGGCCCATTACGATTGTATGTCGACACATACCGCGTCTTTTCGTACAGTTGAAGGTTGTCCCTCTGTAAAGCTGCAATTTCCTGTCGTAGTTGCGATACGGTACGATGCAAATCTGACAGCTCTCCTTCAAGCTGAGCATTCCGCTTCTTGAAGCGATCCCGCTGAGCAGTGATCATGGGTAGAATTCCAGAGCCACCACCCATGGGCTCACCCCCTGTAGTGCGCGGATCAAAGCCGGATATGATGGATGAGGTGGGCGACGTTCTTCCACCCCGTCTCCCCGGCGCTATAGACGGAGCATACCTAGTATACGTCCCAGCAACCGACGCTCCAGACGGGAATGCGTTCTGTCCCTCAGATTGAAGGCTAGCCAAATCATTTTCCAGCTGCGCGTTGAGATTCTGTGACCTCTCTAGATCTGCATTCGTTTTTGACATTTCCTCCTGGAGATTTTCGAGCCGACTCTGGAGGTCTTGATGAGACACCCTTAAAATGGTCAGTTCGTCACTCAACTTCTTATTCCTGGCTAACAGTAACTGCTCCAGTGTATCCCCCTTTCCTTTAGGAGCAGAGCTGTTCGGATCTGAAGCGGCCAGCACGTCATCATCGTCGCCCGTCGCGAATTCGATACTCTTAAGAACCTCTAGTTCTTGTTTGACATCTTCATAATCATTCCACTTCTGAACCTTCGCCTTTAAACCATCGCGTTCCTCTTTTAGAAGACCGACTTCTCGTTCTAAGCCTCTAAGTTTTGTATCGATCTCTCTCTTGAAAGCCTCCTTCTCGAGCCTTGACGAGTCGAGTTTGCGGATGAGGGATGAATTTTCGGATCTCATGCGTATATATCCAGGATCGTCTTCTAAAGCTGGCGCCTGGGTTGGGACTTGTGATTTGGATTGAGCGAGTTCTAGCCGCAATTGTTCGTTCCGAGCCTCGACCTCAGCAAGTCTGGCACTGGTTCGTTCGAGATCGGAATGAACCATTTCCAATTCGGCATTGGTGACATGACCGTGGTTGGCCTCAGCGCCGGCATCTTCGGATCCCTTTAGCCGTTGGTTGACCTCGTAACTGGCCTTGACCTCGTTCAGTAACCTGTCCTGTGCCTCAATCTTGTCCTCTAATGCCTTCTCCTTTGCTTCCCAGTTGTCTTTCTTCTCATCTAGGACTGCGACCCACGACTCTTCCACTTCTCTAACCTTAGTCTCCAGCTTGCTTTCTAGTTGTTTTCGATTATCGCTCTCGATCTGTAGTCTTGATTCGGTCTCTTCTAATTGTGACGTGAGTTTCGCGACATTAGTCTGTAAGTGTTGGTTCTCCTCGGTGAGCTTTGGTAGGGTATCCTCGGCCACGAGCATAGAGTCAACCGAAGCTTCTAGCAGAGGATAGGGATCGGGGGCATTTTCGAGGGCGGAATAGACTTGTAGAAAGGCGGAATTGGTTGATTTGGAATGGTTGGTAAGGAGGTCAATGAAGGTCTGGTAGGCTTTTAAAAGCCCCTTAATCTCGGTCAGTTTAGTCGCATCGTCTAGTTTTCTAAAGTCCTTCGTCTTCTGCGCCAAGTCCTTTCGTTGCACCGTAGAGTCCCTCTGGAAAGTGACAATGTCCGAAGCAGTGTTGTCGAGAGTCGACACCAACGAGCCCAAATCGATGTCTATCGGTAATTAGTATCAATAATCAGCGTAGACAACCTAGATACCCAGGACGTAAGCGTACTTCTCCATGCCGAGATAGCAAGTTGAAACTGGTTGGCTCCATCCAGTCCAGAGGTGCCAGTTTGTTCGTCAGTAACAAAATGCGATGCTGGTTGCGCAGCTTTGGGTGACCCTGACACGTTGGCCATCTTGTCGTCGATTCGGTTTTTGGCAGATGTCGCCGACACGATTATTGGGTCATCAGATGGGTATTAGTATTAATTTTTAGGAAGATCAATCAATGAATTACATCAAGTAGATAGGTAACTAAGGTTAACAAGTATTTCGGTTCCAAGTTGGATTCGGAGTATTGAAGTTGATACATCAATCAATGTATCATGTAATTAACTAAGGTTAGTTATTTATTGAAGGTTGAACGTGTTCGTTGTAATCTACTAGTGTAGTTACAGGGATCTTCACCTTACGTTAGTGCTTGATCATGTCTAAACCATCCACTGTAGCTCTACTACGCCGTACGTAAACGGTAATATTCCTGCCTAAAGTTATCTTAGTTTTGCTCACATACGTGCATATGCAGGGATGTGCGTAATGCCTAAAATAGTACATAGCACCTACTATCTACTATCTAGTATCTACCTCAGCTTTCTAACCAGCAATGCATATTAAACATCTACATCTACATTTACATTTATCTCTAGCACTATCAACCATCTACCAATCTACAATACTACAATCAGATATGTCGAGTCTTGTCGCCTTATAATGCCTCCTCATTCATCATGGCTTCCGATTCCCAGAGCGAGAGGCGCTCGCTGAAGGAGTGGGGTGCTGGACCTTTCATTCTTCGTAGCCTTTTCGCTGATGTCCCGCTGTCTGAAGATGGCACCCAGGACGACATCAAGATAAATTGTGTCGAATATCTAGGTGCGCATTGCATATGACTTATCTTATTCCTATCTAGAATCTCCTGCGCTCAGCTTCAACTAGCTAACAATTCTATAAGACAGTCACCTATACGTAGGCACATCGGACTCGGAACTGCTTCACTTTTTCCAGATACCTCCCGATCCCGGGGACAAATCCAGTCTCTCGACCTTTATCCTCGCTTCGCGATTACGTCCCGGCTTTTCCGAACCGGCTGGAACCTCCAATGCCACAAGGCCTGGTGTTCAACATATTCTATTGCTGCCATCTGTCGGCAAGGCTTGTATCTTATGCAACTGGACACTCACCTTCTATTCCCTTCCAGAGCTCAGTCCAGTATTTGGTTCGACACAAGTTAGAAATTGTAGCTGGGTGGGTGGCGTAGACCTCAATGAAGTGAGTTCTGACCAAGATGGACGAGGCGTCACCATCCTATTGTCTTTAAATAGGAAGATCCAAGTAGCCAGCATAGCCGACGGTGCTCAGCCGATCAAGAAGATTGACTTTGCTGGAAGCACGATATCCGTTAGGAGGGACTCAATTGCATGTGTAGCCGATTCCCGAAGCTATGCACTGCTTGAAATCAACCAACAACTGAAGATTCCTTTAATGTCAATCTCATCGTTAGACGAAGCCCAGCCAGGCAATATTGTTGGTCAGGCTCAACATATTTCTGGAAGCTCTGGCGGTGGAATGCTACGGAGTAATTCTTCGGCGCAATCTCGCTCACAGACAGCGAGTCCTGATCCTCCCGCTCATAGACGAGGGACTAGCTTAGGCGACTTCATCACTGGCGCAAGTAGGAAACAGGAGCATCGCACCTCGGAGGATGAGGAACCCATATCTCGAGGAGCAACTCCGCCTGTGACAAGTCAAAAATCGTCGGAAGAAACTGCTGGCGTTGGTGGTCTAGCCCCAGGTGGCACAAATGAGAGCCAAGAGGGTCGAGTCACCCCGACTGCCAAATCTCAGTCCGGCATCCTCAAACCACTTATCGTATCTCCAACTCCCGAAGAGTTCTTATTAGTTACTGGCACAAGTCCATTGGAGCCAGGCATTGGCATGTTCGTAAACTTAGATGGTGATCCTACGAGGCCAACTATCGAGTTCGATCGATATCCTAAGGAGATCATCGTCGATGGGGGCTCTATGGACTTGTCTTCTTCGAGAACATCTCTTGGGCCGGAAGACGAGGGATTCGTTCTTGCTTCGATGGGGAGAGAATTCCCCGATGGTGTTCATTATGGCCTTGAGATCCAACGTTGGGATACCGACGGAGCTGAAGATGTGCCCCCGAAACATTGGCTTGAACCCCCAAGAACTGGCTCACCCGTCAATCCCCTGCACAATATAGGAATAAGGTCCCTCCGTGGAACGGAGACCACACATTTCCCAGAAATTGTGGATCGATTGCGCCGCCGGAGATTCGTCCCATTTTCTCGCGGAGGAGTAGACACGCCTACAGTATTTTTAAAGAATGCTGATTCGAGAACTGCATCATCTATGGAGAGACTATTTAAAGAAAGGGAGCTTTTCGAGAGAGATGCTGATTCACAAAGTGAAGACTCTTTACCTGATGCTTGGCAGGCAACACGAAATGCCGAGGAGGAAGAATTTGCTCGTCGTCTTGCAGGGGGCACTGCTCGTATAGCGGTATGGGCTGGGAAAGACATATGGTGGGCCGTTCGAAATCCCCTCATTCTACGGTTGGATGCACAGGTAGAAACAATGGCCTCGGCATTGAACCAGCCATCGACTGAACGAAAAGATTTCTTCGCGATCTTGAACTCCTTTCGTGGGAAGGACGCGAAGTCCGAGTTGGAGTTTCTCACATTTGGTTACATACGGCAACGAGTAGGTATTTTCTTGTTGACAAGTTTCCTAAAATCGGAAGATACTTCTTTCTCAGACTCGGAACTCCGAGCTATGGAAGAAATTCTCGTCGACAGTCTTCTAGACCCCCGAGTTGTTTTATCCCTCGTTCCCGGAGTCCGTAACGAGGTAATCGAGACGAAGCGAGGGATATGGATCTTTGGAGGAGTCAAGTCGACTGCCGAAGAATTCATTTCGAGTAGAGAGTTCGACAAGGGTAGTCCAACCATGAGCACCTTATCGCAGCCCGTATTACACTTCCTGAGGCGATTCCTGACCGCTTGGCGGCGGAAGAAGGGCTTCGGCAGTATACCAGATGAAAATGAAGTCTTCCGCACAGTTGACGCTGCTCTACTTGCTGTCCTCCTCGAACTCGACAAGAACTCAGTCACTGGTCCAGCCAAAGCAAGATCTGTACGTGCAGATTTGTACGAGCTTGTGGATACGGGGGTCGAGTGCTTCAACAGAGCAGAAACCTTGATTGAGTCATACCATCGTCTTTACGTTCTCAGCAGATTCTATCAGAGCCGTAAGTTGGTATCGGATGTGTTGGCTACTTGGAAACGTATCATCGAGGGTGAACGAGATGACGGGGGCGAGTTGACCGACGGCGAGCAACGTGTGCGTGAGTACCTCGCAAAGATCAGCAACCAGGCCTTGGTTCAAGAGTATGGTATCTGGCTTGCGAATCGAAATCCAAAGCTTGGTGTTCAAATCTTTGCTGAGGATAAGGGCCGCGCGCCAAAATTCGAGCCTGGCCATGTCGTGCAGCTTCTCCGAGAAGAGGCTCCAGATGCGGTGAAGTATTATCTGGAACACCTAGTATTCGGCAAGGGCCATACGATTTATGTGAACGAGCTCATAAAATACTACCTCGACATAGTTGTTTCTGTCCTTCGGACATCACCCGAAGCTCGCGAAGTAGTACTGTCAACCTACACAGCATATCGGGCTCTCCAACCGCCAAAACCTACGTATCGCCAATTTCTAACGGACAATGCGCCAGCCGATGATGAAGCCTGGCACAGCCGGTTGCGACTTTTACAACTACTTGGTGGTAGCTACGACTATGATTCAGCAGTGGTTCAGGATCGGATCGCAAGCTTAAACACCACAGCCCAAGATCTTCTCGTGCCGGAGACTATAATACTCGCGGGCCGGGAAAGAAAGCACGAAGATGCACTACGCTTATTGGTCCACCACCTTGGAGACTACGATACAGCTGTGGCTTATTGTCTCCGAGGTGGAGCCAGCATCTATACCATCTACCAGGCTCAACAAAGTCAACCACCCCCTAGCCCAGCAGGTTTGAAAGGGCCCAAGCGGCGTGACAGTGTGCCACCGACCCAAGATCAACAAGCGCGGCTCTTCCGCGCTTTGCTCGGGGAATTTCTCAACCTCGAGGACGTGAGTGACCGTGTAGAGCAGACAGGCCTGCTCCTAGAGAAATTCGGCGGGTGGTTTGACGTTGGCGACATCCTGTCGGTGATACCGGATAACTGGAGCGTGGATCTGGTTTCCGGGTTTTTAGTCAAGGCCCTAAGGCGCATCGTGGTTGAGAAGAACGAGACGACTGTGGCGAGATCACTAAGCTCAGCGCAGAACCTGCAAGTACAGCATGATTTAATTGTCAGTATTGAGGAAAAGGGGCCAAGCATTGAGACGTAAGGCTAGTGATAATGTATGTATAGATGAGGTACCTACCAGGGCACATGAAATATATGGATGAAACGTAGTGAGTACTACGATTGCTTTTTTAATGGTGACTCTCGGCAGGCGTATCACTCGTATAAATCCACAGCCCGTTCTCAAGTAACAATAACAGTAAATTGAAAGTCGGGATCTTAGTAACCCCATCACGGTCTGTGCTCTATTCTAATAGATCCCCTTACAACGCCAGATCGCAGGTTTATACATCGACTGTATACCTACTAGGTACCTAACTTAGGCACAAATATCCCACTGCTACCTAGTACTCAAAAGAAATCCAACCCCAACACCTTACTATTCCGCTCCTTCTGCCTCATCACCCCGTCCACCCACGCGTCAGCCTCCTCGAGCGCCTGGCGCGGCGCCGTTTTGCGGTTCAGCAGGTACCCCTGGATCTGCGCGGGCGAGAACTGGCCCTCGGGTATCTTGGCGCCGAAGGCTTCGGCGAGGGCTGAGAGGGTGTCGGGGGTGATCGTGGCAGTGAGGCTTTTGTTCGTTGCTTCCACCTCGGAACAAGAAGCAGAAGAAGTGGCAGGTGAAGGTGAAGAATAGGGGGGAGAAGAGAGCGAGGAGTGCTGGTACATGCTCACGAACAACCCCGCCGCCTGTATCCGCGTCGCGTTCGTGAAGCTCACCTGCAGGTCAACGCGGCCGGGACGGATCAGCGCCGAGTCCAGCTGCTCCGGCGAGTTGGAGGTGAGGATCAGCAGGTGCCCCTCGTGGCTGCCGACGCCGTCGATCGCGTTTAGCAGGCCCGAGAGCGAGATCCCGGTTCGTTGGACCCCAGAGGTGGCGGCGGCGGCGGCGGCGTGGGCATGGGTGGGTAAAGAGGGGTCGGGGTTGTTGGGGTTGGGAGTGGGAGTGGGGTCTTCGGCGCGCTGGAGCCCGGCTGTGTCGATGTCTGTTTGTGAGGGGTGGATAACTACTGGTTAGCAAATTTATTTTCTCCCTTTTCTTGACTTTTGCTACGTTTATGCTTGTGGTGTAGATTTGATTTAGATATCTGCAAGGCGTGCTTTTCACTTCACTTACCCTCCAGCAAAACAATGCACCGCCGCGGCAGCTCCGCGAACAGCGTGCACAGCTCCTCCTCCGTCAAGCTCGGCTCCAGCAGCGAGATGATGTGTATGCCGAGGCCGAAAACGCCCGCGAGCGCAAAGGCCAAGGAGGTCTTCCCCGTGCCGGGCGGGCCGTGGAAAAGATACCCGCGCCGCAGGAAGATGCCGCGCGACGCGTACCACCGCGCCGTGTCCGGGTGCAGGTACTCGTTCAGGTCGGCCAGGACCCGCTGCTTCTGCGCCGCGTCCAGGATCACGGTGCTGATGTCCCGCGCGTGCCGGTCCGCGACCGTCTTCCAGGATGATTTTTTGTGGCTGGGCCGCTGGATCGTGGTTGTGTTTTGTCGCGCGGCGAACCATTGTTCTCGGGTGTGCGCGAGGAGGTGCTTGATGGGTTCTACGGTAGTTAGATGTGAAGTGCAAATAGAGAAGTGGGAAAGGGGGGAAAGGGGGGGTGGGGTTTGTTGTTGTGAGATATAATGGTAGACTGGGGGGTTGGGCTCTTACCTGGGCTCCTGCCAAAGCAAGATATGATGATGTCGTCTTGGTTTAGAAAAACGGACTGGCCTTGGCTAGGCTCGGTGAATAATGTCTTTTGCTTACGCCTTAGTCTGTAGTACCGTCCCTGCCACCAGAAACTGTGCTTCCCTACTGCCGGGTCGTACCGGGGTTTCTGTTATAGAGGATGTCAGTGAATGAATGAAACTCAGGGGTTAAGCAGGAGATGACTGATCTGGGCTCACAATTCTAGTCGGAATGCTAGAGTAGTTTATATAACGCCCCGAACGGTCTCGGCCCAGGAGAGACTTATCATCTTCTATCCATTCCGTCTTCGTAATCATACGCTCGGCTTTCAGGTGTCTCGAGTTAGCCATGGTGGGCTGAGAGTCGAGCCAATCTAGCAAATATCTGCACGCGGTATCGCGGCTAGAGACCTGGACACTGCTCATGAAGTGCTCGGTAACGACGCCGCGAAGAAAGTTATACAGTTGGCGGAGTACTTTGCTCAAAGCCCAGATGACACCAATCGCGATGAGCAGATGTGACGGCTCGATTCCTAACCAACCTCCTATAAGACCGTAGAACGGATCAATCCCACGGAGTCCTGCGAGCTTTAGGATGCTCTCGACTATTTTGTGGTGTTCGCAGTCAGGTTTCGAGCAGCTGCCGACCATGCGAGACATTTTGGAGCTCATGCTCGGAAGTATGGTGTGGAAAACATTCTCATACTCCATGTTTGCATTTTTCGATCTTTTCTCTGGTATGTATGGTTCTTTTAATGGGAGAAGCCAAGTTTTTTTGAGTTCCTTGCGTAGGAATATATTAGGTATGAAGTCTTCAAAAGCTTAGTAAGGAGAAAATCTCATTAAGCCCCTAAAGAGGTGACATGCATCTCAGCTATGTATGTTAGTTCCATGTTGAAATGCTGCACTAACACGCATAGGATTGAGCACTCACCGTCCACACTCACCGTCTACTCAGCTGAAATCACACGCATAACGCTCATACTATGTCGCCTGACGCTGTTTCACATCAGCTGTTAATACATCCAAAATATTGTCCTCAAATTGACCCATGTAGTACGATCTGACATACATGACGGAAAGATTATGGCTTAGAAATATACTGAGTCTAGCTTAAGCATCAAACTTCATGGAACATAGACATTTGGAGTCGACTGCCCACCTAGGTAGGTAGCCGGTAAGTAGATGATATCAGTAAAGCTAACGCAAGAGAGCGAGTCATTATAACGATGTATATTGGCTTATAAAATAATCAAGTACCATGATGCAGCGAATGCCCTCATGACGTTAAGTGAGTTTATATAGGCCATGGGTACACTCAATTATGTCCGATATTATCTTACATAAGACCACCGATGCTATTTAAGGGGTATCTAGAACAGCTTCTTGCATCTTTTCCTGGACACCCCCAGCTACTGCCCTGAACAACTTATTGCCTGAGTTGTAAGATGGGCCATACCTCTTTCCTCTTGAGGATCGAAGGTGTAGGTGCAAAGCCAGCTCAACCGACTGACCGCCTGGTGTCCGCCCCCCCCCTTTTGAGCCGCATGCGAAGGTCTCTTGCGAGTTGTTTTCTCTTATGCAACGGCAGCGCCCATCAGTCTGGGCCCACCCACCCAGTTTCGGAAAATGCAATATCGTCTGCTCCATCTTCAGCGCGCATTTGGTCTTTCAGATCTTGTAAATCTGTTGTTGCAAGTAATTTAACGGCAGTATCACCTTCATCCGTGATTAGACCTTGGTCGTTTGTATCCGGCTTCTTCGTGCTAGCTTGCCCAAGTAGGTAATCTACCATGTATACGTTTTCGTCGGCTAGTCGCTTGATCTCATTCCGCATTCTCGTAATTGCTCTTGCAACAACCCGCAGCTCCACGTCGACTTTGCCACGGTTTGCCGTAAGCCAGGAACCGTGCTTATCTACCAAAGATTTAATCCATAATAGACAAAATTCAATGTGGGGAGATTCCTCGGTCTGAGCAGCGACGAATCGTAAAAGCCTTCCAACATATACAGTAGGGAAGTGTTCCACTATTAATGGGATATCCATATGTGGAACCGATTGGAATACTCTCTTGATGAGGCTTGCTTCGTTGAGACGGAATGCCATAACTAGAGCCTTAAGGTAGTCCTTTTCATTCTCGAGGACAGCAAGAGTGGATGCAGGCGTGATTTCCATATTGAGATCGAATGGGTCGAATTGGAGTTCATTGTCCACGCTATAGATGAGAAGGCCTTCAGTTGATGCAGCACAGAATGAGGTGCCAGCAGGCGAGAAGCCCACGCTCGCTACCCTCACTTCAGGCAACTTTTTCCTAGCAGATGGGTCACCACCTCGCTTGGAACCGGGTAGTAGTTTATCACGTCGAGCTTCGCGGTCCGAATGATCGGCTTCATCGTCAAGGAGCCCCTCCGGCCCTGCTTCCGTGAGTAACTTGCTGTTCAAGAACTCTTGCGTTCCAGACAGCGAAAGGTTGACGCTGACAGTATACTTCTTTAAGAGTACCATAGTGCTCACAGAATAGAGGCATATGTACTTGCTGTTTCCTGCTGCCAAGAGACAACTGCCATCGGTGCTGTATCGTATAGTATTAAAACTTTTGGTGCCAGCTACGTTGGCAGCAGTCCGACGATCAGTAACTTTGCGACCCCCTGACACATCTCGCCGTCCATCAAGGCCCGAGACTTGCTCTGCATCAGATACTGACCAAAACGATAATTGGCCATCCAATGTAGAGATCGCAATCTGCGCAGAATCCGGACGGACCGCAATATCTAGGACATCGGCTTGTAATTGCAAAGGCTCGCTGGTTTGCGTGCGGCTGAAGATTGACCACATCCTGGCTGTCCTATCCCAACTTCCACTGAACAAGGTATTGCCATCCGGCGAGAAGGCTAGAGAGCACACAGGGCCTTCGTGGCCTGATAGCTGGTCAAGCAATTGACCAGTCTGCACAGACCAAATGTGAACGTCGAACGAGTCCAGGGACCCTGCGGCAACGATTTCACCACTGGGATCAACGGCCATGCAAGAGAAAGAAAGTCGGCTCGGTGCCGTGAAGGTTCGAAAGTTTCGGTACCGGATCAGATCCCAGGCCCGTACAGAGCCGTCTAAACTGGAGGTGAATAAAACGTTGCCTTTCTTTGCGAACTCGCATGCAGTTACACCACTCGTATGCTCCGTGAATGTGACTATACAAAATCCAGAATCAACGTCCCAGACTTTGATTTTTCCATCGTCGGCAGTGGTGATAATTCTCTTCCCATCGGGAGAATAGACTAATGAATTCATAGAGTCGAAATGACCTTGCTGTTTTAAAATGTAGGATTCGGACTGCCATTCCCAGACAAGGAGTTGACCTAACTTGGAGGCACCGAAAGCTAGCCACTCCCCACTCTTGTTTATCGTAACAAAATCGATCTCGTTTTGTGATATGCTCAGAGTGTGAATGGTGTTGAAGTCGGGCATCTCGTATAGACCGAAAATCCCATTGGAAAAGCCAGCAACCAGGAGATTAGATTCAGGATGGAAGGAAGCACATCTAACATGTGCACTGTTCTGCATGAAGTAATGCCTTTGAACTATTCTCCAGCGCATATCATCCCCATCAACGTCCATGGCATCATCTTCGTCTCCATCCTTGGGGGGCGCATTGGGATGTCTGGTATATTGCCAATCAAAGACAGCACCATCTTTGCTGACAGTATATATAGTTTCTTGATCTTTGGAGAACCATGCTCCGATGACAGCCTGCTTATGACCTGACAGGACTGTAGGGGTAAACCCCTCTTCCTCATTCAAACTCCATACCCGAGTTGTTAGATCCTTGGAGGCGGTTAAAAAGAAGCGCGAATCGGCCGACCACTCGATATGGCGGACATCGTCAAAATGGCCCATATGGGTGTGATGACGAACAAAAGGCGCAAACTCTAGCTCGCCCTCTGCATTCGAGTCGGGAGTAGATGGGACCTGCCATACTTCCGTCTTTCGGCCTATTCCTACAGCGAAGTGGCGGCCGGAGGGGGAGAACGCAAGAGCTGTGACAGGATATCGGAAGGAAAAATGGTAGATAGATATTCGTCGCGGAACATTGGTCAAGATAGCATGGCCATCGTCATCGATAGAGAGTAGAAGATTACCCTGTGGTGAAAGACCGATTCTCGAGATATTCTTCCTATGCGCGAACGGTAGAGTATATGATTTATTGCTATTAAGAGGTTATGATTAGACCACCACATCTAGTTATACAGCTAGCCAAGGTATATAAAGGTATATATAATAATGCGACTCACTCTACAAGGTTGAAGACGGTGACTCGGTTGCCTACGGGTGAGAACAAACATGTTCCATCAGGGCTGAACAATAGATTGCCCTGGCAGTAGACAGTTCCAAGGAGATTGGAAAACTATGCGAATTGTTTAGTATATTTGAATCGAAAGACTTGCTAAAAGACTTGATATAATGAATTGGGTAAAGGTTCTCACTCTAAAGTCTGTCTTCATTGTAAGTATCACTATAGATCCATCTTGTATGTAGACATGTTCTATTCTTTATAAAGAAAGTCAATTTCGTACTGCGACAAGCAAGTCAAGATTATTCGTCTTGATGTGTAAGTAGTGTAAGTCTTGCCCAAACTTTTTTTCTACATATCTTATCTATGATAAGATAATAATTTTCCAGACTGCAAAAGAGCTACATTAACCTAGTTTGATAATGCTTCAGATTCATAACCAATCAGCATACAGCATTTGTTTTAGTGCCGACGTCCAAGTGCCACCCCATTTGTTTGATTTAATGTATGGCTAACTTTATTAGGCTAGAAGTTGTTCGTAATTTGTTATAATTTGTACATTGGTAGGCATGTTCCGTATTAATTGATGGAAGGCGGTCAAGGCTTGGGACGTTCCGACGCTCGAGCCACCAGTAGAAAATGGGGAAAGGGGCCACTCACGAACCAGTTTAATCCCTGTAGCTTTCGGGGTTGCCCTGCACTTTGCAAGATATTTGTGCTATCCTTGGGAAATTTGGCGAGAGAAAGCAGCTGCTTTCCCCTGAAGTTCTGAAAGCACGGTAGCCCGAAACCTTTTTGAACCTTTTTCTTGTCAACATTAACGTCGACCCCCATTACCCATTACCCATTTTCTTTTCCCTTGACAACTGAAAAGATCATCCATCCTCCAAACCATCTCGTGTCCGGGCCTAACCTACACTTGATCAACTTTTTGGGTCCCCCATTCACTTATCACTTTAACAAACAGGAATTGTTTGTCTGCCTGTCTGTCCAACAGCTGCTAATCTATACCTATTATCACCATGCCTCCTGCCACCGCTGAAAGCGCGTCGCCAATTGGCATTGCCAATTTGCCAAACCAGCGACACAAGATTGTTGCTAAGAGGGGTGCTGCCTTTACTATTATGG
This sequence comes from Hypoxylon fragiforme, assembly GCF_022984875.1. NCBI lineage: Eukaryota > Fungi > Ascomycota > Sordariomycetes > Xylariales > Hypoxylaceae > Hypoxylon > Hypoxylon fragiforme. Next base: position 1,770,186 of record NW_026054760.1, read on the forward strand.
TACTATACCCGATCACATTCTGTTTATCTTGTAAATTATGTATAGAACTATATAATTCTAACTGTAGCGTTAGGTTGCTGGTGAATCTGGATTGGGCAAGACTACCTTCATCAACACCCTTTTCTCGACCACCATCAAGAACTATGCCGACCATAAGCGACGACATCAGAAGCAGGTCGACAAGACTGTGGAGATCGAGATCACCAAGGCCGAACTGGAGGAGAAGTTCTTCAAAGGTACTAATATTTCCCCTCAAGCTTTAACTTATCGTCTTTTTACTAACTGTTTCCCCTCTTAGTCCGCCTAACTGTCATTGATACCCCAGGTTTTGGTGACTATGTCAACAACCGAGATTCTTGGATGCCCATTATCGAGTTCTTGGATGACCAGCACGAGTCGTACATGCTTCAGGAGCAACAACCCCGCCGCCAGGACAAGATTGACCTTCGTGTCCATGCCTGCCTATACTTCATCAGACCTACTGGCCACACCCTGAAGCCTCTGGACATCGAAGTGATGAAGCGACTGTGCTCCAGAGTCAACTTGATCCCTGTTATTGCCAAGGCTGACACTCTGAGCCCTGTTGACCTAGCCAAGTTCAAGGCTAAGGTGTGTTTAATCACCTAATATCAAAATATTGTACATACTAACAGTCACATAGATTCGTGCCGTTGTTGAGGCTCAGAGCATCAAAATCTACCAGCCCCCGATCGAGGAAGACGATGAGGCCGCCGCCCAGCACGCACGCAGTCTTATGGCCGCCATGCCCTTCGCTGTTATTGGCTCGGAGAAGGATGTCAAGACTGGAGATGGCCGCATCGTGAAGGGCCGTCAGTACTCGTGGGGTGTCGCTGAGGTTGAGAACGAAGAGCACTGTGACTTCAAGAAGCTGCGCTCGATCCTCATCCGCACGCACATGCTTGACCTGATCCACACCACTGAGGAACTGCACTACGAAGCATACCGTGCTCAACAGATGGAGACGCGGAAGTTCGGAGAGGCTCGCCCTCGCAAGCTGGACAACCCCAAGTACAAGGAGGAGGAGGAAGCTCTTCGCAAGCGCTTTACTGAGCAAGTCAAGATCGAGGAGCAGCGATTCCGACAATGGGAACAGAAGCTCATCGCTGAGCGTGACCGCCTTAACAAGGATCTTGAGCAGACCCATGCTCAAATCAAGCAGCTCGAAAACGAGCTTGAGGCAATGCAAGGCAGCGTCGCTCGCAGCGGTCGTCGTTAAAATACCCCCCCTTTTTTTATACCCTATTCTCCAACGAACGATCGATAATTTTGCCAGCGCTAGTTTACTTCCCGTCTAATAGGGAGTATGGAGTTGGGACTTGCTGGATTTCCAGCAATCTCTCTGATTCTACAGGACGGGGGTCGTTGATGGATATGCTTACAAGTTAATTGCATGCGTTGTGGAGATGGATGAGTAATGTCCAGATTGCCCGTCCCATATGCACCTTGTAGATGGGACAGGCAGAGCTTGTGGTGTGGATGGGCCTATTGGGGACGAAACCTGCGATATCAAAATATTCTCCTTTTGGGGGTTCGTTGTGCGCCTCCTCTTTCTACCGATCAGTTAGGTTTAGTTTAACGATGTAATCACAAGTTTCTATGATACCAGTGAAACGACACCCTGTGTAGCATTGTGCTCTTTCCCCCCTTTTGTTTCTAATCATGTATCCTTCTATAATTACACTCCGAATCAATCAAGCACGTGGCTCCTTGCGACGACGCTAGACATGAAAACCCACCTTTCAAGTCCATATGTAACGCATCCGAGTCTAAATACACACAAAGCATGCAGCTGGAGCAATTCGTTCACTAGACGGCATCCATCGCTGCTCTCGTGGCCAACTGTTCGTTCTTATTCCCCAGCTTGGAGATCTGCAGGAAGGCGTCCACGCCGTACCCCTCGAGGCTGTGCAGCTCCAGGCTTCCAGCCCAGTACTCGGCGTACACTCTGCTCAGGGGCAGGCCCATGCCGAGCCGTAGGTTGGGCGGGCGGGTAGACAAAGAGGAGAGGGAGCTGTCGTGGCCGGTCCGCTCGTCCTGGAGCCCGGCTAGGTGCTTCTTCTTGTCGTCGACGCGGAGCTCCTGTAGCGTGGCGGCCATGAGGGGGACTTGGCCGAGGTTCTCGAGGCGCTGGTTCTTGAGGGGGCCTTTGCCGTAGGACCACAGGTACGGTAGGACGTCGCGCGGGATGCCGCCGCCTCGGTCTGAGATGCGGATGATGACGTGCTGTTGCGCTTCGCAGACGGTGATCTCGATGGGGGGCGGCTCCGAGTCGTTGTCCTTGCAGTTTGCCTGGTGCTTTTCGATGACGGCCTGGACTGAGTTGCGTAGGAGCTCCCCGATGATGTACTCCAGGTGGCTTAGGATGTAGGGGAAGGAGGCGTCTAGGTGGCCGTTGATGTTAATCTTAGGGACCTTAGCGTCGGGGCCATTGGCAGATTGTGCAAGTTCGCGGATCGCTTTGGCGCAGTGCTCGATGACGTCCTTGGCCATGCACTTGATGAAGACCTCGCCAATGAACTCGGATTCGGAGAGCTTGGCCCCCGGCGAGAACCAATGGGAGTTAAAGGTTTCGGTTAGAGCTAGGTGTTGTTCTGCGATGACCCTACGTGATATTCGCTTAGGTTGGAATTAGCTACGGCGCTTATTTTGGGAAGATTTGGATAGTGGTGCAACACTCACGGATCGTAGTATGGTATTCATGAAATGGTCAAGCTCGGCAGCAGGCATCAATCCGCTAGATTCTAGTATGCCCATAGCTAGCTTGGGGATTACGGTTAAATGGGCGCGCAGCATCTTGGATATTTCCTTGCATAGGTGTTCATTGTCCTCGAGGGTCTTGACCTCCTTAATGCGCCGAAAGGTGTCGAAGGCGGTATAGTAGAGCTCGTACACATCGCTGATATGCGGGTTCGTGACGACGACGTAGGGCAAGCGCTGCATATCGCGAATGCGGTGGGCGATCCGCGTGGGCAGCTCGGTCCGTACATAGTTCGCAGAGCTGATCAGCCGTCCTTCAGTCAGTGATCGGCCAAACACCATCAATTGTCGCAAGCTGATCGGGCGAGCTTCCTTGGCTACCCATCTAGATACATAAAGACGAGCTACTGTCAGTCACACGACATATCATAGAACAGATAAGTAGGTAGGTGTAGGGTTGCGGAATGTATTATTCAAACGTATTATTCGCGTATTATTCAAATATAATATTGCATTTTATTATAAAATGCAGTGGGTCCGAAATGGAAAAGTGGATCGGTACATAAGTGGAGTAAAATTTGCACCAAAATTTGGTGATATTACCTAATTTTACAGGTATTTAAGGCGCGCAAATCTCGATACATGTATGTCGTTTAAGTGATCCGGCTGAACTAAGCTTTGAAGATTGCGTTGGACTTTGATCATAATGTGCTCGAAGAGCATGATCAAATCGGCGCCCCATTGCATAGGGAAAATGGCAAAAATGTCCATATTCTTTAGCTTCAAATCCTGTAAATCTTCCATATTATTTCAGAGTGTAAAGCCTTATTGTATGTAGGTATCTACTAAGTGTATTAGGTTAGGGTGGTCACGTGACCCACTTTTGAATAATACGGTATAATACGCATTTTACAGGGGTTATGAATAATACGCGCACTTTACTTTATAATGCGCATTTTACGCAACCCTAGGTAGGTGGCAGTAGAATTAAGCTATCATACTCATCTAGAACCTGCACCGGTCTCCATTTAGTGGAATGTGTCCATCGTCTACAATTACTACTACCGGGGTTGGTTTGAAGTTTGATTATGGTTCTCGAAGCTGTTACTGGTAAATGAGTAAGGGCCCGAGATGTGTCTATTGAAGCTATTGAAGCTATTGAAGCTTTTGGGTGGGTAGTCAACCGGAAGGTCTTGGTGGCATTTTGCACCGCGAATGGTAACATGCCGACGATTCCATGCCAAAGTGATGATTATTACAAATTGAAAGGAGAAGAAGAGACGAAAAGGAGAGAGAAAAAAACAAAAAAAGGGAGGAGTAGAAGAGAAAGAGCAAATAATTGTTTGTGAGAATCGGGATTGAGTTAGAACTCGCTTCCGCAGATTGTCATGAGGAGCTCAAATATTCCGGTTTCGCTAGAACGGTTACAATTCAATTGTGACTGTAACAATGACACTGTAGTTTGTGACGGTGGTCTGTGACTCTTCAAGTTATTTACTAAGGTTGGGCTTTACCGTATACCCCACATTTCCCCAATACGGTCATTGTTAGATTCGCGACCTTGAATTCTTTTTATTACGTATTCCGTAATAACTAATTAACAACAATTAACAACATTTGAACCTTTCCTGGGCTCAGTACACTAAGCTAAGCTGCACTAGGTTGATACTAATAACCATTAATTAATCTTCTTTTCTTTCTTTCTGCACGTGTTTGGAATCTAATGAAAAAGAACTTGAATCAATGAAGCAGAAGGGTTTTGCAACTAACTACCTACTATCATATGCATATGTACTTCTAAGTTAAAACATAAGACTTAACGGTGCCTAGTATCAACATTGAAGTTCAAGTTGTCTTACAAAAAAGCCACAGTACCTATGTACTACATTACCTGGTGAAGAACTTCAAGCACACAAATTCAAGTTGATGTTTTGGGCTAAATTGTGTAAGCAGCAACGTCATCCCCAATTGGGGGGGCGGGGCTTATTTTAATCACCACATATTTTTTCTGGTACCTAACAGATAACTAGGACGTATTATGTAGATAGTCTACTAGGTAGTGCTCATGTTGGACACACACATCAAGGTTTCAATCAATTAGTACTGATATAACAAACAAAATAACCAGAGGGGAAGAAGGCTTCTTAATAAGTACATACTAGGTAATGTACGTTTGACTATCTTCAATCATTAGTGTTGACAGATTATATTATATGTAGCATATATTTGCGTTGTACTTGTTATTGGTGGATGTATGCCTAGCATGAATGGGCACTAAGGTATCGATATGTACATATGTACTAGGTTAGGTAGGTCCTGTGGATTTAATGTTCAGTGTGGAAAGAACATTTGAGCTTGAAAGATCTTGGATTCCACTGGCGGGCATCCCTTTAAGCGTTAAGTTTCAAATGATCCGTTGTTACAGTTGACTTCAAGTATTGTACAATCCACTAACCTAGTACCTAGTAGGTAGCAGATATTTGGTAAACCGTATTACACTACTACATGTATGCAATATGTATGTACGGTATAATGTACCAGACCTTCAATGTTCAGTCATTGATGTTACTAGTAGTAGTAGCGGTAGAGACCCGCCCTCCTCCCCACTGCACCATATGTATGTCTGTTCTGCCTTCTACCCTACATACAATAGTAGTACTACTACCTACAATCAAATGTTATCCTAAGCAGGTACATACGAGACTACCGCACTGAGAGAAGACTACATGTACACGTATGGATCCGACTGTGTCACAGCCCACTTTCTACACCACCTAGCGCCTTTCGACCTTGTCATTCAATGAAGCAATTCCTGAAGCTTCACTCACCCTCTATTTTTCTTCTTTCTGCCTATCCACCTCTATCATTCTCAAAAACTGCGCCTAGTCGCATTTTCTCACAAACGTCATCCTCTTAAGCTATTGATAGCTTTGAACACCCTTTTACTTAACTCAACTGCTGAGCTGTAACTATCATCTCCCTCCACCTTTGCCTTCTCCATCCACCATTTATAACCCCGCCGAGTGCAGCTGGATCTTGACTACATAATTTTTTTTCTGATCGCTGCCGTTGGGGAGGAACGTACGGCACCGCGAACCTGCCAGTCGGCAACCCAGACAATTCGACATAGTTGCTACTATACTTCCTTGCCTGGCAATCATGGTAAGTCTATCTGTTTCATGATCTGCTCTTTCGCTGCTTGCACTGAAGTGCCTAAAGCCAAAGAAACGCCACGCGATGGTCGCTCTTTATTGAATCAATCCTTCCTGATTCGTGCGCTGTCTACGTTTACCTTGTTCAACTGTTTCTCTACCTACCTATCAAACCTACCTATCTGTTCGACAGAACTTCACAATCCAACCTAATTCTACTACTGTAAACATTGATTCCACCTAATTTTCTTTTTGAACTTTACCTCTTCTTATTGCCTTCGCCTTCGCCTTCAGCAGAACTTTGCTAATCCTCGTCCTCTTCTCGCACACTAGAGCTACGATTCCGAAATCCACTCACCCAACGACATGATGGTGGACACACAGGATGAGATGGTCATTCAGTCGGCCCCGAGCGAGAAAGACCAGATCGCGGAAATCAACCCAGACCAACTAGATAATGATGCTGATAATCCCGAGAATGCCATTTTGGCCAACGATTGTGCGTGCGACCTCGAATGACGTGCATGAGATACTTCCGGTCAAGACATTTGCTGACAATATTGTTTCAATCTAGTTGATGCTATGAAAGAAACCGTTCTACCACCCCTCCTAGATGAACCTAAGACTTTGGAAGATGCCGTCAATACCTGGACAGTGGAAAACTGGAGGGCCCTCTCCAAAAAGGAACACGGTCCAATATTCGAAGCTGGTGGATTTCCATGGCAAGCACACACATACACCCAATCTTGTATTTTTGAAGGGGCCTACTAACCTAACTATACAGGCGAATTCTTCTCTTCCCATTTGGCAATAATGTCGACCAGTCATCAATATACCTCGAGCATGGCTTCCAGGATTCAAGCAGCATACCCGATGATTGGAGCTGTTGCGTACAGTTCGGACTGGTAATGTGGAATATTAACGATCCTGCTCTATTCTGCCACCATACTGCACATCATCGTTTTACGAAAGAAGAAAGCGATTGGGGCTTCACGCGATTCCTCGAACTTAGGAAGATGTTTCAGCAGCCATGGGACAACTCGGGTAGGCCCCTTGTTGAAAATGACGCTGTCAACATCACCGCATACGTAAGAGTAGTCGAAGATGAGACCGGTGTGCTATGGCACAACTTTAATAACTACGACTCCAAGAAAGAAACTGGTTATGTTGGTCTCAAGAACCAGGGTGCTACCTGTTACCTCAACTCCTTACTCCAGTCCTTATATTTCACCAATGCTTTTCGAAAGGTTAGACTATATTATACCCCTCTATAAAGGACCAATTCGCATATAAGAGCCCTACAAGAGAAACTGAGCTGACAAATCATAGGCCGTTTACGAAATCCCCACGGCAGAAGACGAGAGCATAACCAACAGTGCCTACACACTCCAGAGGTTGTTTTATCAGCTTCAGATATCAAACTCGGCCGTGGGCACTAACGAGCTCACGAAGTCTTTTGGCTGGGATACACGGCATATTTTTGAGCAGCAAGATGTGCAGGAACTGTCACGAAAACTCATTGAGCGCATGGAAGAGAGAATGAAGGGTACCGCTGCTGAAGACGCCCTTCCTCGTATGCTTAGCGGCAAGATAAAGACGTATGTATCTTGCATCGACGTTGAGTATGAGTCTAGCCGAATTGAAGATTTCTGGGATATTCAACTCAATGTTAGAGGGATTCCGAATCTTGAGGAGAGCTTCAAAGACTACATCCAGCAGGAGACGCTCGACGGCGACAACAAGTATTGGGCAGGTGAGGAGTTCAAGTACCAGGATGCTCGCAAGGGTGTAATCTTCAAGAGCTTCCCAGAAGTCCTACATTTGCATCTGAAGAGATTTGAGTACGACATTCAACGCGATACTATGATGAAGATCAATGATCGCTTCGAATTCCCCGAGTTTCTTGATGTGTCGCCTTACCTAGACCAAGATGCCGATAAGTCTGAGCCATGGATATACAAACTGCATGGCGTTCTTGTGCATAGCGGAGACTTGAATGCGGGCCATTACTACGCATATCTGAAGCCCAATAAGGATGGTTGGTTCTACAAGTTCGATGACGACAAAGTCACAAAGGCGACCATGAGGGAGACGCTTGAGGATAACTATGGGGGCGAATACCCGGCTTCGCTCGTGCAGTCTCGTGCAGGCCTTCAGAAGAAGACACCGATCATGCGACAAATGAGTGCGTACATGTTGGTGTATATTCGGGAATCTCGTCTAGACCAGGTCCTAACGCCAGTCAAGAAAGAAGATTGCCCATCTCACCTGCGTATGTGTCCATTGATTCTTTTGAACCATAAGTTGTACTAATTGTTTCGTGTAGAAAAGCGATTGGATGAGGAGGCGGCGGCTCGCGAGGCGAAGAAGAGGGAACGTGAAGAACAGCATCTTTATCTTCCCGTCAAAGTAATTACGGAGGAGACATTCAAGCACCACGGAGGCACTGATCTCACAAATTTTGACGCTAATCCCGCAGACGACCCTGCAGCCCCCAAGTTCTACCGCACAAAAAAGCAAACCACTATTGAGGAACTGACGGCACAGATTGGTCAAGATCTTGGCGAGGATCCTAGAAAAATACGCTTATGGATTATGGTCAACCGCCAAAACAAGACGACCCGACCCGATCAGCCGATCATGGACCCGAGGCCAACAATAGATGAGACTTACCAACGGATGGCTACCACTACACGAGACTACGCACTTCGAGTATGGGCAGAGGTTGCGGAAGAAGTCGATGCCGAAGGCGAGGCTATTTGGCCCACCTACCAAGGCAATGCTAATGGCGTCATTGTCAAGAATGACTTGATCCTCCTATTCCTGAAACATTTCGATGCAGAGAGGCAAACACTTGAAGGTGTTGGTCACATATACGTCAGCAAAGAGAAAAAGGTCGAAGAACTTGTACCCATAATCGCAAAGAAGATGGGGTGGGGCGACAAACTTGCGGCGGGAGAGCAATTAGCCATGTGGGAGGAGATCAAGCCATCCATGATCGATAGCCTCAAGGCAAAGCAATCCTTAAAAGCTGCTGAGCTTCAAGATGGCGATATTGTATGTTTCCAAAAGATCACTGATCGTAAGTCGGGTGAAATTCTTGGGAAGATTCCTCGCCTTGGAGATAAGAGCTCTGAGGAAATCTCCAAGCGATGGGACCGATATGAAGATGCTAAGGGCTTCTACGACTTTCTATGCAACAAAAGAGAAGTTCGCTTCGATCCTCATCCACGATGCGAGAAGGCGAATTATCAGAGCTTCATTCTTACTCTCAGCACCAAGATCACCTATGATCAACTTTCCGAACGAGTGGGCGAGCAATTAGGAATAGATCCCACCCATATCCGATTCTTCACAGCCAATGCCTCGACGGGAAGTCCCAAAGCAGCCGTGAGAAGGGCAGTCAGCCAAACTTTAGGCGTCATACTCAATCCGAGTGGCTACAACTACACCCAACAGCAGAGCATGCAGACAAAGCCTAACTCGCTTTTCTTCGAAGTATTGGACATGAGCCTCGCAGAGCTCGATACTAAGAAGAATGTCAAGGTGACCTGGTTGAGTGAAGGGATCACGAAAGCCGTAAGTTCTGTCTAGCAGCATTTTCGGAATATTTCTCACCAGAATTTTACAGGAAACATTTGATGTCTTGGTGAACAAGCAAGGGCATATTGAGGACCTTGTTCAAGCTTTTGCAAAGAAGGCCCAAATCAACGACGAACGGGAAGACGGTCGTATCAGAGTTTATGAGATTCACCACCACAAGTTTTTCCGAGAACTCCCTCCCAACTACCCCGTAATCAGTATCAATGACTACGCAGATGTGATTGCCGAAAGGATTCCAGAGGAAGAAATAGACGCAGAAGAAAGAGACTTCATCAAGGTTATTCATTTTCAGAACGACCCTAGCCGCGTCCATGGAGTTCCATTCAAATTCCTTCTTAAGGAGGTACGTATGCTACCCCCTACATGAAGAGCAATACTGATTCGATTTAGGGCGAGGCATTCTCCGAGACGAAGAAACGACTGGAGAAGCGAACGGGCATCAAAGGGAAGGCTTTCGAGAAGATCAAGTTCGCTATTATACGACGTTATCAGAAACCAAACTATATTAATGACGGTATGAATGTCGTCGCAAGACCTGTGAGACACGATTCGCTAATATTGAAGCAGAGGACGTACTTTTTGATGAGGGGGGCACCATAGAAGACGATGTCCTACTTGGGCTAGATCATCTGGACCGCACAAGAGCACCGCGAAACGGGGGGGAGATGTTCCTCAAGTAAAAGGATACATTTGTGGTCCATGATAAGGGTATGGTACCTCCCCAATTGCCACGGGGTTTCTTGGGCTTCGGCCCATGCAGCAATGAGCATGTTGATGATCCCAGCAATGACGGAAAGTCGACGCCCCGGATATACCTTTTGTATTAAGTAGTCATTGGCTTCCTATGGCGGTTTTACCCATACCTCTGGAATTGTGGGAGAAAAACGCGCTACAATCAAGGAAATGGGCAATGAATTTAGGGGCCGAAGGCCAACAAAAACGTCTTGGTGCAGTATCGTTAACAGGACGAGTCATTGCGGGAGGCGTACATGCGAGAAACGTGGCCTGAGAAGCTGATAGGTCTTAGAGGCGAGTTAGGCATCCCCCATTAAGTACAACAGCAGTTGCAAAACTGGTCATCAACCTCTCTTACACATAACTCATGGAACTAGATGCTGAAGGACTCCAGGATCGAGGAATCGAGCCTACTTTGCGTACTTCTCCGAACCTCTATTCTCCTACTGCGAGCCAAGTGATGCGAATTATGAGAATGTCCACCTACACGTCCTACTACAAGACCTACGTAGAACTAACTTGAGACCGTGGTATGATACATATATACCCTGCTCTTAGCTACAACTTCCTCCTATTGTAGTAGGCTCAATCCCTTCAACTACGTAATGCAGTGCTTAGATGTAGGTACCCGTCACAACTCACACGTTGAACTTGTAAGTATCATGACTTTCATCAATAGGCAGAGCACACACGACTGCCTTTAATAACAACGATTAATTTTGTGTCTCCCTACCATGGTTACGCATTTATCATAGTCGGTGGTTGCAAACAGCCTATCCCCGCTTTTTCTTGTCTCTCTTTTTGGATCTTTATATACATTATACAGGGAGGCAGAATAAGCGAGAAATAAACACCGTTGTGCAGAATTACTCATTTCGTTTTTGTTTACTGTCCCTGTTTCTCCTACTCCTCCTCCTCTTCCTTCTTCTGCTGCTTCTCGAAATCCGGCAATCGCACCGAGGCGTCGCCAAATACGGCTTTAGCAACCGCTTCTCGTGTTCCCGGGAATCCGTAGGGGTAGCGCTCCGACATGGGGACGGGGTCGGGCTTGGAAGACTTGGACCGACTGTTCAGCCGGTGTGGGCGTTTGCCCCGCGCCGTTTTTGTTGTTGTTGTTGTTGCGGGCGAGTCTCGCTTTGCGGGGCTGCGGACTACGAAGATTCCATTGTCTGGGTCTGAGTCGGCCTCCTGCGTGCCAGTAGTATTGTTGTTGTTGTTGGCATTGGTGGCTTGGGATTCAAGCCACTCCTTCTCTAGCGCGGCGAGAGGGTTGGCGAAGACGAAGTCGAAGAGGTCGGGGGTTTTGGCGCGCTTGCGCTTGGTGGTGGTGGTGCCTTTGGCCTTGGTTTTGGTTTTGATTGTGGTTTTTGTAGTGTTGCTGATGCGGTTGTCAGGACTGCTGGGGAGGTCAATGTCCATGTCCATGTCCATGTCTATTTCCTCGGCCTTGCCTTTGCATTTGGCATCGGCGTCGGCATTGGCCTTGGCCTTGGCTGAGCGAAGCAGCATGATGATGAAGGATTGGGGCGGGGTGGAAGGGAGACTGCTGTGGGCGTGGGCCTTTTCCTTGCCGATTTTGTCGTTGGGTGGTGTAGGTGGGTTTGGGTTCGAAGATGCGCCTCCAAGTCCTCCCGCGTTCTGCCTGCAGTAATGGCACCGGAAGGCGGCGGTATAGTCAGGCAATCTAACGATCTGGATTCCGGCTTCGCAGTGTCCGAAGCGGCGGGCGTTGAGTGCTTCGCGACAGTATCTGTTGCGCTTCTTGCCACGATATGTTGCGGGTTGATGGTATTGAGCTAAACACTTTGAGATGTACCAGTATTGATGGCACATTACTGAGACTAGAAGAAGAAGGAGGAGAAGATTGGAGGAGGGGCTGTTTTATTTGGGTATCGGGCTGTTTGGTCGTGTTGAAACGAGAAGTCGAAAAAGAGGGTGGGGGACAAGAATACGATTCGACTTTTGGGAGGGAAGGAGCAGATACGGTTGAGGGGAGGGTCAGGGATGTGGAGTTTTCGGTTTGGAAATAAGGGAAAAAGGCGACAATGAGGTTCGCGTTGTGTTCTCTTTCTAATCGCGTGTGTGAAGCAGGTTCACGGGCGATAGTTAATATTGTGGGCTTTGTTTGCCAGCATGATGTGATTGTTGGCATGCGTTGGAAGCTGTCACGGGATAGGACGCTATCGTTCGATAACACTCGTAACGCAACTGCGTAGCTACACTGGATAGTCGGTTTTATCTTTCTCCTTGGAAGAGGACAGTGTTGGTTTCTGCTCTTTAGCTGGGTAACTATCTAGGTACTTATGTACGCGGTGGGGAGGAAGTGGTATTCAAGAGTAGCTACCTCAGGATCTATGTAGAGTCATCCGAGCGAAGGTTCGATTTCTAGGTGTTGACATATATGTTACGAGGGATCTGATGGGAGCCGCTGTTCTCATGACACCCCTTCTTATGTCCACGTCAGGGGGGCATGATAGGAGAGGCTCTGTCTACATGGTCATAATAATACTATTTATGAGGTGGGATTTTGTGTAGTGCTAAGAGTCACTCTGTCAAGTACCTACCTAAGTACCCAGTATGCATATCATGATGGAGATGTATTCCTGAGCAGATGAAAACTCAAGGGACCCTCAGCACTGTGTCATATATTCTAAGTGCAACCACCAAAATTTCTATCATATAAGAGTACATATCGAAGTTCATTCAGACAATTGAACTATAAAGACAATGAACTGGTCCACAAAGACACACATACAGTCAAAATTTATTCTATGGTATAACTTTCTGATTCCAAATAACATGTGGGTGTGAAGCATACCTAGTATTTACAATATTGAATATTGTCGTCGCTTCAAAAGCGAAAAGGGGGGTGATGCTTACCTAATGTCCTATCGACAGTTTATGCTGCTTTTATGAATATTGTATGCATAGATTAACGATTCTCCAATTATAATGTTGCACAAGGCCGAGGGGGTTATGATGTCATGCTCGCTCATTACTCGTACCATGACCTTGTACGTAGGTAGTAGGTTGTACCTAGTCTGTACTTCGTACATGGTACTTTCTACTACTTTGCATAGAAACCAAAGATGTGTATCTTCCTTCTTCTTTCTTACTACAACATCCATTGGATGTAGACACCCACCAAAACTCTTGGGATGGCACAACGGCTGATCATAGTCCAGATCCAGGCCAAGCCCATTGACCGTACCGCCAGTTCGGAAACATCATAGGTAGATTATAAAGCCAAGCCCGTCGCGACGCCGTCATTAGCATTTGATGCTTCTTCCCCACACCCCCCTTTTTAAGAATTGCCTGCCTATCTACCTATAGTGCTTCTTTATTTGTAAGCTTCGTCACCAAATTCGGAGGCCGAGTCGTGCTCGGCGAGGGGCTCGGTATAGTCTCCAAAACCAAGTATATAACTCCACACGTGCCTCTATAGTAGATAAGTATGCATATGGCATATAAGTCATCCACCCATGAATATCATCGGCGTGTCTCTTCGTGTTGCTGTAAAACGAAGTCTAAGAGTAAATGAGATCTCAATACGCAGGAATCTAGCAAGTATGGCGACATCACGTACCATACATATCACTCCCGAGAATACCGGGCTCTGGGAAATTCAACAGAATGAGCCCGCCGCGAAGCAGGCCACTGAAATATTACAGGAAGACCTCGAGGTAGGGCTATAGATACCGAGTTTCTGGTTGTCAATTGCCGAGTGACGACGGAATTGCTAACTACTTATATATAATCAGACACATCATGTTTTCTTCAACGATGATGGATTCCATAACCAGTAATTCTTATTACAGACTCTATTATGGCATTGAGCTTAGGTGTTAATCTATTACACAGTATAAGTCATCACATACTATCTCTATACGGCACAGGTGCTTCGGCTGAGACCTTGAGGAGGGGTTATGCAGAGAATTCGTCGTACCAGAAACCAGCTATGAAAAAGCATGAGAAAGTCATCGAGGAACTCAATGACTGGGAGAAAGCCAAGAGTCGTCTCGGCAAAGAACAGTAAGTTGATCTGGGGGGCAAACACTACTATTAGGAATATGGACTTGAATTTGAAAATGGTGGTTGGATACTTGAACTCGTCTTCGGGTATACCTTTCGATCGACGTCACTAACTCATTTGCCAAAGATATTATCCCGACTTTCTCGCCTTCTTTCAAGGGGAGATCGACAAGTTTGGCTGGGAAAAGGTGTTGAAAGAATACCTATTCAAGGGTGATGACACAAGCGAGGATATGCTGATTCGAATGCTTGCCGGTACGTTTTCAGCCTGATAGTAATATGATCTTAGCCATTATTGACTCCTCTACAAGGGTTTCTTCATCCCATAATTCAGCTCATGTATGGTATCGAGTGGAAGCAGCCCGCCATGGTCGCCATGGGTCTAGCACAGGCTGCTGTCCATCAAGACAACTTTAAAAAGTTTTTACTCACCACCGAGCAAGCCTCCAAGTCAACCTTAGCGCCAATGCCTAGCATTGCGAGTCTCCTAGAGGAAGTCAGGTCGAATGAGAAGCTCGCTCACTCTGCGAGGGTGACAGACGGTAACAAGATTCGCGACGGGGTCTTGGCTAGAGCATGGGACGAGATGGTTGAGGTAACGAGCCGCGTGAAGGTCAAGCCAGAGGAGTTGGAGGAGAGGACGGCGGAGATGTATCACACTGCGATCTATGAAGGTGCTCTTGCGGCATTCCATCCCGGAAAGCAACCCAAGTTTGACTTCTTCCTCATGTAAGCCACCTTATTTATCTATACACTCTTCGGTATTCGCTCACACGGGAAAGGCACCATATAAATGTCTGTCCTATTTTCTTAGTCATCAGTAGCCAGGACTGGATTCCCATCGAAAGTAAAGTACGACTTCTTGAATGGAAGATACGAATGGATCTTGTCCAGTATGCCGCAAGAGCCTGCCCCCCACTCTCGCTCGACAACATTGCCTCGTACATCCCGAAGGATGAGAAATCGGACTCGGAAGATGGTAAGAAAAATACCCCCGTACCTATCAAGCTAAGAATGCTAACTCTCTACCTATAGTACAATTGCACCGCATGCACATTTTAGAAGATGATGGCCATGCCATCAAGCTTTTCCGCGCCGTACGCTTAGGCCAGAAATTGAGCAAGGATTACGAAAACCGAGACTGGATCAAGATCAAGGGCGACCTGTGGACCAAGGTCAGCCATCTGGTGATCGATTCTGTCGAGTCAAGGGGGGAGCCGCGCTGGGTTCGTGGCGCTGGAGATCCGGCAGCATGGCAGGTAAGAGCTATCCATTTTTTTTTCATTATAAAAACATACCCCCTATACCTACGTGAATCAGTATCTGGAACAGAACGCTGGTGGCTAACTAGATACTTCAACAGGATATCCCAGACCTACCTGGGACCAACGACGGAGGGGTCTCGGATAAGCTTCAGCAAGTCCATTTGTGATGTTAAGTTGGACTGGAAAAGGGTTCGGAAATTATAACACGTAACGTAACTCCCACGATAACTCGCGTCTCAGTCGTTTTATTTATGTACCTGTAATATTTACGAATATAAATAAATGAATGAAATCTCCCTTTAGTGGTAATAGATATCCTCTGTGACCTCCAGTGTTATTTCTTAGGTAAGCCCGTTCGTTTTGAAAGCCTGCAAGACATACATAGTTACAACTGCAGTAAAAAATTCTTACTAAATCACGAACGTAACCCTCATCACGATCTTGAATAAATAATAGGTAGATAATCTAACTGCCTAACGCTAAATATCTACCTCTAACCTGCGTAGCTTAGGTAGGTACAATACCTAGTCAGTCTATTTATCAAACTCAACAACGCCGAGCGCCTATAACCAACCCTACTAGCTTTTAGCTTCCAACACTATATATAGATGAACGCTTCCATCTGCTTAATATTCTTTGCCGGAAACAACTTATCTAGGTATTGTACCCCCCTTTATCCACATCTGCCAAACGCTTTCTCTAGAGGATACTTGTAAAGCCCCCCTCCCCCCCCCTTCTTCTTCTCTTTCACACATACATAAAACGCCCAGTCCACACCCGTACCTAAGTACTAACCCCCGTCCCCTGCTCAACCCACAGCCTCGCGCCCGCCTCGCGCAGCAAGCGGACGCACTCCGCGTTGGCCGTGCGCTCAGCGAGGAACAGCGGGGTGTTGTTAGCCCGGTTCCTTGCGTGGACACTGGCGCCGCGGACGAGGAGGTCCTTGAGGATGGCGGGCTCGGGCCCCACGGAGGCGAGGTGCACGGCGGTGTTGCCCATGTAGTCTGCGCGCTGCAGGACGTCCTCGCCGTCGGCGTCGAGGATCTCGGCCGCGGCCTTGGCGTTGCCGGCCGCGATCGCGTAGCCTAGTGCTGCGAAGGCGGTTTCGGCGGTGGTCAGGCTGGACCCGGCCATTGCTGTGTCGAGGCTCTTCTCGGTGGGGTGCGAGAAGGAGGGGCGGACGAGCTCGGTTAGCTCGCCGCGGAGCGAGCGGCCCATGCGTTCGGCGATGTCTTTGGCGGAGGAGATGCCGGGGAGCGCGAGGAGGTAGGAGAGCTTGGTGAGTGCGGCTTCGGAGGTGAGGTCGTGGCCGAAGACGACGCCGGCGCGGCCGAGGGCGAACCCGGGGGCGTAGAGAGGCGAGACGAAGCCATTGGTGCACTGGCTGATGTTGACGACAACGATGCCGCGCTCGACGGCCGACGCGATGACCTTGGTCAGGCTGCCGTCTACGCCCGCCGGCGCGTTGCCCATGCCGAACGTCTCAAGGATCAGCCCGCGCAGGTCCGGGACCCGGAGGACGTAGTCGACCATCTCCGGCTTGATTCCGGGGAAGATGCGGACACAGGCGACGTGGGCCGTGTCGAGGTACGAGAAGATCTGGAACTGAGCGATCTTGGTGGGCCGTCTAACGAGGGCCCAGTTGACGTCGACGCCAAGACTAGTGACTTTGGCCAGGGGGTCGCAGTTGGGGCTGGCGAAGGCCTCGAAGGACGAGGCGGAGATCTTGGTGGTGCGGTTTCCGCGGAATAGTGTGTGGTGAAAGAAAAGGCACACTTCCGGGATCAAGAATGTGCCGGCGATGATGAGAGAGCCAAGTAAGTTGTCCACGGCGTCTGACTGCAGCGCGAAGATGGACGCTTGCGAGCCTGTGAGAATAACGGGCTTGCCTAGATCTTCCTAAAGCAATATCAGTACTCTCTGATTTGCATAGGTAATTATACGGAGTCGTGGATGGAAAGGTACTTACCATCATGAAAGACAAGGCCGAGGCTGAATACGCTAGAGAATCGGTTCCATGAAGCACGACAAAGCCGTCAAAGAGGTGGTAATTTGCCCGGATAGTAGTCGCGATCTGCGTCCAGCCGAAACTACTAATACTGGAAGAGTCAAGTAGCGGCGAGAATTCGAGAGCACCATATCGGATATGCCTCGAGTATGAGCTTGGAGGCGTGCGCAAGCTATCTATCGTGATATTCTTACCATCCTTGACGGCGCTTAACGGAACTGCGTCGAATTAGCCATGCCCCCCTATATTATATATGTCTCTCCTATCCCGTCTTGTATCTCCAATACGCTACTTGAAATTTCATATCATAATGGGAAGTCACACGTACTTCTCTCTGTCATGTCATTGAATGACGGCCTGGGGGCCATTGCGCTGTCGATAAATCCATCAACAGGCACCAG
Source organism: Hypoxylon fragiforme (assembly GCF_022984875.1). Lineage (NCBI taxonomy): Eukaryota > Fungi > Ascomycota > Sordariomycetes > Xylariales > Hypoxylaceae > Hypoxylon > Hypoxylon fragiforme. The sequence continues at coordinate 1,788,100 of NW_026054760.1, forward strand.
ACCGCCTGCCGACGGTTGCATGCAAATGGTGCCTCCGGTGATGATTATGAGCACCCTCGATTCAGGGTAGGTGGATTCGGCATTGCCGTTCACAACAGCTGTAAAGCTTCCCATCGTCGGGGGGTTTTTTTCTTGATTCTTTTTGCCACTTATGTACCCACAAAGTAGAAAGGGGAAGGCTTTTTCCTCACTAGCGATAGTTTGGTATTATCGCCGTTTCTATATTCTGCCCCAAGAAGAATAATGGCAACGGCGTTCGCTCGATTTATATAAGTCCTGTGCTCTTGATGAGTTTTTTTTGGATGGCTTTGGGTATAATCCGCGCCGAAGTAAGATACTATGAAATATGTAGTTTCGTGACCAACGCTTTGTCGAGAAAGGTGTGTTAGTCGAGTCACTACTTAGCTGTAGGTGTGTATTATGTCACTTCAATACAATGTAGATAACTTGAATACAACACAACACAACACAACACAACACAATAGAATAGAATACAATTTAGAAGACTTCCTCTGAAATAAGGGTTTCGTCTCAAGTTTATATACCTGGGTATACATATACAATACCTTTCTTCAACAAAACTAACAAGTAAGAAAAAAAAAAAAAAAAAAAAAAGGGCAAGAGCTAGCTAGTATCGGCCCCCGATCCTAGTAACCGGTAACGTCAAAGTATGAAAATGGAAATAGAAAAGACTTATACGACATAGTAACAGTGATATAGTACCTAGTACGTAGCTGTTACTTGTCAGTTTACTAGAGCAAAGAAGGCAAAGGAGGGAAATGCTCCACATGAAGACTCGAGCTAGATAATTATGATTAGGAAATCATTACCCCTTCCTTTCCAAACTACCCTAACCTAGGTATTATAGGTACCGCCAGCCCGCTTCATGAAAGAGGAAAGGAGGTAGTGAAGGTAACTTAGGTAAGAGGAAAATACGGTTTAAATACCAACTTTATTACCAAGTAAGCCCTGCTGCCCTGGAGGTCAGTTCTTTACATGCACCGGTATGCATACAACCAATCAACCCGAGATCCGATGACGGAACTTTATTTCATAATTCCTCATTCGCCAATACATTCGCCAATACCAAGGTATGCATCTACCCAGATATTTACCTACATGTACCCTCTTTACGAAGTATTTACTTACATGTACTTGAATACATCGAGTACACTTCACAATTCTACAACTTCCCTACTCATTCATTACTCATGTTTTTCTTATTTGGATTCCCTACGACAATGCTCTATCGTCGTCCTTTCTTAGACTTGAACAAGACCCTTTCTGGCTCTTTCTGGCTCTTTCTGGCTCTTTCTTCCCTGGCTCTTCCCTGGCTCTTCATGACGAGCCCAACTTCTAACCAGCTCCTAGGTTAGAACTCGTAATGTTGTCGTACCTAGAACCATCATAATTACACCGCCTTCTATCTCTTTTCGACGGTCTTATGCTCTTTGCTCTCTGGCCCTTTTGAATGCTGGAGCTTTGCGCATTTCTATGCACATATCTATTTCAACATCTATTCCGCTTCCGCTTAACCATCCCCATCCTACCCAGCTCTTTCTTGTATTAGCCTCGTACTTGTCTGCGGGTCATACCCGATGATCTTCGTGAGATAGTATAGCCTATAATTTCATAGTCAGTGTCTGTTTGGAGTAATCCATGTTAGAAATACTACAAGAACGCTGCACTCACATCTCCGCGTTTGCCTCCTTCGCCCTGAGGTCTTCGAAACGTTGCTGGCAGTCTGCCCAAGCTAATGTCCGTTTCTTAGGCGAGATAGACTTTACAGTATACTTGAATTGGCCGCTCACGGGTCGGTGGTCCGACACCCGCACCTCGTGCCGCTTGTAGTCAAGTTGCTGAATTCTGCCAAAACCTCGGTGAAGGAGGCGATCGCACCAGGCCGGAGACCGCTTCTTCTCACTAGTATCGTAATTATCCGTTCCTACGTCGTACTTGTACGTAGGTGCAAACTCAATCGGCATCTCGTCAAAAGCCCGAAGCTTGAATGCTGGGTTTCGCCGACGGGCAACCAGGAGCTGGTCACGCTCCAGGAGTTTGGCAAGATTGTTCTGCTTCACCGCGATCACAACCGTATCCCGTGACATGGTATCAATACGGTAATTTAGATCTCCGTTTACCAGACACAGCTCGTGATCGAGCACCATGGTACCGTCACCACCCCCCGTGTAGCTGTCGATACGCACACTCGGATCACGCTCCACGGGCAGGAGCGAGCTTTCCATGATCGCCGCGATATCATTATGGCGTTGGTTTGCTCCCGATTGTCCGGCAGCGAGATGGCAATTTATAAAACAAAGTGAAGTATCGTCTACCATGAACCGTACAATGATAGCACCCTTGTTTCCATGCAAACCTCCCATTCCACGCTTGATTTCGGTATTGCTGAGATTCCGTATACGATCGCGGAGCGTCGATTTCACAAAGATACAAGTAAAAAGGCCAACCAGGGTTGCCGTCTGGAGAAGATGGTAAAGATGGTCGGCCGGCATATAATCGTCCAGGCATCGAACGAGGAAGTCTCTCCAGTCCCGATATTGATGACTCATTTTTTCTTGATCCGACGCATCTTTCTTCTTCGGCTTGAAAAAGCGCTTCGCCGTAGCAGTCTTATCTTCCAGGTCTACTAATTCTTGGAATCCAAAAATCAGAATATCTGGAGAATCGCTTGATTGCAATAGGTTCTGCATGAATACGGCATCCGCATCCGAATACCTTAGGCTGTTGGGAGTCGAGGCCCCGGCGTTCCATGTCATGGCTAAAAGCTTGATATCCTCGAATTTACAATAGTGCGTATCGAGAGCCTTCATTTCGTTTTCTAAGAAGTCGTCTTGTAGCAACCCATCCCACGGCTTCACCATATTGTCTGCCCCAAGCGTGACAACCTGGGACCGCCCGAGCTTGTAGAAGCCAGCGGGATCTGCAATGATTTTGATGATCGGATTGTTGTGGGCTTGCCAATCCTTTTTGATGACCCAAGGCGAGGTTGTAATGTCATATACGCAAATCCTTCCAGTATTGAAGCCAGCCCATATATAGCTTCCCACCCCAGCCAGGGTATTGATTTTGTATGAGCTAACGTTGAGCACACTGAGACATGTGAAGTCTTTTTGAGAATATATGCTAACTTTTCCGTCATTGTGGCCAAAGAAGACCTTACCAGGCTGTGACTTGAGAGTGGTTCCGGACGTCACTTCGCCTGCTCCTTCTGAAATTAAAGGTCGCATAAGGACCTGCAGTTGGTTTCGACCACCAGAGGTAGGTGTGAAGACACGGACCTCCTTGCCCGTCGCGTGCCATAACTCATCGCCGACTATCATGGAGAAAGTATGTCCTTTGGGGAGTCTGTAGGTCTGATGAGGGTTGACGTCCAAGTTCGGAACCCCTTCCTCGTCTGGTCCCCAAACGTGCAACGTTCCACCATCATCTAGAGTCCACATCTCGTTGTAGTGCCTGTATATTTTGACAATCTCATACCGACTGTGTGCATTTGATTTAGTATTCATAATACTCTGGGACGAAACATCGGCTTCGATAATTTCGCCAACATTAGTGCCAATCCAAAGGCGCATCCCTTCGTCCTGTATATCCAAGGTTGGCTTGAACGCCACGGCAGTCGCTTTAATACCTTCTCCATGAGCGAAGCTCACAAGTTGTTCGCCATCAAGCAAGCTCCAAACTCGCGTGAGATGGCCCGTAGTACAAACGTACTGTCCACAAACATCGAATACTCTCGTATCATACTTGGTGGAAATTTCGAGAGCGCCTTGTCTTGGAAAGGGGGGACGGCGGTTTATCCTAGTTGTATCGGGATATTGAGCGACGATTTCTGGACGGTGGGAGGGAACATGAACTGGATTGTCAAAGGTACGTTGGTCTGTACCACCTCTCTTCATGTGATCGGGAAAGTCTTTCGAAATCTTTTCGGAAGTCTTGTCCTCTGTCAAAGATCTCCCATGAGTCCGTGGTAAAGGCGCAAATTGTGTAGTCGGTGTTGAAGATATACGTTTGGATTGAGAAGACACGGGATTATCTATTGCCACACTAGCGGTTGTCGCAACGGCCCTTGGTGGCCGAGGGGGTGGTCTTGCAATTGGGGTTGCTGGAATTCGGGAAGGTGCAGGATCCGTAATGGTTTGTATGCTTAATGGTCGAGCTGGAAGAGCAGGCCGATCGTCTACCGAAAGAGGTGTGACAGGCGTTTTAGGATATCCGTTGACCTCATTGTCTCGGCGTATACCTGCAATTGAGTGACGGGCCGGAGGAGGCTCGAAGCCCATGGACAATGCATTAGTCCTCGGTGGTACCTTCTGGGACACCGGTCGTGGTGGTCGGCTCGGGAGCACTGGAGGCTCATTATCCTCAGGGCTGCTAGAGGGAGGACTACTAAAAGGCGAACGCCGGTCTGCAACCTGAGGAGCTAGTTCCAATTTAGGAGCATTTCCCATTAATCTAGAGAGTCGATTGGATGGTTTCTCGGCACGGTTCACGGGCGGCGGGATCGGCGGCGACGCTCTAGTCTCACGGTCTCTTCTTAATTCAGCAGACCTTCGTGGAGGCGGCGGTGATGGTGGCTGGTTAGTGCCAGGAAGCCTGGGAGAACGGCGGGGCTCAAGAACTGGAGTATCTGGTCCGCTAGAGATGCTGAGAGGTCGCGGCGAAGAAGTAGCGGATGCATTATGAGGTCTAGAATGGTCAAGTGTAAGATAAGCATGTGCATCGCCTTGCGGCGCCGGGAACGGTCTTCCTTTCGGTGGTGACTGAGGCGGATCGATCAAGACGGCAGGTGGTTTGATAGGTCTTGGGCTTAGGGGTGGTGGGTTTGCGATTTGGATAGAATGTCGAGCTGAGGTATTCAAATTTGGTTTGGGTCTTCCATTCTCTACTGGAATATTGACGCTGCCACTCGGTCTCGTGTCCGGTACTGGAGGTGGTTTCGGGGATGGTGTTGTGGTAGGTGGGGGTTGGGTGGTTGCTGAGCCCTCCTTGGGCTGTTTGTTCATGTTCTCGAAATGAGACCGCAAAGACGAGACCGGTTTCTGCTGTACTAGTCAGCGTCTAATAACAGGTGTCATATGCCATTAAAGCAGGATGGAGTGGTTCTTACCAAGGACGAGTCATCAAGCCCGTCCGGGCCGTTGGAATCCATGTTGATGGGACGTAGTCTCTACAAGCCTACAATATGCCAGCTCTCCTGCTCCCACGACATCACTGGCTACAAGTTGATATCCTAGGACCTTCCAGCATGTAATTCAGTAGCAAACGATTGCCAAATGTTGGGCGGTTCCTGGTCGGGCTTGGTTCAAATCTAAAGGGGGTTCGTAGAACGAATAGGCACGTGGCCGACTAGACCCTTCAAGTCCGGGTGGGTAAGAAGGGTGATGCTGGACAGAATGCTGTGGGTGTCAATGGGGTGTCTCGGTTGTCGATCGTGTTCATATTCTGACTCTTTGTCTGGCCAATCTTCACCGTCAATGGCGATTCTCCAATCGTTATGGTAGAACCTGACCTATAGCAATGCAGCGCAAAGGTTAGACAGGCAAGGTGCATATGTCTATAGGCAGGGCAAAGACCAAGACCAAGGCAAAAGCAAAGGTAGTTAAAGGTAAGGTGAAGTATGTAAGGTACGTGAACAGGCTGACAGGTAATTTACATATAGGTATGATACGGAATTTGTCGAGGTTGGTAATTTATTAAGGAGCGTTTTAATCGGTCGGTGACTAGACATGGGAGAAGTCAAGGTTCAGTGTTATGTGTAGGTATGTTTGGTTCAGTTGCTGTCCAGTAGATGACTACTAGATACGTTACATGTCCTTGTGCAATTAGATTTGCAGATCTTAGGGCGCATTGAATACATTCAATGGGTTGAAATATGTAGAAGTTCAAATGTACTTATTTGATGTGTACCCACATTATATACGTAATCCTCAACTCTGAAATTCATGTTGAATCCAAAATTATCCAATTAGTACCAAGTATGGTAGGTTAGTTAGGTACATACATGTACCCCTCTAAGTTGCTTATGTTGGTAATTAATCCCTGCAATTGTGAGTACAATACCCTAGGCACATAGCAAATCCAAAATTCCGAGACTGTAGTGGTAGTGGCAACTACGCCGCCAATGACTTTAACGCCACTGATGAAGTTAAATGCAGGTTACCCCTGGTTCAAAATGTTGCTGGTACCAGATACTGTAGGTATGTACGAGCCTAAAACAGCCCTAAAAAAAAAAGTGACTACATTTGGGTAGGTACACTAAGGTGACGGGAGTGCTTGCAGGGATCTATGCCTTATTTATCGTATCATGATCCGATAAATTGAGCCACTTACAAGTAAAGCTCAAGGTTACCTACAGCACTACAGCATTGAAGTCTTTTTATAATTATCGGCTTTCCCAACGCCACTTGATCCAACCATTTTCCTTATTTTGTAGCCATATCCTTTTTCATTACACTACAAGAAACCTAGGTGTTTGAATTCAAGCGATTCATAGCCAACCCCTAAGATGAATACAGTATGTGTCCAACTAGGGCCTACAAACATCTCTCGTGGCGCAACAGGCTAACCTTTTTTTTTTTCTTACAGATCAGATCATTCTGGTAGGTACATGTCAAACATGTCAAACTAGAGAGCTCTAGAGCTGTCCAATCGACCATGCGACTAATTATTTGTTTTATTGCTTAGGCTCGGCTGGGGTTCTCTCTGCCTTGGTATGTACCCGTGGACAACTTGCGACGCTTGCGGTATTTCTTATACTTACACTGGCGGTATATAGCTGGCGGAGGAGCCTATTATTTTGCCAAGCGGAGCATCAACGCTGATAGGGCCGCACGCCTCGAGGATAACCGCCGAAAGAAGCAGAGGAACGATTCCCTCGAACACCCCAGCAACGTTCCTAGCTCGACGAACGGCAACGGCACTCCAGCCCGAACAGACACGGCAGGCTCGCCAAGCCAAGAAGCAAGCAACGATCCAGCTCCAACAAGACATGCACCAGCTACAGAAGGCCAACAAGTATTCGAAAAGAGTAAATACGAGAGCTCAGCGCCGTATAAGAGTCCAAAAGGCGATCGATTCTCGTAGCAGTGGTCTGCGGTCTACGGTCTAGGCCGTTTGTGCCATTACCTTTGAAGACCTTATGACGAACATTGCAAAGTCTTTTCGTGTATACAATTTAGTACCTATGTATCAACGAGGGCGGGGAGCAAAACAAGAGTCCACGGTGCTCCTGAGATTGCAGTTGTGTAAACGTAATGAAGCATCGTGCTCTCTACATGGATGGGCTGATTTGGCAGTTTATGGGATCGACAACCTAGGGCATCATTATACGCTTTACATACCTATGTAAATACTGAGCACTCCATTGTACAAATAATCCCCTGTATCTGTTATACAAACGGGATATTAGATATATCAGAAAATTTCACCACTCTCAATATTGATTTCTATGAAAGAACATTACTAGGCCCGAATAGAGGCACATGGCGTGATAAATCCGTGCGTTAAGTATTTCATTTCTATAGATTAATATCAACATCCACAGCAAGTACAATGCATCTCTTCACGATGCCACGATGCCGACATCAGGTATTATAATATGTACGTAAAAGTAGCACTAAGTACCAACATCACGTGAGAAGCTAACGTGGGGCTGTGTGGTATGATACACACTACAGATATATAGCGGGGTAATTACAAAAAAATTAAGTTGTATTCAAGCACAATTCTATGATAAGTCTTCGTGGCTCAGTTGGTTAGAGCGTTGGTCTCATATTCTTATGACTCAACCTTCCAAGGTTGGGATATCCAAAGGTCGTGAGTTCGAGCCTCACCGAGGACATAGATTTTCTCTTTTTGGTCTTGTAGCCCACTATCTCACATTTGTGGCATTTCTTGATTAGGTTGATTAACCCAAACCAAGGAAACCACATAGTGTTATGTGTCTGGGTGCTAATGTAGAGATATGTCGTGAGGACCGCCAACATTGAATGGTTTTCGGCGCAATTAATTTTTCGTTCCATGTAGTTAACTAACTACCTATACTAATACCTACGTCTATGATGTCTGTTGTAGAGCGCTTAATACTCGGTAAGTACATATGTATATATAGATACATATGTACATGTAGGTACCAAAACTGACCCCTGCATTAATTGGGTCCACTGTACATCAAGCCTTGATCAAGGTCCAAAGTTACATATGTATGCCAAACATGTCCAATCATCAATGAGGTCGGCAACATCGCGTTTTTTTGGCCGATATCTCTAATTCGTCTAAATTCCTTCTAACCTTTACATAGTAAATCCTCCAAATTCAACTTCTTATTCACAACTTTGAACCATACTTACTACCGTCAAACTAAAGAGCATGCACTTCTAATGACCGTTTTTTCCTACCAATTTTATAAAAATGGCATCTCCGCAGCTAGCAATAGCTAGAGTTTCCTTCTCCGCCGTCCTCCTTCGTCCAGATCCAACGTCATGTCCGCGCGGCGAGATCGACGAGTTTCTTCAACTGCTCGACGCGACCATCTCGCGATGCTCCTCGCCCAATGTTCAGGTTTGAGCAACACAATCTTTTGAAAACTGGTGTCTTGTGCGACGGCTAAACAGTCGCCACGTAGAAAACCAAGCAGTGGATATTAAAGAATCTGGTCCAGTCTCCTGCTAGGGTTGTCGCCTTGGGCAAATACCTGACAGCATTGTCCAAATCCTTTTCCCTGGATGTCGCTGCTAGTAGACAAGCCCGCGAACCCTCCGCGAAACGGAAGCGTCTTCACATCCTTTATGTCCTGAGTGATGTGCTCTACCATGTTAACGTCCGCATCGGGGACTCGAGCTTCGCACAGAAGCTGGAACCATATCTCCCAGACCTTGTCCGAGCCGCCGCAGCTTTTCCCAACTCTCCGAAGCAATCCAAGAAAGTACTAGGTCTCGTAGACTTCTGGAGCGAAAATGGATTCTTTCCGCAAGCGTTCACTCAAAAACTTACGACTATCATCCACGAAGCGCCTAATTCCATTCCCAAGTCCGATGCGCCAATCGACGCCGCTACAGCTACAGCATCTAAATCTGCAAAAGATGCTCCATTTATCATGCCAGCCATGCATGGCGATGTAGCCGTGTCATGGTATGACCTACCTGCCGCAAATTGGCTACCCGTCATCGAGCCCAACTCAACAAGGCCGATGAACCCCGACATGATTAAGCCTCTACGATTTGTTGCGGGACCGGCGGATAAGACTCTGGTCAAGGCTGTTCAAGATCTACTTGCCGATGTAGATCGTATCTACAATAAAGATCAGCGCGACGTCGATCGGTCCGCCCAAGATATGGATCAACTCGGACAAAGAATTGTACTCGATGAAATTACGGGAGAAGTTATCGACGGGGAAACGTATTATGGCTGGTCTCGTGCTTTTTGTGAGAAGATGAAGCAGCGTCGCAAGAAGGCTACCGACCGTAGGAATGACAGTCGCGGGCGTGGCTTGTCACGTTCTAGATCACGTTCTCGTAGCACTTCGCGCAGCTTGTCACAGCCTGCATTTAAGCGACGGCGAGTGTCTGGCTCTCGAAGCCCGAGCCAGAGCAGAAGTCGAAGTCGAAGTCGCAGGCGAAACCACAGCGGAGAGCGACACAAACGAAGGTCATATAGTGGTTCAAATTCACGTTCGCGCTCGAGAGATCCCCGATATAATCGCTCGCTCTCACCATCACGAGGTAGGAGTCCGCCTCCGCCTCCCCGTCCGTATGACGGCCCTCCATTCGCCGGTTCAAACGGGAACCATCACCCGATGTTTCAGAATCAACCACCGCACCCAAATGCTCCGTATCAACACCCCAACGTACCCCCTTTTCCCCAATCCTTCCCTCCGATGCCCCCAGATTTTAATCAATTTATTGTACCGCCGCCGCCGCCGCCTCCTCCTCACTACCAAGGCCATCCTCCACATCCTCCGCCGATGCCCCCCGTCGGTAATATGCCGCCGAATATGCCACCGAATTGGCTTCAGAGTATGGCAATGGCGGGGTGGCCAGCACAACCACCTCCACCACCGCCCCCGCCCCCGCAGCACCCACCACACCAAGGCGGCGGAAGCTACCAGCAATACGGGAGAGGCGGAAGGGGTAATTATCGCGGCGCGGGCCATCGTGGAGGCTGGGAACATCGAGGACGTGGTGGTTGGTAGTGGCAAACAAAGCCCTTCTGTGTATTTCTTACTCGGAACTTTACGCCCGAGGGGACGTGTACCACAAAGTTGATGCAACATGTGAGAGTAGGATATGTGCTAGTAGAAAAAAAAATATTGATATCCTTTCCCTACATGCTACATACAGTTCGTGCTATTCATCCATGATAGAGTCATCTTCACTATGTGGGTATCTGTAGATATATATTGTGCCTAGGCACCTGGTAACATCAACTTTTCTAACCTAGACGTGTCTATTAACTTAGGGGTAGGTATCATAACTACCTACCTACTAAAGTGAACCCGGACGGGACTTTGAACCCCGATACAAATAAACATTGAAGCTATCACATCCTGTAGTGTAGTTGTTTACCTACCTAGGTAAGTTAGATAGAGATGTGTACATACATATCAAAGCCATCATACTCGAGTCACGCCAACTTGGAACACATCATCCGTATCTACCTGGGTATCGTATGTATATAAATACAACTCTAGACTATGTATGTACCTCTCTCTACCCGATCAATCACCATCATTGATACACTATTTCATACATAGTTCCGTTTGCTTAGCTGCTTTTACTTAGTTGTTTTGCTTTTCATTCTTCTTCATCTACACTTTTATATCGTATCGTATGGCATTTTTTTCTTCTAAATTACTAGCCCGTTTGTAGCTTTCAATACTCCTAGCAAAAGCCAAGAGAAAAAAAAGGGGGGGTGGGAGTGGGAAAGGGGGGCGTTGGGGAGGGAGGGAGAGAGGGAAGCGAAGGGTTGGGGGAGAAGTTGCTATGCTATCTATCTACGAGCTATCTACTTAGTATTGGTGGTGGTGGTGGTTCGAACGTAGTAAAACGCCGGGCCTGTATGCCTTTCCATACACGGACCGTGGTTCGAAAGTTCCGTCCCATATTACCAAATCCCGACGGCGTTTAGGTCCGGGGTCATCCATCGAAGACGATTAGTTATTTACGCCATACATCATCTTCGTGTATGACTTTTTCCTCATCGCCAGCCAAGCCATGTCCATTAGAATCTATTACTGAACGTTGCATACGCCTCGTCATTCGTGACTCTGTTTACCATTTCCTCCTCTTTCTGTCATTATTAGGTCGTTATTCGAGCGGAAGCCTAATGAGCTAACACGTAACTCGACGTAGATCTAGATCTACATCCATCATATGCTGTCGACATAGCCAACCTGCTTCAAGCTCGTCATTTCCGGGACCATAAATTGTCAATTCAATACCTAACCCAAACGTTGATATCACCAAACGGCGATGAAAGTGTTCAACGATACGAGGGAATGTTTCACTGGATAGTCTGTGTATGCGTTCGGTCCAACGACTGATGTTGCGATAGCAACTGCTCAAAAGACGTAGGTCGTCCTTAATGTCTGTTGATCCTGTGGTTGCATCTGGTTCAGGAATTGGTCGAACTGAGGAATGATTTGGCGATAAATGCCGATAGCCTAGATTCACGTTAGTTAAATACTGTCTAATTTTGCTGTAGTTGAAATATCGAGATGAGCGCACTGACCTTCTGGAAATCCTCATGGAGACCACTCTTGGTTTCACTGCGTAATTTGAGATCTCTGTATCGAGCAATGGAAGTGAAAAAATGCAAGAGAGATTTCTCCATAGCCATGGGGTTCTTTTCAACAATAGCGGTGAAGCCTCTGAATGCAGTCGCCTTTTCGTCAGAGGGGTCAACCTCGTCCATCGAAGTGAGAAATTCTTCGGCAAAACTTGCCAAATGAGGAGCGAGCAGTTCGCCGTTACCCAGCCCAAGGCGTCCTAAAGCAATAGCAGCGTTTTCGGTCACCCCCTTAGGAATACCTTGGTTGGTAATAATTTCGATGAATCGCTGGAAGAGCTCGGGAACGTATGGAGCCATGTTGGACATATGTCGGATGGCGATCTCCCCTGCGGACCAGCATGCGTTGTTCACCACGCCGAATCCACTGTCTATATCTTCGTCCAATATACTGTCCAAATCCAGTTGCTTCAAAAGTACCGCGAAAATACTAGGCAACGAAGGTTGCAACTGTTCAAACACGTATTTGGCGCAATCTCCGAGAAGTGCATACGCCGACTGGCGTACCTCATCTGTAGGGTCTTCCATACAAAAAGTAAGAAGTTCGAAGAATGCAGGCTGGGACTCTTGGACGAGCTTGGAAGACATTGCCGGATCGAGAGCTTGGATGACAGCGCTGAGAAGGTCCAGGCTAGTGACTAGAAAGTCTTTATCCGGTGCATCAAGGGAAGGATCGTTTGCCAAAGCCAGAGACGCTTCCAAGTTTTGATGGATGATGTTGACACATCGGCCGAATATAGGTTGAGCATATGGGGTAAATGCATCGTTCAACGCCATCGCGACATATGACAGGCATTCTAATAGGGGGAAAAGCTCTCGAGACTGATCCGAGACTTTAGTCCATCGATCGATGAGGGCTGGCATCAACTCGTTGACAAGATCGGGTCTCGCTAGAACTGGCCCAATGTGCTCGGCCAACGTCTGCACGCAATCGTATAGGATATACATATTTCTATCCTTGTACTTCTTGAAGCATCGAACGTATTGCTGAATAATCGGGAGGCTGTAGGGCTCAAGCCTCTTCCCGGCCTTCTCCTCAAGATTAGCAAAGGCTGATGCACCAGCTTCCTGAACCTTCTTGTTGCTATCAAGCATTTTAGTTAGGATGCCTTCCATCATGGGCTCGAAGAAGAGGTGAGGATCGGCTAAATCTGCAGCCCAAGCAGAATAACGACCCAATGTCCAACAAGTGATTTGTCGAACTACCGGCTCCGGGTCATTCAGGAGTGAGATCAAATACGGGACCAATTCGGGAAGGTGAGGTGTGACAACATTCATGCAACCTTCGGCCACGGCACCCAGCGCAAGCACCGCAGCCTCTCGGTAAGGCCAGTCCTCGTGCTTTAGGTGTTTGGTGAGATACGGCAAAATCGACTGAAAGACCGGGTCCCTGAAGTCACGGGCAAAAACATCCAGTGCCGCGGCTGAGCATTTTCGTAGAGTCCATCGCTCATCTGGGTTCGCATCATCCCCGTCTTCAAAGTCCTCAATCTCACCCTCCTCGAGATTATCGTCCATACTCGCTAGCTTCTCATATGCGTTTCCGTTTTGCGCAGGGTCTGCAGGGCCTTCTCCGTTGGCCTGTCGCGCGGACGATTTTTTTGCAAACTGGGGCTTGATATCTTGTTCCTCATCTTCCTCATCTTCATCATCAGATGCGCCCCCCAAAAGCGCGATGTCCTCAGCACCGTATACCATGCATTCTAGAAGGACCGGAATGATCTTGTCGATGAACGGGCTTAACGAATGCCAGAGATGCTCGTGTTCGCCAACAGTCAACCAAAATTCGGCCGCGTCAGTAGCTAAATCCTCATCATCACTCTTTTGTTGTGTGATGATATAATCAACAAGGCCAGGGAGGTGGGGTTGAATCTTGTCCGGTCGAGATTCGACAAGCTGAGCAAATGCCCTACATACTTGTCTGCGCACATCGTTGTGGGAGTCCGATGCGAGACCGAATAAATGTTGGAGCAAATCATCGATGGAGTTGAGCATGGCCTGGGACTTCCGGGGAGTAAAAACGTTGATGGCGGTCAAGGCATGAGCGCGGACCTTGGGCAGGGGACTCTTAGTCGCCTGTATCAATTTGGGGAGAATGAAGTTCAGTGGTCGTTGGCCTTGCACCTCGCGCTCTAGCATTTTAGTGTTGTCCTCACAAATCTTGGACATGGCGGCCATGGCACCCTCTTGCGCTTCGTTTGAATATTGGCCGGTCTCATTGCCGATCATCTTCAAGAGTTCCGGAAGTAGCTCGGGCCAGGTCATGATACCACCTTTACGGATCAACTCAGTGGTGATGTTACCTGCATAGTTGCGGATCTGGGCATTCTTGTCCTGTAAGCACATAGGGATCCCCATCTTAATTAGAGTGAGACTGCTCTCGGGCAACGGCTTGGAATTTGTTTTGATGTTATTCTTCAGCATAATTGCGGCGGCGGAGCGCACGAGGAAGTAATCCTGTGCGGAACATTGCAGACCAGACGGAGGCTCCTGGCTCGATAACAGATAGATCAAGTAATTATTGATATCGGGAGACGACTTCGCTTGGGTGAGCATCTAGACGAAGAGGGGACCTGTGTTAGCCTAATATTGCCTTCCTCTATGCGTCGCAGGATGAGCTAAGGCTTAGAGCAAATCGCCCAAGTCGAGACAATATGATGAAAAGGGGGAAGGAATTACGCACAAGTTCGGCTTGTTTCTGTGCGGACACATCAAAGCCGCTGAGAGAGTCCTTGAGACAAGCAGCGAGGGTGCTCAAGGACTCAGGCGACGGCTGCCACGCCATGATTGGCAGCTGAGTAAATTGAGGATAGTTCAAGAGGTATGCGCGTTCGAGGGTACGAAGTTGAATTCGAAAGCACTTTGAGATATCTCAGAACTAAAGAAGGAGGGAGGGGGAATATGTGGTGTAGAGGGAGGGAAGGTGAGGGATGTTCAAGTGTTGATTTTCAGTAGCATCGGCTTTGGGGATGGTGGGGTCCCTAAAGGTGATGAACTAGGTGCTTGGTGATATGGATAATGGATGATATGATATGAAAGAAGAGATTGGGGGGAATAAAAAATAAAATAAAAAAGTAAAAAAGTAAAAAAAAAAAATAAAAAGAAAAGGACAAGGAAGTCAAGGTGAGAATAACAAGTAACTTGCTACTAGGTTAGATAATAAGTTACTGTGTAGGTAGTTTGGACCTAGGTATGTAAGATCAATGATATTAAAGAGAAACCCTCTTTTCTCTCTCAATCCTGCTCTTTTTTCAACCTTCAATTCTTTAATGTTGTTGCTGAGTTGAACTTGTCGCAATGAATATGGAAAGAAAGGGCAAATGACCGTATTGCGATTCAACCCAGATTCCTGCTGGTTTGCAGTACAAATACCTTAAGGCTTAGGCTAGTAGGTTAGGTTAGGTACTTACTCAACCATGATTGAAGGGTTTCGACTTCTCTTTTGAGAAAAATGTCCAAAAAAAAAAGTGCAATGGTGGGGTATGGTAGTCATGGTCATGGTTATGATCATGGGCGTGGGCACTTTTTTTCACCACTGAGGAACTTTTTTGGCTGCTGTTTTTAACGGCGTGCGAGGCGTATCATAGTACATGTAGGTACCTAACCCCAACGTGAATAGCCCCAGTATTCAGTAAGTACTAGCCTTGAGGTATCTTATCGTAGCGCATAGTGAAAGGGGCCCACCCCCGACTTAACCTTGGAAACTTACATATGTAGCGAGTTGATGTAGGTACCTGTGTAGCTTGGAGTTTAGCTAGTTAACTATACCCAAGAAGGCAATAAATATCAGGTCGCTGGTAACTTGGTAGTAGTTGGTACAGTACCTACTACCTACCTAGGGTTGGTGGTTATCGGTAGCACGGATTGTTAATTTGTTAGCAAAACGTTTTAATGACATCTGAAGGTTAGAAGTGGAATTCATTAGCGACAATCATTTTAAGCGGCGCTATAACGAAACATAAGAACTTGGTTCACTTTAGCTTGGAACACCTATGCCTCAAAAGCTGCTGGTTGAAACCTTGGAACCCTGTAACCTTGGAAACGTTGAATACGCGATAATACTGTATGATATTGTTACTCCGTAACGCGTGCCTTTTTACCCATGCGCCAAGCCGGTGTCTAGTACTCACCAGGACAACTTTCTGTATTCAACCGTCTTGAACTACATAGTACAGTCCTAACTCTCTTTGACGGGCAGATCCATCATATTTCACATACCTATGTACATATAGCATACATATAGTTAGAAGTTGTATTGATTGTATTGGGAAACTAAAAGCGAGTTTATCAGGCTGACCAGACTGTGACCTATTATCTAGACATGTGACCTTTTATGTCACCCACAGTCATAGGACACGAGTCTGTTGTTCCAAGGAAGGGAAAAGCAGCCACTGACACATGGCATATGAAAAAGATGAAAAAGCATCAAAGTCCCATCGGGACTTGTCCAGGCCTTTGTGGATGGGATGATACTATGCTGTCGTAGTTTGTAAGACGTCAGGTTGGACTAGAATACGAATATGTATATATATCTACATACATGTAGGTAGGTACCAACATTTGTATGATGTTCATGGCAGTGACTAACACGCTACATATAACGAGCCCTTGTGGAACGAAAACCAATATCCGGGTGATACTGAGTCAAACAACTTTCCAGGACAGTGTAGATGCAGGAGAAAGGGTACAGTCAGTGAAGGCGGTCCTTTTTCTCCTTTGCGTTGGCAATGACTTCACGTAAAAAGGCTATCAACGACAACCTTGAAGAGCTGAGTGAACACCAACTTCTAAGGCACATACGATAACAGGCGCAACCTTTGGCGCCGGCTTCTTGTGTAAGACATCACTTTATATCTAACCCCTTATGATGTATCTATACGTACATAATGCCTTGAGAGGGAGGTATGTACTACACAGTAGGCCAAATACAGCGTGACCAAGAGGCCAGGGTCTATAGAAAGATCCATGAAAGGCACATACCTCACAGCCATGAAAATCTAATTTAATTCACGAATAGTGGCCAGGTAGTAAGTAGTCAAATGACAAGACGCCATCAGTTTGTTTTCCCTTCGTTGAGCCATGAAGGTTCGATTGGCGGATGCTGTGTAACTCGGGGATCTGCACAGGAGATTATTTGATCCGTTGCCTCTGTAAACGGCATCTTGCTTGGAACTGCCTGCTAGGCATAGCTTGAGTGTAAACAACAGAGGTTGTGTTGCACCTATGTTAAGAGGATCAAGGATCAAGACGTATGTAGATAACCGTCCGAGCTACCGATTCGATGTAGATCGGTCATTATTCTTAAGTAGGAGTGTTAGGGCTTGTATAAACTCTCGGAGGCGTTATTTGTCAAATTGAGTACTATTCTATACCTATGTAGTGTTCCTAAGCTTGAGAACTTATGGCGACGCCAAAGATGGTAGGTATAGCCGCTTCTTAGGTACCAGCCTAGTTAGAGTAACTAAAATGTGATGGTTGGATGAGGTTTACGATTCGTTTCTCATTCGTCGAAAAGCTTAAGCTCGAGCGACTGAGGGGGGGTGGTGGAAACACGACTCCTAAGATACCACACGGGTGATATACTCAACACCCTGTTAATAAACGAGAAATATGTAGGTAGCAAGTCTTATAGAGACTGAAGAGGCCGAGGAATGACGGTATACATGTAAGTTATATACATGATACCTATCTAGACACGCCAGAGACTCTGAAGGAAAGAGCCAATTGGACCAAGGGCTACATGTACGTCTGCTGTGTACGGAGCCGAGAAATATATTCTAAAATTAGATGGGAAGTTACTGGATGAGTGCTTTCATTATGGTCTCGTTGATGCTCTCAGGTAGTGTAACTTTGTGATATCCCACACCTGTGTGTCCGATGCTGTTACGCACGAAGGAAACGCGCATCTCATCTCATGGATGGGAGTTAATGCCACGTTGATAATTCCAGCAACCCTGAAATTTTATCACTACGTGTGAGTTGATAGTGTGTTCGTCGGACTAGTCTTCATCTTCTTCACGAGCTGCTCGTTCCATTGGATAAGGAGTCGGGTGGCTTGATAACCCCTTGAAGCTTGGCAAGGGTGACTTCGACGACCTTCTTGAATGCCTCCATCTCTTCCTCCACCGTCCCACCAAGGCCCGTATTAGCAAAACTAATGGAGTTGCCTACATAGATAGGCATCTGAGTCTTTTTAGCCAGGATTTTAGCTAAGCGTGTAGTGAACTCCAGCGTAGCCTCCACTGAATATATTGTGGTAGATAATGGCTGGCTGGGATTGTATTTCTAAGAGTTGATGTTTTCTTTAGTTAGACATGAGGCAATCAAGGGGTGATAAGTTTACATACGTCAGGCAAGGCATAGACGAAAGATCCCATGGGAACAGCGTTGTTGTCTTCTTCTGCAGCTACTGTGGTAAGGAACAACATGATGACCTTTTGTTTGATGGTCAAACGGAGATATATCCTTGTATCCAACGAACGTGGTAAGGGAAACGATAGTTGTATTGGTTCATTGATTGCATCGTCCATTATGGTATGGTTATGTGTATGCTTCCAAGTTTATCTACTGGTCAGTGATATAAGATGGGCGCTGGCAACTTCAACGTTTAACGTTCAACGTTCAATGTTGTATGCTTATGTGGATTAAGCTAGTAGGCACTTACATACATATGTCTATGTCAATAAGTTATTCTTATCGATTCTTGGTATAACTAACTATATCAATATTCATGTAGAGAGTTAGGCTATAGTATATACTTACCCCACACCTACATATGCATATTCGGACAAACTTAAGCTTTAACTATTTCCATCCGTCTTTCCATTTTCTCACATCCATGGCCTGTGGATGGATTCTTTTGATTACCCTAGCAACAGTTGGTTCAACTGCTCTGTTTGTCCCACTTTGCCAGTCTGTGTGTCTTGACGCCTTGAAGACTTGAAGCTTTGAACATAAAGAACATTAAGAATTCATCACCATGCAAGTAGTGTGATTACCATTCTTAAACTCTAGCAAGATGTGACTGAGTTAGCGATGATACTTGAACATATTCTATCTTTCTATCTTCTATCTTCTATCTTCTCACCTCTCTCTTCATCGTTAAAACATACCAAGACGTTAAGACGTTAAGACCGTGTCTTGCCCCTCCTTCTTTCAGACTGCCCCACCAGCATCACAACCTTGGAAGTTATCACAGGTTGTCACTGATTTGTTACGGGACTTCTATCTTTGGGTTGCTGATTCTTCAACATTGTACTTCTTCTTCTTCTTCTTCTTCTTCTTACTTGATCCCCCCCCCTTTCCCTCCCTCCCTCCTTTCCTCTTCCGGTTTCTTCCCTCAAGCCAGCCTATTGCTACTGTCATGGAGCTAGAGAACCGAGCTTACGGCCACGATTCCCAGTGGAACGGTGTTGAAGAAACAATCGAGGACCCAGAGGAGATTAGAGTCATCTTCTGTGCGCTCGATTCATTCAGGTTAGTACTACCAGGCCGCCGTATCCTCCAATTAACTATATTCTATGCCTATGGCTCTGCGTGTGAGAGAGGGGGCGCGTGATTTTGCTTCCAGTAGGCATCATACACCTTTCCTACTTGGCTATTTACCTGCACAAGCTGTCTGATCTCACGCGCTGACAAATCCAATACAGTCAATACGCAAAAACCGCGCATTTGAACTGTACCCATCTGCGCAGGCAGGCCTTCTATGCTCTTCCTCAGGCACATTGGCAATTGTTGGCGAAGCCACCGTTCTCCTATTTGGACGTGTTGAATCGGATAGATGATGCCATTGAGAGCAATGCAGAATTAGCTCGCATCATTGTCAAGTTTAGCCTACGTTCTTTTAGCCCAAATGAAGCTGCTTCGGATGCGGAGCTCACCATGCCCGAGGAATGGTCCGGCATTGCTAAATACAATGACCTCGACAAAGCCCGGAGTACTATCAGGCAGTTCTACCGTGACTGGTCCGCCGAGGGTGCCGTAGAGCGTGACGCCTGTTACGGCCCCATATACCGGGCTCTCGATGTGGAGAAGGCTAGATATCCTGACCGGCAACCACTCAAGGTGCTAGTGCCTGGTGCCGGCCTGGGACGCTTAGTATTTGATCTCTGTCGGTTAGGGTACTTAACCGAAGGTAATGAAATATCCTATCACCAGCTTCTAGCATCATCCTATATTCTAAATTGCACCGAAAAAGCTGGCCAGCACACCATTTACCCATGGATACACTCCTTTTCAAATCATCAGAGCCGTGAGAGTCAATTCAGGTCGTATAAAATCCCAGACATACATCCTCAGGCTACACTCACCGAGACGCAAGGAATTGGTTCGATGCAGATGTGTGCCGCCGACTTCTTGTGTCTTTATGGTGACGAGAGCCACAAAGATACCTACGATGCAGTAGCTGCTGCTTTCTTTCTTGACACAGCACCAAATTTGATCCGTTACCTTGAGGTCATCAGAAACTGTTTGAAACCCGGCGGCGTCCTGATAAATGTTGGGCCTCTACTATGGCACTGGGAGAATCATGTCCCCGGCCATCACGGCTATGATGGGGACGGAGATGAAGAGAATAATTCATTAGGCATTGCCGATCCTGGAAGCTTCGAACTCACGGACGATGAGGTCGTAGCATTGGTAGAACGGATGGGGTTCACAATAGAGAAGCGGGAAACGGGCCTGCCCGCGCCTTATGTACAAGATGCTCAGAGCATGCTCCAAACGGTATACAGAGCTAGCCATTGGGTTGCGCGGAAATTAGACGTTGGATCTGAGATCCGGGCAGACGTCGTCGATATTGCTCATTAGGTTATAAACCTTTGCCGGCGTTTAAATGCTTGATGCCTAGGCACGCATTGCATCTAAGAGAGAGTCTGAGTTTGACTTACCTACATATTACCATGGTGTCCCCTGGCGCAACGACGCCGAGGACAGCAAGAGGCTACTTAGCCCTACCAAGCATTTTAGAAGCGCATTTCAACAAAAGGGATATCACAAAATGAGAACATAGCATATAAAGCATATACTTTTTTCATACCAAAAAAAAAAAAAAAAAAAAACTAGGCTACAAAATCTCGCAGTGTACATACATGACTAAACTTCCATTGGCATTCCCCGAAATCGACTCATTGTCTTACTTATAGCTTAGAGTCGGGAGGGAGCGTGAACTCGCCGTTATTCCACAACGAACCACCATCGATCTCTATCGCCGCACCATTGACATGCGCGCCCGCGCGACTCGCCAGATACACGACCACGCCCGCGATGTCCTCGGGCCGACCCAGGCGCCGCGACGGGTTGCGCGCGGCGTGCTTCTCGAGCCCGCCCGTCATCTCCAGCAGCCCGTTGGCCATCTTGGTCGGGAAGAAGCCGGGGCAGATGGAGTTGACGAGGATGTGGCGCGGGCCCAGGTCGACCGCGAGGTTGCGGCCCAGGTGGATGACGGCGGCCTTGCTCGCGCTGTACCCGAACGTCGCCGCCTGCCCCAGGGACGCGGTGCCCAGCCCCGCGGTGCTGGCGGTGATGATGACGCGGCTCGGGTCCTCGAGGGTCGCGCGCTTCTGCAGCAGGGGGGCAAACTTCTGGATGCACAGGAACACGCCCTTGACGTTCAGGTCCATGACCTTCTGGAACGCGGCGTCCGGGTGCGTGTCGAAGGGGGCGCCCCACGTCGCGCCGGCGTTGGCCATCAGGATGTCCACGTGGTCTGTGTGCTGCGACACCTGGGCGACGAGCGACTCGATGCCCGAGAGCGTGGAGCTGTCGGCCGGCACGGAGATGGCGCGAGCGCCGGGCTGTAGGTTGGGGAGCTTGTTGAGCTGGGCGACGGCGGAGTCGCAGGCGGAGGCTTTGCGGGAGGTTATGAAGACTTGGGCGCAGCCGGCTTGGAGGAAGCTGGAGGAGTAGGTGCGCGTGAGTGAGTGAGAATTCTGTGGGGTGGAGAGAAAGGAGGGAAAGGGAAAGAGGGTTACTCACGCCGAAGCTGCATTCAATCCCAGACCTCTCGAGCCGCCGGTCACGACGGCGACTTTGCCCTTGAGCGAGAAGAGCGAGGGGAAGTCCTTCAGAGCGGTTTCGTCGGCCATGGTGTATGTATGTGTGTGTATTACGGATTACTACTAGTAAAGAGATAAGGTAAGGTAAGATAGAATTAAGAAAACGAAAACCGGGAGAATTGAGAACTCTGCTCAAGGTGATATACTGATGACGGCGTTCAATGTCTGAGACTAATTGATTTTGATCGATTAGTATTTCCAGTTCATAGGCGGATATGTATGTATGTATGATGGTGCCTACGACGTATGTATATAACTACATGCGAGCTTGGTTCTCTCTCCGGGGTTTGCGGGGACTTGCCGAGGTTTTTGCTGTTTTGCGCCTAGCGTTATGCACTACTTGTGTTAGCAGCGGGCGTGCCTACCTTAGTAGATGTTGGTAATTAGTAATGCTGTACTACTAGGTAGGTAGTATGTACCGACATCCGACATCCTTGAATCTGGAATCTTGATTAACATGCAAAGCAAAACACAAAATGGATCTGGTTGTGGTGTTGAGTATATGTGAGTATATGCATATGATATCTGTTCTTGAATGACAAGAGGTAGATTCCTATGTACCTGGTTGGCTGGGGCTAGTCATAGGTGCCTTCTATAAAGTTATCACCTACTACCCCATCATCATCTTCACCTCCGTATTCCTCTTCCTCTCCTTCATCGTTTTCGTAGTATTCTTCTTCATATTCATCAATATCTTCGTCCCCGTCGTCAATGTCTATATCACCTTCTAAAACATCATCATCCCAGGAACGGTCTGGCAAGGAAGGAATATCCTCCTCATTACCTGGTGCCTCACCGTTCTCGTCTATCATGCCATCCGAATCCCAACTGCCCGGTTCATCACCGCCCTCACCACCCTGACTTGACGGCTTCTCTGCCGTGATGGGCTCATCGAGCCTTTGCTTCTTCTTTCTTCCGCCGCGACGTCTGTAGTATCTTTTGTCCTCTTCCTCTATAGGACGTAAAAACGGTTCGAGTGTTAGGCCAAAGGATTTGTCAGATTTGTCCGGCCACTGCTGTATCCTTTCTTCGAGGAAGGAATTGTAAAGGAACCCTGGCCTCTGTGGGTTGTCCTTATCTGAACCCATACGTCCCTTCTTGATGGCTATCATCTTCACCTTCATGATCATCTTGACCTTGGCCCACGTGCCTTTGTAAAACCATCCAGAATCTTTTAGGTCACACTCCGGCCGCAAAGGCGCCTTCTCAATGATGTCGCGTACGAATGGGTCTACGATATCGCAGACCTGCCAGAACTTGCCGTCGGTGGAATAGTTATCCCCGTTCCAAATATGACTGTCGCGATCTTTCCCCCTCGCGCGCGATTTGAATTGGCCTTTTCTAATTGCCTCCCAAGTCATCTTTTTCGTTCCAACAATATTCCTCTCCAATTTGAAGGCCAAGGTTTGGTAAGCCCGAAACTTGGGATCTGAACGCGGATCCACGCCGTATTTCACAAAAGCGTCTCGCCATGGCCCACCCCTGAATTGATAGCCAATGAGCTGGAGGGCAATTCGCATGAGCGAGTCCGAATAATCGCCTGTTATACGATTCAGAATGGCACGACGTGTCCATATAGGTCTTTCTTCCATCAGTTTTTCCAATTGGTTCATCAGCCCGTCCGGTATCTTCAATTCCGGCTCCTGGCGGGCCTTTTGCGGCACGGGATATTCGCCGTGATTGATAAAGTAGCCGAACGAGTGCAATTTCCTGCCCTGAACATTAATCAGTTGCGGCTTCCCTACCTCATCTCCCTCTACCTTGGTGTTTGGATTCTGCTCATAATTGTAGTTAAACCCAAGGAGTTTGTCTGTAAAATGCGGCGGAGGTATTATCTCCTGGTTAGGACCCGTCGCTACGCCTGGGGTAAACTTGATTTCCCGCAGTTTCGAGACTAAAATTTGGTCAGCATCAAATTCTGACTAGCCGTGGAGAGCTTAGGAATATATCTACCTTTCATTGGTAGTAGATGCTCTGCCGTCTTTGTTAAGAATGAAGACTCCGTGTTGGCGAATTGGAAATCTGCTAAGCCTCGATATCTGTGGGTGACCCTGACATTTCCAACAGCTTCCACAGAATAATCATCGACGCTATCCTGCATTTTTCGGAGGATAGACCCAGGGGCGTCATATCGGCCTACTGAGCTGACTTGGTCAGCTTCAGGAGTGGTGGCTGTCCCATTCGTGACATTGATTTCACCCGTGAATGGGTCGTTGCTCCCACGTTTCCGTTTCCTTCCCGTCCTCTTGGGAACGGTTATCTTGAGCAGGACATTATTGGTAGCCGTATGATGCGACACAATAGGCTTTGACGTAGGATTGTCAGGCCGAAACCACAAGGGGACTGAACTCGGCTCTGCCCTGTCAACAAGGAGCTATGAACGGTAGGTTAGCACCAGGTTTTTGTCTATTATATTCGGAATCAATATGAGGACAACTACTTTCTGGAAGTCAGGCTCCTGGCCAAATGTAGCGAGCCCTTTGTCGAGATTAAGGATAACGCAAGGATGCTCTATAGCAACTATTTTTCTATGAGGCACTTCTAGGATTGGGGCCCCGTTCGTATCGCTGGCATCGTCTGAACCTTCAAAACGATATAGGTTATCTGTTTCCATCATCGTGATTGGTGGTTATCAATTCTTATTTGGCTGACTGGCTGGCTTAGACAGTGGGCAATGATATAGATTGCGCACAGTACTAGCTAAGTACCCTGCCCTAGGTAGGTCGGCATTGATTTAATGTAAGTAGTAGACGATTTCATTAGTAGCCCAAACACCTAGGTTACCCAAACACCTAGCACTGATACTGGATATAATAATATATCGTATCATGGACCGTGCGTTGTATCTATTGTATCATTTGTATGTACTCGAATAATCTCGATTCTTTTAATCCATATAGTTAAGTTGTATGCCATATGAATGTTACCGAGTTTGTTACCAATCTTGGTTGTAAAAAAAAAGTAAAGGAGTCTAATTTGACGTTATTAGGTGTTGGGTATTCAGCCTATGAAGGAAAGGTGAGTACGCAAGATAGATACGAGAGGTAGGTAATTTACGAATATAATTTAGATGCTACATCAACTGATGCTTTTAAAAGAAAACAAGAAAATAAGAAAATAAGAAAATAAGATAATCGCCTGAGCAGCTGCTGAGGTAGGATGTTTATTACCTACCATGTACTACTTGAACTCTAGAATGTTCAAATGTTTGTAAAATGGTTTTAATTAGCACTGTATCCCAGTTACAAGTGCCACATATTAGCTCAATAATCTACCAATACCAAAAAGGCCACCTCCTTTCGAAATGGGGATAGGCGTCGGCTTACTTCATCAATACGTGATTAGCATTGAACTTTGATGGTTAGACCAGTCCAGTGTCTCCTGCCAGTGTACTATGCCGTAGGTTGTACTATCGTATTTAGTTATTAGTTAATTGAATTGTAGTGTTTGGGGTAGGAATGTGCCAAGCAGCGTATGCAAGTTATGTACTACTAGGTATGTACCTATCAAGGACTTGATGGTATCAAGTCCCTAGACTCCCTAGTAGAGTCCCTACCCAGGCTACCCTAGGTGCTACAGAAGGTAGTACTAGTCACTTTGCAGCTCACGAGACATCCAGATGCCCATAGAGACCCTCTCTGCCCCGCTATCTAATTTATGATTCGACGCGGCTCTGCATCATTAAATCAGAACAAATCCATTATCCAAGTCCTCTCGGGCCAGTCACACAGACCGCCGGCTGGCAGCAACTGGGAATCTCGAACAAAGGAATGCACTACATAACCTTGGGTATCATGGATAAGGTAGCATGTACATACTACATAGGGCTTATAATTAATGATGCACGTAACTATCTAGTACTAGGCATCACATGTATGTACAGAATACTTATACCTAGGTAGCTAAGCTGCATACATAAGATAAAGTACACACATAAGCTGGCTACCTTGGTACATGGTATCTAGAACGTACTGTAGATCATGGACGGTCAGACTTGGGAGCGCTTCGTTGGTGTTAAGGTGATATGATATTTTTTTGTGGTGAATATATTATGTAGATAGGTAAAAATATCCAAACACAACATCTGTGTGCCTAATAAGATTTTGTTACTAGAGGAACCTGGGTCCGTCGAGATCGACACACCAACATTGAACTAAACACATCGATGATATTAAATGTTGCTACTGGTAGATACATAATTCTGTACTATGTAGTTACCAATAGTTACCAACATATTGGCAACATTAGAGCTGGATAATCACATAAAATATTACATATGTACCTACCTAAGTACATATACTTCTAACCGTAGCTAACCGTACTGGGCTAGTGGAAACACTGAAGTTAGGAAAGAAGTGCAAAGTGGTTGGCTGTTGCTGGGTACATTGCCCGTCCCCTTGGCCCTGGAAGATCACCGGAGTCCCTAAACCAAGCTTGAACCCGCCTACAGGAGTCCCCTTCTCCACCTTCCACAACGACAACTCAAACTTCAATGTTCAATGTTCTTGATGTTCAATAGGGAACGAACTTCTTATTATTAGACCTGTCAAACATTGAAATCTATTCGCCTGTTTCTTAAGCTAAGAGGCTCAATTTGAGCTATCTTGCATGATCTTTTTTTCTCATTCTTTTTTTTTCTTCTCTTAACCTATTAATGATTTTCTTGCTGTAACGGCTGCCAGTTCAACTGACCAGTCGTACATACATACGCGACAGCCACACCCGCAGCTGTAATAGCAACACCCTCTCTCTACCTCTACTTTATTTCTCTAAACCTCTACTTCTACTCTCTACCTTCTACATACCTCTTTAGTGTTCACTGTTACCCTGCTACGCTAGGTACACACACAACACACTAAACACCTGAGCACTGTATACTCACTGCACTCACTGCACTCACTGCACGTACCGCACCACATTGCATCCTTACGCCTAAACTTTCATGAATCTTTCTTCCTCCAAACCACAACAGACCGTGAACTTCAGCAGCATAGCTTTTCCTAATCGATCACACCCTCACATCCCTTCCCCAATCTTGGTACCCAATTGCCATTTTCCTTCGACAATACTCGGACTCGGTTCTTACAATTGCGACGCGTCCATTATTAACTCATTGAACCTTTGCTTCTTTCTTCAACCCTTTATACAGCACCCTTACGAGACGAGAGAGTCGGGCGTCCCCACCCCGCCATAATCTCGTAGGGCTGTGACCTACAAAGATGAAGCGCTTCAGCCGAGCCGTATGTTTTGTCACTGGCATACTCTTTGTGAATTATAAGCTAACCATTACTATACCGATAGCTCTCGAGAGGCAAGAGTGACAGCAAGTCCTCCAAGAAGAATAAGGAAACCAAGGATGGCACCGCTTCCCCCTCCTCTGGCGGCTCGAGAGAGAATCAATCGCCTGTATTAACCCCCTCTTCATCCACGTCGACTCTCAACGACATTAGAAATAAGCCCCTTCCCCCAAATAACGCTGGAACGCACGGCGGTGATCATGGGAACCCAGCCTTGCAAGGCCAATCTAGTCAGGTCATTACCCAAGGTGGCGTTGATAGATTTGTCAGTTTGGGACCTCAGCAGTCGCCTAATGGCGCTGGGACCCCTTCTCGACACGGCACCCTCCCGCCAACTGTGGTCATTAGCCCAAGTGCTCCAGTATGCTGCCATCGTTCTTATTATGTATTGGAACTATCCGCTAATAACCTATCTTCATAGCATATTCCCCCACCCGGCGCCGCTGAGACTATGCCGCACGACCTTGCTCCGCCCAAAGCCGGCCAGAAGTCGCTGATGTTTGACCGTCTTCACCAAACCCCGAAAGATGTTCCTGAGGGACTTAAAACACCTAGACGACAAAATTCATCGCGCATCGACATCTCGACCCACCGAGAGCTTGAGAAGCTACCTGGATTCCACGAAGTGCCCCCCAACCGACGACAGGAGCTCTTTATGCAAAAGATTGACCAGTGCAATGTCATTTTCGACTTTAATGATGCCAGTGCCGACATGAAGTCCAAGGAGATCAAGCGTCTTGCCCTACATGAGTTACTTGACTACGTAGCCAATAACCGTCAAGTCATTACAGAACCCATGTATCCCCGAGTTGTCGAGATGTTCGCCAAGAATCTATTCCGCCCGATCCCCCCGCCGATGAACCCCCAAGGGGAAGCCTTTGACCCCGAAGAGGACGAGCCCGTCCTCGAAGTCGCTTGGCCCCACATCCAGGTGGTCTACGAATTCTTTTTGAGATTTATCGAAAGCCAAGACTTCAACACAAACATCGCAAAAGCTTATATCGATCACAGCTTTGTCCTTCAGCTCCTGGAACTTTTTGACTCGGAGGATCCGCGTGAGAGAGACTTCCTTAAGACCACCCTACATCGAATTTACGGCAAGTTTTTGAATCTTCGCTCTTTCATCAGACGTTCTATCAACAACGTATTCTTCCAGTTTACGTATGAAACGGAGCGATTCAATGGTGTGGCCGAGTTGCTTGAAATCCTAGGATCCATAATCAATGGATTCGCTCTGCCTCTCAAGGAAGAGCATAAGCTTTTCTTGACCAGGGTTCTGCTCCCGCTTCATAAAGTCAAGAGCCTCAGCATGTATCACCCCCAGCTTGCCTATTGCATTGTTCAGTTCCTTGAAAAGGATGCGTCTCTCACCGAGGAAGTCGTGTTGGGTCTGCTTCGATACTGGCCCAAAGTTAACAGCACGAAAGAGGTTATGTACCTCAACGAGGTGGAGGACATATTCGAAGTAATGGACCCTGCGGAGTTTGCCAAGGTTCAGGAACCTTTGTTCCACCAGCTTGCGAAATCTGTCGCAAGTCCGCATTTTCAAGTCGCGGAACGGGCCTTATATTTTTGGAACAATGAATATTTCTGCAATCTTGTCAGCGACAATGTCGAGATAATCCTACCCATCATGTTTGCACCACTTTACGAGAACTCCAAGGGCCATTGGAATAGGTATGACAGCTAACTCAACACATAACCAAACCAGTTTTTGAGGCTAACGTGAGGCAGAACAATCCACGGGATGGTGTACAATGCGATGAAGCTTTTCATGGAGATTAACCCGCAGTTATTTGACGACTGTTCCCACGAGTATACTGAGCAGCAGAATAATGCTGCTTCAAGAGAAGCTCTCCGAGAAAGGAAGTGGGCCGCTATCACGGAGCAAGCCAATCGAAGGAAGTCTAATGGGACCTCTGATAAGCCCAGCGTTTCCACGAAGCAGCTCAACATATTACCACGGGTCGAAGAGGCTGATTCGATGTCGGATGATAACCAGAAGAGGTTGGATTCCCTTAAGCTGCAGGATGCTGACCGAGGCAGTCGTCGTGCAGCCGCCCATGAACGACAAACTTCGGTAGGGTCCGCTAGAAGTCAGCGGTGATTTCTGCTCTTCTTTCTTCCAGCCCGAGCATTGCGATGCATGGCCTTTACACAGTACTTGGCTTCCTTCATGATAGATCTCATAAGTGATGGTAACCCGGTTTACACAAACCCCAGGAAAACTCTATTTCGATTCACATAGCCATACTTTTTCACACAGCCCTTTGTTTTTCGGCACCTGTATTGGGCTGCGACTTTTTTTTGGGATGGATCACCCCATTAAGAATGAGGTGGACATCAGTTCGATAAAGTCATCTAGCAGCCCTGTTCCACGTCTGGTGGCGAGTCAACTCGGCCAACCTCCCACCAGTTATCTTGAATTCCGGTACATACTTGAAGACTCCCTATGTCATTTCCCTATGTCGTTCAAACTCGCCTATCGTCGACAGCACGGGGGGTCCTAGCTGAGACTTTGGTCAATCGTTTCACGCGATGCCCAGTTTCTACAGTGGCGAAGCCTCAATATAACTGATCAGCGTTGCAGAGGAAATCACGCTTGGAGACGGAGAGAGAATAAAAAAAAAGAAGAGGGGACCATCTTAAGACAGCCAACGACGAATCGTCGATGCTAGCTAAGATACGGAAAGGAGGTTTGGGGAGCGCGTAGCTCTTCTCTAGTGTATGGAATTTATCGAGGGTTTGGACTGGCTGACTAGGTACCTAGTCCAGTTCTGACTGGCGTCTTGAGGAAGGATTAGGGTAATGAGACGGCACGGGCTTACCTTGCAAACGACAATGCAATCTTCATAGACCTCTGTTTTATTGGGCGTTTCCTCACGTTTCTTCTCGGCACTATGACTTATTTTAGTAGACGAGGCTAATGACGTGACGAATATGTGCCTGTAGTGACCGGATGTGTCGTTTTATCTTTAGAAAATATGATTATACCAAGAGCAGCCCATTCTGTATTGCCCAATGCCGTACGTCCTGGGACACCGGTCCTCCGAGTTTGCATTGACTGAACTATTTAGGTGCCTATACGTTAGATAAGTAAGTTCGATAAATTACGGGTCACATAGATCACTTAATACAGCAAGCAGCAGTTCAGC
Organism: Hypoxylon fragiforme; assembly: GCF_022984875.1. Lineage (NCBI taxonomy): Eukaryota > Fungi > Ascomycota > Sordariomycetes > Xylariales > Hypoxylaceae > Hypoxylon > Hypoxylon fragiforme. The sequence continues at coordinate 1,818,412 of NW_026054760.1, forward strand.
ATAAGATGGTCATGTTCACAAGTGTGACGATGCAAGCCCCATGATACATAGACTATATAGGTACCTAGGTAATAGGGAGGTATAGGGGGGTATAGGTATGTATTTGTTCATTTGTTTGTTTATTCATATAGTTATACCTAGAGTACAGTAGGTTGGTGGATAGATCTGGCTTGTGGTTTACCCCCTAGGTTAGGTTAGGTAGGTAGGTAGGTAGGTTTTCATAACTATATTGCACCAACAAGAAGGCCCTTATGTGCCAGGTTGGTTTAGCTATACAACAACAAACAGCATCTTCGACCTTTTCTCTCTTTGGAGTTTTCATCTTTTCAAGCCACTTCATTTTTTTTATTCCTCATCCACATACCCCAAGGCCTGCCCCATCTTAACCTTCTGCCCCTTTTCCACAGCCCAGGAGAACCCGCCCTTGGCTCCCGGGTGATTGGCGCCGGCGGCGGGGGCCTCGAAGACGAGGACGATGGTGCTCCCCAGCTTGAAGCCGCCCATCTCGTCGCCGCGGCGGAGGGCGTGGCCGCCGAGGACGGCGCTGGCGGCGGTGTAGGTGGCCTCGGCGAAGCCGGCGTAGGGCTCCCCTCGGGCGGCGGCCTCGTCGGCGGCGCGGTCGGCGGCGGTGTCGGTGAGCAGGGAGTTGGTGCGCAATTCTTTGTCGAAGTTGATGGCGATGGAGCCGACGTTGGTGGCGCCGACGGGGACGAAGCTGAAGAAGCCCCAGCGCCAGCGGCCGAGGAGGACGACGCGCTCGTTTAGCGTGAAGAGCCCCGGTAGCGTGCGTTGGAGGTACGGGGACACGGAGTACAGCTCCCCGGCGAAGTGGCGCCGTCGCTCGACGACCCAGTTTGCGGGCGAGTGGAACCGGTGGTAGTCGCCTGGCGCGAGGTACACGACGGCGTAGTAGAGGGCCGTGCGGTTGTCCGGGGAGATCAGCGCGTACCAGGGCTTCTCGCCGAGGGCGAGGTCAGCGCGGACTTCGGAGACGGCGCCGGGGCTGGATGGGTCGGCGGCTTGATCCTCGAGTTTCTGTTGCTTGGGGCTGTCGTGGGACTCGTCGCCCCCGGACAGGAGGTTGGGCAGGGTGTAGGAGATGCCGTTCACGCGCGCGAACTCCTCTTCGGAAGAGACGAGCTCCTCGCCGCTGTGGCCTGGGGCTGTGGGCTTGTAGGATTGGTTGACCGGCTCGGGTTGCTTGTCGGATAGGCTAGGCGTGGGTGTGTTCTTCCCTAGTAAGGCGTCGATGGTGTAGGTCATGCCCTTCACCTGCTCGATGTCGTTGCCTTCGATCTTGCCGAACTGGAGAACACGCCCATCGGCTGGCGATAGCAGCGCATTCGGATTGGGGTCCAGGGGTCGGACGCCGGGTTTCAGTGTTCGGTAGAAGAAGGCAGAGAGGTTTGGATATACACGGATGTCTGGCTCGGAGACTTCGTCCAAGTTCACGCCGAAGATGTATGCGTAGAGCTTGAAGCCGGGGACGCGGAGGTAGTACGGGATAGTGAGCTCATTGAACTTGCCCCATAACCTGGACATGGCCTTCAAGGGCAACGTCGACATTACTCGAACTTGCCTGAGCATAAGATGTTAGCTATTGGTGAAAGGGTATTACCTAGGTAGAGGTGTCTAGTGGAGAGTATACAACATACCATGGCCCTTCTGGTCGTATTCTTGGTCGTTTCTTAGGACGCCCCTCCTCACCCTCAAAACCTTCTCTTTCAATCCTTTCCTTCTCGCGAGATTGTGTCTTGTAGAACTGAACCAGGCCGAGGAACCCAATGCCTAAACCAACTGGTATAGGATACCATTTTACTTTTGTGTCTTTTAGCGCACCGCGTAGTCTGGTGCCGAACCGCTCATTGCTTTGGTATTTGTTTGTTGTTCGGTGGAAGGATGATCTGGAGGTAGCGACGAATTGTCTGGTAGGTTGTCGTGTTGCGCCGGCGAAGATCTGCTGCCGAAGCATACATGGTGATATTATATGACGGCCCAGTGCGGGAGCTGGCCGATGTCCTCGGATTGGCGCCGAGTATAATGTTGCCATTGACATGTCTACTCTATCCTCCGATAACCCTCCTTACTTTATTTATGTTTTAAACCCCCTTCAGAACCCTTGGGACCCTCAATATAACCTCATTTGAGTTTTTTAGAAAAGAGCAAATACAATAAATGCGCTAGTTATGTGGTTGATCTAGCTTCGAAGTTTGGTGTATACAAGAAAAAAGTCAGAAAGATCAGACTAACCTAACCTACATAATTAAAGGCAATGACCACTGCCAAGAATCTGATCATTACAGATTATCGTCAACCTGGGGAAGGTATGATATGAAGCTAGTACGAGTAGTGTCGTGGAAGCTACTGGGTAGGCATCTGCAAAAGTGAGTTTGCAGTAAGCGGTTGCTTGTACCAGAGCTCGTACCAGAATATGGAGGTTTGGACCCTCAATGACGCAGCTATTTTTACTATTTGATGTACATTGATGTACAATAGTTACCTAAGATACATTTAGTTACATAGTACATAACATAACGGGTGTATCCAGCAGAACAGTTAACTAGTCCCAATTTTTTAAGCGTACATAGTTAGGTAAGCAATGCGACTTGACAGCTTGCGCTTGCATTGAACATTGAAACTGACACCTTCCCGTCGGACTAGCAAGTGTTCGACGGCGAGCGCAAGTCTAGCAACAATATCTTTAATTTATTACAACATTGAACTTTACCTTTGAATATTCCTTCCATACTATTTTTCATCTTTTTTTACTTCCTTTTCCTCCCAATTCCTTTTTTAGGTTCTTGTTCCCATATCTTCCCATTAATCTAATCCAACTCGCTCATTTGATACCTCGCTACTTCTTATAACTTATTACAAAGCCAAGGCTACCTCACTACTTACTACTTACACACTCCCTACATTGTAGTATACACTCATTGACGCTACGTGTACTCTTACCGGAAATCTTGACGGATCTTCCTGCTTGATTACTTGCCTGACATGATTCCTATTATTGCCTGAGACTTTTGAACTTTGGGTATCTAGGTCGGATTACGCAACCTAAATTATTGAGCGCCTATTCTCTCGCGCCACCTTGCTCTTGAGTATCGCTCCGAGTGTCGCTCCGAGCAGTTCATTCACGATGGCATCCGATCTTCCCAGATCGGCAACCTCTCAAGCCGGTTCCGATTCACCCACCTTTACACTACACATCCTATCGCCTTCCGTAGGCGTACAAGGGAAATTTACTCTCAAGGAACTTCCCGAGGATTTGACTGTTAAACAGTTGAAAGAACGGATCCGAAATGTTGTCGCCGCGAAACCTGTAGACCAAGCCCAGCGCCTTATCCATAGAGGCCGCTTGCTAGCTCGCGACAGTGAGACCATGACTGAAGTTTTCGGCCAGGAAGCGGTATGTGATGTTCTATTAAACCAAATAGTTTGTGCAAGTGTCTAATCAGCCTCTATTTCAAAGCTTCGCTCGATGGAACCCCAGACTTTACATTTGGTCCTACGTGAACCGTCCGATGGTCATACCTCGTCGACACCGAGTCCCTTTCCCACCACAAACCCGACATCTGCCCCAGCCCCCCCAGCCCCCCTAGCTCAACAGTCAACAGGGCATGCGGCGGGAAACTCAGCGGGAATTCAAGGTCTACCGCATCAGCAGCATCAACATCAACACTACACCCCCCCTTTGCAACCTCAACCTCAGGTGCGATTTGGAGTTCCCCATTACCACAACGTCACGTTCGGAATCCCTCAAGGACCCATCCAAACATTTCCCGTTGCCGGCCATCCCATGAACCCTCCGCCAAGTCTTACACCACAGCAGTATAGTCAATGGATGAGAGCTATGAGCGCACACGCAGGTGCTCATAGCCAAGCTGCAAGGGCGGGCACCCCAGGCACCCCAGGGATGCCGGACATGCCGGACATGCCTACCACTAACATCCGGGGCCCGTTGGGAGCGCGCACACCCTCGAGAACCACTTCGCCCTTCCAACCAGACGGTACCCGTACTACAGTCCGTGAGAGTAATGGTCCTGGTGGTTTGCAATGGCGCATCACCCTTAACGAGACATTCGTGAACAATCCTTTACAACGACCGATGAGAACTGGTTCCCCATTCCCAGCTACCGATACCGCGAACACTTCGAGTTCGCAGCCACGTTCTGTTCCAAATGGGGGCCAATTCTCTAGCAACGAACTTCAGAATGTTCTGCGAGCTGCAGATGCTGGCTCAGCTACAAGGGCGATGACAGATGCCATGCGCAGGAATGCTAGCAGTTCTTCCTTAGCAAATCTTGGAACTGGCGCAGCTCACCATCCCATACCACCTGGAGTTACTACGCCATTGATTCCATCGAGAGCAGGCAGTGGCACCGCCACCCCAGACCCCCTAAGAGCATTTGGAACCAGGAACCAATCAACAACTCAATCTCAAGTCCAATCTCAAGGCACGCCAGAAGTGTACATTTTATCATCTCCTACCGGCCCGCGTGCTCTATTGCTCAATAGCAGCCTAGAGGCGTACTTCAGCCCTCCCGCCCGAATCATGAACCAACCCATCGGATACCCATTCTTGTCGAGACCTTTTCCGCCAACATTAGTCAATCCCTTTAACCAACAATTTGTAACACCAACACCAACAACTCAGCCACAAACCTCTTCAATCGGACGGAGCCATGCATCCAACGCCCAACCCAACAACGCGCCCCAACAGCAACCACAACCGCGCCAGCCCCAAGCGCCAGCCCAACTTAATTTGCCTCAAGCGCCTCGCGTTCAGCCTCACCTTGGGCATGCTATGGCACGCGCAGACAACCCGCAAGTGCAAGCCATTCGACTAGCCCAGATATGGCCTCACATATGGATGGTCATCCGCTTAGGTCTCTTCATTTGGTTCTTTACATCGCCTACTTCCAGTTGGTCCCGTTGGGTTACCGTTATTACTATTGCCATCACCTTGTTTCTGGTGAACACGGGACTTTTGAATCCTCTGGCCGAACAATTCTGGATCCCCTTCCGCCGACACCTGGAGAACCTAATCCCCCTTGCCGACGGCCAGCGTCAAATTGTTCAACCAGCCGCAAGAGCCGATCATGGTAACGCCGTCGCTGGCGCAGGACACGAAGATAGAATGGATCCCGCAAATGCCGCGGCCCGGTTAGTGCAGCAGCGACGCCGCGCAAACACGAATTGGCTGATGGACCAAGCTAGAAGATTGGAGCGCGCCGGAATCCTGTTCCTCGCTAGTATCGCACCAGGAGTAGCTGAGAGGCATATCGCGCAGGTGGAAGCGGAGGCACGAGCTGAACGAAGAAGACGGGAGGCCGAGGCCGCTGCCGCTGCCGCTGCTGCCGAAGCCGGAGCCGAGCAGTCTGAGGAACAGAGCCCGGATAGCCATGATTCTGCTACGGTTGGTGGAGAATCCGAACGACAAGAAGAAGCGGCTGGAGACGAGCATGGTAACGAGAGACCCCCCGCCGCAGAAGAGCCTTTAGTCGTGATATGACCTGGAGCTGGAAGACTTATAGCATGCAACTACCGATATTACCAAATCTGCGTAATATAGTACTATTCTGCTAAGGGCAATCAGGAGAGTGATGGATGATGAAAATAATGAAGAGACCCGCCAGCAAGAGAGGCTTTGGCGGTAGGTACGTAGCTGACGCGGCAAAAAGGCAAAGTGAAACTTTTCGCTATTTTTTCTTCTTTTTTTGTGCGAGTGAATATTTTTGTTGAAAAAATGGCAAGCAGGCCTTCTTCATTGGAACCCCCCTCTTTCCCCTTTGAGGGAATAGGTTCACGGGTGTTTTTTTTTCGGGGGGGTTTTTTTTTTCATTTCTGTACTTGTACCAAGATATGGGTCGGAGTTGGCGTCTTGCATGAACATGATCTGGTGTAAGGTGTAGGGTGTCTGTCTGTCTGTCTGCCTGTCTGTTGTTGTTGGTTCAAGTTTGTACGGTGTTGAAATGCGAAAAAAGGTGATCATGGCATGGCATGGCATGGCATGGCATGGCATATATGTTACATACATACCCTACAGTACTAGCTACTGTACCTAGGTTAGGTACCTAGCATGAGCATGAGCATGAGCATGCGCAAAAATCATGCGCGTCGCATTTGCATGTTTAAATTGAGAGAAGTTTCGTTGATATTTGTTTTTCTACTTTACTTTTTTTTTTTTTTTTTTTTTTAAAAAAAAGGGGGGTTGGGGGTCTGGAGAAGAAGAACTGGCGACGAGTTTTTTTCGTGAATGTATGTATGTCTTCAGTTGTTTGACACAGTTCACAGAACATCCACACAAGATGAACACATTATAAACCCGACCAGAGCGTCATAGAGAGAGAGAGAGAAAAAAAACCGGTCAAGGCATGCCCATATGAACGTACATGCTTGGGTCAAAAACGTAAATACCTAGGTTATGGATTCACGTAATTTCGATACCTAGCAGTTCGTAGCACTTACAACAATCCTAACACTATAACATTCATTGAATCTTGGGGCTTTTTACACGTCCCAACTCGTTGCCTCTTCATCGTTTTACCCCTTCAAAATAAGAGCCTCCTCCCAGAATTCTGTCTTATGTACAACCTTCTTGTGTCTGGCAATGGGATCAAGATAAGGCAAGGCAAGTTGAGTGAGGCAAATCCGCTTCACACGGGTAAGAGCACCACATTTACTACTCCCTTTACTCGTCCATGACAGAAGCGAATTTATCCAGCATGTTTTGTTGGATAGCCTCGTACTATATAATAAGTTCAAGTCAGTATTCCATTAATTTATAGCAGCCAAAAAGAAAGAAGACTAAAGGAAGGGTTAGAGAGTAATGGCATAGTAACGTACCTTCTTGCTAATTGTCTCTTGGCCTTCGCTTGGTACCTCGAATTTAAGACTTCGGAGTTGAGCTTGAAGGTCACTAGTGGCCTCACGGACCTTGGCCCAGCTCTGACCCTGAGCGATAGCCTTCTGCGCCTCATCGTTGAACCCAATCATAAGCTTCATCATCCACTCTGTCTTCCAGATAGGGCAGAACTGATCGTAGTCTGAGTATCCGTTTTGCTGCAAAAAGTCTTCCTTGAGGAGCGTTGCCATATCGAGGGTGATCTTGTCAGGGTCCGATAGCGCTGACTTTCCGACGAGCTGCACTACTTGGTCCAACTCCTCCGAGTCGGATAGTAGCTGTCTGATACGGTCACGCAGTCTCGGGAAATCTGGGAAGTCCTTCTCGTACCACTTGTCCAGCGTGTTGGTATACTTGCTGTAAGACGCCGACGTGTTGATGGACGGGAAATGCTTCCGTTGCGCTAGCCGCTTGTCGAGACCCCAGAAGACCTGTACGATACCGAGGGTGGACGTAGTGACGGGATCGGAGAAATCACCACCAGGGGGACTGACGGCACCGACAATGCTGACACTGCCTTCGCGCTCGGGCGAACCGAGGCAGCTCGTCTTGCCTGCACGCTCGTAGAAACTGGCTAGTTTGGCACTGAGATAAGCAGGGAAACCCTGATCAGCAGGCATTTCTCCGAGACGACCAGAGATTTCACGTAAAGCTTCAGCCCATCGGGAAGAGGAATCAGCCATCATGGCTACGTTCATGCCCTGGTCACGGAAGTATTCGGCAACCGTGATACCCGTGTAGATGGAAGCTTCTCGGGCGGCGACAGGCATGTTGGAGGTGTTGGCGATCAGAGTAGTTCGCTTCATGATGGGCTCCCTGCGGCCCTCGACCTCGATAGACAATTCAGGGAAATCCTTCAAGACTTCAGCCATCTCGTTTCCTCTTTCTCCGCAACCCACATACACAATGACGTCGCTGTTGGAGAACTTGGAGACGGACTGGGAAATGACAGTCTTGCCACATCCGAAAGCACCGGGGATAGCCACCGTACCACCCTGAACACTGGGGAAGAGAGCATCCAAGACTCGTTGGCCTACGATGAAGGGGCTGTCGGCGGCGAGCTTCTCGGTAGTCGGTCGCGGGACACGAACAGGCCAGGTTTGCATCATGCCATACTCGGTCTTGGTGCCATTGAACTCGACTTCGAGGATCTTCTCGTCAACGGTATATTCGCCCTTTCCAGCGATCTTGGTAATGGTTCCCCTGGCTCGTGGCGGCAGTAAGATCTTGTGCACCTTGATGAAGGAGTTCTCGAAAACAGTTCCCCAGACGTCACCACCAGAAATGTGATCGCCAACCTTTAGGGTAGGAGTGAACTCCCACTTCTTTTCTCGGTCGAGAGCGGTTGCGGCAACACCGCGAGGAATATAAATGCTCTGGCATTGTTGGGCAATCTTCTCGAGAGGTCGTTGAATTCCGTCGTAAATGTTGTTTAATAGACCAGGACCGAGTTCGACGGAAAGAGGTTTGCCGGTACGGGCGACGGGATCACCGACGGTTATGCCAGCTATGCTTTGATATTAGCTCTGTTTGTTAATTGCCCTAACTAGATTTACTAGGCATGCTAGCACGGTAGGTAGGTGGGTAGGTGGGTAGGTGGGCAGGTATCTCGTAGAAAAGACAACGTACCAGTCTCTTCGTAGACTTGAATGGTAGCTTGGTCGGCGTTGATTCGAATGACTTCACCGACTAGACGATCGTGGCCGACTCTGACAAGCTCGTACATGGCAACTCCGATCATGTCCTCGGCCACAACGACGGGTCTATTTTGATTATTGGTCAGTTTGGGGAGATCAAGAGCTACGGGAGCAGTTTCACGAACCCGGACACGGAGTAAATCTTGCCTATACGCATACAGATACTTGGTCAGCTAGGTTGCACAAAACAGGGAGCAATAGGAAGTGAGGATAGAATTGCATACCGCTGTTGAGACTATCTTGGTCGCCATTTGCGGCATTTGCTTTCTATATTTCCAAAAAGTAAGTATTAGAGATGTAAAGTATGGAGAGGGAAGCTCAGTCAAGCTGGGTATGATGCTGTTGCAAGCTTCCATGCGGAGTGGCTGGTTATGCTGCTAGTTGGATGTTGGATGTTGGATTGGATTGGATGGCTGGTTGGTTAGAGAAAATAAAATGTTAGCTTACCGGAGCCATCTTGCTCGTCGGTTTTGGAGGAGTAGGCTGCTCTGCAGCTGGAGGGAAGTATGAGATAGAGATTGCAGGGGGGGGTAAAGGTGAAGGTGGTGGTGACAAGCTCGGGGTCGATGGTGTAGATGTAGATGTGAAAGTGGATTTGGGAGTGGGTGTGGATGTGATTGTGGGTGCTGGTAGCAGTACAGATGGTGCTGGTGCTGGTGCAGGTGTGGATGTGGATGTGGACGTTGACGTTATAATTTCAATTCCAGTTCCAGTTGTATTGGTATTGGTATTGGTATTGGTATTGGTAGTGGTAGTGGTAGTGGTGGTATTAGTGGCTGTAGTGGCTGTAGTGGTACTGCTAGCGTTGATAACGGCTATTGCAGGTGATGGCATAGGACTTGGGGGCAGTGGTTGGGTAGAAGCTTCAGCTATCTGATCAGCTGTGGCTTTAGCGTTCTTGCCAGTACTACTAGTAGTATCAATATTGCTGCTGCCAGGTGACGCAGGCGTGCTTGGTCGACTTGAATTTGGGCTCTGGCTTTGCCCGTGGTTTCCCCGTCGGAGCAGGTCCACCAAGGACGGCCGGGCCCGCAGTTGCGTCGGTCGCAGACCAAGCATTTAATTCTTTTCTTTTCTTTTATTTTTGTTTTTGTTTTGTTCTTTAATGTTTTTATATAAAAATCAACAACTTGTACAATTTGTGAATCACTTCAGTTGTACATTTCGAGGTGTGATAGTCCAAGTTACATTCGAGATATATATGTTAATGATTACTACTAGTAGTACTTACCTGAGATCGTTATTTGATACGAGGTATTATTAAGTACGACCTAATCCTCATGTACTCTTCCTTACTACTACCATACCTAGTACTATCTATACCTGGGCATATGATGTACCCTGTCGCCAACCTCATACTACCTAGGTTGCCTCACTTCGCCAACATCCTTATCCCTTGTATCAAGTACAGATCTACACATCCGTGAATATGTAGATGTTAGTAGGCTAACCTAGGTGTGATGAAGTTGGTGATCTCTTCATACATTCTAACATACATTATTCCTTTTTCCTCCAACATATTCAGTTACATCTTACCTAACATTCATCCATGGATTGCATGCAATATAAATAGAAATGTTCCTGCATGACCCAAGATCTGCCAAAGCTGTCAACATGGGCCGAGTGACCGATAAAGCAGCCCAAGTCCCTACATATCTAACCGGTAGAATACTACCATCGAAAGCAATGGCATGTTTCTGTTACAGTGAGTACCAACATTCTCAAACAGACGAAAGGGGGTCTTCAAAACTCAAACATCGTTTCTTTCTCAAGTTCCGCAGGACCTTGACTTACATCTCTTCCCCTAACCCTAAACTAGAACTTGAGAGTTTTCATTTCCTAAGCGTTATTTTGTAAAAAGGATGATTTAGTAAATCTTAGATTTACTAACCTAGGTACATAACTACTATACCACGTGGTGTTTGAGCTGTCCGTAGTAAGACAATAGGTTAACCCTGAAAAATACTACAACGCATAACCCAAGCGCATCACACCATTGTCCAGCTTATGAAGAAGGGGACTCAAAAATGAGATACAACATGGATGTCGATACAAAGGTAAATAAATCTCTTAATTACCTATACAGATGAAGCAGACTCCGTTTAAAATACTTACTACTGCTTTATAACCAGATCGGTGTTGTGGCAGCGTTGAGAAAAATATCATAAGAACAAGAAGATCTACTAGAGACTGAGGGTTCATGTCGAATATCTAAGAGTGTCTTCTGTTTATATCGGTATTACACCATAACGAACTCTATCTCTCTAGGTGAGATCGGGTAGATATGAGCTGCTTCGTAGGTACCTAGTGTATAATACCATATCTTCAAGTGGTCGTGGGTCAGTGAGGATATATAGGTATATACTAGGTACCTAAGTGACTGTATAATATTGGAGTTATGGGATTGAGGCTCCAAGCCTTGTACAACTAAATCATCACCGACACATCTACAATGCCGCTGGCTCCCGATCTTGTCTTAACACCTTACCAGTGTATTCAAGATGCCAAATTCCTTAGAAGAGTAAACAACCTAGTCTCATCATTATATATATATGTACGTATGTATATCCATCACAACACTACAATACCACCCCCTCTCTCTCTAAAATCTACCCATCTACTACACATCCTTATACCCCGGCAACCCCCCATCCAGCACAACCACATCCTCAAACAGTGCCAGCATATCCGCATCTCTCGCCAACACCCCCAACACATCCCTCAAAACCGACCCTCCACAATTCTCCTCCTTTCCCCCTTTCTTCCTCCTACTCTCCTCCACAAAGTCCAGCCGCAGCCCCGGCGGTATGCAGTTGTCCTGCGCCCGCGCCGCGCGCAGCTTGCAGATCTCCGCGCCGCGGCACTGGTCGTCGTCGCACCTCTCCTTGCTGCTGGGGTGGGCCCAGCCCCGGCGTCGCCGCGCGAAGTACTCGTTGAACGCCGTGACGTTGCGCTCGAGCGCGTCGGTGACGCGGTGCCAGAACGCGGGGGTGAGCTCCTGCTTCTCGTCCCACACACCTCCTCCTCCTTCTTCTTCTTTTTCTAGGTTGGCGACTAGCGGCCCGTAAACCTCCTTCGCAGAGTAATACTTGGTCCACTTCGGGCCCCCGGGGCCGCGGAAGGAGGCGGGGTCGCTCATGTTGGCGATGTAGGTGGTGGCGTCGAGCACGCCGAAGGTTACGGGGTCAACGGTGTAGACGCGGAAGGCGGGGTGTCCCGAGGTGGGCACGAGCGAGGGCGCGATGTACGATGTTGCGAGGGCGGTGCGGTGAGAACGGGAGGAGTAGTCGGAGTACGAGAGCTCGAACTCGTCGAAGTGCGTGTGGCCTGCCCTCTCTCGTAAGCAACCACACCTCAAGAGTAGGTAGGTAGGTTAAGGGGTAAAGAGAAAGAGGGTAGGGGATAAGAAGGGAAGAAAACGTACCGAAAAACATCCCCGCAATAACCCCCTCATATCGCACCACAATCTGATCGAAGTAATTCGAGCCGTCATGGAACGCATCCCGACTCCCCAGCGCCATATGCCCGATAATATAAACCCTTTCTCCCGCACGCTCCGCAGCATCCAGCTCCTCAACCAGCCACGCTAGCTGCCCGCTCGGGTCCGTCTGCATCGGCTCCTCGTACAGCCAGTAGTTGTGCGCGTAGTACAGGTTCGTGCTGAGCGAGATGATGCGCAGGGTGCCGGTTTTGCTCGTGTCGTTGCTGGTGGGGAATTCGTGCCGCACGGAGTACGCACCAAACTCCCGCGTTGTCGCCGCGGCGGCCGCGCCGATCCACTGCGTCCAGGTCGACGAGAGCACGTCGTAGAGCCACTGTGCGCTGTTCTCGTCGCTTACATCACCGCCATCCCCTTTCTTCCCCCCCTCCGGCGCAGTAGGCGGAAACGAGTTCGCGGGCGACGCCTCATGGTTCCCCGCCGTGCCGTACACATGCAGCCCCGCGCGCGCCATGCGCGCGTACGCGTCCTCGATGTCGAACTTGTTCTGCGCCGTCGTCGTGGCCCAGACCGCGTGGTCGACGATGTCGCCCGTGAAGATGGCGAAAGAGGAGGGAACGAGGGAGTTGATGGCGGCGTACATGCTCTCTTCGAGGCTGACGGGCGTGTCGCACGTGTGCTCGCCGTAGAAGCGGGCGGGGGAGACAATGGGGGTTTCGGCGGGGGGAGAGGGGGTGGTGTATTCGCTGGTTTTTGGTTAGGAGCGTGGGCTGAGAGAGGGGGGGAGGGGTTGTGGGAAGTAGGGTAGGCAAATGAAATTATTCTCGAGTTCAGAACTACTATAACTATAAATAACTCATATTCAAAGGTACGTTGGTAAGGGATACATGCTGTCTTGCTATTGATACATATGTGATACTGGATTCAGGGGCTTCATACTTAGGTAGGTACTTACCGGCAACAAATCGGCTTCGAGCAATTCGCCGTCGCACCCACGACATACAGAGGGTCGACATGTATATCGGAGAAGTGCACCACATACAGCGGCTCCAGGCCATCACTCGGGGCCGGCCTTACTGGTTCCGGCTTCGGCGACGGGAACGTGACGTTGTACGCCGTCACCTCGGGGTACGGGCAGAGGCCCATGAACGCGACGCACGCCAGCTGCGACGTGCGGGAGCCCAGGGACATGTGGCGCAGCCCGTTGGCGATGATGGGGCCCTCGAGGGCTATGGAGCCTTCGCAGACGTCGTCGTCTTCGACCTGTATGGATGTGTCAGCGGGTTGGTGTTTGCAGCTAGGTGGGTGGATCCCCCCTTTTAACAAGGAGAGGAAGGTTGGGTTGGGGTGCTGCATACGCCTGAGAGTTTACACAGCTTCGTCGCGACGTTGATGAAGAAATCATCGCCTTTCCAGGCAACGAGTTTCAGTTGTAGTAGGATGCCCTTGGTATAAGTCAGTAACTATAAACTCATCTCGATGAATACCTATTCCAGTAGGTATATAAACGACCGTTTACATGGGCCTCAGGGGACGTAAGTAAACTCTCACCTCGCAAGTTGCGCACGACGCCGGGCTTTGTGCATCCTGCCTATTACCAGCAGCGATGGCTTCAAAGTCCAAGCCACCCGACGATGTTCTCGGCGTCTCCGGGATCAATACTTTTTGGCTTCCGTGGTCGAAAACCTCATATGCTGCGACTATGTTCTGTCCGATAGCTACGCTCGCAATCAGGGACGGGAGTAGCCGCCACATCCTTTCACCGTCGATCCTACGGGGGACGGGTAGAGAGCCGAAGCCGTGTTACTATCTACTACTGAACAACCTAGGTGGGTTACCTAGTACCTAATTAACAAAGGGCAAGAGACCAGTATGATACATACATGGTCTTACGTGAAACGTTTATTAGAAGTGTTAGCTTTGCACATTATTTACCTATTTCGAAGGGAAACTCGGGGGGTCGTTGTTAGGTCTACCAAATGTAAATCGTGATCGCCAAATGCGCCACTGGAATTCCCACAAGTAGCCGCTAGTTGGCTCTCACCGTCAGCCCTAGCTTTTGGATTGCGTAGCGGAAGTGTCCACTGCCCAATCATGGTAGAGCTAATGGAGATGCTGAAAAGGGTACCGGATCACCCTGCGATCCCCCACGGGCCACTAGGTAAAGTTAGCTGGTGCCAGCTTGGTGGTCATCTGATATTTAGTACTATGTACGTATCTGTCCACGAGGTCATCATGACATAATATATATAGATCATATAGATCATATAGATCATATAGATCCGAGATATACCGCATATGCAGGGTCATTTCAGCCTCTAAACGACCTAGGTTGCATTTGTTTAGTATGTCAGCGCTATAACACCCTCTCATCCAACGAATAGGATCCTGCATTCGAAGCCTTCTCTCCTCAGCTGAAATATGTCAGTTCGTTTGCTAACTCTATTCGCAGCTTTAGGTACTACTAATAGTAGTAGCACAAAATAGGGGAAAAGCATCTCCAGCCAAGCTTGTGTCCTTGAAGTGTTCCAAATACAAGTTGTACATTGATGATAACACTCAAAAGTCCTAACTAGCTACTCAGGTACACACGCAAATGCAAAGAACGCCGGATTGACATGCAAAGCAACTAGACCAGCCAAATGTTCCGTGATACCAAGCGGCTAACCTAGACACATCCATCATCCATCCATCCACCTAGCCAGCCAGCTAGTCAGCCAGTCAGCCAAGCCATACTGAGCCAGCGTACTTTGGCAGTACCTAGCGCAAGCCGCGATGCACTATTACTCGACCTATATGCTCCTCACATCTGCCACCCAAACAAAACGAAAACAAAAACAAAAATCACCAGTTGAAAATGGTGTCACATACAACCCGCCAAAAAAGGGGAGTGGTTTTTGATGCCAATGAGCAGAGATGCCGACCCAAGTCTCGACATGCAGCCAAATGCCAACCGCTATAAGTCTAATATGCCATGATTTCATGCTCGTTGACCATAACACCTTTTCTTTTTTCTTTCGTTTTTTGCTCCCATCCGGATAAACCGCCCTATTATCGATGACATGCCCAAACACCTAGGTAGATACAACCACAGCGCCACTTTCCTGGGGGAGAGGGGCGCCTCTCATTGTTCCTTGTAGAGAAGGGGTTTTAGAACCTCGAGCGCTTTCATGGCCTGCTGACTCGAGAGAATAACTGCGCCGGCCCGTGCCGTCGAAAGATACGATAGCTCGCTGCTGACGCCGGTTTCCTCCATGTCCATCTCGGCAATGAGCCGCCCTGCAACGCCTGATACGATACCCGTTGCCTCTAGCGGGAGATTCACGAGATCGAGAAAGATGGGGACGAGGTCGCCTTCCGTGTCGCCTACGAGGGAATCACCGAAAACGCCCAGATATTCTCTGTCTAGGAGTAAAGATGGAGGGTCTTCCTGAGCTAAAGTGATGGAAAGAAATCTAGGCTGGTTGGCCAGAACGGATATGAGACTGGTATATAGTTTCGTGTCCACGTTGTCCAGCCAACTTCTCCGATGGTGCCCGTTTCCGGACGCCTGCCTGCTTAATTTCGGACGGCGACCATAATCTACTAAATGTGACGGATTCCGGCCCGAGCATTGAACCAGACTGAGATAAGGACTAATGTATGGAACGACATTTCGCTTTTTTAACAGGTCAAACGCGCGGACTTGTAGCTCTGCTACGGTAGATGGCGGTGGTGTCGACGGAGGTTCGCTATTCGAACTCTTGCCACGAACATGAGACATTGCGCTTGGTGATACAAATGCTGACTCGTCCTTGTCGAATTCGAAATTTCGAGCTAGCAGTGCTTGTACCACTGTCTGCCGATCTTTACTGGGAACCAAAATGAAATCCGAGTAGTAAGTGGTAATGAAGAAGATGGGTACACCAGCTAATGCCAGGGGTGAGGTCAAGTCCATCACCCTACTACCCGCATCCATGCCAGCACTGATCACCGACAGGATTAGGTACGTATCCTTGGATATCGTAACGGTTTTGGCGACATTTGCGGGAAGACGTTTAATGACTGGCTCAAAGACATTTTGAGCCCAGTTGCTGTGGCATACTACTGAACACTCGACGGGGGTTATGCTTATGTTTAGGAATCCATGTTTGTTGTCGATACTGAGCCCTTCCGCCTCATTGGCGAGGGGGTCATCCCCGCCTTGAGGAAGAAGGACCTGGAGGATGGGCTGCAGAAAGCTTGGGTACAGGTTCAACGGTATGTGTATTAGGCGGAACGTCCCATCCTAGAGTGAGACAAGTTAGTATAGTTAATTACCTAGTCAGGAGTTAAGCGACATGTTTTTGGTCGCGTGCATCGTAGGTTGTACCAGAATATGCGTAATGAGTCTTTCTTGGTTTGTGTTGCACATGGAGATACCCGTTCGTATCTCGATTTTCAAGATAACCTTGGAACTGTGGTGGCGAGCAGTTATGGTTACTGCTGCATCGAAACGGGGTTCCCGGTGTCATGAATTCAAGAGGCAAAGGCAAGGGATGGCTTACAAGAAATGATATCTGAGCATTCATAATGGCAAAGTCGTATTAATGACGCCGGTTAGATCGCCGTCAGTGGCCCTGAGCATTCGACCCCCGAAGATCGGGGATCAAAGGACCCCTAAAAGTGCACGGACAGAGATATGACCTATCACGGAGGGCCTGGCTTGAGCTGTGATGAGCTATGATTGGTGAGATGGCTTGTTCCGACTTGAGTTCCGGATTCTCTTGGCTCCTTTCAAAGATCCTTTGAGATGATAGATCAGATGGACAAAAAGGGTCAATCAAAAATAAAATAAAATTACAGATTAAATAGGTAGGTAGGTCAGAAAGAGGAGGGAAGGGATAAATAGAATTAATAAAACACCAATGTCAACAAGTAAGATCCAAACCCTTAGATAGGCGCGGCAAAGATAAAGAAAACTTATGTAGGTTAGTAGTAGCTTGCTTCAGGAGACTAAAGACTCGGTAGGGCTGTTGAAATGGAGATACTATAGAACACTAGACTTCGTTGGGGCCACTAGTCTTAGACCGTCTCGTCGACGGAATAATATAATATCTTTGAATAAACTCTTGTCAAAGTTGAGGGTCTGTTTGATAGACCTAGATAGCGTGACATGGCACCATTGGACTACTGGATGGCGGAGTCCCACAAGGATCGACGCCGTCGCGGCCTCCGGGACGAAGTCCAAGTAAGGGGATTAGCTGTGACGGGCCGTAGTCGCTCATCTATTGTTGCGGATATAATGCAAGTTGACGCAGCTGCAAACAACCCGAATTAGACCCTTAAAGGTAAGGGGTCTAAAGATAATAACCCTCGATGACCAGAAACACCGAGAGGGGCTTGGTTGGTGAATATGTAACGATACCTACCCACCTATATTAGAGGTCAAGATGAACCGACGAATGCGAGGGATGCCAATGTTTATTTATGTTTTTTTTTTGGGCGGCATGGTGTAATCTGCCTACTAGGTAGATACCATAGTACCATACTTACCCACTTCTAGCTATTTACCTACCTAGTAGGTGCCTAGTATGTATGTAGGTAGTAGGTAGTGAAGAAAGCTTCGCGAACATACATGGCTGATGTTCCTGGGCGCAAAGCTAACCACCTATTCGCACTTATGCACGCCATCTGCTCCTAAAAGGGTAATCCGCTAGGATGCAGAAGGGCTTGCAGTGGGCTTGCAGAGGGCGTGCAGAAGGGGTGCAGCAGAAAGGGGGGCCGAGCAGCATACATGTATGCAGCCACTCTCGACATATCATCTACAGGCTGCGCTATGCTCGACTTGACAACAGCTCCCCCCGACGCGTACATGGTCGAGCTTGGGGAGGAGCTAGGTGAGATTGGGAGAATCTTGCAGGATTGGTTTTCATAAGGGTGCAACTTTGCAACGCTGGTCCGCGTGGGGGGCTTGGAGCTTGAATTACCGGGAGATGTATCCTGCTTGACCTCCCCTGCAAGGGAGTTTCTTCTCTTCTGCATGATGATGTCTGCCCAAGAGGGGTGGGCTGCGTTTCCTATTCCCCCAAATCCATACCTACCTATTAGTAGATAGGTAGGTAAGCCCTGGAGGAGGGAGGCAATATGCTACTGCAGAACGAGTTGGATGGAAGCTCTGTCACACAACAGAAGTGATCGACTTGGCTAACCTAGTAGGTAGACGAAGAATATGCTATGCAGGTGAGTGCATTATCTGAGGTGCAACTGTATGATTCAGTGAGTTGTATGATTATTATATTGAAGCCTTTATGGACGTAATGGGCTAACGATGCGGACATTGATGAAGGGGCGTCCATTGGTACCTGAGGTCGGGAGATTTACCGTTGATGCATGAGTTGTCGGTGCATTGGTATCCATTTTCTGGCCGAGATATTTGCATATTTGCTGGGGAATGGATATGTACGTATGTATCTCCATACGAATCCCACCCCCTTGCTGCCCCGCATTTTCCCATCTCGAAGCTGTTTGGTGTCGAGTCTCAATGATCTTCATCACCGTTGTCGCATCTCACAGATTCCCACTACATGTAACACCGTAACGCCATTTGTCTAAGGTTGGCGTAACGAGGCTGCGACTAGAAATATAATATCGAACGTCTCTTGTGTCACTGAATACTACAATCACGACAAGTTGCGTGATATCATGTCGAATATTCGACTCGAGATGTCATCTTTCATCTTTCAATAGTTGCCTCTGATCACAAAAATTGATCAATCAATATCGGCATCATTTCCACTTGCACCTCAGAATACTGGTCCGGCCACAGTCCTAAGCCCTCGAAACTAGAGCCGAGTGTAACCATGTCTTCCGTACCATCTCGACCTACGGCAGCCGGACGTGATGTATTCCGGACTTGAAGTATCATTCATCCCACGCATTATACATACGCTGTAGTATCTCTTCGGGTTCCTACGTGTACTTTTTGCTGTGCCATACGGAATCAATCGCGCAATAACGTGTGAATGACGGCGCCAGTCAGTTGTCAGAGCCAGGATTCTATTACTTCTGGCTCACCGGGTACCTTTCTTTTCCACCTGCGTGGGAGTGAATACGAATACAGGCTAGTCCGGCAAGATATAGATGAAACTAGGCACAGCTGTCGTCATGGATAATGAAAACCAGACCACATCGAGGGGCTATGAAGCTCGTTTCTCGGGCGCCGCTAATAATCCCTACTAGAAAAGTCCCTTCCTTGGCGAAGGGACTGCCTTCGCTAGCCGATGCTGATGGCTACCTTGGAGATGACAGTCTCGGTACAATTAATTGCTTCCAGGGCTAGTCTGCAGACACGCGTGGGGTTGTATGTAGCATTTAGGCGTATTAAGCCGTCATCGAGAGCTGGGGGGTTTTTAAACAGTAAGCCCATGTTCAGTGTTCATATTGAGAGTTTGACATGAATCAGGTCCCTTAAAATTCTTTAATGAAGCAACGGTGAAAGTTCGAGTATGCTTTTTTCGGCATGATGCATTTGTTCAAATCGGTTTGTATCAGGACAAACTTCCACTGGCTTGATCGATCGATGCAACCTACATATACCTATGGTTAGGCAACTTTGCCGCGGCCCATTGATCATTGATGCAGGTTCATGCATGCCATCGACCTTTGTATGCCCAATTATCGTCCCGGTTTGCCCGGCTAACGCCCAAGGTGACCTTCTAAACCGCCTGGATGGCAAACCTGGCGGGGGTGAGGACAGGCAACTGGCCCAATTGACGCGGGATCTGCAAAACCCCGGATTCTGACATCAGTCGATTTTTGATTTGATTGCTGATTCTATACTGCTGCAGCTCGGTGAAGACAGACGTCAGTGCCCGTTCGGCTCAAGGAGTCACCCGTTTAACGCCAACCACAACCATATTTCGGGGACTTTCTCGATAGTCGAATACTGCCTCCACCCAGGAATCTTGTACTAGTTCGGAATGCTGCTGGAGAAATAGCCATCTATCGGTCACTATCAAGGACTCGGTCACAATAGCGCTAAAAGCCATAAGGGACCAAATGGCACTGAGTTCTCGCTTACGCGGGCCATATGACTCTTCGTATCTCGCGATCTCTTCATCGGTGATATCGATCATTTTCTCCCTGATTATGTCGCAGTACTCATGATATTCCGAATTGGTAGTGAGCTTGGTGATCGCTCCTCTCACGTACGACCCGAACGATTTATAGCACGATTTTCGGAGAGAGCCGATGATCACAGGATTTGTGCTGAAGTTAAATGGACTCTGGGATGAGTTGGCATCATTTTCCACATCACTTTTGTGATGAATCTTGGAAATAACGCCTCGGTCAAAGAATATCTTTTGTAGAACGGCACGGTAGAAGTGTCGGGTGAAGAAGGAATCACTTTCGGCTTCTGTCCAGTTTTGCGGGGCCTGACATGCCATCATGCGTGCTGTTATATTGAGTCGAACCCCAACATCATTGTGGCTACATAGCCGATCGCTCATCGGAAATCCCTGTGGGTCGCGTCTCTCAGACTCTCTAACCACACGCCCATTCAGGGCTTGGAGACTGGGTCTCATGTACGGGTGTTTGTACGTGGGGGGGCCTAGCTTTTCTGTCATGAGGTTGTAGCAACAGCCGACGATGGCAATAGCTTGGACACGTGGGTTGAGAATTAAAGACCGGATACCATGATGCGATAAATTTCCGCAAGAATGAATGGAAATGGCCATCAGACTTGGGTCACCCCGTCCTTTCTCTTCAGCAAGAGGGTCGTCTTCAAGTTGGTTGATCACGTCCGTCAAATCTCCCGATTCGAGCCTTCCTTCGACATAACGTATAAATCCCTTGCCTTCCTCAGGAGTGTAGATGGGTGCAAATTCCGTTCGAGGTCTGAAATCAGGGACATACTCGCCCGAGGGTTTTATAGGTTTTATAGGATTTGCTGCTCTTCTTAATGCCCTCTCATCCAATTGGTCTGGAGGGGTCATGCTATCAAGTTGTTGCAACCAGAGTTTTTTGTTACGTATAACCTTTTGCTTCTCGGAAAGGCCCGCATGCATGTCGAGTTCTTTAGCGCCGATGATATTGTGTTCTCTACCCTCGACGGCAACAATTTGCTTATTGTAAGGAGAACTTGCTAACGCTCTCCCTAAATAGTTCTGCCCGCTCCCGAAATCGACAAAATGTGTGATTTCTTGATGGTAATTGGCAGCGATGTCCTTGGCGAGCGTGTCCACGTAACTCGCAAAGTTGCTCACCTCGTGGATCTTTTTCGGCTTCATCCCAACTGAGACCATACGTGTCAGCTTAGGAAGCTTCTCCTTTTTAGGAGAGAACTTCCTTGCCAACGAGAACTTCCTTATACTCCTGATATACTGGGCCAAGCTCTCTGGGGCTTGAAGATCTGGAGAATTATCAAGATCATCCCTCATAAGGAGATCCAGAAGCTTCATTGGATCACATTCTAAGAGGAACGGTTGCCAGTCCTGTGGTATTGTAGTATGAAATAGGCCAGGATCGTTGGTAAAGAAATCCAGAATATGCACTCCTCCGCATAGTATCTGGAAGGTGTCCGATGTAGTGGTGAACTTAAGAAGCTGTTCAACATATTCCTCAGTGCTGTTCCAACAGTCTGGGTACGGCAGGGGTTTGTCCGGCCTCATATTTGCACACCTGAGTCTGTCGTGATGTTAATGGATGGTTGAGATGAGATTGAAGTTACAAAAAAAATTAAACGAAGCAATCCAAAATGAATTGGGGCATCAATAATTTGATATTGCCCAGTGATAATGATTGGTATCCAAATGTTAATATAGCAGGTTAGGTACATATATGTATTTAGTTAGGTCCTAGGGTATGTTAATGCGTGCTACTAAAAATTACGACCGAAAAACTAAAATCTGCGCTGTGTGAAACATAGGACAGTTGTTTGGCAGCTGCTACGGTCCACGTTCACAAATGCCTGTGCTTGCCGATCCCCCATAAAAGAAAGTACGAAGTAACTACTAGTAGTACATACTGCTGTACTTCATACCACCACGTCATTCGTCTAAGCCGCGTCTTCTGCAAATCCCTTTAATCAATATTTATTCCATACCAAGTTGTACATCTTGAATGCCATCCATCATCCACCATATACGCACATATACACCAATTCCACAACTGGATGTTCGCTGAGAAATACCCACTGTAGAGCACAGATGTAGCCGGTAGATGCATTGGCGCATCTTGAAGCCACCAGCAGGATGATGTCCTCAACGAACGAGGAGGACCCTTTCCTCCAAGTCCAACAGTGAGTGCGCAAGCTTCTTTCCCTTCCCTTCCCTTCCCCTCCCTTCCCAAGACTACCTACACACAAGCAAGCATTGATGATTAATAACTAACCAATCCAACCCACCCAACAGAGATGTTCTTGCGCAAATGCAAACCGTGAGACCCCTCTTCGCCTCGTACCTGCGCATCCGCAGCCTCTCCACCTCGCAAACCTCCCCCGAGCTCGCCTCCGCGCGCTCCGACCTCGAGCATGCCCTCGCGACCTTAGCCGAGGACCTCGCCGACCTCGTCGAGTCCGTGCAAGCCGCCGAGTCCGACCCAGCGCGGTACGGCCTCTCCGCCCACGAAGTCACGCGGCGCAAGCGTCTCGTGCAGGAGGTCGGCGGCGAGGTCGAGGATATGCGTGACGAGCTGAGCAAGACCGGAACCGCAACCACAACGTCCGGCGCCCCCAAAAACCGCTCCTCCTCCGCAGCCGCGCGCGCCCGGGCCGCCGCCTCCGGCGACCTCCCCCCTCCCAGCGCGTTCGCGCTCGAGAGCGAGGGCGGCGACGACGACAACTACACGGAGTTCGAGCAGCAGCAACAGTTGCAGATGATGCACGAGCAGGAGCAGCAGCTGGACGGGGTGTTCGTGACGGTGGGGAACCTGCGGCGGCAGGCGGACGACATGGGGCGGGAGCTCGAGGAGCAGGTGGAGATGCTGGAGACGGTCGACACCCTGGCCGACCGCGTCGGCGGCCGCCTGCAGACCGGCATGCAGAAGCTCAACCACGTCATGCGCAAGAACGAGGACCGCTACAGCAGCTGCTGCATCGCCGTGCTCATCATGGTCTTGATCATACTACTGGTGCTGCTACTCGTGTTATAAGTAAGGATATTACGGGGGAGGGATGGATGGATGGAAGGAAGGGAAGGGCGTTTTCAATTGCGATTTTCATTAACATAGATGCCCCCCTTTTCGGGGAGTGGCTTTTGGCGTGAATGCAAAGGCACATGACGAGTATCACTGGTGGTTTTCTCATTTTCTTCTTGCTTTCTTTCTTGTATAGAACCAAGTTACGTAGGGACGCAACGTCAGTAATAGAATTAAGAAAAAATATCCTCAAGAATATTACTCCTCGTCCTCATACCGTCCCCACTGGGTATATTCCAAGGTGCTATGAGTAGTAGCAACCTATCTTAGCCGCATTAGACGCCTGCTTTATGCTAGTTTACTTTATGTGCCAGTTCCCACCAACGCCACACGTAAAACAGAACAGGGTCGTTATCCCCTTATACCAATCCCCGCCAAGATCATATCTATATCCGAGTATCGTACAGGCAGGCCCGTTTATAATTCCAATCCGATATCCCTCTCCAAGATCACTCCCAGGACTTTCAAGCCCTTTACACCCGGAGTTTGTTCCACCGCCTTACTGGGTAGTTCCTTGAGGGCCTTTCGCAGTGCAGCAATGGCTGCGCTTCCGTAGAACTGGATGAAGCGCTCTTCGTTAGTTTCGATCATAGATCGGAGAACTACGCATTGGGTGTTAGAAATCTCGGCTGGCGGCGTGTTGACTATTTTTGCCATGGCAGTCCAGTACTTCGAGGGGGGCCATGGGTTTGTATTCTTCGAGGCGGAGAAGTTTCTTAACGATATTGCGGCATATCCTGCCGCTAGACCTTTCATTCGATCAACATGTTGCTGCTCCAGGACCCATCCCCCAGGACCCTTCTTCCATCCAAGGCGGAGGCGGCCTTGTTCTGTCTTTTCACTACCGCGATAGCCGAAGAGAACGGGGCAGGCCACTCGGAACTTGGCCATTAAGATGTCAATTAGGCTCTTGCCACGCCATAGGTAGACCTCTTTAGAAAATACCATCGCTACGACGACCCCGATAGGATCGGCAGTTTTGGGTTGGGCTCCACATTCATTAATGAACTGGTTAATCACAGCTTTTGCAAAGTGGTTCAAAAGGTAGATATAGAGTGATGGAAGTTGGGGTTCGTTATATCGGGCACCCTCTACTGGTTCTCTTTTGTCGGTGATGAATTCCGAAGGGTCGACTAGCTGGCTGGGGACGGTGCCGTCGAGGGATTGGTCGAATAACGCTTGTATAGCGGCGAGCTATTGCATGTTAAGATAGGATCTAAAGCATTTGTGAAAGAAACATACCTGTTGTCTATTACCACCTTTCTCTCCCACAAGCTGGCCCATATTCTTTCTTAACTCTCGGCGCATGTCTCCCATCCGCTGCTTCAAAGCTGGAGATAGTTTGGATTGTTGTGTGAGGGATGCTCGCAATTTCTTTAGATTCTTGTGTATTTCGATGTAACGATCAGGGCCAGTAGGAATTGGAGCTGCTATCCCGTTGACTTGAGTAACGGCTGGTTTGAATGGCTGTGCAAAGGGAGAAAGGGGACGGGGAGGTTTCGCCTGAGGTGCAGCTGGTGATGGGCCGGGTGGCTGTGATAAGAGTGACTCGATCTTCACGCCATTTATAGCACCGGGATGGCCAATCGTGCCGTTCGACGCGGTAGGTTGCTGACTACCGAACAAAGAAGCTGCCATATTTGATGCCGTGCCTGACTTCACCGTCGATGGCTGAGTGGATTGTGTAGGATCATGGGTAGGAATAGAGCCATTCGGCTGCTGGGCAATTGGAGCCGACGGGGTCGGTGGTTCCGGTTGCAACTTAGGGACCTTTGTCAGCTTTAGAACCCGAAGACGTTCTTCTTCGACTCTAAGCTGTTTTTCAAGACGAATTCGTTCCTCCTCTCGTCGTTGCTCTAGCTGGATCCTAAGCTCCTCGTCCTTGAGCCTCTTATGCTCCTCTTGTGACTTGTGCTCATAAAAGACCCTAATGGCAGTCTCGCGGACACGGTCATGTTCGGCTCGTGCTGCCTCTAAAGCATCTTGGTGACTGAGTTCTGTATTACGAACTGTCGGGAGGACGCTAGGCACAAGAGGCTGGCCAGGACTAGGCCATCGAGGTGATCTGCCGGCGGCAGGGGAAGAATCAGCCATTGCGTTCTGCAAGTCTTGCTACTGCATTGCGGATCGCAGAAATCTGGCTTCGCTTCGTGAGTAAGACACAGTCAGTAGGTAGCTGTGGACGAAGCTGTTGTTATGTATCGACAATTATTAAGGCTGGGGTGAATGAATAATGGCAAGATGACTTCCGCCAATAATCGTGTGCGCGTCGTACGGTTTGGGAGAGTATGAAGAGTCCCGAGTCTATTTAACTCCTTTGGTGTATATGTAGGACACGCGTGAGTCAAGGGTAGGGATTGTGAGCGGAAATATGTTAATGGGTAAAATGAAATTCAAATTGAAAGGTTCCAAATCAATGGGATTGGCGATGGTCTAGGATGATGCTTTTGGAAAAAAAGATTGACCGAATTGCCGTTATTCTGCCGGCATAATTCTTTCAAGAAGGCAACGCGGTAAGAATGGAGGGGCGGTGAAATAGCACTAACTAGTCGCACTACGTAGTTAGTTGGAGTCTTGGAGAGTTGCGCCGAGTTCTATCAGTTGCGAAGAGGAAAGAAGGAGGAAAACACTAATTAAAGAAGTAAACAAAACAAAACAAAACAATAAAAAACTGAATAAAAGAGCATCTAAAGCTGTAGGTACATGTATGGATATCAAATCACCTAAAAAAGCAATTGTTTATTATTCGCGCCAAATTGTATATATATACTTCGGCGTTCATCAACAGCTTCAACTAGATAAAGCTACCTACAATTGAAGCTTTTAGCGGATTTTAAATACTAACCTAGGTACCTAGGTGCCCACCTACATTAATCACTCCGTCATCAACATTAGCTTCAACCCACCCATATTTTTGATATGTGTGAATGCACGTACCTGTTTGATGTCCACTTAGTTAATACCTACCTACCTAGACAGGTACTAGGTTGATATAGTTATCCATCGTATTCAATGTTTTATATCGATATGAGTAGACTGGTAGTAGACTGGTGTAGTCCATAATGACCATTGCTCTTTTAGAGCTTGCCTGACTTGTAAGTTGACCCATATGCACCTAATAATAGCTTTGGGTCCTTTGAGGTTGGGGCCTCCCTGTTTCTGGTTCATGTACCTAATATTAGTAGGCATACTATTACGGTACCATCATTGAAATGGATACAATATCTACCTAACGGTCCTAACCAACTAACCAACTAACCACAGATTGATGACACTGACATCACATTTTCCTGCTGAAGTAGAATGAATATGATAATATAGAATATCTATAAAGCAGCAAAATCATATGCAGCTTAAACGCATGCCTGACTAAGTTCAACCTGCGAAGCTTCCCTAGTGTAAAGTCCTCCAAGAGCCCTGGTCACTTGCTTCAATGTTCTAGCTTACTATAGGTGCATATGTGTTTCAAGTACCATTCGTTTTACTCCAAGGGCCAGCTCACATGAATATTACTACTGGTATGTAGACTTTTATGTGTACTATGTAAGCATCATGTAGTACGGGGATGACGGTAGCGATGGATTTGTACTAATCATCTATCAATGATACCTACCTACATGTAGGGTATCTATTACGCTAGGTTAGATTAGTAGGACTTGAGTGTTGCTGCCACTTCTTTTGTTATATGCAACTGGGTTTGAGCAAGCTTGGCCGTAATGTTGTTGCTGTCAATCAATGGATGTGTGTACTATTATGTACTACATGTAGGTATATGTAGGTATGTTATGTATCAACATTCGTAATAACTGCCTTGTACATAAGTACACAGATATCATACCTAGTATTGATCCCAGAGGTTCTTAGACACATGCATCTAGAGGCTTCAATAGATCAATCCCACTCGCAACATCAATGATAGTACACATTACGTGATATGTATATAGCAGTACATGCTTTGCCTTGAGATGCTGTACATACATACCTGATGTACATGATGTAGCTAGTAGTGTTCGACGTCTGGCTCTTTCTTTTTGTAGATGTATCCATTGACGCAGCTGTCAATTCCAGAGAAACCGTGGAGCCACACAAGCATCTCAAAGTTTAAAAGTCTAGGTACAGTACATATACCTTAGCTTACTTTGCGTGATGCACATATGTACATATTGACTGTAGTACATATGTAAGTATTCAATATTACTAGGTATCAATATGTATGATACCAATCCGTACAATACATCGCTAGCTGTAATAACCTCAGGTAGGATATGTATAATTATAGACTTTACGTCCTCATTACTTCAATGTTCCAAGACTCGTCAGTTGCTATTATACAAATCCTGTCTTCGAACAAAACAATCGCTAAAAAGTAGGCCGTTTAAGCGCAAGGACAAGGAACAAGGACACCTTTTGGTTGCCCTAGTCTGAGCTCGGGCGTTGAGACTAGGTGGGTAGGTAGACTACCTGGAGCTACTAGGGCTACTACCTGGCAGCAGCCTGGGCTACCTAGCACTGGGCTGCAACTTGCCTGCAACTTGCCTGCAAGAACTCTAGACACACGACCAGGGGCAGGCGTACTATCTTTGTACTGTACCTCGTAGCATCACCACATTTCAAAGAAGTTGGCCAATCACAACATTCCATAGTTTGTCTAAGGCCTGTCCTGCCAAGACCTTTGCCCCATTTCGCCCGTCTTCGTTCTAGTCTGGCTAGTCTTGACCTCACAGTCCTCTTCCCCGTATCCAGCGTAATCCAGGTGGCCATTGGAGTTGATCTTCCCAAAATCTTCAAAGCTTGCCAACTTCCATCTTCCATCACCACATCCCTCCCTCCCGTTTCGTCTCGTCTCTCTCCCTATCTTTTCTCATCACAATCATATCACACCCTCTCTCAGCACTTTATTCACATTCCTTCTCTTGGGATTCAGATATTTACACAACAGCTTTGCAGCCTCTTTCAATCCTCTCATTTACCCTCCTTTTGTTAGTCGCAAAAGTCCACGCAATCATCCAAAAAAAGAAGAACGCAACTACCACCAGCACCACCACCACGCACGCACACACACACCACCACCAATTTTTTGGTCAAAATTAACAAGCAACTCGAGTGCCCACCCCCACTACACTGGCTGTCGCCTCAACTTTCAATTCGGTTCTTCCTAATTAAGTTCAGGATCGATTCCTACTTTTGGTCGCATCCCAACGTACAATCTTACAGCTTAGGTAGAGGTAGCCCAATATGGAGCACCAACAGCCTGCTCCCCAGGCGGGAGGCGTGCCCGGACCTACCGGCCGTCGACTTCATATCGCCCATCGTAGGAGCCCTTCTGAGCTAACCCCGCTGATGAGCATGTTCGCAAACCCTGGAAGTAAGTGAATATATTTCCTTTATTTCCTTATCTATGCCTGCCTGCCTGATGTTAGCTGTCATTCGATTATGAGGTCCTTTGAAGCTAACCGTAGTGCTTCATCTTTCTTTAGTGGAGCAACTTGCTATTCAACAGCAGATCGAGTTGTTGCAGCAGCAGCAGCAACAGATACAGGCCACACAACAGCAGTACATGAATATGGGAATGATGCAGCCCGGCCAGCTAGGTCCTGGCGGTTCTTTCAATCCCTTGCAGCCAGGCATGGCAAATATGTCACCACAGACGGCTTTTCAGTTCCCCAACCAGCTTCCACAGCAGCAGAACGTTCCTATGGGACCAAGTCAACCCATGTCACACCGTCGTAACCAATCGGCTCTCCCCAACATGGGTTTGGGACCTCCACCGGCTCCTTCGGCTGGAGCCTCCGGGTCCAACTTTGGGCAATTTGATAACTCTTCTGGTCAGCAGAACCGCGAAAATGCATCTCGAGGAGGGCGAGGTGGAGGCGCCGGTCACCAGCGAAGACATTCTTTAGCCCTGGCAGACGCCAAAAAAGCTGCTGAAATTGCTCAGCAAAAACGAACAACCTCGGGTTTTCAGTTCCCCGCCGCGGGAGCTCCGGAAAGCTCTAATGCCGACGAACCCAAGCCTGCCGCTGCGGATACCCCTATAGCACAGGGTTCATCCAACCGCGGCGGACGTGGCGGACATGGACGAAGTCAGAGCATGGCCTCCAATTCTCGTGGCGGCGCTCGTGGCGGCGGCTCCATGCACGGCAACAATAATGAGTCTACTGACTTTGGTGGTCGCCGTAGCAGTGTCGTAAGCGGTGGCAGCGGTGGCGGCGGCGGCCATGCTCGCACTTCCTCGCGCAACTTTGAGGGCAACTGGCGTAACCAGCAGCAGGGCCAGAACCAGGGTCAGGAGCAAACTGGTCAGGGCCAGCCAGGGTTCCAGCCAGGCCATCGTAACCGTGGCTCAGTGAGCCAGCAGTCCATCTCGAATATCGGGGCATTCCAATACCCTGGCCAACCCCAGCTTATGCAACTTCCTGGGCAGATGCCAATGATGCAAATGTATCCTGGTCAGCAGCTTAACCCTATGCAGCTCAACCAGCTTCAAGCCCTCCAAGCTGCTCAGATGAATGGTCAGCATCTCGTTGGTCTTCAAGGGAGCCAGCATGCACCACAACTCGGCGGCCAGCAGTCGCAGCAGCAACAGAGGAAGACTCTCTTTACCCCATATCTTCCCCAGGCCACCTTGCCCGCACTGCTGGGTGATGGACAGCTTGTTTCGGGTATTCTCCGAGTGAACAAGAAGAATCGCAGCGATGCGTACGTGTCTACTTCGGATGGCCTACTTGATGCGGACATCTTTATTTGCGGTAGCAAGGACCGCAACCGAGCCCTAGAGGGCGACCTAGTTGCTGTTGAGCTTCTTGACGTTGACGAAGTATGGTCTCAGAAGCGCGAGAAAGAAGAAAAGAAAAAGAGGAAGGATATTACTGATACTCGTTCTGGATCTACTAACGGCAATGCTCAGTCTACTTCTGGCAACGGAGAAGAAGCTGCCAACGGCGAAGGCGGAATCCGTCGACGTGGCAGTCTTCGACAGAGGCCTACACAGAAGAAGAATGATGACGTCGAGGTGGAAGGACAGAGTCTTCTCCTCGTTGAAGAGGAGGAAATCAATGATGAATCCAAACCTCTATATGCAGGACACATTGTTGCTGTCATCGAACGTGTTGCCGGCCAAATGTTTTCTGGCACGCTTGGTCTGTTGCGCCCTAGCTCTCAAGCGACGAAGGAAAAGCAGGAGGCCGAACGAGCCGCCCGAGACGGCGGTCGGTCTCATGATAGTCGCCAACAAGACAAGCCCAAGATCGTTTGGTTTAAGCCTACTGATAAGCGTGTTCCTCTTATTGCAATTCCTACTGAGCAAGCGCCCCGAGACTTTGTTGAGAAGCATCAGGACTATGCCGATCGCATATTTGTTGCATGCATCAAGCGTTGGCCCATCACATCGCTGCATCCCTTCGGAACCCTTGTTGAACAACTGGGTAAGATGGGCGATTTGAAGGTCGAAACTGACGCTCTTTTGCGCGACAACAACTTCTCATCTGATGAGTTCTCTGAAGCTGTGCTCCGGAGCGTTGGCCTTCAGGATTGGTCTATCGCTAAAGAAGACGAAGCTGTTGTTAGCTCACGCCGAGACTTCCGCGGCGAGAAGACGTTTACATTGAACCTGGCCGGGACCGGAGAGCTTGGCAGTGCCGTTCACGTCAAGACCGAGTCTGACGGAAAGATTGAGATCGGTGTTCATGTACCTGATGTTACTCATTTTGTCAAGCCAAACTCACTCGTCGACCGAGAAGCTAAGAAGCGCGGCACTGCCGTCCATCTTGTCAACCGCACCTGCGCACTGCTCCCCCCAAGGATTGCTGCAGAGCTTTGCACACTTAGCCCCGGTGAAGATAGACTCACTGTCAGTGTTGTTTTCCGGGTTAACCCTATGACCGGTGTAGTGGCTGAGGGTGACACTTGGATTGGCAAGAGTATCATCAAGAGCAGCGCGACGTTGGCTCTGAAGGAACTCGACGATGCTCTTGCAAACCAAGCTGGATACAAGCACGACACCGTTCAAGTTAAGGATGTCCAGATACTGAATGTAAGGAATTCCCAAGTCTGCATTGCTAGGAGATCTACTAACGTCATGACTCAAGGCTGTCGCGCAGAAATTCCGCGAGTCACGCTTAGGTTCCGAGGGCGAGCCTATGGCCCCTCTTCGGCTACTTCACCAGCTTGATGATGAGAATATTCCTATCCAACATAACATCTTTGATGCTACGCCTGGCACTGAACTTGTTGAAGAGCTTCTTCACAAAGTCAATGCGTCTGTCGCGCAAAAACTTGCCCAAGGCCTGCCTGAGAAGGCTCTGCTCCGTCGTCAGTCAGCACCAAATGCTCGACGCTTACAGACCTTCGTCGAACGCATGCGGGCGCTTGGATATGACATGGATACCACTAGCAGCGGCACGCTTCAAAACAGCCTGTTCAAGATTGACGACTCCGAAATTCGTAAGGGTATGGAGACTCTCCTGCTAAAGAGTATGCACCACGCCAAGTACTACATTACTGGCAAGACTAACAGACAACTCTGGCCCCACTATGCTTTGAATCTTCCCCTTTACACTCATTTCACAGCCCCCACAAGACGCTATGCCGACATCATTGTCCATCGTCAGCTGGAAGCTGTTCTTTCCGAAGGCAAGGTTGACTACAATGATGATATTGAGAATCTGGTGAAGACGATTGAATCTTGTAACACCAAGAAAGAATCCGCACAGAACGCTCAAGAACAAAGCATTCACATCGAGTCTTGCAGAATCATGGACAAGAAACGCCAGGAGGTGAATGGCGATCTCATTAGCGAAGGCATTGTAATCTGTGTTTATGAATCTGCCTTTGACGTCTTGATCCCGGAGTGGGGCTTTGAAAAGCGAGTACACTGCGATCAGCTACCGCTCAAGAAGGCCGAGTTCCGAAAGGAGAAGAGGGTCTTGGAGCTTTACTGGGAGAAGGGTGTCCCGAGCTCAGCATACGTACCGGAAGATGAAAGACCCAAGGCAGCTGCTTCACAGCGCATGTCGAATGCGATGGCAGCCGCTAGGCAGGCCGAAGAGGCTGAGAGGGCCAAGAAGGAGCGAGAGGAGGCTACACGAAAGCAAACGGAGACGGGAACCATATCGGCAGACGAGGTAAACGCTTTGTTTGACGACGACGACGACAATGCTTCGGATATCACCGAGGCTATGGCTGGCGCGTCATTGGCAGAACGCCCGACTCAAAGTGTTCCGGGTTCTCCAGCCCGATCCACGTCTAACCCAGGTGTCCTTCACCGGACCAGGTCAGACTCGAAGGTACCCATGGCGGAAGCTGTGGAAACCCGACTCACGAACAAGGAGAAGTACTTCAAATTATTCGCCCTGAGAGAAGAAGGCGGTGATTACATTCAAGATGTAACGGAAATGACCAGAGTACCCGTGATCCTCAAGACGGATCTTAGCAAGAGCCCACCGTAAGTGAAACTGACATGCGTCCACAAGAGGAGAAAGAAACTAATAAGCGTACAGTTGCTTGACCATCCGTTCGCTCAACCCGTATGCTCTGTAAGGGGCTTTTTGCCCGGAGACATGAAGGAGTAATGAGCATGATAGAGCACTGAAGCATTTGGCATGTTGTTTGAATTGAGTAGAGCGAAATAGCAAACAGCGGAAAAGTAGGGTAGATTGACAGGCCGTTTCCTTGGCCGGCAACCCAACGAAGTGCATCTCTTAACTGTGTTGATAAAAGTGGATTATTTTGGAGATAGGCAGAGGAAACTTAGTTAACTGCCAGTCAACAGAGATATACGAGGTTGTGCCAACAAGAAAGCATTTATCTACGTCTTTGCAATCGCGATGACATGATTAACACTTCAAGGCCAAACAGAGTAGAACAGAACAGAACAGAACAGAACAGAGCAAAGTAGAGCAACTCGACTAAGATATAAGCATTTAGTAATTCGTGAAGAAGGATTCCACAGGACTGAAAATGAAATTCTCCTGAGAACTTGAAGGGGGGTTACCTACCCATTAGGTAGGTAGGTCCTAGACGCCTCCCTATTTATACTGAGGTATAGGGGTGGCGGATTACGGGGGGCATTACAGGTGAAGATATCCATCGATATGGATTAAGTATACATATGTAATTATATTATTGATGTATTGATCCATGGATGAGTAATACTTGGCATTTGCAAAAAGCTCAGACAAACCCGGTAAGATGGAATTCACGGATGTGCAATCTGTCACTGCTGTAACTGTTTTATGTCTACTTTCCGGACAAGGATGAAATGCCGTGAGATGGACTTGTCTCGATCCGAAGTGTGTCTCTCACGTGGCGTGTATGTAAGTGTGCTATGTAAGCTCCCTAACCTAGCACATAAGGCATAAGGCATCACTAGCCTCGGGAACATTTAGGGCCCGGATTTTCCAAGTCAATGTTGATTTACAAGATTGAGATCTAATCTCATTAGTTCAACTGTTGTACGGAGGTATTTAGAAGTGTGGAATCTGGTGGATGTGTACATAATAGCCCGTGCGAACTTGAAGATCTACATATCCATGGATGTACTTTGTAACTGTTATAGTTAACTACCCCCTGAATTCTTTTTTTCCTCTTTTCCCCTCTGAATCTTCTTCTCTCCTCCACCTTCAAGCCTACATAGTACATAGCACACTATCTGAGGTATTTTACACCTGCTGCAGTGCTGCACTGTACCATCTTGTAAGGGTGCCTGGTAATTTGAGGATTAGCGGCGACGAGAAACTCAGGATACGACATTTACTGTTCCTGTCATTTTAACCCCGTCTCCACCAATAGTAGGCGGTCTGCCTACCTTGGTAGTGTAGGCTATCGACTAAAAAGGAGATGTGGAACTTGGAAATTACAGAGTCGAGACTCGAGATGCAGGTTTATCTTTCTAATCCCGATTCATAAACTGCCTAGGTAGTAGTTATTGGGATTCAAAGAAAGATTCAATGTTGACAACTTGGTGCAGCATAGGTTGATAATACAGTAATATGATATTGTTACTGTAAGTTCTTCCTATTTTCATCTTGATAAATAACTATCGTTGGTATGTGCTTGTATCAACTATTTAACTATTTAGCAGCAGCGTGAGATTGCTTACCTTCTGACCTACCGGAATAGTTACAGATCGTGACTATTAACTATTAACCTACCCTCAGTTAATTATGTAGAGATTGAAGAGATTGAAGAGATCAAAGAGATCATAGAGATTGATTACATACATACGGTAACATACCTAATCTACATAAATATGGATACGGGGTCTCGTTACCAAATTCAATAGGATCTAGGAGCAGATCCCGACTTTTACCAAGCCGTCTCACAACAATTACGCCAGTGCGTCTGAAGCTTAAGTGTACCCTAGACACCTTGCATCATCGTTACTGTTATGTAAAGGATGTAAAGGAGGAATTGCTTGGCAACATTTCCAGTACCTAGGTAGTATGAATGGACGAATCAATGGATATATAAGTACAAAGTCTCCAGTTTCAGAGCTCGGCTTGCTGGCCGTCCGCTCTTTGAAACAGCATCTGAGGCAGGCTGGGCTCCAGGACCCCCGTGCGCCGCCCTCGGCCGTCCTTCCACAGTTCTTGGCTGCAACCCTCGTTACCCGAAAAGACAAAGATCTCATGCCCGGACCTAGCAAGGAATTTCATCTCAAATTAAGCAACCAGCTTTAATTGATAGCCCCGGCTGTCATTGGCCCGTTGGAAGCTTACTTGCTATATTTTTGTTTCGTTTCTTCCTCCTCTTCGAGGCTACTTCCACCTCCTGCCTTCACGGAGCCTTGTTTCCAACCCTACGGGAAGGTGGTAGCAGGTAGTAGCAGGTAGTAGTACTATACTACTACATAGTATTACTTACCTACCCTAGGTAGTCATGTAAAATACCCAATGTAAAATCTAGATTGCTCCTAGGGTACTGAGTATTGTATGGGGGCACCTACCTTACCCCCCCTTGCCTCTCGGAGTCGGATGCTCGCAGGAGATGGACATTATCTAGCACTTACACAGTAGCAAATCAAAACGCCGTTCCTATTGTCAAGGAGCCTCAAGGGGCCGATGCTTGGGATCGCCCTACCCTTCGCCGGCCTACCCTCTTTCCGTGACCCGCATTGTCTATCACATTCCCAATCTACCGACATGCCAAAGTGGTTTTAATGAAGTGCTGTTTCCCCATCCGTTCAGCTTCTTTTCTTCCTTTTCCTTCTCATCCCGTACATTTCGTGTCCAACTCCGAATTCAAAGCGCCGGTCTGCTTCCCTGTGGGATCATCGTCATCACTCCTTTTTCAAATATATTGTAATTCTTGTAATACCCAGGTGGGAAATTTATTTTAGAACAGCCAGACTGGTCTTGCTTTCATTTTTACTATTTTTGACGAAACGCTCTTTTTTTTCGACGAAAATTCAAACACCCCACGTTTGTCGCCTTTCTAACTCGAAACGAACACGGAGATCAAAATACCTAAACAACAACATTAATCAGACAATATGCCTTCCATTATGAAGATTGCGGGTGCTGTGGCAGGATTCGCCGCCGTGGCTTGTGCTCTACCAGCTCAGCCCAAGTTGACGTCAAGACAAAACCACATCTACAGCCTGGCCAAGCGTCAAAACGCAGCCGCTGCTGCCCTCGGCCTAGCAGATGTCGATATCCTTCAATTGTATGCATAGCCTTTCATATATATATCACGTCTAGATGTGTCACTAACATGATATCATAGCGCCCTAACTTTAGAATGGCTTGAGGCTTCCTTCTACCAGCAAGGCTTTGCCCAGTTCGGAGACGACCAATTCTTGGCCCTCGGCTTGAACGAGGTCCAACTCGCCGACCTCAAGGGTATTGGCGCCAGTGAGAACGCCCACGTCGGCTTCCTACAAAGCTCCATCGCACAGGCCGGTGTCCAACCTGTCCAGCCTTGCCAGTACAACTTCGGCTTCACCGACGCCGCGGGCATGGTCGCCACCGCCTCCGTTCTCGAGAGCGTCGGCGTCTCAGCCTACCTCGGCGCCGCCCCCCTCGTCTCAGACGCCAAGATCCTCAGCGCGGCTGGCTCCATCCTCACGATCGAAGCTCGACACCAGTCGTTCATCCGGGTGGCCTCCGGCGTCGCCGCGTCCCCGTCCCCCTTCGACACGCCCCTGGGCCCCAAGGCCGTGTTCTCGCTCGCCGCGCCCTTCATCACGTCGTGCCCCGCCGGCTCGAACCTGATCCTGACGGCGTTCCCGACGCTGAAGCTGACCTCGCCGGCTCCGGCAGCCGGCGTCATGGCGCTCGCGCAGGGCACGATGCTCAGCTTCGAGAGCGAGGCCGCGTCCGGCGCCGCCTTCTGCGGCTTCACCAACTCCGCCGCCCCCGGCGGCACCGCCTTCTCCCCCTTCGACCCCGCCCAGGGCTGCGCGCTCGCCCCCAACTTGGCCGGAACCGTCTACGTCACCCTGACCAGCGCCGCGCCCACCGATGGCGTCCTGACCGACGACATCACGGTCGCGGGCCCCATGGTCATGAACCTCAGCTAAATAAAAGACAATACAATGTATGCCTAACTTAAATACCTGGATATCTTCACACGGTATGAAACGAAGCAAACGAGGATGATGCGCTCTTTTTGTTGTTTTTTATTTGCAACGAGAGGGCATCAACGTAACGACAGCGTTTTTTGGTGCAAGGGATTTAATATTATTATTATTATTATTACTGGGAAAGGGAAGAGCAGGAGGGAAGAGCAGGAAAGGGGGAGAGAGGGGGGTGGGGG
This sequence comes from Hypoxylon fragiforme, assembly GCF_022984875.1. NCBI lineage: Eukaryota > Fungi > Ascomycota > Sordariomycetes > Xylariales > Hypoxylaceae > Hypoxylon > Hypoxylon fragiforme. The sequence goes on from NW_026054760.1 coordinate 1,855,370, forward strand.
GCGCGCTGCTGCGTATAATGGAGTGAGTGAGGGAGGGAGGGAGAAAAGAAAGGAAAAGAAAAAAAAACGAGCCCGGGACAGATGAGCAAAAAGGGGGGGCCTCGGTAGCTCGCAACAGTGCCGTACCGCCAGCTTAGACAATATATCATCAACTCGTTTTGCGTCCTCAAGAAAAGAAGAAAAAGAAAAACAGAAACGTCTCGTTGGCTCCTACCCTCCTCCTATGCAGCTCGCGCGCCCCCAACCCACCCACCCCACCCCCCTTTGTCCTGTTTTGTAGGTTTAAACCGCTACTACACATATACCTACTACACACTTATTATTCTTTTTCTTACTATGGTACTTAATGGGCGGGGTGGTACTTTTTTTCTTCTTTTTTTTTTTTTCTCTTGTGTGCCTTTTTGGGGCAGATAAGAATACCACCCTGTTTCCCTATTTTTGTTTTGGTGGAGGAGGAAGAGGAGTTAGTTGGTTCAGTGGAGGCGATACCCAATAGCGTAGACTAGAAGGTCGAATTCATTTTTTTAATTCTTATTTTAAGAAAAAACAACAGGTTCGAGGCTCGGTTAAGTGAGGTGCGAATTATGTCATTGGTATGATATCCTATTTGATTTAATGCGTGTTGCTGGGGTTTGTGTGCGCATGTGAGTTGAGTTGAGTTGAGTTCAGTTGAGTAGAGTAGAGTAGAGTGACTGAGATTATCCCTTGTCTAACATACTTTGAAATGGCTTGCTGATACATGTGGTTGGGGTGCATAAGTGCCAGCTTGTAAGTAAGTGCCCGAGTACCCTTGCCGTTGGACTTTGTAGTTATGTGTAGCTGAGTCTGGATCTTGATGAATTCACATTGTATCAAGATTGTGTTTAGGAAACGATGCGGCGAATGCACTGGGCTTGTTTTGTCCATTGCTCAGACTATGAACTTTCCCGGCTTGATTCTCTTTGGTTTCATGTATTTCGTCAGTGATACCTTTCATTGCCCGTTTCTTCACGATCTGAAATAAGCTGGCTGGCATGGACTTCTCTTCCGAAATATGGCATATGACACTCAGTCTACATTTGCAAACTGTTTACTGTTTATCATCAGCATTGGTCCCGATTTGCCAGCATAGGGGTTTTGAATTGTATCATTTTACCCCGTACCACACGTGCCTGTCCATGTAGGGCCACTCATCTCTAGACTGCCTAGATGACTTGGATTAAATAAAGATATATGGGGGATAATTGGACATGCATCTACATATAAGATGCCTTACAATGCATTCTGCTTGTTTAATAGTCATAGAACCCTTTGCCACTCTTCTTTCCCAACCAGCCCGCATCCACCATTTTAGCGAGCAGCACACTTGGCCGATATTTGGAGTCCCCTGTCTCTTGGTGAAGGACCTTCATGATAGCTAGACAAGTATCCAGACCAATGAAGTCAGCAAGTTGAAGCGGTCCCATCGGCACGTTGGTGCCATTCTTCATGATGGCATCGATAGAGTCCCGATCACCGACACCGGTTTCCAAGCATATTACCGCTTCGTTGATGTACGGCATAAGAATCCGGTTCGCCAAGAATCCAGGAGAGTCCGCAGACACGGAGGGGATCTTTCCCATAGCCTTGCAAAAAGCGACGGCGGTATCCAATGTCTCGGGGCTTGTCTGCAGTCCGCTAATGATCTCAACGCCCTTTTGTATGGGCACCGGGTTCATAAAGTGAGTCGAGACTACCCGCGAACTCGCTGAGGTATCGTTGGGGTCCTTGGTGGTGGCCGCGGCAATCTTAGTGATGGATATAGAGGATGTGTTGGTGGCAAGGATGGCATGCTTCGGGCAGATCTCCGCCAGCTTAGCGAATATGTCAAATTTGAGCTGAGGAATCTCCGGCACGGCCTCAATGACAAAGTCAACCCCCGATAGTTCGTCAATAGCCGTGCTTAACGTAAGGCGGGATCTCGCCTGGTCGGCTTGTTCCTGGGTAATGCGCGATTTGGAAACATCCTTAGACAATAGCTTGTCTACATTTTCCAATAAGCGTTTCCGGTTCCTATTGAGAAGAGCGATGGCACTCGGAGTACGCTGGACACTAACCTACAAAGGCTATCCCTTTATCAAGAGAAGCTTGTGATGAGTCTATAAGTGTGACGGGAACTGCAGCTTTCTGAGCGGCGACCAAAGCAATGCCTAGTCCCTGAGGAGTTGGGTGTTGTTGTGTCAGTGTTTTGAGTCGTGAATGAAGTCAGGAATGACATGTGAAGAAGACCGCTCACCATTTGGCCCGCGCCTAAAACACCTAGGCTTTTCACTTGAGCTGCACATCGAGGTGAGCTGGAGCTGAAGTGTCTAATTTGACGGCTGAGCTGTATAGCTCTTATTCTACCAATTGAGCTTGCCATTGGGTTTATATTATTTGCTGAGGTTTTAGAATGTTAAGAATAATCGAAGAAATAGAAGTTTATGACTTACGTCAAGTTTCTAAGGAGTACAGGGAATAATACACTGAGGGTTACCGGATAGCCTCGGGATACGGATATTTGTGGGTCAACCAAAAGTCCCCAGTTTGGAGCTCATGTAAATTGAAACGCGTCTTCTTATCGCGTTTATCGCGTTTTCAATTTATTTATTTAGTAGTACATACTACTACTAGTACTACATACCCTGTACAACTCTATCAGATTGGCTTTCACTTCCATGACCACCACCAAACCAAACCAAAACACTCATAAAACTCTGGCATAGGAAGACATTCCTCATCGCCACCATGGAGTTTGTAGAGGGTTCTTCTTCTACTGATGTAGTGCATCCCGAGGTTCGGGCGCACATCAACAGTCTCGTCTCCGCTGTAAGCTTTACTTTTTTTTTTTCTTTCGGTTTAGATATCCCGTTTAGTAGCTTGGTTACTAACATCAATTGTTATAGCTCGGTGGCTTTAGTGCTGACGATGAAGGAAGATATGTGCTTGGAGACTCTGCCTCTGAAGTTCTTAGGGATATTAAAAAATGGATTCGATTCTACGACGAGAAGACGAACCGCATGGACGTTGCGCGATGCTTGGCCGAAGCGAATATAGTCGAAGGCGATCTATTACACATCCTCGCCTCTTGGCCCGAAAATGCCACCGACAATAAATTCAAGGCGAGAGCTGCCTTGTCTTGCTTCGAGATTATGGTGCCCCTAACTTGGCCATTGGAACGCGAACTCGACCAGATGACCGTCAATCATCATCGACATCTTCCCGTGCTACAGCTCGCCCAGCTTGGTTATAAGCGTGCGATTATCAACTTCGATGCCGCCCAGATACTCCACACCGCCGTCCGAGTTGCATTGCCTTCCATGGCTCTGTCCCGCAGCGACCGATCTACACGCGACGATGGAATTATCAAGCTCGTCTTACTATTTCTACGAAATATAGCCATGATCTCACCACCCCCTGGCATCAAGTACGAAGACGATGAATCTCAGATCTCGCGCTCGGCCCTAATAGACGCCTATTCTTACCAAGATATCCTTCTCACCATCCTAACAGTAGCCTCGAACATGGGAGAAGACTTTAATCAGGAGGGCGTTATTATAATGGAGATCATTTTCCACTTGGTCAAGCGTGTTGATGTCAATAAGCTATTCATGGATGAAAAACAGCTTAGCAAGACCAAATCGAATGAACTTGCGACCATGATGAGCAAAGAAGCGGCAATGCATCGATCTTACAATCGCAAAGCTCCGTCCAGACATAATCGGTGGGGCACCATGATCTGGGTGGATCGAGGCGACGGGAAGGTTTCAACAGTTACGGGACAGGATGCTTTGCTTGATGCGGCAACCAGACAACACAAGATGGACAATAGTAAAGTATATCGGCCGCCGCGAAGGCCTAGGAAAGACGAGATGGAGCCAAAGGATCTGGGACCGCCGGTGTCATTAAATACAAGGGCACGCCAACAACTAAAGGATTTCGTGGAAGAATTTTTAGATTCTGGCTTCAATCCCCTTTTCCAACACGTGAGGAAGAAGCTCGACGAACAGAAGGAGTATGTCTTCGAGTACCATTCACGCCAATTCTTCTATCTAGTTGCATGGTTTCTAGAAGCCGAAAGAGCAAGGAAGATGGCGGCAAAAAATCGCAAGTCAACTAGCACAGAGGAAGTTAGTTCCTTCAACCTTGTAGCTGGTGTTCTCAATCAACAGACGTTCATCACCTTGAATAGGGCAATTGGCGACTCCATGGAGAGCAAGCGTTGGCAAGAGCTATGTGCTGCGATGCGTTGCTTCACACAGATTTTACTGACTGTTCAGGAGATGTCAGAATCTGGAAATGAAGAGGACGAAGAGATTGCAGAGAATATTCTCAGCCGTATATTCTACGAAGAGGAGACGCATGACAGGATCGCGAATATTGCGAAGACCTACAAAGATCAGGGGTTCGAATATCTCGATGCGTGCACCGAGCTTACGCATACTTATCTCCGCGTTCTGGAAGCATTCTCAAAACAGAATGTGGATATGCAAGTGCGGTCACGACGAAGAGTGCGAAAGAAGAAGAAGGCTGCCAAGGCTTCCGGGGAGGATGAAGAGAACCCTGTGGTGGAAGAGGAAGATGACTCTGAGAATGACCAGGCGAGCGCGGAGCGAACATCCAGCGAACGAAAGTTCGACTTCAACCGATTCGTAGCTCGATTCACTCCCCAAGGTGTAGTTGATACATTCGTCCAATTCACGAAATACTACAAGGATTTGGACGAATCTCAGCTGAAGCGAGCGCATCGTTACTTTTACCGGATAGCCTTCAAACAGAATATGAGTGTGATGCTCTTCCGGGTTGACATCATCCAACTCCTTTATAGTATGATAAAAGGCCAAGAGCCGCTGGACAAGAGTTCAACAATGTACAAGGAATGGGAGGAGCTGGTAAAACAGATCCTCAAGAAGTGCATCCGCAAGGTGGAGGAACGACCTCAGTTGATAATAGAGATGCTCTTCTCAAAAATTAACGCAACAGCGCATTATCTGGAGTACGGCTACGAGAAACAGACCCTATCAGCATCCCAACTCAAACCAGCGGCCGAATTGGAGTTTCGCCATATTGAAGAACATGATAAACAAATCGCGATCGTGGTTAGTGCTTTGCTAGACAAGAACCTAGCTGATCACGTCAAATGGGTCAAGGGCCAGCTATCCCAGGCAGAGACGGAGAGGAGGACGTGGGAGGCAATGGAAAAAGCCATACCCTCAGTGGAAGCTGGCGTGAGCGAAGAGAATGAGGCCGAACAACCAAACACGGAGAAACCTGTCAAGGAACCACCGCATATTTGTAAGTCTTTATATCGCATTGGCCATGAGCTGCAACTAATGATAATTAGCTGTTCGACCCGACAACGATGCCCGTCGCACTGCCATGTTCAAAAACTCTCACCTTCGACTTCTTATGAAGCTGGTCGGGTTTGAACGCCTCGTTCCATCCGTTGACGAGACACCCGAATCTGCCTGGATCATCCCACCGCCTTTGACCGCTGACCAACTCAAGGAATCCCTCGACTTAATTAACCAGGCGGAGTTTAATCCGCCCACCTTTGAGGACGGCAAGTTAGCAGAGGATCAATTAAGAAGGAAGGCCGCGCCACGCAAGAAGGCTGTCTTTGACGATGACGATGGGGTCGATAACGATGATGATGAGATTCTGTTCCCCGCGGGTGGCCCCACAGCGCGAAAGGTAGCAGACGACTTCCTGGACAAGCCAAAGAAGACGCGCCGGCGACGACGCCGTGGTAGCGATGCCGAGGAGCCCACCGAGGAGCAACTCGAGGATAAGGCGAGGGCCCGCAAGGAGCGGGAGAAGGCCAAGGCAAAGAGATTCAAGAGCGACCTCTTCGTGCATGCGAGCGATGATGAATCGGATGACGGGGAACGGTGGGCGGAGTTTTACGCCAACGAGGAGAAGCTCCGCCAACAGCAGAGCGCGGTTGCGGCTGATAAAGCGACGGGAATTACGATATCGGCCGCGCCTAAACTGGTCGAGAAGCGCAAAGCCCAGGTGTTGCTGGCGGATGATAGTGATAGTGACAATGATGATGATCTCATCTTGCCGCAGGAGTCTGACGATGATGATACCAGTCGGCCGAATGCGAAGAAGAAGAAGAAGAACATTGGGTTTGCGGAAGAGGATAGCGCGTCTGACTCCGATGACATGCCCCCGTCGTCTAGTCCCCGCACGGGCTCGGCACCGGGCGCTAAGCGAAGACGGTTATCTAAAGAACTGTCGGCTCCGGCTGATGGCGATGGCGATGAGGAGATGAAAGATGCTGATGCTGATGCTGATGCGGATGCTGATAACGACGACGATGAAGACGAAGATCTGCCCGCTTCTAAGCCATCTACCAGGCGGCGTAGAGCGGGGTTTTTGGTTGATAGCAGTGATGAGGAGTAATGAATACCCTGGGTATATATCTAGGTAGACAGATAGGTTTCTGCCTAGGGGTGCTGGGTACTGGGCTGATTTGGGATGGTTGCATGGTCTCGGCGTTTATCATACCTACCTGCCATCTTCAGGGTATGGGGAAATGAAGGTCTTGGGTGTTGCATAGGACTGGCGGGATGAATTTTTATGTTTACAGTACATAGGTATGTATATGTATTAGGCATTTACGTAGCCCTGGAGTGCTATATATAAAATACCAAGCCTACCTAGGTATCTAGGCACATAAGGTACTTTTTTCGATTATGGAGCGAGGTTTATGGGGAGGCTCTGTTATGCATCATGGTGTGTACATTAAGACCATCACAAGGAGTGAGAAAACACTGTTTCAAGATATGGGTACCTACCTATGGATGTTCTTGCACTCTTTTCTTGCTCTACTACGTACGTACCTAGTTGGTAGGGTAAATACTTAATAAGCATGCCCGATAATTAGTTTCAGAATACTAGGTACCTACTTTCCAACCAGAACAGTTGCCTTTTTGCCAACACTATCGCAAATATTCCATCCCTTCACACCCCCGAAGCCCCCCCCCAGCTTTCCACAAACCCCCAGAGGACCGACCCAGTGTATCTATCTATATACCTATCATCCGTCTGCAATGCCCGATGAATGAAGGCCGAAATGCTCCCTCGAGCCAGATAGATACCTACGAAATAGGCAGGCAGGTAGGTATGCGAGTAAGAATGCTTTGCCTACATAGTAGCGATAGAGGACGTACTAGGCTGACTGATAGCCTGGATGAACTGGTAGGCTGGTTGGTATTAGTGGACTAGAGAAAGCAACCCCTTTGTTGCGAGGCGAAAGGTAGAGAGTCTCTGACGCCGTGATATGGCTTGCTCCTCCATCATGGTGTAAGAGAGACGTCAGTGGAACCCCGGCTGTGGAAGTAAGCTGAGGTAGGTAGGTATTCTGGTAGTGTGAGGGGAGAGGGGGGAGATAGGATGGGATGAGCGAACTAGTGGTGAGCTGTTACCTAAGAAGTATCACACCTGCCCGCAATAATCCATAGCTTCGAGATAACTTTTGGCCACTAGGCTCGGCAGAAGACTGGGCTTTTTTTGCTAGACGGGCAAGTCTCCATACATACATATCTAAGGTAGGTAGGTAGGTTACTTATCTATTCACCATGAGATTCTTAGGCCTAGGGAAAAACGCAGCAGGAGGTATTTCGAACTTCATCATATTCAAAATAATGGCTAGTTTACGCTAATCTAGCCACGAACCAAACCCTTCTGAAAGCAGAGAGGGAGGTTTCGTTGTGTGGGGATAAATACAACAACAACATTTCTCATCAGTTACATCTTGTATATATGCCGGGGTCGGGATCAACCGCCCTTGGTCCATCGTCCATCCGGTTCCGTTTCGTCTCGTTATAATGACATATATCCTTTCAGTGGTAACCAGGTTAGGTGATAAAATTTGATCTTTTTTTCTTTTTTACTTATTTCTTCCATTGTTGGTAGGGGTATGGTAAGGCAAGAGGATTTGAATGAATAGGTAAAACAAATCTAAGCAGCCTTGTTCCGTTGGCCGTAGGCCTTGGTGACGTAGTCGCCGTCCTTGACGATGAGGTCCTCGAGGCGGTAGTCGTGCTTGCCGGAGAGGAAGCTCTCGAGGATGGCCTTGGTGCCGTCGGCGTACCGCTTCTGCGCGTCGATCGACGTGCCCGACATGTGGGGAACCATGGCGTTTCCGCCACCGAACGGGTTCTTGGCGTAGCGTAGAGGGTGGTCCTTGGGCGCGGGTTGCGGGAACCAAACGTCGCCGCCGTAGCCGCGGAGGTGGCCTGACTTGAGAGCCTCGGCGACGTCCTCCTTGACGACGATGGCGCCGCGCGCTGTGTTGACTAGCCACGAGCCTGGTGGTTGTTGGTTAGTCATGTTTATATGTCATGTGTAGGTAGGTAAGTTAGGTAGAGATGCTGCACGTGACGTGCATTGGGAGTAGAGGTAAGGGGTAGGTGATGGTATCTTACCCTTCTTCATCTTAGAGATGAGCTCCTTGTTAAACAGGCCGCGGGTCTTCTCGTGCAGAGGGCAGTTGATGGTGACGACGTCGCACTGGGCGAGCATCTCCTCGAGGCTGTCGACGCGGCGGCAGCCGATCTCCTTCTCGACCTCGGGCTTGAGGGGCTGGTAGTCGTAGTAGAGGAGCTCCTTGCAGTCGAAGGCGCGGAGGCGGCGGAGAACACGCTCGCCGATGCGGCCGACGGCGACGGTGCCGACAACCTTGCCCTCAAGGTCGTACTCGTCCTTGGCGACGGCGGCGACCTCCCAGTCACCGTTCTGGATCTGCTCGTGCGCGGGCACGAAGTTGCGGACCAGGATCAGGATGGTCATGACGACGTGCTCGGCTACGGACACGACGTTGGAACCGGTCACCTCGGCGACGATGATGCCGCCATTCGTCTTGTTAGCCGCGTTCAGGTCGACGTGGTCGGAGCCAATGCCGGCGGTGATGGCAAGCTTAAGGTTCTTGGCCTTGGCTAGTCGCTCAGCGGTTAGGTAGCCGGGGTGGAAGCTACATGGTGTATTAGTCGCATGGCTCAAGGTTGCATAGTGTTTGTGTTTGGCTGCTCGCTTGCAGTAGTATGTTTTCCTTATGTGTTGCTCCAACTTCTTCTTGTCCTTCTAATCCCTCCTCTTCCCTTTCGGGTTGTTGGAGTAGGTAACTTATATCGCCTCGCCAAGATGGCTAGTAGACATGTAGTAGATATGTAGTTGGGTAGGTAGATATATGTAGATAGGCGAGTAGAGAAAGGTATTATGTATGTAGGAAGGAAGTATTGACATACGGAGTAGTAATAATGATATCAGCGTCTACGAGCTCCTTGTCGAAAGTGGAGTTCTCGCCCTCCTTGTCGGAGGTGGTAACGAGGGTGTGACCTTGGTCCTCGAGCCATTTTCGGATGCCGAGTTCGTTTTCGGTTGTTCCTAGTAGGGCGGGCACCTGTAATTGGGTAAAAAGAACGGATTAGCTTTCTGGTTTTTGTAAAGTGGAGAGTGTTGTAATGTGACCAGTGTGACCAGTGTAACCAGTATGACCGTAACAGTCCTTGTTTCTTCCTTCTATCCATATGGATATAGATATGCATACAACGGGGTGTTTTCTTCAACCTTCAATTCAACAATTACCCCACACTTAGATCGCTTTTCGATCCATTTTCCCCTCTCTCACCCCTCTTCTTCCTTCTCTCCTTTTTATCTGGCTCAGCCTATACATCTGCCGCCTAACATACAGTTACCAGACACAGCCCATTGCATGCCGGTTTCAACCAATCGCGCATAGAGTCGCTGCCATTGGACAACCAAACGGACATATGGCCAAGATACGACACTGCGGGGAGAGACGGCAGAAGAGTATATAGCCAACAAGAAAATGCGAAGTAGGAGAAAAAGCATCATATATAGGAACAGTGTAATGAAAGGGAGTTTGGTATACGTACATCCTCGGCGTGCTTGCCACCGTCGTACAGAACAGCTAGAACTTTGACCTTTTCACGTTTCGTAGTTAGTAAACGCGTCGAAGCAGGTATTCGTAGTAGTAGTGGAGGAGGGTAGGATAGTAGAGGCGCGGGCGAGGAGCTCAGAGCTGCTACGCGTGACGATAGGCCAAAGCGCAGCAGTGCCGACGAGCGAGGTCGAGCAGTGCTAACAGAACGAGCTGCTGCTGCTGCTGCTCCTACAGTGCCTGTAGGGAGTGCCCGCGCAGAGAGGGGACGAGTGCAGCCATAGGAAGAAGATAGTAGGGAGCGAGCAGCGAGTAATACCATTTTGGAAACTTGTTTCTAGATTTCTTGAACAGACAGCTTCTGTCTGCTTACACTTATATATATGGGAGAGAGGACTTTAGAGTTTGATTTCGTGTGCGATTCAGTGAGCCAAATCTATGTGGGCTTCTTGAGAGAGAGAGAGAGAGAGGGATATAAAGAGGAAAAAGGAACAAGATGACGAATGGATGAGAGTAGAATGATCAAAGAAGGAAGCAGAAGAAGGAAGCAGTGTTTGCTACGATGGAGGGAGGTAACCTCCTTTTATGGACTGGAACTGAACCCCGAACAAAGGGAAAGCCAAAAAAAAAAAAAAAAGACATTAACAACAACACCTCTTCTCCAACGGGAACTACAACGGCAGCTCTCGCCAGTAGCACACCCTCTCAACATCCACAGCAAGTACGAGGAGGGCCGAGGAGCGGGCACTGTCGGAGAATGTCTTAGCTGCTTATTTTTTTTCTCGATCAACAACTGAGACTAGCCGCCAGCGGTAGGTAATCGCCGTTGCTTTCAAAAATAGCTTGTAGTATACCTAATGTAGGTACGTTATTAGGTTGTGTAGCCGCTTGCTTGGTACATACACACGGAGCATGTAACTAAGAGCAGGCTACATACATTCAACTGATCTCTAGGTACCTGCCTACCTACACTACACTAGTGACCAGGCAATCCCGCTTCCCTTTCCCACTCTTACCAAACTACCAGAACATCTGAACGCGCACGAGACATCCCGATGATGCATATAGGGTCCAATTTCCCTTCCCTAATTCCGCACGCGTGTATGTTATGAACTGTGTATAGATGATCCAAGTCTGTTCTCCATCCATACATAATCCATGTGGTTCAATTGACCCCAGCGAAAGGGAAGCTCGGATACCCGCCGGAGAGGGCTCGGCGATGTTTCGGTGTGTGAGGCATTGGTCCCGCAACCCCCTCGCCCTTACAAAGGAGACTAGTGGGCGCCGCCCGAAGCCAGCGAACGGGCTCGTCAGCTGAGTTGAGTTTCCAAGGTGGTCGAGAGCTGTCTGCTCAATTACCTAACCACTAGGCCTAGCGAGGAAAGCCTAGGCTTGAGCTACTACTTACCTATGCACATAGTAGGTTTGTATGTAGGTACGATACCATCATCGTCCCATGTATTAAGAGTCACTAGCTAGTCCCCAATGCTTTAAAATAACGATACGATTATGGCACGGTCAATGGGAAAATACATATGTAGGTACCTAGTTACCTACTCGTTACTCAAAGCTAGGTCGTACCAGAAGCCGTCGGAGAGCTATGGTAAATCGGCCATCGGTGAAGTGGGGGAGCTTTGAGGAACGCTTTCTTCTTGTCGTCGTTGCTGTTTGCGGGGAAGCTCTCACTTTTGCCAAGGGGAAAGGATTGGAGTTTGGAGCAACAATGGGAATAAAGGGGGTAGGGGAGTACGGGTAGGGGGGGAGCCAAGACAAGGAGGGGGGGGGGACCGGCAGGCAAACCGTTTCTAGATCTGGAACAATACAACATGCGCATCCGTGATTGGCCACGCGATACCAACTAACAGCAAAAAAAGAAGCGATGGGTACATAAGTTAGTTATCCATAGCTCTTCTTCATGTATGTATGTATGTATGTATAAAATCCCGAAACACATTTTTTTTCCCAGCATTGACCACTTTCGCGGCAGTTACTTTGATCTAATCAAAGAAATCTGTCGGTACAATGTTGGAACGTCCGGAGGGACGAACGAAAGCAAGTCGGCATACATTTCCCAGTCTCTCGCCGGTAATACTTATTTACCCGCATGATCTATTTACGTAGAAGATGATGAGAGATGGCTTACTGTTCGTTACATGAGCACTCTTTACCGAATATCGACGTAGGTACACACGTGCATACATACATATGTACATGTACAGAACATCTCCAAGCTGGCCTTCCGTCTATGCGGCTTAGATGGGGATAATCTCCCTTGCTTTGCCTTTCCCGAAACACCGAGCTCGAAGTACATACATACGCGTAAATATGGATGATATGTAGGCCGGGTCCATACATATGTGCATGTAATCGCTGAGGCTTTTTGTGGATCTCTAAAATGGATGGACATCGGCACGCATGGATAAGCTCTCCATCTTGATGCATGTGTAAATAACTATGGAGTACATAGGTATACATATGTACGTATGCATGATTTTTTTTTCTATGTAGTTATTTCCCTATGTGAGTAAATACTATATACGTGTGTTGATGCCAGTCAATTGCCTTCCCGCTCCTTCCACATACTTGAATCTATAGAGTAAGGAACATAACACCCGCCAATGCGACACTCAGAAGCATCCCGCTGGCTGTTTGCATCGACGCCGCGGAAGGCGGGGTCGTAGCTGAAGGAGACTCCTCTGTACTGTCAGTGGTGGTTGAGTTCGAGGTTGAGTTGGTCGAGCTTTCCACCGGGCCTGGGTTCGTCACGTTGAAGTAGTTGGCGGCCAAGACCTTGTCCGCCAGCCCAGCTTTCGTCAGGACGTCGAGGACGTCAAACCCTAGCCGAGTTTCTGCTGCATCTTGGAGGACACCTAGATTTTCCGGCGTAGCGTCCGAGGTGTCGATGAGGATTTGCGTGTATCGGTGGGAGAGGGGGATTCGCGCGGGTGGGTTGGGTGCGATATATTCTGCGGCTGTTCCCGGGGATTCCGATGGCTGCTTGAACAGGAATGCACTTCTATTTGCAGTGCCCGAATCCGTATTGACGGACACTGGTACTGTATCCTGTACGTACCCAATCTGCAGCCAGTGGAGAAGGGTGTTCGTCGCCGGAGGGCTGTCTGTAGGGATATCGAGGTCCACCATCAACACTGCAAACGAAGATCCTTCTAATCTAGACTGCGTCCCAACTTTAGGGACGCTTTGGGTGTCTGCAGTTGAGTTCTGTTAATATATATATTTACCTAGGTAGGTTATTTACCTAGGTAGGTAGGTAGGTAGGTAGGTAGGTAGGTAGGTAGGTAGGTAGGTACTAGGTATGTAGTAAATGTTGGTTTTGGTGTTGCTTACCTAGTCTTTCCAAGACATTTCCACCCTCTGCAGAGGCATTTCCATATGTGACGACCAGAGTAGAGTCTGTGCCTGGTTCGAAGCCTGGAGGAGTGATGGCTAGGGTTGCAGATGCCGCTGCCAGGATAGTAATAAATTTAGACAACATTTCTGAGTTGAAGTAAAGATGCGTTGTGAATTGGTTCTTGAGCTTGGTAAATTTGATAAAGTTGTATTCGCATGAAATCCTAGGGACGGAAGGGCTTTTATATTCCGAAGTTGTCGGCGGATTCTATATAGGCGAAGTTGCATCATCACTTGAAACTGTAGTATGTGTAGATCTGCGGCAATGCCCAGAAGGGCTCAAGGGCTCCAAGGCTCAAGGAGAGGTTGACCGACGGTAGGCATCGTCGGCCGATGACACGCAGTGCCCGGCCGATGTTAGGCTTAAGATGTGGCTCATTTTATTATTTATTGTAGGTAATGGTTTTGGTAACTGACAGGTTAATTGACAGGTTAATTGACTTGTTAACTTTGTTGACTGACTTACGTCGTATCACTTGCCATTAATCCTAAAAGGAAGGGGTTCCATCTTCTTGGCTTTCTAGGGCGTAGCAAGCGCGACTACGTAAATGCCCGTCTGTCCAAGAAATTCAAGCTTTATTTATAGCAGTATTGAATGTTCAAATGTTTCATAATAACTTTCATTCCCCCTTGAATCTTGGCACCACTATAAACTCTAGTAGTACCTAACCTACCTGGTAATACTCTTTTCTACCTACTACTACTACTACTACTACTACTACTACAACTACTACTACTACTACTACTACAACTACTACTACTAGTCTTCTTGATAAATATTTTCAAGCAACAAGACTTTCTAACATTCTTCAACTTTCTTGACATGATATCATTCCTATATACAATTACTTTATGTTTCTCGCAATCCTTAGAAATATGTCGTACTTCCAAAATGCTTGCCCGGGACCCGCATCACAGCCTTCTCCGGTGCAAGGTCCGATTCCCCGTCAAATTCTGCCTTGATACATAGCTCTGCGATAAACTGGATACAAAGCCTACCTACCTAGGTACCTATCTACCTTAATGGCTACATACCTGATATCTTCCTTATAAGTACCTAACCTAGGCATGTGGGGGATGTTTGAGTTACGGATCACTAACAGCAGTCTCCCTGACACCGAAATAAAAGATCGGGAGCGGGAGGGCTGACATGGTTCAATGTTTGCAGCACGTATGGGAACTCTGTATATGTACCTACATGTAGGTAGGCATCGTTGTTGGTTACAGGCTGAACATGCCCATATGTGCTCTGTTTAGCAGCAACCCCAGGTCTCGAATGGGCAACTTGAAAAGTACAACATCAAACGTTAACCCTCGAGACAAATACATATGTACATATGTAGCAATGACAACAACAGCATTGAAGATACCTACATACTCCTGGCTCTTCGCCCTGTCAATCTGTCGCTTGCCGTGGCGTGAGATATCATTCCCCACAAGTCCCTTCCACTAAACCTTACGGTTGTGGTTATGTCTTATACAGTTGTCTTACATTGGATACCCAGGTAGTCGTCCGCAGCCAACGCCCAAACAGTCGCCGGCTATCTACGTCCAATAGACTTCGGCCGCAAGCTCAGTTATGTACCTACATATCACGCGAGTCCGTTTTTTAGGCCATCGAGTGAAGTAAAGTACCTACCTACCTCATATGTAGGTACATTACTAACTTAGGTAATATGTAGTTTTCAATCGAGCAGCTTCTACACATGCATGTAGTTATTGGCGTTTCCAGCACACATGTTACACTGCCTCCGGGCAACCCCTCACAGAATGAAGCTTCCTCATAGCAGAATCATGATTGTTGGCATTGCAGCCTTACAGCCCATGTATGCCTTGCGTTTGCCTTCCTGGGCCCGGATACCTTATTGTTTTTTCTTTGTCGTTCTTCTTTAGGTAGATGCCCACCATATTCAACATTCGGAAGGTATCTTTGTGTTTTGGCTAGAAGTCCTATTTTCCGAGACAGTAGTCAAGCTACATCATAAATAAGGCCTTTATCGAATCCCTCTTCTTACCTCCCCACAACCGTGATAGTATCATACAACCGACTTAACCATACCTCCTCGATAGTTTGCCTAAGCTAACTTGGTAGAGCATACGTATGATCATGAACCGGTAACCATAGCATTTTATCATAATGTCTACCGAACGTTTCTTTTTGGCTAATATACTCTCCTAGCTACCCGCCTACTAAAAACCATAAACCACCATGTCGAAACTTCCAGCGTGGCAACTGCAACTATGGGAGCCGTTGCAAATTCTCCCACGAGATCTCGTCGTCCTCTGGGGCCCAACCCCAGGCATCCACGCAACGTAGAAACCCTCGAGAGGACCAGGGCCCGGCTAAAGACTGTCTTAGGGAATGGAAGCGACTGCTTGGAGTAACCCACTCTAACTCGCGCTCTGTTCGTTCATCTACCGTCAAGAGTCAGCAGACATGCGACCGTTTTTTCAACCTTGCTCTCGAACTAATGGATGGAGACGTTGGGGCTTCACAGGAGACAGTGAAATTAATGGCCCAAGATGCTGGCCTTGATTTTATAAAGAATGTCATTGACCAGCAAATACCTATGGCCATAAGGAATTCCACCAAAGTTCACCTATGGCTTCATCAGATACGACCTATGTTCCAACTTCTCACCCACCCACGGGTCGTTGATTCTAACGTGCTTGAACAACATGTCGCCGCCATATGTAACTTCATCCAGGGAATTGGGGGCAGAAGAATGAAACCGCTATTTGATTTCATTCTGGATTTGCTCAATGTTTGGCCAATCTTATCCGTATCCGAAGCAGATGGGTACGGCATATCTGCTTGTGAACTCTCACTCTCTGTGTTGACTATCATGATTGACTGCAACACAAGCAACATTATCAATGATAACTATAAACATATTGCTGAGAGATTCGAATCTGCTGTTCAAGCTGCTCACGATTCTTCAGACGACTTTTCTAAGTTCCAGGCTCAGAAACATCTACAATACATTTGGCGGCGGCTTGGTGTCGGGAATGCACTGGTCGAGGAAGAAGAAGGAAAGAAAGCGCCTGTAACACGAGCGGAGTTTGTGATGCGGAAGGATCTTCCAGGAAGACTTTCGGCACAAGGACCACGTCATGACAACGACCACGAGGACATTTGCAAAATCAGAATTCTACCTACACCAGAAGAAATCACATCTACGCGGAATGAGTACTTACCTACAACTGATTCAACCCTATTCCATAAACCTGGTATACAGGGCCGCCTTGACAGAGAGTTCCGTCTTCTGAGAGAGGATACAGTTGGTCAACTTCGTGATACGGTTGCTTTGCAGCTCGAAGCTATGCGAAACCCAAAAAGTAAACAAGACCGCACCGACCGAAATACCCTTCGTACTTACGCATACGAAGAGGCGGAAATTATTGACGTCAGCTTTGATATAATCCAGGGGATGGATTTACTTGTTCAGTTCTACCAGCCACTATCTAAGAAGAACCAACAGCAGCGTCGAGACTGGTGGGAACACTCTAAACGACTTCGACCTGGTGGCCTTGTGTGTATTATCTCCGAAAGGGGGGCTGTGTTGTTTTGTGTAGTTGCCGATAGTACCATTATATCACACGCAAAGAGCCGAAAGACTAGAAAGGGAGAAGAGGATGATGGTGATACTGGTAGTCCAACACTCGCCGACGATGAAGAGTGGGCTTATGTTCACCTACAACTAGCCGAGGCCCGCCCCGCCGATATTGGTGAGGCACTACGATGCTTTCAGAATATTGGGGATCAGCAGCGACGGTGCCTCGTCGAATTTCCCGGTGTTCTCCTCCCCTCATTCCAGCACACGCTTACTGCCCTTCAACGCATGTCACAAAAGACCGACTTTCCATTTGTTGACTTACTTTCTCTGCCTGAACAAAACCTAGATTTGGGAGTTGAAGTCATCGTCGAGCCTCCTCTATATACGACCAAGACGGAGTTCTCTTTCGACTTAAGTTGCCTAACAGATGACGGAGAAAGTCTCCATCATTCGCCTAGGAAACCCCTCGATCCCCAAACGCTTGCAAGTCACTCTACCCTCGATAAAACTCAGTCTAAAGCTCTTCTGAATGCACTCTCGCGAAGATTGGCTCTTATCCAGGGCCCGCCCGGTACAGGGAAAAGTAAGTACCATATACATGCTGTGATATATTCTCAACCCTTTGAAGACCTCCATTCATTCGAAGAACTATATTAACTAGATCATACCACAAACATGTCCAGCTACAATATCTAAACTTACTAACACCAATGCGCCTAGGCTATACGGGCGAGAAGATCATCAAGACCCTACTGGCAAACAAGGGGAAAGCTAGTCTCGGACCTATTCTTTGCGTTTGCTACACCAATCACGCACTTGACCAGTTGCTTGTGCATCTGATGCGTGAAAAGGTGGAAGTAATTCGAATTGGATCAAGATCGAAGGCGGAAGAACTTGAGGGAGTTAACCTTCGTATGGTAGCTCAATCCGCAGAGCGTACCAGAGCTGAAAGAAATTCCATGTGGGAACTTTCGGCAAGAAGGGACGACATCGCTCTTTCACTAAAGAAATCAATCGAGGAACTTGCATCGTGCCAAAAACTGAGCTTACTACGGCAATATCTTTCTCAATTCTATCCCCGGCACCATGATGCACTATTTGGCCACGAAGAGGAGGGTGAATGGCAGACACAGAAGACTCATCAAAGCCCTGGCCAACTCCTAAAAAGATGGCGAGACAGTGGCCTACGGATCGGCTCCCCTCGCGAGCTTGATGTCCTAAAGACGGAAGACGTTTGGAACATGACATTTATTGAAAGATCGCGCCTCTACAACTTTTGGCTACGTCAAATACGTGACCCTCTTATTACCGAAATCATACATGACTATAAGTGTTACGAAAAGATTAAGGATGATCGACAGAGGGTGTCTTGGGACGTTGACCTACGATGTCTTCACGAAGCAGACGTTGTTGGTGTCACAACAACTGGCCTGGCGAAAAATCTTGAGCTCCTAAGGAAATTACGGTGCAAAGTTATGCTATGCGAGGAGGCAGGCGAGGTTCTCGAGGCACACACTATCACAGCGTTTCTCCCATCTGTTGAACAGGCCATCCTTATCGGCGATCACCTCCAGCTAAGGCCCCAAATAGCTAACTATGACCTTCAAAGTACGAATCCCGCGGGGGTTCAGTATTCCTTGGACGTGTCGCTGTTTGAGCGCCTTATCAACCCAGCATATGACACAGACCCAATCCTGCCATTTGATACTCTAGAGACCCAACGGCGGATGCACCCAGACGTCTCAGAATTGATTCGATCAACCTTATATCCTTCTTTGGATGACGGCGGAGCTGTGGCTCAATACCCGAATATTTCCGGCATGAGGAGACGTTTATTCTGGATGGATCATAAATCACCAGAGGACCAGGCGGGTCAACTCGATCCATTATCAACTTCACGGACGAACAAATTCGAGATTGAAATGACAGTATCGCTCGTTCAACACTTGGTTAGGCAGGGGTCGTATGGTCCGGACGATATTGCTGTCATAACGCCTTATCTTGGACAGTTGATGCGACTTCGTCGTGAAATGGAAAGATTGTTCGAAATCACAGTTGGCGAGAAAGACTTGGAGGAAATCGAAGCTGTAGAAGCTGACAATACAATGAGGGAGAATGTGATTGCCCAGCCGCATGGACCGCCAACCGTTAAGAGATCTCTCCTCAAGAGCATCCGATTAGCAACTGTCGACAATTTCCAAGGAGAAGAGGCCAAAGTGATAGTCATCTCGCTCGTGAGAAGCAATGAGGCTAATAGATGCGGCTTCTTAAGCACAACCAACCGCATCAACGTTCTCCTTTCTCGGGCACAGCATGGCATGTATCTGATAGGGAACGCCAAAACATATGGCCACGTACCAATGTGGGCACAGGTGCTAGACATTCTCAGGAGAAATGGAAATATAGGAGCAGAATTGGAGTTACAGTGTAAGTCAAGCCCGATCTTTGATGCTAACAGTTATTGACATTTAATACTCTAGGCCCTCGCCATCCTGATACACCTCTTCTAGTGTCCAAGCCTGATGACTTCTTACGTCTTGCACCTGAAGGAGGATGCATCCTTCCTTGTGATAGGAGGTTGCCGTGTGGCCATTCGTGTATCAACAGATGCCATCACGAGAATCTACACAACGCCGTCAAATGCCTTGAGCCCTGTCCTCGTCCTAAAAAGAGCTGTCAGCATCCATGCAAACTTGTTTGTGGGGAGTCTTGTAAGCCAAAATGCGATGAGCGTCTGCATGGCCTCAACATCACGCTTCCGTGTGGCCACAGAATCTCTTCAGCATTATGTTGGCAAGCACAGGACCCCTCTACGATTGATTGTAAGGAATCGGTTACGAAAGTTGTGCCAGGATGTGGCCACGAGGTCGAGGTTCTCTGCCGTACAGACGTGAGTGCCAATTCTTACAGATGTGGGAAGATGTGTCTTGATCCTCAGCCATGTGGACATTCCTGCCGGGGTGCCTGCTACCAATGCAAGGAAAGGAAAGGAGACAAGATTATCAAGACTATCCACAACGTTTGCCGACAGAAATGTGGTCGAAAATACACGACCTGTCGCCACAATTGTTCCCAGTCGTGCCACGGAGAGAAGCCCTGTCCTTTATGCCCGGAACCTTGCGAGGTTCGTTGCAGCCATTCCCGATGCAGCAAGAAGTGCCACGAGCCTTGCGTGCCATGCGCAGAGCCGACATGCGCTTCGAGCTGTGCACACGGAAAATGCACTATGCCTTGTGCTGCACCTTGTGACTGGGTGCCTTGCTCAAAAAGGTGTGAGAAAGTCTTGGGTTGTGGACATCAATGCCCATCAGTGTGTGGTGAGATGTGCCCCAGCAAGGATTTCTGCCAAGAATGTGGTTCCGAGGACATCAAGTCGGCTGAGGTCGACTTCATCCTAGGTATGAAATATCATGAAATCGACCTGGACGAGGATCCTTGCATCTTCCCAGACTGTGGACACTTCAAGACGAAGTCTAGTATGGATGGCACCATGGACATGAAGGCCCATTACAAAATGACGGACGAGGAAAATCCAATCGCAATTATCGACGCTACCCAACCCTTTTCAATGGATGAGATTAAAGTCTGTGGAGACTGCCGCGGATCCCTTCGTAATATCGCTCGATATGGTAGAATCGTCCGTCGCGCCATGCTTGATGAAGCCACCAAAAAATTTATCTCTTGGTCACAAACCAAATATTTGGAACTAGCAGATAATTTACTTGATGTGCAGGACCGTATCTCGAAGCGAGCAACTCCCCTAGTTATACCACGAATCAAGCAACCCAATAAACTGAGAAGTTATCAAGGTCGCCTCAAACCACTCCAGATTGTTCGCGAATGGGTTGGCGGCGATAGATATAACGAAGCTCTCGAGCTCTGGCACAAATTGAGGGCCTTCGTTGGCGAAGTGAGGACAGAAGGTCAACCACTCCAGCGCGTCGATGACCACGTCCAGCATGCCATACGACAGCAAAGGACCCAAGGAACGTTTGCATTTGACGAGACTAGGATTCAGAGGAAAAGTCACCTTCAGGCAAGCTCCATTTCTCTAAAATGCGATATCGTTATCATTTCCGACTTCATGAAGAATCGAAAGGAGCTAGCTAAAGCTCGCCCAGGGCTCAAGCTTGACTTCTCGCAGCAAATGCAGGAATGCAAGGTTCTGGTAGAAGAAGCAAAAAGCTCGAAGCTTCCCAGACAAGAAACTGAAGCTCGCGTTTACTTTGCGCAATTTTGCGCTTTCAGTCGGCAACTCACAGAATCGTCATTGGATAATACCCCTATTGCCGCTGCCGTCACTGCCGCTTCCACTTCCGCTTCTACTACCACTATCGCTACTACCTCTACACCTGAAGAAACTATGAAAAAGCTCAAGGAGAAAGGTTTAACCCACCTAACTATTGCTCGGAAACTAGTGGAGGAGTATAGTGCTCAAACACGGGGCATGATGGCTGAAATCGAGGCTACGGAGACGATGCTCAACGACGGTACATTCTACGCCCCCGTTTCTACAAAAGAGATGCGAGAAGTATACGAGGCAATGCAGAAGACTTTCTCCGGATCCGGCCACTGGTACTACTGCAGAAACAACCACCCCTTTACTATCGGAGAATGCGGCATGCCGATGGAATTAGCAACATGCCCCGAGTGTGGAGCGGGCATAGGCGGGGCTAACCATGCACTCATCCAGGGAGTACAACGCGCGGAGGATATTGACACTCTTATAGATCGTATTGGCCGTATGGGAATTTAACGCTGCCCGGCAGAATATTGGACCAAGTGCCTGGTATGCTCGGAGGTGTCCGGCTGTGGTGTGATGCCGTCACGATTTATTTCTTTAGGGTCTTTGGTTCTTGGGTAGCTAGGTGGTTGGATAGATCTTGACCAGGTTGAAGGGATTGGGTAGATGTTATAAGTAGGCAGATACCTACCTACCTACCTAGCCTAGCCTACAATTGATTTGATTTGACAGTCACGCAAATCTCATGATATATCAAAATTTTGATCAACGGATGTTGTCGTAAAAACAAAGGGAGATAATCATATTCATGGCTTAGGTACACGTGTATCCGAAGAGTATACCGATGTCCTCCATCTATCTGTCTGTCCTTGTGTACGAGGCCGTTTATAAGGGGTTTCCCAGACCGGTCTGCTGTGACAGAGTAAAGGGGTAAGGGGTAAGGGGTACGGGATGAGGAGAAAGATTGTTCTTGGGAGTTCCTCGCGGGACAACGATCGTCAGTGGGTAGGTAGGTAGGTAGGTATTTACTTAAGTAAGTAGGGGGTAGGGTTTTCCCGGTTTCCTCATTATCTACCTACTAGGTACCCAGGCAGGCAGGTAGGCAGTGCTACGACTCCCATCCAAAGCGATGCTGAGCAAAACCAGGGAGGCCTAGTACACCTGCACCGACTCCTTGAGGTTCGTAGCGCCGACGATCGGGCTGGGTGCATCCTTGGTCTCCACAGCCGCAGCAGCGCCCTCCTCTTCTTCTTCTTCTTCAGTCATGCCACCGAGGATCATGGAGCTGGGCGCAAGCGCCTGGATCTCGGGGGGGCTCGTGAAGGCGAAGAACTTCTCGTCGTGCCACTGGCCGGCGGTGACGAAGCGGCCCTCGCTGTCGGTGAACATGGTGTCGTTCTCGGCGCGCAGGAAGTAGGCGATGCTGTAGCGGTGCTCGGTCGGGTCGAGCGGGACGACGCGGTGGATGCACGACTGCATCGTATGCCCGCTCGCGAAGCGCAGGGAGTCGCCGACGTTGATCACGGCCATCCCGGGCCTCGGCTCCACGAAGCCGAACTCCTTGGCTCCCGGGGGGCGGACCTGGAGCCCCCACTGCTCGGCGAAGAGGAAGGTCAGGGAGCTGATGTCCGTGTGCTTCTGGTGCCCGATGTTCTTGGCGGTCGGGTCCGAGGGGATGTAGTGCATCATGGCGAGCGTGCTCGTCGAGGGCCGGTCGTTGCGGTGCGTGTTCTCGAAGCGCGCGGCGCCGGTGAGGCCGAGGCCGGTGGAGAGCGCGGAGAGGATGGTCTTGGTGGCGATGTTGGCGCCGGCGATGGCGTGCTCGAGGACTTTCATGTCCGGGCTGGTCTTGAGCACGGCGGGCAGGTGCGGGCTGTCCTTTTGGATCTCGTCGCGGGATACTTTGATCATCTCGTACCCGTCCTTGGTGTTGGCGAGGACGCCGGTGCGGGAGCCGACGGGCTCGTAGCTGGTGGGGGGTTTTGTGTTAGTGGTGAAGCGAAAACGAGAAGCTACTTAGGTAGGTAGGTAGGTAGGTAGGTACTATGGTAGGTATATGCCACTCGGTAGGCAGGCTAAATCTCTCGCAATCGAAAAAAAAAAAAAAAAAAAAAACAAACTTACCCAAGATGGGGCGCAACAAGACCGAACTCGTTCTTGGCCTCAAGGGGCGCGTCGAAGAAGCGGTACATGAGCTTGAGGGTCTCCTGCTGGTCCTCGAGCATGCGGCGGCCGTCGATGTTCTGCAGGTCGAGGTAGAAGTACCCCTCGTCCTGGCAGCAGCGGACCAGCTTCTCGATCTCGGTGGGCTCCTGGGAGAGCAGCTTGGAGAAGTCGACGACCTCCATGGCGTACACGGGCACCTTCTTCCCGTTCCAGTCCACGGTCTGGGGCACTTCGGTTGAGATGGCCATTTTTGTGGGTTTGTTTTGTTTTTCTTTCTTTTTGGTTTTGGTTTTGATTTTGGGGCGATGTGATTACGGGGACAAACTCTCGATGCTCTTCCTCTTGTCTTCTTATTGTTCTTATCCTTCGTCCAACTTACTTATGTACTTGACACCCTTATTTTATAGACAGGCGATGACGGCGACGAGGTCGTCGTCGGAGGCTCATCTTCCATAGCCTTGGTGAGTTTGATGTAACTTTCCCCTCCCCCCACACTGCCTTGCTATTTATCCACCTGCATCCAAGATGTCACCCCCTTCACCTTTCCTACCTAACCTAGGTAGGTACTTACACCTCTGCGTAAAGCGATGCCATAGCTCGACTCGAGGAATATAGATGAGCGATGCCAATATCCATCTTGGCAATCTTATCGTTATCGAAACGGGAGCATCTCAGTTTAGCCGGCTGGGGGGACGCGTACCTAGATTGCTGTCCGGCTGCAACGCTCCGCACTTTAGCAAGCTATCTTTAGCCTTCAGGGTCCTTGTCAAATATGTGGCCTAGTCGGGCTCCCCCCTGAGAGGTGTCATCTATATTATACACCACGCCAAGAACGGCAGATGTGTGCCCTTGGACTACTAGGCTGTTTGGCAGCGTGTGGGGATTGAATATCCAACGTCAAGATACAGATGATTCTCGCGTCGCTCATTCGCAATTGCCTCCGCACTCTAGGCTGTCTGTTTTGGTTTCCGTTGGATCCGAGGCCGGTGATGTCTCAGTCAGGGGCGCGCTTGATTGAGGTACCTAGGTTAGGGGTAGGCATGGGTATAGCTTCGAGGTTAAGATGCAACCTTTTCCCCCTCAGTTTCGACCGTCTTGATAAATCGAAAGGGGGAATTTCTCATGGGGTAGCCCCCACAAGCTCCAGAGCTTTCGCAATGATCTGTTGTGGCCAAGGATGTAGCAAACGAAAGAAGAATTGGTTCTAGACCTATGAGGCGTGTCAGTCATCGCTTACTCATTATACTCAGGGGCCTGGAATATCATGGATAATGAGTCTCGATAGGTAGGGAAGCCTCAAACCGAAGTAGTAGTAGACATGTGTGGGTAGGTAGGTAAATAGCAATATGCCATTACCCCAAACGCTGTCCATGACGTCGGCCTACTATGGGAATCTATATCCTATTGTCATTTAACCATCTACTTTTCCCACAGGGACTTTCTCGCCATTGACTCACCCGAGTTCCCAGAGAGGGAGCCGGGAGCTGTAGGCTACATATGTGCCTAATAGTCTCTTCGTGATTCACCGTTCCTCCTACTTTGCTTAGAATATGTAGTTAGTGCCTTTTCCCCCTTTTAATGAAGATTTCCGATTGGATAGGGGCACTATGACTGGATATATAAGGAAAGAATGAAGTGGCTATATGTCTTTTATGACGGTGTGTTATTTCATTACTCAGGGGTAGGATATACTACCTACTACCAGACGACAAAGGAAGGTTGTTTGTGTACTCCCCATCCCCAGGAGTACCTAGTAAGAATGCCAGCCCAACTTTCGCGTCTCAAACCATTTAGCTACAGAGGCCGATATATACCTAGCATTATTTCCAAGCTGTTGCGTTGCCGTAAAAGGAATCCGCAAAAAGCATGTCATGATACATAGGTATGAGAAAGGTTCTGCTCATCGAATCGTGTTGCTAAACCCTAACCCTAGCGCCAATCCCAAAAAATGTATAGTATATCTATATTCGATCGAAACATTTACGTCGTAAACTTGGTTGGCTTCAGTTCTAGTCGTACGGAAGGGTCGTAAATGGTTTCTATGTCATGAAGATGGGAAGCGTCGTCATCACTGCTCGCCAGCCTCTCACCCCGCATTTTCAATTTTTTCGCCTTCCTGGCCTTGTAAGCAAACCAAGCCGCAACGACGCCGGCGACCGTGGCCGGTAGACCGATTCCCAATGTCGTAGCCAGTGTTATTTTGTCTGAAGTCGTCAATGTTCCAGGTGGTGGCGAATCACCATTTGTTCCGTCTGTTAGGTTTATGACATTGGTTACCTGGGGAATCATCATAAAAGGAGTCGACGTTGTTCCGGTCCCAGTCGTCCTAGCCGTCTCGGTTGTCGAAGCGAACCAAGCTATTCGGCGATTATAGCCGTCACCACAGGCCAGCAACGTATATTTCGAGTAGAGAGATCCGGTGTATACGTTGGCCAAGCAGCTCGGATACACAGTATTCGTACTAGGTTAAAGCATTAGCTTCTCAGATCATCTTTGCTTGAAGCCTTGAGAGGTAGTCGCGTTTATTACCAGCAAATCGTTCGAGTGCCAACTGAAGAACATGGTTGACCGTAGTTCAAGCATGACGTCGGAACATATCCAGTCAATTTACCATCGATCATGCTTGTGACACAACCTAGAACTGAATAATATGTATCTACCGCACAAGCGTACCCTGAATTACAATTCCAGGGATAGGCTAAGGTTGACTATCGGTTAGCAAAATGGGCTTGAACGACGAATGTAGGTATCTTATGAGCGAATCATTACCTGCGTCGCCATTGCCAAAACCACAAAGTGTTGGGGGTCTATCTCTCCGCCCTAGGTTCTCCAACGGGGGCGATGTTGGTGCCAGAGCCAGTTGCACATCAGTACTAGACTTGATAGCTACCGGTGTGGTCGAGGATGGGAAGGAGGTACATGACGATAAACCGCAAAGGCAAGAAAAGAGGAAGAAGAATGAGAGCTCTCTAGGCAGCATCGTGAACAAAGCAGCAGATGCTGGGGGGTTTTTTTTTTTTCTGTTTAAGGCATGAAATTATAGGATTTTTAGGTAGTTGAAAAGTGAGAGAGAAGAAAGACCTCGCAAAACTCAGCAAGAAAGGTGCGTCGCTGCCTATGTACAGTTTTTAACAAGGCTGGTGCAACCTCTTCGTTCGAATTTTCTTCCGAAAGCTTTAGAATGTTGTGTACTACGAGCGGACATGATGGGTGGCAATTCGCGAGCAAGCCTCCTTCGCTGCAAGACTAGGTACCTAGGCATGATGAAAGTTCTATTCTCCAGACTTGTACGTGTGAGTATATCCTAAGCATGTCGTCAAAGTAAGACCCCACTCCAGATTATAAATGGCAAGTGTTACACACCACTTTCTACTGATTTCAGGGGGTCATTATCACTTCGGTAAGCCCTGACGTTTTCGCAAACCATGGCTGCTTATTCTTGACACTCCTTTGGCTTATTTGATAGCGTGTAGTGCTGATGTAACAAATAAACCACCGCTGCGTTGCTACCAGCCTTCACACGTCGTACTTACATCAACTCACGCCTAATGGTCCACCCGGCAGCTTGCAAAAGTAGCGAAGGCTACATAGAGGTCTGGCTAGAGCAGAAGTTGGGTGCTGTACGTAGGTAGCCTCCGTAATATCTAGAGGGGATGCTAGAGATCTCCGAGCAAAAATGACTTCTAGGTTCTGCTTAATGACAACTCCTGACGCGAATTCTACCTCGAGAAAATATAAAGAGCAGACGATGAGCTAAGTGAACGTACGGCGCCAACTTTCAGATCCTATCGCTGGGTATGCATAAATAAATTCTGCTGGAATAATCCAATGACTCACTGGCGCGTACAGCAGCAGCACATGGTTACTACAAACGTTTGTCTTAGCAATATACCTAATACATCTTCTTCACAAGCGACAAATTTTCCTCGCTACATAAAACCTTGTTTTTAATACTTAAATGATTTGTCCATATGATTTTGATGTTATAAATTACTTAAGTACTAGGTAAGTATATATATATATATATGTATGTGTGTAATAACGCCAAGGATTCACCCCCCTTTTCCCTATTAACATTGAACCTACCTAGCACGGTAGAGGGTACATAGTTCGCATTCAAGTCAAAAGTTGAAACAAAGGCTTTAGAAGTCCAATCATGATTCTTATCATTCCATGTGGCAAGATCTTCTTACTTACCAGATAGGTCGTACACAGCCTGCCTTGCCCGTATCCGCTAGGAGGCAAAATATATCTGGATACCTCGTCCAATGAATAGGCATCTAATGGTTAATGGACAAGGGAGTTGGATGGTGAAGGGAAGACACCTCTCCATGCAGTATCGCATATTAGGGCAAAGGGTACACCGTTGCCCGCGTCAGAATGTTCTCGTTGGCCGAACAGATCTAATAGTTTCAGCCACGGCGTCTGCGATATTCCAATATTGGGGGTCGGTCTGCCCGGATCGACGGTCGCACACCTTTGCGCTGTTGAGTCAGCTTGTTTTCACAATTGGTTGAATAATCTCGCTGCGCGCATATCTAGGCCCCTTCGCCCTGGAGTCGAGACCTGGTACGTGCGCCATCATTCACCGTGCTGATGTCCTCAGATTCAAAGGCCGACCGCTGGCCTTGAAGTGACGACGATGGTGATGGTGATGATTATCAATGCGGGTGGTAGGCAACAGGAGACAGTTGGAGGGGATTTCAGCGAAAAATACCTAACCTCACGTATAAGGTGTCAACCAGCTGTGCCGCCTAGATACCAGCTCATTACCTGCTCACTACCCAGGCACCTAGATGCCTAAGGCAACCTTGGAAACCTTGGTGCCTTAGGTTGCTCCTCGCTTATTAGGGCTCAGTTGTTTTGACCTTTTTTCTTTCTTAATCATGTCGGCTTGTCAATTGCAAGCTTCCTCTTCACCTACATTCCACAACTCACCTCCCTCCCTCCGACCCATCCACCTACCTCCTACTCAGTTACTCAGCAACGATCACCCATATCAAGATCCGCTGAATCAAGAGTATTAGTTATGGACTATACTCTGTTCAATGGATCCCCCCACGGGTGTTCTCACCTGCGCCAAATGCGGCGAAACGAAAGATAGGTTCGAGTTTCTAGACATTGTCGAGAGCAGCGATCTTGGATTCTTGACCGAGTGCCGTTCCTGTCGCGCGCCGACAATAAGCGTAAGACTCTCTCATGTTATCTTTTGTTATTGCTTTATGATTAATCTTTGTTAGGTTGAGGCCCTAGCTCCGGATCCTGCACCAGTTCCTGCAGCGGCCTCGACTATCTTTGGGCTCGCGGGACCTTACACCGGCCGCCGCACCTGCGAGAGGTGCGGTCAAGAACACGACGGCTTCCAGTTTCTCGATTTCCACGGCGAAGGCCGCTATTTTCTGGAATGCCGTCTTTGTCGCGCCATTAGGTCCTACAGCGACGC
Source organism: Hypoxylon fragiforme (assembly GCF_022984875.1). Lineage (NCBI taxonomy): Eukaryota > Fungi > Ascomycota > Sordariomycetes > Xylariales > Hypoxylaceae > Hypoxylon > Hypoxylon fragiforme. The sequence continues at coordinate 1,884,097 of NW_026054760.1, forward strand.
TCCCCCGCCCGTAGTGCCGCCCGGAACCCCTGCTATTAACGAGCAGTTGTACGGCAGCCTCCCGGGTCAGAGTTTGCTTCCCCTCGGCCCTCTGCCTGACGACCGATTCCAGGAAAGCGGACAAACTCGTGTTGCAGAGCAGGTGCGCGACGAGAATCTGCGTCCCAGCAGACCCGAAGATAGCCCACTGCTCGCGGAACAGTCACACAGTGGCCCGAGACGTCGAGGCAGACCGCGTCTGTATCGACCGCCTGGTGAGCTGCTACACCGTACCGTCCGGTCTCGAGGTAGGCCTCGGATTTACAGACCGCCATCCGAACCGCGGCCTCGGGGTAGACCTCGTACTTATAGACCGCCGTCTGAACCGCGACCTCGGGGTAGACCTCGCATACACCCGCGGCCGGACGTGGCGAGACCTTCTACTCCAAGGGAAGGATCTAGCAAGGAGGAACCGGACAACGGTGGTAATTAGGAGGGCGGAAGAAAGGGGCTCACACTGCTAATGCATGTGTATACAACGAATGACTCGAATCAGAGTAGTATTCGTTCGTGAGTGTACATACAGTAGTATCTATATGCCTACTTCATCGGTACTGGGTAGTTAAGCTGGGCAGCTCAATATCGTACATACCTACCTCCTACCTAAATCCAAGCAAATTCGTGATAATCAATACAATGTACCTAGTATATAAACAGTTCAGCAACGTGCCATGTATCCACACCTGCCCAAGGTATTTAACAAGTCCAGCAGTGTATGTTCGCTTAACGGCGAAGCCATCCCCCCGTCCCCCGTTTTTGTCTTATCCTACATAAACCAATCCTACACACACACCATCCATGCCCATCAAACCCCCCTAACCTATAACACCCCCACCCTCGCCTCAACATCCGCCCCCCTCTCCACCAACACCCCCAGCACCTCCCCCCGCCCCCCCTCAACTGCCAGATGCAGCGCCGTCCTCCCCATCGCATCCCGCGCCTCCACCTCGCTCCCCGCCTCCACCAGCCGCTCTACCAGCTCCTCGTTGCCGGATATGGCTGCGAGGTGGAGGGGTGTTTGTCCGTTGTGGTCGCGCGCGTGGATTGTGCCGGGGAGTTGGAGGAGGAGGAGGAGGAGCGCGGTGGTGGTGGAGGAGGGTGAGGATGAGGATGAGGGACGGGAGGAGATGATGGCGAGGTGGAGGGGCGTGCGTCCGAGATGGTCGCGCGCGAGGGGGTTGGCGCTCATCCGGAGGAGGAGGTGCAGCATGCTTGTGTTGCCGCTCTCGGCGGCGAGGTGGAGGGCGGTTTTGCCGTTGCCGTTGCCGTTGCCGTTGCTGGAGGGGTCGGGGGCGGATAGTTCGTTAGAAGGTGGGGTGGGAGTTTCTTGGGGAGTTGTCTGGCGGACTTTGTGAGCTTGGGGAATGCTTAGGTAGGTAGGATGTGGAAATAGTCGAATAGGGGTTCTTTTACCTTGGCTATTGATGAGAATTCTGGCGCGTTCATGTTACCGTCTGAGCGCCTGATAGTCATTGGCGATGTATGGCAACTGACTTGTATGCTGTCATCTACAGCTATCACCGCACCATCCCCGGGCAGTGCATCGGCAGCACCCCACGATATATCGATAGCTTGATTTTCCAATATCTCATCTTCTTCCACTGCCTTACTGTAATCTCCCATCTCTAGACCCGCGATGTTGTGGAAGTAAGATGATAGGGAGCTGGGAGTAAGCGGACTCGGCAAGTCTCTACTCCCACGTCTAGTGTTAGGAGACGACACATATGACGATGAAGAGGGTGATGAATACGGCGACGAGGAACAAAGTGTCTCAGTGGTAGAGATAGAGCTAGATCCTTCGCTGTGCAACCCGGGGCAGTCTACTAGGCAGCTGCATTTCCTAGTGGACAGCCGACATAGCTGCTCAAGGGTTTCGACGCGCTTCCGGGTACGTTCGCCTAGGCTTATCAGCATGCACAACATAGCTCAAGGGAGGACACGATAGTATCGGGCTTATGCTTACGGTAGCCCCTCTGCGCGATGCGATTCTGGACTTTCTTTCTCTCCTTCGCATCCTGAATGTGCTCCCAGCTTTCCTGGTGGCTTGCCTTCCTCTTAAGCCCGGCGGGAGAAGTAATGGGTTGCATTTGCTCAGTTACGCCTGGAAACATGGTATCTTAACTATGGTGATCATCTACCTACCTAGTTTACCTTGGAATCCTATGAGAGTTTGGAATATTATCTTATTTCTTCACTTTACTTTACTTATCCCTATTCTAAGTCAGGAACAAGGAAACAATGGAGTGAAATTCGAAAAGCGCCATTCGCTCACATGCCGACAACTCCAGCGACTGCAATCGGACTCTAGGTAATTACCTAGTATGCAGATTACCTAGGCAGCTAGATACTACACCCGCCAGCCTTGGAACACGGCAAGCTAGCCGAACAGAGGGCGGTTCGGGGCGGTGATAAATAGGTAGCCCTACCTAAATTTAGAAATCATAGCCGGGATAAATACTCGGTCAAACTCCGCACACCCCATCTATCGTACAGTTACATCGCGGCGTAGTACATGTAGTTACTAGGTACATAGTTAATCTTGCATCTAAAAGCTCGGACTCCGTATGCACATAAGTTAAGCCTTAGCTACCTCCTAGGTACACAGATGGAGGTTGGTTGGGTGGTAATCAACTAAGTAGATACATACCTCGGTAGCTCATACATCATGCGCGTATCTTAACTCTTCTCGTCCAATATGGAATATAATGTTCGAAAGGACCCGGGAGGTAAAGTCCAAGATTACCTAGGTATGTTACAGTTTGAGATCGAGGCGAAGGTGATTTGCTAATACAACGACACCCCTATCTGGACAGCTACACGAAAGCGAGGTGGTGGCGCCATGCGTGCAACCAACCGGCTCGTGGAAACCTCGTGCTAGAGATGCAAATGCTGTGAAAGGGTTCCAATGGGTCCCGTCTAATGTACTTCAAACTGCAACCTGACCCCACGTAAGCAACGACCGGCCGGCCTACTGCAGAATGATGGAGCCAATGAGCGCTAAAAGTATGCCTACCTAGGTAGCTAGTTGTATGCCGTGCCACGCTCCTACGGATATGGATCGGGATAAACGTGGTTACGACGTATGTGCTTTATTGGCCCAGATGCGGCCTCTTGACATGGGAGGTGGATAGGTAAGGTGGGCTAAATACATGTAGGTACCTAATTTATATGCAACGGTACGTACGAGCGCCTCAATGTAGGGCTGCATAGCATATTTACACTGCTATCTATCTACCTACCTAGGTAGGCATCTAATATGTAGTAGATATAATGGAAATCGTGATTCGTGATACTGCAGATGCATATCTCAGCAAATACTATATACTAATAACGTAGGCCCGCCACAAGTTTGGTGCCTAGTAAGCAGGGAGGTTTTAGCAGATCTCTTGGTCCTAGACATTCCCAGGCTAAGGAGTAATAGAGCAACCCCATCCAAGATTTCTACATGAACCACTAAACTACATTCGTAGTTCTTAAAGTCATACAACTACCGGGGTCATCATGCGGGTTTTCCCAAATCTAGCCCCCAAATGCAGGCGTGATGGCAATATATCAAAGTACATACATGCCTAGTACGGGTTAACATGTAGCTAGCCACCCAAGGAAAAATCCATCCTGAATGGCCAGGCCTCCTCGACACGCATACACAAACCATGGATGTAAGCAGTAACCACCGAGTAGCAGCAGCAAGTACGCACTTCGGCCCCGTAAGTCTTTTATGGGCAGTGTTGCGGCAGGATTCTATCGTTACCTCCCTACATATGTGCCTAGTCTTCAAGCTTGGAATGATCGACTACTGCATATACCCATAGCCAGTTTCCTAACCCCAGGTAGGTAGGTAGGTAGGTACTCGAAAGGAAAAAGTAATACCTTAAATCAAGTAAAGCAAACCGCGTTGATGACTGCCTAAGCTAGACCTTCGAATCACTGTGCATGCTACCTCGATGATGCATTACGAGTACCTATAATTAATATCTGTACGGCCGATATAGATAGACTACCTCATGTAAGGTATGCACTAAGTGGTTACCTAATCGTCGATCGGTACATAGATGGGGAATGGGGGAGCGGCGGTTACATATGTCGCTGGCTATGGCTACCTATGTACATACATCGAATCCACCAATGCCTTACGGCAGTCCAAGTATTAATGCCAATACCTAACCGCACTTATCCCCTTAACCGTCGCAAGGCAGTAAAGGCAACAGATTACTATTAATAAGAAAAGATATAGCCAAGCCAATTTCCCCATCGCTTCATATTTCCAATATCTAATAAAATTTAATTATTCGATAAATACATACTTTTTTACTTAATTTTGCACACGCCACTTATATTAACAATACTTAAAAATATATAATGCCATATTATAAAAAATCGCATCTTTTTTCTTTTAGCATTAAATATATCTCCTTTTAATCCTCGACGACAACGTTTTTAAATATTTTTTCCTTACAAGCCTAATACTAAAATATATTCTTATTTTTAGCTTATACGCAATCAATAAAGCTGCTATATAAATCATCTTTTTTAAAGTTTAAAAATTAATTTAAAGCTTCCAAGTTAGCATATATTTACATATAAGCCGTAAATAAGAATAGTTTCATTTAAAATAAGATTTATATTAAATTCAAATTAATAACGCCAGCCAGCTTTATACCGCATTTATATTAAAATAAAATATAGATCAACATATAAGGTTATGGATATTTGTAGGTATAATGGATTGAAAGAAATATATCTGCTACTAATAATAGTAATCTGCTGCCTCTGCTGCCTTGCGACGGTTAAGGGGATAGTAGGTAGACATCCATAGTATGTACATGCACAAACGGCCACACCACCCCCCGGGTGTCCTGTTTGCTGTTTGTCTCTCCCACCCACGGCATCGCGTTGCATTTTTGCTCTCCGCATCCGTGATATTTCGTTCGACCTTTTCTGCTATGCTGCCGTATAACTTCGACCTTCAGCCGGCAGAAACATAAGCGTGTAAGAAAGGCAATCGTATACTATCGTATCGAGTAGAGATCAGACACCGCAGTAGCTAGCCATGGCAGTAACCGACAAAGGCCCCATGATCATCGGGGTGACGATGATGTTCGAGGTCATCGCCCTAGGAGCCCTCTGTCTCCGATTCTGGTCCCAGCAACTCCTCCGCCGGAAGATCTACGCTCACGATATTTTTACTTTGTTTGGATTTGTAAGGCGTCCTCCGCTCACCTATACTGACATTGATGCATTCTACTGTATTATGGGTAAGCTAATCATACAGCCAGATCTGCGCAACAGCTCTCACGGCCTGCCTCATCTGCAGTGTCCAGTACGGCGGTCTCGGGCGTCACGCGATCGAGCTCCTCGCGACCCCCGAGAAGCTCGTCGTCTTTGGAAAGGTGACTACCTCCCTACCTACCTACATACCTCCGAGCGAGTTAAACACTAACGAGCAAACCAGCTCCTCATCGCCGTACAAGCCCTCTGGGCCTTCTCAATGACCAGCATCCGGCTGTCGATCCTGCACCTGTACCTGCACCTCTTCACGACGCACCGGCGCTTCCGCATCGTCTGCTGGGCCCTCATGGCCGCCTGCCTGCTCTGGGCCCTCGGCGACCTCCTCACCGTCTTCCTCCTCTGCCGCCCCCTCGCCTTCAACTGGAACAAGCTGATCCCCGGCCGCTGCGGCAACATCAACGCCGCGTACCTCTCCGTGCACTCCACGAACTTCGCCATCGACTCCACCATCGCGCTGCTGCCCACGCCCGTGCTCTGGGGCCTGCAGCTGCCGATTGGGCGGAAGCTGGGCGTCTGTCTTATGTTTGCGCTGGGCGCCCTGTACGTTGCCCCCCCCTTTTTCTTTTCTTTCGTTTCAAAAGCATGTCATGTGGCTTTTTAGGCGCGCAGGTGCGCTGACATTACATTGACACCCAGGATCTGCGCCATCTCCATCGCCCGCATATGCCTGTACCAGCTCGCGCTCGGCTACGACCAGAGCGACTTCACCTGGTCGGGCTCGACGCTCTACCTCTTCACCGCGCTCGAGCCCCTGATCGCGTGCTCGCTCGCCTGCATGCCGCTCCTGCGCCCCGTGAGCGAGAAGCTGAGCGCCTCGCCCGTCGTCACCTGGGCGAAGTCGTGGGTCACCTACTCCACCTCCGGGTCTTCCAGGTTCGGGAGGGGGCAGCAGAGTGGTGATACGGGGAATGACAGCCTGGAGGGCGGGCTGACGGTCACGACGATTGGTGGGGGCTCGAATCGGTTCCATTGGAGGAGGCTGAGTGGTGATAGTAGAGGGATCAGGGTCAAGTATCAGGTGGATCAGGAGAGTGTCGAGATGAGAGGGGCTAGTCCATAGGGATTATTATGTTGGAACTAACTGTCTACTAAGTACCTGCTGGGTTACCTAGGTAGGTAGATATCATACGTCGGGCTGTTTTTGATATTTAGGGGGCTCTAGAACTGAGGGGTGGCATATTTGTACCAATACTGAGGATGGAAAAGTCTGTTTCTGTACGTCTACATGGTACCGGACGCCTTTTTACGCTAGCTGTATGAATAAATGAACAACAAGTACTACCTACTCTGACCGTGTTGTCTTCGGAGAACGAATGCATATTAAAACGCCGTTGTAATATAGGGGTGTCCCCGTGGCACGTAAGCTCCCCCCCCAACAAACAGCTAATAGATAGCACCAGTGTCGTAATAGCTGTTCTCCTCAATAAAAGCGTCCCACGAAGCCTAGACATATTCGTCAGTTAAACGTTCGCGCGGTATCAATAAAGCAAGAGATGAACAAACCCAATCGAAATCCACATTGTCCACCCCCTTCTCCAACGCGAACCCCCCATCCGGCGCACCAAGCCCCGGAAACCCAAACGGCGTCTCCGGAGACAACAACAACACCCCCTGATGAGAACTAGCCGTCGCCGGGCCGGAACCACCGAACCTCGCCAGCACGCCCGCCAGAAACCGGTGGACCTTCCCCGCCTCATCCGTCGCGCCCATCGCCTCCGCCCAGCCGTCACGCGCCCGCTCCAAGGCCTGGAGCAGCGCGGCGTTATCCGGCTCCGGCTCCGTTTCGGGAGCCCTGTGCCGCAGCTCCAGCTCCAGCGACAGGATCATCGCGGCGAGGATCAGCATCTGGCGGGCCTCGGAGTTCTCGTAGAACGACGCTTCGATGCATCGCTGGTAGCCGAGGAGCGCGAGCGCGGACGCGATGCACCGGCTCCGAGAAAGCGTGAAGCGGGCGTCGCTGCGGCTTTTGGCGAGGTAGCGCCGGTGCAGGGCGCACATGCCCTTGTGGTACGTGACCATGAGACTGAGATTGGAAATGTTGGCTCTGGTTTTGATGGGCGGGGGGTTGCCGTTGGCGTCGGTGGGGGGCATTTGCATTTGAGGCGGGATGTTCTGGTAGGCCTCGTGGAGGGCCCTGTCGATGTCGAGGACGGTCTCGTAGGAGGCTGGGTCGTGGCCGTAGTTTACGTCGGATATGCGGCTCAGTGCGCTGAATAGGCGGCCCTTGACGATGAGATACGTCACCGAGGTGTGCTCGGCGAGTGTTCGGGGCGGGGGTAGCGCGGAAATGTCCTCGGACAGCTCCCAGTCGTGGATGTTTCGTGGTTCCATCGTGTTGGAATATACAGATAGCAGCGTGCGTGGGAAGCCGCCGAGAAACGATGACATGTTGTCCATGCTCATCACCGAAGACCAGATGCGGCGTCGAATCTCAGCCCGGAGAACCGAGACGCCCGAGTGTTGAGGGGGTTCGCGATGGTAGCCCATGTTGATCGCGGCGCGGACGACAACCCCCGTCATGATCCACAGCCCGCGTCTATTGTCGTCTTTCCGATTCAGCTCGGCGGTGGCGTTGAAGCGCAAGGTCTCTACGGTGTACGGCAAGCACTTGGCGATGTCACCACTGAGAAGACATTGGGCAGTGCGCATCCGATAAAGCTGGAAAAGTGACTCCGATGTGCCTTCGTACTCCGGTGGCTCCCCATATTGATGATAGGCGAGCATAGTAATGCCCAGGATGGAAAACAGGAGGCCTAACCAGATGAAGTTGGTCTGATCGGGATCTTGCCAGTGCAGTTCATACTAAGCAAAGTCAGCTAAGGACTTATTGCAATTTTGAATTAAACCATACCTCGCGCATAAAAGTTGGTTCGTGGAGGATAGCTGTCCATTATGTCAGTGAGTATTGTACATATGCTGGCATATCTGATGTATGGCAAGCGACTTACGAGGGACAGATATAGGGAAGGTATCATAATTGAAGAAGTGGGAGACTAGAAGATCAACTTCAGGCTTCGGTGGAAGCGCGGAGATGATCTCTATCCGTTCGATTGGTTTAACCTGGTTGAACAGCAGACTAGATCCATCGACCGTATGTGAGAGGGGAGGCTGGAGGTTGAAGTCATTCTGATCATCCTGCTCTTTGTTCCAAGCACTTTTCAGCTCATTTATCTAACGCCAATTAGTTACACTGAAGATTCAAAATACAGTAAAGTGATTATTACGAGTCACTAGAAATAAAATAATAAAACATGGGAGGAGACAAGCAGCGTTTAGGGGTAAGGTTGAGACATTGGGGTGAAAGTATATACAAGTACCCTACCTCTTGGAGCACGGCGTACCAATCATCACCACCGACATAGACTGAATGGATCCCATCCATCACGGTTTTGCCTGCCCCAGCGACATCCTGAAGTTTTGATGACACATCGGACAGGGACAGGTCTTCTTCGGGTCTGGACCCTTCGAGGGCAGGAGTAGGGGCTGCATCAGCTACTAGCGACGGGGGCTGCTGCCGCTCGGCAATGAGTTTCTTAACTAAACCTTCCAAATTATCGATCCGTTGGCGCATCGCGTCTCCATTCGAATCGCGATGGGCAGCGGATAAGGAAGAACCATTTTTCGGCCCGCGGTATTCGCAACTGGTCGCCTCGTGGCGAACTGTGCAGTTTTGACACGGTTTCTCCCGATTGCATTTCAATCTAGAAAATCGTGTCAACAATCATTTCCATGGAGATAAGTGCCTGACTCCGTGGATATAAGTTGAGTTACACACTTTCTAGCGCGACAGGGGTCACATGATAAAGGGATACGGGAGCGCCGTAGAGGCCTGCTAGCAGGCCGCGAGGTCTCTTGTACATTCATTTTCAATATTTTCTAATGTGTCTTAGCTTTTAACCAAGCAATATCAGTGACAATAGCGACATATTTTCTAAAAAGAGGTCTGGGAATATGGCGGGCGGCGTACATGTAGCCAGTGCTGGGCACGTGACCGTTAAGTCCGCGGACATTGTAGCTGCCCCTGTCTGCTTATGACTCGTATGGTCCGACTAGAACCGAGCAATAAAGCTGGCCATCGTAGCTCCATGGATTTATCTTCAAGAATATTAAGATGGGAGGTGATCCTAACTGAGGGTGCCTAAAAAAGATGTATAAGACTAGAACTGATTGAGCTTGAGAATACACTTGTACGTACCTAGTAGGTAAGTAATCAACCTCACAGCATATCACGATGCCTTCCCTTAGCGATTTTCTCTATACTCAATTCATCCTCAGAATTCCTCAACCCACAACCTCCTTTAAAGAAAAGACGGTAATTGTTACTGGTGCCAACGGAGGTTTAGGCAAGGAATTCGTCAAGCATGTCATCCGCCTTGGCGCTAGCCATGTCATATTCGGTTGCCGCAGCGAGACTCGAGGCACCCATGCAAAGCGAGAGATTGAGGCTCTTTTGCAGTGCCATCCCAATATAATTGAGGTATGGGAGATCGATCTGGAGTCGTCCTCGTCCGTTAAGAGTTTCGTTGAACGGGCCACCACCCTACCTCGAGTAGATGTCCTCATCAGCAATGCGGGCATCAGTGCCCCGGAATTCCAAATTGCCTACGATACGGAGCGAACTCTCGCTGTAAATTGCATAGGCACTTTTCTCCTCGCTGTTCAGATGATTCCAAAACTCAAGGAAACGGCCCGGAAGTACGGGGTCACGCCACACATGACGATGGTGGGTTCGGCTCTGTACGACGTCGCCAAGTACCCCGAGAACCACGGAGACGACCTATTCTCCTGGTTCAAGGATAAAGCGCATTGGAACGGGATGAATCAGTAAGATATTTTCCCGCCCACCTATCGGGACTTTGCTGACCAAAGTGGCCCGCTAAAGATATAACCTCTCCAAGTTGCTACAATTATACGCAACCATCAAATTAAGCCAACTGGTAGATCCGGTCAACTCTGATGAACCAAACCCCATCGTAATCAATTCCGTCGACCCCTGCTTCTGTAAAACGGGACTCCAAGGCGGCCTAAAGGGCGTAGTCAAGGTCTTGGCGAAGGCATTTGCGTTGCTCGCGGCACGAACTCCCGAGGAGGGCTCACGACTAGTGGTGCAGGCGGCAACAGCGGGGCGGCAAACGCATGGGCTTTATTTCCGGGCTGGTGCAGTGCAGGAATATGCCCCTATCGCCCAGGATACGAAGAGAGCTGACTATATCTGGGAACTGCTATGTAGGAGGCTTGAGATCCTGCAGCCGGGGATCTTACATAATTTGCCTTCGTAATGCGTAATCCGGTATTGGGCCTTGCTGTTCTGTATTCCTTTCTTAGCTAGTCGGTCTCGAGATGTTTTGAGGGAGTAGATTTTGAGGTTCCTACCCACATGTACCTAGGTTAGGAAGGTACATAAATTCCTATTGAGCTAGCTTAATATAGATAGAAGAGAGCTGAAAATTCACAAGAACGTCTCAATTTCACAATCTTGTAAGCATAGGGATTAAGATAACATTTTATCCAATAATCATCCATAACGTTGGCGAGTTAGGCAATGCAGCCTTTGCCTACCTGGGTAACTAGCCACTTGTGCCGCTGCGCCGCAAATAGTCACTGTTTTGGTGTGCTGGCCTGCTGGCCTCCTTCTAGGCGAATAAAAGAATTTAATAAGCATCATGGATAGATTAAATATTACTTGCCTTCTCTCGTTACCTTGAATACCTAGGTCATGTAGGTAATCAGACCCATCAAACCTCTTGCTTTGAATGCATCATAATGCTTCTGTCAATACTTTTCGCAGGATTTATAACGCTGCTATGCTGGTATATCATTAAGGGGCGTACCAACAGCTCCTTGAAGTTGCCTCTGCCGCCTGGGCCACGTCCGTTACCAGTCATCGGCAATGTTCACCAAGTACCAAAGACTCACGCATGGAAGCAATTCCATGCCTGGGGCAAGGCCTACGGACATATTATTCATCTGAATATGCTTGGTCAACCCATAATTGTCGTGTCTACGACGAAGAGCGCGCATGAACTTCTAGCAGTTCGTGGCGCTACCTTCTCGGACCGTCCGCGTCTTGTGGTAAAGTTCGGCCCTAAATATCAGCCTCACAATGAGAGATCTAACCATTTTCTCATAGCTAGCCGGAGAATTGGCCTTGAAGGGGTTTAATACACTATTAATGTCGTACGATGAACGCTTTCGAGTTCACCAAAAGCTGGAAAACTCGGTACTGAACCAAAGAACGTCGTCTGCTTACATTCCTTTCCAAGAGATGGAATCGAAACAAATGCTGTTCGACCTCCTGCAATACGCAGGAGGGGTAGGCGTTGACTGCCATCCTTATTTCGAGCGTGCAGCTGCCAGTACCATTCTGGCGTTATTTTACGGGTTCCGTCTCAAAAGCGCAAAGGATCCGCAACTTACCGCCGAGCTGACCCTCCTCGATGACTTCTCTGAGTTTGTCCAGGTTGGCGAACATATCGTTGATACATTTCCGATACTAAAGAATCTTCCTGGCTTCCTAGCACCTTGGAAAGCGAAGGCCGAATCTCACTGGACTCGTCAGTGCGATTTGCACAACACCAACCTCCAACGCGGCCTTCATGCACCTGGCTGGACATTCGTAAAGCAACTGCATAAGACTGTCCAAGAAGAACATATTGCTATGTCGACTAATGAATTGGCTTTGGAATTTGGAACTATGTTCGGAGCTGCACTGGATGGTACCACCGAGACAATCAGCTGGTTTGTGGTAGCCTGTATCACGCAGAACCGAGACTTCATCACCAAGGCTCGGAAAGACTTGGATGATGTTGTCGGACGGGACCGGCTGCCAACCTTTGAGGATAAGTCAAATTTGGTATATATTACCGCTATTATTGAGGAGGTAATGCGTTGGCGGCCCGTGGGTGCTGGTGGCGTCCCTCACTTTACGAAGAGTGAGAGTAGCTATGACGGGTACCGGATCCCTGCAGGCTCTGTCGTGATAGCCAATCATTGGGCCATTACGCGCGAGGAGGGCGTTTTTGGCCCGGATACGGACTCATTTATTCCAGAACGATGGCTAGAGCCGGACAGTGATAAGACAGGGAAGCTAAAGGATCTTCCGGTAGTAGGATTTGGGTACGGAAGACGAACTTGCCCTGGGCGACATTTCGCGCGGAATTTCCTATGGGTCGTGATCGCCCAGTTGCTATGGGCATTCGATATCGAAGCAGGTCGGTCTAAAGAAACTGGCCAGCCAGAAGTTATTGACAATGAGGCATCTACAGATGGCCTTGTTACAAGACCTTTACCGTTCAAGGCCTCGCTCGAGCCCCGAGGCCCATGGGTACGTGATATTATTATGAGGGAATGTGACACTCATAGTAGTGATTTCCCAACCATGCTTAGCCATATTGGTGTCGAAGTAGCTAAGCGGTAGCATACCTAGGTATGTACAAACAAACAAGGTACATATATGCCTAAGTATCCGGATGTGGACTCTGGAGGAATATACTATGTACCTAGGTATGCAATGAACATTGCACATCTAATGTTGGCAATAGCAACTGATGAAGAATAGGAGATGCATGTGGCTGCAAATTTCTAAAATAAGAAAAGAGACATCTGTGGATTTCAAATGGGGACTAGTTAACTAATATCACGTGAAAGTTGATAGTTACTTGCATGCCTCCAGAGTTATCTCCCAGGATTCTCCTTAGTATTACGATTTACCAGGTACCCATGTCGTGTCCCACATTACTATGTAGCAATATAGAGTGGGGCAATGTACGGGTAGTCTTAAATGATTTAATCGGGCTCCAGGGCTACATTATGATATTATCAGGTCACCCCCAGGGTCAACCTTACCCTCTACAATCACCTCCAGGGTGCCAAAAGCTCTCCAGGGCTCCCTTTCCTCGCTTTTTGTCCTCATCCGATGATCCAAATGTATACCTAACCTTAGGTAGGTACCTGTATATAATTCACAGAACTTATCCATCAATCAAAATCCTCTTTTTGTGACTTTGCAAATTAGTCCTTACATGTAGGTAACTAGCCTAACCTTAGGCCTCTTATATCAATCACCAATCATGTCATCCTTCAGTGCACTCTGGACACAGTTCTTCCCTCCTCGCAATGGCGCCCCGCTCACTGAGTCTAATCTACCTAGCCAGGCTGGCCGCGTCTTCATTGTGACTGGAGGATCCTCCGGTCTTGGGTTTGAGCTCACACGCATTTTGTACCACGCCGGCGGGAAAGTGTATGTCCTAACTAGGTCTAAAGAGCATGCCGAGGATGCATTCACCCGTATACAATCTTCCCAAAGCAAACGACGAGAGAATGCGCCGGAGCAGGATGCGACCAATACGCAAGGGAGTTTGGAATTCATCCATATGGATTTAACGGATTTTACTACCATCAAGACGGCCGCGTGTGAATTCCTCGAGCGTGAAGGCCCCGATGGGCGTCTTGATGTCTTGTTCAACAATGCAGGTACTGGGGCTGTGAAAGACGCACCTCCCACTCGACAAGGACTCGAATACCACTTTGCTGTCAACTCTCTAGGGCCATACCTACTCACGCAACTGCTTATTCCTATTCTGTCAAGCACAGTCAGAAAGAGTCCCCAAGACAGCGTTCGGGTCGTCTGGCCAGCATCTTGCCTCGTTGACTTGGGCAGTCCTAAAACGGGTATCCGAAAGGAGTTTCTACAAAATACTGAGAGTGTAAAGGACCAAAATGAGTTGTACTCCACATCCAAGACTGCGACCTGGTTCGTAGCCTCGGAATTCGCCCGCCGTCAGGCCAACACGGGTATTGTGCAAATAGCGGGCAACCCGGGAAATTATATCACAAACATCTGGCGGAGCACATCACGTTTACTATACTACGTTCTTTGGCCTATCCTTCGAGACCCAGTACACGGGGCTGAAACCTACCTCTGGATGGGATTCTCCCAATCAGTTACCATGGACGATGCCGTCGCCGGACGCTATGCAATCTGCGACGGGAGGTGGCACCCTGGGCAAAGAGAAGATCTCCTCCTTGCGTTGAGATCAGTGGAAGAAGGAGGATCGGGACGAGCCGCCGAATACTTTGATTGGTGCGCGGAGAAAGTAAGGGACTTTCTACAGTAAGACAACATCTCGGCGATCATATTTTCTCTTTTGTCATGATTGAAACTTGTCGATGTCTTTTTATAGCAGAAGCTATGGCTTGGATCTCTCATATAACTTGAATCGCCGATGCTAGTGTGCTATACGAATGCAAAATGAGGCAACATGTCCGAAAACACTCCCCAATATACCTAACCCTTTGCGCAGACCTTTTTTAAATTGGACTTATCTTCTACTATCACCAATCAGGATGTAATGTGATTGGGTTATAAAGGGTTGCCTTTTAAGGGCGTGGCAATATCTATGAGCCTATATGAATACAGTCTACCGCTTTCGAACCTCCTCGAAAATCTGCCTTTGAAACTGCGCATGCAATTCTAGAATCGGCGGGTGCAAAGGGGGTATCAGTTGGCACAACGTCGACCCGCAGATGCCTGTCTCATGGTCTATAAACCATACAGTATTCGCCACTCCGGCCCAGAACGTAGTTCCCTTCGCGAACCGGCCTTCTTGGCCCTCTTTCGCTATCAGCCCCGCGAAGCTCCAGGTCTTTCTTATGGAAGCCGGGATCCTGTGGCTTAGGAAGTTCGTGTGCGTGGGCGATTGGGCAATATAGTCATTCAGAACTTGCTCGCATTGCTCGTCGAGCTGGGGACGGAAGAGCTCGGTGTAGGATTCGGGGGTGAGAAGCTTGGGGTCGCGCCGCATAACCGCGGACAGGAACGTAAAGTATGCCTTGCCGGATGCATGTAGGCCGCCGCCGCCGAGACAATCTTTAGTCCCAAATGATAGGTCGAAGAAGGATCCGTCCACGGCTGGCGGCTGCTCATTTGCATCCAGTGTGCTCATATCGGCCCTTCTATCTCGCATGCTTTCTTTTGTGTTAGGCCAGAACGAGATGTCGTTCTCTATCCCCAACGGTTTCCAGATGCGAGAATGCATGTAATCCTCGAGACTCAGCCCACTCGTCACCTCGATCAGTTTACCTGCCCAGTCGTTCCCGAGGCCATAGGCGAACCCTGTGCCGGGCTTGAACGTGAGGGGCAGAACAGCTTTGTGCTCTACGGTCGGTCCTCCGTAAGGGATCTCGTTACGCGAGGCCCGCCATTTACCAAGCAGAGGATGTAGCCAGTCATACTCGTGTCCAGACGTATGCGAGAGAAGCATCCTGAGGGTGATGGGCGTGGAGTCAGGTACAAACGTACCCTCGCCCTTATCATCGTCAAAGCCGGTTATGATGCCATATTTTCCCATCTCTGGTAGCAGAGGCCGAGTATCTGTGTCCAGATCCAGTAGTTTCTCCTCGACAGCCCGTAGTGAGGCTACAGCGGTCATCAGCTTGGTCATCGAAGCGATTGCGCAGACCGTGTCTTCCGTAAAGGGGAGGTCACGGTCTTCTTTCGATGACAGTCTTCCGAAAGACTTGGAATAGATGATATTGCCTGGTGATGAATTAGTTGATCGGCCATTAGAGAAAGCTGTGAGATCACTATATGCCCTTTAGAAGAGCTATACTCTCTTCAGCACGTAGGATATAACGCACCATCTTTATCCCCTGCAATAAGCGAGACTCCGGGTAGAAGCCTTGTCTTAATGGCTTCTTCGTACACTTTTTCGATCTGATCTGCCATAATTGCAATTGGAGTTCTTTGAAGTTTCTCGGTTCAGTGTGAATTAATTCGAACTGATGGACGGGGGTAGGTAGTAGCCAAATCGTTTCGAGGTTGATGTAGCTGCTGATTGAATAAACCGTACATACTTAGTACCTTGCTCTGTTTATAATGAGGATGCCTAATACAACAGCAACATGTACCTAGGTGGCCAGGTAGCCCTGGGGGTAGCATACTAGCGTTGATATGTTCCAGGTTAATTTGGGGAAAGACAAACTACTATTTAGTATAATCTATAGTAGTACTATAGTAGTACTAGGTCCAGCCTCCTTCTGGCGCTTCTGCCTGCAGAGAACATGGGGTTCTTGAAGGATAGGCTAGGCCGGATGTGATGGAATCCTCCATAACCCCAATTATTTCTGACATAAGAAATAGTAGTTTCTGATGTCAGATTTCTAATGCATGATCGTGGCAGAGCTCCCAATCCGACAGCAGCGTTGAAGCTTCGCGGCCAGACAGGAATAGTTACCTCAGGTGGTGTGGCGATCATCATGCCATCCGCTACTAGCAACCTTGGAACATAGTATGTCAAATACCGACTTGCCATCGTAGGCATCGTCTCCAGATATCGAGGCCCACCTCGCATTCATGGTGAGGGTTGGTGTGTATTAAAGAGACATGCTCGAAGATGAATATCCACACCACCCATCGGCAATCGAGCCAAGATAGCCCTACAAGGACAAAATACCTGGTAGTTATAGGTCTATAACACTTTAGTAGGCTAGCTAGATGGTAGGTAAGCGTGTAAGCACGACGACTGTCCAACAGCTCGCTCTCGTGAGTACTAGGTATATAGGTATCTTTAAGACCTATCAATCTTCTTTGTTCGTAAAATCATTCTTGATTCTGGACAGCTCTGTTGCAATTAAACTATCCTTTTGTCTATTGAGTGGAAAGACATAAAACATAGACAGCTTCCAGTATAGTAATGGCAGCGGTGGCCAAGCATGGTATCGACCTCCTTGAGCATTCGGGTATAGTGGCTACATTGTACACCATGATATCCTTCAGTACAGCCATTGACGCCGCTATTTTATATTCCTTCGCTCTAGGAATATATCGTCTCTACTTCCATCCCCTAACCAAAATCCCGGGTCCTAAATTGGCAGCATTGACAGGATGGTATGAGGCATACTTTGAACTCTTCCACAAGGGGCTCGGAGGCCAGTATACTTTCCACATCCAGGAACTGCACAAGATTTATGGGCCCATTGTCCGTATTAATCCTCATGAAGTCCACATCGACGACCCGAACTTCTATTCCACGATCTACACCAACAGAGAGGGGTACGACAAGCCCGAGAATTTGAAATGGCGTTTTGGGTCACCTGCAGGTCTCTTCTCGACACCCGATCACCATCTTCACAAGATGCGGCGCGCGGCGCAGGAACCGTTCTTCGCCAAAAGCCGCATCAACAAGCTCTCCCCTGAGATACAGGCCAAAGCTGACCTGATGTGCGCCAAGCTGTCGGAGAATTATCTGAACCAGGACAAGCCGGTGACTTTGGACAACCTGTTCGCAAGCTACATTGCTGATGTGACGACGAAGTACGCTTTCGACAGAGATTTCAAGTATCTTTCATCCCCTGACTTTGCTTCGCCGTTCGTGAAAGCCATCCGCAGCTTCAAGGACATCGCACACCCCTGCACTCAGTTCCCGTGGCTCGCCCGAGCTTTGGCCGCGACTCCGGACTTTCTCGTCAGAATCCTGCAGCCCTCGATGTCGTGTGTCCTTGAGTTCCAGGACGACATGCGACGCCTGATACGCGAGGCGCAGGGAGATCTCAGTAACCCAGATCCTCGGAAGCCGGACCAGGCAGACAAGACGATTATCCATGGCATACTACGCGCCGGCTTGCCCCAGGAAGAGCTGGAGATGGACGTGTTGAAAGACCACGCAACTAGCATCATTGGCGCAGGGATCGCAAGCGCGCAGTGGACGCTGACTATCGCATGTTTCCATGTCATGTCAGACCAAAGGATACGCGAAGCGTTGAAAAAGGAGCTGGAGAGCGTGATGCCAGATGCAAATTCGCCGTTGCCGTATAAAGAAATTGCGGAGAAGTGTCCGTACCTCGTAGCCTGCATCGAAGAAGCAGCGCGTCTAGCGTGCGGGCAAATGACGCGATCGCCTCGGATCTCGAAGACGCCGATAACATATGGAGACTACGTGCTCGCGCCAGGCACGCACATATCCCTCGACACGTGGCACATGCACCACAACGAGACGCTGTACCCCCAGTCCTACTCGTACGTGCCTGAGCGCTGGGTCGGCAACCCGCGGGCCCCCGCGCCGTACGACTCGAGGCCGCTGAAGCACTACATGGTGTCGTTCGGCAGGGGCACGCGGCACTGCATCGGGATGAATCTCGCGTATGCGGAGATCACGATCGCGCTGGCGTCCTTGATACGGCGGTTTGACTGGGAGTTGTTCGAGACGACGGATGAGGATGTCAAGGTGGTGCGCGATCTGGTTGCGCCGGATGTGAGTAGAAAGAGTAAGGGGATTAGAGTCTTGGTAAAAGGTACCTAGTTGTTGTAAGCATACAACCTAGGTTAGGATGGTCACGAATGTATGATGTTAACTGAGACATGCTGGAGTTGTCGGCGTACAGGGTGTAACGAGAATGATATGCACCCATATTACATGCATAGGTACCTAGTAGGTATCGTAAGAATTTAGAGGTCTAGTAATAGCATTTAAAGCTGTATATCAGCTTGTGATACCAAAGGCATTGTTGCTAAATAAAAAGTATAATCATTCAATCCTCTTTATGTAGAACAACGCCATTTATAAACGTCGTGATTCTCTCAATTATCCCCTCCAAATATTTCTCCCCCAGCACATCCTCATGTCCCGCCCCCTCCACCTCCACCAGCCTCTTCTGAAACCCCTCCTCGCATTCAATATCCTCGTAGCACTGCCTCTGCAGCGCCGGAAAGCTCATCGTATCTAACTCCGGCACCACAACCAACACCCCCTTCAACCCCCTCGCCGATCTCCTTCCGCCACTTTCCGCCACCCCCAAACCGAGCGTCTTCCAAAGCGGCCAGGGCGTCCACATGGCGAGCTTATAGTACGTCATCATCGTGACCGAGTTCACATACCCCGGCGCAATCTCCCGCGCCTCGCGAACCAGCCTCCCGCACTTCTCGGCGTCGATGCCGTGGCCGAAGCCGACCGCGTTCTCGCCGTCTTTGTTTATCACCGGGACTTTGAAGGGCTCGTTGCCGAGGACCTGGGACTCGCGGTCTTTGGCGCACTTCAGCAGGACGCGCCGCCGCTGCGCAAAGGACGCGAAGTCGAAGTCGGTCAGCGGGGCGACGGCAACGGTGAATGCGAGGCGCGGGTCGAGAGCCGAGGCGGTCAGGGCGACGCTGCCGCCGAAGGAGATCCCGAAGAGCCCGGCTTGCGAGGGGGTGACGGAGGGGAGGGAGAGGAGGTGCGTGAGGGCGTCGGAGATGTCGCTGATGGCTTGTGGGGGGTCGATGTCGTTGCGGAGGTGGCCGCCGCTGGAGCCGGTGTTGCGGGGGTCGTAGAGGAGGGTGGTGATGCCGTGGTTTTGGAGGGAGGAGGCGCAGTCAGGGAGGTTGAGCATGGCGAGGACGCAATTGAACTGGGGTTGTGAGTTAGGTACACATGACACTTATTCACAGGGTATTTTGGAAAAGGGGGGCTGGTGGTAATATGAGTTTAGATGCACTTTTGCAACTGTGACGATAGCATGTTTTATTTTCAAGGGAATAGACAATTAACTAACATTGAATTAACTGAAATTACATTCTCTTTTCGCTCTCCTCGCCATACAATCTTTTTAATTCATTTTTTAATTCTCATCCTTCTCCAGAACTGATACATGTTTTGACTCTCCCAACTTTGGTGTTCTAACAATGTGTAGGGAAAGTAAAGACAATAATAAGAGAATAGTAGTACGACTTACACCCGGGCACATCACAATTCCCGGCCCCGGCTTGGAGGCTGCATACACCCGTCCATGGAGCTCAACACCATCGATTGTTCTGAACTTCGTTTCGAGATACGACATTTTAGAAAATTAGGTATTGTGAAAAAAAAAATCAGGCACCCAGCTAAAAGGCATATATATTAATAGACTTGATGATGCTATCCATACTACCTGTTACGGACCGCAGTGACGGACAGTAGGCCATTCACAGCTACGAATCCTACGATGGGTACCTATCACGAAATGTACCTAAGTACGTGGGTCCATGCACATGCGGATCCAATGAATGGACAGCATTAGTTTCAAGGTTGCCTAATAGAGATATCTATCCGTACGGCGCATAGTATGGGCGGTTAAGATGTGGAGCTGATGAGGGGTAGTCAATAGGGCTGAAGATTACTTTGACAGGGGACAGGGGACAGGGATATAATCTTGGAATGGTCTTGGCCGGGGATAATTAGCAAATTACCCTTGCATTCTACATTCTACCCTACCTACATGTAGTACCTAGTAGGTAGTTACCTAGTAAACTATTTCTTTTCTCACATAATACATTTGTACCTATGAGCACTGCAATTACGTGGTTGTTTCCACTACCACTCATAGCATCATGATCTCTAGCGTGCCGTATGTAAATATGTCCTACGCTTACAGGGTGTGTCATTAACCATGTCCTCCAGGGCTGTTCAAGACTTAAATCTACATAGTAGCCTGGTACGTTGTCAGCAACATCGGTATCGTATCAATCATCAGCAACATCATTCGTCCCGGTCAGAAACCCTGGAGCTAGCAGATTATACCAAAATAGAAGCCTAACTAGCTTGTAGTTTCCTCCGGCAGAACGTATCGTCCCCAATAGGATCTACAAAATGTAAGTTAGAGGACTTCAAGGTTGTGTCCATCTAATCACCTAGGTTAGTTAGTAATCTACCCAAGTACCTCCCTGGGTAGGTACTGAGTAGTGGTCCAGCACCCGTTATCTGCCTACGCAGGTATGTTCTACAGTATCCCTATGCTCGATGTGGCTAAGCCACTGCTCAATGTGCCGAAGAGTCTCAAGGCTCCTACAAGTCCCGTTAAAGCGGCTAGATGGGTCTTAGTGCCGCAGCGACGATTTAGATCTACCTGATTACTATAATTATGATGTTGTAGACAAATCTCTCCTCCTCGTCACATCCGTAGGTAGGCTCCTTGCTAATTCAGACGCCATGGCGAGTACTGTCCAGACTCCTATTGCTGTTGTCGGCTTGGCATGCCGTTTGCCTGGTAATTGTAACTCTCCCGAGCAGTTTTGGAAGTTCCTACTAGATGGCGGGGTCGCCGACACAAGCCCACCACCTTCAAGATTCGACTTGAAGGGTCACTACGATGGGACTTTACGACCGTGGACGATGAGGTCGCCTGGGGGGATGTTCATCAACGCCGACCCCAAAGATATCGATGCCGGGTTCTTTGGCCTCTCCCAGGTGGACGCCGTCTCGATGGACCCGCAACAGAGACAATTATTAGAAGTCGTGTACGAAGGACTTGAGAATGCTGGTCTAAGTCTCGAGAGCATCAAATCCAAACTCTTTGGCTGTTTTGTTGGGTCATATGCCTCGGGTATGTCAAGTATTGCGAACTTATCTGGAAGCGTTGATTGACAATCTTCTGTGCCTAGACTACAGCGATATCCAAACACGAGACCCAGAAGATAGGACACCGAGCTTCACTGTAGGGTCCGGCAGAGCCATGTTGAGTAATAGGATAAGTCACTTTCTCGATATCAAAGGACCGAGGTAGGATGCCGTTCTGCGTAAATATGAAAGGAAACTAACGCCGGTCCAGCATGACGATCGATACTGCCTGCTCAGGTAGTCTCATCTCGGTAGATCTGGCTTGTCGGTATCTTGAAAGCGGTGATGCAGATGGAGCTATTGTAGCAGGGTGTAACCTATACATGAGCCCGGAGCATAATATGGACCAGCAGTAAGAAACCCCCACTTCGACCACCAATATTTTACCCAAAATACCCCTGAAAATACATTCTCATCATAGACCACCTACATGATCCTATTTCTAGAACAGGGGCTAAATCTTGTGCTAGTGCTATGACATCAGCCGCATCGCCGTCTGGGAGGTGTTGGACTTTCGATGCACGTGCAGACGGTTACATCAAAGCCGAAGCTATCAATGCCCTAATATTGAAACGCCTAGACGATGCAGTGAGAGACGGCGATCCGATTCGAGCGGTAATACGAGGCACATCAACCAATAGTGATGGCTGGACGCCAGGAATCGCGAGTCCCAGTGCAGATGCTCAAGCACTTGCGATCCGAAGAGCTTATAAAAGAGCAGGCATAACACGCTTCGATGAAACGGGGTACCTGGAGTGTCATGGAACAGGGACACTAGCAGGTGACCCGATTGAGTGTAAAGCCGCCTCGTCTGTTTTCTCAGCCTCGCGACCCGCGGGCCTGCCTCTACATATTGGATCGGTAAAGAGTAATATCGGACATTCTGAACCAGCAGCGGGGATTTCGGGGATGCTCAAAACGATCTTGACGGTAGAGCGTGGCATCATACCAGGAAATCCAACGTTTGGCATACCCAACCCGAATATTGATTTCCACGCTGCTAAGGTCATGCCCCATAAACTGGCGATAAATTGGCCGAGAGGCTATATTCGACGAGCCAGTGTTAATTCATTCGGATATGGGGGTTCCAATGCCCACGCTATCGTTGAACACCCAAACATCCTGCTTCCGGAGTATGAAGCTAACAACACCACCTCGTATGCCGTCCAAAACGACGACATATTTGCTGACGATGACGAAGATGAAGATGATATCCCACGATTATTAGTTTTCTCCGCGAACGACGAAGCATCCCTGAGAGCTTATGTCAAGGAGAGCCTCCGTCACTTGTCCAATCCTGCAGTAAACATTAATTCTGCGGATTTGTCATATACGTTAAGTGAAAGACGTTCACGTCATTTCCATCGTGCATTTGCTATTTCAAACGGGTGTAATTTTAAGGAGAGAGATGTGATCTACGGGAAGCTTGGCTCAACCCCACGAATTGGCTTTGTCTTCACCGGTCAGGGGGCCCAGTGGCCACAGATGGGTCGGTCTCTATGTCAGCAATTCCCTGTTGCTAGAAAGGTCATCCAGCACCTCGATGAAACGCTCCAGTCTATGTCGGACCCTCCCTCGTGGAGTCTCATGAGTGAGCTTACTGAACCGCGCTCAGCCGAACACATGCGTCTCCCCGAATTCTCACAGCCCCTAGTCACCGCATTGCAACTAGGTCTCTTGGAAGTTCTGAAAGACTGGAGAATACAGCCCTCTATGGTAGTCGGGCACTCATCTGGAGAGGTTGCTGCTGCAGTCGCGGCTGGATTACTGTCCCCGGAGGACGGTATCAAAGTTGCATACCTGCGCGGGAAAGCAGCTAGCGACTTTCAGGGCTCGTCTAGAAAGGACCAAGGAATGCTTGCTGTTGGTCTCGGCGCAAAAGATGCTCAGCAGTATTTGAAGCTATACCCGAAAGTCGGAATCGCCTGCCAAAACAGCCCCAAAAGCCTAACACTATCAGGTGAAGTTGCGGATCTGGAAGGTGTTCAAGGCGCTGTTAAAGCCGATGGCCATTTTGCGCGTTTGCTCATGGTAAACCTTGCGTACCATTCCGAGTATATGAAGGATATCGCAGCCCATTATCAGCTGCTTCTTGAAAAGCACTGCCCAGCGCTCTCGTCGGATCGCGTGTCAAATGAGGTTCGCTTCTTCTCTACGGTGCACGGTAGTTTATGGGAAGAGAAATGTGATGCCAAATATTGGATGGCAAACATGACGTCTACCGTCCTCTTCGACGAAGGCGCGACTGCCATGATCAAGGAGGGAGGTGCAGACTTTCTCATCGAACTTGGGCCAAGTGGTGCCCTAGCTGGCCCAATCAATCAGATCAAGCAGGCATTGGGTCAAGACAAGTCGCCTGTCGAGTATGCCGCTGCCTATGCTAGAGACAAGGATGCCACGAAGCCGCTATACGAGTTGGCTGGAAAGATGTTTACATCTGGTGTTAGCGTGAACTTGATGAAAGTCAACGGAATCAGCTCCAAGTCAAAGCCTCGGGTTATCATCGATCTACCCAATTATCAGTGGAACCATTCCGTCAAGTACTGGCATGAGAGTCTTGCTAGCAAAGACTGGAGACATCGACCCTTTCCCGTGCATGATCTACTGGGGACAAAGGTACTCGGGACATCCTGGAATGCGCCATCTTGGAGGAGAATCCTTCGCTTGAAAAATGTGCCTTGGATCAGAGACCATAAACTTGGTGCAGATGTCGTCTTCCCAGCATCAGCATACATTGCAATGGCTGTTGAGGCTATGTACCAAACGGCAAAGTGCTCTGGAATGGAATCCTTCGCCAACATTCAGAGTGCATCCCATGCGTCGTATCGACTTCGGGATGTACGATTTCTTCGTGCGCTTGTCATTGAAGAGAATGCCGACCATCATTTATACCTCTTTCTGAGTCCTGCTCAAGGCCAAAAGGATGCCTGGTTTAATTTCAAAGTGTCTCTGCTCAGAGATGATACTTGGACCGAACACTGCACTGGATTTGTTCGAATACAAGCCTCAGCCCACGGCAAAAGCGCTGCTATTGAACCACTTCAATATCCCACGCCAGCAAAGCTCTGGTACAAGTCTATGCAGAGCGTGGGATTCAATTTCGGACCTACCTTTCAGAATCTGGTTGAGGTAGAGTCTGTACCTGGGCAAAGAACAAGCCGAGCCAAGATTAACTTCACATCTCCCAAAAGCATACCCACAAAGGAATCTCATTATGCTATTCATCCCTCCGTTTTCGATACTTTCTTTCAAGCAGGGATTCCGTCTCTCTACCAAGGTCATCGAACTCTCATCGAGAAGGCTCTCGTCCCTCAGCTAATTGACGAAATTCTCATTAACCCTGGCGCTGAAGAAACAACGAGCGCAACTGCTTTTACTAATTCCACTTTCGTCACCGGTAGACCAGATAAAGTTCAGAGTTATGCTTCGAACGCTGATATTTATGATGAGAGCTCTAATACTCTCCTTGCTAGAATCCAGGGCCTGCGCTATACCGAGCTTTACATCCCGGAAGCGAAGAAGCGCTCGCACACGTTTATGAGATCGGACTGGAAGGCAGACATTTCCCTCTTACAGAAGAGAGACATCGAGTCTATCTCAGACTCAGACCACGAGACTACACTCCTATCAAATCTGCTTCGTCTCCCTCTTACAGCGGCTCATATGATATCGCTTTTAGCTCATAAAATTGGGGCCCCTTCTGTTGTCGACTTGAATATGGGTTTTGGCGACCTTGAATCGTCTGAGAGGAGCGAGAAACCTTCAACATCCCAGTTACCGGTCTTCCGGCGATATGTGTCCACGTCAAATACTCCAGAGCACCTCCTTGACACCCAGAAACGGCTGCGCGACATTCAAGGTACCGAGTTTCACATCTACGACATTACGTCTTTTAGAGAAGCGCCTTTTACTTCAGACTCGAAGTTCGATCTCGTCGTCCTCCGTATGCCCCCAGCCCACTCTCGGGAACTGGAAACTGCTCTTCACAATGCCCAAAGACTTCTCAATCCCAGCGGCTTCTTAGTCTTAGTCCTGACCACATCCCTTTCGGATGACACTGAATCCGGGTGTGGGTCTGAAGCCGCAGTCTCAGTATCATGGGACAACGCGGACCCGGAATCATATCTCCACTCAGTAGGGCATCTTGTTCGGTCCAGGTCACCTCCCAAGCCACTCAGCCCCATAACGTTCTCGTCGGTGTACCTTTGCTCTCCCCTGGAAACCCCTGGGCCGCAAGGGAATTATGTTAGCTTTCCTATCGTTGACTGGTCCAAAGGATCACGCGAATGCACTGCTCTTATTCGAAATCTCCAAGAACATGGCTGGGCCGGAGCTTTGTTGGAGCCGTCCGTCGCGGCTTCACTGTCGGTTGATATTCCTCTACTTCTACTTGATAATCCGCATTCACCACTGCTCGCCAACATCTCCGACTCGGATTGGGAGTATCTCAAGAGAATCCTGGTGACAGGCCGTAAGGTCCTCTGGCTGACTTCCGGTTCACAACTGAAAGTTTCCTCACCTTTAAACGCGCTCATTCACGGCTTCGCGCGCAGTATACGGGGCGAGAACCCCTCTCTCACACTCAAGACTTTAGATGTTTCTTCTTTCACGAATCCTATTGCCGCAGAGTCTGTGATTCGGATCATGGGAACAATCACCGGACATGATCATGCATTCCACTCCATCGAGAATGAGTATTGTGAGCGGGAAGGAATACTACGTGTTCAAAGGGTTCTACAAGACGAGAAGATAGTTCGTTCAGCCGAGGAGGCCAAGAGCGGGTCAGATTTAATAGAGATGCGACTTAGAGAGAACAGGAACACCGTGAAAATGTACTGCGAGAGGCCTGGTGCTATGGATTCGCTCCATTTCAACGAGGTCGCCCAGCAAGAGCAGCCTCTAGGCGAGGGCGAAGTGGAGGTGGAGATTCGGGCTGCGGGAATGAATTTCAAGGTACGTTCACGTGGAATACACTTTGATAACAGTCCATACGACTAACCTGCACTAGGATGTCGCAACCACGTTAGGCATAGTCCCTGAAAACGAACACCTTCTTGGACTGGAAGGGGCGGGAGTCATCACGCGGGTTGGTAACCATGTCAGCACATACCGCGCCGGCGACAGAGTCCTGGTCCACGGCAAGGGGTCATTTGCCAATCGCAACCGTGTTCCAAAAGAGAACATATTTTTACTTCCTAATTCGCTCTCCTTCGAGGAAGCAGCGACGATGAGTATTGTATACTTCACCGCTGTGTATTGCTTAATGGAAGTTGCTCGGGTGAGGAGAGGACAATCCGTGCTCATCCACTCGGCCGCTGGCGGTGTCGGAATCGCGAGCATCCAACTCTGCCAGTTTCTGGGTGCGGAAATATACGCAACCGTTGGAAACGAGGAGAAGCGGCGCTTCTTGGAAGAGCAGTACGGAATCCCACCATCACACATTTTTTCGTCGCGTAACACGGACTTCGCGGCGGGTATCCGAGAATTGACGAATGGGAAGGGCGTTGATTGTGTTTTGAACTCCCTTACCGGGGATCTTTTGGACGAGTCGTGGAGACTGCTTGCGGATAACGGCACGCTCGTCGAGATTGGCAAGAAGGACATCGTCGATAGGAACACGCTCTCTATGGAGCCCTTCAACCGCAACTGCTCGTATAGGGGGGTTGACATATCCAAGCCCAGCATCCTCGACGATCTTCCTCTCATCGAGAGAATACTTCAAACAGTTCGGGAACTGTTAGTTGGGGGTCACATAAAGCCGATCTCCCCAATGAAGGTCTTCTCCTTCAACCAGATTCCGGATGCGATGCGGTATATGCGGTCCGGAGAACATATCGGGAAGATCGTTATTTCAGATGAAGCAGCAGAGGATGTTAAAGTCCTAGTTCGACCAGCGCCTCTGCGTCTGACTTTTGATCCCAATGCTGCTTATCTGATTGTGGGAGGTCTGAAAGGTCTCTGTGGGAGTCTGGCTGTATACATGGCACGGTGTGGTGCGAAAAACCTCACCATTTTGTCCCGAAGCGGAGCCGATGATGAGCGTTCGCGACGAATTATCCGGGACTTGAGCAGTCTTGGCACGAAAACGACTGTCTTTAAAGGAGATGTCTCGAATATAGATGACGTTACGCGCCTCTTCCAGGAATCGGTCTTGCCTATCAAGGGCGTTATTCAGGGGGCTATGGTTCTACGTGTAAGTGCATGAGTGCATTTAATTGAATTTAATGACGACTAACACATACTCCAGGACAAGACATTTGAATCCATGACGCTACAAGAATACCACGAGGCCCTCTCCTGCAAGGTCGCAGGGACTTGGAACCTCCACACAGCCGCCAAACAAACCAACCAAGCCCTCGATTTCTTCACCATGCTATCCTCCGTCTCCGGCATCGTCGGCACAGCGGGACAGGCGAACTACGCCGCCGGCAACAGCTTCCAAGACGCCTTCGCCTCGCACCGCCGCTCCCTCGGGCTCCCCGCGCACACCGTGGACCTCGGCATCGTAGAGGACGTCGGCTACATGAGCGAGCACCAGAGCCTGACCACCCGCGTGCAGAGCCGGAGCCAGCTATCGGGGATCAACGAGGCGGAGCTGCACGAGATCCTGAAGTTCTCGATCCTGCAGCAGACGGCGAACGGGGGCCAGGGTGTCAGCCAGGAGAGCAGAGCACAGATGATCACCGGGCTCCCGTACCCGCT
Source organism: Hypoxylon fragiforme (assembly GCF_022984875.1). NCBI lineage: Eukaryota > Fungi > Ascomycota > Sordariomycetes > Xylariales > Hypoxylaceae > Hypoxylon > Hypoxylon fragiforme. The sequence goes on from NW_026054760.1 coordinate 1,912,473, forward strand.
GCCGGAGGACTCGCCCATCCTGGCGGATATGCGGTTCCGCGCGCTCCTCGTGCCGCACGCTCACGACTCAGGCACGGTCGGCGCTGGGCGCGACGAGGATTACGCATTCGCGGCGTTCCAGTCCATGGTCCGGGCAGCGATGCCGGCCGAGAAACTCGTCCCCGAGGTTATCAAGCTCGCCAATAAGCAGATTGTGCGAGTCCTGGGCCTGGCGGGCGACATGGAGGAGTCGAAGCCGCTGAATAGCTACGGGATTGATTCGCTCGCGGCGGTCGACTTGAGGAATTGGTTCAGGGTGAAGTTGAAGGTGGAGCTGACGACGCTGGATATACTGAACGCAGTGAATTTGAGGGCGCTGTGTGTTAAGGCTGTGGAGAGGTTGGGGGAGAGGGGGGGGAAGTAAGGGGTATGTAAATATGAGCATTATGAATTATGAAAAGGGGGGATTGAACATTGCATGGAGGTGTCTTGTTGTGATATAAAACGCAGGGCTTTCATATGGATTTATTTAATGATTTATGACAACCAATCGATACAAACAATGGATATTATGAAGTTTATATTATTGTATGAGAACAGACAGGTACCAGGTGCTAAAGCTTATAAATTCAAGTTAGTATAGCGTAGGTAGTGTATACGAAGCAACTCAGGGGCTACTAGGTACTACCTGCCTGGCTACGGGTAGGATGTACCTGTGTACTTGATGAAGGTAACAGGTCACATGACCCATATTATGTAACAACAGTTTTCAATAAATACATTTTTGTTTCGTTTTAAACAGTTAAACAGTCTTACAGCCCTAAAGCCCAGACTTTTGTTCAACTCTCTACTCCTCATCCATCCATCCACCTTAAATCGTGAGATTAACTGCCTAGGGTATATATATATCAACCAGCTAAGACTTCTAATCTAATCTCATCTCGTCATCGACACTTCTTCCGCATTCATGGCGTCGTCTTCGGCGAGTACACGCCCTCGCATTGTCATATACCACCAAACCACTCACAATCCCGACGGCAGTCTTATTTCGATTTTGCCGCTGATTACACAACCCGATATTTCACTTACGCATATAATCGTAGCCGCAATTCACATCAATGATGACCCAGATAAACTAACACTCAATGACCACCCTCCGTCTGACCCGCGCTATGTTACCACGTGGGCAGAGTTACGTATTGCCCAGGCTAGTGATATCAAGGTTATGGGTATGCTAGGTGGAGCAGCCAAAGGTTCCTATGCGCGCCTAGATCAGGACCAGGCGACCTTCGAGACCTACTACGGCCCACTTTACGATCTCATTCGAGAAAGGGACCTCGATGGCCTCGACTTGGATGTGGAGGAGAACATGTCCCTCTCGGGTATCGTTCGTCTGATTGATAGACTTAGAGCTGATTTTGGTCCTGATTTTATCATCACTCTTGCGCCAGTCGCCGCAGCTCTTATTGATGTAAGACGCAACCTCAGCGGCTTCGATTACGAGACGCTGGAGGTGATGCGTGGCAAGCAAATCGCATGGTATAATACTCAGTTCTATTGTGGATGGGGTGATGCTAGCAACCCAGTCATGTATGAGATCTGTGTCGCAAGAGGCTGGTCTCCAGAAAAGGTCGTCATAGGCCTTGTCACAACGCCAGATAACGGTCCTGGCTGGGTACCCTTTGAGATCCTGAAACCCACGCTCGCATTACTTCGTCGCCAGTTCCCGACATTCGGAGGCGTGATGGGCTGGGAGTACTTTAATGGTCAGCCGGGAGGCAAGGCTCGACCTTGGGAATGGGCACAACGCATGACAGAGCTACTAGGTAACCCTCGGATCGAAAAGACACAGAACGCAATCGTTCAACATTCCGAGCCTATTGAGATTGATCCAGATGTCGAAAATGGGCCAAAACTTGAAACGCCACAAAATTTCGAATATTATTCTGATGGTTCAATTGAAGATGATGGAAATTGAGCTGGATTTTAGACAGTGAATAGATGGCCATGGCTCATCGAAATTTCATCCCAAGTCACAACCACAGGATTTGAACCAAAAAAAGGGAAAAGAATAAAAAGAAAAGAAAAGAAATTTACTTAATGACGTTTTAGTGAATTTATCGTTCCTGATTCACTCCTTCTTTCAAATAGTTCGGATGAAAAAGGGATTCACTGGGTAAGGAAACGAGTCAGTATTTTTACTAATTCTTGTTTGATTGGGTGAGTTCAACAGACTAGTAAGAATGGCAGCTGCTCACACTTGCGTTGATACTAACGTAGCACGTCTACACATGTGGCCCTGACGGAGATGTGAGCAAACACATCTTGAACAATGATAAATTTGCTCTGCCCTTCATCCTGTATTTGAACAAGACATTTGTTACAATACTAATGATATGGCAAACCCATCTACAAATGCCCTCGTCTCGCTCCGATATCACGACCAAGTTTGCGTGTTATTTCTCAGCATTTTCATATCATCTCCGGCAATTAAACAGAAGCAAATCATCGATAGGCTGGCCGACTGAGTTATTATTATCGTCAGCAAGAAGGCGTGATGGCAGTTCAACCAGACCGTCGCAGTAAAAATGTAAAGGCCAAAGAGACCATCAAAGAGGTTGGGGATGCCCAGGTTATCGAAAGGGCAACAGAGATGCAATTCCTATGGGCTCGAGCCAAGTACAGGCTTCCAGAAATCTCCAAAACCATCAAGTTGAGATGCGATCCTAGACTGATCCCTCGCCGCTTCTCCCCACCACCAGTATCCTATAAGGGGCCGAACCGTCGTAAAAGTGACGATGTGAGGACACTCGACAAGCCAGAATCGGTAGATCCTAAGAAGATGGAAAGGCGACCAAGTCTTCGAACTGCGGGTAACGAAATCAAGAAGTACCTCAACTACCTTCAGGCAAAGCCAGAATTGAAGCCGCGGCAGAAAGACCCTCTTCATCAGTGGTTCGTTGACCACTCCGGCGGCACCCTCATGGAAAAATAACCAAATCTTCCACGAAATGACTTCCGCCAAAGCATCCTTCGTTCAAGCAACCTCCAGCAGCTGACACACCCGAAACATGAAAAACTTTATGACGTCGAAAGCGTTCCCCCCCTGAAGGAATACATATAGTGGGCCGTTGATACAAGCCAGTCATTTGGCCATGCTGCTTTTGAGGTATGGCGGGTTTATTTCAAGCAAGGCGTTCTAGGGTGCATCAATGATTTAAATTATACCATTGAGGCATCCCCTCTCTCTCTTTATGTTTCTCATGCCATTGTTTTCTCTCGTTATTGTTCATTGTTTTTTTTCTTTCGTTAAGCCTCTTCCGTTCTCTTTCAAATCACTGGGCATACCCTCTTGCAGCAAAGTTAGAACCACATAGAATACCCATGCATCGTGGATCCTAACTATACAGGTCCTGGGCACCTAATCCCACTACATCACTAGATAGATAGCTTTATTATAGCTTTCCAGACAGTTCATTAATACAAGAAACACATCACCAAGTCAGACCAGTCAGTCATGATATACTGATAAATCAATATATTAAAGTAGGCAGAAATCCAAACGCCATATTATGCAGATATTGATGATTAAAAATAGAGTGGTCCAAGCGCCAAATGGGGTTTGCCGTTGTCCCAGCTTACAAGGTTTCAACTTGGAACCTTTTTTGTAACTCTCTTTGAGTGCCTTCACCTTCTCCATCTTCTTTACCCTCTTCACCTTCTTCACTCCCAATCAAACACTCATACACTACCTACCTACATATCAATTACACCTTTTTGTGCTCCAGGCCCATATTCTCAGCTATTATCTTAGCCAACCCCTTGAATGTGAGTGTAGGCGCCAATAGCTTCTGGAATGGATAATCCAAGGCGAATTCCTTGAATAGCCATGTTCTCATCTCGGTTCCAATCATGCTGTCTAGACCATAGCTGCCAAGTGATGGACCATCCAACTCGAATCCATCAACAGGCTTCATTAGTATGCTCGATAGACGTTTTGCGATATGCTTCGCGATGACCTTCACAGCAGCCTCGACTCCTTCGGACATGGCTTCCTTGATTGACGTTGCAATATTATCTTTGTCGCTGCCACCATAGCCATTCTTGCTCGCGACGATCTCATCCAATGCGGAGCGTACGTGGCAGAATCGTACGTCGTCATACCAAAGCGCGTCTACGCTTTGTTTTCCTTCGGATGCTAGCATCATCGATCTAGCTAATTCGCGGGCCTCCATTCCCATGACAAATTGCGACTCATCATCTACTTCTGTCGTGTCTTCTATGCGTAAGCCTGCACCGACACCAACCGAGGAATTGAAACTGGTATCTTGGCGTGATGCTACCATAGCCGCCTCAAATCCTTGTAACATTTCCTCCTCGTCGATGCCGTACAAGCCCTTCCGCCTTAGAAAGGACTCAATAGCGTTGTTTTCAGCTACAACCCCGACATCTAGCACAGTGGGCAAGACAAGCACCGTAGCAGGGAGCCCTACAGCATGACGCTGCCGGGCCAGTGCATCTAACGCACTGTTGGCTGCGCTGTAGTTGGTCTGTCCCGTATTGCCAAGCAGTCCGGAAATGTCGCTTGTCAGTAAGAAAAAGTCGAGATGTACGTTCAAGCTTTGCAGCTCGGTATGTATATTGAGTGCCCCCTTTGCCTTAGGATTGACGCAATCAGCAAACAGTTGGTGGTTCATTTGTTCGAATATACCATCCTGCGAGTTTAGGCTTCATGTTAGCGTCGTCTTCTTTATTTTCTACTTAAAAAAACGCATTTCTTACCTTCAATACCATCGCTCCATGCACAACGCCGCGAATAGGCCGTTCAGCGTGTAATGGTGCTAGAGCTTGGCGAACAGCCTCGTCATCGGAGGCGTCGGCTCGCAAGATTCTAGTTGATCCGCCGGACGCATTGATATTCTCGATTAAGTGGGCGGCCTCGGGCTGATCAGCCCCCGATCTCGAAATGAAAGCAAAATGTCGTGCTCCGCGTTCCATCATCCACCTGGTTAAGCTGCGACCTAACCCCCCTAGGCAGCCTATAAGGAGGTATGTAGCATCGGGTGATAAGAGTAGTTGCTTGGGGTTATGGAGGATCTAAGTGGTGTTGATGTTAGCTAAGGGTATGATTTCAGGATTCTTCCTACACCGGTTAACCTCTGAAGACTTACTTTGACTCGACTTTCTCCTTGGCAGTATCGTACAACGGTCGCCTTTTCATTCTCCTCATCCGTAGGGGCTGCCCCTATATCTCTAGCTTCACCTACATCCACTACGTTAATGCTATCCTGGCCATCGCCAACCAGTAACGAAGAGTGAGTTTCAAGTAAGTCCAGTGTCAACTTTAGGAGCTTTGCGTTGGCCCTCGGCGAAGCATGAAGAGACTTCATATTGCTGGATACAAAGGTTGCGCCGCGGGAGAACGGCAAGGGGTCTGGCACGACGTTCAACGATGTCTTGTTCAAGAGCAGGAACCGACAAGATGGAGGGATGTGTCTCCAGACCTCGTGGCTCAGAGAGTCAAAATCATGGGCTATGATTGTTATAGTCCCCGATGAAGATTTCTCGTGTTGCTCGCGAATAAATGCAAAAAGAATGCCCATCTCACCCGAAAGGACGATTTGCTCAGGGGTTAAGCCGACCTGGGAAATATACTCATCCCATTCTGATGCTGAACGGGCTACAGCGCTCATATTCCAACCCAAGGCTTTGGCAAGTATCTTCAGCGACCTCACATCAGCTTTGGGCCCCGGGAGTGACAAGACAAAATCGCCCTTTTCGAGTTTAGCATTGATGAGGCAAAGATGTACTATTGGACAAAGGGGTGGCATGATTCCGACGAGAACCTCTGGGGAAATCCTGTCCGGATTGTCGTCGTCGATGATTGCATATCCGGATGTGCGAATTACGGTCCGGAACCCATCGTACACAAACGCAATGGCGGTCTTTCCGATAAGCTCTCGGCTCTCAGAAGAGCCAGCACCAATGATAATGCCTTCAACCAGTACTTGGGTTCCGCGGGTATGTGAAGGCCACTGCGATGCCAGAACTTGTAATTCGATTTCACCACTGGCGAGAACGGTTGATTGCAAATCTTCGTCCTCGAATACCAATTGGCCATCTGTAGTTTGGGCACTGATTTTCAAATTTCCAGCTAGTAGCTTCTCTTGAGGCTCTCCTGGACTTGTTCCATATTCTATGCCTTCTTTCGGATAAACACGGCCAACGTGTAGCACGCCCTCGTGCAACCAAAACTCGGTATCGCGGCCGGAACCTTTCGTATCCGCCGCCTCCAAGCGACCGATTATGGCGGCAGCCACATTTCGCGGCTCCTCGTGTAAGTCAAAATCTAGCAAGACAATCTTAGAAGCCGCTTGTTCAGATCGCAAGGCCCTTAGCAAACCCTCAGCCATTCCCATGCGAACCGCTGTAGTGGCCGATACGCGGCCCTGCCTTGCGCCACGTGTAACCCACAACACGCGCACACCAGACAACAGCACGGCTTTGATGGCGTCAAAGCTAGCGGGGTCGGCGAGCATAGATGCGGATATGGCGCCTGTTGTATCGTCTATGACTACCCGATGATTCCTGTCCAGGGGGCCATTTTTAACGAGCTTCTGGCAAACTTTGTACTGTCCTCTAGCCTCGGACAGGATGCTTCGTAAATCATAGCCTCCTTCTCTCGCAGAAAGCACCGTCATATCATCCCCACTAGCCGTACGAGGGCGTGCGCCATCAGGAATGGTCGATTTTTGTGAATTGAAGAATGCAACCTGTTCGCCTATATTTAACGTGAATTTCGGGCTTGGGAAAGGGGTCGAGAATAATGCCGTCGATACACCAAGTAGCCATCCACCTTCCTTTAGGAATGTGAGCACGTTTTCAGGAGGTATCCCCTCTTTCTTATTATGCGATTCGACTATGACCAGGTCATGAAGCCCAGAATTTTCATGCAACCAACTCTCAGGTGCAGTCCCAAGAGCTACCACTGATACACGATCATGTGCCTTCTTCGATAATTTAATAGATTGCACCGACTCTTGGGCTTTGATATCAAAACCTACAGTCATAGTGGCATTAGATGGCAGCGCATCCAATATCACCTCGACAAGCGATTGAACTTGGGGGCTAGGAGTGCGCGCGACGATAAAAGCCTTCCGCACGACTTGTCGATGACTAATCAACTCAATACATTTCGAGATGCGTCCAGAAGCAGTAGAAATACCCGGCCAGAGTCGAAGAAAGTCGTTTTCACGCAGACTCGTGATATCTGGCTTCCATTTTACCACGGAAAATGGGTTGGATTCAGTAGGTTCCACTGCACCCTTCTCGCTATCTATACTGCTAGCTGGAAGGGCAGCTTCGTATGTGATACAGGTGAGATTCTTGACGTCTAGCAAAAGCTTCCCGTCAACGCCATTGAGCCGGACGTTGGTGTTGAAACGCCGCCCATCAAATCCATTTGTCCATGCCTCAGCATGGCCTGCAATGGAATTGAGAGGGCCGTCAGTAACGGGCTGACCAATATCTGCGGCATACAAGGCCATTTCCTCGATTCGAGTTGGCACGACACCCCATGGCATGTCTTTGTGTTTGCCCGCATGTATGGAGATAATAGTAAGTTGAAGGCATGCGTCGATAGTAGTCGGATGTATAAGATAACGAGACTCGCCCTTCATGACTCCCGAACTCTCACACACCGTCATATCTGCCGTGGCATGGAAGACGCTGCGATCCGTACGCACTTGCTGCAACTGCTGGAACGTCTTGCCGTAGTTGAAACCGACACGTTCAAAAGCGTCATACCATCGTTTACCCGATACTCTTTGCGTTAGGATAGATTCATCCACAGGAACCTCCTGTCTCGACATTCGTACGCTCGGCTTGTGACTTGCTGAGATCCGGCCGTCGCAATGGACAGTCCATTCACCGTTGGCAGCCAACGATTCCACAGAGAAGGTTTGCCAACTATCTTCTGAATCCGTATTCTTGGGCTCTTGGAGGCGAGTGATGATTTCAACACCATCATCATTATCAGGCACCACGAGGGCTGTCTTGATGTCCACATCGCGTAGCGTAACGCCTCCAAGAGTCAGTCCCGCCGACTCGCGCACCTGTCGTAGGGCTTCTACAGCTATCGACAGGTAGCTCGCCGCAGGAAAGATAGCTGTGCCACCAAGCTACAATCCAATTGTTAGCTCAGGGTTATATCACAGCGCGCTGATTTGCCAAATGGTATAACATATGTACTTACATTATGATCCTTCAACCAAGGGATATCACGTTGCCTCAGAACGTTACGCCACGTCGCCGACCTGCTGGAAAGCCCCGAAACACGACTACCTAAAAGATCATGACGTGGAAACACACGCGCTCGCTGTTCAGTGCTAGAACGGCGTTCAAGCCCGCACTGTTGTTCATAATTCCACTGATAAGGTGGCAGGTTGACAAGCAGATACTTTGTATTGGACTTCGAAATAGTGGTAGTGGCAGGAAAACCTGCTGAATTGACGCTTTCCAAGTCTACGGGGTATCCAACGATAAAAAGAGAACCCGCAACTGAGAGAAGCTGATAGGCATCATTCTCTTTACGCACAAGGGAAGGTATGTAAGTGAAGCGTTCAGCGACTGCCTTGTCCATACGACAGATCTGCTTAAAGTGGTTGGCCAGGGATGAATGCGGGCCAATCTCAATAACATGATTTACGTGAGCAAATTCTTCATCAGAAACTAGCCGTTGGGCTGCGGTACTAAAGAGCACTTTCTGGCGCAGGTTTTCGCTCCAATAGCTTGCAGGCAAGGAGTTCGTTCCAGCAGGAACAAGCTCCCCAGTGACGGAAGATATCATAGGCGAGCGTGGTCGACACCATTTCAAGTCTTCTTCAGACAAGTTGCCCACCGCTCCGGAAAGCATGACTTCATACGCCATACCTACAGCCGCCATATGGGGAGAATGATACGCCCTCCCCGTTCGGAGGGCTCGGGCATGAACGCCTTTAGCCATAAGCTTTTCACAGACCCGCGCGATTGGCTTTGGTCGCCCACTTAGAGTTACGCTGTTCGGTGAGTTCTCGCATGCAATACAGACATCCTCAGGGGTTGCTGGTAGGTACTCTTGGATCTCGTTCGGTCCCAACCCCACTGCCAGCATACACCCGGACTCCGAGTACGCGGTAACGGCATGACCACGGCAAAAGGCAGTTATGATAGCCTCGGGGGCACTTATCAGACCTGCTGCATACGCAGCCCCTATCTCGCCAGATGAATGGCCAATGCTTACCTGAGGTACGATATCCCATTGTGAGAAGAGGTCTACAAGCGCGATCTGTATTGCCGTGCATAAAGGCTGGGATATCTCGGCCTCGTGGATTCTACTCGTCGCAGCTTCGCTATCGTCCTTTAGCAACTCGACCATGTTGAAATCTGGCTTTGGTTCAAGCCCCTCAAGTATCCGGTCTAGCTTTTGGATAGTTTGGAGTATTGTCGGGAACACTCGAAGAGCAATTCTGCCCATACCCACCCATTGTACCTGAATTTAACTTGTTAGCGAAGAATTCGGCCTCTCTCAGCGGTTCCGCACTTACCCCTTGTCCTGTGAATAGAAAGCCGACGCCAACTTTCGTCTTAGAAACAGCACCGCTCTGTAGAGTTGCCGAGGTGAAAGCCTTGAACTCTCTCCCTTCCCGTGCTATTGTGAACGCCCGGTGCGAGAACTTAGTACGGTGAAGATTCAAGGTGTGCGATAAATCGGTGAGATAGAACTCTGGAGCCACTGCGGCTATTGCAGCAACATTTCGGGTCAAGGTTGGCTCATCGTGTGCCGAAAAGCATAGCAGGAAGGGCTTGTCGGATGAGCGGTTGTATTGAGCCTCCTTTTTGGGTTTCGCGTGCTGATACCACGGATATAGTGAGTCAATTGACTCAACTATAACGTGGCCATTGGTGCCTCCATATCCAAAGGAAGAAACGCTTGCCCTTCGCGTTATGTATTCTTTAGGCCAGCGTACTGTGTCGGCCTGGACCTTTACCTTCCACTCCTTTTCCAAGACTGGCGCTCGCAATAATTAGTGACAGAGAAATGGGGAGAATATGAGTGTGGCAACCTACTCTCAGGGTTCCGACTCTTGAGGGCAAGACCAGGAATCAGAGCCGCCTCAGTCATTAATGCCGCTTTCATAACGGCGAATATACCGCTAGCGGCTTCACCATGGCCAATGTTCGGTTTCGCCTTTTTTACGTTAGTACAAGTCCCTGGATAATGAATGCGGCTGATCTAATTCAAGAGAGAAGATGATCGGTCAGCAGACGAACTTACAGAACCGATAAGCAATGGCCTGTCCGGCGGTCGTGTATCATTCATCGCTTGTGATATAGCCTTCACCTCGATCGGGTCCCCAATAGGCGTACCTGTTCCATGTAGCTCGGCGTACGCTGTCAAGTTGGGGTCTAAATCTGCTCGCTCGTATGCCATCCGTACAACACGTTCTTGGCCCTCAAGACTCGGGTGTGTGATTCCCGCCCCCTCTACCTTTCCGTTTCTAATATCACATAAGATGTAAGTTTCAAGCCCAGAGCAACCAGAACCAGACATTACTATATTGTGTAAACGACTCACGTGTTGACTGCAGTTGAACGAATTACTCCCCGAATCGTGTCTCCATCTTTGATCGCATCGGGCAGGCGCTTTATATATAAGGCTCCAACGCCCTCGGCACGGCCATACCCATCGGCGGACGCGTCGGGGTTGTGGCATGTCGACGTAGAAGATAATATGCCTAGCTTAGCCGTATTCATATGTTGATCTACAGTAAGTATTAAGTTTACACCACCAACGATGGCAGCATCACAATCTCCATTGCGAAGTGCGTGGCTGGCCTGGTGTAGGGCATAAATTGAGGAGGAACACGCCGTATTTATAGTAAAACTGTGTGAGGCACGGTAAGTTTCGTCTCGACTTTTCGGCATCCATGGATGGTAATGGATAGCATACCTTGGTCCCTTCAAGTTGAAAACATTGCTCACACGGTTACTAATGATGCCGGGGTCGACTCCGGTGGCAGTATAGTTATGACGGAAGTCAGGATCTCGCATAGATATTTGTTCTGCGCCATTAAGAGTCAGCAACTAATACAGTTTATCCCAGCATTCACGAATAAGGGGTCATGGAAGCATATGAAAACCTACGATAGTCGGCTGTGAAAGACCCCACAAAAACGGCAGTGTTCGATCCAGATATAGACTCTAAAGTTACACCCGCTGACATAAAACATTCGTAAGTCACCTCGAGTATCTTTCTCTGTTGTGGATCTAATGATTGAGCCTCCGCCGGTGTGATATTGAAAAAAGTAGGGTCGAAATCCTCGGGCCGGCCGTCGAGAAAAAAACCCGGTCGGTCCAGGTCCTCGTGATAATGGGCGTCGACGTTGAAACGGGACGCGGGAACTTTTGGACTCAGTCCCGTTCGCTTCGAGATCAACATATCCCAGAAGGTCGAGTCAGAATCGACACCACCGGGAAGTCGACATGCTACATATTAAAGGTTAATCCTAGGTATATCAAATTGCAGGTGGCCGTCTGAGATGATTCGCTTCAAGGATTTCACTGCTTACACATTCCACAGATGGCGATGGGCTCGAGTGCCAGATTCTCGGGCTCATTATAGGATGAATTAACGTAGGGAGACATCTTGGTATGATTGTTCTTGGTTCTGGCTAACGTGAGGATGGCGTTTGACCACTTTCTAACTACTTTCAATGGACTCTTAGATGACAAGTCCGCCCGCGTGACGGGCATTCGTATAACAGAATATGTTGGAGGATTTTTTTTCTCTTCCGGATATTTTTTTTCTTTCCTATTTAACAACCCAAGCTCTATAAGTTTAGGTCCAACGTGTTGACCCCGTCCAGGGCATACGTGTATCGTCCCAAGGCCGCATGCTCGACCCACATGCGCATCACGTACATCGCATTAGGTCAACCGGCATGCTGCCCTCCCTCCTATCAGAGGAAAAAGGACAAAGAAAGGGAAACCCTGATAATTCGGTCTTTCAAGGTATTGGCCTACACCTCCGAGTACAATTCTCAGCGTTGTTTCGAACGCCTCGTCCTTATACCTATTGGTGCATGAGCCGCAGCCGCAGCCGCTGTGCCTAATTTCAACGGGAAATCAAATATCTACTTTCATTCACCGAGTTGGACCTTTTCGAAATTCCCCTTGGGCTTTTAAATCATTCCTGGATATGGGGATTATAGAACCTTGGGTTGGGTTCCAATAGCGCCCCCCTCCCCCATCATATTCAAGTACCCATAGCACGAATGGTGATGTGGTTCTGGATCAAGAGGCATCTGTTCGTGGAGCAAGCCCAGACACTTATATTTCTAGACGAGTGATCGCATCTCTCTCAATATCACGAGGCCAAGTAAAGTGTTGGAAGTCCCATCTATGTATTGTTTTCAGTCCCATCGCCCCAAGCCGCGGTAACACGGGAATGATTCCAACGATCCTTCAGGCACACTTCATCTGTATATCTTGAGGCCATGTCAGCATCGGCAGCGAACTGTGTGCCCATCTCGCTGCATGGATGGCCAGATCAAAGGTAAGTAAATCGGGAAAGAGGAACGGGAGAAGGAGAAGAAGACGCGCGCATATGCGATGGATCCGTTCGCCCCATTAATGAATTGGCTGGCTGTAAGAGTCATCAGCGGTGTGGGGTCAAACTGGACGCTTTTGGCAGACTTGCCACGTCTTTTTCGGGAACAACTTTTGATATTTGACATCCCGTGCATCGTCGCCATGCTATTCTCTGCAGGACAGCGTTCAGTTGTTCGTTCCTTGGTTCGTTCGTGGCTATGCAGATATCATATCTGTAATTGTCATGGGACTTATCCCCTGACCGGTTTTGCTTGAGGCAACATATCTACATATCCATATCCCCGTCGAGCCAGAGGAACTGTTCAATGGACAAAGTTTTGATGGATCTATTGGTTCGGAAGTATTGCCCGCCCGATCTGAAAATGCAGTCTTTGCCATCCATAAATTCAATGACTGGAGAAAGGCTAGGAAGGTTCATGCAAAGCGGGTTGGAGCTTTCTTCTTAGGCCTCTATACCTACTACGGAACATGGATGTTCGTGCTTATTGGGCCGAAAAAGTTGTGCCATTTTGGGGGAATTAGGTAAGGCTTCTCACATACTTCAGCTTGACCTGCATATCTGCCTCGATGGCAATGTGGACAGGTGAGGCGGTCTGCTAGTTTAACTACACTAACTACCTAGGTTAGGTATGTATCTAGGGTACTGTCCTGGCTTGGTTCCATGTATGTCACCAACAACGTCATTGACGTATTTTATTGATTTATTCGTTGCGAATGCTTGTCGACATTTTATTGAAAATCGGACAGATGCTGTATCCGCTTGGGCTTGACGTGACTGCGTGGGTGAGTAAGTCCATACTTACATACCTAACCCTACCCTACCTAACTGGGTACCTAGGTTGATATTGACTGACCGCCTCCCGGTCTGGTCCATTCGGAACACTCACCTCGGTCGCTCCACCTGCGTACCGCCGTACCTACCTACATACACTAGGAAGTACTCTAGAGTCTACCTAACTACACAGGGTATCCGATCTGGGATGAGACTAACGAGTCTCCTAGGCGGCTTGGCGAAGTATTTATACTTCAATGTTGCCGCTTTCTTTCGTTTTTGTTCTTCTAGTTCCTGTTCTTCTTCCCTTTACCTACCTGTTGCGTAGGTAGATATACGGCGAATGAGGATTCAGGAGGGCCTTGGATGGCTACCCGGCTACCTGCTATCATTGATGGGATTGTAACCCCTCAGTGCTATGTTTACTGACGGCCTAGTTTGGCTCTGCTCCTCCTTGTAATGAACGAGCTTATGGAACTTGTAAAAAGCTTAGCTTTTTCTTTCTTTTGCTTCTACTATTCATTACTCATCAACTGCTAAGAGAATTCTTGCGGCAGGCACCCTCGGAGGCGATATGACAGGTAACATAGAGGCGCAAAAGTGTGGCGACATGAAAATGGGGAATCGCGACAGTATTAAACATTGAATGTTATCGTGATGTTATCGTGATAGGAGAGCAAACAATTCGCCTATGACGTAGGACAGTACCAAGGTCTAGGGTTGTAAGTTGTGATGGTCTGTGCAAATGATTGCCCAGGTGCCTTGCAAACGCGATTCCGTCGCGTCTGACACAAACCTAAGGTTTTTGGTGGTTCTTTTTTTTTTCGTTTGCATGAAATTTGAATATTACCAGGCTTCTACAAATATATGTGACTCCAACTATCATACATGCCTTCCACTACTATTATTACTACCAGACCAGTACCGAGTAGTAGTAACTGAAACCTTGAACTACCTGCATAGCTTTACACGGTAGTAACAGTCAAATCATGAATCGAGGTATCGAAGACCCGATTGAGATCTCCGATGGAGATAATAGCTCCGAGGAGGTAGTGGAGGTGGAGGAGGTGGAGGAGGAGGAGGAGGAAGAGGAAGAGGAAGAAGAAGAGGAAGAAGAGGAGGAAGAAGAAGAAGAAGAAGAAGTCATCCTAGGTCGTTTGAAGCCGGACATGAAAATATGTCTCGATGGGATGCAAACTACTGGCAATGTTGCTACATGCAAGAGACATAATGCCTTCGTTAATCCTGGCTTGATGGTCGCTGACACTTTGATTCCACTACCCTTGGTGCCCCGCGATGCCGACATCATCAAGAGCCACTGTAGACAGGCTCCCTTCGGCAGAGGTGACGAGGTATGGGCTTTTAATACGACTCCTTCGCTATTGCTAACTCTTGGCCATTACACAGACCGTGGTCGATACCTCGGTACGAAAGACCTGGGAGCTCGACCACAGCCAATTTAAAACTGCGAATCCCCGCTGGCAAGATTATCTAGACTCACTAGTAGCCAACGTTAAGGAAGCGTTGGGCATAAAGGGGGTAAGGGCAGAGCCGTATAAGCTATTACTATACGAAGAAGGGTCGTTCTTCAAACGGCACAAAGATTCTGAAAAGGTCCCAGGGATGGTGGGAACACTAGTCGTTTGTCTTCCATCGAAGCATACTGGCGGCAACGTCCATCTATCCCATGCCGGTAAGAATTACATCTTCGAGACCGATAAGACATCAGACTTTGGTCTCACAAGTCTTGCATGGTTCTCCGACGTCACACACGAGATAAAGCCTTTGCAGTCCGGATACCGCTTGGTGATAACCTATAATCTCATCCACACCGGTGGCATGCGTGTGTCTGCCAGCATCGTTGGGAAGCAGTCGATGCAGCTCCAGGCATTACTTACAGAGTGGAAGAAAAAGTTGCCTTCCCTGCAGAAGCTAGTATACAAGCTCGACCATAAATATACGAACTTGAGTTTGAGTTTGAACAACCTAAAGGGCCGGGATAGGTCTGTGTGCCAAGCTTTACATGAGGTTGGCTTAGACAGCGGGTTTTGTATCTGTTTCGCTGAGATGCTGCGAGTCCAATCCGATAACCAGTATTACGGTCACGACGACGGCGAAGAATCGACGACACTAAAGGATGTGAAGACATACGATGGATGCTCCCTCACTTCCTATGCTGAGGTAGAGGAAGATGAGATTCTAGGCTCAAGATTATGGAATCGAAGACCTGACAGTGAGGATGAAGGCGAATTTACTGGCAACGAAAGTATGCCGTCGACTCTCCGTTACCATGATACTGTGAGTGCTCCCACAACCCGTATCTATATCCCCTTCTGTATGATGACTTGATATACAGGTCGTGGTTGTGACCCCCATAGACAGAATGCCTTATTCTTTAGGCTATGTTAGTACTGCATTTATATGGAGCTTCTACCATCGGATTTGCGAAGATCGGCCGGATGACCATAAGACCCACGCATACATGTTGAAACTTCTACAAGATCAATTACGCACTGATGTGTTAGCAGAGGGTTCATTATTATCTGAGGTGGCGACCATGGCCGTTAAAATGCGGATGAAATCTCTGTATCAGCACGCGGTCTGCGCATCACTGAGAGACGCAGCTAATCGAGCTTTGATGTTGACGACTATAGCCCGGCTTATTAAGGAGAGCCATCTCGAAAATCCTCAGAAGCCACCCGATTGGGATTTTTGGTACATACCACCACATCACACTCTTATACCTCTATTTCTAACTAGTATGTAATCATCTAGGCTTGGCAAGGTAATCGAGAGATGTTGCGGGGGTTCGTTAAGCAAACTGTCGGAAAACCTTGGCCCATTAAATTCTCTAGGCCAAGACGAGAATCTGAAAGTTTCCTTTCAAAACTGGAAGACACAGATTCCGGAAAAGGCGATTGAATCGAAGGTTACACTCGATATAGATGACTATAACTACTTGATAGGCTTCATATTCTCGCGGTCCGAAGACATACAGTGGTTGAAGAGTTGGTTAGTCGATGCCTGATGGACCATCTATGGCTTGTACCGATACTGATTTATTGACTACCTAGGCTCGCCCCGAAACTCGCCTTTCGTGGTTCCTATGATCTCATTTACGCTGTATTGACGGCCATCTATGACAAACGAGATAGTAAACTGCTGGTGAACGCTACGGACATCTTCGAATGCATTCTGAAAGGCAGTGTAAAGAAGTTGGCGTTGCATATAGGCGACATCCCCAGATCTGTTCCCAAGCATAATCTGTATAATCATTATGATTATGGTGCTCACAGGCACAAAAGCAACGAAAGGTCGCTCAAAAAGACAATCACACTATTTGACCAAGGCATGAGCATGGGGTTATCTCAGCTGACGACCAGACTTCTCGAAGCAAGCTGTACTAATATTTACGGTGGCTACTCCAAAGAGGATAAGAACACTTTATCCATCGACCCAGTCCGAGAATTCCTGAGTACTTTGGCATCAACCTTACAAAAGCATGCCGCCCCACCTCTTGAGTCAGTTAAGAACATGTTTGTGGCTCTCATACGTGGTGCCCTCGTCGTCCGGGTTCCAAAGCGTCCGAAGCAGCCTCGGGGATGGGCACACAATCCTACAGAATGCCCTATATCTGGGCCTTGCCACGTATGCAAGCAGCTTAATACTTTCCTCAGGGACCCGATTATGCAGGCCCAAACGTTTTGGCTGCGCCCAGAAGAGAAACAACATGCAAGGCTCCTATTACCTGTGAGATCCTTCGAACTCGACAGTGAGAGGAGTCGTTCTCCGCACGGCTTGATTGTGTATAAGCGAGGTACAGAATACGCATACAACTTGCGAGAATACGAAGCTAGTATGGCAGCACTAGAGGAGCGAGTCAGCAAACTCCGATGTGAATATGTCAAGTCGTTGTTGGGGGACGACCTTTACCGGGAATTGATCTTGCTGGAAGCCACGCCAGAATCGGAAACTGCAGAACAGACTAGCAGTGCTGCTGGGAAGAAGAGGAAGGCGGATGAGGAGCTGGACGGTTCGAGTGCCGCTAGACCCCAGCTCATTGAGTGATCTATCTACCTTAGGTACCTATACAGGCATGGAGTATAGAGGCCGGATGTTTGCTTGCATGCAATTTGTGCTATGGAAGAAAAAGGAAATCGGAAAATCGGTGTTATCGTTGTTTGCTGGGTCCATTATAAGTGTGTTATGGGAATGAGGTTGATGGCATTTCAACTACTACACTAGGTAGAACGTACCTAGTACTAGGAGGAACGCGTTGGACCTGTAGAGCTTCATAACCTACCACGTACCTACCTACATAGGTAGAGTAGGATGAAATGGCATATGTATTTGATCTCCACTCCCACCAAGGCAGACTCCTTTCCCGCTTTTCCCAAAAAAAAAAAACCGCCTCAAACCCCTATGCTAAGTCCCATTGCATGCAAGTAGATATATAGGTATATAAAAGAAGCAACCTCAGGTAATCCCCACCACAAACGCTCCCGATTCAATTCAATTCAGTTCAATTCCAGAAAAGCACGTAAGGAGGAAGAAGAAAACATCACTTCATCCCACCAAACGCGCGATCCAGCTCCTCGCCCTGGTCCACCACCACAGCCGCCATCTCGCTAATCGCGCCGCTCTCCCGCCGTCCCGCAAGACTCATCTCGGCCATCAGCTGGTTCGTCGCCGCCACGTCGCCGCCATCCCCCCCATCCCCGTCCCCGTCCCCATCCCCACCATCCGCCTCCGCGAACCCAGGCCGCCGCTCAGGCTGCAGCAGCCGCGCCTCGCTGTCCAGCCACCCCGGCGCGACGCGCCGCTTCTCGGCCAGCTCGCGCGCGCGGATGCGGGCCTCCAGCTCGCCGAGGGCGCGCGCGGACTCCGTCTGCGTCCTCGACAGGTGGGCCTGGAGGGCGAGGCAGGAGGCGGCGATGTCGGTGGGGTGGGCGGCGTGCCCGGACTGCGGGGCCACGACGTAGGGGACCTTGTCGGCTTTGGGGGGGTTGGAGTTGGAGTTGGAGTTGTGGTGGCTGTTGGCGCCGGTCACGCCGGTGATGGGGGGCGGGAGGGTCGAGGGCATGGGCTTGTAGGTGTAGGGGAGGGTGGCGGCGCTGGGGAGGGAGAGGAAGGGGGAGACGGTTAGGGGGACTTGGGCGAGGAGGGGGTGGGTGTCTGTTGGGTTTGGGGGTGGTTAGTTGTTGGTTGGCTTTGGTGGTGATGTTTCCAAGTTGTTGTTTGGTGAGGGGAGGAAGGGGGGACTTACGATCGTCGCGCATTGTGACCATGGTAGAAATCAAAATGATATAATTGGAACTGTCTCTCTGGGTTTATTGTGTAAGGTTAATTAGGTAGGTACGCAGGTAGTCCTAGGTATTTAATGGCTCGACTGGACTGCTGGACTCCCGGCTTGAATTGTTAAAGTTGAAGTTTCAATATAAGTACACAATGTCGGGTAACTGATAGTTATGACGCTGCTGCGTAAGTGGCATCTGATAACGATAAGGTACCTGCATATCCGTATTGTATTTAAGAGCCAGCCCCTCTAACCCACTTATTTTTCCATTAACCACCGTGCCGTGCGGACTTCATAAGGTTTGATCTCGTCTATCAACTTTCTTTCGCCTTCCAACCTTTTTTTATACCACTTTGAATATACACAAGAACTTCACTAAGACTCATTTTTATTCATTCTTATTCATCTCTATTTTAACGGTTCACATACAAGCACCATGCTTCCTCCTACCGTCATTCGAAGCTGCCCGTCGGCAGACAATGACTTTCAGCCTCTCAGTGAATATCAGACACATACCCCGGAGACCTTTTTCGACGGGAAGCCAATCTTGTATTTTCACGATGAGAATGTCAAGGCGTGGATCTCTGCAGAGAAATACGAAGATCTCTTCTTCTTCTCAAAACCTTCCGCTGATGATGATACATCCTTAAACCCTACCCCCCCAGAGTCCTACGCACTGGAAAACAATGGGGGAAGTCATTTCCACGAGGAGAGAGTCGAGGCTTTTGTTGCGTCCAGGTGAGAATTATCATGCAGGATACCTTCAATGTACTTAGTAGTATATAACTAACATAAAACAGCAAGTTAATTCTCTTCTCGCACAAGACCAAAACGGGTATTGAGATACCTTACCCGTCCATCACACTCCATGCAATCAAGAATTTCCGTCATGTTGAGAAACCTGATGACGATTCATTCAAGTTCGCTGGGGTTTACATGCAGCTTGAGTTTTCAAGAGAGGGTGGAGACGATGATGAATTCTCTGACCCTATTGAGCTCACTCTCGTCCCCTCCAAGGCCTTGCCAAAAGAGCAGCCCTCTACAGAGGCGCTGATCGTTGACCCTCTCAATAACGAGAGGACCAACGCATTATTTAACCAGATATCGGCGTGCTCTAACCTACATCCTGATCCCCAAAACGAGGGAGAGGAAGATGAGGAGGGAGACGAGTTCGACCGAGTCATCTTTGAAGGAAATGTTGAAGGAGATGCTGTGGATGGACTACCTGGTGTGCTCCGAGGTGATGCTAATGGTGGCCTACCACCTCCGATGCCGGGAAGCAGTGGTTGGATTACTGCCGACAACGTGAATGAATATTTCGACGAGGACGGCAACTGGATCGGAGAAACTGGCGTGAGTGGGGAGCTAGGAGATGGTGCGGGCCGGGTTCGAGGACGCGATGAGGTGGAAGAAGATGGCCCAAATGGGCAAGATAACGGCGACGATGCGGATGCAAAACGGCCGCGAACGGAATAAACGAGCTGCCTTGGAAACACCGAGGACCACTTTATGAGCAATAGAGCATATACACAGCAATTTTGCTTCCTTGCTCAACAAGAGTCCATAGCAATAAATGGAGGTTCCCATTTTTGTAAGTCCAATCACTCTGTTTCTTGAGAAGTATGTTTATTAATGTAGTCCTTGCTTATAATAGGCACGCCATTAAGCTTACTACACGATATGTTTGACTTGTACAGCCGAAAATTGGACAGTCTAGCTATGATGCATGAAAACCCAATTAAAAGAAAGGAAAACCCCCCAATATACCCCTTTTCAACCAAATACTCAAGGAACCCGATCCTATAGGTAGTAGGGACATGATATGAGAATGCTTCAACGCGTCCGGATAAATGCGATGTGTTCAGTGAAAGTAAAGGATATTAGTACAGTGTTTACAAGTAAGGGATAATATGCTGGCCTGGAGAGTGGGAGAAGCCGCTCTACTATAGCTGACTTTTCAGAAACCCCTTATCATCGTACAAGCTCTCGACACTACCTCGCTTGATTGTGATTTCTTCACGCCTTAGTTTGGTGGCTTGCGTCAAGAGCTGCCCCGCGTGTTTCACGACGTTGACTCTGGCATCGTTATCACCTCTTCTCGGCGACTCGCGAACCCGGTCGAGCTCTTGTCTCCTAGCTTCTGACCCTTGTAGCACCACCGTTCCCCTTCGACCTCTTCCGGGGGTACCTCTTCGTATGAAGCCGTTAGGCTTAGGAGAGGTACTAGTATCGCTAGCAAAGCTGACCCTGTTGCCCTTCGACGAGGTAGATCTACCACTATTCCGCAACCCCCCTCCTAGAGAAAGATAATTCTTGCCGCCGCCACTCTGCCAGCCGGGACTTGATCCACCACCTCGCATGACTGGCACCGTGGAACTTGCGACGCTCAGGTCGCTGGCTGTGCTGATCTGGCTGTTCATGCGTCGCAGCTCCGATATGGTGTTCGACATCCGCACGCTCTTGCCACGCTTGACTGTCGGCGTTCGCAGAGGCGGCACGCTGTCTTCATCTTGCGAGTAGATGGACCCGTCCGAAGGCATACCACGGCGCGGCTCAGGTTGCCCTGGAGTCTGCGGTACTCGTGCCGTGGGCCCGATGTCATAGTGCTTAGCTTTGGCGTCTTGGTCATTGACACTAGGCTGGCTGTAATTCGGAACCCGAAATCCGACTCGTGACTCTCGCCCAGATGATGGGGTATGGCTGAGAACTTGTTTCGTCGGCGATGCGTCCGAACTACTTGTCAGCACTGTTGTCAAGGATACCGTGCTGTCAGTGGCCGTCTCATTTGGCGCTTCTCCGTGGCTGTATCTGTAGCTGTCGTACACTGACGATAACCCGGCTTCTGAAACTACTGGACTGGTAGGAGTCCGTCCCGAACTACTCCGGCGGTGCATGTTGATGATCGTTCGAGGTGAGGGAGGCACTACGGTGCGCGTCGGCGATGGTGTTGGTGTGACAAAGGCATTTCTGCGGTTTGGACTCCCCCCTCCGCCGGAATAGTCTACTGGCAAAGGAGAAAATACTTTGGACAGACGAGCAGGGTTCTTCGGCGGTGTTTGAATTGTGAATGGGTCGTCGATAGGATACGAGGGGGGGACGATATACGATGACTTGTGCTTGGTCGATCTGTTAGGATCCATGTCCTGCCGCGGGGAAAGCATAGAAGATGGCAGGCTATCATGCGCAACCATGCCCATTGTCCCTCTTCGGAGTCGGAGAGGGGGTGGCCGATCGCCCTGCTCGAACCGGAATTTGGGACTTTTGCCGTCCCGGTTTTCTGGGTCGGGGTTCCCATTGAACATGTCGAACGCGGAAGGCTTCTTCTCACGCCGTGGAGTGCCCGCCGGGCTACTGTTCGCGTTTGAACTACCGTGCGGTTGACTGCGGACTGACGCCTCCTCCATGCTGTACAATGTTGATAACGCGGAGGACATGGTGCTGCCGTTCGAGAACGGTCGCGGCCCCTGAGGACTGGGTGTGGGCTCTGCTGATCTCGCGACGCGGCTCGGGCTGGACAAGGCCGTGCGCACTTCCTGGACCGACTCTCTTTTCGACGCGACGAGACTGTCTGCCTCGGATATCATAGACACTTGTGATATCTGCGACATATGCGATATGTGTCGCGAGTGCCTTGGCGTCTGCACCATTCCCCGGGGTCCCTGCGGCTTTGGGTTACTCCCTTCTAACTCAATATACGCTAGAGTTGCCGGCGCGCTCTTGTGGCTTTTCACGGGGCTAATGGTCCCACTACTCGGAAGCTCGCTACCGGGGCTTACATTTCCGCCGTCAAAGTAGAGTTGGCCGTTCTGGTCGAGCAGGCTTGTGGATGAGTACGGTACCATCATCGTTTGTCTTCTCGAACTACGATGCCCATCCTGTAGCCGCTCGGCTGTCATCCGTAGGATCTCCGTTAACTCGGTGTCGGTGGCGCTGTGCTTGAGAATGGGAGCCTGTCTAATCGTTGACGTTGGCGGCATTGGCTGTGGTAAAGGTGCCTGTGGTGGCTGATGCGGAACGCTGAGGACGGCGGGTACGCGAGCACCGCCTGCCAATTGCTGTGCTGCTTGGAAAGAGACCCGGTCCCGAAATCGCGGGTTCTGGATTATGTCGGGTGGCGATTTCCCCATGTTACCTTTGCTCGGGCTGACATTGCTGACGGGCCGTTGTGCTTTCTGTGGACTGGTGTATGCCTGCTGCTGCTGATGGAGCTGTTGTGGTTGCAAGGACGTATGTGGTGTTATGGTATGGCTGGAAATCTGCGTGGTTTGCGAGATTCTCATAGTACTCCGTTCGCCAGCGCTCTCGGCATGTGTGTCGACCTGCTGTCGATCCGATTCCGTCTCAGTGTAAGGCAGTGTTGGACTGACCTCTCCCATCCCACTTCTTGTCGAAAGCCGACTCAGGGAACGGCCCAGGCCGCCGTCGAACCAGCTCATCTTGCGCTTATGTTTCTGCTTCGTCTTTTCGGGAGATGTCATGGTCGGGCCGTGCAGGGCGTCTTCGTCGATCCATGAAGTCTTGCGTCGATGTTGGTATAAACCGTAACCTCTCTGCTTCTCCGGGGACCGTTGCTTCTGGGTCTGGGATTGCGTATCCGTGCTGCCGCGCCCCGTGCCGTCGGCGGTAATTGAGGTTCTCGACATGCTCCCTTGTCGTGTTCTGATGGGCGATGGCACGTTGATGCTCGAGTGTCTACTCCTGCTTTCCTCTCTGCCCACGTCGTCTTCCTTGTCTATGATCGCAGCCATCTGCTCGCCAACCAAGCTCTTCTTACGCAACCGGTTGGGTCCGCCCTCTGCCGTTCCCGTTTCCATGGACATCTCTGGATGCGTCGACTCTTGGCGGTTATAGCTGTTTCGTCTCGATGCCTTCACTAACACCCATGCGAGTGCTACGAATAGTATCGCGGCGCCGCCTACTGCGATCCCTGCTATCGCACCTGCAGAGAGTTCCATAGACTCCCCACCGTCACTGCCCGAATCGTCCTGTCTCTTGGTGAAAATTGGCAGCGCCATGTCATCGGTATAGAAGTTTGAAGGTATCTTGTGGATTTGTGTCTCCTTCTCCGGCCCATATATATCTCTCCCAGCTCCTCAGAACGGTTCGCCAACTAAACTCGGCCTCGATCTCGAATCCTGTCCTGGCCTCACTCATATGACTAAATTAAAGAACGAATGGTGTAAGGAGAATTGTAAAGAGAGTGTGTAGTCCCACGTAGGCCAGGACAACTCGAAGCAAAATACAACACAGCAGCAAAGTTAAAGAGAGTGAGGAGGAAAAGAACGGACACAAACCCATCGACAGGAAGAAGAAAACCAATACACCTAAGCTTCCACACATTATGAGTAGGTAGGTACATACATGCCCGTAGCAAAACATAAACAAGACAGGCCAATTCAAGCCATGTCGAAATTATTATTATTATTATTACGAACTACCTACCTCAGGTACCTAGGCCCCATAAACGCAATACCTAGGTCGTAACAATAGTAATAATAATAAAAGAAGACATCGGTGGGTGCTCGGGAATGCAGTCATCTCGAGTCGAGCTTTCGCAGCTAAGAAATGTGGGCAGCTGGAATGCGTTGCCATTTGCACTTATATAGATTACCTACCTACCTACCTACCTACCTACCTAACCTACATTGCATTACATTACATTACATACGTAAATAACTACCTATTTCGTGGGGAACATTCAAGAAAAGATTAGAGTAGGTTAGCTAGCTAGCTAGCTCGCATTCCAGCCGAACATCATCATTCATCGCCCGTCTCGTCTCACCTTTATGAATTTCTTCAAGACTCTTGCGAGACAGCAATCAAAATAGGCACATGGCATGGACAAGCAGGCGATGTATAATTAACTTAGGTAATTGGGAAAAAAGGATTCTTGGATTTTACTAAGGTTACTCTAATCATTGTCTATTGGTAGTACTGTACGTATGTACTATAAAGGAAAAAAAAAAAAAAAAAAAAGCCGTCACGACAAATCGGGTTTAACAAACACTCTTTTCGCGCCCATAAATAAAGGGGGTTATTACCCATCCATTGGCAGACTATCAACAAGTATGTATGTACACAAGCGTATCTTTACGGTCCACGTTCGATGCAATGAGGTTTGTGTGATTACATTGTCAAGCAGGTAACGAACAAGTCACAAATGATGAACATCACAATTGCTTCGTTCAATTCGTTACTCTTCTTTTTTGGTTCCCCCGTGAGATTGCTCCTCTATGCAGGTTAATCTTGCTTACTAAAGACAGTAGAGAAAATTCCGAAAATCTCTTGCCGGAAGAGATGCCACCCTCAAAATGCAACGAGGAGCTATGTAGACAATGTAGGTAGGTAACGAGGTATGCTTGTATGCTTTAACCCAGGACTAGTACCACTGCCCCAAGTGTTCGTTGAATGCCTAGACATAGATCGATCCCCTATGCAATATCAGTTTCAGCCAATACCGGCGCGTTTGTACTGCATGGTGAGATATCTTTAGGCTCTTGCGCGTCAATGCCTTTTATTTCGTCACCTATCTTCTGCTCTCCCAAGAACGCCCTCAATGTAGTAAAAAAAGGTTCCCGGCTGAAATAGAATCAGACCCTGAAACATGATGCAAAAATTGTTCATCAATTCTTATTGATGTGCAAATATTTCCACCGAAATAAATATGGGAGAATGGATACCTGGTCCATCATTTTGTCCATCACTTACGATCGGCCGTTGTGTCGATGTCGCAATGCGTGCCTTCCGTGCAAATGCCGAGCTGCCTTCGCCCCGGGGCCTCCTACGACGACAGTAGAGACAGAATCTTCCGTTACGTATACAACAGGTTCTTTCCAAATGACCTCTTCGACTTGTTGACCTTTGGTGATAGTCTGGGTGCTAACAATCTCGTACGATACGCCGGGTTCGGAGGTAGGCACGGGCGCGGCAGTGGTCGTTGGTGGCAACGGAGTAGAGGTCAAGGGGGTCGATGTCTGGGCTGGCTGCGTGGCGAGGATATTGAAATTCGGAGCAGCGGACGCAGATGACGATGATTCAATGAAAGCTCCACCAGGGGCCACCATCGCTGCGCTTGTGGCTGCCGGTGTGCTGGTAGTCGGAGCGGGAGCGGGAACACTAGTGGGGATGCTAGAGGTAGTTGTAGCAGCAGCGCCGCCGCCGAACACATCGCCGAACCAGCTAGTTGCCTTGGAGAACATCGAAGGGACATCAACGCCGATGCCACCAGCAGTAGCGGACTGTGGGCCAACTTGGATTTGTACATTGCCAGGCAGAGCCGCAAGGGCTAGTGCAGTGCCATCTTCATTGGCCAACTCTGCAGGGACATCGAATACGCAAGACTCTTGCTCCTGGTCGTTTTGGAGAGGGCCCTGGTTTACAAACAGAGGGCAATCTCGAATGTTGCCAGAATCGTTCGTGCAAGTTTCGATAGCTTCTTGTAGGAAGGCAGGATCCCAACCTGTCATAAAGTCGCCGTGATAACCGAAGCCTGCCATCTTATTAGTCATTTCCTCGAAAACATGATCGTCCTATTTAGCTTACCTGTGGGGTCACCATTGGAAACCACAAACTGTCCTGCGCGGCCTTGAAATTGTTTGGCATGGGTGTCCCAGATGGTTTCATAAAATAGGGTTACGAGACGGTTTGGGTGGGTATCCGGGCAATCACCGTTGCCAACGAGGTTAGGATAAGCCACATGACTCTTATGATCCTTGGAAGTGATGTCGCCGTTCCAGCAAGAAGGAAACATCAGCTCAATACGGAGGCCATCAGGGCAGTTGCCATCGAGGAAATCCTTCTGCGGCATATAGTGTCGGAAGAGTGACCCTTCGGGGGCCTTGCTATAGTCCAGGCAGTTGTATCCAATTGCTCGCTGCTCCAGGTCTGCTTGACCGGTCTGTTTGAGACTAGCCCAGTCGGACTGAGGAGGATCGGGGGATTTAGGATCACCAACGGTATAATCCCTTCGGTAGTTGCTGCCGGCGATCATCTCGAACCCAGGCGGGAAAGCAGTGACGTTGTCTCCACGCAAAAGGTAGTAGCTATTGTTCATGTTAGATAACCTTATATACAAAGGAGATCGTCATTGTTTTTACGGTTTGGGTAGAAGGCGGTTGCCCGTAACCGAGTACAAAGGGTTTCGCAATGCAAGGTAAGTGCACGGGACAGAGTAATTGATGTAAAGAAGGAGTCTATGGGATAATCAAGGCAGCTGAACATACCTTAACATTCCTCCAACTTGGGGAACGATCTCAAATTCTTGAGTGCTGGCATCCTGGAAGTAAAGAGCAGGCGTCCAGTATGCGGACTTATCCTGCTTCACGGCACATGAGGTGCAGCTACCACCCATCAGATCATCGAATGTTGCCGCTAGAGAGAAGCCTACAATATCGGTCAGTATTCAGCAGAGAATAGTGTTTGAGACTTGTCTGCAAACACGTGCAGGCATCAAACACAGTACATATACTCATGCACAAGATAAGAAACAAGCCGCCTACCAGAAGAGCCATGGACAGTATGGATATGAGGAGATAATTTGCCCGAGTCCATAATCGGGTCAATACGCGCTAGACCCGCGCGGCCGTGACATTCCATACGCCAGAAAGCTGACACATCCTTGAAGATGCTCAGAAGAGCGAAGACGGACAAAGTCTTGGCTGCCATTTTGCAATATCGTAAATTGATTTGCAGGTAAGGTAAAGTTCGTGGATTGAATTACAAGTGTAATTCTAGTCGGGCGGAAAGTAAGTTGTCGAAGAATTTCGCAAAATACGGAAAGGTTTGTTTGTTGATAAAGGCTGAGAAAGGTAGGCGATGCCTGGTACAGTGTGCTTCCCTCGATGATGTGTTCCGAATAGGTGCAGCCGGCTCACCCTTTCTTCGCTTTATGTGCTTAGTTGCTCGGCAAACAATGGGCTTCAACGCTCGGATAGAGTAGTCTGTGTGAACTGTGTCATACAGTACCCTTTGCCCGGTGTTGAAATTCCCGTAGTCACACAATTTGATCACCCGAGGCTATCGCCAATGTCGTCCTCCTCAATTCACCGTTAATACCAATCTGCCGTGACTATCTAGGAAACCCGGAACAACTTGAGGATCCTTAGTTAGCAGTCTTAATAGACTTGCGCAAATGGACTATTGAGTCAGGAGACACGAAAGGCGATCCCACAACTTGATATAAAATCACTAGACGTTAGGTAGTGCGATTGATTGATCTTGCTCGCGAGTTTTGCTGTTGGTTTTTTTTCTACCGGTCATGAGCTTCGCAGGAGCACCAAACGAAGAGCGATGTTTGCTTCCTTGCCTGAACCGAAACGAATGCGATCAACACAAGAAAATGAGCGTGATAGTGCCAATGATCTAGGTAAGTCTAGACAATTGGTCAAGATAAGTAAAGAGCGTGGTTGACGGTTATCGTCACAGATACGAAAGAGCGGAATGTTTCGGCGGTGGTGGTGGTGAATGGGTGAAGGCGCAAAAGGAGTGGAAAAAGAGACGAAAAGAAGGGGATATTGAGTAAGGCAGGCAGTTACACATAGATAGGGAGGACTAAAATCTCGGGATGGCAGGTGGGGACATTTGCATAAGAAGGTTCAACATCGTGAGACAAGTACGGGGTAAGTACCTAGGTAGGTACTAATCAGTACATGGGAACTTTGACAAAGGCACCCTTACTAAGTGCGCTAACTGCAGGTATGTAGGAGGTTTGTCCAAGCCCAGATGTACCTTCCTAGTATCGATTGTATGCACTGATTGTATCGATTATGAGGCAATCAGGACGATAATTTTAATAACGGCCTACACTAACCTACCTTTACTCACCGTGCATTTACCAAGCAGCCAAGCAAGACGATATTCCCATATTCCAGACTACTATGCATAGTTTATATGTTGGCTCTGTCGACTCTTCATTTCGTATTTTACTTAGGGAAGGGGCTTCGTGGTATACTGCAGATCTTGGCATTGAGACAAGTCCGGCTCCGATTATCCCTGTTATCATCGTCATTCCTACCTAAAGTGGATTAGTCGGATTACATTATCCGTGTAGATCCTCAACCTTAATATGATTATGCTATCCAGGGGCTCTGTTTTTAAGCCATATCATTGGCTAGATGTATTCAGGGACCGTTGAGAACTCAGGAACGGCAGGGATAGCCCCACATGCACGCTGAGTTTCTGTAAATCTTTAGACGAGAGATTAGGTACTCTGTATGTACATATCTCAGGTACCTACATTGTACTATGTAAGTACCTGTGCAAATGTTGAACATTGAAGATACTTGAATGTCCATCAGTGTTACTCGATAATCTTCAATCATGAATATCAAATATCGATAGCTTAAGCATCAACTTGAAATACGATATACTACTCTGCAGACATCCCCATGTATGATCATGTATAATGCAACTTGAATGTCAAACTCGCAGCGGGCCAGGCCATTAGGCTATTTGAAGGTTCACTGTTTGCTGCCAGCCTACTAGGTAGCAAGCACATCATCGATATATGCCCAAGTACATACAAACCATACAAACCATACAAACCAAACAATTGATCAATCTTTTACTATGATATGGCAAATAGGGCAAAGATTCAAAGTTTCGAGAACATTTAATGCTTTTCTTTCAACATCGAATGCGACTTTACTGGGATGCATTTGTGGTTATGCGAGGCACGGGTTTATGCTTATATAGCCCCGCTTCTCTATCTCGGGTGATAACCGAACCTTTATCGTGGGAACGTGGGAAAAGCAGTTAATATAACTATATATGTAATTACAAAGACTATAGCCAAAAGTTTAAACCAAGATATACCTTAACCCCATAATTCCTCCACTTTTCTACCATTATAGGAAATATCATCGTTAACATACTTACCTACTTATAAAGCCTTATAAATTTATTTAATAAATATTAAATACATTATTACGTTATTTAATTAGTTTATTTAATAATAGAAATTTTTATAATTTTTTTTTTTATTAAATTAATATAAGTATTTATATAATAATTTAATATTAATAGGTATATATATATAATAAATTAAATAATAAGTAAAGTAAAAATAATGGGGGTAAAATTAATGTAATATTAATATTTAAGGAAAGAGGTTTAAATTTAAAAGTAAGGAAGGGATTTAATTTTTTATATAATTTAAGTTATATAGGTATTTTCTTTAATTATATACGTATTATGTTAATATGTATTTTTATTATATAATTATTACTTATTTTATTTTTTTTTTGCGATTAATTAATTGCGAATGTCATGTTTACCTTATGTTTAACTTATTTTTTTAATTATAAATTAATTTAATTAGTTTTTATTAACGTTTTTATGGTTTTATTTAAAAATACCTTAATTATAATATTAATTAAGTTATAATTGCTTTAAATTTAACGAATATTATTTATTTTTTAGTTTTTATAAGATTATTAAAAAGTTATTAAGTCGATTATTAATTGCTTTTTATTTATGTTTTTTATTTAGATTAAATATTAATATAATAAGAAGGAATTAATGTAAAGTACGAGGGGAATTTTAAGGAGTGATAATTGTTTTAAAATGGTGTTAAAAGTGTGATAAATGACGTAATTAACGTTAAAGCCTTAAATTATTTTATAGATTTTATTAGTTAATATATTATATGTGATTTATTTATATTTAATAGATGATTAATGGATAATGTTTTTAGTGATTTATATTTTATTATTTTAATCGGTGGTTTATTTAATTCTTAAGATAATAATGTAATTAATTTATAAGTTAAGGTTTTAATTATTTATAAATAATTCGTTAATAAAAATGTATAAACGTAGGTTTTAAGGTTTAAGGTTAATATAATTAAGCTTTTAATTTTTATTATTTAATTATTACTTAATTTTAATATTTAATGCCTTTGTTTTTTTAAGCTTTAATTATAA
This sequence comes from Hypoxylon fragiforme, assembly GCF_022984875.1. Taxonomy (NCBI): domain Eukaryota; kingdom Fungi; phylum Ascomycota; class Sordariomycetes; order Xylariales; family Hypoxylaceae; genus Hypoxylon; species Hypoxylon fragiforme. Next base: position 1,943,092 of record NW_026054760.1, read on the forward strand.
GTGTTAAGCTATTATTAAGTAATTAAAGGTAGTTTTGGGTTAATAAATTAATGAGATATATATTTTTTAAACCTTTTATTCGACAAACCTTTTAATTATATCCGGGGCTTTAAGGTTTAAAAGGTTAAATTTCTTAGCTTATTTTTTTTATATGGTAAAAATATCGTAGTTTTCTTCGTAAACCGTAATTCTTAAGCCGTTAAAGTTTTCCGTTTTTTTATTTAAGATTTTCTAAGGTTGTGTTTTAATATTTGTTTTTATAAGTGCCTTATTTTTAACGGCGAGGAATTTATCCATGTTAACGTTAAAAGTGTTATCCGTTTAAAAATTAATAAGTTTAAAGGGGTTTAATTATATTACCAATAAATATAAATCAAACGTTAATGGTTTTATATATAATTATTATTAATGGTGTTATAAATAAATTTTAAATTAATAAGTTCCTAATTTAACGAGATTATATAACGGTTTTATAACTTATAATAACGTTTTTTTAAGATATTTTTTTTTAAGTTTAACCGGTAAACGTATTAAAATTATTTGTTTTATTAATGTGGTTAATTAAGTATAAGTTATTATAATATTTTTTATTATAATTTTCATTTTTTAATGACGTAATATAAATATTAAAGCAAGTATTATTTATTAATTAGCTTTTTAAATTATGGGGGCGTACGTTATAATGAATTTTTTGTTAAAATTATTGTAGCCTTAAATTATTAATCGTGATTTTTTATAAGGGGTAAAGGTGTTCTTATTTTTAACCTTTTAAACTATTTATGATTTAAAAATAATTACGCTTTAATAAGTTATTAAGTTATATACTTTAAATTAAAAAATACCTTTTATAAATAAGGCGTTTAACTTTTTTATATCTAAGGCTTTATATAATTTATTTAAGGCGATAATTTTGCTATTTGCTTGTAATTTAAGTGTTAAGGTAAGGTTATCCTTTTTTTTTACCGAGAAATATAAGCTTATAACGTAAGAAAAGTTATTAATAATTATAAGGTTTTCTTTAAAAACAATGGCATAATTATTAAGGTTAAAAGTTAATTTCAACAATTATATTTTAAGTTTTTTTAATGATATTAAAGACTCCTTTAACTAGGTGTAAGGTTTAATATAAGTGTTTTTAAATGTTAACATGTTATTTAAAGCGTTAAAAGCGATTATAACGTCCTTATTTATAACGATAATAACTTTATATGGTTTTTTCTATTTATTTTTTTCCTTGTAAACGAGCACGTCACTACTTATAAGGAGTAATATAAAAAGTGTTTTTTAAGTATTAAAGTTATTTCTTATATTTAAAGTATTTTTAATTAATTATTATACCTTTAATTTTTTAATTTTTATTATTACTTTTTAAACGGTTTTAGCCTTTTAAGTTTACGTTAAAGTTAGTGGTGAATTTATGTTAATTTTTAAATATACGTTGAAAATTAAAAGGGTAAGAATAAAATTATCAAGGTTAGTTATGTCGTTTATTATTTTAATTATTATTTAAAGTTAAAACATTTTTAACTTTAATTTTTAAAGTTTTTTACTTATAATTTTATAAACTCTTCTTATAAAACCGTAATATTTTTTAATTTTATTAATTAATTAATGCGTTTTTACAAGGATTTAATGGTAGGTAATTCCTACGATATAAGTCTTATTTTTAAACTTAACGTTATTAAAGTTTATGTCGGCGTTATATATAATAACATTTAATAAACTAAGATATATATCGATTTAATATTACCTTAATATTTTTTAGGTTTTTTTAGCGGAGAGATTTTTTATAAAACGTGTCGTTTAGAAATTTATGGTTATATTAACGATATAAAAGATAAGTTATTTATTTAAGTATATAATATTAACGATTATTTTATAATTAAAGTTTATATTAAGATTTTTTAAGTTAAATTTAAATTTTTAAGGGGTATTATTTTTAATTTGGTAATAATGGTAAAACTTATTAATTTTTTTAATGTTATTAATTTTAACGTTATAATTAGTTTTATCTAATAAATTATATAATTTACTAACTAATGAATGGTCGAAACGAGTATATAAACGTTATAACTTTATTTTTATAAAGAATATAATATTTTTGAAATGAAATTATAAGTGTTTTTATTTATGGATAACGTTAATAATAATGCTATCCTTATAAACTAATTAATTAATGATATTATTAAGGTACACTTTTAATTAATCTATGTTTTTTAATGATAAAAGGAATAAAGTATTGATGTTTATAATATGGAAATTAATATAATTAAAAAGGATATTAATGATAATTATTTTAAAAGATTTTATCGGTTATTTATTTTTAAAACGGATTTAAGCTTTTTTTACACGAGATTTATCCATTATAACTCGTTTATCGAAATGTTTTTTAATAAAAGTTAAATATTATCCCTTTTCGATTATAAATATTTAAGTAATACCTATATTAAACATAATACCTTAAAAGATATTTTTTATGTATTAGTTTAAAAAAAAAATGTTATTAATTATTATTACGTTTAAAAAAGGGCGGGCGATTATGTAATATTAAAAGGTTTAATTAAATAAGTGGGTAACGGTTAAAAAAAGGTTATTATTATCATCGTAGTTTATTTTTAATATTATTGTTTCGTTTTTTTATTCCGCTTTTAAATCGGGATTATTAAGTTTTTTATAATTTACTAAGAATATTATGTAGTTTTTAGTTAATAAGTTATGTTTGCTTTTCCATTTTTTTTTAGCTTTCTTTTATTTATACTTAAAATATTTAATAGATTAATAATTTTTTTTTTTACAAATTTAATATTTGCGTTTTTATAATTTAAGGGATTTTTTAGTATTATATTTGTTATTTTTATTTGTTTTATAATATTTATAATTTATATAGAATTAAGCGTTTTTTCTTTATTATTATTATTGTTAATATATTTATAATTATTTAACTTAGCCGTTTTAAAAATCTTATAAGTCTTAATCGACGTTTAAAGTTTGTTAGTTAAGTTTTTAAACCTTAATAATAATTTAAATAAGATGTGTTATAATTAAGATATAACACAGTAAACGCGATAAATAAATGTAATAAGTTATTATTTCTTTTTAAATTTAAGGCTAAGCGTTTATTAATATAAAAAGAGTTTATTAAGGAGAATTTATAACATTTTTAAGTTATTTTTCCCTATATTTTTTTTATTATTTTTAATATTAAAAAACGTTATTATAGTTTAATTATAATGATATTAGATTTTATTTTATTTAATGTTAAAATGTTATTTTATAATTAAATATATGTTTATAAAGGTTTAATAATGTGGGATATTATAAAGAAAGTATAAAACTGTTTTTTTTATGAGGATTATAAAAAATATAATATGAAATTATATTTGTTATATTTTTATTATATAGTAAATATTAAGGAAAAATCGAAACTTATTTTTAAGGATGTTATATGGTTTATTTGTATAGTTATTTTTATTGTTTTAGGTTTTTTTAAAATAGTTAATAATAGTTAATGGATATATTTTATTAAAGATTTATATAAGGGGAATATTATAGTAAATAATGTTTTTTTAATTATTAATAGGTATTTATATTTATTATTATTAGTTAGATATTAGTAAAAATAATAATGTCGTTTAAGAGGAGAAACTTAAGTTTTTGTTAGGATGGTTTATTTTTTTTAATGCAGGTTTTAAAGGTAATGTTAAAGATATAAATAAACCTTTTAATGGCGGTTTAAAAGGTTTTATATTATTTCTTAAGGCCATTTAACTATTTTATGACTATCTTTTTTAGTTATTTTAACTAGATCCTTGTTATGAAATGTTATTATATAAGGACTTAAGTAGAGGATTTTTGGGATTTAGCAGCTATAAAAAAGGTATTAAAAATGGTATTAATTTTTAAGATTATAAAGGTGGTTAAAATAAATTAAAGAATTTAATTTTAATAAGTATTTAAGTAAAAAGAAATAAGTTATTATTTATTTGTTAAATAAGGTTTAACGATTATAAAATTAAGTTTTATAATTAGTTAAAAAGGAAAAAAAATGAATAAAATTTCAAAGAAAAGTTATTAAAATTACGAGGGGATTAAAGTGAAAAGGGTAATAGGTTTAAAAACGGTCGTTTTTTTGGAATAAAAGGAGGTATAATAGGGGTAATAAATTAAATAAGATTTTAAGGCGTTTATAATGTTTGTGTTAATAATTGTTTTAGCCGTTATGTTTTAAGGATAACCGGACTTAATTTTATTTAATGTATAAATATTTTTTAAGTTAACGTATTAAGTTATTTTATTTAAGTTTATATTAAGTTTTAAGAGTGTTAATGTAATGGCTTTTATATGTTTATTAGGTTAGTTAATTTTTTTATGTGATTATTATTATTTTTATTTATATAGATTTTTTATTATATAAATGCGTTTTATAACGTTATTTATAATATTTTTAGCATTTTATTAAAGTTATTTAAGTGAAATGTGTCGAAATATCTTTTATATTTTTTAAATGTTTTTTTTATTATGCGAATGTGGTTAGCATTTTTATTAGTTGTTTTAAAGTTGATAAAGGTTAATAATACTTAAGTATTTTTTTATTTTTAAGTGGTAAATAGTGGTATTTTATCTTATTTAACGATTTTTAGGGCGAATTATTGCTTTAATAATGTTATTTTATTAGGAACGAAATTTAATAGTTTATGTAACTTGTTTATATTTTTTTAAGTAGCGGGGTTAATATTAATGTTATGGCTTTTAGGTTATGGCTGGGGCGTTAAGGGTGGTGCCGATTTTTTTAAGGTGGTTATTATATTAGTAGTTAATGTAAGCGAATTTAAAGGAAAAAAGGAGTATAAGTTAATATTATTATGTAACGATAAAGGTTTAAAACAATTAGGTGAGGTAAAATTATATTTTATTATAAATAAAATATAAGTGTTAAAAAAATGATTATTAATGTTACTTATGTTATTATGATAAGGTTTTTCGAGTTATTATAATAATGACTTTTTTAATCTTATTAATTTATGTTGTTAATAGTTTAATAATATTAATTAATGTTAATAGGTATATATATATAATAAATTAAATAATAAGTAAAGTAAAAATAATAAAAGTGAAATTAATATAATATTAATATTTAAGGAAAAAGGTTTAAATTTAAGAGTAAAAAAGGGATTTAATTTCTTATATAATTTAAGTTATATAAGTATTTCTTTTAATTATATATATATTACGTTAATACGTACCCTTATTATATAACCATTATTTAAAGTTATTAATAAGCTTATTTATTAATTATTTAAGATTAAAGGCTTTAAGTTTATAACATATTATAGCATTTAAATATGCTATAAAATGCTATATTTTTAAGGGTTATAAGGGATTTAACGTTAAATGTATACCTATTATTAGTAGAAGCCCGAAAAAAAGTGGCGCATTGTGGGGTTAAGGTATATCTTAGTTTAAACTTTTAGTTATAACCTTCGTATATATCGTACACACTTATAACAAACATAGCTTATTATCCTTTCAATCGTTTGTGAATTTAGCATGGTATGGTATCAAAATAAACTCTCTAAAGTTTTGTTGGAACTTACGTAGTATATTGCCTGCCTATTGTGAATATGTGCTAGAGTTGTAAGTAGCGCATTGTGTGATATCTTGTGGTGTTGGTTGCGATGTAAGCGCTGGCTTAAAAGTAGGTGTGTACGAGAGAGGTGCCTGTTGTCAGACAAGAGGAGGACAGAGGAAAATGCCAGGTTCATGAAACTAATCACAGGCCTTGGTGTATTTGACCGTCCAATTAAAAACCGCATTATAGCTGATGGTTACTCTATTAGGAAGATAAAACCTGGTCCATGCACTTCCAAGGATCGTGTCTTACCAGGTTCCTGAGTTGAATTTAAAATTCGCCTGGACTTGCAACGGGGCCACGGGCTGACGGGCTGACGGGCTGATTGTTGTAAAACGCATGTAAACTGCATGTAAAATGCATGTAAGCCCTATACATATATAAGTGCGCTTGTTAATGATAGCTGGAGATTCTTATTCGTTTTCTGTATGGAGTTTTATTAAAGGCGCCACTAGTGCTCTCCTGAATTACATTGTGTGCGTCGTCAGTGCAAATATAAAAAAGTAAAAGAAGAAAAAGACGTCTGTAACACATAAAACAGGAATTGCCATTGTAGGTGTATTTTACCATCACATTTGTAGCTAGTGTTCCCGACTGGAACAAGTCCCGGGCGATTTGGTGACGAAATGATCTGCCGAAGGAAATTATCATACCCGCAAGGCGTGCCTTATCATTGGTGTTTTTGGGAAGTGAATGTTACTCAGTTTATCACAATTAAACCCGAAAGGTTTTAAGCTTAGTGAATCGCATGCCAAGGACGTAGTTCACTGTAACGACAGCTTCAACTATCTACAACTAACCAAGCTGCGCAGTCTTGAGCCGCTGCATATTCATGTAATTATAGAGATATATACTTGCTGGGGCTGCTAAGTGCTACACTGCTAGCTATGTAGGTGTTGTGAGTAGGTAACATTGAAGTTAGTTTGTCAGGCAATCTTCATCTAGAAAGGCTACTTGAAGTGGCTCACTCGTCTTTGAAGATGACTACAGTACGAACATCTTTCGGAATTGTCCATTTCGAGTACTGTAATAATTAGGTAGAGTTGACTAACCTTGAGATGACTAACAACAGTAAACCCCACTTCCATCGCCAAAAGCATGAAGACTTTGACCCCAAGAGGCATTGATACATGAGCAAAACATCATGTTAGTGGGTGGAAATCGATCATCAATCAGACAACCCCCAGAACAACATTGGGGATATCGCGAATCTATTCGATCTCGATTTAGGTAGATTCTTGCACACTTAGTGAAAATTGTGCCGCACACCAAGGATCTACGTAGTGAATACATGCATCTACTGTTGATGTTCACATGCAACTTGAATGTTGGTATGGACTGGATGTGATTATCTAATCTCAGCCCAAACAACACTCGATCATTGATGCATGGAATGATGTTCCTTGAACTTGACATCGGACATCGGAAGCTGCCATGTGCTAAGGTTAGTACAGTAACTTATAGCTAAGCCACAATTCTTATCAGCCACTTGCTAAGTGCAGTGCCAAGTTACTAAGCCACATAATTAACAGGCCATTAAAGTTGATTAAACACTTGCACCCTGCATGTGCAGTGTGTCAAGTTCTGGAAGGTTTGTTAACAAATAGTTCGCATGCGACGGCGCAGACACAGTCATTACTAGATGAATATGAGGGCCATTGTTGGCACAACCCAATAATGTGGTTTTATTGATATGCCGACATACCCATCTCCTGCGTAAATTATGGACGATCTTTCAAATCTAGATTGGTCGTCGACCAATTCTGCCAAAAACTCCAAGCCCTCTCCGATGAATCCTATGAATCCTATGAACCCCCCCTCTTTCTATTCGACCTTGCGTCCGACTCCATCACCTCAGCCTTCCGGTCGATCTACGCCACTCTCTACCCAAGCTTCTGGGCTCAACGCCCCAAAGTCAAATACTTCCAAGCCCACTACTGACAGCTTCAGCAACCTCGTGAGCTTCGGTGGGTCTAAGAACAATGCCAATTTAAGCCTTCGAGAACGACAAGAACAGCTCGCGGCCCAGAAACGTCAGAAGGAGGAAGAAGAAAGAAGAAAGCTACAGTCACAATATGGAGGTGGTCAGTTTTGGGACAACATCGCACAAGGCTCTACACCCGCGTCCCGTACAATCTCTCCCTCTGTTCCACCGGTCAGCAGCGGGTCGGGATTTCAGAATGGACACGCCAAAGACGATGACGATGATCTATTTGCTGCCTTCAACCGAGATACCAAAGTTGACAACGCGAGTCACTTTCCGCCGCCTGCGCCCCAACAATCCGGGAAAAGCACACCAGCAAATACAGCTCAACTCGACCTATCCAATGCCAGCGCATGGCAAAAGCCCACAACTTCAGGTACCGGCGAATTTGGCGACGATGACGACCCCTTCGGCTTGAACCAGATAAAACCTCGACCACAGCAACAGCCAGTTGTTAGTACTGGCGATGATGATGATTTTCTAGGAGATCTTGGTAAACCGGTCGAGGAGGTACGACGTAAAGTGCAGGCAACAAAACCACAGCCAAAACAAGAACCAGGAAGGCCCATTGATGACTCTGATTCAGACTCTGAACCCGAAGGACCCCCAAGAGGAGGCAGCTCGGATCCATTTGACAAGGCAGTAGCTGAACTAGTTGATATGGGATTCACAGCGGAGAATGCAAGACGGGGTCTAACAGAAAACGGCACAGGTTTAAATGTTCAAGCAGCAGTCAGCTGGCTTTTGGATGATGCGCACAGACAAGCTCGTAACCAACGAGGCGCCTCAGAGCATACCACCGAACGAAGTGGAAGAAGCGGTAATCGATCTAGAACCCATGGTAGTCCCGCCTGGGCGGTTAGAGAGCAGGCAGATGAGATGCCTTCACGAACGGGCAGCCGGTCACCCGCGTCTGCTGATGACTTTTCTAAGAAGGCCGCGGCAATGAGTTCAACCTTATTCAAAACCGCAAACTCTCTTTGGAAAAGCGGGCAGAAGCAGGTTCAAAAGGCAGTTGCTGATTTCCAGCAGGAGGGAGGTGATCCCAATCAGCCAAAATGGATGCGCTCAGCTCAACAGGATAGGATGCATTCTGGAGGCAATGGATCTCAGACAGCCACTGATGAGGCGCTGATGCTAGATTCGGGTCTACGGCCGGAGAAACAGCCAGCTAGGCCACCCCAACCCCGACATAATAGTTCTCGAGATCAATCTCCGGCTTTACCAACCCAGTCATCTAGGCATTCCTCGGGGACACCCAAATGGCAACAAGCAGCGCAGCCAACCTCTCGTGACCCTCGAGCACGATTAAATAAGGAGGCTATTGAAGAGCAAAGCGCGCAAGTCTATATTAGTCCTGCGAGGAGAAAGAAGGTCACACCTCAGCCCGTAGCACCGCAACAGGAGCCTGAGGCAGACCTCCTATTCGAGCAGTCCGCGTCATCATCCTCTCAAGCCCGGCCTCAGCGCCCAAGCCAGCCAATAGCGACGATCAAAACTCCCACGCCCGCTTCTAGACCTATTACCCCTCGACCATCCGCTCCTATACGGAAAATACCTAATGTGTCGCAATCAGTCTTGGATGCCTCTACACGACATCGCCTTGAAGGAACCGCACACTTCAAACGCGGGGATTATGATGCTGCACACACGAGTTACACGAATTCTCTAGCTGGCATCCCACAATCACATCCTATATGCATTATCCTCCTTACCAACCGCGCACTTACTGCCTTGAAGACTGGAAGTCCCAAACAGGCTGTCAGCGACGCGGATGCAGTGATTGGCATTATAGGGTCCTCCCGAGGCGAAGGGGAGAAGGTTGCATTACCGGATGGCGAATCCCGTGATATGAAGGACTTATACGGCAAGGCACTCAGCCGGAAGGCCGAAGCGCTTGAGCAAATGGAGAAATGGGCTGACGCCGGGACTGTCTGGCAGCAGTGCGTCGAGGTAGGTGTCGGGGGTCCTAATGCGATTGCCGGTCGGCAGCGATGCCAGAAAGCGCTTGCTCCCAAACCCAAGCCGACACCGAAGCCAGTAAATGCAGTCAAACCTCGACCGAAAGTCTCTGCTTCATCAAGTCTCAACCCACAGAAAAGTTCCGAGGCGGTGCAACGGCTTCGAGAAGCGAACAAGGCGGCTGAGGCGGCCGACGATGAGAAATTTGCACTCTCCGAGAAGGTCGACGCAAAGATTGCGGCTTGGCGAGACGGCAAGAGAGACAATTTACGGGCACTCATTGGAAGCCTTGACCAAGTTCTGTGGGAAGGCAGTGGTTGGAAGAAGGTCGGCTTACACGAGCTAGTCATTGCGAACAAGGTTAAGATACACTACATGAAAGCCATTGCCAAGTGTCATCCTGATAAGGTGAGTTGCTTTTGCTTCTCTAAATCATCTACAACTCCTTACTTCATCTCTACTTGATCTCGGACACTGACAGAAACACTACAGCTACCGCAAGATGCAGGCACGGAGGTAAAACTCATTGCCGCAACTGTGTTTGCCACCCTCAATGAGAGCTGGGATAAATTCAAAAGTGAGAATGGGCTGTAGATCAAAGCTACTTAGTACCTGATGGTGGAAGGCATGACATAGAGACCGATATGTCCAATTGAACAGAGCGATGAAATAAAGAAATGAGAGTACGAATTCATGGTAAACCGAAATAATTTTTAGGTGGACGATTTCTAGAATCGTGAGGAGCACTATTCAGTAAGTAAGAGGTATTCTAGACCAAGCCAGGCCTCGCCTGTATAGAAGCAGGGGCAACTTAGATACATAAATTATTGGAAGAGGAATTCCAGACTTCTTGTCCGGTTAACCAAATCCGCTGAATCCTTTATTTACCTTTACCTAGCTTTGGGCTTTGGGCTTTGGGCTTTGGGTAATAAAGGAGAAATGGAAAATATCGCACCTACTACTAGTAGTACTCCGTGCCTTTTCAGAACAGCTAAGGCGAAGTCATGTTGTTGCTATATTTCATACCGGCAGCATGGATGGTAGGATGGTATAGAATCCTTATGGGGTTATTTTCTATGGGGGTTTAAGTATGGGGGATTTTGGGTTTTCAATCCCCCCATATCCCCAGAATTCGGAATATTCTTATTAGTAGTGATTCGCTTCCGTGATGCAAAAAAAAAAGATTGTTAAGGCCGATATACGACCGATAGCTAAGGAGGTTTCTCCACCAAAATCGACGTCATTTCTTACTTTGATGTAGCACTTGGCTCAAGCAAGGTTCGGTTTAGGGTCCGTCAGGTGATTTAGTGATTTGCTTTGTTCTATTTTCAGGCTTGATCGCCTTTAACTTACGTCAAGAATTCTAATAGTTAAGTACCTACAACTTTTTTTGCTGCTTCTTTTCTGCTGGAACATCCTTGATCGTTACATGCACATACAGTCGGTAAGGCTCCATGTTTTCTTCTCTTCGTTCGAACGAATTCGAATGCTTCGGTTTGCCCAATGAGGAAATCCGACGGCGAGTAGATAGTACTATGCATGTAACTAGGCATTTAGCGCCACCCAATTGTTTGTTCGCGTACCGAATCCCTCCTTTATCCCGGAGCCGTCTAAGGGATGGGATGGATGGGGATGGATGGGGATGGATGGGGATGGATGGTAGGTAACTAACTGGAGTACATGTATTGCGGGCAGGCTGGAATTTGGGGGAGGTCTGTGTACCTGGGACGATTCCGGGGTGAAGCCTGGAATAGTAGAGTATTGCAGTGGTTGATGCGATCTGACTTGCATCTTAGGTACATATCCCATTGACCACCTGAGCACTTACCAGTGTCACCTCTATAAGGCAAAATGAAAACGATCTACCTCAGCTATCGCATTAAGCTCATCACCAAAAGCATCAAAGACATATCAACATTCAAAACATACAGTGGGATGACATGTCTGAAGCCTTCCGAGCTCCCATCACAGACTCATACGATACCTAAATCAGTATTGTACCTAGGCATGTTTGTGTGTAGGTACAATACTATGTATGCATGTTCCTCCTCCATCCACATTCCACATATTCGAACCACCGGCGCGCCGCTGCTTCAGGCACAGCACCATGCCATCTACGTAGATCACGCTGCAATCTGGTAGGTACCCCGCCAAGCATCCTATCCCCCATCTTTTTTTTTCTTTCTAGTGCAGTGTAAGTTGCTTGATGTTGGATCTGAACCCCGGCTTTCATACTCCAGGGTTACGTCTTGGCTGGGGTTATGTACTCCTCCTGAAGCAGTCTTACCGTACGTAGGTAGGTCGGTACCTGGGTAGGTAGCATCGAGTGTGCTATAGCAGAGTAAATACCTTGTACGTATTAGTATACTGGTCGGACCCAGGTAAGCACACACACACACACTGACATACATATAGCTAAGTATATATTACTTGACATCCCATAATCTTTTATCTAATTCTAAAAATCTCCCCGTGGATCATCTTCATGTGGCTTGAGTCACTCTTTATTGTCTTCTCGGTTTATATGTTACCTACCAACCCTCCCCCCGAAAAGAAAAGGTCGAGCCAAAGTTCCCGGCCACAGTATCATTTTGGTCGCGCGACATAGTTCTTCTCATCGCATCGAATGATAGAAGAATAAGAAAAAAATCATTTTTCATACATCGTCAAGAAAAATAAAAACAGCGCCTGTCCCTTTTGCTCGTTGCTTATATTCACCATGAAATACTTTGGCCTTCGCGGCAAACACCTCAACTATGCCATAGGAATCATCGCAGGATGCGATTTCCTGCTTTTCGGATATGGTACATCATCATCTCCAACACATATATATATGATGACAATCTAAAAAGAATGATTTCCTAACCATGTATTGTAGATCAGGGTGTGATGGGTGGGATTCTCACGATGCACCAGTTCCTTGAGGCCTTCCCGGACATGAACTCCGAGGACAAGACCATAGACGCCATGGAGCAGTCCAAGCGAGCCTCGACGCAGGGAATCGCCGTAGCTGCGTACAACCTCGGGTGCTTCATCGGCGCCGTCACCACCATCTTCATCTCCAACCCTCTCGGCCGCAGGCGCATGATCATCCTCGGTACTAGCATCATGGTCATCGGCGCCATACTGCAGGCCAGCGCCACCACCCTCCCGCACTTCATCCTCGGTCGCATCATCACCGGTCTCGGCAACGGCGGCAACACCTCGACGGTACCCACCTGGCAATCGGAAACCTCGCACGCGCACAAGCGCGGCAAGCTGGTTATGATCGAGGGCGCGCTGATCACGGGCGGCATCATGGTCAGCTACTGGATCGACCTCGGCTTCAGCTTCGTCGAGAGCAGCGTCTCCTGGCGCTTCCCGCTCGCCTTCCAGGTCCTCTTTTGTCTGTTCATCCTCGCCTTCATCTGGAACCTGCCCGAGTCCCCCCGCTGGCTGATCCTGAAGGGCGAGGAGGACGAGGCGAAAGAGGTCCTCGCGGCGCTGTCTGATACCACGGTCGACGATAAGATTGTGACGAACGAGTTCACGGCTATCAAGGAGACGGTGCTCGAGATGTCCAAGGGGTCTTTTGCGGATTTGTTTACCATGGATAAGGAACGGTAAGCATAATTGATATCCAGGCTACCTAGGTACCTACCGGTATTTTACGAATACTAACTGTGGTATAGAAACTTCCACCGCACCATGCTCGCGTTCGTCAACCAGATGTTCCAGCAAATCTCAGGTAACCCTCAACCCTTTTCTAGCACTATTAACCCTAACCCTAAACTATAACTCCAAGCTAACCAATTATCTACCTAGGCATCAACCTCATCACCTACTACGCGCCCGTGATCTACTCCGGTCTCGGCATGACGGACTTCATGGCCCGCCTGCTAGCCGCTATTAACGGCACCGAGTACTTCATCGCCTCGTGGCCTGCCGTGTTCCTCGTTGAGCGCGTCGGCCGCCGCAAGCTCATGCTGTTCGGCGCCGCGGGGCAGGCGATGAGCATGGCGGTGCTGGCGGGCGTCAACTCGGACGGCGCGCAAGGAAAGAATGGCGCGATGGTGGCTGCTATTGTCTTCCTCTTCGTGTTCAACACTTTCTTTGCCGTCGGCTGGTTGGGGATGAGTACGTGCAAACCACACCCCTATGCTTGGAGTAATGAATAGGAATATATCGCTAACCCTGTAATTTTTACAGCCTGGCTCTACCCCGCCGAAATCACCAGTCTCCGTATCCGCGCGCCTGCCAACGCTTTGTCGACATCTTCCAACTGGATCTTCAACTTCCTCGTCGTGATGATCACGCCCGTGGCCTTCAACAGCATCGGGTACCAGACGTACATCATCTTCGCCGCCATCAACGCCTTCATGGTCCCCGCCGTCTACTTCTTCTTCCCCGAGACCGCGTACCGCTCCCTCGAGGAGATGGACTCCATCTTCCACAAGGTCGAGGGGCCCATGGGGTACTTCAACGTCGTGGCGATCGCCGAGAAGGAGCCCAGGAGGTACGGGAAGAATGGCGAGCTGCTCATCGCGTACGAGGAGACGGAGGAGCACAGGGCGAAGGCGAGCCATCCCGCCGAGCACCACGAGGGCATCTCGGGGTCTGGGTCGGTGGTGGAGGCGGATGCGGAGAAGGGGCAGGGGAGCGAGTTCTTTGAGAATAGGGGTTGAAGTTTTAGATACCTAGCTTAACGGCCTAGACCTATACTATCAAGATGTTGTATCTATCTATTACACATATTCTCTACCTACATACCCACCTAACCAGATGGAAGACGGCACATTGATAGGGGATGGGAGAAGCTATTCAGACTTTTTTCTATCTATTTGGGGGGGGGGGGAGGTTTTTATTACAGCACTTAGATACCTGCTTACCTTACCTCTCGTCTCTAGATGTTATGTATTGGGAACATCTTTACCTAGACTGGAAGACAGAAATTTACGCGATTTAGATGTAGATGTAGTTACATACATCAGAGCCTATGTACTCCCGGAAACAAAAAAAAAAAAAAAAAAGCCCGTGAATCGCTTTGCCTCTCGATCGATGATGCCACGACGACTTTGCCCTTCTTCTTTGTTTACCTACCTACTCTTGTCTACCTAGGTACAGTACCTACCTAGCAGGATACATAATGCCGGGTATGGGGAAAGTACATGGTTTTTTTTTCCCCTTTCCCTTTTCTTTGATTAAGTCATTCTACCCCGGATTACTTTTATAGGTAACCTGGGCCGACACTTTGCCCCCCGGGATCCCTGGATCCCTGGACAAAGCGGAGGGAGGAGGGATGGGGGATGGGGGGGAAGTTTTAATGGGGAATAACTAACTAGTTAGCCCCTAGGCACGTTTTGGCGGTGGTGGTGGTTGTGGTGCTTTGCGGCGAGGGCACAAAACAAAACAAAACAAAACAATGTACGGAGTTAAGATCACACGAAAAAAATAAAAACCAAAAATAAAAAAAAATCTTGGGGTAGGTAACTTACCTAGGTATTCATTCACGTGGAGTAAAATTTCACAGTTGCACATCCTTTCCTGAATCAAATAAAAGGGTTCCCCATCTTCTTCCCTGGGTTTAGGGTGGTTAGGTATTAGTTATTGGCCACGTGAGGTTTGGGGATAATAAGTGGATGGTTCCTTGTTAAAAAGGGATGTTGTTGACAGGCTGCTGGATGGATGGATGGATGGATTTATTAATGGGGAAGAGATGAGATGGGATACTTGTTCTAGCCTCGGTCATAACTACATACGTCGTATACATAGCGACCTTGAAACTTTTATACGTGAACTTGGAATACAGACAAGACAGGCAGGCACATAGCCACGCGATGGATTCTCACCCCACAGTTTCGGCATTTACGTACATGTATTGTACATGACTAACTATTGATGGGCTTACCAATCGGGTTTATTTGAGTAGTACACCCCGGATTTAATTCGCTGAGAGGTAAAAGGTGAGTTACAAGTCCTGCATGATATTGTGTCGTTGAGATGTCCGTGGCTACATGTAGGTGTAGTGCCGTTAGTGTGCAGTCTAGTCGCTACGGCTCTAATAAGTGCATTCATTTCCTTATGTACAGCTTCGATATGATATGCGCCGGGATGCATACCTAGTACCTAGGGAGGCACCTGTTACTGTTGTATAGAGATCAATGCTATGCCTACATATCTCTGTGGCCTCAGTTTGTAAGTCATGACAAAATCATTCAGATGTCTTGGTCGCAAATCAT
Source organism: Hypoxylon fragiforme (assembly GCF_022984875.1). Lineage (NCBI taxonomy): Eukaryota > Fungi > Ascomycota > Sordariomycetes > Xylariales > Hypoxylaceae > Hypoxylon > Hypoxylon fragiforme. Next base: position 1,958,885 of record NW_026054760.1, read on the forward strand.
CAACTGGTCGTTAATTTCAATTAAGACGTGATCTGCAACAAGCGTATTAAGCCAATCCCTCGGACTATAAATAGTAGGAACCGGAGACTAAGCAACCGGCGAGCCTAATTCCACTACCTCGTATTGTTATATTCTTGGTATTGGTAGCTCTGCGGCACAGGTTACGGAATTTCTTGGTTATGATACACAGTGGATAAGGCAAACGTCAGTTGTACTTGGAAGCCATTATAACGGCACCATTCCATACCGCATTCCAGTCCGCTATTTACCTAGGTAGGCATTGATTAAGAGTAACCTTCTAGGGTGAACCTTAGGGCGCGCGTATGATTCCCGCGCCGTCAAGCACTGCTTCGCACGCCAACTGATCGATGGTCAAGCCGGTCTCCTGAGGTGCGAGTAATTGGATCAGCGCTCCCTTGAAGTCGCACCGTGCCAGCTGCAAGATGCCGTCCAACTCCGCATTCGAAGCGATAATGACCGTTTTTTCTGTCTCGGTGTACTCATCCAGGACGATGAAGCGGTTGTAGTTCAGTTCGGGATCCTCTGCGGGGAAGCAGCTGCATGTGATGGTATCGCAGTCCTCGGCAGGGAGCCCTGAGAATATTTCTGGAACTGGAGGCTTTGTTCCCAGGGGGGCGGATGCTGGGCCGTTGTGGTAGGGGGGTGATAGGGACGTGACGAAGGCTACTCGGGGGTCGGCTATCTCTTCGTCGCCCCAATCTTGATCGTAGGTCTGCTCTAGGAAGTCATTAAGCGTCTAAAACTAGTATTAGCGATAATGGTCTGGGTGGCTATTGCTTATTGATTTGGTTTATATACCTCGAGACTGATATCCGCAGTTCGGAAAACTGGAACATAGGGCAGAGCCGACTCAGAGGATTCTGCACCGCAGTACTCATCCCAGGCCTCACTTTTAGGGAAGTCTGCCGCGGCAAGGCGTGACTGTTTATTTCTCACCGCATCCACTTGCTGCTGCTTCCACACGCCGCCGACCATAGCAGCTTCGTTCCGGAGCTTTCGCGCAGTTGCGGTTCCGTCCCCATGCTCGAGCGCTTCTAGAGCGGGGATAAGCGACGACAGCTCGCAACGGAATGGCACATAGTCCCAATAAAGCTCCTCTTCGTGGCGGCTGTCTATCGCAACTTGGCAAGTGGTCTTGTCTTTGGCGGTGGTGCTATCCAAGACTACGAAGGTGTTTTTGCTGATACCTTTCTTGGTCTTTGCTGCGTCCATGAACTCCGACACGGCCTGCAGAATCTCGGGGACCTTGAGATTGAAAGGAGTCTCAAATGAGTTGATGGGCTTGTCATCGCTGGTCAGTAGCTCTGACATGTCCCTCTTGCCCACAAGCACGAAGCGCTCGGTGAGCACATCGTTCAACACCTAAGGTGGTTGTGTTACTAGATGAGTACGATTTTCAAGAGATAGATTGGTAGAGAAAATGAACATGAAAAATGAGAAAAAAAGGGTACATACTTTGGGATCAATATTAGCTGTGCAAATGATGGGAAATTTAACCACTTCCCCAGAGTGGCTGCGTAGTGTTGGTGGCATGATGTTGTTGCAGCGTATAAGATGAATATGGTGAAAGTTGTAAAGAGTAAGAGAAGATTGAAGTTATGAGTTATGAGTTATGTACTGTATGTACCTTCATATTGTGCTTACAATTGTAGGCAGGTACAACGCTCAACCATGTAAGTAAAGGGGTAAAGAATGACAGCTTATATGCATTAATGGCAACCGAATACGTCATATTACTTTTATATGCACTTTGGCTTGGGTAACCCGATCTCATGTAGCACGGCCTCATGCAGTCAACCGTACTAGGTACCTACTGTGCATATCACGTAACCCAATGAATAGGGGCTTCTGAGAATGGCCAGCGACGAACTTGAAATTTGATGTCCAAAATGGATTCCTAGAAGCCAGGCTTGTTCTCTGTGTAGCTGTGACAGCAATACCTCAATCCTATACCGTTTTGTTGGCCTATCTCGGCAGTACGCATTTACTGCTCTGGCTTGACCCCTTTAATAGAGGTTTCTCACCGGCTTTTCCGTCACTCGGTACCGGAAATGTGGCACCAAAGCTTACACAAAACGCTATCTACTTCTCTTCCTGTTTTCTTTACCTGTATTGATGTAATGGTTGATATTTATTGTAGAAAATCTTATGCTTACTAGATAATGCTGACATCGTAACGCATGACCTACCACAAACGATTAAGGGGGTTTACATTAGATGAAGATTTGCAGCTACTGTACATATAATCTGACGAGAAAAGGCAATAGTGAGAAGATTTCCCCCACCAAGGCAGGCTGTAAAGGAGAATACTTGCACATCTGTTCTTAATCTGGGGATTTGAAGGCATGCCACCATTCACCTGATAAGAAGTTCGCATCCAGGGCGGCACCGCCGATGTGGGATATGAAAGTAGCACATGGTGACCTGTAAGCTGACACTGCGGTACGTTGCTGCCGTTTCAGAAAACAAACCTTCAGGTCTGAATGTGCGAAATAGGGATGATCGATGTACTTGAACCTAATTTTAGGCACGAACACAGCAGACTGCGATCTTCCTTACATCTCCTCATCTTTAACAATTTGGTCAGATATGGATTGATGAACATTCAATCGGGATGCTTCAGCTGACGAAGAACCATGTAGCTCTATAGTTCAAAGGGCCACGAGATGTGAATAAGTGTGACGAAATGGAATATATAAGGGGGTCGTTACTCGAACTGAATCTGATGCTGTATTCCAAACCTTCATCAAAGTCGTTCAGTTAGTCGTTAACTAGGCAGTCATACCAAAAGTTATATACATTTTTTACTTTACCATCCTATTTACATTCTCCACCATGCGTCAGTCTATCCTTTTCGTAACTTCATTCGTGGCAGCCTTCGCCGCTGGGAAGGACATCACCTATGACTGCGAGCAGACGCCCGAGATCTGCCTCAACACCTGCTGGGCCATCAAGTGCATGAAGTTCCCCGCGGTGCTCGACGGAGGGAACCAAAAGGACGCCGCAGCCTCGGCGAAATACGGCGATACCAACCGCCGAGCCTGGGGTTACGGCTCCAAGCCTTGTGAAAAGCATGACTGGGCCTGGACAACTCCGAGTGGGCAGGCAGCGACCTCGCCTGACGAGTACCCCTATGCCTCGTCTGCCTCGGGAGGATTGCAGACTTCCTATGGATATGTTCAGTTGCGTTGTGTTCCGTCCACTGAGCAGAGCAGTGAGTACCTTTTACCTACTCAACTACAGACTCCAAAACATATGAATTGAGCAATGTGAGAATGACACCGTACAGAGCAAGGGGCTAAGGTCAAGGGGATCGGAACCTCGAGCGACAAATGGCAGACCAAGTGGGATAACATCAGCAAGCTGTAAGTATCCCTACCCCCCACTCTTACTTATATTACAAATATTCCTGCTTGTTGGCTGTTGCGCTTAGGTACTAAGCTTTCTCAGATCCCAGGACTGGTGCGGTCCCAACCCGACATGCCAGAACGACGGCCACCAGTTTACTTCGACGGGGAAGAACGGTCCGTTCAGCGAGGTTCCTAACCCAAAGAAGGTCCGCGACATCGCAAGCTACTCCGAGGATGGAAACTCTGCCTGGGTTACCATGCGTGGTGATGAGCCTGTTGATCCCGAGGAGGAGGAGGGGGTTGAAGAAAAGCGTGATGCCAGCAACTCCGTCGGGGTTCCGTTCCAAGCTTAAGTGCGTGGAAGTCGTGTGCTTTGTAGCCAGAGAAGGCTGCACTCATCAAAATTGGGGTAAGGGGGTGGCAGAGAGAGATTATCATCTGCTTTGACTAGGTGCTTAGGTACCAACTAACTGTATACTATCATTGAGAATTCACTTCCACATATAGATATTTGATTATTTATGGGCCCATTTATATTTACTTGATCAGATAAATAGATAAGTGACATGGAAATGATGATTCGGGGTGAAGTACTGAATGGAGGCCAATTGCAACGGATCTAAAATCGGTTCGAGTGTTGAAGGTAGACCGAGGACTACAATTAGAGAATCTATATAGATCCCCAATAAAAGCCAAGCTGAGAGATGTTAAGTCATTTTATAGCTAGATCTCTTGACCTCAGTAGGTTAGGTTAGACCTTTTCATACATGTCCAGGTGAAGTAGTAAAATCTCAGTAATCTAGGAATAAGCCCCTTTATTTAGTAAGAATGGAGGCTTCTTGAAAGGCATCTAGCTGAATGGAACTGGCATTCCCTTCCCCCCTTTCCCTTTCATCTCTCTAGTACCTACTGTCTACTATGGCTGTCTGAGAAGGTTATGACACAGTGAAGATATCTGGCACCATTCTGAGTGTCATGGAACTCTGCTTCACCCTAGGTATACTTTCTGATGGGAAAACTTCTACACACAGTGGCACAACCTGACTACTTGTACATCTGGTAAAGGAGAGATTTTAGTAGGAAGCACCTTCCTGGAGGGCTGCCCCGTATTAAACATTCCAGCCTAGATTCTCGGCAGCCGCCCCCGGGGGTACCCACTCCACCCCGGCCGGTGCTCCGCTCTGTACATTGCACCTGCCCCGGGGCTCTTTGCCCTAACCCTATCTAGCATTCAACGACGATGAGGTTTGTGATTGTGCAATTTCCCCACCTTCCAGAAAACTATATAAACCAGGTAAAATTTCCCAGAAGTTCTTGAACCTTTCCCATCCCCACCTTCACCTTCACCAGCATCAGCAACTGCAAGATATCAACAAAAATACACCCTCACCCAGAACTGATATCAAACAAGCATCCTGACTTCTGTCTACCTAGGCTATATCTGCCTATTGTAAGTACATTTCTGATTTTACTTACCTATTTTATTATCATTACCCCCTCATTAACCACCTGGGCATTGAATAATCGATCCGATCTAACACTTCCCAGTTGACCAGGCCAAGCCTTCAAGTACCTACCGATAAGAAGACCTCTGTCTCGGCGATATCTGCCTATTGTGAGTATATTTTCCATTTCCCTTACCTATTCCATTATCATCATTTCTTCAACACCATTGAATAATGGCCCGATCTAATACTTCCCAGTTGACCCGGCCAAGCCTCTATCGACTATCACGGTACCGGAGTGTCAAGAAACAGGATCTCTCCTACCAAAAAAATCGAAGAAACCCATTGATAATGCCAGAGATGGACGGCGCTTCGATCGGAATAATGTGCGCGTGCGGCGGGCTTTTCCTAATCGGAGTGGGAGTGGTCTTTTACATGGCCTTTTGCCCCGTCAACCGTATCGATGGCCATCAGCAGCCGCGACCAGCAGCTGGCCGCCGCCGCTTCGAGCATTTCCTATGGTAATTTCGAGGCGGGATGTGTGGGGGATGCCTCTAGATTCTCCCTAATACATACCATGCCGCAAGGAAATTGCTCGAAGGAGATGGCTTATTGAAGGTTACTGGACGTCCTAGTTTGAGGGTTGTGAATGGGAAAAATACGAAAATAAGAAAAAATAGGGAAGGGGGGATGTAAGCTAGGAACGCAACGACGAACGATGATTACTCAAAGGGACAGGAGTTGAAGTAGCAATACAATCACACGACTGTCCATCATATATTATTTAATGCCCGCGTAGAGACCTTATTACACGTGAAGATGAATCGTAGTTCGTAAAGACTGCTAGGTAGGCATAAGCCTCCTACATATCTAGCCTACCTAGGCGCGTATATTGCATACAGACCTGCATACGCCTCCTACCGTATCTAAGCGTAGCTCGTTGAAAAGCGCATCTCGCACGAAGCGATTGCGAACAAGATCCTCGTGTTGCCTTGTCAGATTCGCTACTAAGTAAGCAACGCGCCTACCATCTTACTCTTCTACAGACATTTCGACTTATCGCGTCATTTTGGGCCAATCTTGGAGGTGCGTAGGATTGTAGTTAGGACTTGCACACGTCAGTAGGTAGGGATATATTTTGTGCTTAGCTAGGTATGTTATATACTACTAGTAGCACACCTAACCTACATAGTTGGTAGGTAGGCATTTAATAGCTTACATAGAGTACGTTGGGAATCTATCTATCTCGATTGGTAATATCGAGTACTTTTGAGATGTCGTTCGTATTGAGCGCTGGCCATATGTTGAGCAACTAACCTTTGCTGCGCCACCACTACCCATAAATGATGTATGTAGATGTAAATAAATTGGGCATCCCGTCTTGGGTTCTCAGCCCTACGGCCTGCCACGATGGCGCGCTGTCACGTTGGATCGAGCCACTGGGGCTTTGTTAGTTAGTGGGTTGTGAAGTCACGTTGCATTTTTCAGCCATTCGCGTTAATTGCAGGTACATGTCTGATGTATTTAATATCTAGGTACGAATACTAGGTACTTACCTCATAACCTTACATATATGTGTATTATGTGATTACTACTAGGTTAGGTATGTAGGCAATATTGAATAGAAAGTCCAGATGTCATGATAGTTACTCGCTTGCTCGTAAAAAATAGTTAACTGGAAAAGTTGTAGCGTAGGAATTCTGACGTGGGCTGCTTACCTACCTGGGTTATGTATGATGGAATCAGCACAATGGATAGCGTATTAGCACCTACCACACCACCTGGACATCTTCAATTTAGTGGTACAGCAGCCATAGTACGGCGTAGTAGAAATCAGAAACAGCGTCGTAGCCACTGTCCCGCGCCTGCTAAACTGCCGACTAGGCCCTGCTTAGCGTGTCTTAGGTGCCTAACCGACAACTTTAGCAGCCCTAGAGCTTTAAGATAGTTCCAAGGTTACGGAATAGGACCCATAATTAAGCATGCTGACTCGAAGCTTATTTGTTACAGGGGATGTTAACAATGCTAGCAAGTACTGCCATGTAACAACCCTAATATGACATGTATGATGTCAACATAATACTCCCAGGTGGATACATACACAGTACATTCTTTACTTACATACATATGTATTGAGATATCAATTTGTTAGGCACTTATACGGACATCCGATTATAGATGACGTTGCGGTGATAAATGAACAATCATGCCATAACACCAACAGTCACTGGTAACAGTAGTGGTATCCATATGGATATTATGTAACTTCTTGAAAAGTCGAAGGGCAGAAAGAGACATCTAGACCTCTCCGGCCCGTGTACCTACCTACAATGGTCCTACATAGTATCCATCGATCCCATTCATATGACAAATCCCAATGAAAAGTGCCGCCAGTTTGATGGTATATAGTATAGGTAGGTTACACAACTCACCTCAGCTCACCGCCGAAGAACCCGATAGTACGGCACAAGTTTGATTCTAGCTGTCTATGGATCAAGGCTTGTGCGGGTGGCAAGGGAAACTCGCTGCCGTGTTACCGATTCTGCCAGTACCGTACCGTACCGTACCCAATATGTAGGTAAGGGTCCTTTTCGCTTAGTGCATTGCATAACCTACCACTATATTTACTTCTATTTCAAGCAACCTGCGAAGCGGAGCTGAACTAGGAGAAACCAATCCGGAGCCTTACCTGTTGGTTGTTCAGGTTTTTGCCGGGGGACCAACCAGCCCATGTCGATCACTTCGTATTGAAGGATCCCTTTGACGAAGCTATCCAAGTGGACGACAAGCAAAGGGCCTGCCTGCGGAACAACGTGCCTCGAATCGTTCACGAGCAGGGGGAGCAGCAAGCAGCAGCAAGCAGCAACAATAGCACACCAGCAACAAGTTAGGTAAAGCCAGATGATGAGTGATGCCACGATAATAAGGGGGCGCTTTAAGCAAGGGGCAGTAATAAACTACCTACTCACCTCGTTGATATAAAAGACGAACAAAAGCCCACGTTACTCAGTACAAACAAAAATTTCTCGTATATCACATCAACTTGAACACAAAGAGGATCTTCTACTTCTGAAAGAACATCTATATAATCTACCTACCTGCCTGCCCATACTCTCACATCTCTCCCCATCCCAAACTACAAACCTAATCTCACCAAACACCAACAAGAATACCCAACCCAACCATCAAAATGGTCTCCGTCAAATCCCTCTTCACCAGCGTCCTCGCGGCGCTGCCCCTAGCATCCGCCTACATCACCAACCTCGCCGCGCCGGAGTCCGCCAAGGCCGGCACGACCATCAAGGCGACGCTGACGGCGTCGATCTACATCCAGAACTGGGACGACTTCGGCATCATCTGGGGCCTGACCCCGAACCACCCCGTCGTCGGCGACGAGCTCTACATCGGCCAGCGCATCGCCTACACCCCGCTCTTCCCCGACAACGTCCCCAAGCCCGGCCAGTTCACCGTCGACGTCCCCATCCCCAAGGGCTTCCAGACCGGCGACTTCAAGCTCTACGCTGCCATCCCCTATCTGGTCGGTGTAAGTAAACTCAACTCCCTCGTCCACTCTCTCTCTCTCCTTTCTCTTCGTGTAAGATGTTAACATGTAATGAATAAAGGCTTCCGGCTTGACCGCCATCCAGTCTCACGTCGCCAACATCACGATCGAGGCGGCCTAGATCAACTCAACCATGAACTTAAAAAGCACCTCTGATACCTACCTACCTACCTACCTACCCAGGTAGTGCGAATATGTCATGATGATCTCTTAAGTTTAGCGACATGCATACGATACGACACGGAGGGGTTTAGTTATTAGGATCTGGAACGAAAAGAAAAAAAAATTTCCCGAGAAACAGCTATATGCCGATAGCATTGATGAACTACATACTATTACACGCATACTCCCTCACACGAGGCGAAACACACTAGCATACCTTGCATCAGGAGGCGTTACGATTGAGAGAAAAGGGTTAGGGGACGACGGAATGGAACGTTTTGATGATGATGTCTTGCTCGCGATAGTAAAACGACAGCAATGAATTTAATTGACTTTATTTCATTTTTCATAATAGATTGTTGTTGAAGATATGGTGACTGTGAAAGGTAGATGATTGCCTACCTCCATAAATTCAGTTGAAATGCCTGGTGGGTGATAGTGTCAATGAAATGCAGGCCCAGAACACCTCTCGCTATGCAATATAAGAAAAGCCCACAAAGCCACCCATCCATTGCCCGTCTAGACATCGTGAATCCGTGATTAGTAGCTCGCTGATATAACAAGGTAGGTGGTACGTAGTTGTATCCGACCACCATGAGTATGCCAAGCACCTCTCATCCCCAAGCCCTTATTTCTCCCGTAATCAAAATAATGGTTTCTTGCCTCGTCATGGATGGTATGTACTGTTTAACCGGATTTTCTCATGATCACGAACGTTTATCTTCTCTTACAAGGCCCTCTCATCGGCGGTTGAACAGGTGACTGGGCCGCAGAGTTATTATTAGAAGCTAATGACTCGGCAACGAAGTTGTCGTCGGAAGCACAGGTTCAGGCATGTGGGCATACTACGCTAGAGATCTGCAAGACCAGTCCAAGCGGATGTTCGGGCTTGGCGAGCTCGGAGAGAGAGAGGGGTCATTGGTTGGTTGATCTATCTTGGTCCAACTAGAGACCCAGCATGCGACGGACGCCGTCTCGGACCTTCTTCTCGTACTCGGGCCGCCGATCTCGCCACATCTTAGCGGCCTCGACGTTGGCCGGGCTCTCGTCGTTGGGCTCGGCGAGCATGCTCATGACGGAGATGAGGATCTTCTCGACGGACTGGATCGGGCTCCATCGCTCGGAGGCGTGCTCGTAGTGGTTCGGGTCGTCGCCGGGCGGGTGCAGGATGGAGATGCAGACTAGGCCGGTTGGGTAGACTGGAAATGGGGTGACGTTAGCGGACATGTAAATTACATAGCTACGCATATACAGGGTTCAAAGAAGGCACGAACCATTGGGGTGGAAGATCTCTCCCAAGAAGGTCATCTTGGGCGGTGCTAACGGATAGTCTTTGGGGAACTTGAGCTCAGCAGGGAAGATGCCGCCTTCGAAGGGAGTGCCCTCGGGGCCTTGGATCAGGGCTTCCCAGACAAGCATATCATCTTCATTCACTGGACCAGCCGTGATGCCATCGGGAGGGTTGTTAGTCAGCATCTTGTACTCCTGAAGGAGACGGCGGTGGGCTGTCGACTGAGCCATTTTGTTGCGATATCACTTGGAGTGATGAGGGTGTGAAATGGAATTCTCTTCGAGATTTGTGTCTTATTAGTGTATTATGTATTAGGTGTCATATGTGTTTGTTATACACAGAACCCTTTGACTGATAGCACAATTAAGTGTATTAGCGTTGGGACAAGCTAGTTTATGTGGTGTCGATCTGAAAGAAGGTTGAAAGTCAAACGTATCCAAATAAATCATTGGCGGGGGTTTCCTCCAAATGTTATGTATGGAAGTATGTATGTACCTTCGTACCTGCATCCTTCAAGGTTCTCTGCTGTGGGTCGCTCGTGGCACTGTCTAGTGCCTTCCATTGATCATAGATTCATAGGCTAGGTAGCTCTGGAGATCCCGGTCGATCCTGCCTAGGTAAGTAGATATTCCCAGCTTGGAGCCGAAGTTAATCCGATAGATGCAACAGTTCCGAAAGCTAAAGCAGCTTAACCTAGAAGCTTCAAACGTCACAGCGGCCTTTTTTTTTTTTTTAATTTTCCAATTTGGAGTTTTGCAAAATCTAAAAGCTTCAAAAGCTTTGCGCCTACTCTTATTTCGAGGGCAGGACATGCCTCCTCGATTGAGTCTACGGCCCATTGGGTGTCGTACCTCACTCTACTACAATACAAAAAGCGCCGAGAAAAGTTCTGTATGCTTTTTTTGTTCTCTTTCGAGTCGATCTAGTGGGGAACCGAATCGTCGTCTGAGACGAAAAGCGCAAAGTCCTCGTCGCTTTGCCTCGACTATTCCGACCGTCACTAGCCGCGCTACCACCGACCCTCGAAAGGAACTAGAGAATATACTCCTGGAGCTTCAGAATGATGCTTCCAACTATGTCAATCTTTCTCGTTTACAGTTAGCCCTCAATGGCTTACGGCAGCAGCCGGGCAGTGAATCCATACGAGTTGCTATCATGGGTCTGACAAACGGGTCTGAGTCTAGCCAGACTGTAAAACAGGTGTTAAAGCTTTTGCTGGCGGACCCATTAAAACCCGAGGAAGAATGGGAGAGAGAGGTTGAGGGTCATGATCTGGCGCTGCCAATGATTATACGGGTCGGGCCCGACGTCCCGCTGGACCCCGCCTCTATATCCATCTCGAAGGGAAATTTATTGCGCGAAGTCAGCGTCTCTTCTGCAACCCTGAATGGACATAATCTTGAACTGTTGCTTATGGAGACAACCCCCTTTGTCTCTGCACAGGAAATACACGCTTTAGAGGGGTTCGAAAACTCGGTCCTCATTCCTACTATCGATATTCCTACGTCTAGTACGGGACGACACACCCCGATCAGCACGCCGGTGCACAAGGCTTTGATTGTGGCCAATGGCATATTAGGCGCCGCATCAATAGTGGCAATGCCAACTCTAGAAAGCCAAAAAGTAATCACAGCCACGGTAAATTTGCCGGATTATAAGCCAGTTGATTCCTCGCCATTGCCTTTCACCCCTATCGATGTTAGTACGGCGACTCTTGGATTGAAAATCGTTCGCCAGGATCTCAAAAATGCCATTGAATTCGAGCACCTATGGTTTCAGAGCAACATCCCTAAGCTGGTTGAGTGGCTGAAGGCCGACATCATGGCTTCTTCTGAAGGCATAACGAAACCGCCCGTGAAAGAGCTCATTGCCTCGTTACTCAACAGTACTATCGTGTCCATAGAAAAGGATAATGCCCGTCAGCTTGGTTCGTCGTTGTCATCTATAACGTCTCCCGGGCCTACCAAGGTACTTCAGGATAGCCTGGACAAATGGGCCGAAAGTGCACATGGCGAGTTGCAGGACCAGCTTGACTTTGCGTTCTCTAGTAGAAGGTGGCGCAAATTAGGATGGTGGAAACTGTTTTGGCGCGTGGATGACGTAGGGATGCTTACCAACGATATACTAAGCCAGAGGTTCCTAACAGAGTCAGAGAGGAGTGCCATATTCCTTGCCGGAAGGATGAAAGAAGCCGGTATCTCACTAGGACCCTTTACCGATCCTATATCCAAAACCACTGATGAGGACGCCACTTCAGCGAAAGATGCCGAATCCAAAGAGAATATATCAGCCGGCACTCCTTGGCCGGTGAACATTCCTCATACCCGACGCTATCTTCAAACTGAGACCATTCCTGCCTTGCAGGCGCTTGCGCAGAAGCTCACGCTTCAAACACTTAGCACTTCAGGGCTTACTACCGCACTGGGTGTGTTGGTTTACTTCAGTACCTTGACAACTACTGTTTACGAAGCTGGCGCCGTAGCTGCGTTGGGCATAGCGTGGAGCCTGAGGCGTATGCAGAAACAATGGGAGGCTGCGCGAAAGTTCTGGGAGGGAGAAGTTAGAGAAGAAGGTCGCAAGGCCGTTCGTGGCGTCGAAGGCGTTGTTAGCGAGGCGTTGTCGCAGGGCCAAACACCTAGAGACGGACAAACAGTAAGCCAAGAGGAAGTAGGCAAGATTAAGGGGCTTGTAGAAAAGGCCCAAGAGATCCTGAGCCGTTTGAAGTAAAGGAATACTCTACCTCTCCACTGTGTACCTATTGATTTACGGTCTGTATATATATTATGATACCAATTGATACGATACGATACGATATGATATGATATGCATGGCGTGGCTGACGCATCTGGGGCGATATGTGAGATATCACATTTAGGCATGCTTTGAATTAACTGCGTTTTCTTGCGTACCTACCTGGTAGGTACTGGGCAAGTATAGAGGAATACCCCTTTTCATTCAGGCACTTAATAGTAGATCCCGTATTTGAGAAGAAAATCTTGAATACAATGGTATCACGCTACATACTAACCTAGGTAGGTAGGTACCTAGGTAACCTATCCAAAGAAAATACAAAATACAAATAACGCCTCCAAGCCCTTACGTCCTTATCCCTATCCCTAACCTGACCTGACCTAACCTAACCTAACCACCACTCCCACCAAATAAATCACCACTCACCACTCACCACCCCCATCCCCCCCGCCCCAGTCGCCACCCGAATAATCCACCTCGACGTACGCGCTGCTGCTCTCGTAAGTCATGCTCTCCTGCTGCTGCTGCTGCTGCTCCATCACCATCCCCCCGTCTGGTTGTAGGCCGGGGTCCATGTACATGCTCTCGTTCACGTTCACGTCCACGCTCATCTCCATGTTCACGTCTACGGTTGTGGTGGAGGCGTAGGCGGTGGCGTCGGTGTATGTGGCGTCGGCGTAGGCGGTGGTGTCGGCGTAGGCGGTGGTGTCGGCGTAGGCGGTGGTGTCGGTGTAGGTGGCGTCGGCATAGGAGGTGGTGGCGTCGGTGTATGTGGCGTCGGTGGTATATGCTGCGTCGGCGGTGTACTGCGCGTTCATGTTGTCCGTGGTGGTGGTGGTGGTAGTGGTGTCTGTGTAAGCGGTGCCGCTGTATCCGGCTTCGGTGTATGCGGTGTCACTGTAGGCCGCCCCTCCTGCTCCTCCTCCGCTGCTCGAGCTCAGGTCGTTTGTTGAGGTGGTGGTGGGGTAGTTGTTGTTGGTGGTATCGGTGTACACGGTCGAGTCGGCGTACATGCTCGATTCGGTCGCGGTGTTGTTGTTAGGGTAGTTGCTGCTCGGGTTTGCTGTGTCGAAGGTTTGCGAGTTGTCTGTATAGTTCGTCTGCCTGTTGTCCGTGTAGTTGTTATTCGTCTGTGTGGTCTCGGCTACCGCTGTGTTCTCCACGTTGCTGCTGTTGTTGATTATCGTGTCATTGTTGTTGTTGATGATCGTGGTTTCGGACTGCGGCGCGTAGTACGACTCTGAGACCGAGCTGTCTACGTTTGTCACTTGGCTCTCGGAGGTGTACTCGTTGTGCTGCTGCTGCTGCTGCTGCTGCTCGGAGTAGGTTGCGGTTTGCTGCTCGTTGTGGTTTTCATACGATTGTCCGTTGTAGGATTGCTCGTGAGACCCGGGGTATTGTTCGTGCTGTTGCTGCTGCTGCTCGGAGTGATACTGCGGCTCAGATTGTCCTCCTCCGTGATGTTGCTCGGACTGACTCTCGTGATGCTGCGATTCTTGCGCGTGATTCTGCCCCGACTGGTCCGCGTAATGCTGTGCGGAATTGTTCTCATGCTGGGGCTCGTGATGCTGCTGCTGTTGTTGTTGCTGGGAGTTGTTACCAGAGCCCGCTGAGTTATTCCCACCGGAAGTAAACGCATTGATAGCCCCTCCGATCGTGGATCCTATCGCCGCATAGGGATCTGGACCTCCCTGAGCTTGAGCTTGAGGTTGGTAAGGGGGTTGGTTGGGAGGGCCTTGGTAGCCTGGTTGATACATCGGACGGTTGGGAGGAGGACCTTGCATATATGGTCGGCCCGGGGGAGGTGTCTGGTAATTCGGCTGGTTTAGAGCGTTAGGCTGTTGCACCGGCTGCATCTGAGGTACTGGTGGTCGTCCGACTTGAGGCTGTGGATTTTGCGCGGGAGGTCTCTGGTTCATCATGGCTGGTTGCGGTTGCGGTCGTGGAGCGTTATTGAACCCCGGCGTCCCTGCCATTCCTGGATTCTGCACCACAGGCGGCCGACCAGGAGTCTGGATACCCATCGGTTGTTGCATGCCTTGCTGCATGCCCTGCTGCATCTGCATCTGCGGCCGGTTCACAGCTTGTCCGTATGGAGACGCGACACCTGGGTTCTGCAAGTTCTGTGCCTGCGGCGGTGCAGTAAAGGCATGTTGCGGGCCTGGTGGTCGTTGTGCCTGAGCATTCTGAGCATTCTGAGGGCCGGCTTGAGCTTGCGAGGTGCTGTAAATCCGGTTCGCCAGAGAGGCGCCAGTAGCACCGTTTGCGCCTAGGGATTCGGCCACAACCGCGCCGCCTATAGCAACAGCTGTCTGCTTCATGGCTGGGTTCTGCCAGGTCTTCTTGGCCCACTTCTTCATCTTCTTGCCTGCGTCCGACAGAGCGGCGGCGGCCTGCGTCGAGTTGAAGGGCTTGCCTTGGCCTGGTGAGTTGGGGAAGGTGTATTGGAATCCGGAGGATTGCAAGAGTTGCTGTTGTTGCTGCCCTTGTCCGTTCGCGACGTTGGGGTACTGGGATACCTGAGATGTCTGTACTTGCACGGTGACTCCTTGTACGACGTTGGTTGTTGGTTGTCCGTTGGGTGATTGGTTGGGCTGCCCCATGTTTTGGTATAAATATGGTGCTGGGCTCGCCGAATTCGTAGGTGAATGAACAGGTATGTTTTGCTGGTTCGTTTGAATAGGTGGCCGCATCTGTCCATGTTGTGGCATTGGCTGTCCGTTCATCGGGCTTCCCGAAGCATTCGTCTGATAGCCTTGTACATGCTGTGGAGCTGGGCTGTACATCGTGGCTTGTGGTGTCTGCTGACCACCTGGTTGCGGCTGGTAGGGTTTCATTGGTGCTGCCTGACTTTGGGCTTGTGAACTTTGTGCCAAAAGTGAAGGGAACTGAGTTGCCACTGGAATAGGAGGCGATCCTACTTGTGATGGCAAAGGCTTCACTTGACCTGGAAGCATAGGCAAAGGGGTTGAATTGCCTGTCGAGAGAGGACTGGGGGACTGGGCGGACTGGGGATTCGTTTGAGCATGGGACGCTTGTGTCATTGGCGGTCTAGTGATATGAGGTGAAGTTTGATGAGCATTATTAGTAGCTCCTTGTACGGTAACCTGACTATGTGTAGATGCCGAGGACGGCGGCCTAGCGAACGAAGTCATTGACGGAGCTGGTGACGATACCTGACTCTGAAGCGGAGAGACGGAATAGGCCATAGGAGCCGACGTAGAGTTTGGCCTATTCTGTCCGGAAATCATACTATTTGGTCTATTATGATTCTGCCCCTGACCGAAGTTGTGGGTTCCGGGTTGACTGGATGCACTGCTTGGAGAAGCACTTCCAATAGATACCTGAGATATCGAATTTGGACGATGATGTTGCCCTTGAGATGACACCGGTGAGATACTATGTTGAGGTGGCCGACCCTGTGCATGTGTGCCAGCTGCGGTAGAGTGTACGCTTGTTGAGTGCTGTAATGACCCAGATATCGACGACGGTCGATGTTGGCCATGCATTTGAGCTTGCTGCCCAGGTGACATCTGAGGAGTGTGCTGGGGCGGATGGAACCCCTGAGAGTTATTTGGAGTGCCGGGAACAGGGCTAGTCTCCTCGGGCCTCTGTGGTAGTACGGGTTTTCGAATTAGCTTATGCTGGAGTATGGTAGAACTGGGTCTTTGTCCTGGGAGTGGAGTAGGGTGAATTACATTTGATATCTGCTGACTATTCATCCCCTGAGAAGATGTCACAGAAGCCGGTTGCGCAGATTGTCCCTGTGTCTGCCCCTGAGTCTGACCGGCCTCGATCTTTTGTTGCCCGATCGGTTGAGAAGGTCTAGATTGAGGGCTATTCGAAGCATTTGGCGTGCTTGGCTTTTGGGGATTTGATGGCCTTGTGTTGTTAAGACCCGCAGGAATAGCATCGACATTCGTCGAGGGCTTGTTTAGGTTTGTTTGCTGCTGAGGCTTTGAGATTGATAACGGAGCGATTTCAGGGAATGGCTCGGACATGATATGTTGAGATTGCTCCGTAGACTGATGGGGCTTTTGCGGCGATGCATTCTGGCCGGCTGAATTTGGTTTATCTAGCACGGTACTGGGCGATGTCGGGATCTCCTGAAAGACATAAATGCCGGGCCCGCTCAGCTTAGGCAGAGTCGGTGATTGGGATGACAAGTGACTTGGTAGCGTGTGCACCCTATGGGCTCCGGGGCGGATGTTGTCTGCCTGCGCTTGTATCGAATGCTGAGTCTCGGAAGATGGAGAGCTATGTTGGCCATTTGCAGGCTTGAGTACTGATGGAATTTGGGATGTGCTTGAGTCTGTTACAGATGGGCCCATATGAAAGGATATGCTCTCATGTCTTGCTCCAGATCCGGGCAAACGCAAGGGACTAACATGTGCGTAACTCCCCTGAGAATTAGCCTGTTGTGAGTTGGCCCCTGAAGGTGCTGCTGCGGGTTTCAAGGAATCTGGAATAGGGGAAGATTCAGCCCGTGGGGGAGGAGTCAAGGCTTTGGGAGGAAGCCCAGGATCTGAAGGTGGTCGTAGGATGCTAGGGAGATCGGCATTCGACCGAATGGGCCCTGAAAGAGAATGTCGCTTCTCCATCGAGCCAAGTTCGGTGTTCTGGCACTGAAGAACCGACACGCTCGGCAATGCTATCGTTTTCCTTTTGATACTCTTTTGCTCTTCACTGGTGGTTCCCTGTGAGGTAGGCTTCCAGGTCTCGTATCTATTCCCGTTCTCTACAGGACGCCCAGAAGCAGGCACTTTCTGTTCGGTCTTATCCGCCGGCTTACTAATCGTCGTCGTCGTCTTCAAAGGAGGATATGCGAACGATGCTGAAACTAGCGGGTATTCTTCTACATGTTGGGTGTTCTCTTGAATAGGAGGTTGCGCCGGCTGCTTTCGTTTCACTGGACTCCCATTCGTTGCCAACTCGGCCGGGCCATTCTGTTGAGGTTTTCTTGGTATCGACACTTGTGAGATTTGTGTCGCATCCATTTCGATAGGAGCTAACTCTTCTGCGCATTTGACCGTGTCAAAGGTAGCCAGCTCAGCAACGTGGCCAACTGGAGACCACACCGATTCTTCATGAAGCTCTGCTAAGACGGGTACACTATGAGCGGCTTGTGGCGTCGTTCCTGAAACTGCGTTGATGGCGCCATTACTCTCGTTTCCGACTGGGCTTACATCGTTTAGGCCAAAGTACATGAAACTGTCTGGATCGAAGTATCCCGTTGCGCTCATTTCATCCTTTTCCTCAGCTATCGCCGCCTTCTTTTTTCCATCGCCACCCAAGTTCGATATACTTCTATGGTTATTTGTATCGTTATATGTGCTTGGTTGCTCGACAACGTGCTGAGTATCTGGTGCAAATTTGAGCGGCCCGAAACCGAGATCTACCAACTCCGGAAACTCATCCCCTGGCCGTGGGAAATGGTACTGCATTAGGCCTGTGGTCTTGTAGCGATAGAACCATCGCGTTCCATCGTAGTCCGCCTCCCATCCTTCTGGAAGAGTCATTATTCTATACCTAAGGCGAGTAGGACACCGACTGCAGGTTCGAAGCGCGCAATGAATAATCGGCGGGGTCGAGTCAGACGAGGTCGTCTAAGACGAATAGTGAAATGAATGTCCCAAAATTCTATATCTCAGAAGAGCAGATGGATGGGAGTTGAGAGTGGTTTGCGAAGGTGAAAGTAGAGTCTCATTTCTGATGAACGTGAGAAAAGCCTGATGCAAGACGTTACGTTGCCCAAGCAGGTCACGCACAGTAAACCGAGTTTGCGATATCCTCTCCAGGAGGGCGTCCGAGTCCGGGGTCTTCTTTGGCCACAGCTAGTCTCCAATGTCGGCGGCCTAGCAATATGCCTAGCCATTCTGGACATCGCTCCATTGGTTCCAACGGATGGTGGCGTATAGCGTGCAGCAGCTGAACTCGATAATCCCAATACGCGAGAGGGCGCCGGGCTTGCCAAGCAATTCACAAATCATCGATCAAACACTTCACGAAAGATTGCTTTATTAAGTCAAAATTCAATTGACTTTTAGGAAACGAGGTCATCGTCATTTCTACCTAGTATCTATCAGCTATTAGAATAGTCTATCACGGGAGATCACCACATAAATCACGATTATCCTGAGATCTTCCACGCCGTTGTAACTTGAGATCCATGCAAGGCATGACTATAAGCAAGGACAGGGGTCGAGCTCTAGAACCACCTATTTGGAGGTCTAGAAACAGAACAAGATCGCATGATTACAGATACCATGTCGGCTTGCATACATGTTTAGGTCTTACTGTTCGCCTAACTTGGCTATTTCTAGTCCATTAACCCGCAAATCCCCATCCCACGTGGGCATGCTAAACATGTCTTGCCTCACCTATTGCAGTATCCTTTAAGTATTTCAGCGAAGCCTCCCTCACTTCAACATAGGTAACACGGCTTCCGTCGATCTCCTCAGCCGCATTCTTGGTACGCGGCTGATCCTCATTGCCATAATGCGCGTCATCGCCTCCCAAGTTGTCGATCGCCTCGCGACTGTGGTCCTTTAACTTCTCGCTCGTGTCTAAGTGGCCCGATTATCATTAGGAAAAAGCTCACGAAGCAGTCCCAAAGAGTCCCAATATAAGCTGATTATATGTGTGCGACAATATTTGATATTTGATGATTGATGGATTCAATCAACAAGATGCAAATTTACAAACCCTTAACAAAGATCTAGATATATATACTAGAATCCGTCCACCATGACATTCTGGTTCCCTCAACAAATGTACCATGCCAAGGATACGTCATAAAAACCCGGTCATCGTCGCAATAGGAGCGTTTGCTGACCCAAGCGGCCAATCAGATTGTTTAAGGTCGCCCATTTTGGTAGGTGTTTGCTTACCTCCTAGGATGCAAGCTTACAGTTGCAAGGAGGCCGTAAGTAAATGGAGTTTATCGAATGTCAACACTGATACTACTATGTAAAGGATCAAGGAAAGAATCGCATACTAAGAGTGAGTTCATAGATGGTGCCTGTTGGATTGAAGACGAACTGCAGATTTTCTTCTTACCAGGTAGGGGGGTAAAAGGGGGAGGTCTTATGCCTACGAGTGAGTCATACAGTCATACGACTGGAAAGGGGTAATAGGAAATCAACGAAATAATGGCATTGGTGAAACTTTGCCAAGGAATTTCTATAGAAATATTCAAAGGCGTTTGACTACCTAGTAAGTGCCTGTGTATGAGACTGGGGAGGGATGGTTGCATGATCAGGGGATTCATTAGATGAGTGGCATCAAACAGCGACAGCAACCCTCATACTTCAATTCATGATAATTCTTCCATGCACCTATCGCGTTCAATGACAGGGCTTCTAAGTAAACTCAATTCACCGCCAGTTAATAAACACCTCTTTCGTACCCTCTCCATGTCTTTCGATATCTTCATAGACATCTGGTATACGCCTCTGTGAAAGGGGTGTCTTCTAAGCAAGTATGAAGAGGTTAACAGTCACGCTGTGGCTAGGCAGGTACCTAAGGCATACTCTCTTGTATATAAAGGGAACATCCTGTATTCTTGGGTCTCTCCTACTACCACCAAGCTGTTACTTTCAATCCTTCCGGGAATGTTGGAGAGACAAGATTGTCTCGCGATCCGTACTTCTCGGTCGATAGCAATAATCTCTTTCATATCCCACCCTGGACGTGGGAAAGCGCTTGCTGCCACGAGGCAGAGCACCATCGTTGTTGCGCGGGGATTCTCTAGCATCTCCCCGGTGACTATGAAAGCTACATACATGTAAGCTGTCTTTGTTCTATCAAGACCCTAGACAGACCCTTGAGGGCACTCAAGGATGACTCACTGCCTTATGTATACGATTATCAGATTAAGGACAATAAGGTTCATAGTACTTACTACCATGTGCTTAGTTCTCTTATATATGCCTAGGTAGGTATATATGATAACTTTCCACCTCTTGGCATGATATTGCAGTTCTTTGGACGAGCTGTTTCCAACATCACTCATCGCATTAGGTGATATCGAGCATGAGACCATATTTTCACTGTCCTCTATTTACGGCGTCAATCTCACATGCTGGACCTTCAAACGGTCTATCATCAAGTTCACTCACGATACCCATTGATGAGTATGTGTCATATATCTTACAAGTCGGCGAGCCAACACGTATTCATCTTAAAGGTTAGGTACCTGTTTAGTAGTCGCTTCGATGACTACCTAGGTAGGCATATAGAATCGCTGCTTCATCAAGCCAGATGCTTCGTCAATGTTCTATTCTTGGTGACATATTCTTCAATCGACTGGTCATCGAGCACGCGGAATACTAAAACATGGGTGGATTCATTGTCGCGTCGACGGCGAAATCGCTTTGTAAGCGGGCGTGAAATGTGTTATCAACGCACGACCTTACGACGCTGTGTCCACTTGGTGGTAGGCGATTAGTGAACTCGGCCGAATTTTTTATTTTCATAGGGCTGCCTAGATAGATATACGAGGTCACTAGGGTAAAATTATTTCGCCCGTGCAATGAGCTTTGGGCGTTTTGCGGAAAGCCATCCCGCAAGAGACTTTGAACTTCAACTTGGGGGGTTTTATCTACATACGATAGTACGTAGTTACTAACATCCCAAGGGGCATTGAGCACTCCTTACCTACTTACACTCATATCTATTATGGGCTCCTTGGATAATCAGTGGCTAGTAATGGAGCTTCAACCCCTGAATTTGCATATATGTACCGAGGTAGCCACATGCTGTTATACACGTGAAGGAGATCATTCAGGTACCGGGATATATTTTTCAGCCACGCGGGAACTCCCTTTTCTTGTGCTCTCTGCAAGCAATGCTGTACACACATCTGAATACGAACCTTAATATGTATTTGAATGCCTAGAATCAGATAGATGCTCGGCGGAGTATAGTACGAGGTTGCTGCGGCACGAAGATCTAAGGTAGAATCAATCCATGGATGTCCAGATGTACATACGAAAATTCTGCTAATGCTCGTAGAAATCGTACTACAAATTGTGATTAGCCAATTGCAAAGCTCGTCACAAATGTCTGCAGACAATTCTCTTTATTTCCATGGCTCGAGAACCACAACTCCACTGCAACACGTCAGACCTTTTTATTTTATTTCCCCCCTCCAAACAACTGGTAGAAACTTGATGCAATGACGATGGAAGACCCAATTGTTTCCTGCAATGTGTCCCACACCAGCTGATAGACTCCGGGTTGCTCTGCTGGTGCGTGGTGCGGGATCTCTTGTAAGAGACGATCTACAACTATTCGAGATCGCGGGGTCGGCCGAGGACATATGCAGAAGGTCCGAAACGGGACTTTGAATAGATTGATTAAATGTAACCGCACTATACATACATAGTGCATACGATATGTACATATGTATTGTATATTCGGGATTTTATCTTTGACGCTGTGTCGTTAGATTTAGACTCATTTTCGATCCGAAGAATATAAAAGAAGAATATAAAAGAATAAAGCCGATTCGGGTTGTACCAGACTCATAAACGATTAGGCGAAAAACATGAGCCTGTCAGAATCTGCACATAACCGATCTGGGTAAGACACTGACGACATTTGACTTAACAACAGAGCTTATTTTAAAGGGTCTCTTGCATACTTGGTAAGTTGGTAGGATTGATGGCGTAGATGGCGTTGATAACGATACCCTCCCCTACCACAGACTAGTAATATATCTAAAGTAGTGGAAGGATGATAATGGACAACATTTACATAGTAGAGAGATGATCTCGCTTAATAGCCTGCTCGCCAGTCATCCATATTGTGATGTATGCTGTCGATCAGCTTGGGACAGGATGGAAAGAGAAGTGCGTGTGTGTGAAAGAGAGCTGTGGGACAAGGATGCAAATGATAAGCTGGGACTTGAACCTGTTTGGGTGGGTGAGGCTCTTAGTTCAAAGCTCCGTAACACCGATGGCCTTTTACTGGGGCTCGCTAACTGTGCTAGGTACTAACTAACCTAGGTTAGGTAGTTAGAGCTTTCCGACTTTGTAGCCAACCTGTTATTTTGTAGCTGCTAGTGTAGGTATCTATGTAATTAGGCGGCTTAGCTAGCACCAATCCAAATGACCAATCATCAATCATCTTTAAAGGCATCCATAACGCTGCGTGGGATCCCGACGCGTGTTCCCACCTGGCAGTTTTCCCGCTGCTCCGCTCCTCCCTTCCTACTTCCGACAAGAGTTGCAATTCATGGCAGTTGAAGCCCTGCTTGACACCCACTACCCCTGCGTTGATAGGCGCGGCATTGTCGGGTTAGACAGTTAGCGCCTGTCGTTGTCTTATACTGTATCGATCGAACAACAAGAATGTGGCATGTGAATTTTAAGGAGATCTATATCAATTCTGTGAGAATTCATAGATCAAACATTTGAAGTTCATAATGTAAGCGACCAATGTAATATTGATCATTTTCTTGCATTTTTCACACGCATAACTATAATACTACGTACTGTACTAACCTAGGTATTTTCACTTATGTCAGCCACCTAGTTAAGAGCCGATGACGACATTGTGCCGGATGAAATGGAACTTTGGGTTCGCAAGCTCCATTGCCCCATGATGGAGGAGGAGATGGCTGGGCAGCTAATTACTTGGGATACTTATTAGTAGATAGCTAGTGTGGGGGGGTATGTGCGTTCACATCAAATGATATTGACGTAAATGCAAAGTGGTACTGACCAGTCTAATTCTTTAAATCTTCATTTTTAGACTTGGACGACGTTATGCCTCTCATGACTGACTTGTGATCCAACGAACTTTGCATTTTTTTTATGACTGAGTCATGTCAGGGATGTCAAAACAACTTGAAAGGTCTTAAAATAGATCACATATGTAGATACTTGGATAGGTACATACATAGATGTCGTTGAGAAGAAGCCCCTTTCATCTGCCCAGTGTATTAAAGAGTTCTAGAACCCCTTATCATATTTCGCATAGATGTGTACGGTATACGGTATACGGTATATACCTGGTTAATACCATCAATAGGTAACTAGGTGTATGCAGTACTTTACTTAACTACTTCCAGTACACCGACTGTGAATCTCTTTATTTGCATTGATGGATATGGATATAGTTATGGGTCTCTAGAATTCACAGTGCTGCCCCCCACTCCCTTTTATGTATCTAGAACCTACTAACCTTAGGTGTGATAGTTGCAGTGTTGCACCTGGCAGCCTTCAATGTTGGTTGTGGTAGTACAAAAGACAGCCGCTAGTTTAGCGTAGATAGGCTACTCCTGAAAGCCAAGCAACCACCAACATTAAAGACAGGGCAAGGTACTAGGTAGGTACCTAGTCAAGTACTGCATTTGTATTCCCTTATCCAAAAAAATTCAAACAAAGCGGCCCCTTTTTTTTTTTAAAAAAAAGAAGAAAAAAACCAAAAAGAGTAAAAGAAGAAGAGGAAGAATAGGAAGCTACAAGTTAGTGTTGTGTCTTGTGGGTCTTGACTTCGCGTCATCTCTAAATCTTGGACGTATCGATGATCTTCTCCTGAAATAATACTAACTCGGTTCATCACTCTTTTTTTTTAAAAAGGGCCCGAGAAGATGGGTACCACTAGATCATTCGTTTCGTGAGCCATTTCCATTCTTTTTATCGGCCCAGAATTTCAGTACAAGATCGTCAATCTTCCCCAGCATTGATCCGTTACCTAGGATCGTATCGTATTACCTCGAATTGGGCCAGATCTAGAACCGCTTCATTGTGTGTTCTGTTACTGTTATGTTACTGTAGCATCTATATCTTATTCCTTAGATCTACACAAACACCGGACACACACTTACAACAATTCTTGGGATCCGACAAACTTATTTTAGTTTCACCTTACTCGACATTCGTTATTCTTTCATTTGTTACCTTCTATCGTGAGGTAGCTTGATCTTATACTTTATGACTTAATCGTTGGCCCCAATCTGTTCAATATCCACATACCACTAGTTGCATTCGAGGGCCACTAGGCAGCGATAGCTTTTAGCTGATGAGACAAAGTTGAGATATCACCAAAAGGATTACTCCTAAAAACTAGAAGAAAGGTACTAGGTACCTACAGAAATCACCTAATATGGCTACTGGAAGAGAACATCACGAACTCGACGAAAAGGGCTCGCCGACCTTGACCCATGCCCCGACTGTTTCGGACACCGCCGGAGACTCAGAGAAGTACGCAATGCCGTATAGCGATCAGTATACAGAGCATCCTACAAATCAAAGTACGGAGCAGTTTCCAGAGCAGTATCGGGAGAACCCAATGGATAACCCCCCGGAGAGACCTCAGCACCTCCAGGTTCCCGGAGGGGCGGGTCATATGCCAACAGATCACTCAATGTTATCAGAAACCGAATCGAGGGACCAGGCGACCCGACTCGTCGACGATCTCACCCTCCTCCAGGCAGAACAGGCAGTCAGCAACCGAGAATCTCTTGACCTTCGTCGTGCCCAGTCTAAAACCCGCAGCCCCGAGACAGAGAAATCGGATGTGTTTAACCAACCGACCCAGAATTCAGCCATCGGGATGCCCACTGAGCCCCCAACCAAGCTGAACAAGGTCTTCAGAGGAATTAAGAGCCTACCTCGGATGTTTCGATATTTCTTATACAGCGTCCCTATCGGGGTCATATTATTAATCCCGATTCTACTGGGGAGACTCTCACCCGCATACCAACAGTCGCCTGTTGGTGGGCCTGGTGGCATAGAGATTATGTGGTTCGGCATCTGGCTAGAAGTCGTTTGGCTGTCTCTGTGGGCCGCCAGAATGTTCACTGCTATTATGCCATTCATCCTGGGCATTGTTGCTGGTATTTGCGGCTCGGGGAATCCTAAGAAGTGGAGGGGAATCGGACGCCAATTGGAGCTTCATACTGCCCTCTTCCTGTGGATGCTTGCTGTGATTATCTCGTATTATCCTATCCTTAACAATCACAAGATACCAGCTCAAGTGCCCGATGAAGCCGACACTGCATATCCCTATATCAAATGGATTGACGTTGTGAATAAAATCATAATTGCATTTTTCGTTTTGGCAATCTTGAATTGGGCAGAGAAGATTCTCATTCAATGGATTGCCGAGTCTTTCCATTTACGAACATACTCGTCACGAATCAACACCAACAAACAGTGTACCGCGTAAGTGATATGCAAGTATTGGATTTGCTTCGTATGAAAGCTTGCTAACATATTAATAACAGATACCTAGTCTATCTCTATGAGCATTCCAAGGATAAACTAGTACCAGCGGCGTCAGTGATGGACAACCACAATTCCGGATCTGGTACCAGAACACCCATGGCTTTGATATCTAATAATGCTCGCGATACCATAGCTAAGGTTGGTGACATTGCAAACCGTGTAGCTGGTGACTTTACTGGACGCGAAGTCAAACTCAGAAATCATCCCCGAAAAGTAGTCTCTGAACTCCTCCGAAATACGAATTCGGCACAGGTCTTGGCAAGACGTCTTTTCCGTACTTTCGTGAAGCCCGGTGCAGACGTTTTGACACCCCAAGACTTGAACCCAGCGTTCGAGAATCCTGAAGATGCCGAGGCGGCTTTCCTCGTGTTTGACCGGGATCTTAATGGAGACGTTTCCATGGAAGAACTGGAGGCATTCTGCGATGAAGTTCACCGGGAGAAGAAGGCTATCGCCGCATCGCTCAAGGATCTTGACTCGGTAATCACTAAGCTCGACAGGGTTTTCTTCTTCATCATCTTCATAATAACGGTCATTGTGTTCATTTCGATAATATCGGCCTCTACCGCATCGGCTCTAGCTTCCGCAGGCACGGCTGTTCTTGGTCTCGCGTGGGTTCTCCAGGCTACCGCCCAAGAATTTCTCCAATCCATCATTTTCGTCTTCGTCAAGCATCCATTTGATGTGGGTGACCGTATCACCGTGTATGGTAACACTGGCACATTGATGAGGGGAGATGACTACTACGTGACCGAAGTATCTTTACTGTATACCGAGTTCAAGAAGATGGAGGGGCATATGGTGCAGGCTCCTAATTCAGTACTTAATACGCTGTTCATCCTTAACCACCGCCGCAGTGGTCAGCTGGCTGACGTGTTCGAACTTCGGATGAAATATGGCACACCGGCTAGCGTGATCAAGGAACTGGAGGCTCGCATGACGGAATATGTTTTGGCCCAAAAGCGCGACTTCGCAGGCAAAATTATCACGGAGCTTCGAAGCTTTGAGGATGCGTACTGTATGACGGTCAACTTCATCTGCTTTCACAAGACGAGTTATCAGAATGAATTGCTCCGTCTCACGCGTCATAACAAGTTTGCCATCGAATTAATGAGCCAGATGGTCGCCCTGGGCATCGAGCAACCTCGCCGGGAGTATCAGATCTCTGGACAAGACTGGCCTGTATTCCAGTCCAACATTCAACCCCCCTCGTACGAAGACCGACAAAGGACGGTGGATCCTGCTATATTGACCGCAACTCGCCGACGGGCCAACTCACACAGCGTCGATACCACGGGAGATATTTACCAAGACGTTTTCGTCACGCGCAAAGCCAGCAATTCACACCTGACCCAACCACCGCGAATAACAGAAGAGCTAGCCGAAGAATCTAACGCTGCTATCGGCAGCAGTTCGCAGCTGGGCAAGACGACGTCTCAGGGAAGTGGTCGCAGCCATCGAAATCTATTTGGCCGCTCAACCACTCTTAGCAGGGGTGGTGACCGGCCCGAACGTGATCGAGATATGGTTTAGGACAACCGGCAAGCGACTCGAAAGACATCAATAAGCTGGGCTGTGTAAGGTAGATATGGGTATGGGTATAGGTAGTAGCGAAGAAGAAGAAGCGATTAGTTGGTACATAGTGATTCGGTAATGAGCAATGATCTGAAAAAAAGTATAAAAGTTTATAGAGCGGCAAGGCACCTGCAGGCAAGGCACGTACATACTAGTAGAGGTATATAAGGTACCGGTGTGTGTAGGTAGATTGGACAGTTGAGGCTATAGATGGGTCTTTTGTATATGAACCTTGACGGTTGGTGGGCACCTGTTGTTGGTATTTGGGTGCTACTAGTAGTCTGGCTACCTAGGTACACCTACTCAGGGGTAACCCAAGCTATGGATGGCTTGATGCTTCACTTTCTGGTGCAGTAATTGATTAATACATATATATATTTAGGTAGCATTTGGCACCATTTTTGCATGTGCTTGTTTTTATCTAACTAAAGTGAGTGCTTACCTACATAGGGTATGTTGTTTGAGTAGGTAGGTAGGTAGGTACGTTGGTGACCTGGGTTTCTACTACATCTACCTACCTACCTAGGCACCTACCTCATGGAGGAATAGGTAGGTATCGTGGATGGGAAGAATGACTCTGACTTGGTGGCTGCTGGTTGACGGGGAGGGAATGAATGGAAAGGTTTCTTGGGTACCTACCTAATCGAAGGAGATGGATTGATTCCCCCCAAGCTGGATGGAAATGAAGATACCTACCTACCTAGGTACTCAATGTGCGAATACTTACTTCTATTTACCTATGTACCTACATACCTAACCTAACCTAGTAGGTAGTCAAGAATAATCACGTCCGGCGAGGAATCATCCTCGCGAATAGGGGGTCCCCGCTACGGGACCTACCTAGGCACCTATGTAGGTACTAGACATCCGTGGATGTGAGAGCTGCTTTGGTGATGATGCGATCCTCATGGTTAATGCATCTGTATATATGTCTCTGAACATGGTATACAATACCTACGTATGTATGTATAGGAAGGTAGTATATAGGAGGTACTTGGGTATCGTTATTCATCGGCATCTTATCAATAACTATGTACATCTACAATCTTCTCATCAAATGCCTAAGCAGGCTAGGTAGGTAGGTAGTGCGCTTTCAAGAGGTTTGTCTCACATGCATCTATTTCCTCATATATATATATATATACACGCTACACGCGTGCGGAGAGAGAGACACATCACATCGCTTCTAGGTTATATATTTGTATTTGTGCATGTGCGATGAAATGAGAGGCGATGAGGTGAGGTGGTGATTGATGCTGTCATGTCATATCATATTATTCGTTTCGCTGAAGCCCCAAATAAAAACCTTGAGCCCCCCCCCCCAGGAAACCCCCCCAAAAACATCGAGCCCTCGTTTTTATGCAATGTTGTTATTGTTGTTGTTGTTGTATGTACCTTCGGGTATCTCGAATTATAGCCAGCAAACCAACCAACCATCATACCAATTAGAAGAATGACAAAAGTTTTGCTGCTGGTGTTGACCCCTGAAATCATTTAGGGCAAAAGAAGTACGCTTGTGATGGTGTAGATAAAACTTTGGTAAATCGGTAGGTAGGTAAATTGGGTAAAAAAAAAGCTCATTGCATTTGCTTCCTCTTGAAATGCTTTATCCTTTGGTAACGCCAATCCATGCATGTGTAGGTACTTAAGACAAATCAGGGACCGATCCGATCGGTCCAGTTCGCATTCATTTCCTCCGCATTGTCGAGTCCATCCTCCGTAGTCCTGGTATTCCCCCTTTCCTTCCTTCCTTCTACTGGCAGGTCATCAGTCAAACTGGCCAGGATTCACATCGTATACCAACGCAGTGTAAACGATAGGAGTCGTACATACACTTCCCAAACCCTTTCCATCCATCTGAATACCTCTTTTCATTGCCCCTTAGTGATACCTGAGCTACACAACAAATGCTCATCAATTTTCCTTCGATGTCGAATTTCTGATAGAATCCACCCTGTTTAGAAGGCTCGCAATATCATCAAGGAAGTTCTGATCGTCATCTCCGCTCTTAGCCCGCTTCCTGATTGCAGGTGAGCCACGCCCAATTGAGGCAAAATCCTCGTCTTCTGCGTTGCGCTTCCGTTTCTGACTTTCTGCATCTAGAGGAGAGCTTCCTGTTGGGCTTAATGGCACGTCATCATTCCGAATGTGTGGCGATGAGAAGTCACTTAGTGGCAACGCTGGTGGAGGTGACTGGCTAAGATTCGGATTTGAAGGTTTGACAGGCGGCAAGCCATAGTCTCCAAAGCCCGGAATTCTTTTTCCTTCTTTTAACATAGGGATTGCGATCGACTCGTGTAAGTATTCACCGTTCGGCATTCGTACCAGTCCGTTAGCTTTGAGGCGCCAGTAGGGGTCTGTAACGGTCGGTCGAGGTTTCGAGACTCGGCTACTGTTATAACCGAGACTCGAACGATAACTCGAGCTGAATGTCGAGTTGCGCAGACTTCCTGTTGACATAGACATGGTATCTCTACCGGCACCGCTGCAAAGCGCTCTGACCATTGCTGTTTTGGACCCTTCCTTGTGAACCTTCGGTTCTGGAAGTGATTTTAGCGGAGGAAGCCCGCGCTTCACACGACGGTGGTTTTCAGATCGTAGCTTCATCTTCTTCTCTTGCACCCTGTCCGAATCGACTTCGTCACCATACCCTCTAGCAGCGTAACGCGCGGCGGCTCTTTCGTCTCGCATGCCGCTGAAGACACCTGTAGCAAGTAATGCTTCTTCGATGCTGTGTGTGCTTGATTCAGGGCTGAGCGTGTTAAGATGCGATCTGGCTAGCGAATCCTGAACTTGTTGTACCTTCGACATAGAGCTTGATCTGGTCGATGATCTTAGTTTCGCAGTTTTGTCAACATTCTGGCGACTTCTCCCGAGTATTGATTCCTTCGCCTCCTGCAGGACTTTCTCCTGCGCTTCCCTCTCCTCGCGCTCACGTTTTGCCACATTCTCGGGCAACCTCCACTGTCTAGCCTTTTCATTTTCGAGCTTCATACGTCTGAGTCTTGCTCGTTTACGAAAGCCCTCATGCCAACGATAATAATACTTGACTTTCAGGCTGTACTCTCTGAATTTGCGTGCCGCAGCCCAGGACGCCTCGTCTTCTTCTTTTCGGATACGTTCCGCCTCTGAAGCCTGAAAACCATCCCAAATATTCTTGAGTATGTGTTCAACTGCAAATTGTTCCAGCTGTGATTCCATCAGGCCCCTATCTGCACAGACAAACCAACGACTGAAATTGTCCATTGGGTCATTCTTGGTAGTTTTTGTAGGGACCGATGTGCTCGTAGATCCGGATTGCTGTGACGACAACGTAGAATTGGTATTTGTCGGTGCCTTGTTCAAGAAGCTGTGAGAACTTCCCTGGATGTTGGGTTCGGATGACCCTGGAACTTGTTGCTGAAATAGCGTCGGGGTATGGTTTGGGTTGAGAGCTGGATCGCCTTGTACGGATGTATCCGAGGATAGAGCGCTAGTCGATTGGGTAGGGAATTGACTAGAGGCGGACGTAGCTGGCATAGGAAGCGGCTGAGGGCCTAATGTTGTAGATGGGCCCAAGGGCCCGGAGAGTTGGGGCCCATCTTTGTTTGATAGTTCTACATTTGTCGGTAGAAGGCCGGAGAACGGGCTGGAGCTTTGTGTATCTGGCGGTACTGCTTCTTTATTTTTGCTATTATCATTGAATAAATTGAAGAGGCCTGTCGAAACATTGTTTTGGGATGCATTTATGGACTGTTTTGAAACGTCATCTCCAAATTTGATTGTTTGAGTTGATAGTGCTGACTGCGCCTTAGAACTTTCCGCATGCTCTTGATCACTCCCGCGATCATCTGTTGCGTGAGATTTCGAGACAGCACCCTCGAGAAAAGCAGGCATCATGTTAGATGCGACGGAGCCGGAGGGTGGGATTGCTGTGGTCTTGTTGAGCTGAGAGGTCGAGGTGAACAGCCCTGAGGAAGTGGACGTTGCACTAGAAAGAAAAGGATTGGACGAACCGACGCTGTCTCCTTTACCTAGCTGTGCAATGGCCGATGTCGAAGGTTGCCCAAAAGAGGTAGAAGGCGTCGGCTTGGTGGCGACATGATTTCCAAACATAGATGAACCGGAGCTTGCAGGATCGGGTCGACTGAAAGCTGGGGTAGGTTCATTGCTCTCTATCCTATTGTCATGTTGTTGTTGTTCACTATTATTGATGCTTGCGAATGGTTCATTCTGCGAATCGCTCACAAACAAGCTCTCTTCTGGGCTGTGAGTTGGTGAATCCTGGTTCGGTAGATCTCGTGAACCCAACTCGAAGACGGTCTCGTGAATGATAGTTGGGAGTGAGCGCCCAGAACGCTTACGCTCTACAATATCTCCCGAAAAGCTGTGGGGTATTCGTGCCTCAGTGAACTCCACGCCGGGGAGAAGAACAAGGTATCCGTCTTGTTCATCAAACTTGAGGCCATGCTTCCGAAAAAACTCAGCAGCCTCTTCTTCGGTATCTGTGCGCAAAAACTTCTTCAGAACCTTAGGGGTGAGGTCCTTCGGGCCAAATCGTGGCCTTGAGTAAGCCTTCTTGATAACCTTCAGGATCCCTTTGCGCACGCTGTTGAAATGAATTTCGGCAAAACAGGCCATGGTATAAGAGACCTCCGGACATGCAATAACGTCGAAGAATATCGAAATAGCGTCGATGGCCATTTGAGACGCAGTTTCCGGATATAATGGGCCCAGTATTTGCCGTGTATTCTCGATACATTCGACAATGCCTATAGCGGATTGTATACTGCTTCCAAATCGAGACTCCCAACCCTCGATCATTTCCATGAGAGCCGGGTTATGGGCATTGAATATTATAAAATACCCTCGGAACTCGGCCTCATTTTCACAACTAATTCCCTGATGCATACAGTCATCGTAGACCTCCATCAAGGATATTAGTGTCTTTCCTAGTTGTTCAACCTCCTGCTGCTCTGAAAAATCTGAAGGGGTGAAGCCGTCTTGGGAAAGAAGGTGTAACGAAGTCACATGGAAACGGGCGATGGTCTCGAGACAATAGACCTGGTCTTTCGTTTCGTCAGGAGTCATAGCATATTTCTGAAAGGAGAAGTCGATTCGAATGGCTCGAGTTCGATCCCAGAGGTAGCTGTGCCTCTGAGGCAATTCATCGTCTGATGGAATGAGCTCGTCGATCAGGTAATCCAACGTCCAGCGAAGCGTAGCAACGGATCTAACGTCCATCGGAAGAGGCGCATCTTGTCCTGCAGCCGAGCGAGCAAGACGCTTGACCATGAGCTCGGGCATCGCAACGAGCTCCCCTCGCTCATCTTTACCCTTCTCCGGTCCTCTAATATCGTGCTCTACTATCCGAGTGATCTTCTCCCACTCAGGACACATCTCCTGGCAAATTCCCTTGAACACAAGCGCCTCATCGAGTCTTCTTTTTTTGTCGGGGTCGTCGATCAGACCAGCTCTCGTGAGCGATTTTCTTGCCCTCTCTCGGTACACTTTATAAGTCTCCCGATAGCGTTCTATTGCCTGGCGTGATGCATGGCTTCCTGGATTTTCTGGCCATCGGGGAGGTTTGATGTTATCCTTTGCAAGTTGAGCTAGTATCTGTTTGGCAAAATCATTTCGATCGCCTCCGTTCCTAGGCTTTCCTAACTTGTTTTTAGAAAAGGTGTCGACCTTGTTTTGTTGAGGAGCGCCAAATGGAGTAGGCGCAGCTTCTGAATCTGGTGATTTCCGGGAGAACTTGCTTTGTCGCTGATAATCATTCTCACTCTTCCGCTTCCCATTGCTCTGGCCTATGGCAGCTTTGGTTCTGCCTGCTGCCGAACCCGCATCTTTCTGCGATGGCTTCCATGCTGGCTGAACGTAGTTGGCAACCTTTCTTTCCCCATTGACGCTTGGCTTAGTTGATGGCTCGCCCCCGTTAGAAAATGGTGATTGTTGCTTGCGGGGGGCTTTCGTGGTCGAAGAGTTACTAGTCGTAGCAGGTATGGGCTTGAAATCTTGTGCATTGCTAGGCTTGGCGAATGGATTAGATTTCGGTGTCGGACCCGAGGGTTGGCCAAATGCAGTGGGCGCCGGTTTACTCTGGCTGGTAGAGGTCGAAGTCAAGAAAGGATTTGGGGGGTTAGGTTTTGCCAGGAAAGGGTTTACCGCTGGAGTAGTTACTCCATTAGGTTGCTTTGGTTGGAACGGGTTACTCGGAGCCTTTGCGAATGGATTCACAGGTTGAGAGGAAGCCGGTTGGGCGAATGCTATAGCGGAAGAAACAGCGTCAGTAGTCTACAAGCATCATCGCGTCCTTGTATGCTTTTTCCCCCTCGTTCTCACATCTCGATAAATCGCATGGTCTATTCGGGGATATCGCAGGATCGGATATGGATGCAAATTCGACAATATCGATTGAAGGCTAGTCACAGCAAGCGTAGGTTATTGTCATCGGAGAAGAAAAGCCATTTACTTACGGTTGATAGGCGGATTCGGCACCTGGCCAACTCCCCAACCACTCTGTCTCTCAGTATTGAGCATTGCGCTTTATTGCGGCACCTCGCGTGTTGGCTCTATCATTGATGGTATGAGGCAACTGTGATAACTTGGGTAGGTGTGAAATGAGGTGGAATCGGGATGAGAGGCAAGCGAAAATGGCTAAAGAAAGGTCGTACTCGATGTCTACAAATACAAAGGGATATTGGCTTGATAAGGGAAAAGGAATAAAAAGTGAAGAGTACAAAGAGTGTGAAAGAACTAGTGAATAAGACCTTGCAGAGAAAAAAAAAGAATGGTTCAGAGAGTCGTGGTCCGACCTATAGGACGGAGCGCGACGTAAGAGATGTCGGAGAAATTTGCTGATTAAGTTGTGAAGGTGCAGGAATTGACGGATTTGACAAGGTTGCGATCATCAACGGGAGCGTGAACGTTGAAAGGTCGCAAGCGGAAGCTACTGTTTCTTGCCTGGCATGACCGCCTAATCTTAGCTGTAAATGGTTTAACGTTAGACGGTTAGGTACCTATGTATACTACTAGTATTAATAGGTACCTACCTAGGTTAGTATGTTTGGGCAACATTGAAGCTGAGGTTAACTAAAAACATTGAACTGGTCCAAGCTTTGAGTGAAGCTCCTACAAATTTGGGGAACTGAATTCTACCATAGCACTAACTAACATTGAAGTACCGGCAAAAGAAACCGCTCTTTTCCCCAGGTAATTCAGGTTCTAGTCAGTCACGCTTTGCCCGAGTTTGCCCGAGTTTTCGAGGGTTACTGTACGGTTTTTTTCTCAAGGGGATTTGGCTTACTAATCAGACGCACTAGGCTTAAATAGGAAACTTTTTCCATTTTAGGAAGGTGGGGATATTGTTTATGTAAGTTTATGGGTCTTTAGGGGAGGAATTTTGGATTTTGTAAAAGAGGAAGGTTTATTAAAACTTTAAATGGTTGCTTACGTAAGCTTGTGGGTCTTTAGGGGAGGAATTTTAGGCTTTGTAAAAGAGGAAGGTTTGTTAAGATTCTTAAGCCACGTATGGAGCCATATATATAGTTATATTTTAAGATTTAAAGGAATTTTAGGCTTTGTAAAAAAGAAAGGTTTACTAAGATTATTAAGCCATGTGGGGAGCTATAAATGCAATTATACGTATGGAAAAATGCTTAAATTTTAAGTTTTATTAAGTGTTTAAGCTTTTAAATAAGGAATATTAAAGGTTTAATATTATTATAAGCCTTAAAAACATTTAAATTTATCAGCGGTTATTAAGATTTAATTATTTAATTATAATTATTATAAAAATGAAAAATATATATATTTAATTATTTTAATAACTTATATAAAAAAATCGGGATTAATTGAAATCGTTGAAATTATGGGTTTTAAAGATTATTTTTAAGTTAATGTAATATAAAAGATTTAAGGTTTTAACATGATAATTTAATTAAATGTAGCATTTTTTAAATTATATGATTTATTTTTTTAAGTTATAACTTTTTTTTTTGGATTATAGGAGTTATTAATATTTTTAATTTAACTTTTTTAATGGAATTTTTTTAATTAAATATTTTTTATTTAATTTAATTAATTAAATTAATTGGATTAAATTAATTAAATTAAATTAATTAAATTAATTTATTAATTAATTAATAAATTAATTAATTAGTTAATTAATTAATTAATTAATTAATTAATTAATTAATTAATTAATTAAATGTAACGTTTTTTAAATTATATAACTTTTTATAATATTTTCTTTTTTAATATAATAAAAAATATATTAATTATTAACTTTTTTAATTTAACTTTTCTTATTTAATTTAATTAATTAAATTAATTAAATTAATTAAATTTATGAATTAATTAAGTTAATAATTAATTTATATATTTTGTTATAAATTAGCTAATTAATTAATTAAATAATTAATTAAATAACTTAAGTTAATTTATTTAATATTAAATTTAAAGTTGAATTTAATAATTACTTAAATAATTAATTAAATATTTAATTAACGATTTAATTTATTAAGTAATTAAAGACTTAATTAAATATTAAATTAAAGAAATTAAAGGATTAATATAATTAAAGGAATTTATAAGTTAATTAAAAATTTAAGTAAAAATGTTTTAATTATATAACTTTAATTAAGTTTTTAATTAATTCTTAAATCTTTTGATTTTTTTAATCCCCTTAATTTCTTTAATTTAATATTTAATTAGGTTTTTAATTAATTAATAAATTAGGTTATTAAGTAATTATTTAAATAATTATTAAATTTAACTTTAAAATTAATATTAAATAAATTAACTTAAGTTATTTAATTAATTATTTAACTAACTTATAATAAAATATATAAATTAATTATTTAATTAATTAATTTATTAATTTATTAATTTAATTAATTTAATTAGTTTAATTAAATTAATTTAATTTAAATCGATTAATTTAATTAATTAAATTAAGTTTAATTAAAAGGTTTAATCGTTTTTATTATATTAAAAAAAATGTTATAAGTAGTTACGTGATTTAAAAGGTGTTGTAATTAATTAGTTAATTTATTAATTAATTAATTAATTAATTAATTAGTTAATTCATTAATTAATTAATTAATTAATTTAATTAATTTAATTTAATTAATTTAATTTAATTAATTTAATTAGTTAAATTAAATTAAAAGGGTTTAATTAAAAAGGTTAATGGTTTATATATTCCTTATTATTTAAAAATAAAGTTATAACTTGAAAAAGCAGGTTATATAATTTAATAAATGCTTTTAATTACTTATATTAATTTAATTAAATAACCTTTTAATTATATGTGGTATTACGATGTAACCGGATTTAATTAAAAGAATATTTAATTGTTAATTAATTAATTTAAATTTTAAATTAAAACGATATATGGTTGTAAAGTTATTTAAGTAAATAAGCTGGTAAAATAGGGGCATGTAATTAACGTTAAAGATATATTAAAGGCCTTTAAAGCCGCTTAAAAACTTTAAAGCCGCTTAAGGTTATCTTAAGTATTATCACGTAACCTTTTTTAATAATTATATATATAAAAATAATTTTTCAATTACGTATTACCTTAATTTAAAAGCGGTATTAATAAATTTATAATTAAATATACTTTTAATTAAATTTAATTGTTTTTTTATAATTATATATTTTAAAAAGTTATTTAAGGTTAAAAGTGTTAAATAAGGTTTAACTTTAAAGGTTTTAAAGGTGTTAAAGGCTTTTAAAGTGGCTTTAAAGGTGATTACATGCCTTTTACTTTGCTATTTATTTACTTAAATAATTTTATAATTAAATATTATATTAATTTAAGTTTAATATTAATTAATCGGCAATTAAATGCGTTTTTAATTAAATTTTATTTTATTATAATGTAATATTTAATTTAAAAATTATTTAAAATGGAAAAAAGGTTAAATGTGGTTTAAGTTAAAAGCGTTAAATTAAGCTTAAATTTAAAGATTTAAGGGATTTAACGAATATATAATAACTTAACTTATTTAACGTTAAATTTAAAGTTGAAGTTATTTAAATATTTAATTAAATATTTAATTAAATATTTAATTTATTAATTAATTAAAAATTTGATTAAATATTAGATTAAAAGGATTAAAGGGATTAAAGGGGTTAAGGGATTTAAGAATTAATTAAAAATTTAATTAAAGATGTTTTAAAATTTTAATTATATAATTGAAACATTTTTAATTTCTTTAATTATATTAATTCTTTAATTTCTTTAATTTAATATTTAATTAAGTTTTTAATTAATTAATAAATTAAGTCGTTAATAAGGCATTTAATTAATTATTTAAGTAGTTATTAAATCCAGCTTTAAATTTAATGTTAAATTTAATATTAAATGAGTTAGCCCGGGTTATTTAACCAGTTATTTAATTAGTTAACCAGTTAATTAATTAATTTGTAATAAAATATATATGTAAATTAATTATTTAATTAATTAATTCATTAATTAATTCATTTATAAATTTAACAAATTTAATTAATTTAATAAATTTAATTAATTGAATTAAATAAGAAAGGTTTAATTGGAAAGGTTAAATAAGAAGGGTTAAATTAAAAGGGTTGATGGCTTAATAGTGTTGCAGGCAGTCACGTGATCCAAAAGGTGCTGCATTTAATTAATCAGTCCAGGAATCAATTAATCAATTAATTAATTCAATAAATTCAATCAATCCGATCAATTCAATCAATCCGATCAATTCAATCAGTTGAATTGAATAAGAAGTGTTGATGGCCCGTGTGCTCCCTACCATCTAAAAAAAAGGGTTATAACTTGAAAAAGCAGGTCATGTGATCTAAAGGGTGCTGCATCCAATTAAATCGTCTTATCAAAACCTTAAATCCTTAGTGTTGCGCTAGCCTGAAAGCAGCCTTTAGGATAGGTTGTAGTAACATTAAAATTGGGTCCGAGAAAACTCGGGCATTTGTGGCGCGCGCGAGCGTGTGCCCTCTAGTAGTTAAGTGCTTAGCCCTCCAAAATGCCTAACCTAAATGCCTCCTTACATAGTATTGCATATAACTATCCCCAGGGCTAATATGAGGTCATGAAAACCTACATTGCAATAGTGGACGGGATGGACATGCTAGGGCCAACCACAGTCACATTGGATAGTATCCAGCATTTATAGTTCAATGTTCCTATTGGGCTTATTATTCATGCAATCAGAACTTACCTTACCTATTTTTAAATCAGCTACACTCCAATTCCTGAATCCCCTAAATCCCTCCTTGTTATCAACAATCTCAACAATCACAACAAATTACAATTTCTACCTAACATACATAGTCTTTTCCTCTTCAAAGCCTTAACGTGCTCAACGTCGACGCAACAACATCTAACCATATCCATCAACACCTTCGTAGTACATACTAAAAGTGCTTAGTAGCATGGAAACTTCCATCTTACTTGCATCAGCCGTATCACGCCCTATCGTGCACACTGCTCCAATTTTATCCATTAATACGCATAATACGCATTCAAAGGATCCCACCTATCAACGCCAAATGGGCCACAATTCACATTGGATCGTATCATACACCATTCCTACCAATTGAGCAACCAACCGAATTACACGTTAGACGTTGAAACCGGAGGTCCGACACTCGTGTCTCATATTGTCCATCTGAAGAGAGTAGGCTCACTTGTTCCACCGATATTTCCCGATAGAAGAGCTACACGAATCCTTCCATCGCGTTTTCGTGACATATAAAGGAAACCAGTCGGCGCCTCCGCTGGGACGCAATGGCATTCTTAGAAGACCCTCGTCTTCGCCAGCGATGGAATCAGATCTCCCAAACCACCGAGGCAGTCACTGAAAATGCGGCTGCTGGTATATGGAGTTTTGGACACACCTACATTAACCCTTGCGTCTCTTCTATCTCCACCGCCTTCGAAAGCTGTACCAATGTTTGTTTAGGCGACCGCGAGGAAAGAGCGCGACGACTAAGAGATCGTCATCGAGCTAGAGGGAGAGCCGAATATAGCTTCGACTTCTACGACGATTGGGATGCCGAACTGGGAGATGGGGAAGATGGAGGGCTACTCGGTGGCTGGCGAAGCGAAGATTGGGATCGCTTACTGGCAGGCACTGGGGGGAAACGGAGTGCCGGCGACGTTCAAGAACAACCAAAGAGGAAACGTGGCATGAGTTATGGCACGAAGGGCCCACGGAAAAGAGCTAATTCCCAAGAAGACCCAACCATCATCCCAAGCACCGCGCCCTTAGGGTTCTTAGGCCGTCTGCCGTTCAAGATTGGTGGAACCCTACGGTATAAACCTAGTGCGGCGAATTTACAGGAACACCCTGGGGCATCAAGATCGGGGCTACACGCAGAACACGAACCACTTCTAGGCGATGGTGGGAATGTAGAACATATGAACGGACCATCAATGCATAATAGGAAACGGAGTGGGACGGTAGGCAGTGGAGATACGAGCGATTCGTACAGATCGAGAGGCGACCTCTTCCCAAGTGATGAAGAAGGGGACGAAGACGCGATACCATTAGACGACGAATTCACCATTTCGTTAGACCACGTAGACGATCGCTCGAGTAATAAAACAAGGAGTAGCAAAGGAAAGCGGGTTGCCGATAGTAGGATGCCAAGGAGCATCTCGAGGACGACGATAGATTCAACAAGGCCATCGTTACTCCCAAGCTTAGGCTCAGGGCCCATGCTTCCAGAAAGTCCGGCGCTGCTTTTAACAGCGTCGCTCGAGGATCTACGACTAGAGGAAGAACGGCTAGAAAGGGAGGAACACGAAATTGTTGAGAAAAAAAGGCAGGCAGCTGCGGAATTAGCTCTTCGACGCGGGCTAAGTCGGGAAAACCTAAAGATTGAATCTGTTCCCGAGGCGAAGTCAGAAGTGGTGCTCAGAGTAGAAAAGGCACCGGTGCCAGAAGAGGTCATATTGGATCAAGCTACGGACGACGAGGATGACGAGGATGAGCCAGGAGCCGCAGAAGAGAGTCATCCAGCGCCAATACCAGCACCAATGCCAACACCAACACCAACAGCAATAGCACCAGCAAAGCCCCCGCAAGATGATTTTGTACCGGCAAGACTGCCGTACTTTCGATGATAACTATTACGTTATATATTACCTACCATCCCGCGATATCAATCTAAACGGACTTTACTTGCAGTCCGCACATCCGCATATTCCAAACCGACCTGACATGTCCTGGCAACCAACTCCAACTGGTCTCGAAGATGGAAACCCAAACGAACAAGGCCCAAGAGTTTCCATGCCGGACTAAGAAGATATGCTCACGTTTACGATTCAATGGCATGCCGAACGCGTGCCATGAATGAGGCAAGTAGCTTGCTAGCAGCCGGTCCTATGTCCAATAAGCTAGTAGGTATATGGCCAATTGCCCCAGAGCTCTGTACTTTATAGATGTAGAATTACAAGTAGGGATTATGGGTTAGGATAGCAAGTCAAAATCTTGCAGCGTTCGCAAACAATTATGACCTTGCTCGTTCTAGAGGGAGTATATAACGGGATGTATTATATTATGACTATTCAGACATTGTA
Organism: Hypoxylon fragiforme; assembly: GCF_022984875.1. Classification (NCBI taxonomy): domain Eukaryota; kingdom Fungi; phylum Ascomycota; class Sordariomycetes; order Xylariales; family Hypoxylaceae; genus Hypoxylon; species Hypoxylon fragiforme. Next base: position 1,999,835 of record NW_026054760.1, read on the forward strand.
CTTATCTAGTAAAGGACTGAGAATGAGGATACCTACCTGTCCAGAGTATACCTGGGCATATACCTACATATATAGAGTTGATATATGTAATAGATATGTATTCGTTCAATACCATATATGATAGGTATATATTTATCTACGAAGCCATGTTACTACATCTTAGCATTACATACATACTTCACTAATACGGAGGACACTTGCAGAATATTTCTCCATCCAACACTTTTGTCAGCTAATTAATAGGTCCTGTAAATGAGCTACGGAGATAGGTAGATCTGCCTCACATCCGACCAGTTCTGACAAGGATGTGTAGTACCCATTGGAAATTGAACAATTCTGCTCGCCGTCTTCCGTACCTCATACTAATCATTACGCACCCGGATCTCCATTCTCCATTCCTTTCGAATATTGTTAGTAAAACTTTACTAAGGAGGGACGAGTTAAATGTAAAGTTTTACTTAATAAAATCGTGTAGTGGAGCCGTGCCTATGAGTGAAAATTTCAAGCTCGGACTCTGTTTCCCGCAGAAACTGATAAGATAAGGAGCTGAGCCTCCACAGCCTCAATTCAGCCACTTTCTATTTAATTCCATTGATAAGATAAGCTCAGCCTCCACAGCCTTAAATCAGCCACTTTCCATTCAATTCCATCCATTCAATTCCATCCATTCAGTTCCATTCTTAATAATCAAAGCTGACTAATCCAATCCATCTTTTTAATCCAATCCATCTTTTCTAATTCTTCCATTCCAACTTCTTCTTTTCAACTTTTTTCCATTTGATCCATTTGATCCATTTAATCCATCTTATTAATCATCTTCAACACCACCACCTAAATCAAATATTTCAAGAAATATTTGAAATAATTGATTTACATGGTGGTGTTGAAGGTGGTGTGGAAGGTGGTTTGCTGGATTTGGGGGCTGAAAAGCGATGCACCCAATCAATCAATCAACAGCTTGAAAGTTGGCTCCAAACGTTTCACTTTTTACTAGCGGCTCAATAGGTCCAGATTTGAGCCAATAGGATGGCTTCAATTTCAATAGGCTTACTAGCGCTTAGTTTGCCTAACTTTTTGCCTTGGATGGTTAGGGTACGTACTGATGGAGCGTGCTCTAGACCGGTCTATATAAGGGCTCTCAACCCCCAAGCTGTTGTAATTCTTTTCTTCCTCCTTTCAACCACTTTTCAGGTTTCAAGGGCTTTCAAGAGTTTTCAAGAGCTTTTCAAGAGCTTTTCAAGAGCCACACAGCCCCAACCCAGTTGATCCATTGAATTAATGGCTGATACACCCATTCCGAGGCGGGTCGGCCGGCCCCGGAATGCTGCGCTGCCGCCGCTGCTGCCGTGACCTGCTCCAGGAGAGCTTTCAGAGCTTCCGGGAGGGTTTATCCCTGACGCTAACATGTACCATCAGCCGTAAATCCCCCCTGGGGCAGTCCCATCGCCGCAAGCGGTTCCCAAATACAGCCGGCCTCCGACAACCGGCTTTCCGAACCTCCCTCCTATACCCATAAATCCCCCCAATCCGACAATTTCTCCCCATCCGGCCGAGCCGATCCCAGCCCTAATACCAGTAAGTCCCGGCGCATGGGTTGATCTAGGCTTAGTAGATGGGGCCACTTGATATTCTCAACAATATCACGTGGCCTGGAGGGAAGTATAATTTACTCTTTTCACGTGTGAGTCCGGTCCGTCCATTACGCCGGTATTCCGACCGTCACGTGAGTACCACGTAATCCATGCCAAAGGAACCCGTCGTCACTGGCGTGAGTATTATGTAATCGGTGTCTGATGTGAAAGGAACCTACCATCACGTGATTGTTATGTAACTATTGCCTTACTATGTCGTACGTGAAAGAAAGTGCCCACTCAAACTGGCCAATGGCTGGCTTTTAATTGGATTAAACATTTGGGTGATTTAAATCTGTTTTCCTTTCCGAGCGGAGCGAGCAGCACTCCGCAGGAGCCGCCGGAGGCATGATTACATGTTTAGTATTTCAAAAAATAAAAAAATTAAGAAATAGTACTTAAAATCAAAATTGTTGCGGAGCGACGATTTTCCAGATATCAAATTAGTAAAGTTTTACTAATTTAAATTGCTTGCAATTTGCCGGGTATTTTTACTTAAAATAGAAGTACCTCGGCACTTTTTTTCGACCTTACCCCAGAAACCCCACCTTTTGCCCCTGCCAGCTATGTTCTTTAGTGCCCGCCATCCTTACCAAGGTTGTTGGTGGAACCGTTTATTTAGACATTTATATCCTACCTAGGTAGTTAGCATCTTACACTCTTAAACCCCTGGCTGAACAGCTTCAATGTGAGAGAGCTTATGGTTAACATCTCGTTTTCTGTGAACATACTTACCCTTAGTAACATAACTCCTTAACTGTGGACCATCACAATCCTAATCAACTAATCTCTCAAGTTAAGGATATCTCTCTTTCACAGTCAATTACCTCGTCATATACCTAGGTTAGCTACTTGGCATCTAACAGCATATTTTGCATGTGACCTCGTTCCCGGTTGGTCCGCGTAGATAAACATCCCCGACACCATCTTCTACATATACACAATTTATATAACACCTACACTACATACCCGGGTACACAAAACAACACCATGGCACCCCAGGGACCCATCGTAACCCCCCTCACCACCCTCCTCGGGATCCAGCACCCGATCCTGCTCGCCGGCATGGCCCGAGTCTCCGGCGGCGCCCTCGCAGCCGCCGTCTCCAACGCCGGCGGCCTCGGCGTCATCGGCGGCTTCCAGTACACGCCGGACCAGCTCCGCTCCATCGTCTCCGAGCTCAAAGCCGCCCTCCGCTCCCCGGACCTCCCCTTCGGCATCGACCTCGCCTTACCCCAGGTCGGCGGCAACGCCCGCAAGACCAACCACGACTACACGCACGGCAAGCTCGACGAGCTCATCGACATCACCATCGAGAGCGGCGCCCGTTTGTTTGTTAGCGCCGTTGGCGTGCCCCCCAAGAAAGTTATTGATCGTTTGCATGACGCCGGGATCTTGGTGATGAACATGGTCGGGCACCCGCGCCACGCCACCAAGGCCCTCGACCTCGGCGTCGACCTCGTCTGTGCGCAGGGCGGCGAGGGCGGCGGCCACACCGGGGACATCGCCTCCTCGATCCTGATCCCCGCCGTCGCCGACGTCGCGCAGCGCTACCGCCCGGCGATGCTGCACGGCTCCCCCGCGCTCGTCGTCGCGGCCGGCGGCATCAGCGACGGCCGCTCGCTCGCCGCGAGCCTGATGCAGGGCGCGGCCGGCGTCTGGGTCGGCACGCGCTTCGTCGCCAGCGTCGAGGCCAACTGCAGCGACGAGCACAAGCGCAGCGTCGTCTCCTGCGGCCTCGACGACACCGAGCGCACCCTCGTGCTGACCGGAAGGCCGCTCAGGATGCGCGTCAACGAGTACATCCGCCGCTGGCACGCGCAGCCGCAGCGGATCAGGGAGCTGTGCGACAGCGGCGTGGTGCCGATCTCGCAGGACCTCGAGACGGGCGACGCCGAGGTCGACTTCCCGCACCTGATGGGGCAGGTTGCCGGCGTCGTGGCGGAGGTGCTGCCCGCGGCGCAGATCGTGAGGGATATGGTGGACGGCGCCGTGGAGAGGCTGAGGGCGGCGCAGGGGTTTGTCGGGGGTGCTGGGGGTGCTGGGGGGGAGATCAAGGGGAAGCTGTGAAGGTTTGAGGAAGTTTCGCGAAAGGCCGAAGCACCGAGATTGATTGCTTGTGGGGTAGAGGGGGGGGGGGGGGGGGGGGTTGAAGAAGCGAAGCGAAGCGAAGCGGCAAAAGCGAAGGGGAGTGTGGGGGGGTTTAGAGCGGAGATATTTGCGCGGCTGCCCGGAAGAAAAACTCCGTGTGGAGAGCAGAGGGACAGCGAGTCGGGGGCGGCTACCGACTGCCCGGGACCGGTATTTCCCTGCAAGAAGGAGAATCGCTCGATAGGGATGGGGAGAGGGAGAGGGGAGTGAGGGGAGGGGAGAGGGGAGAGGGGATAATTGCTGCAGTGCAGTGCAGCGCAGCTACCTACATGACGCGGTGGCACGCTGCGTAATAGCCTACCTACTTGCTTACCTACCGACATACGTAGATATTCATCAAGCTCCATCTACCTATCTACATATCTCCCTTTTTTATTATCTACTGTATCAGTATGTAGGTACCTTACCTTATACATATACACGTACCTGATCCTCCATCCCCCATCCCGTATCCCGCATCCCGCTTAAAAACAATGGGGCTCGCGGCTCGCGACTCGGCATCATCGGGCTCAAGGCTCAATGTTGTCATTTCCAATGCTTTCTTTCCTTCATATGCAACAGGCGGGCTTCAAAACGCCATTTATTGCCCAGTTTTAGGGATTGAGCGGTGTGTGTACGCGCGTGTAGGTATATTGGATATGGGTATCAGCTCATTGACTTGACTCGGGGACACGACTACGACAGATCATCGGAATTTCGTCCTGGTACCTTACGGCGGGGCACGACAAAGAAAAAACGAGGATGTGTGAAGAAGGCGAGGGAAAAGGGGGGTGAGTGGGGGTGTGAGGTGTAGGGACGCGTGGAAGGGTTCAATTACACGGAATGGATATCGATGGCATTCGTGACTCAAAGGGTCTCCCTACCTAGTACCTATCTGGTACGCATTAACTATCCTCCAGGGCTCTCAGCAAATAATTACTTGCGTAGGCCAGTACGTAGTAGCATGTCGACATCAAATTATATTTCCTCCCAATTGACGACTTGCAGATCCTAAGGCTGCAGTACATCGGGTAGACCCTCTTGCAATTCGTCTTGCGCTGCGATGCAGAACAGGAAAAAAAAAGGGGGGTCGAGAGAGGAGGGGGGCGGGCAGTTGCGTCGTTAGCCTCTAGTTAGTAACGCACGTCGTAGAAAGACGAATGTTCCTATTTTCCTAGGCCCAGTCCACCCATCAATGGCTTTTTGTTTTACTTCAGGTTGATTACCTATCACGCCTCATACACTTAGATAGATAGCAAGAAAGAGGCGCACAACGGGGTTAGTATAACGGGACGGGCGAGACAAGATCCAAGTTGCGTGGTATGTCTTAGAGTAGAGAGACAATGTCGTCGTGGGGCGCGGGCGAGAGCGATGTCGATGGCAGAAGCCACTTCTGTTTTCTGTAACCTCTTTTTAGAACGGTGTCTAGGTATTAGGGTGAAAGGGGTGAGGGGGGCTGAAAAGAAAAGTTACATGGCAATGAAAGCAATTGATCGTCATCTCGCGTTTGACATGGATGAAACTTCGGACCCCTTCTCGAATTGAAGATAGTCGCGGAATTTCCCTTGCTTGGTTCGGTATGATATAGTTTGGGTTGGTTTGGAATTTCTTAGGTATCACAACATGATGTATGTGCACTACAAACGTAAGCTAAGACATGTCGTGGTTCGTGAGAAGGTTTGTTCTGCTGCAAAAATCTGAAAACGACTAAATTAACACAACCACCTATCACCGCGACTTTTCCTAAACACGGCGGTTGACACCACCGGCTCCCTCTCCCATTGCGTCGGTAAGACCATCATGAGTGTGTTGACCTCCTCTCGAGCTACCTGCATCCTCTTTTTCATGTGGTCTAATATGTTGACGTTTCCTTGTGGTTCCTGCGGTGACTCTAACTCTTCTAAACGTTGCACCTGCTCCTCGAGCAGCTCTGTGTCTACCTCCTGTGGCTCGTCTTCAATTAGTTGGGGAAGAGGCCCTAGCTCAAGTTTCTCTGTGTCGTGAACGAAGATGATCCTCTCTAAAGAATTTAGATCGACATTCTTCCATCGCAGCACCCTCCACGCGCCCTCGGGGACGACTGCTAGACGATGCACTTGATCTAAATCTTTCGTTGAAGCCCACAACGCCGAGCACTCGGGCTTGAGCTCTGAGTTGCCAAAGAAAATGGTGTCCCGCCTGAAATCGACGTAGATTCGCGGTTGCCCTTTTCCTACGCCAAGTGAAAGTTTGTAGTGTTTGAGTGCTTCATGTCTTGCCTCGGCATTGATGTGTAAGAGGGCAGGGATCTGTGTAGTTGAATACCAGGTCTCCTCTTGATCGTGTGTTTCTAATATAGCCTCTTCTAGTGACTTGGGTATATGTTGTTGTCTTGCATAGGGAGATTTTATAACCACGGTTCTGGGACCGGGCATGGCTTCCTGCCAAATCTTAATGCGTAGCTCGGGAGGAAGCTCGCCAAACTTGGTGAAGGTGGTAGGTCCTTGGATTTTTTTGGAGAACCGTGAGAGCGTCTGTTCCATTGTATTGTCGAAGAGGTCGAGGAGTTGATAATAGTGAAACTGTTGCCAGCGATAGAGTCTTATGAGGAAAAGAATGGATGTGACTAGAGGTATGATAGCGACGGGGACATCGTAGCAAAGACCTGGGGCCTGGCCCCTTCTTCTTAACATGATTATGTGTAGCCTGGTGGGCCTTTGAATCTCTGGGGCTTCGGTGAAGTGACCAAAGAGGTGAGTATTCTTACACCCCCAGCGAGGATATGTGTAGCGTGGCAACTGCGTAACAGGTTGCTCAATTGGTTAGAAATCCTGGTAAGCAGCACACAATAGGTAGCAACGTGAAATGACCTTGCATGAAATGTGAGAGGATCCTATAAGAAGGGGTCTAATGATACATATACATATGTAGATATCCATACGGTGGGGCTACCGCATGCGGCTTGAGGAGGGTCAGGTTTATATATACCCATCTAGGTAGGTATGTATACTTGCAGAAGCGCATGTAATGAGGGGTCTCATCCCATCCATACTGTGCACAATGATACGCACCTGTGAAGTAAAGTATCCATTACTTAGGTACCAAATAGATAGGTAAGGTACATATGCTTGAAAGGATAAGAGCACGAAACAAGTAATTTGTTCTTAAGGGTCCAGAGTGATTCAGAACGAGCGCCGATCGGCGAAATTCGGCTACTTTTCAGCTAGGTTAGGGACTGGAACGTGGGTGGATGAGGCGGCTCAAAGCCACAAGAGGTCCTATAGTAGGTAGTAGGTGAAGATGCCCAGCAAAGGTATAACAGCCACGGTCACCGACTCTCCGTTGATTTGATGATTAGGTCATTACGCAGCACATATTGAGACTTCATATGTAACGGACGGTATCTAAAGCATTGGTCGGCAGGTACCTATGTAGTTAGAAGGGCGACATAGCTGCGGCTATGCGTGGGTGAGCACAAATGTGATGCGGTTGATCGATCAAGGATGACGCTTGACACGCAATATGGTTTGTTCCGTCTGAACTATGACAACCTTGAAGCCCCTGAGGCAAGTTGACGTTAGTTTACTAGCTGACCAACGAACATCTCGGGACGCGATTACTCGGGTGTAATGGGGCTCGTGCCACAACCTAGGTACAGTAGGGAGTAAAAGACTCGTCGGTTCCGATGCCGAGATAAACTGAAGCAGAGTGGCAGAGTGGCAGAGTGGGTTGCCTGTGAGCACAATGTGACGATCAAGTTCCCTCCTGCGAACCTGTCTGTCCCGGGGTGCAGCAAAAGCGACATATGTACGCCTTCGCCAGCCAATCCTACAGGATTTCAACTGCCTTGCCTACATATGTAACCCGGCATATTTCCCTGTAGAAAGCAGAGGTACGTAGTACCTGTCTTTGTAAAAGACGGATTCTACCGCATTGCCTGTTTTAGTGCCGAATATACCTACTTGCATACATACTATACCCATTACCCCAGAAATGCGCCTCTGAGTAGGATTTACTAGCAATTGACAAGCTAAGATTGGATATCGGTATCGATATTCAAGGTATAAAGTACGGTATGTTGGTTATGTACCTAGGTATGTATGTAGGTCTTGGACTTGGAAACGTCGAAGAGATTGATCTTTTGTGGTAGGTAAATCATTACCTCACGTACTCCGTACTCCCATTGAGATTTCCATTGAGATTCAACAGGCACGAAGATCAGGTCGGTATTTACTATTACCAAAAGGCCGATGTTGGAATTCCACTGTTAAGAATTATGACGAATATGACAATGAATGCGTAAGCATGAAAGAAAAAATGAAAATGTTTTCGGAGGATATTCATTTTTGGTGCTTAGGTAAGTGAGACAGCCAAACCTTACAGGCCGTACAGCTCTCATCGGGGGTCGGAGAGCGGAGTTTCCGCTCTACCTATACCTTCCTTCAGTGCTGTTTCGTTACGTACAGCATGAACTGCCGAGTGTCAACCTTAAGCATCTTATTACTATGCAGTAGGCACCCCGTGATAAGGCTCGGGACATCTTAAATTCTAGTGCGGCAACACAAACTTGTCAAGTCCCAATCGAGAATTGCTTGCTTACCTAGTACTGGCAAGATTGAGAATAATCCAACTCGCATTCAAACATTGAAACCTATCGGAAGGTCTTTTCCTTATGGGCCTTGTGCATAGTCTCTGACCTTGGGCACCAACAATTTTACAATATCATTACAGTACGATACCTCCACCTACTGTAGTAGTCTTCTCCTACATAGTTATGTAGACTCGCCATCCGATGCGAAAGCCGACCACCGACTATATATGTAGGTATATGTAAGTATGTAATTACTAAAGATCTACCTTGATAAATACGCAATCTCTTCAGTTTCGTTACTAATGACTTACAGTATGTAGTACCCATAGACAGACAACCTTTGAGAATATCCCTGCCAAGAACAAGTCATGACCTTGGAACACACACCTACCAATACCAAGCAGTCCATGCGGTAGGTCTATCTCAACGACATCACCACATGGAGGTGGGACGCGAATACAGGAGGCCCCATGCTTACCATGTGTCTACTCACGGAACATCTATTTCGATACCAACTGTCATAATCAACTATCATAAACTAGTCCCCCAGGAGTTCATCCGCACTCGCATCTACGTTTTGCCATTTTCACCGCCATTCTAGATAGCTACGATGGCCATAGGATCTTCTCTCGGACTATCTCAACTCCAACGAGTTCGCAAATGTCCATCAAGTGTGCAGTGAGTGGAGACACAAGTAAGACTGCCCTTTATACCTCATCTATTATACTTGGCCAAGCTACTAGGTTAAGCAGTCATCTACATAGAATGGCTGAACCTCCCATCCTATCGATACGCTATTACTCCTATTTCGAAGGGCATTATATCATTTGACATAATCTTATTGGACTGCACTCTATCACATACCTAGGTTTGTATGTTTTTCTTTCCATGTTATGCTTTGAGGTCTTGGCTTTCATTTGTTCTGCCTTTAAGCCGTAACCTTAGCACGAACTCCCCATCGCCACACGAGTCTAAAATACTAGTACCTGTCGCTTCTTTTGGCTGTCGAGTTACCCACCGCGTTATCTCATCGCCGTCATATAATCTGCCCTGTCGAGGATTTCCATGGTATCTCTAGACTGGCTGAATACGGGCCAAGTCATCGAACTGGCTTGTTACAGATAACGAACGCAATGACATCGGAATATAATCACAGCCAGACCAGCTCTTAGGACCCAGAACCATTCTAGAGAAGATTATAGTAGCCGAATCTCATTCTGGCCCCACCCCTAGCTAATTATAGTAGATCATTTGACGAATCCTCGTGAGGAGCCCCTGAAGCACTAGCGCCATATTTCCCAGCGTATCCTCGAATACATTGAGATGTGCTGTTGTTTGTGTATCGATATCCCCGCGGTGGATACTGGACTTCGATCAATATATTTTCAGACACTCTTCGTCATCTGTGTCGTTGAAATGCAAGGGTGACCATTGTAACATCTTGTCGAGTGCCATGATGTCCCTTTCTTCGTGCCTTGGCCGAGGTATGGTCTGAACTAGTTGTCGTCGGATAGGTTCGGTATCATGTCGACAAGGATCGGCTCTGTTCCATGATAAAGCCGGCTCTGTCTCGTCTTGGTAATTTGACACGCGCGCTCTACGCTTATATCCGTTGAAGTTTATCATATAGATGGTTGCGTATATGCCCTCATTTGATGAATTACCGAGACCTCGAAAGCCATTAGATTGGCCTGACTGAGGCTGACTCCCGGGCCGTCGAAACTTCGGGGACGGGGAAGGGGAGCAGGGCCCGGTAAGTTGTACCGGTAGCTTTAAACCCGTCGCCGTATATTGGTGCTTCGGTATATTCACCGAATCTCCAGTTGGCATCCGGATACGCATACCTCGATTCGGGACCAAGTTGTAAGGAAGTACTTGTAGTCCTCTTATCGGTAGGAGAGTAAAGGGGGGCAACACAACAACTAAAGGAATGCCAATGGATTCCACTAACGAGCTCGCTACCATGGACATAAGCAACCTAGCTGTATGGAAATGAGTCTGTATGATAGCTGTGCATACTGTTACTACTCTAGCCGTCTAGTCAGAATCCACTATCATCAATCAAAGCAAGACTGGTTCTTGACCGGTGCTGGCGTCGATTGCTTGGTCTCATATAATGGCCAAAATAGCCACAGTAGCTGCCAGGGCAGTAGAGCCGACGATTGAGGTGAATGTACCCAGGCCGCCTAACCTGTCAGGTCAGTGTCCTCGTCCAGCATCTTATTAGTCATCAACGTAAGTCTGGCGGACTGTACCGCGAGCCCGCAGGCGACTCATCATTGACGGGGAACTCACTTGGAGATAGAGGAGGATGCATGTTGAATACTAGGAGGCTCAAGTGCAGAGGATTGCGGGAGTAGGCTAGAAACGGCGTATTTTCAAAAGCATTTTTAGAAAATTCTGCAAAGAGACATTTCTGGTGTTGTACGAACGACGGCGGACTGCCTTGAAGCGCCCCCGAAACTCCAACTCTACCCCCAACACATCAATTACTACATGTATAGGACGTACAGCTGTGCGACACTCGGTACACAGAACGACAAGTACATTTATCTCATATATAGCTACTAAATAAAGGGGTATGCATTCCAAAAACTTACTGGGCTACCTCGTAACAATCTTTCAACGCCACTTCCAATCAGGAACCGCGACGTTAAGCCTGATACCTACTAGGTGCCGTGGGAGAGCCAACCAACCGCCTTCGTGTTGCCAGTGGTAACTATGATACCTACGCCCCATGTTTCATTGTTGAAGAGGAAATAGGGGTGAATTATACGAAAAAGTAAGGTTGGTAGACTAATTGGAACAGTGGTGAGATGTAGTATATAGATGAAAATATGCCCAATTACATTGGTAGGCACTCCAACACGCTGCTCTGTTTAGCTGTACTACATCTCGGCCAAAGACCAACATGAGAGTAGAATATCCTCAGAGTTAATAGAATGATATTTCATTTCATCAGTAACTCGTGCATATGATTCCTTTGCTATGCTACTCTCTTTAAGTGATATATATAGGGTTATGAGCCTATGCTTATAACCTTCCATTACACGCAGAATGAACGAAGCGCACAAGGGCAGCAAATGGCTTACCCATCGTGTATTCATACAGATATTATAGGTAAACCTACCTAGGTAATCGACTGTAATTTCTCATGTGCGCTCCACTGAGTACAAGTAGATGGCTACTGGGCAGATAGGGGTAATATACATAGTGCGTATAAGCCGAAACCATTCTATATTATCGGAAAGACTATAAGAGTGTTGAGCCTAACAAAAATAGCTACCATACAGGTTCGCTGGGATACTAAGCACGGCGAGAACTCATGGTGGTGTGAAAAAAAATGACCGCCATATCAAGTTGGGAGATGCTACCGGCCCCCGGGTACTATGATCACAATCGCATGTGCGATGCTACTATGTTTGGAATCGCATGTGCGATGCTGACGAAAGTGGTTATAAACGTTTATATCACCAAAAACCTGCGTACTCGTTCTTCCATCCCACAGCTTTTCCAATTCCCAATTCGCATTATAGGGGAATTAGGTGGCAAGGAAGGAATGAATTGCCAAATGAACCAGCCAATTCCTAATAATAGGTATGCCAATGACTTTTTCTGAAGCTTTTTATATTGATGTGTGTGCTTTGGAAACGCACACCCACACACACACAGCGCCGTGGATTATTTATGTTACCTCGGGTGGCTGCTAGAATTGCACTTTCGTTGTTGGGCATGCTGATGCTGAATATATGGGCAGCCAGTCGATACCCCCTTTTCAGGAAAGCGTGTACTCTACCGCGTCCTCAGAAGACCAGGAAGGCTCCCGAGGCATTGAACGGTGGATGCGCTGCCCGACGCCGCCCATTTCCGACAAGTTCGCTGAATATTCGTGGAGCGAGAAAGCGCCCCAGGGGGTACTCGTGCAAGAGCCAGCGAGGGTACGCCAAGCACGCGTTAAAGGGAAGATTACGGCGATAGAGAGCGTCATATCTTCCAGGTGCTGAGAAGTAGGTCGCGGAATACATATACATACATACTACTATATAGGTATATATCACCGGCGAATTCACCATGCCAACGAAGAAACAGAAGCTGGCCGGTAACAATGATGTTGGGAAGCTGGATTCGACTCCTGTACGGGAGGGTAGCACTCAGTGTGCTCAGTCACTGGTGGGCTCCCAGGACGTGATGGACCTGTTTGATGCGAAGGCGAAGGACTGGACGCATGACCCCAAGCACCCCGAGCAGAGAGAGTTCTTGGCGTGCCCCTTTTGGAAGCACAATCCTTCCAGATATCGGCACGTCAAGAACGTCTGTACGTCGGGTACGGGATTCAAGGATGTTGGGAAACTGACGTGAGTGGCGATCTATTACCTAGCACTTATCTCCTGACCGCATTGACGTCTAACCCTTTGTCCAGGGAGCATATCCGAAGAGTGCACGCCTTGAGATTTGGCTGCGAGAAGTGCGGACTGCGGTTTACGAAGTGCCGGGTCGAGGAAGTCGACGACGAGAAACGCAGGCACGTGGTACACTGCACGAAGCCCAAAGTGAAGCTGCCGGATTCCGAACCCGAGTGGATGGACAAGTCCCAAGATGAGAATTACCGGGAGCTGAATTTTCAGAAGGATAAGGGGGGCCCCGAATCATGCTGGCACAAGATATGCCGCGCCTTGTGGGGCCCGGACTCTAAGAACGCGATCGAGGGAGCCTGTAAGTCTTCTTATATATTCTCGCCCTTTGTTGGTATTCACCCGCTACTGTCCTAGAGAGAGAGAGAGAGATACTAACTCGGTGCATATAGACAACGGGGCAGGCTTCCAACTGGAGGTTCTCCGCTGGGATTTCATGGCGGGGTTGAGAGAACTAGCAGCGCAACAGCCGCCGCGCAAAGAGAGCGCCCACGAAAGAAGCGAGGCATCAACAAGCACGGCCGAACCCGATTCCAACCTAGACCCAAGGCTGCTCTCGCAGCAGGCGCTGCAGGATCTAGCAAACGGGCCCGCGCCCTTCTACAGAGACTCGAGCAGGAAGGACTCGGGCGTGTACTCGATGGACCAGCCTGGGATTCTCAAGCATCCCTTCGACCAAAACGGGGACGGTGTCGGTTTCGGCGATGCGCCACCGCTGGGGAATCCGGACTTCTGCAACGATATGCAGGGGCAGGGGGCCTGGGCACACGATCTCGACGCGTTCTCGAATGCTCATTTTGCCAGCAATTATATCGATATGGATGAGGATTGCTTGGCATATGAAGTAACGTAGAAATACCCATTTCGACCGCGTTTCGGGTTAGTGCGGATAGGGTATATGGTTTCTTCTCATATTTTGAGTGTACGTGAGTTACTTTTATTGGAGTAGTTACTAGTTGCTAAGGTAGTCGATGAGCTCAAATAATTTAGCATATAACTAAGTTACAAAGAATCTTGGGCGAGCGAACCTACATCATATGTGCCTAGGTAGGTAAGCATAATATTAACCGCTTCCTCAGGCAACGAACAGCCAACTTGACAGTTCAAGTTTCAACAGTAGTGGATCGTGCGGGTATTCCGCTTCAACCTAACCCGAGTAAATTTGATGCCATTTCAACGAACCCCATCCGTCACTTGGGAGAGAGACACGCCAAACCAATCTTCCCTGGAAATTGGCTGCCCTATTAGACGTCGTGGATCTCCCGGGGAACATGGGTGCTAGCCTCCCATTCCCGGCCCCCCTTGTAATCAGGAAATAATTGTTTTAGCTCGCCGAACGTGTACGATGAACGTATTTAAACTAGGTAGTTGGGACTGATTTCAGGGGTGATAAATAGGTTGCAAGGTAAGGCCTACACGTGGGTTTACTAGGAGGGAGGTAAATATCTTGGTTTGACAGACGGTAGTTAGTTGTTAGTTATGTATTACTGATCCGAGCTAACTCACTGAAGCAGGTATTGCCAACGAAGACCAGTAACTAACTAACTGAAAAGACTCTTAGCTTGATGAAGTTGAAAAAAATCTATTACCACGCTTTTTATATACAAATCCTACGTGGTTAATCTATTATATACAGGTTAATGATGTTACATACGTCGTAGTAGACCAGAATTAGGGTCCCTATTGGTGGGCCAACCAACACCATTGTGAACGGCGAATCAGAGCTCCCCGGAGCAGATTCAGCGTCCCTTTTCGGAGGTTCGCTGTCCAAGGATCAACGAACGATCTTCTTCCTGTGGAGGTTCCTGTGTATCAAATAGCGGCAGTAGTGGGCAACCAACAAGCGGTGATCTCATCGAGTCGTACGCGTATTCGGGATCGTATCTGCGTACATCCACCACGAGTATGTACCAAAGCAAGCAAGTTCACGAGAAGAAAGTTCGCGCAATCTTTGCCTCCTGCTCCTCCTAACTCGACTCGGCCCACCCACCTATTCCTGCTTCCACATCCCGCCCCAGATAGAGCCCAGATACCCGGACATCGGGGCCTTGCCGTCTTGTTGGTATCCTAGTGATTCCGATGTGCTGTAATCGTCAGCTTTTGAAACTCGTCTTTTTTTATTGAAAAAGAAGCTTCTTCAGTTCAGGCACTACCTGACAGAGAAAGAGAGATGTGGACCTCAGCTACTAGGTAGTAGCAATTGACCAAAAAAGAAAGACATTGGGAAGAGAGATTGAGGTTCCACTGCTTTCGTATGAGGGTGGTCGGCCCACCAAGTATGGGTTGATGTTATTTCTTTCTAGGGGATTAGGTACTGTAAGGCCGAGGAAGGGAAGGCCACAGCAGAGAGGAACAGAGTCTCCGGTGAACTGATGATTAACTCGAACCAAAAAAAAAAAAAAAAATAGAAGAATCAAGACGGAGGGGGTTTTTTTTTCCTTCGCGTCTTGAAAATCCAAAAGAAACCGGAAGAGTAGAGTCTGAACTGAAAAGTCTCAAAAAATTTCTTTTTTACCTGGTCTTCCGGGCGGCACTGGCGACGGCGGACATGCCTCGGAGGCCCGTCATCTCCTCGGCGTTGCACTGGCCCATGTGCAGGAACCGGTGGTCCGGGATCTTGTCGCCGGCCACCGGCATCTGCAGGCAGATGGTGTCGGTGAGGCCCGGGAACGAGCTGGCGTGGCCCCGCACGCTGACGTCCGGCGTGTCGGACGCGAAGACCAGCCCGAACTCGCCGCCGGTGATCAGCGCGGTCGTGCTCGGGTCGTCGGGGAGCGTGAAGTAGGTGAGGCCGGTGACGATGAAGACCCATCTGTTGGAATTAGGTAGGTTAGTTAGGGGGCGCGGGCTGGGCCAATGGGGGGGGGGGGGGAGATCGGATCGGGTGGGTGGGTGGATATTACTGCTTGAAGGGCGCCGTGTGTAAGATCGGCTCGTGCTGGGGCGGGACGTAGGTGTAGGTCAGGTTCGAGATCGGTCCTAGGCCGGCGTTGACGACGTCGTAGTAACTGGGGTCGCTACTGACGGATACGGGCCCGTCGAACTCCCAGCATTCTAGCGTCGAGCTGCCGTTCCGCGCGGAGATGGAGGTCGTGTTGAACTTGAGCGAGGTCACTACTGCGGGGGCGAGCAGGGAGGCGCAGAGAGCTGCTATGTAGGTCTTGAAACTGTACATGATATCGATTTTGTTTTTCAGTTTTCCTTTTTTTTTTTTTTTCGGCTGGTGAGGTCAGGTAAAAAGAAGGGGGGCTACCGTAGCAAAGACATGAGAGCAAGCCACAACTACTAAATATTATGATGCAAGTGATACAGTATCCAATATTTTGTTTCTTTAGGAACAGTCGATTCGAACTGCCCTGGCCTTTAAATGAATTCTGTGGGCGGGGGCCAGTCGTGGATCTGTGACGAACCCAGTTTACCTAATGAAGAAGCAACTATTGAAGGGTAGATGGTATGATTTACGTACCGCAAATCACTGCTTCGCTCGTCATTTTTAATGAAGGGGTGGATAACGCCACGGCAGCAGAGCATGGCAAAGCAGCTTTCTTCATGTACTATGTAGGTAGCGAACCAACAGCTTGGCCAGGATAACGTCCAACATAATGGAATGAGAGACAAGGTGCATACGAGCTTCACTGAATTGGGAACTAGCTTCACTATAACGACACAGGCTGAGCCCGGCGCATCGGAACCTAAAGGGAAAGAATGAAAAGGAAGACATAGTTATTGATAACGAATAGGATTAGCTGGGTCATTTTTTCACCATATAATAGCTCACGATACCTATCTTACATACATATAACTAATAACTAACCGTACACATCTTATCGTTCGAACGAAAGGAACTGTGCCTGGATCGAGGATAGCTCGACGGCGGGGGAGAGTCAATAGTACGTTATATGAGAGATCTTATACTTGTGTAAGTTGTGTTGGAAGACTTGGGGGGTTTACCTAATGCGTCCAAGTTCACGGAGTTGAGAAGACACAACCAAAATGGCGTGTTAATTGGGTCTGTATAGTGTAGGTAGAAAACGGATCCGCTGCAACGTGGTTGACGGTACATCACCAACTAGCGCTTTCGGGTTAAGATGATCAATTGATAATCGTCCAACTCATCTCCTCCACGTGAGCAATCTGAATTCTTTTTGGGATGCTCCAGTTGAGGTACTACTTCGTATAGTAGGCAGTTCCGTTGTGGGTAGGATGTTGAGAGAGGATTGCCTTTCATCTTTAACCCAAGCATAATCCTCTCTTTCTTTTTTTTTTTCTCCTCCTCCATCTACACTATCTAGCCCCCCTTACACCGATAATTCGCTACAAGTTGTACTATGGGCGCTAGCTGTATCGACGGTTGGCTTGGATCCTGAATCAGTGCCTTAGTCGTTAAAACGGTAGTATTCCACGGCACTGGTAAGGAGATGGATGCACTATGAGACGAGACATTTCGGCCGAGAGCAATATGATTCGGTGTTGAAGAAAGAAGGAGGAATAAGCCACTTAAGGTGCTTATTATCAGCCATACCTAGTACTTACTTACCTTATGTACCTAGGTAAGTACCTTCACTACGGCTTACTTGGTACATGTTTAGGATGACTTGCATCCCTAGCCGCATCCGACGATCCGGGAGCATGCGAAGCAAGTTGGTTGGTTATATTGGCTTCTGATTTGCAAAGACGGCATGCGACATGTCCCAATATAACGAATGCTTTAACAATCGATAGTACTCTTTGTGGGCGTGAGACAAAGTCCATTTTTAGAAACAACAATTCTCCTTGTCCAGGTGCGTGTAACGCAGAAGTCAGCCTTAAGATTATGAATTCCGTTACTTGCATCTCGTCATACAGTCTCAGATGATGAGATCCGAACAAGAAAGAGGTCGGCCAGGTAACCAGCTGATCTTCTTTTTTTAACGTCCTCGAATCAAACAAAAACCAATCTGAAATCTCGATATACAGATCTAATCTCGTGTAATATGTCGATGATAAATATCTCCCTACTTACATGCACATACATACCGTACATATGTAGATAAATTGACCCAGATACCTACCCACCTATGTATGTAGGTAAAGTAAGTCATGACGTGCATGATGCGATGCGGCAAAACATGTCCGTAGAGACAGCTTAGACAATGTGCCAATATAATGCGATAATCATGGCCTAATCCAGCGTGAGATGAAGAAACAAAGGAAATTGGAGCTTATTGAAAAAATAGCAAAAGCCTGCATCATCTACTGTATCTTACTTCGCGTGACAATATAATTTCTGTGGTTTGTTACCCGATTCAGGGGGTGGCGAGAAGGGATGGGATATCTATTTTTACCTTTGCATGCAGAATCGTAAACAATAATTTGCAAGAATTTGAATCGCATGATCTAAAATCGGTAATATATTTAATCTAATAATTGTCTACAATATAACAAGATATTCTAATAAGTAGGTAGGTAAAATTTAATAGTGGGTAAGTAGGTAAATGTAAAGTAATATGTGCTTCGTAAAAAAAAAAAGAAAAAAAAAGGAAAGAGATTTCATAATCTGCATAACTTGCTGTTCTGCGACGGCAGATTCCCCAAGATCATCTCCGACATCTGCCAGTCCTCGGACCCGACCGCCGAGTGCGCGTAGAAGACCCCGTGCCGATCATAGCGCTGCTTGAGCTGGTACAGCCTCGGGTACTTGGTGCCGTAGAAGGCCTGCGTGTAGTTGGGCTCGATGTAGTCGGACTCTGACATGTAGGCGCCGGCGCCGGGCGAGACGTCGCGCCAGCGCTGCAGCCAGTCGAACGTCAGCTTGTCGCTCGCCGCCTTGATGTCCGCCTCCGTCGCCTTCATGTCCCACAGCTGCGCGATGATCGCGTGCAGCACCGTCTCCCGCCACGCCGGGTTCACCGCGTTGTCGGGGAACCCCGCCTTGGGCGACGCCGCCACGTTGAACGCCAGCACGTACGCGCCCTCCTCGACAATGCTCTTGATCGCGTCGAACGTTGCGTTCAGCTTCGCCGAGTCCTGCCAGTTCGAGCGCGGGAATAGCCGGCTGCCCTGGCGGATCGTGTCGCTGCCCCAGGGCTCGACCGGGAAGCTTTCGAACCAGGCGCCGTAGTAGTCGTCGTATTCCTTGTAGATCGGCTGTATCTCGATGCCCAGCGCTTTGAACTTGTTAAACAAAGGGGCCACTAGAGCCTTGAGCTCGGCTTTCGACATCCCGGGCGCAAACCACGGGCCCATGTCGGTCTTGAACCCACCGTCGAGGCCCTTGGAGATCCGGAAGTACTCGTAGTTTCCGGCGTCGGTGTAGGTGATGAAGCCGTCGAAGTAGGCGCGCAGCGCGGCCCAGAACTGCTCAGGAGTCACCTTGGGACCGGTTTCGAAGGCGTACGTCAGCGTGGTGACTTTGATCTTCGGGTGGGCCTTAACCACGATGGATGTGACGACGCCAAATGTGGAGCCTCCTCCGCCGCGCAGAGCCCAGAATAGGTCTGGGTTGCTGTTCCTGTTAGCCGTTATAAACCTCCCGTCGGCGGTCACTACTTCCATCGACAGCACTTGGTCGGTTCCCATCCCGTAGAGACTGGAGAGCGGCGAGTGCCCGCCACCGAGAATGTAGCCGCCCATGACGCCGACAGTCTTAAAATCCGTGGTTAGATAAAAAGCTCAGTATAGGGGTAGAGGTACAGGCGTGACTTACTCGTCCCTCACCACCAACCAAGGTAACATTATTCTGTCTCGCAGCCTCATACGCCTCGAATCCTTGAACTCCCGTGCCGAGCTTGAACGCAGGACCAGAATAAGAATCTTGCCGGTAATGGCTGAAGAACCGGATATCCTTGAGATTGTGGGTCCAGATCGACAAAGCCCCCATTCCTACCGACTTTGCACCGAAGTCGTGGCCGGTATTCTTAATAACCAGACGTAGATTGAGATTCCGAGCTAGATTGACCGCGAGCTGTACTTGTGCTACGTTGCGAACAGCTACCGCGTAGGTGGGATAGCCGCCGAGTGTGCACCCAGTAGATGAAGCGGCGAGACCTGGCGGCATGCAAGTTGCCCCCTGGAAGAGAACGGCATTGACTGATGTAGGATCCTCGGTGCTACGTAGAGTTTAATAAGATTGTTTTCTTTAATGGGACTCACCAAAGTGCTTACTGGTAGATAGATGCGTTGATCCAATTAGCCGTGATGAATTCACACCTATCCTTGTCATAATCCCCAAATGAATCATAGCAAGATGACGCATACGGAACTGTTTTGATCAACGCTTTGCCGAGTAGAATGTCGAAGAGCTTCCACAGGAGATCCGAGGGCCAGAGGAAGTCACCGGGGTAGGTTTTGCATCTGCCAAATGAGGAAGACCGCGCAGATAAGTTGCCTGCCGGGTCAGAGTCATTCTGGAAGCTGAACAAGGTGACGTTAGATAGCTCCAGGTCCGTGAGGTTGGCGAGAACTGCGTCAGTCAGCTGCTGCGTCTCTCCATGGAACAAGTCAGCAGTTGAATTCGAGGCTTGCGCGCTGACATTGTCTACTGCTGGCGCAATGGTAGACTCATTTGCCGCTATAAAGATGGATTAGCTATACAGTTTCTACCATATTCGTGGAGAAAATCGTGTAAATACTAACGAACTGTGGAGTTGTTCAGAAGGATGGTTTGGGCACAAACGATGTGTATTACTGTGAGTAGCAGAGCGGCGGCTACGGTTGCGCTCCGGGAGTAAGATATCATCATCGTGGTGGTTACACGTGCCCAAGGAGCCGGTGCTGGCTGCTGACGTGAAACAACAACGTGAGATAAACAACGTGAGATAAACAAGAAACAACTTCGACTCAAGTAGCAAGAGAGCAAGCATCGAAATGTTGGGTCCAGGCACCGCCGTATATATGTTCTTTCTCAGAGCTCCATAGGTAAGAGATCTTACGATACTGTATTGTGTCTTCGGACTTGGTGGGGATACCGGCTAACGCACCGTCGCTTGCTCAGGGCTGCCAGGGCGTGGGCGTTCGAGCAAGGGTGAAGAAGGTACATGCTGCTGACAGGTAAGATGTTGTAGTAGATCCCTGTGTCGTAGTAGGAGTAGATCCCTAGTACGATGGCCATTCTGTCCATCGTGGGGACCGCATTTGAAATGAAACCATTATGTGCATTATCAAGTTACGCTATACACAGTATACAGCCCTGGAGGCATGTACACGCAGAGATTTCCAGCCTATTATGGTTAGCTACCAGAGTACATATGTAATATATACATACCTGAGTTATACCAGACGACCATTTAACATATACCGTTTAGTTCGGTTGGTACCTTTCCAATAGGAATGGATATTTTAATCCGATTTATATAATGTATACGTAGCTGCTAGGTAGGCTAACATGACGACTCGAGTTGTATTACCATCCGTCCTGTTTTGGAGAAAAAAAGGAATTATCCATTTTCGAACTCTGTTTACATATATTAACAATGGCTTTACATAGTAAGAAGTGTCACGTGCAGGATCCTTCATCGCAGCTACGAAGTATGCCCGTTAAATAAGCTACGGAGTAACCATAATAGGCTAGCTTAATATATTTATGCTTAATATCTAAATCTGTTTTAGTGGCTTGGCGTGACTTGTAAATCCCAAAAATCCCAAAAAACGGTTTCATTTTAGAACTACTTTTTGTTAGATTTCCCATGTCCCACTGCATATCTGCATATCCCACAACATTGGACATATCTACAGTACATATCTTACATACATATGTATGCCTAGATAGAAGAAAAAACAGCTGAAAAAACTGGGCGTTGCCCTGCGGCGTAGCCGAGAACCCGAAGATGATTGTTTTGGTTACCAAAAGCTGATATCGAGGTGCAATAGTAGCAATACATACATATGTAAGTTTGTCGCACAAGCTGAGACACTCATTACCTACGAAGGTTGTGGCCAAAAGTTTAGACCAAGATATACCTCCGCCCCACAGTGCGCTACTCTTTTTTGGGCCTCTACCAATAATAGGCATACATTTAACGTCAAATCCCCTACAACCCTTAAAAGTATAGCACCTTATAGCACACTTAAGCGCTATAATGTGCTATAAACTTAAAGCCTTCAGTCCTAAACAACCTTAGATTATTATACAAATATTTACATTAATTTAATGCAGAAAAAAAATTACAGAAATTTCTATTATTAAATAAATTAATTAAATAACGTAATAACATATTTGATATTTATTAAATAAATTTATAAGGCTTTATAAGTAGGTAAGTATGTTGGCGATGATATTTCTTACAGTGGTAGAAAAGTGGAGGAACTGTGGGGCTGAGGTATATCTTGGTCTAAACTTTTGGCCACAACCTTCGTACATGTATTACTTATTACATCGGTTCAACTTCCAGGTCTTGCCTAACTCCCCGAAGCTGGTCATGAGCTATATAGGTAGGATCGAGGCCAGCTAGTAAGTTGAGTAGGAAGGTGGAAATTTGTTTTCCTATCCCTTTCGTCCCGATGATGCCGTGAAGTCGAGGAGGCTTTGAATTTTGCCCGGACCCTGGTCATTGGCAGTCAGGCACCTGGTAAACCGGCTACACTGGAGGAAAAAGTATAGGGGAGCTGGATAAAAAAGCCCCGACGAATAAGAACAAATAAATCAAGCGCTACTAAGCCCAGTGTAAGACGCGTTGCCCGCCGCGTCGCAGTTTAACCCCAAGCTTGTAGCCAAGTTATAGCCACATGATTACGGGCCGCATTCTAGACTTAACCTACCTAACCTACATGTATGCCTGGTACCTACCTAGCGGCAACCTACTAGGTAGGCTGGAATACAACATCGAACTTGTCCAGTCAAGAAACCGCCTTCTTCCTCCGCAAAAGGACCCCTGTGATCATCATAACCTTGAACGATAGTGTTGTAGTACCCCAGCATTTCTTTCGGCCCCCCCCTTGTCGTGCAACTCTGAATCTCGGTTATAATATAGACAGATGGTTACCTACCTACCTGCACCTCCGCTCATAAGACTAAACTGGGTATACATGGCGCCTTCGGCACACGATATATGATATGTACGTTAGAACGATGCCGACTTTTTGAAAGTTACCTCAATGAAACTCGTGCCGAAATTCAATGTAGGTACGTACCGGGTCACCAGCGAGGGAAGGTTTCCTATAAGCATGACACATAGATTGGTCACCAGCTGTTTCCCCCTCCTCCGTCACCCCTCATTGATGTCCTTTTGCTTGCCCGTGATTCGTCCTTTCAGGTTTAAGCGCACGGCACTTGGATTGAACAACGTGAGTTGTAGTAGGTAGTTATAGTCTTACGAAACCACGAAGGGACACCTGGATTCCCTTCATACTCTGAACATGGTAGCCGGCAGTCTGGGTAACGTACCGAGTAGCGCGGAGGCACGATCATCTATATTGCAGGTTTAATACCGATGAAAAGGTTTGATAATTATCAGGGCTCGGAACAAACCCAATTACACGGCACGCGACCCCTCACGTGTATGTGTAAGTTGTTACTGGGTCGGTTATAATACACGTCCTCCTTTAGTATGATGGTGTATGTAGATATGTAGCCCAAAGTGGAACGCCACAGCTCTTTCAACGCGAGCTGGAGGCTATTCCACGTACCTTAGGTGTCATCTCGTGATGATTTTTGGTGTAGCGTTGGCGATGACGTAAGAGCTAAAGCGCTGATAACGATGACTATCGCAAGTATCGTCGTTGGTAGATGGTTAGGAATGTTAATTATGTGCCTAGTTGGTAGGTAGGTAGGCAGGTTAAGGGTCCTTAAAGCCTGTTCAAGATCACCTAGGGAGGTATCTAAGGTAGGTAGTAGATACGTTATGCAACGTGCAGGTAGTAAGTATGGCTAAGCTCCGCATTAGATACGCCTTAACTTCGAATAACACCCAGTCTAATCTACCGGGACCTAAAAGAACGATTGGATGGATTTGACCAAAAGTCCCTACCTATTGAGGGACCTACATAGTATAATCGAAAGTATACCGGTTTAATATAATTAGATTGGGTTAGATTAATCACACTTACTAGGTATATGGAGATAGGTGGTGTACTATGTACATAGTATATATGTGTAATAGCGTGTAACTTGTCCCGATCCTAAGAGATCGACGGAGATATTATCTTCGATGCTGTATATAAGGGAGCCACAGGAGTAAATAACTATCTGCATCCCTTCTATACACAAACGGTCTTGGCTGCAGAGATATCCCGTGGTTACCTCGCCCACTCCGGCGCCAGAAACCTTGCTCCTAACCCAATAGAGAAGAGATAGATTGGCCAAAGAGGCTGAATTCATCTTTCGTTGTTGAACAAGATACTATATCTTATTAACACGAAATAAAACTCAAGGTCTCCCTCCCGGACTGCCAGAGGGCTCTGCCTGAGTGCCGTATAAGGGTGTGTGTGTGTGTGTGTGTGTGTGTGCTGTCCCTAAAAGCTGTAGAGTAATACGATTATATAGAGGCGCCATCTGTCCCACGCGAAGCGGCGCCACTCAGTTTTTTAGTCCGATTCTGCGAAAGGGTACCGACCGACAAACTCTTTGGATCCCATGGAATGATGGAGTCTTCTTCTTTTTCCCTAGTGGACTTGGTCTCGAAGGTAGGGAGGAGGCAGTCGCTCGAGGGCGCAGGCAGGCCGTCTGGAGAAGTCACCGACGCTTACCCCTATTCACCTCTCCAGTACGGCGGCTTCTTCATCCTGTTCTTCTTCCCCGCTGTGGCACTCGTCGTCATATGCCTCCGGGTCTATGGAAGAGTGAGGAGCAGGCAGTTCGGGGCCGGTGAGTTGCAAATTTTCATGGCCACCTGACCCTTCGCAAAAGAAAATAGTTTGCACTTGAAGGCTCGTATAGACTCGTGCTAACGATGGTTGGCAGACGATGCTCTGGCATGTATGGCTATGGTAAGCTGCAAGCTGACCTGTCTCAGTTTTGATGTGTGGCTTAGCTGACTTGCTCCCAGGCATTATCGATCGCCGAGACAGGTTGTTCCTACGTGGGTAAGTGTTGGCGCTCGCACACAGCATGGCATTTGACGTATAACGTGGCTGACTTTCCCATTTCTCGCATAAGCCATGCGGGAGGCGTATCTGGGAGTCCATGTCTACGATATCCCGATGACGGCCGATGTTAGCCTTGGGTTCTACTGGAACTACATCGTACAGATCCTGTACAACCCGATCCTGGCCCTGGTCAAGTCCTCCGTTTTGATGTTCCTGCTCCGGATAGGGGGACAGAAGCGGCAGATCAGATATTCGATCCACGCCCTGAACATCATCAACATTGGGATGATGATTGCTATCTTCCTGACTGTGATTTTTCAATGTCTCCCGATCCCCTATTTTTGGGAGCGGCTTCTGGATCCGACGTTGCCTGGGAATTGCATCGATACGGGGGCATTCTATGTGACCACGGCGGCATTGACTATTCTCACCGATGTTTTCGTCCTTGCCCTTCCCATATGGATCTTTATAGGACTCAAGATGGCAGTCAGGCTTAAGATTGCCATAATGTTCGTGTTCCTTTTAGGAGCAGTGTAAGTATCAAGATTCGACTATAAAATCCACAGAACAGGACCATTAACCATTATTATTAGGGTTACTGTTGTCAGCGTTTTGCGACTATTATGGATCATTGAAACCTCGCTATACCCCATGAACTTCGACTACTCGTACGACATCCGATTTACGTATTCTGCCGTCGAGACAAACTTGGCGATAATCACGGCATCTGGCCCGGCATTACGGCCGCTGTTTAAGATCTGGTTCCCTCGCTTACTCTCCTCTATGAAGGCCTCGAATCGCAACTACCGTTACAGGGACACTCCGTATGCTCTGGATAATACGAAGAACACCAACAAGTCAGGAACGCGAGATACTAGTTCGAAGCCGGAGCAACCCTATGCTACACCGGTAAGTAGCACTCAGACTCCAACCTACAAAGCTTTTTATCCACGTCGTGGTGATTGTTGCTCCAGAACCAACTTCTCCAACTCCCATCATCCGCAAATTCGCCTACGGGTAGGTGTTAATCGCTAACTCGGGGCACTACAGTCATTCGCCCTAAAGGACATGAAGACACGAACAGAGATACGCGGCCACTCACCGACGACCAGCGAGGAGGAAATCATGACGTATAACGGCATCGTGCGCACGACAGAAGTTGATATCGAATATGGTTCGAGGAAAGATTGCCCGAAGGAGGGCCAGCGGCAGTGGGATGATAAGTTGGAACATGCCCAGTGAGTATTGGAGTATTTGAATTAACAATAAAAAAAGGAACGTACATGAGTATAATTTAATATAATGTGTAAATAACAAGCTTGCTTCATTCTATGAAAACAAAAAGAAACAGAAAAAAAAAAGGGAATTTGCAACACTGCTGGAGCACGTGAGATGGGTATGTCCTGACTGAAAACAATGGAATAGGGGTAAAGGAGAACTTCAGAAGAGACATTTGCTTATGATCCCTGGACATTGTACTTGTACACTGTATTGCGTAAAACGGAGATGTCAGAACATACTGCCGCACTAAAAGGTGAGTGATTGATCTCTCATTAACTAGGTAATTTTCTTTAGTTTATGTCAGTATATATGGTAGAGGTTTCGGACTTTCTTAGGAAGGGGATTTTGCCAAGAGGGAAGTACATTGTTGTTGAGTTGAGCCCTCTGTGTGTGCATCGAATGTACCTAGTACTGGATTCAACAAGACATGATAAAGATAAAAGACTTCTATTTTGCCTGTGACGGCTGCTTTTCGTATAAGCGCCTAAAATTCACCTGGTAATAACACTAACATACCTAGGTGCCTAGGTAAAGATGATCGCTTATTGGGATCCTTATTTACCTTGACCCCTTAACCCTAGGCAAGTCGTTGCAAGCCTAGGTACCTACCTAACCTCAGTTACCTTCCTGTCTAACTGTCTGCCCATCCACAGGATCAAAGTAAATTGAACCCCAACACGGCCTTACCCTCGGCCGAAACACCATCAAACCCCTTATACCCTTTCAGAGCCCTCTCGTCGACATCCACATTCGGACTGTCTGGCGGTCCCTTGCCGAGAAGACCAGCTTGTAACTGGGTCTTGATATAAGCTTTGTTAATCGCTGTCGTAGGGCAGGCAGCCACGTAGACGACGCTGGCATCTTCCTTGCCGTTGTGCTCGGGGTCGACAGCATGGCACATCTAGAAAGGTGTCAATTAGTACTTGGTAAGCACAAGTATATTCTCCCTTTTCTCGATACTCGAATTCGCGCTACAGCCATAAAGAAAAAAGAAGGAAAGAAAAAAGACTTACATCCGTATGCCACCAGACCGTATCGCCCGGGTTCATCCGCGGGATATACGTGAGGCACTCCTGCAACCTAAGGTGCGGATGCGAGCTCGGACTCAACCTCTGGCTCTGATCCTTCATCGTCCCGGGAAACCAGCTGGACTCGGGGTCGAAAGTCCACTTGCTCGCATCCATAACATCCTCCCCGTCCGCCGGCGGCGAAAAGAAGGGCCGCAGCACCACGTACGCAATCACCGACGAGATATTCGGGTACAGCATCAGCGTCCCCGCAGCCGGCGCCGCGGGCGTCAGCGCCGTCCACCCCTGGAACGAGCGGAAGACAACAGAGTGCGCGTTCGCCTTGAACAAGAACTGGTCGGCCGTCTTGCGGATCCCCAGGTCAAACGCGTCGTGCTTCTCCGGGCTGCCGGAGAGAATGTGGCCGTACACCTTGCGGTACTGCGGGTCGGCCCAGCGACACAGGCTGCCGGCGTCGATGTGCGGCCCTAGCCCCAGAAACGCCTGCCCGGGCTCGCGGATGCGCGCCGCGTCCGTGTAGCTGAGCGGCTCGGGGCTCGTCTCGCGGGTCGCGTCGTGGAAGAGCGCGTTAAGCGTGCGCTGCAGCTGGATCTGGTCCGGGTGCGTGCGCACCGCGATCTGCGTCGGCGAGTTGAACAGCCGCAGCATCGCCGGCGACTCGATCGGCCACCCCGGCACCTTCCCCGGGTTCGCCGCCACAAGGGTCTTCATGTCCTGGAAAAGCGAGGTCGCTTCCGCTTCGGGGATCACGTTGCGGACTACGCAGCACCCGCGCGACTTGACCTGCGCGCGCTCGTCGTCTGAGAGGCCATGGGCGCGGATCGTGTCCATGTGGAAGGTGGGGATCGCGGCGGTGCCGAGCGTGGATAGGTCGTCGGTCACGGCTTTGAGGTCCTCGCACACTTTGAGCCAGCTCCGGCGCAGGGCGTCTTCGCCGTACTCAGCGATCACGTCGGCTTTCGCCTTGGCGAAGTCGGCGCCCCGCGTGCTTTCGTCGGGCTTCACGCCGAACTCCTTCCATGCGGGCCAGTTTTGGATAACACCGGGCATTTCTAGATATTGCAGATGGGAACAGGCTAGATGTGGTATGGTGGTAATAGCAGTAATCTGCGGTATCAGTTGGAATCTCTTATTTTAATCTCGGAAATATATTAACGAGAATATGAACGAGAAATACGAATTGTACGGAGAACGATAGATGGGCGACTGACTATCTTCACCTTGCTTAAAGCGTTCGTCAGCCCAGATGTTCCAGAAACTGGTTATAGCACACATCTTATGCACCAGATGCGGCCCTGGATACTGCATGGGGTTCCCCCGCCCGACTTATGTAGATGCTGTGGGGATCTTTGTCGGCCTAGCTACCCAGGGTAATTGTTGGAGTTGAGCTGATAGCGCCATGCTAGGTCCCCCCTCGTGTCGGAGGCCCCGACGTGATAACCTCGCGGGTAACTGTTACATCTACCTGGGGTAACAATGGAGACTTCTATCTTGCTCCGAGATAAACTATCATTGCTGGTTATCAGAAGACGCGTGGGATGCCTAGATATTTGGTCTAGGCGTCGTTATAATAATAAGGGGACTTTGGACCTCTTCTATAAGGGTTCCACTCATTCGAGTTTCCTTTTAGTATTGCTATTCCCAACTTACTTCGCAACGGGGTTTTGAAGAGTATTGGGCTATTTGTTACTTGTTTCTTACAAGGTAAACACCCAAAAGCCTTCAACATGTTCGGCATCAGTCGTCCGATGATGCTCGTCTGCCTGATCGCTGCGCTGAATTGCGCCAGCGTCGGGTATGACTCCAGCATGATGTCCTCGCTGAACATTTCAGTAAGTTCCTTCTCTACCTATTCTATTTCTTTTTGTTGCTTTACTGACTCCTTCAAGGAACAATTCAAGGCAAGGTTTGGCATCGTCGATGCCAACACCAAAGGGCTGCTCACCGCTGTGCAAAACCTCGGCGCCATTGTCGGCAGTCTTTTTGCCGGCCACATCGTGGACAGATTTGGACGTAAAGGGGGTATCCTCACGGCTTCCTGCATCGTCCTCATCGCCACCGTCCTCCATAGTACCGCGACAACCAAGGCGCAATTCTTCGTCGCGCGCATTGTTGTTGGTTTCGCGAAAGCCATTGATATCGCCTCCGTGCCTACCTACTTGGTGGAATTGGCACCGCCGAAGCGCCGTGGTTTTGTTGCTGGTTTATACTGGACTTGCTGGCTTCTGGGCGCCATTATCTCCTCTTCTGTCGGATACGGAGCGCGCCAGGCGGGTGGCGACTGGACTTGGCGCATCGTTTGCATCTGCATGGCGGCCCCGGCTCTAAGCTGCATTTTCTCGCTGTTCCTGGTCCCCGAGTCCCCGCGTTGGTTGATTTCCCGTGGTCGCGAGGGAGAGGCACTTGCAGTCCTTGCCCGATTCCACGGTAAGGGTGATGAGACGCACGAGCTAGTCGTCGCGGAGTTCCGAGAAATCAGAGAGACAATCGCGTTTGAGAAGGAAAACAGCTTTCCGACTCTCGGTGCTTGGTGGAAGGCTTTCTTGAGCGACAAGGCGAATATCCGCCGCGGCTTCATTCTCATTACGCTTGGCATGTTCGAGCAAACGGTTGGCAGCAACATTATCACATTTTATCTCGACGACGTCCTTGCCTTGGCCGGTATCACTTCCGATTCCAGCGAGTTCGCCATCAACCTTAGCCAGTACTGTGTAGCGTTTGTCATCGCACTTGTTGGTATCTGTTTGGTCGACAAGCTTGGCCGAATTCCCATGCTGGTTGGTGGTACGGTTTACAGTGCTGTTATTCTGGCTTGCATGGCCGGTCTTTCAGCAGCGGCAATTGGAAGCGTGTCTGGAAGGAATGCCATCATCGCCATGGTATACTTGTTCCAAATCGGATATGCTATCAGTTGGACGCCTCTTTCGTTCTCATACTGTGCTGAATTGTTGAATTTCACAATTCGCGCAAAGGGCATGGCGTAAGTGGAACTCGGGATCATTTTTATTGTGTGCTCACTTTAACTGACATTGCCCATAGGTTTTACACGATCTTCAATAATCTGGTTGGCTTCTTCTGCCAATACGTTATTCCTTTGGGTCTTAGTGGCCTTGGATGGCGGTAAGCTTTGATTCTCCCAACAAGCAATAAACCCCCCTTTTTACTAACTTGTGTTTGAATAGATTCTACATTATCGGTGTCGTCTGGAATATCTTCGTCGCTATAGTGATCTACTTCACGTGGATCGAGACTATGGGGTTGACCCTCGAGCAAATTGACAAACGCCTCCATGGAGTTCCTGTTGAGCAAATCGATGTCATCGACGCCTACGATGGTGGCAAGCCGATTACGGAGGGGGAGCTTGGTAAGCCAACTCACGAGGCGACTGCGAGTTTGGATGTGAAAACTTAGATAGCAAGGTCATATAGAATTCCGTAGACTTCAGTTTTATAGTACTTGTTTTACTGCTTGGAACTTACCTAGTACTTGCTTATCATCTATTTACTTCTCACCTGGCATCGCTCCAGCTAAGTTCCAGAGCCATCACTTTAGTTGTAGTGTGGGTTCGATGAGAAGTAAAGAACTTGCCTTACTTTCTACAACTTACCTTCTTTACATACTAGAATCCGAATTTATATAGGTGCCTGCCTATATTGGTATCATTCTTTTTGTTCCCCATTGTCCTAAATCATGACAGGAGGCTGTAGGGAAAGTATAGAAACCACCTAATTGCATTAACTGCGGTACACATGCTGCGCAAATAGATCACCTAGGCACCTATGCAATCAACTTCCCAAACAGACTGGTTAATTATTAGATAAAAGCATGCTATTCAAATAATAAAGCCAGAATCAATAACAACATTTACTCCAGTCGTACTGGAAGATTGCGCAAGTGTTAACACCTGTGCAGCCACATCCTGTTTCCGCGAATATTAGCACTGTTACTTTCCTCAGGGGTTTGTAAAGGGGCAACTTACCTCAAGCTGAACGAAACGCTGTAAGGCAGTCTTCTGTCGATGGGCTTCTTTCTGCTCATCGGTAAATCGCTCCGCCCATTCCTGCCCATGTTAGTTAGCAATGCATAAAGGTACAGGCAAATCATGAATCCAATTTACCGTCAGAAGCAATCCTGGTGATACTGTATTCACCCGAATCCGCGGCCCAACCATGCGTGCTAGCCCTTTAGCCATATGTATCTGCGCTGCTTTGGCGACGGAATATGCCTAGTAAATAATGAGTAATTAATCGCTGAAAAGGCTATATAGCGGTGGCCTTACAAGAGAGCTTCCGCTATTACTTACACCAGCGGTGGAAGCGGTGGTGATGAAAGATCCTGAGGACTCATCCAATGCTGGTCTCGCTGCGTGGAGCAACCAGAGATGCGACTTGACGTTCATAGCATACGCCCGATCCCAATCTTCGTCATTTACATTATCGTCCAGAGACGACATGTCTGTAAACCTCGTCCAACCCCCATTAGACATCACAACATCGAGTCTACCCATCGCTGATACTGTCTCCTCAACAAGCCGTTTAATATCGCTTTTCGCGCCCAAATCAGCTTGAATAGCTATGTAATTCTTTCCATCAGCATCGGTTGGATTTGTCGTTGCCGACAGCTCTTTTACCAACTCAGTTGCACGCTGTGAGTTGTGCGCATAATTGACGACAACCCGGTAGCCATTTTTCGCGAAAAGGCGTGACACGGCGGCGCCAAGTCCTGCTGAACCAGCCGTAACAAGAATAACGGGCCTCGCTGACATATTAGTAGAGTCTATGGTAGGCGATTAGGTAGGTACAGATGAAAGATCCTCCGAAGGAAGCATAAAACACAGATCTAGAGTATCTACTGTAAGGAGCACTAATCGTGACTCACTGGTGTGCGCTTTCGTAGGTGAATGCATCGTGATATCCACTTGTAGTTAGCTACTAGGTAGTTACATTACTGGTATGCAACAAGTCCTACATACAAATGTTACGTACGAGACCCGAGACCGAAGCTCGGCAATGCTGCTATCTATGGACGCTTAGCTTCAAGTTGGCGGAATGTCCGCCAGGAAGTGTTCGGACGCACCGAATCGAAAGCCGCAACCACACCACTACGGAGAACGGAAAACGAACGATGCAATTGCGCAAGAGATAGCGAACCAAGAAAGTCCCCACTTCTAGCTACGTTCATATAGCAACCACTTCAGCTTATTGAAGTCTTGGTTTGGGATCTATCGCTATCTTCTATCAACGCCCATCTTTAACACGGATAAGGTCATCATGTCATCTCAACCTGCGACGTCACTCGATTTCCTATGGCTGAAAGGCCTCAAGGACTCTCCTAATGCTGTGCCTACGCTGGCGGTCATGGGTGCCGCAATGGTGGTGTATTTCCTCTACCAGGTAAGAAGTCTGTCACATGTCACATGCCGAGAATATATGCAGTGATGTCACCTTGGCATCTGAAAAAAAAAACCCCATTTTCATTTTGCGCATTTCAAAATATTAGCTAACATGGGCAGGTTATGTTTGCCACGGATATTCCTCACATCAAAGGAATTCCTGAGATTCCCGGTGCAGTCCCTATCTTTGGTCATCTCCTGAAACTTGGCGAGGACCACGCCACAGTCTGCGAGAAATGGTGGCGGCAGTACAATCACTCTGTCTACCAGATCATGCTGGGTAACACCCGCGCCGTGGTGGTGAACTCCTTCGAGGACTGCAAGAAGATGCTCCTGGGAAACCAGAACGCAGTCATCGACAGGCCCAAGCTCTATACTTTCCATGGCGTCATAAGCAGCACCCAGGGCTACACCATCGGCTCCTCGCCGTGGGACGAGTCGTGCAAGAAGAAGCGCAAGGCCGCCGGAACCGCGCTCGGACGCCCGGCGCTGCGGAACTACCACCCCATGTTTGACCTGGAGAGCTACTGCATCCTGCGGGACATCAAGAAGGACAGCAAGAACGGCGAGATAGAGCTCGACATCCGGCCTTACATCCAGCGCTACGCCCTGAACACCACTCTTACTCTCTGCTACGGCATCCGCATGGACGAGGTGTACGACGACCTGCTGCGCGAGATCCTGCACGTCGGCTCCGCGATCTCGCTGCTGCGCTCGGCGTCGGAGAACTACCAGGACTACGTGCCGATGCTGCGGTACGTGCCGAACAACGAGAAGAACGCGCGCAGCAAGGAGCTGCGCGACCGCCGCGACACCTACCTGAACCTGCTGCTCGACAAGGTGCGCGTCATGATCAAGGAGGGCACCGACAAGCCGTGCATCTCCGCCGCCATCCTCAAGGACCAGGAGACGAAGCTCACCGGCGTCGAGGTCTCCTCCATCTGCCTCTCGTTGGTGTCTGGCGGCTTCGAGACCATCCCCGGCACGCTGACTTCCGCCATTGGCTCTCTCTCAACCCCGGAAGGTCAGATATGGCAGGACCGCGCGTACGAGGATATCAAGCGCCACTACCCAGATGTCCGCGATGCGTGGACGAGCAGTTTTGTCGAGGAGAAGATCCCGTACATCAACGCCATCATCAAGGAGGCCGGCCGCTACTACACCGTCAGCGCCATGAGCTTGCCGCGGAAGACTGTCACGGAGGTGAACTGGAATGGGGCCATTATCCCGGCCAAGACTATGATTCTGATTAACGCGCAGGCTGGCAATCACGGTAAGACACCTCCTTTTACGACTAATTTTACTAAAAAGCCTCGTCGCGTAGAAATGTGCGTACTAATTACTACCATTATAGACGTCGACCACTTCGGCCCCAACGCCTCCAAGTTCGACCCAGAGCGCTGGCTCAAGAGCCTCGACCCGCCGCAGGAGCGCGAGATGAGCGGGCTCGGACACCTGAGCTTCGGCACCGGCTCGCGCGCCTGCTCCGGCCAGTTCATCGCCTCCCGCCTGCTGTACGCCGCCCTCGTGCGCCTGCTCTCCAGCTACAAGCTCGTCGCCAGCGAGGAGGCCCCGCCCAACACGGATTATGTCGACTACAACGAGATCAAGACGGCGCTCGTCGCGATCCCGAGACACTTCAAGGTTAAGCTTATCCCGAGGGATTCGAGCGTTACGGAGGAGTGCTTGAGTTTGGCGGAGCTGAGGACGAAGGAACATTACAAGGAGTAGGGGGGAAAGGGAGGGTGCTTGCGATGGCTTTTGAAGGAGAATATACCTCGGAATGGGATTTTTGGATGCTTGATTGGTCATATAGGTACCTACGGTAGCATTAGGTGCCTCGGGAGTATGTAGTATGGAAGGTTCAAAGTTGTCTTTCGCATAGCTAAAAAATGGATGTCTAAGCGGGGAATTATCACGATGGGACTCACCTGAGTCAAAACTATTTAGCAGGCATTTAGGCAGCTAACTAGGTACAATAGCTGGTAAAAAAAAGAATTATAACTTGCAACTTTTCCACCTACCTAATGTCGGTAATCTTTTGCTTTGGGGCCTTTGGGGTATCCCATGTGGGTTGCCGCGCTACCGCGATAACGAGCCGACAGCGGATTGTTGGAGAGTCGGCTCGTCCGACAGGCAGACCATTAATAAGTATGGGATCAAGTCAACCAATGTAAAATACACAGCATAGCAGGCTATTTTGACGAAGAGAATACCCCGGCATTGAACACCTTAGATACCTAGTCACGCCTCGTCACCTGATCCAATACATCGAAATCGCGAAACATGGCTTCGCTTGATATCACACGGTTATTCGGGGTGAAGGGATATGTCGCAGTTGTTACCGGCGGTAGCAGTGGGCTTGGCTTCATGATTAGCAAGGCATGTATAACTACCACGTGCAATTTCTCCGTCGCGTTTTTCAGGGGTTCAGGGGACTCAAACTAACTATTACCAGGGGCTTGTATCCAATGGCGCAAAGGTATACCTAGTCGCTCTGCCGGCTGATCCGATAGACGAGCAGCTGGCTGAACTTCGTGAGCTGGGGAAATCTTCCGGCGGCGAGGTCGTGGGGTGAGTTTCCTTTTCTTTTCTCCTTTATCCAGCGGCGAAGAAGAAAGGACCCCGGACTTACTATCGCAGTATCACTTGCGATGTATCATCCAAGCAGTCGATATCAGAACTCGCGGCCAAGATCACTGCTCTAGAGCCGTGCATCGACCTACTGGTATCCAATGCCGGTATCCGGCGCGACCCCCCTATCAGCTGCGACGTGCAAGCCGCGCCCCTAGAAGAGCTGCAGGCGTCGATGTGGTCGTCTGAGCATTCGGACTGGGCTGCGACTTTCAGCGTGAACACCACCGCGCACTACTTCATGTCGGTGGCATTCCTGCCGCTGCTGGCGGCTGCGGCGGCGAAAGGAGGCAGAGATACGGGCCGTGGCTCGGTTGTCATAACGAGCTCGTGCGCGAGCATGCACAATGTGACGAATGTCGACTTGACCAGCTATGCGACGAGCAAGGCGGCTACGGATCACTTGGTCAAGTTGCTCGCGGCGAAGTTCAGTCGATTTTATGTCCGAGTCAACGGTATCAACCCGGGATGTAAGTGTTGATCTGCGCAAAACTACCTAGTGCCTAGATAAATGTTATACTAATTCGAGGGGTGTAAATATAGTCGTCCCAAGCAAGATGAACCCAGTTGGTGAAGAGGGAAACATATTTAGCAATTTGTTCGATAAGGTCCCGGCAAAGAGAGCCGGAGGAGAAGAGGATATCGCCAGCGTGGTCATTTACCTGGCGAGTCGCGCGGGGGTAAGTTCGCCTGGAATTTAGCACCTATGGGTCGCTAAATCCTGAACACCTGCTGAATACTGAATACTGGTAACTGAAGCTAACCTACAATCACAGGCATACGTGGACGGAGTTTCTGTATGTGTAGATGGTGGTCGCATATTATTAGCGAATGGGCAATAAATGGCTTAACTCTTCCCGTGAACTTTTCATGAATGATTAAATGGGCTATCCTAAGTTGATAATTTATTCATTGACGGGATCGATGACTTCTACATACGACTCATTTCAACTTGGAAAGTTTCTCTTTCTAAATCTGCATCTTCATTATAGGATACCTAGAAATCGCATAATTAGGTACATAGAAGGTACTTGATAGTTACTAAGTTCGAACTTCGAACTGATTCTCATAATGCTGTTCTCGTTAAATTCAAACGATGCTGTCGGCCTTTCCGACTCTTGGATCCAACTGCCCATTAGGGGGGATAGCATTTCAGGGGCACTTAGTTAGCAGCTAGGCACTACCCTAAGGATAGGTTACTGTATTGTAAATTGTAGTACCTAACACTTAACCTACCTCTAGCGACATCACATCCCTTGCCTGCCAATAATCGACAACATCTATCCGACAATTGATGGTGATATTTATACTAGTAAGAACTTGAGAAAGATGTCGATCATTTCTATTAGCGGGCAGAGTCAGTAAGTCACTCTTTACAACTATCTTAGGCAATTTCTTCTCATCATCTAATGCAACTGCAGGTCGGACATCACCAAGGACACTGTCCACCAACTAGCTGCAGACCTATCGGTGGAGATCACCGACGCAGCTGATGCAGATGACTACCTTATTCTCCTCAGGTCCCTAGAGACAGTTCTGCGGCACGTCAAGGATGCGCCGGATTACATCCATCCCCAGCTCGAGCCACAACCCGTGGTCGGGTCTCGAGAGTACTGGAAGCCCAGTGATGATAGTAACCCGATGAACGCGTGGAACTTCCAATGCAATTTGATCGCAGCGAACCCAACTTCTGCGTTGTTGAAGGACCGCAGCATAGTCATCAAGGATAACATCTCTGTCGGAGGTTTGCCCACCACATTAGGGACGTTTCCTGAAGTCTTATCGCGTAGCAATGCTCTTCCTATATCGCCAATTGACTCCTCGGTCGTCGGCCGTATCCTGTCAGCCGGCGGAGTCATAAAGGGCTCGTCAACGTGCGAAAACCATTGCGCATCCCCGCTCTCCTTCACGTCAGCCACGGGCCCTGTGCACCATCCCCTCCTCCACGGGTACACAAGCGGCGGGAGCAGCAGCGGTTCATGCGCCCTTGTCGCCGCGCACTCTTTAAAACGACAGGGACTGGATAAACAGTGGGGGGACTTGGTCGAACTCGGAATAGGCAGCGACCAAGCCGGCTCGGTGAGGATCCCGGCTTGCTACACGGGCATCTACGGGCTTAAGCCGACGTTCGGCCTGGTGCCGTACACGGGGGCAGCATCCATGTCGCCTATGATAGACCACTTGGGGCCCATTGCGCCATGCTTGGAAGACATCGCGGTCTTGTTGAAGGTGATGGCGGGGTACGACGGGCTTGATCCGCGGATGACTCCGGAGTCGCCTCTGGCGAGCCAGGTCAAAGACTACCCACAGATTCTAGCAGCCTTCAAATCCAAGATACAAAGCGCCGGCACCAAGCAACAGAAGCCCTTAAGAGTCGGGTTCCTCACCGAATCCTTCACCGTCGCCGGGCTGTCCCCCATCGTGCGCGACACCGTCCGCCGCGCCGCCACATCCTTCTCAGCAGCCGGCGCCGAGGTCGTCGAGGTTTCCATCCCCCTGCACTCCTCGGGCCCCATCATCTGGACCGCCTCCACGCGCCCCTCCATGTCCGACGCCCTCTGCCAGGGCAAAACCGGCGGCCACCTCTCCTACCTGCCGCCCCACCTGCAGCCGCAGTGGCCGCTAAGCCAGGCCGCGTTCAGCTTGCAGGCGGGCTCGAACCCGGCGCTCGTCAACATCATGCTGAGCGGGCAGTACGCCCACCGCGCCTTCGGCGCCGGGGTCGAGGGGAAGGCGCACCGCAAGGTGTTCGAGCTGCGCGCCGCGTACGACCGCGCGCTCGAGGACGTCGACGTGCTGGTCACGCCGTGCGCGCCGACGCTCGCGATGCCGCACCCGGATCCGAATGGGGCGATCCTGGAGAAGCTGGGGAGCTCGATCGGGGTCACGAGTAACACGTGTCCGTTCAATGTCACGGGACACCCGGCGCTGAGCGTGCCGTGCGGGGGGGCGCTGGTGGAGGGTGTGAGGCTCCCGATTGGCTTGCAGATTGTGGGGAGGCGGTGGGAGGATGAGATGGTGATGAAGGCTGCGGCGGTGTTTGAGGAGGGGAGAGGGAAGTTGTGAAGGGATAGGTAGGTAGGTAGGTAGCCCCTATCTTTATGAATTAAATGTGCCTAGGTCGACAATGAAGACTGTTGTATAAGAGAGATCATTATAATTGCTATGTGACTATATA
Organism: Hypoxylon fragiforme; assembly: GCF_022984875.1. Lineage (NCBI taxonomy): Eukaryota > Fungi > Ascomycota > Sordariomycetes > Xylariales > Hypoxylaceae > Hypoxylon > Hypoxylon fragiforme. The sequence continues at coordinate 2,038,091 of NW_026054760.1, forward strand.
GAACTCCTCTACCTATCTACCTAAGGCTCCTGCAAAAACTCCCTTATTTGACCATCCATCCACTCATTATCACCCCGACTACTCCCCGACCCCGCCAAGTGTCCCCAAACCGACGGGATAACCTTGCACCTCGCATCCGGCAGCGCGCTCGCCTCCCTCTCACTCGCGCTCCAGTGGAAGTACTGGTCCGTCTGGCACGGCATAAGCAGCACCGGGACCTTGATCGCCTTCAACGCCTCTTCCAGCGACCCCGCCTGTTCGGCATCTAGCCGCGAGATGTCCCCCCGCTGCCACATCCCCAGCATCACCAGCAGGTCCTCGGGGTCCCAGTCGCGGTAATTAACGTCTGTCACGGCCTTGTCCCAGTCGCTCAGCGTCTCAAACCCCAGGTCTCGGTAGCGCTCGTCCTCGAACCAGGCGACGCTCGTCAGCCACGCCGAGTACGCTTTGCCGAACCCGCGCAGCCCCTTCGGCGCCTCCAGCTTCCCGGCAGCCTCCCGGCGCTTGGAAGCCGCCGCGTCGTAGTCCGCCGAGTTCTCCAGCGCGGCCTTGGGGCCCTCGAGGAACTGGAAGTTGTGCCGGCTGGTCCGCGCCGCGGAGCACATGACGACGGCGCGCCGCACGAAGCCCGGCTGCTGCGCGAGCCAGTGGTACGTGCACTGCCCGCCCATCGAGAAGCCGAGCATCACGTCGACATGCTCAACGCCCAGCCCCTGCGTCAGCAGCAGGTGCTGCGCGCGCACGCAATCGCGATAATTGATCGTGGCGGGGAAGGCGCCGGCGGTGTTGGACGGGCTGGAGGACTCGCCGTTGCCGAAGAGCGCGATGACGATCACCCGGTAGGACTGCAGCGCGCCGGTGCCGATGAAGTTCAGAGTGGTGGAGATGCGCCCCCGGAAACAGGTCGGGATCACGGCGGTTTTGGCGCCGGAGGGGTTGAAGACTTGGTAGGCGAGGCGTGCGTGGGGGAGGGTGGTGCCGTCTTCGAAGGTGAAGTTGGGGAGGGGGAAGTACTCGATTGAGGAAGACATCTTGGAGTTTGAGGACCGAGCAAATTTGGATACTAGGTTTCTGGGTTTCTGGCAGAGCTGGAGCGCTCACGTGCGGTTGCGGTTGTCTTATCCGGTGCAATGCGATGCGATGCGGAGATTGATGGGATTGCGTATGCTTCTTTGGCTTGGGGAGTAGTGCTGTCGGGGGTTCCGATCGTGAAAATGCGATTATGTAAATTATAGTGAATGTCGCAACGGCAGATCCGAAATAAGAAACAACCATCTATCCAACATTGAGGGCCTCTAGCATTTTGAAGTTGATCTTTTCGTGTCTAGACTCACTCATAATCTTTCTGTTAAAATCTGCATAGTACGTGGTAGATTGTCTGTGGCCGTCATCAAAAACCAAACAGCTATTTTCGTGCGAAGACGCTTTGCTTGTCCCTGAAATATAGCACCTAAACATCGCCCCCCTTTCTCACTACTATCTACCCAAGTACCTCGGTACCTATTTACCAGCACACAATGTCTCCCAATGGTGAAGCTTTCCTCCTGGACCCCAACACACCCGCTGGGCCAACACGCTACGCGCACGCGCGCATCGCGCCAGCCTCATCTCACCGCACCATCTACATCTCGGGAATAGCCGCTGTGTCACCAGACGGCAAGCTCGAGGGGGCGCGGCAGAACGCGGATGGCACGTGGGAGCTGGACATCCGGGAGCAGACGGCGGCGGTGCTGAAGCGGATCGACGACATCATCCGCGGCGCGAGCCAGGGCAAGGGCGGCATCCACAACGTCATTGATGCTGTCGTCTACGTGCTGGACATGAAGTCGCACTACGCCGGCATGAACGAGGAGTGGAACAAGGTGTTCGCGGACCGGGCCAGCGCGCCGGCGAGGGCGACGGTCGGTGTTAGGGAGCTGCCGGATCCGCGGTTCATTGTCGAGATTAAGGCGATAGCGGTGGTCGAGTTTTGAGTAAGGGATGAACAATGGATGATTGGAAATAGGAACTTTGAGTATGTCAGACGCTTATGATACCTCTAGGTGCCTTGGTAGTAGGTAATCATTCATCCTGCTTCAAATCAATACCCAATGCCTCATTTTATGATGCCGTATGTGACCCTATCCCTTGCCCTTATTCCCCGATCTTGCGCTATATTTGGCATCGAAGTATCCTGGAAGTTTGGGGTCAATATTCATACGTCCTGTGCTGCCAGATATCCATAGGTGCCTATATATAGCCTAAAGGGTACCTAGGTAGCTAACCTACCTACATCCACTGTCGCGGAGCCGTTTGTTTACCGAGCCGTATGTAAGAGCCGTAGGAGCCCTCGGAATTGCGAGCCAACCTCCAACTACTTACCAACAGTCATGTACGGGATAGCGATTGCTTGTACTAAAACAGATATATAATTCACTTTCTCGTATTCCAACGCTCTCCCATCGTTGCATCCCATTTTCTGTTCACATCATTACAGTTCCAAGGTTAACAGTCAGTTACGAAAGAAACTCCTATTTAAAATTCCAATATTGGACAGCATCAAAATGTCTCTACGCGAACAAATGATCTCCACTGCAAGACAGTGGGTCAAAGCCCACAACGAAAAGGCAACGACTGGTGTGGAGGGCATCATCGTGCTCGCAGCTCCTGACTTTGTCGGCCGCTTGTTTCCGTCATCACTCAACACGCCACCCCGAGGTCGTGAAGACTATGCAAAATTCCAGTTGACGTCTTCCAGCGCGTTTGAGACGTACCACGCTGAAGAGACCGACATAGTAGTTGACGAGACTCAGCGCAAGGTCGTCTACTATCTCACCGCCAGGGGAACGACAAAGATTGCGGGGGATTACGAGAATGAATATGTTCACAAGTTGATACTTACGGACGATGGAAAGTTGGTGAGGCAATTTGATGCGTATTTGGATAGCCAGGTGATGGTAGAATTTATGAACAAAATACAGGCAGCAACAAGCGCAAAGGGGGAAGAGTAGAAAGGCGGAGTAGGGAGAAGAGAAGAGGGGAAGTATAAAGGATGCATGTCCCACCGTACTTGGAGACAAGATAGGCATTGGTAACTACCTAGGGTACCTACCTAAGGTTAGGTAGTTATCAATGATAGTTAGGTAAAAGATAGGAGAGAAAACAAATACCGAACAAATTCCAGGTTATTACCCCAAATTTACGAGGGTTTATCAGGGTTATTATGTCATACCCAGGCTATCAGCCAATCAAATCCATCCAAAGTCTAATCAGGTCTCCCTAATCGGGATCTTAACCTAGAAGTCTCCATCTCCAGGGCTCTCCCACCTGACTCAACCAGTGATAGCAACTGTGATAGCAACTGTGATAGCAACTGTGATAGTGCCCCCTTTAACCCCTCCACCTACTAGGTATCCAACTAACTCCAAATCAATCACTTTGATAACTTCCCGCAATCATCTTTCTATCTTGGTCACCTACCTAAGCACGTAATGTGATGCAGGTATGGCTACACTACTTGCTCTGCTGGAAACATCATTGCCATGGAGACTCCAGCAGATACCCCAGCGATTATTGCTGTAGCTAGAACTTCATGCCAGCGCTGTCATAAACGCAAGAAGAAATGTGATAGGGTATTGCCGCAGTGTGATAACTGTCGAAATGCCGATGTGCCCTGTAGCTTTCTTGACGACGACCAGCAAAGTGGTACATATCCAATTGCGTATGTAATTGACGCCCCTTGATCCTCAGACGAAGATTGTAGATTAATAAAAACATCTAGTTTCGTGCAAGGGCTAGAAGCCAAAGTACAAGAATTAGAAAAGCAGCTTGCATTGGCACTTGAAGCTGCGAGAAACCCTCCAGTCGTGTCAGAGCCGTCACTAGACACCATTCATCCAAATCTCGAAGGCTCAACACAGCAGGGGTCTGTCGATGACTCCCATGTGGGCGGGCTCTCGCCCTACTCCGTCCGTGGACAACCACTCTCGCCCAATGGACAGACCTCAGCCATATCCATGGACCAGGAGTTGAGAATCTTGTCTTTAGAGGCCGCAGCAGAACGGCATCTTGGTTCTTCTTCCGGGTTATCTTTCGCAAAGCTCACACAGACAATTCTCAAACGTCTCACACCAGATCGAGCCGATTTCGTTTTTGGCATCTCACAGGGCGACGATATCTTGGGACAGATAGATTGGGACTCCCCCCCAGACTTCTTCCATCCGCCTCTTCTCAACTTCCCCAACATCGCTGGCTTTGGGCCGACACTATTTGGGGATGTGTCCTTATCGAGTATTATCGAACCCTCAGGTTCGCTAGCAGATCTATGTCTGCCTACTAAAGCGAGAGCCGACCAATTGACGTCTTTCTATTTTGCGCATTCGCACACCTTGTATCCCATTCTCAATCAAAGTGATTTTATGGCTTTGCTAGACCGCATCTATGAGCAATCTTCGGATCCATCCACCCTGGACCCGATGTCCTGGTTTCGAGTTTGGATGGTTTTGGCCATCGGCTCTTCGTCGCGCTGTTCCGTCTCCATGGTCGAAGAATCGGAGGCCTTGTTGTACTATAACAAAGCGCTTGAATTTTTTGAACTCGCGTTCGATTATGGCGATATGGTACGCCCTCATTCCATCTCTCAGGAACAATATGTGTGCTAATGCTGCTTCTAGGTTGCGTTGGAAACCATCATGCTTCAGGTGTCCTTCTCTTTCTTTAATCAGCTTGGGCCAAGTAATTCAATCCCCTCCTTCAAGTGACTCGCGGGGAAATCATGTTAATAGTTCTTTAGACACTTGGTTCTTAGTTGGCACGGCAGCTCGGATGGCTATCGGTCTCGGCCTTCATAGTGCCTCTGCATATGAAAATCTTCCTTTCAACATCGCCAACATGAGAAAGCGGATTTTCTTCTCTATTTACATGATGGATCGGTTAGTTATCCTTCTGCCTCGAATAACTTTATACACACGAAGCCTTCTGACATTTCTGTTCCTCTATGAAGTGTGATATCTATAGCGCTTGGTCGCCCATTCGCATTACAGGACGATGATATAGAAATTGAGGTAAGATAACATGGCGGACTTCCACTAACTTTTTAATCCGCCTTTTTCCCACTGCTCACTTCCTTCGATAGCCTTTTGTCGATATTGATGACGAGCAGCTTGACAATCTCGGGACTCAAAGCCGAGACAGGCTAGAAACATCTATGATGGCCATTCCGCGGCACATTCTGGACCTTAGAAAAATCGCCAGCAAAATCAGCAGGCAGGTCTATGGAAACCCAGCAGCCATTCGGGAAAACACACCCCGCCGCGATGAGATTCTGCACTCTCTCCACAAAGAGCTGATTGACTGGCGGCGTAACATGCCGTTCCCGCTCCCCGACGTTCATCCCCGAGTGCCTCACCTGAGCAGCAACTGGTACGACTTCAACTACTACACACATCTAGCTATGCTGTACAGGCCCTCGCCGCTGTTCCCCCTCCTAGACCAAGTCATGGTCAAGAAGCTCGCCAACGCCGCCTCCATGTCCATCCGCCAGGCCTATACCATGCACCGCCAGAAACGGTTCGCCTACAATTGGCTGAACTTACTCTCACTGTTCACGTCCACCATCTCGTTGATATACGCCTCGACGGCCCAGCCCCAGGAGCTGGTCAGCTATTTGCAGCGGACGCAGGTCATCGATGACCTGGAGCTCGTGCTGCAGCTGTTCGATAAGCTGAACGGCAAGTTCTCGGGCGCGAAGAACATTCAGTGCATCATTGATCGCGTCCTAAGGAGGTACAAGGAGATGTGCAATATGATGAATGCGAAGTAGGGTCTAATATACGGTAGCTAAGGTTGTCTGGAGTTGGGTCTTGTCATGAAGGATGTTAGGCGTTGGTTGGTCTCTACATGGGATATAGGCGTTGAGTGAAGTTATCTTGTATTAGAATTATTTATTGTTCTATATTGCCCACAGGCACTATCTAATTACATATTGGAACTCGGCCTAATGTCTTGGTGTTTTTTGAAGCCATACACATCGTGCGCTCAACCATCTAAATGGCCCTCTGAGTCACATAGGCTACCTAGGTACCTTGCTGTTCCAGTATATCGAGTTAGGGTATGTTAAGGGTCTACCTGGGCTCTACCAAGGGGGGGCAGATAGAAAATTGACAGCTCACATGTGTACCTAGTATGTAGCTTCCATAGTTTCCAGGGGGGTTTAGAGATCCTCGTGACAAGGTATGAGTCTACCAACTCAGGGGTTAAGAAACGGTAACCTCACCGTTTCATTGAGTGCGTGCCTATCTACATTGAGGTACCGACTATGTAGCCAAAGAAGTCTTTAGAGAAGTATTCATTGACTCTCAGATTACGTGTAGATGCTACATACAATGGAATAAGGGGAGCACTTTTCGAAAGGATACCTAAGGCAGTAAACCCTGCCACCCTTGCTTAAACTCTACGAGGCGTCGCGTCAACCTCAAGCCTTGCTTTAGGTAGGTCGTTGTCTATTTCTGGACCCCCACGACAACGCCAAATATAGAACCCGTGGTCCCAAAAATAATCGCGAATCTCATCTCGGTCTCACATGTCTTAAAATAAGGTCCCAGAGAGCAGGTAGGCAAGGGCCATGAGATCCCCCGTACATAAAATCCTTCGAACCAGGATGCTGGGTCCAGATAGTCACCTGACCCGCGAACAGCAACTCGAATCCTATCAAATATAACAACATCCTGATACTCGGGCCGACACTGCCACTTCCTGAGCCCACTTTGTTGGAATTGTCAGCCCCAAGACGTCCATACAAGATCATGATATAATTGCAAGTATCCATAAATCCAGAATCCTCTGTTTATAGACAATTATAGGTAGGTCTTGTTATATGAATAAAGCTAGCCATATGAGGCAGGAAGGCATATGATACTTAGACGCTGAAGCAAATAGTTATGTATAGAATACAGGATCATTGGAGCTTGAAGCTTGAAGCTATTTAAAGAACAAGTCTCGAACTTACGGGGTAAATTCCGCTAGGTACGTGTGGAGCTCACGCCCTTGGGGAGACATGAACTACTGAGCCCCTATTCCATATCCCTACGAGGTTCTATTGGAGCCATCACAAGCTCTGGGTATCAATGGATGTACATCTAGAGTTACGAGCGACCACTTCATCAAGCTAACGAGGGATTGAGATCCAACCCAGGTGGATAACCACAAAATACTAGGTACACAAGGTAACGAGTTGCTATTCTAAGCCCATCTACATACCTCCCCTAGGTAGGTACCTAGGCATGTAAATACACGTATATTCTCATGAGTATAGCTAGGGCCAGCTATCGGCACTCCTTCAGGGTCAAAGGTAAAAGGACCACGAAACGGAGCCTACCTAGATACCTGCCTCCTTGCATTGCCCTCTCCGGACGCATACGGCGTTAGGAAGCGCCTGTTGTAGGTACCTCCATCGAGATATCCATCGAGATAGATCTATGTAGTCTGCACTGTACGAGTTGCTTCATTCTTGGCTGCGTCCTCAATTACTTGGCAGATACCTACTACCTGGATAGTTATTTTCGTCGTCGTTGAACCAGTACCTCTCATTGGTTGACCAGAACCATGGAAGTTGGCCGATACCGTTGCCTAGCCTCGACAGTATAGCCACAGGGGAATTGATAGAGGCTTCCTGTAGGCTGGCTTGGTTGTCGAACACACGGCACGCCATGAGGCGAGTAATAAGCCGTGCTGCAATACGTATACGTCATAGGAGGTTCATACATTCGGTTCCTCGTTGCCCAGACAGCCACACATGCAGAGGATACAATTGGACGCGGAAGACGATCGGATCACGGCAAGATCTTGGGTCGTCGCAATCCTTCGATAACAGCTACCTATTGGATGGGTATGCAGGCGGTTCTCGACTTGTGCCGTACCTACAGCTAGCTCGACGCCGGATAGCAATAACAGTGCTGCGGCACAGGGGGTGTCCAACACTTACCTGCCTACAAGAGCCTTCCCATCGATGTTGAAAAACTTGGCGCCGAAGGACCTTTGCATATCTGCCTACACGACCCACTCATCGCGCCCAGCGCTGCTGATGCCAAGACACAGCTCTAGGTTAGGCAGGTAGGTATGTTAGGTAGGTAAGTACCGCGTACATGCGCCGACGGCGATGCGATGGAATCCTGATCTTGGCCTTTTTTTTTATCACCAGCGCCCCCCGTCCTTGGCAAAAGCCATCGTGATGCCTCTAGCAAGTGCCGAAATATCCGTGAGCTGAGCGAGTCGGTGACAGATAACCGGGTTGTCGCTTTCTCTTTCAGATCCTTGGCGAGGGCACACTCTGCATAGGGATCTGGGCACCTTAGGCAGGTAAGGTCCTTAGGTTAGGTAGGTACCTAAGGTACCGGTTCGTTAAATAAAAAAAAAGGGATTCTCCGTAAGAGGCGCAAGGATGCAAGCCACATTTCAGGCCCTATCACATCTGTCGCTAACGTACATAGGTTCATAGGGTTGGAGGGATCTAGCATTGCTAATAGCCGCAGTCACCTATCTCCGTACCTACCTAGGTAGATACGCAACGAATCGTAGCTACTAAGGTGGTCAAGATAGAGAAAGGTGCCATTTTCGGCACGATTGCCTATTGCCTAGGGCTAGGCATTGCCTATGGCACGGCATCCTCTTTTTTTACCACATGACTACGGCTACTACCTACTACCAAATCTCCCCCCTATTCTATTCCGTCGTTCGTTCCCCCTTGCGGTTTCCCCCGTTCTAATTCCGGGGTGGGACAGAAGAAGTAAAGGAAGGGAATATTTCGTTGCGCCAACTGTTCCGGCATACAGCAGCAATGAACCGAGGATGAAGCAAAAAGGGGGGAGGACAGCTAGACTGAGAGACTGGCAGGCGGACGGACGGACAAGTCCAACGGAGGAGATCCCCCGGTTCGCGATAATTATCACCTCAGATATCGCACGATTCCTCTCTCTCCCCTCCTCTCCCCTGCCATATCTCTCTGCTTATCGCCAGGTACTCGCGTGATCGATATGCGGGGGGAGGGGGAACGGAAGATACGCAAGAGCCGAGGGTGCTGCCACAAACACCACACGACGCCCTATCTCTGACCTTCTCTCTGTGCGTGTATGTGTGGACGTACGGGAATGTTGTGTACGTTGTGCGCGCGCCGCCCACCCGGCACTTGGCGAGCATCGGATTCCTCCGTTTCTGTCCCACGGAGCAGATAGAGATGAGTAAACGAAAATAGAAAATATAGAGAATACACAAATACACACGCATGCACATATGCATAGGCATATGCCTACCTAGGCACCAGCATACCTCTGGCTGCGCGAGATATGTATATAAACACATGTGGTTGCACCACGTTAGATTTCGACTAGGGGGGGGAAATACAGAAAAAAGGAGAGAGAACCGAAAAGAAGAGCACACGCACAGCAAAAAAACAAAGTAAAGAAAGAAACTCGTTCATAGAGAGAGGGGGGAGAGGGGAGGGACATCGATCGTTATTGTATGAATCTTGGCGTTCATGTTGTCCTCCCCCCTTGGGGCAGGCATGCGCATATCACCTGTGGCCGTTCGAACTCTGTCACTCGGCCTCGAACCACATCCATACCTGCTCACACTAACACGCGCTTTGTCTCTCTGTGTCACTACCACTTACTCTCTCTCTCTCTCTCTCTATCTCACCCAGGCACGTTCCCGTCTTGTCCCGCCCCTTTCTTCGAATTCTCGATCGCGCAGGGAGCCATATTGTATTGGGAGCACAGACACAGAATTGCCGCTGCTGTACGACGCGTCCTGCGTACCAGAAAGGGGGGGGGAGAGGGGGAGGGGTCGCCCGGGAGGTATGGAAGTACATGCCCACCTAAACGTCTAGATCATAGGACTGACCTACAGTAGGTACAAGCCTATGGAGAGGGGCAGAACACAGGTGGGCAGGTGGGCAGGACATCACGTAACCGGGTTTTTGGGCGAAAAAGAAGTTCGGCGATGTGGTGTTTCATCTAGGTAACTGATCCGCATCTGTCTATCTATCTATCTACAATCTGCGCGGCATCTCCGTTCTACCTTTCCAAGGTTTTTTTTGGTGCATACCGTAGATCGGACTCATGTGGTGATGTGTGGCACGATTGTTGAAAGGGGGGGTCTGGTGGTTCTGGGTTAGTGGTCGGCCATGGTTAGGGTTAGTTGACTGCCCAGACGGTTGATTGGGTGGTGTGTTTGTGGACACGCGTGGTAGGGAGTGATTCGTGCTATTGAGTTTCGAAACAAAAACCGAACCGAACGAAGTAACTAGCGAACGAGCCGTGCCATGTCGGTCCGCAGATCCATAGGTAGGGCATCAAGATCACTGGGGAAGAACGTGAAGAGGCCAACCCCCTCTCTTCCATACCCCACCGAATAGCAGCAAATGCCTATTACAACGACCGAACGATTGACCACGCGCGCGAAACACCCTCGATCGCCGGCAAGGCAAGACACGACAGCGACAGCGACAACAACCTCGCCTCGTACATCACCTCGTATATACCCGATCTACAAGGCCAGACCTTGCTTGCTGCGGCCTGCGCGGGCCAGCCAACCACAGCGCCGCCTCGCGAGGCAACCATATATGAGGCACCCAGGTGCCACAGCATTGCCGCAAAGATTAGGTACATAACCTGCCTACCTATAGATGCATGTGTGAGTCCCGAGAGTGTGCAGTAGGAACAAGCCATCAGGGGGGGTGGTAAAGCACGTACCTACCTACCTAGCCTTTCTCACTAACCTATTAGGTACCATGTAGGAGTCCCAAAAAGAGTCACCGCCATTATCATCTTTGCACCTATGTAGGTCAAGTAGAAAACCCACTAAGGTAAAGTACCTACCTAAGGTGTAGGCATACGGCCTATTCCAGCAAGTGAGACAAAATGCCATTTGTCCATTTGTCTGTGATACGTTCCACTATCCCCGCGGGAATCTGACACTTTTCTGTTCTGTAAGACGTGCTTTCGAAGGTAGGTAATAAAAGCCAAAACCAATAAAAACAATTCTTTCTTCGAAGAAAAGCGTCTAGCGCTGCAGGAGAGAGATGATTAGGTAGGTGTACCTACCGATCTAGGGACTTGGGTTATTAGCTGGGAGAAGTACATACCTACCTAGGTATGTAAGAAGGAGGAGGAGAAACGAGCTGCTGTGTAGCCAAAAGCCGCCGTAAGCAGCTGAGCTAGCTCTGCATCGCAGACAGCTCAGCTGTTGAGGACCGCGAACGACCTAAATGGTCACGATGGCGAAATGCGAAATAGCCTGCCTCCTTGTCCGTGTCTAGTATGTCTGTCTGTCTGTATGCCGCTCGCCCCATCGTCTCGATCTAGATAGTCTGCCGACTTAGCACCGTGGGCTAGATAAGTAATCATAGCCGGCGTGAAAAAAAAAAACAAAAAAAAATGATTGCATAGGTAGGTAGATATTTTCCAACCACGGCCAAAAAAAAAACCTGTTCTTGCTTAGATTTTCTCCATCTCAGCTCTCTCTCACCATATCTCTCCATTGCTCTCCCTCGTCTTCTTCATATGTTCCTCTCGCATTCTGCTATCCCGAAAGTAAGCGCGTGGCACATATACCACAAACAGCGTAGGGAGTCGAAGGAAATGACCAGGAAATGCCACGTCAAGGAACCTAGCGCGTCAGGTACCTACATGATGTAGGCGTGTATGGGAAGGGATCTGATATGATATGGAAGTGCAAGTGATGATGAAAATGAAAAAAAAAAAATGACAGCAGAAAACGGGACTAAAGGCGCAAGAGTAACCCTAACAGCAATAAACACGTGCGGGAAACGGCAGCAATGCAGGCGCAGGCAAGGTAGCCTTGTGAGACCAGGGTAGATAGGTAGGCACCAGAAAATGTGAGGCTCACTAAATGATGCGTCAGCCGTGTGTGTGTGCGTGTGTGTGTGTGATGGAATGATGGTTCGGGGATTGATGTGCTCGCCTAGATTCTGTATGTACCCGGGTTAGGTACCAGGGAGGTATGCATGTATGTATGTATGTATGTAGGTAGAGTACCTAGTAGTTGAACATCTGGCTTGCTTCAACCTCTTGCAGCAATCTCCACCTATCTAACTACTGTCAAGCTGCCATGCCGGGCCTGAACGAGGAAAAAAAAAGGACAAAGGAGAGAAAAAAATCCTAAGCGGCGCCGATACCGTGGCGAGCGCATCGCTTGCACCGATCGACGGACCCAGACCCAGTGATGTGGCCGGCTTGGTTCCAAGGTTTGCAGGGCTGAAGCGAAACGAACCAACCCTCGGGAATATCCTCCCGATCAGCGGTGGCCCTTTTCTTTTCCCCCCCTTCCCCTTCTTCCCAAACCCCCTGTTTCGCGAAAAAAGCAAAGCAAAGCGGCAGGCACTCAAACGTTCGGAGGAAAAAAAAAAGGTGACATGGACACGTTCAATGTCTGTTTGCCTTTTAGGTCGTAAAAATAAAAAAAAAATAAAAAAAACATCGATCCCAAGAAAAGAAAAAAGGGGGTCCCGCCTCGGTCCGAATCTGGTATAGGGCAGCACGGAAAGGTGCAGCCAGGCGCAGAGTCGCTATGCTGCAAGCTACCTACATGTAGGTAGGTAGTGTAGGTATCGCCTACACTATTTCTGGGTCTTCCGAATACCCTTAACGGCAAACGGGGTACATGTAGCGGCGCATGTAATGTATATGTATGTAGGCAAGGTAGGTAGCGTCAGGGTTGCGTCGCTATCGAGACGCCCACGAGGCCCCATCGTGATGATTTATGCTCAGATGACCCAAGATTCCCAGCTGTGCCGCTGCTGCGACTGCAGGATGTACGATAGCAGATCTTGCTACCTACGACGCTTAAATGTCAGGCTAATCATTTTTTTTTCTTTTCCTTCTTTGGTTCAAAAGCGGTCAGGCGTGCAAGTCAAGGGGGAAAAGAAGAGAGAGCTAACCGGGTCTGGGCTTCGATGAAGAAAAAAAAAAGGAAAAAAGAAAAAAGCAAACTGACCCAATCCAATCCAAACTATAGAATGACTGCAGATGAAGGACCAGGCTATAACTGTAGTAGTGTAGTATATTCAAAGAATGGAACGCTACGATAAGCCCAAGTCTGGGAGTAGCGGTCGGATTTGACGGCATGGGGATTGGCTTCGCCTCTGTTCCTCGCCGTAGGTATTGTACCTTACCTTAGGTAGTCTAGGGAGGTAGGGATGTCGTAAAGCAGAGTAAAAATAGAGTATCCCGATATAGAGAGAGGGTAACTAATAGAGGGATAGAGAACCCCGGCCTTATCCATGTAACAAAAAAACCCCATCAGAGAGGCTCTGCGGAGAAAAACTTGCCAGGTAGTGAAATAAACCCAGTAGGCCGGAAACGTTTTTGAGGGACGGGACGCGCGGACAGGGGAAGAAAGGGAAACGGCTCGGTGCGTCATCAGGACCAGAGTGACGGCCGAGTTTGCCGGGTCACGTCAATGTTCGAGCACGACCCCCTTACAACATACATAGACGGATACCTGGATAATACCTACACATACATACTGTAGGTAAGACTACACGTCTACCCAAGATACACCCATCCATCCATCCATCCATCCATCCGCATTACCAAGGTTTACTTACTATAGCAATACGAAGTTCCCGGTTATAGAAGACCCTATATTCGCTGAATATTGCTCTTTCCACGGGCCGGTGCTCAGTCATCTACGAGGCCCCTTCCATGGATGGATGGGAGGCGGGAACGTCTAGACCGTAAGGGGAAGAAAATAAATTGTAAGGTTCTTTGTCAGGGCCTCTGCAGCGGACCCTTTTCGGGTTTCTGGAATCCAAATCGGGCTTCGTTTCTTGTTGCTCGCGTGAGGGAGGTTACCTACTAAGTAGGTAGGTAGGTAGGTAGCCAGCCCATGCGTGAGGTAAGCTGATACCAATTGAGTCACTAACTAAGCTTTTGCTGCAGATTATATTCGAGATCTTTCTTTTTCTTTTTTTTCTTTCCCAATTTCTTTTTATTGTAATCTGTCAACTTTGGGTACATCGCCTACTTACCGACGTTTGTTGATATAATCAATCATCCATCACGTCTTACGATGACGAGAAATCGATACGCTGGACAAATGAAAAAGAAGCGTCGCTTGCTCGCTTGCTCTTCTACATGAAAATGTATAGGTGCTATACATAAAGGGGAAGCCGGGAAGGATGTATCCAGAGTTCACTCCTGCAGGGCTGGCTCGTCATCGTAAGTACCGATACCAGATGCTACCTCGAGTACCAGACAAGTTGAACATTGCTGATTATTTTACCTACCTACCTACCTACCTAGTTAAAAAAAAAATCCCCATGCTGGCGATCATCAATGTTTGGACCCCTCCCCCCCTCCCTCTCCCCTCACCAGGTAAAGAGAGACATGCCTGCAGTGAATGGCGCATGGGGTCTCGCCTTGCTGGGTCGGTACGGAATGGGCTAGGAACCAAGGAAAATGACCTGTCAAGTTCGTTCTCCGCTGCCCTTCTTCGGCGCCCCTGCCTTTGCTGACTGGGCATTTTTGAGGCTGACTGACTGAACTGACCTTGGGGCATACCTTGGGTGAGTGCGAAGGTGAAGGTTCTCAAGCCGCCAGCCTCGTGGATCTTTATTTTTATTATTTTTATTATTATTATTCTCATCCTCTTCTTTTCTGGGCTCAACAGCCTAGCCTGGCTTCACCTCCTCCTCCTCCTCCTCCTCCTCCTCCTCCTTTCTTCGCGCACTCCCCCCATATCGCCTGCAGAACCGGGTGACCGTACCCCCGTCACAATCTCCTCTACCACCGGCACGACCCTCGGCGCCAATATATGGTTGCCATTTACTTGTGATGAAGATGGGTAGCCGCCTTCCATGAGACTTTTTTTCTCTCCCAAGCTTTTCTCTCTCTCTCTCTCTCTCTCTCCACCCGCACGATAAAAAGCGGAGGGCCCTCCGGGAGGAGCCAATGGTGATTGATCAGGTAGCACAAGAAAAAAAAAACCAATGTGCCCATTGCAACACTGGGCGCGAGGTTATTGTCGGTGAGGGTTGGGCCGGTGGTCTTACCTTTTTTTTCTCTTCTTCTCTTGGTCTGTCTGTCTGTCTGTCTTCCTTCCTCCCCTATGCCTGCCCCCGTGAGGTTACTTGTTCGTCGACGCGGATAACACGTCAAGAAAGCAGCAGCAGGCAGAGAGGATGTGTGTATGTATGCAGGCAGCTAAAGGGCGCGTGGGTTGAAGGCTGGCTGCTTACTTCCGGTTGTGGTTTTTTTTTTTTTTTTTTTGGTCAACCCATCCTTTTCGCGTGCCTAACCCCCTACTATCTATCTATGCGCGCCGATCCCATTGAGCGAATGGCTGCGCACAGAGCAGAAGGCCCGTCCAGCCGAAAGATCGACAACAATAAAAAAAAAAGGGCACATCAAATAAGGTATTACGACATGGTTCACTGCCTAGGGTCGGTAAGTAAGGTAAGGCTGGTACTGTAGGTAGGTCAATGTTATCAATTTTTTTTTCTTGGGTCGTGTCGGTTTTTTTTTTCAGGGGCTAACTACATACACTCAACTTTTTTTGGCTTCACGATAATATAATCAACAAGGAGGGGGGAAGGAGGGGAAGAGAAGAGAAAAGACAAAGAGGAGAAAAAGAAATTACCTAGGGAGAGAGCAAAACCCGACCATTTGGATAGGTGCTATAATATGGCTAACCACCAAAACGGGCCTTCTGGTGGTTTGCATTTGGCTCGGCCCTATGCAAATGGGATAAAGACCACTAGAGGTAAAGTAAGGCCTGTGTGTTTTTTCTACACTACACTACCCTAAGCTTGGTACAATACTTCAACAAGAGCCAGTGCTTTAGGGGTAGGCAGTAGGCAGAAGGCCTGTATTGATGGCACTAGGTAATAAGGTAGGTAAGGTATTTGCCCAATGCCCACAAGGGAGCGCGCGCGGATGGGCGGTCAAATGTGACAGGTCATTTTTCTTTTTTGGTAATATACACAGTTTTGTACTGGATTTACATACAATACTGCCAGCCAGCCCGAAAGGACAAGCCTGTTCGGGCTAGTTCAAGTATCCGAGCGAAAGAATACATATCTACCTACATATGTATGTATATACACAGCGCGCTCCCCCCCCCCCCCCCCCCCCCCCATCTTTCGGTTGCGGTACGATTACGACCCAAGAAATGCCAAATCCCATCTGTGACTTTTAAGCTTATACTCGCTTCCCTCTCGTCACGCATGAAGGTGGAGAGGCGGTAGGTGTGCGTACCTAGGTATGTATGTGTGTATGGGTGTGTGAGGGTGTGTGTGTGTGTGTGTTCCTACATATTAGTTTCAGCCTCTCTAGAAAATTAGTTGCCTATCTAGCCGTATACATGTTGAAGAAGGCGGCGCAGTGCATGCGCTTTTGGGAATATACGTAGACAGGTTTTTAGGTAGCGTAGTGTATGTTTAGCTGTTTGCAAGAAAATAAATGATGGCTGCAGGACATTGGGTTGTACAAAGATCCTAGGACAGCTGACAACATGGGAAAGGACGCCGTGAGAGTCGGACAAGGCAATGATGATGAAAAATCTCGAGGCAAACGCCACCGTCGACATCCTTTTTTTTTTTTTTTCTGCAAGGTCTGTGGTCTGTGGGCTGGATGAAACATCTATGGCCTGTCCCAACGTGTTCCCTTGCAGGTGTGGCGAGGATGACTGCTTCGCTGGCGGGACCTATGAGCATGCTGGGAAAGGGCTGGGTGTCAGATCAGGCTCAGCACCAACCTGCATTGACAGGTCTGTGGGGTAAATGCGCCATGTCGAATACTGAAGTGCATTGTATCCTTTCGGCTACCCGCTGTCCTTTGACTTCAATGTTGTTTTTAGAGCTCAATACATATACACCTACAATATCTACTACATGCTATATAATATAGAGAGTAGACACTAGACAGTACTAGCTAGGTATTGGGTCAGCGATCAAAGCTATGACATGTATCGAATAGAGAGGCATCTAATATACTGCGTCCACGTTCAACAAACCTGTCTTAGTTTGCGTGCGTGACAAGAGTTTGTACGTTACCAGGGGGGTGTCTAGGTAGATAAGATGATCTACTGCCGCCGCTAGTGTCTCGCTGTCAAGAAGACCTAGCGTCGACGATGTAGGTAATATGTAGATAAGTATGCATATTGTGGATAGGCAGGCAACTAAGTTATTAGGGATGTTTGGAATTGCTCAATCAACATGGAACTTCATGATGCTAAGGTATGAAGCCGCGTCATTATCGACATGGCGATAAGATCCAGCCTTGAAAGGTTGGACGACTGAAAGGGGTAAAAGCCAAGAATAGATACGGTACGTAGGGCATGTATGTATGTATGTATTGTATGTATGTACACACAACCCCCCCTGACAGCCCAATGGTTCCGAGGGCGTGGATAGGGGTCCAATTTTATTCACGTGTAGTCGGGGGATCTACCTTGGGATGCTGGGTTAGTGACGAAGACTTCTCACTCGCTGGAAGCTTTCTAGAAGAGGAAACCGAATTCGAAGGAGCTTGCTTGGGTTTCTCGGCTTAATGCACGACCGCCTCGTCCAATGGTAGTCCGTTGCTGGGCCGGCTCGATGCAAATCGAGAATAAGCTGCTGCCGAACATTGATGACACACACACAAGCATTCAAGCACACCAGCAGCACACAGCACACAGTCTTTCTCTCTATCTCTCACACTCCTCACTTTCTCACTCTTATCCCCTCCCCCAAAAAAGCACCAAGATGCGTTACACTCTGCCGTCGTATCGCTTAAGCTTCAAAATCCGGGAGGACCTTCCAACCACACGAAGCCCTTAAATTCTGCACAAGTAAATGAAATAAAATCCTACGACACGACACGGAAGCACAATTTGCTGATTGAACGTTGATTAAATCGAAGCAGCACATGATGAGGGCCAATGCAGTGACCAGTGCAGTTGAACCTTGGAACACAGGGGATTGGCGGCAAGTGACGATGCACAATCCGAATGAAATGGCCAAGAAGAAGAGAACCACGACCCCCATGTAAATTTGGGGGATCATGAAGGTCTATAATTTGTCGTACGATGTGTACGAAGTGGAGATGGAGGAGAGAGGATGGATAGTAGTAATAGAAGTAGTAGTAGCATGTATGTAGGCAAGTCGATCTTTCTCGGAGAGACTCGAAAAGCAAGCTACTTTCCTAATATTCCATGAATCCATGGTGCCTTAGCCAGCAGCCTAGATAGTTCGTACATACCACTACTACATAGGACCTAACCGTTACCATGTAGGTAGGTACTAGGTAGCTCCAAACCTTTGGAACGGGTACTATCAACTGGATTCACATGAACGCGGCAAGTGGAGCTGTATGTTATTTTTCTTTCCTTTTTCATTTTGATCTAACCAAGCAAGTCGAATGGCATGGCATAAGTGTCAAGCCTAGTCGTTGACCTTGGAATCCCATGCTAGAGAGGAGGCGCTTCAGAATGCCATTCCTAGCCGTGGAGCAAAGAAGACGAAGAATTGGCGATAAGACAAATGCCATGCACCTAGTAATGTACATCGGTGGGTGGGATACAGAACGTTGCTAGGTAATGTACCAATTATTGTCATGCAACTGCGCCATGCAGGGCATCACAGCTATGCATGTATTGTACAATACATACAGTATGAGACAGACTACCTACTAAGATAATCCTCTGATCTGTTATAGCTTGACGGCATTTACATACTGACCTTAGCTTGCCTGCCTGCCTGGTGCGAGGTTACGGTAGGATGCGCCGTTCATGTGGATAGACTTCCAAGTACTTACCTAGGTATGGTACATTGGTACTAATGGATCAATTCAAAGTCTAGCTTCAATAAGAATCGTGAGGCGTAGGTAAGTATGTAGTATAGTATGTATTGTACAACGCAACGCAACAGCGCCGTCGTTTTGCCATACTCGCGCTGGATGGTGCAAACATGTGTTTCTGCAAGGCCTTCCCCAGACGATGAATCTGACATAGATTACGTCCTTCGGACCGCTAATACCAGATGAGAAGCCCATCAATGCGTAAAACAACAAGTACTCATTGTATGTGGAACAGCTAATAGAGAAGATGGAAATGAAGGGGAGGGGTCAGTGATTCGTCATCCCCATCGGCGCATTTCTACCATTTCTACCATTTCTACCCAACCGTTTTTTCAAACTTGGTTCTACTTTGAATTAATTTGATTAATTTCGATCGCTTGCTCGATTGATTGATCGATCAAACATCTCTTTTTTCCAATGACCGAGGCGATCAATCGCTCAAACCAGCACAACAAGCAGCAGACAAGTAAACAGGTAATCGATGAACAGAGAATACTTACCTATTCGGGGAATGCACGTGGAGGCAGGACTTGAGCCTAAGGTGAGCCTTAGACGAAGCCAATGCACAATACGGATCGCATCACACCCAAACGGTACATTTCTGACAAGGGTGCTCGAGCTTTCCAAATTCCATTAATAGAACAAGACGGTACATATGGCTACTAGGGAGGTAGGCATGTAAATGTAAGCTTACAGGGAAGAATAGGCGGAATATTTCCTTTCGACGCCAACAAATTAAATCCCGTCCAGCTGATTTGCTATATGGGACCTAACATATATGAGGCAGACGGCTTTTTGCAAGCTTCACACTGTGAACCTCTACCTACCTAATGATCGATATGCACTTGGAGAGAGAGAGAGAGAGAAACGTAAGAAATGAAAAAGAGGGGAAATCAAGTAACAACAGAGAAGAGCTAGAAAGAAAGAGTGAGAGAGAGAGAGAGAGAGATGCCGGTTGCGCTGTGGGGATTACGGTACTTGTTGAATGCAATACACATACATATGTTGAACACAAGACGCTAGACGATGCCGGGAATCCGTCTTGAACAAATCAGACTCTGTTGTTGCCAAAAAAAAAAAATCTAGAAAGGGGATTCCGTTCGTTCGTTTGTTCGTCCTTAGCGAGTAAGGCTGCAACGGCCAATCTCAAAATGGTGACCTACGCAAAGTTGCAGTAGTTGACATATTTGCCTTTACCTTTGGGCTGTGTGTGATACAAAGTGTCAAGTGTCAAAGCAGAGATCAGCATAAACTCTCCATCTGCTCGGTTCGATAGTTGAACGGTCAAGCCCGTCCCGAAGGCGTTGTTCCCGCTTTCTCGCATCCGATAGGCTGGTGGGGGGTTTGGTCTGGACATACATAATCATACATGCCTACATCCAATGCTAGGTACATGATACTATAGTATGTATGTATGCGCAGGTGTACAGTATAGCGTATGTAATGGCTATGTATATGTATGGCAAGTCATGTCACGATGGCATCGCCATTGTAGCTCGACTCTAGCGCTGAATTATCGATACTCGTGGTTATATACTGGCCATGTGAATGGCGGACCCCCATGCCCGGCAAATACAAAGGGGCCATACAGACAAAATAGCTATGTAATCAGGACAAATTTCGATATTAAGATAGTTACATACATGCAGGTCTGACGAAATGCATACTCGACTTTTCGACCGCCTCATACTTAATTGGCAAAAAACCCCAAAAGAAAAAAAAGTTAGTTGCATACTGCCGGCCTCGCCCTTATTCTTTTCTAATCTGGCATGATTCAATTATTTTTCGGTGCGGTTTCAGCGCATACCAGGCCGACTGCCTCTTCGGGCAACTATCAAATGATCACCATGCCTTGGTTGGTCGATGGGGGCTGAAAAATGTTCGATTACTGTAGATAGACGATCCCGGGATGTGATCCGTCGCCCGTTCGCGGGACCCGTCTCATGGTTGTTGCCGTTGTCGTACCCGTGGTCACACTCGTCGACCGATGGAGAAATCACACATAGAATAAAAAAAGAAACACATGGAATACATATGTAGAAGAGAAAAAAAAGAACGTTGCCGGGGATCAAGAGGTTTCCCCCTCCCTTCGGGATACAGATGGAGAGAAAGAGAGAGCACGCGCGCCTTCTTCTTCCAATGCTCTGGCTCGTGGCGTCGATCAAAGTGAACGGCGATAGATAATAAAAAGTACAATAAAAAAAACGCCAACAACAAGAAAAAGTAAAAAAAAAAAAAACAACGAACAACGTGAACATGAGGGGAAGGGGGGGGAGGGGGGCTAAAACTGTGACGTGCGACAGGGTTACCTAGGCTTTACCAGTAAGAAAAGGAGGGAAAATCTGGTGGAGGGGCTGATCGTGAGGCTCACCAGCCAGTCAGCTACAAAACTGCCGCGGGGGAGGATCAGCTCCTTGACAACTGGCTCTCGCTGCAAGCCCGGGCCGTTTTCTTTCTGTTCTATCGCTGCGAGCGCAACAAGCTGTAACCGTAATAAACCATGCAAGCACGCACGCACGCACGCACGCATGCACGCACATATCATATGGTGCAGTAAGTAGATAGTTACCTACCTACATTAACACAGCATTTCGTCGATCTAGCCTCTGGATGTAGCCGGTAGCCTATACGTCGTCCTTCTCTTTCTCGTTCTCTCTCTCTCCACAGCCCGAGTATCGCCGGACGAATCTCATGGTAGGCTTTTTTTTTCTTTGGACTACCCTATTGTTTTTTGTTCTTCGTGGTATTGGGGAGGGAGGGAGGGGAGAGAAGAAGAAAAAAAAAACCAATCAGTCGAGGTTCTGGAATGGGCCCTGGTTACGTCCTCAATCTCCAGCTGCATCCCCGGGGCTGCAATCCTAGGATGCCGCACGTAACGACGAAAGGGAAGGGAAGGGCGAGGGAGTAACAACGACAACGAAAAAAAAAAACCAAATGAATCCTCCCCGAAGGATACTATGTAGGTATGTACATATCTCTGATCTTCCCCCCCTCGTCGCCTTCTGTGGCGTGTGCCGTTGTGCATACCATCGAAGGCCGAAGTACGCGTGCGCGCACCCACCTTTGCTGCTACAACATCACGACAGGTTTATACGTTTATACTGAGGGGAAGCAATGCCTGGCAAGAAAAAAAATATACATACTTACAGGTATGTATGTATGCGCAGGTTTGTGTGGATGAGGTTTCGACATTCTGAGCTTAGTATGTACGTGTCGAGCTAGCCTCGCAGATCCCCACATCCAATATCATATTTCGTATACTGTATCGATGTAGGTACCTACATATAGAGATATACCAGGTAAGGTAAGTATATGTAGGTCAGGTAGGAATGTTTACATTGTATATGTACGTATGTACGCATGTATGTAAGTCTATATGTAGGTAAGCTTCGCGTGGGAAGGATTTTCGAAGATAAGAGCACCATAGTCAGGTAGGTAGGAACGAAAAGCACCAAACTATAGCCCATTGGTAAGGAAAAGGGGACGATCAAAGATTGTATGTATGTAAGTGATCAGTCAAAAACGCCATCTTGAAACCGAACTCGAACGTAAGATGGATGACGATGCTAGTCCGATAACAAGTCCGGGGAAATCCCCATTGCTACCAAAGGCAAAGGGAAAGCACGCGACATTGGCGGCTCGCTACGCCAAACGACGTGCGCGGGGGTCTATTCCGAAAGGCAATCCGCTGCAGTAGTGTGACGGTGCAGAGCGAGGAAAGGGAAAAATGGAATGGTGTTGTGTTGTGGTGTGTGTGTGTGTGTGTGGCCGTAGACAGAGTAAAATTGGATGGGAGTTGCATGAAGCTTTTGGGGGCCCTGGAAAAATAATAGTTCGCCCGCCGCCTTCTCGATGCCAAATTATCGATGGCAAGAGGATTTCGATGTATGTAGGTAGGTAGTATTTGCGGTTTACTATACCCTATTACCTAGGTTAGGCACAACTAATGTATTGTACGATATTGTACGATACTTCTTAACTCGTAGGTACAATATCTACCTCTTACACATCATGATCGAACAGTTCTCGTCAGATTCTCTGCGAGCCGCCTTTAGCGAGGTTGATGTGCAGAGGCATGGCTGCTGCTGCTGCTGCAATCATCGTCATCTACGGAGCAAAAATGTGGCTGGGCCTGTCAAAAACAAGCCGCTTTGATTGTTCAAAAAGCCCTACGTACCTAGTTTGGCGTGCATGGATTGGCTTTTTTTTTTTTTACTATGTACATTGCATGGGGGGGGGGACGTTACCTTGCGTCGTGCTTTGATGCTAGGTACGCAGTCCCGGATCGACGAGGGATGGCGCTGCTCGCCTACGATGGATAAAAGACCGAGAACCATAGACTAAACCCCCGCGTTGAACGATGGACCCAGTGTAGGAAGAGTAATGTAATGTAGTCTAAAGGACTGTCATCACAAACTACCTGGGTGGGTAGGTAGGTAGGTATGTAGATAGGTTCCAAGCTGGTATACCTTGCTGGCGTTCTACATACATGTATTACACACTAGATATGTAGACACTGGGTCGTCGTGCTTCTACTTTTGCTTTTTTCTATGAGCGGGAGAAGCCGCTGATGCATCAGGCATGAAGACAACGAATAGTATATTGGACCGAGGCAGATATCTTGGCGAGCATCCTCTTTTGCGGTTACGAGAGAGCCTGATAGGCAATAAGTCGTTTAAAAACACCATGAATCAAATGCCCTTGATACTTCAACCACTACTTATTGGACATCGCACTGCAGATATGGGAAGAAAATAAGTGCTAAAGAAAAAAAGCAAAGCCATATTGTATTTAGAATGGCCGAAAAAAAAAACAGACCTCGTGACGCTTGACCCCCCCTAGCTGCTCCAGCTGCTGCTCCACGAGCGGATAGCAAAGAAGAGTTAAAGACGGTAAGCCAATCAATTTAGTGATACCTTTGAATTAGCAGTGTCGACAAGCACCAGTCAGCGTCCACATCCATTCCAAAACGGGGTCTCCCTTCAAATGGGACGCAACAAGGGTTTACACGGAAACCTACGATACGTATTCCGGCCTGTCATCAAGAGAGGGGGCCAGGCGGGCGGGCTTTTTTTTTTTCTCTCTTTCTGATCTCGCATGGTGTCGGTGGATGCTTGCTTGCTCTACGGGGAGTATTCAAGGGCCATTTATTCGACAACAACAGAGACGAATGTGATCATGTGGTGGTTTTTTATTCCCTTTCTCCTTAAAGGGTCCAGGGGGAGGAGGAGAGGAGAGGGGTTTGGTTTAGGGCGCTTTATCACCAAACACGAAATAACCCGAGACAGGAGTTGCGGCGCATCGAGATACACATACACGTAGCCTTTCTCTTATCCTCATTCCTGCTGGTTTTGATGCAATCTGAGCGATTTGACGAGGCACAGAAAATAATAAATCTCCACTACTAGAACCGTGTCTGTGCCGAAGATGCCGGTGGTTCTTGTCCGGGACTCCGTGGCTTGCAGCTTGCTTCTGTCTCCTCTTGCTCCTTACCCTGGAGCGCAGGGGGTTTGCCGTTGATTGATTGGACGTGGGCCGGTCGATCTGGTAGCAATCCGATTTCGAGAGCTGAAAAATTCCATTATTGCAGCAGGCCGCTCATACGACCTAATCGTGTAGGCAACATGCTGCCAAGTATGCACAATACTAGCGAAGAAGTATGTATAGCGAGAGGGAGTAAGAAAGGGATGGGAGTGAAAAACACGCAATTGTCTAGGTTAGATATTAGATTTCGGGCAAAAGATTCCTCACGGAGGTCCGATAAGTATGTCGCAATATTCGGGTTTCCGTTTCAATCATGTAGTGCCCAATAGGAGAAGGAATCAAATATAGAGATACTATGTAAAATGTAAAAATGACTACCAGCCTGCTTAGGTTGCCTCATCTACCTCAATACCTACTATTACTACTTACTTTGCCTGCTTACCTTAATATACTTGATATATTAGAGGTAAGATAAAAATCAGCTTCTTGCTTTTTTTTTTATCATCTTCTTTAACTACATCACAGTAGCCGTTAGTCGCCGACTCTAGATGGGGCGATAATACGAGCCAGTGCTGCCATGGGTAGTATTCTTGATGATAGTTGAATCTTAGGTTGACCTAGCCTCGAAGGAACGCTGCAAGATTATGTGCGTCTCTTACTTTTACCTACTTTATATATGTGGCATATGAGCAAATACGATGCGAAAATACGGTGTTGCGCAAATCAATGGACCAATGTCGAAGCGACAAGATTGCGATTGGCTGGTGTCTTTGGAACCCCCCCTGACGCTAATTGCAGCATGATGATGTGGAGTTGAGCGCGCATCCAACAGGGTCCCTGGAGCAGGGCTGCAGGAGGATGTACATGAACCCAAGTGCCCCCCTGTTGATCACCTCAAACTCCCCCCATTTTGGGCCGACGACTATACCTCATTCGGACAGGCACTTGGGC
This sequence comes from Hypoxylon fragiforme, assembly GCF_022984875.1. Classification (NCBI taxonomy): domain Eukaryota; kingdom Fungi; phylum Ascomycota; class Sordariomycetes; order Xylariales; family Hypoxylaceae; genus Hypoxylon; species Hypoxylon fragiforme. Next base: position 2,063,359 of record NW_026054760.1, read on the forward strand.
TTAACTGCTTTTTTAGGCACTTGGGTTCAACTTTTTGTCACTTAAGGTTTATTTTTACAAAAACAAAAAATTCATAATTAATTATTAATTAATTATAAACATAACTTTAAAAGATAATTATAATAATTATTAAGTTTAATATTTTATATATTTTAATTTTAATTTAATTAATTTATAATCAATTTATAATTAATTTGTAATTAATTATAAATTGATTTTTAATTGATTCTTATTTAATCATTAATTAATTAAAAATAAATTGCTATCGGAGGCTTATCCGCACCCTAGTACATAGCGCTGGTCCGGGCTCTCCAGCTAGCCTCTAACATACTATCCTTAATAACTTTTCCTTCAATAGACGCATCTTGATGCAACCGGTATCATTAGAACCGCCTCAATTAGCGCTTCCAAATGATATATGGTTCAAAGAAATGCGACCAGTGGTTGCGAAGTTATTCGGGGTTGAATGAAGTAAGCACTTTTAACGCTAGCCGAGGGCCATCACGTGATCAAGGTACCGATTACAGATGTATCTTTTTTCAGGTGCTTCTTAATCTTTAAATTCAAATAACTTCAGATTCAGATATCGCATTAATCTGAAACATATATTGTTTGGAAGCTCTAATTGAGGCGATTCCAATGATATAGGATGCACTAAAGCGGCAGCTTGGGCTGATTGAAGGTTTGAAGCTTGGGCTTTTTGCAGCCCGTTTTCTTTGTACCTGGGTGCAAAGGCAAAACTCAAAAAAATAAGACTCGAAAGTTCAAATAATCAGGTGGGCCCCTGTAAAGCATGTGGCCAATTACAGCTAGCTAAATTCCGGATTTTCGTGTGACCGAGCCCCATTCTGGGTGGGCTTTATAGCGGGACACTAGGCCTAAAATGGGGGGAGTTTGAGGTGATCTACAGGGGGGCACTTGGGTTCATCTACCTCCTGGGGCTGCAGAAGAAGAGAGATCTGCCTTCGAGAAGACGGGTTCGGCGTTTCGTGATACATTACTAGGTACAGTATTATGTAGATATGTATGTGTGTATGTGTGTATGTACATACATATATGTATGAGGTGAGGTAGCAGTAAGTATGTACCTAATACCTAATACACAATACTTGACATACATACATCAATGTAGTACTCGCAGCTTTTCAACATTCAATGTTGAATGGATGGAATTTGCACATGTGCTGTTGTACACCCGAACCTGACCTAGAGATCTTCGCCCGTCGCCCTTTTCTAGCGTACATAGATAGAGGCAACCCCAAGCCATGAAACTGCTTTAGCACGCTAGGTCAACTGGATCTGGGGAAGATTATCTTGACGTGTGAAGTCGTACACAGTTACCAAATGATGATGGGCGCAGCGAAACGAAGCGAATAGGAGCTGACTTTGTTGGTGGAGAGATGAAATTATATTACAGGACCTGATGATCGCACTAGACATTTTGACGTAATTCTTCATACCTTATTTTTTTTCTTTCCTCTTTTGTTTTTTTCCCTTTTCAGCTTCGGCATCATCTCCGCGAAGGCCCGCGGAACAAAAAAGTGTGCGTGGGGAGAACCAGTCAATCAAGGGATCAATGGATACATACAGTACAGGTAGCACTATTGCTGCCCTCATGTCCTCACCGGGCGCTAAATCCATATTTTCCTCTTGTATCCATTACTTTAGTATTTAACGTTGAGTTGTTTCTAGTACATACATCCATAGTAGTGTGTGTACTAGGAGGGACACCAAAGAGGGTATGCTGGCATCTCCACTCACATGATAGAAGAGTAAGGCCAAAACACAACACGGAAACGGTGAGGAAAAAGGGGACTAGAAGTTTCTAAAACATTTCTAGACTCGGAATAGAGCCTTGAAGTGTAATTTCTCCTCGTGGGAAAATATGATATGTGATTTATCTTACACAGGACTTGAGATGTATGGTATTCATGTTGAGAATCATAATACCATGGTGTCAATGCATATGTATAATGATTGGTAGGTACCGAGGTATACGTCGTTATTGTCATCAAGTTATTACACAGTACTAGGTTCACTACCTAGGTTAAGTGTTAACGAGGCGAGCCCGCCCAGGAGGCGGTGAGCCATCAAGGGGTTGATGGAAGATGAAAAATGTGAAAAAGTAAGCGACCGGTGAAGTCCTAGAAGTGACGGGTACGTCACGGGTAATACATCGCGACTAGTCAAAGCTCCCAACATCGAAGCCGTTGGGCTACGAGGCTTCAAAAGTTTAGGACTGGGGGAGGCTTAGAATCGGTCGACGGCTTGGTTGTTGGGCAGAAGTATAGCACTGCTGCCGTAACAGCAGTTTCTACGAGGTAGCGAGGTAGCGAGATCTACACAACTGGGGATTGTGGCATGGGGCCATGCAAGGTCGGCGTGTAATGGCAGGTTACGTCTGGCATCTTAATGCTTTGACTGGCCGAGTGCTGGTTTATCGTGATTCGGATCGTAATGAGAGAGGCGCTAATTATTGGGGGTGAATTGGGAGCAAGATTCAAAAGTCGATCTGTCCAAAGAGATCCAAATCGTGAGATGTGTGCTCCCTGCTCTGTGCCTGCAAAAAGCTCTACCGCCTGATCACCTACCCAGGACATACATACCGTCCGTCCACCCACCCAGCCCACCGTCCACCGTCCACCGCCTACCGCCTACCTAGGGAGTATCCGTGATTTTCTGAACCTAGTAGCCTAGGTACCCCCTAGTTAGATGGTAAAAGTGGTAAGGTATCGAAAGGTACCCTATCTACTAGGTAAGTGTATCTTGATTTGAGTGGGCTTTCGTCTCGGCTAGAGTTGGTAGCGGCGCGCATCATTCTATGTCTTGCAGCATTGGCAGCCCCCAAGGTTTCAATTGACGGGCTTTAGGTTGACATTCCGACTGCCGAAAGAACAAAACAACCTTGAATGGTTCATGTGTTTGTTGATTCTGCATCTTTTAGGAAAAGTTGAAAATCTTAAAACAAAGCAATAAGGTTGACGGGAACTTTGTTGTGCATATCCTATCCTACGCTCGTTGCTCGTGCTTTGGTGTGTGCTCAGTGTGTGCTCAGTGTGTGCTCTGTGCTCTTGTGCTCTGTGCTTTGCAACTATGCTGGCTCATGATGTGATGTGACTGATGAATCTACCAACCATCTAGGTTACAGATTTCCCACCTGTTCGAGAAGGTTGAAATGAGGTCATTTCCAAGGCCAAGGCGTGTGTGAAACAGAACATTAACGTAACGTACCAGATCTGCTGTTACTTTCATAAAATGGTCTACATCGGACAATAGTAGTATCTACATATTAGTAGCCTGCTAGGTTAAGAAAGGAGGGGAAGGGGGAAAAAAGGGGTTGATTGAAAAGTATGCGAATTGCATACCCAACTATCAATTAAGAGTCGAGCCTAAGCGTTCCCAGCTATCACTAATTTTTTAATTGGAGTTGTCGCTCGCTACATACAAAATACGGTTTGGCATATGTATCTTTGAAATGGGAAAAAAAAAGAAAAAGGAAAAAAAACTAACGTTAAACCCAAAACCAGAATCTTTCACCCAGGTCTTTGGTACCCCCGTGGAACCCCTGTCAGAACATGCCTGTCGCTACTCTTTTTTCATCTTGGGGAAGCCGAGCGTAGATCAGGCTTGGGCAGACGATGATGTAGTTATGGGACCACCACATCTGCCAGCTGGCTCAGCAAACCCACCTTTTATCTACCTCCCCCCTACCCTACCGCCCTGTCTTGCCTTGCCCTGGCCCTAGCAGCCTAGCTGTAGTTAGTCTTAGTAGCTAGACCTGCTTTGAATTACCCCTTTCGGAATAGCAATTGAGAATTGATCAATCTTTTGGGTTCAATGTTGTTTCTTTAATAACATCCATTGATGTACTACTTACTACTATATATGCAACTAACTAACTACGTGGAGACCAAGTTTACCGGTACGAATATTCTTTCCCTTCCCTTCCTTTCAAGTATAACTCCTTTTTTTTTTTACCCAAGTTCCACATCAGAAAGTGAATAGGCATTGATGTTCGTTTCTTTACTCGTTCGCGTTCGCGTTTGCGCACCAAATCCCATGGCCGGCTGCCTCACTGAATCCACAGCTAGGTATTTGTTTCAGTTTTGTCAATCAGCCATTGGAGGTGCTCATCACAATAGGGTTGATATCCTCAACTTTCACTTTATTGATGCTGCAGCCTACGTAGATGTAAGTCCAAGTATGTTGGGCTGTTGGTCATGTAGACATGAGGGAGAAAAGAACATCGAACATTAAAAGGGAACATATGGAACATTGAAAGTTCAATCATTAATGTTCTCAGCAGATATGTATCAGTACTATATCTAGGCTGTGGATGTCTCAGACCTACAGTGTACCTAGTACTCATAGGCCACTCATAATAAACTTTACTTTAAGCCGGGCAAGGGTTACATGTATCCATGGATGTACTCGAGCTCGATCCTCTCATTGTTCAATGTTTCTTGCCTTGCCGTTAATAAGGTTTGGTTGACAAAGACACCGGCAAAGGGCTTCGTTGCTTGTTCGAGGCATGACTGACTCCATTCCCCTGTGGTGCAACGCCATCACGCAATAGGAAGCTTTTTCCCCTGGCCACTTCTTGGGAATTTTGGGAATTAAATTCATCATCAATGCGCTGGCTTTGAGGTACATTCCTAGGTACCTACCTTTGATAATAGGTTATCGATGCAATGTTCCTAATATTGATGTGATTGTGTCATTTTCGTTCGCGTACCTGAGCAGATCTCCTGCAGCCATTCACATCTGTATTCTTGGGACCTGACTCACAGGAACGCAAAGAAGGAAAAAGGGCCAACCATCCATCCCATCGACACTCGAGTGCTCCAATAAGACTGCACTCCTTTCACACATACTAGGTAGGTATGTACATAAGTAAGTGCCAACATACAACATACTACATACCTAGTACTAGGTAGGTATTGTATTGTAACATATATATACACATGGTACTGAGTACGTATGTACCATGGTATAATAAACATTATGTACATACATACATCCATCCATCCTACATGACGGGATTTAATCTACTTTAGCATTTCACAATTTACATCTGTACTAATCATGAAAAGAGAAATAATTCACCTAAAGGTTCCACATATCGTACAGTACCCAGTCGAATCTTCCTAGTCTAATTCTAGTCCTAGGCCCCGATCGGAATCCTTCTTAAACTGCCTCTTACTTAAATATCCCTACTATAAAGTGGGTTTTTGGTCATAAAAGTCATCAGCCACAACATAAAAACAACACCTTACTCAAAACAGCTAGGAAGCTATTTGCACAAATTCTGTAAGATCCCTGTAACGATTTTAAGAGCCTCTTGGCAGGTATCTTTTAAATTGGGTCAAAAACTAAACTACAACAGGTAAAGCGTCTCCATTTTTCTCAAAAATAAGGCCTTTTTTAAGAGGCGGTTGAAAGGTAGGGTCTTACGTTAAACTCGACCTTACAGAGTGGGTCAAATATGCATTTTCATTTTCAAAAATAAACACTTTTTTGCATATATAAAATCCATTTAAATAGATAAAATTCTTGAAAAAGGGATCAATTATTATTTAATTTTATAGCGTTTTATTGAATATTCTTTCATTGATGTGGCTATTAAATTGAAATTTATCTGAATTTATTTGGATTATTTGAATTCGAATATTACGGACGGTAACCTCAGAGGTTCAATTCTGGCTCCAAAGGTTCAAAGGTTCATCAATTCTGAAAGAAAATCGCAGGGGATGAAAAGATACATTCTGGACCCATATATTCTTTATGCATTCGAATGTACCTCTCCACTTTCTAAGAGGCAGTTTAAGAAAGATTCCGATCGGGGCCCTAGTCTTCAATCCCAGTCCCAGTTTCCCAGTCCAGTCCTAGTCAAGCCAAAGTCCACATTGCTGCCATCGAATATACTGTGGACACGGTACAACGCATCTACATGCACGTCCAATTCAGGTGGAAAACTGCCAACCAACGAAGGAGGGCCAGTTTCTTACTGTACCAGGCCCAGAATTACGATACAATAACGCCAACCTAGATAAAAAAAAAATCTCCCAAGAAAGTTCAGGTAGGTCGGTAGGTCGGTAGGCTGGTAGCGGAGGGTGAGCTACCTAGGTTAGGTTCTAACGAAGGGAAAGTAGGATACTTTTTTGATTTTTTTCCTCTTCTACTGTAGTTACCTCCCTTTCTAACATTGCACTTTGCATTAATTAGCCATTTTACATATTGTCATTGTATCATCTCAAGGCTATATGTATATAGGAGGTATGTATAATGTATGCACTATGTACGAATGTACAATACAAAACACATGCACATACAAATACCAGTGACTTACATATAACTATGTATATGTATCCATGGATATCTTTACACATGCACGTGTATGTATGCATAGGGAGTATGTAGATTAAGGCCTACATGTAAAGTAAATTATGATGCTATGTAATAATATTTGAACCTGGAAGGCAGTAAAGTGTACATACTCGTACTATGGCAAGGGAAGGACATGGAATACATGTATGGATTAGTACTAATTATTATGTATATGTATGTCAAGTAGTTCAATGTTGAGGCATCCATGGCATGGCATGGCATGGCTACATATGTAATTGACTGCACATTGGATGTACCTACAAAATACGTACCATTTTTATTTTATTCGACCTCTAGTGCAGCAGTGCTAGTATACCTAGGTAGGTACATACTATCCAAGGACCAATGTATGGTATTTTATCTTAGGGGACCGCCTATTCTTTTTCCCAAGTCCCAAGTCCCAAGTTCTTTTTTGTGACTCCTTCCCTGTCTTTGCCATGCCTTGATCCCTTCCTTTCCGCTCCGTCACTTAATAATTTCCCGACCCCATTCTCCTCCACCTGAAATAGAGGGCAAGCAGAGCTGTACACCTCATCAAATTCGTGCAAAAGTTGTGGTGTTATCATTATTTATTATTTATCTTTTTGAGCTAGTTACTTTTTTTCTTCTCATCTCCTTCTCGAACATTTAAAAAGGCCCCTGTTCGACCTACCAGTTCTTAAACAAAATACCATACCATATACGTATTCGAGATAGAAATTAAAAAAAGACGGACGGACGAACAGACAGCCCAGTCAGTCAGTTTTGCTGTCAGCCAAAACATTTGAAACTGACAATACAGAACAATACAAGGAGAATCCTTCTTGTTGTTACAATACAACTGACAACAAGTCGACAATAACGAAGTTTTATAATCCATTCACGTCGCACCAAGGAATGAAAACACACTTCTTTCATGGTCGTAACAACTCTCATTGCCAGTCTTTTTCCATTTTACACGCACCTGGCCTATTTTATGTCCTGCTGAGCCTCACTGAACGTCATCACGCCCTCTTTCGCCAATTCAGTTGTACGACGGCACCAAAATTACTAAGAAGCCAGAGGGAGTCATCACCACACCGCAGGAGTATCCACCTTCAACTTGCAAGGAACGAGGAGCAGCACATTTCGTTCTAGACGTGCCAACTAGCCAGCCCAACCCTAGGGAACCAAAAATTCTTTAGGTTGGGCTTATCATACGAGATATAGAAATTTATATATCTCTATCGGTGCCCATCTTCCAAGTCAATCGCAAGACAGAGAAGGGACTCTAACAAGAAGAGAAGAAAAGAAAAAACAAAACGAAAAAGAAATATAAGTTCACTTACAAGGGGTTGCAGCAGAACCAATATTAATCCTCTTTTCTCTTTCTCTTGGGAGGACTGACTATCTATCTCACTTGAAATCTGACACTGGGGGAACATACATACATACCCATCCTTCCCCCCCAACTTAGAGCTACCCAAATCAGCGACTTGCATTACGAACCTGCCACCTCACCCATTTTTACCGTGAGCTGTTGCAACATCAGTCCCCCATAACCCGCCTTATTTAGGTCCTGGTCTACTACCCAGGGCAAGTCGGGACGCATAACATACGCGCAGGAAGGCAGCTGGCTGTCGCCGTACCCTGACGTACCTCTGTCAGAGGGCTGTACCAGTGACAGGCTTGTACTTGATTATACTACCACTGTTACTACCACTCCCTGTCACTACTACTCGGGCGCACCCTTGCGTTCCGGACCGCAATCGACATATACATACATCGTGGGAAGGCCCAGTAGGTATCCTGCAGCCTCGAACCTGGGCTCGGTTTTAATAAAGTAGCCTTCCCCGGTGTATACATTCACTCAAGTTAACCCACGGTATATACGTTGTGGTACACAAATCTACTTACATATATCCACTCCCCAAATTTCTATTCTTATGGGAGTGCCTTTATGAAAGACATATCCGGGAAAATGAGGCCCACAAGTTCAGCCCTCCGCTTATAGACGTTGTCTCATATATCTCTTGTACCACACGTACCATCGAAGATTCGTGCGTGGGCAAAGCGTTGCCCCCTCCGAACTTATATCATGTCTACAACCCCCATCATCAACAATACCACCACAAATACCCAAAATTCTTCCCGTCCTAGTATCGACACCCGGGTTCCTTCATCTAGTACGCCGATCATGGCCGTTCAAGGCTCACTGTTACGGCGACCACGCCCAAGTCTAGTCCAAACCACCCAACAGACTAGCACACAACCCACTTCAATGCCCACCTCAGCCATAAGTGCCTCTACGGCAGCCTCTGGTTCTTCTCAACATGAATCACCTGTCATGTCCCCAGACCATGCAGTGTTGACCAACACGAGCAGCTCCATCCAGGCCTCGCCTGACCCTTACCGTAGCCAAGGGAATGAAGCCGAGCAATTTCCTCCTCCGCCACCCTTCGTCCTCGGCGAATCCCTCCTAACTTATAAGCCTAACAGCAACAGCGTGGCTAACCCTAGCACAACGGTAGCGGCTGGGGGCTCCATGGCAGAAGCCTTAAGTAATAGTCACTCTTCAGGAAAGGGTCTGATTAGACGGCTTTCCAATCGGGCGACCAAGTTTGCCAGCAGGACCCGGCGGCAGTCAGCAGCGACGCCTATGAGTCGGGAGGGAAGTGTAGGTCCCGGTATTCTCCGACGCAGAAGTGATAGCACCAATACGGCTCCCGCAGCGGATACTGTCCTGCTGACGGATTCTGACGATGAATTTCACGATGAGATGAACGAGATGAATTCTATCTCCGGTGCTGAGAGCATGGCACGAGACTTCTCATCAGGTAGCGCTGCACCCTCGCTCGCAGGTTCCGCCTCCATCACGGATATCCCTGCCGGTCCAGTTGTACCCATGGCTTTAGTCAAAGGTACCTACCTGTACAAGATATCAAAGAAGAAGAAGTCCAAGCGGTTGCTCTTCATTCTTGAAGCCGATGCTGGCAAGATCACATGGGAAAAGGGCCGATCAACCAAGTGCATCTACATAGATGATATCAAGGATGTCAGAATAGGTTCTGATATTCGCCAGTATCGTATCGACTACGGTGTTGCCGAGTCGGAAGAAGGTCGTTTCTTTACCATCTTCTACGCCATCCCTGACAAGTCTAGGAGTAAAACCATGCATCTGATTGCCGAAGACGAGGAGACTTTCGCACACTGGGTTAATGCCCTGGACTCGATATCTAAACACCGAGAAGTGCACATGGCCTCGTTAATGGCGTTCAACGATAGCGCTATCCGTGGGTATTGGAACGGCGAGATGACAAAGCAGTTCGAGAAGAAGCATCACTCTCTTGGTGAAGAGGAGATGGATTTCCCTGGTGTTGAACGGGTTTGCAGAAACCTCCACATACACATGGCCCAAAGGGAACTCCACGCAAAGTTCGCCATAGCTGACACTACCAAAACGGGTAGACTAAACTTTCGCGAGTTCCAGGTCTTCGTCCGCGAGATGAAACGGAGGGAAGATATTCGATGTTTATATTTCAAGCTAGCCTCGGATCCAGAGAGGGGAATCACTTTATCGGAATTCATTCGGTTTCTACGAGATGAACAAGCAGAGGATGTTGACAGCAACCTTGGGTTTTGGGAAGCCAAGTTCATTCGGTATGCGCACCGGACTGGTAGGTCGAGAATCGAAACGGCTTCACTTCACCGTCTAGACAGGGACTCTATTACCATGAGCGAGCAAGCACTCGCAGCCTACCTTACCTCGAAAGACAACTTCCCACTCGTACGTGCGCCGCTAGACTATCCACTCGACCGACCCTTCAACGAATATTTCATATCTAGCTCGCATAATACCTACCTAGTCGGCCGTCAGATAGCAGACGTTGCCTCTATCGAAGGCTACATTTCGACTCTAGTCCGAGGTTGTCGTAGTGTCGAAATTGACTGTTGGGACGGCTCCGACGGACAGCCGGTAGTTAAGCACGGCTACGCTATGACGAATGCCATCTCATTCCGAGAAGTCATCAATACTGTCAACAAGTACGCCTTCGTCGCAAGTCGTTTCCCATTGTGGGTCTCCCTCGAGGTTCACTGCAACCCTCCACAGCAAGAGGTCATGGCCGATATTATGAAAGACATCTTCGGCACCCGCCTTGTTACAGAGCCGTTGGACCCATCTTCGACAAAGCTTCCGTCACCGTCAGAATTGAAGGATCGTATCCTAGTCAAGGTAAAGGGAACGCATCAAAGCCACGAACCACAGCGCAACGGCGGTGAGACTACGACGGGCCGTCGACGTGGAAACAGTCTCACATCCCCATTCTCCAAACCGGTACCATCGGACAGCTCACCTATCCCTGCTCAGTTCCTCACTAGTCCATTATTAGGTCCAGCCCCTCAGCCTCGACGCGCTTTGATACCCAAACGCGTAGACACTATCACTGAGGGTGAGGTCCACGACACGGTCAGTAGCAGCACGAGTGAATGCGACAGCGAAGAGGAGAAGCGAGGGAAACGGAAGACGAGCAAGATTGTCCAAAGTTTGGGCGAACTAGGCGTATATTGTAGCGGCGTCAAGTTCCATGGCTTCGAATCGGCAGACTGCAAAAAGAGCAATCATATTTTGTCTTTTATGGAAGGAACATTTAGGAAGCACTCCAAAGCTTCTGACTCGAAATTAGCCTTGACCCGCCACAACATGCGTTATATGATGCGGGTATATCCCCAATACTCCCGTCTCTCGTCAGACAACTTTAACCCTCTGATGTACTGGCGAAGAGGAGTGCAGATGGCTGCGCTCAACTGGCAGACCTTTGACTTGGGTATGCAGTTGAACCAAGCTATGTTCGACGGCGGTATTGACCAGTCCGGATATGTTCTAAAGCCTGCATCGATGCGTGAAATACGGATTTTACCTGATGGGTTACCTGCTGAGGCTATTGGTAAACTCGAGCGCCAGAAAATGTCCTTTAATATCGACATCATCTCCGCGCAGCAACTTATCCGGCCATCAACCTTGGGTTCTAGCCGCACTCTGGACCCGTACGTCGAGATCGAAATCTTCCACACCAACGACAAGCGGGACAAGCACGATAGCATGGCCGGTATCCCTCTTCTTACCGATACTCCCCTCAAGTCGCATACTTCGGTTGTAAAGGAGAACGGCTTCAACCCGGTGTTTAATCACAAAGCCCACTTTCATGTCACCGCTAAGCACCCCGAGTTGGTCTTTGTTAGATTCAGCGTAAAGCTATCTAACGATGGAGAAAACTCCTCGGGCCGCAATGCTACTATTGCAACCTATACAGCCAAACTCAGCAGTCTCAAGCAAGGCTACCGAACCCTACCACTACTTGATTCGAATGGCGATCAATACCTCTTCTCGACTCTATTCTGTCATATCAAGGTGCACCCTACGACTAGTGTTTACCTACCAAAAGCTTCGGAGAGCAACGGTGGCGAAGCCACTGTGGGCAAGTTGAAGCATATTAGTCGAAATGTGTTTAACCGATCATCAGCAAATAGCGCGAAGTCCAGTTTCGACAAGAGTAGCGTCGATGGTGGCTATTCTGATACATCCCAACAACCCCTTGTCTGATTTATTAGGGGGATTTTTGGAACTGGATTCGGTTATGAATTGCATTGTACCAGTACGTCTTTTTGTTTGAGTTAACAGTCGAGCCGCAATGATTTCCCATTTGGTTTGAATCTGCAGCGAATACCCCCCAATCGGATCACAATACTCTCTCAAAAAGGAGACGGCGCAGCACGGCCATTAGCGAATTTTTACGATCTGTTTTTGCATTCTTGAAGGGCGTTCGATACCAATCATACTCTCCAGGTGCTTCCTCTGAGCAAAGTCTCGAGAATGGGAAGCACAAAGAGCCGGCGTGACGAGCATATATCATAGGTGTTGGGGGAAATGTTCAGATAGATCTGGGAAATGACCAAAAAAATGTTCCATATGTTTTCCTCGCAGGGCGGTAGCATTTATGGTTTAGGAGGGCTTGGAGTTTTTTGGTACGGGGTTCATGACGAATTTCTTAGCGATGAGGGCATTATCCAGAGCATATTTCTTGGGGGGGGGGAGACTTTTCATATTTGCATTCGCCTTCACGAGCAGGACTTTAAGGTGCAAGCTGAGGCGCAGGGTCGCGATTTACCAGCAGCACGAGAAGGATCAGTTTAAGGTGAAAGATTGATCTTTCACTAAGCGGAGATTCGCATGCGCTGGGGGTTCTTTGGTGAACGGTTCTTGGTATCTTGATTTTTTGTCAAGTTTTCATATCAACACTCTCCATTTCTCCCCAGCAGGTTCTTCTGTAACTAGCATTGGCATTTCGGCTGGCATCTGCATGAACTCAGATAAACAATACCTGTAGCTCACGCTGCACAATATGTACTGAATCCATAGCGATTCCGCATCATCACCACAGCTGTTGTATTCCATTTTCCATCGTGACTAGATCTGGGCAATGTGTATAATCTCTAGTTGCTTCATACATGACTATACGTGACTATCCTAGGCTAAGCTAACACACTTACCTACCTAGATACCTATATACATAGTGGATGGCCATTAACGAATAACTTAACAACTTCTTGCCTACATAGCTAGGTACCCAAGTATAGGTAGGTAGGCATCCATATTGCTAAACTTGGAACTCTACTAACTATGAACCTCGTGAGCCTTGGTCATATGGATTAGCACCTACCTGGGTATCTTGGTCTTGATACTAGAAATATGCCATAGCCAAAAGTAGTAGGAGTTGGGCTACAATGGGACACACGCATAAGCCGCTAAGATTCGGAATCCGGGAAGAATACGACTCTACGGAGTACATGTACCGTGGTTCTCGATCTTTATTCAGCCTCGATTTGTCATATATCGCTTTTCTGTTCCTCCCTTTTGGTCGAACCCCAGCTTCGGGACCTAGCAAGGAAGGTATGCCGGTCCATGACATGGTCTGACATGTGCCCCAAGGTGTGGTTACGCGACACAGTCTTGCCGATCATAAACCCGGGGATCTCTCAAACATGATCTGATCTGAGCTAACCTCCATGACAGCCCTATCTACCTTGGTACCTATGTAGTAAACTGGTTTGGGTAGGTATGTTACATACATATATACCTAGGTAGGTATCTACCCCTACTCTCTAAGCGAGCCGCGCAAACCGCAGGATGCCATTATACTATTACCTACATTACATTACATGTACGTCCAGTAGTTCATACGACCGTCACCAGACAAGCCAACTGATCCTACTCTAACCGTCTTGCAACGTAAATGCATGTTGCGCGGGCATCGGTTTGCTTGGGCGAATTACGCGTTATTGCCGGGCGAATGCCCTCAATATGGTAAGGGACTGTCAGCCCAGCACTCCAGTTGCTGACGCTCCCTACTAGGTAGCACCTATAATGTATTTACCTACCTACCTAGGTAGGCACCTAGCAGTAGGCAAGGGAGCTAGCTATAGCGCATCTTACTCACCGCCCCTACTACCTACATACCTAGGGACGATACGGGGGATGCAGACTATGGGCGCTGAACATTGTGTATGTGGTGGTGTGCTATATAATTACTATTGTCTGAAACGGAGAAACACGCTGGACTTTACTACTTACTGTATTATACGCAGGCCTGGGCAATGTCTTTCCCCCCTTGCTCAAGTGAGATTATTATTCACCGTAACATGGACACTGCCTAACCTAGGTGCCTAAGCAGGTAAGTGCTTAGGTATGCAGTATGGGGTGGTATGTAAATCATGAAAGGGTGCTGATAATAATAAAAGACATGAAGAAAAAAGATAAGAAAGTAGAAAAGAAAAACCAAAAAACGGCTCTTTCAGTTTTCAGCTTTCAGCCCCGAGGCTTCCCGTCCACTTGGGAAGCAAAGGTCAGGTAGAAGAGAAAGCGACAAGAAAAGGACCGTGCTTGGCTGTAACCCACAGCTCGTTGCTTCTGCTGCTTGCTGCTTCATGCTTGCTACTTGCTGCTTGCTGCTGCTTCATGCAATGCATGCAGGAAGGCAACCTCTCATCACATTCCTTCTTACCCAAACGAGCCTGACTCCCTTGCCCCATTGGGCAGAAGACGGGCTGACGGGACGCTGTTCCCTGAACTGGTCCCAACCCACCACCCACACCCACACCCACACCTTCACCCATACCTACATACACATACATTTGTACACCCCTCCCCTTTTTTTCTTTTTTATCCCCGTGGTGTCCCATCCCACTGGATATTTGTAGTATGTATGTAGTGTAGGGCCGCATGCGATGCGGGCCATGATGACGAGCCGCTTACGAGCCAAAAAAGAAATCCTAGGGTAGGCCAGCCAATGATGTTCCGTCCCAGCCCTGCCCAAATTCTCCTAGCCAACCGTACCATCCTGTCGGGTCCTGCAACCCACGATGTTGATGCGCTCTATTCTCCTCCCCCCCTGACGATGTGGACGCTGACGTGACCTTGTATTTATGATAATCTCTTTTTCCTTTTTGGGGAATGCGCGGGGGTAGGATGGAGAGAACGGTTCATCGACGGCCTTTTTTTTTTTTTTTTTTTTTTTTTCGAGATGCAGGTATCTTAGGTGCTAACCACATGGTGGTGGTGTGACACACCCACACCCATAAATACACTCATACATACATACGCATACAGCTACATACATACATTGCATGAGGTCGAGTATCGCGTGTGTTCGCTTCGGCCATGCAGATTACATCGGTAGGTAGGTAGGTACTGTAGGTACCCTACCTACATACATTAGGTCCCTAGGCAGCCAAGCAGCGCTGGCTAGCTGAGGTCTCCCCTCTAGAATCAAGGAATTCTGCATGGATTTTTATTTTTTTTCGATCAGCCGTAGAAGAAAAAGAAGCAAAAGCAAAACGATGCGGGACTTGACCTTTTGGCAGCGGCATAAGATAGCAAATACGAAAATGGGACCCTGCTTTGTAGTGCATTGCATGTTGTTGGAGATGATATGTTTTAAGCCCGGCAGTCTTCTTTCTATTCCTTGCCTCTTCCCCCCCTAAAAAAAGAAAAACAAAAGCCGACATGCCCTGCTTCGCTTGTCGTCGGTGTTTACATTCTCGGAGCTACGGTATGTATGTAACCTAGATGGGTAGTGGTCTTCCCTTCGCTACCCTCTCCTAAAGCGTACTAGGTATGGGTTGTGTAGGCAGGCAATACACTGCACTCCGCATTCTACCAGCCAGGTAGTTCGTTCGTTTGTTCGTTCGTACGTTCGTTCCTCTCGACCTGCCGGCGCTCAGACTGACGATCATCTTCTAGAAAGGCAAGAGTTACTGTATCTGTGCGTCCATACATACATACATACCTGCCTACATATCCGTGTATGTATGTACAGAACTTTTGCCATGCTTGAAAAGGCCTACTTTCAGGCCTATGTGCTCCATCCAGGCACGGCCCCTTTCGATAAAATGCAAGCCACGTTCACGCCAGGACGCATGCTCTATGGAGTGGCCAGGTACCTACTTACCTAACCGTAAGAGGGCATCATACCCAGGGCTCACTTTACCACTGATACGCAGACAGCCCTGAGGACATTGGCTCAAGCGGCGTCATTTCTTTCGCCGTCCACTGCCGCAAGCGAACCGCGTGCTCCGAATCTTAGGCAATAAAATCCCCACGAAAGCGAACACCCCCGGCATTCATTAGGTTCTCCAGCCTGGGGTAGTTATGGGCTACGGATCACATATCACATAGATAACTAACACATTCACTAAGTACGGGAGGTAAGCGAGCCGAGCCACCTACGCACGACATATTATAAATTCTCCGGCGGCACAGGCGGCACAGCCAAAGGAGCCGGGGGGCCTAACGTTGACGACAAACGAACGACGAAACGACGATCCTGGCTCGCGTGCGTGGATCGGGGGTAGACAATTACCGCTGCCATGGCCTCGGTCTTGGCCGCTGGCTGTGGTCTGGGGTATGTACTAGGGAGGTAGGTAGGTATGTTTGCTCTTTTGTTGCATACCTGCCTATGCACAAATTAATACAATACCTATGATGATAATGGCGATGGTGATGATGACGCCTCCTGGCCTGGCTTCATGGATACGCCGGAAAGAACTCATAATGGTTGATGATGAGCATGAGGTAGAGGAGGAAGTACGAGAAGGAGCGAAACACGCACCCGGCGAGCGCTTACGATGTAACTAACTAGCTAACCACCCAGCCCTTGAGTCCCTACCTACACTAGGTAGGTATTCAAGTGGAGGCAAGTAAGCTGGAATGAACCAGGGGGACACCAAACAGGCATCATCCGGGAATATCCTCAAAGCGTTAACATAAGGCGAGACTAAGGCTGCTGTATGTAAGTCTATGTAGGAAAAGGAGAGCAACGAGAGAGATCTGCGCATAAGACATCTCGGTCCCGTAGAGCATATGCCGACGTTGCTGTTATTGTGGTTTGTGGGTTGTTAGGATCCGAATCATTCTCACGTTATTAACCCGGTTTCAATATTACCAGATTGACGGTTTGCGCGGTACTGATGGGTAATGAGAATTTCCTTCCATGCTCGATACGTATGTCGTAGGTATGTAGGTACCTAAGTAAGAACCTTAGTGATCCTCCTACCCAGCGCACGTAATCTACCTGGATAATGCGTTCCTGGGATTATTATACTAGAAGGCTTGTGTATGCTATTACGAACCTTGGAAAGTAATATGCACCCTTACGTATCTTAGCAAATGAAACTTGCAATATTGCTTTACATACAGTACCTATACAAGCTTTCATGCCAATGTTTACTTGCCTATGAGCTAGGTAGCTAAGGCAGCGAGAATATCCAACTTGCCTCCTTAACCTAATACGTAACCCAAACCCCGGAATAACCTCATAGTTAGGTACTGTTGCCTACTTTGTAGATTCTTGCGAGATATAGACTAGGTTTAGTAGGTAGATACCTGGGGCACGTAAATCCCCCCCCCCGGCCCCTTTTCAATTCCCCCTCCCCCCCTGGGGGCGCGAATAACCCCCGGTAAGGAGTAAGCACCGCGGGAGCCAGCGGCTTCTATGCGCGGAACTCCACGTACATAGAATAGCCGGGGGGGGGGGGGTATGATAGGCATGAACACCTATTAACTAATGCCGATGAACATGTTAAGTTCACTGTGATATAATGATGGTAAGCCTGGGTACTTCGGTAGACGGCGACGTAATAAACGGTTTGTTTCTTTGCCGGCATGGTTATAGCCTACCTACTGGGTATTGTATTGTACCTACCATTCGTCCCCTAACTAGGTAACTAACCTACATACCTACCTAGTACCTATCCATGGTATTGACCTACATAAGGCGGCCATACATGCGGCCGTACGGCGTCAGGCCCTAACCTAGGTACCTACACCTCACCTAAGCCATGCTAGAGCCCGTCCCCTTTCCCCCGGGAACCTATCTATTCCCACAGCGACAACACCCGAGAAGTCTTCGGGAATGTCGCAGGACTTAGCGGTACCTACATCTACCTCATCCACGGTTGCAGGTGCCTGAGGCACCATAAGCTCCATATGGCCATAGGTATATTGGCACTCCGCCAGAGTAGTCAGGAATAAGCCAAGCTTTCTTCCTTCCATCGTCCTTCTTCTTAGTTGCAGTTCTGCTGCAACATCCACAACATACCCGTTCCGCAGATCCGCAGTCCCGCGAGGCAAGTACAGCAGAGTAACGAACCACACAGGTACCTAAATAGGTAGGTAAGCACGCTAAAGCTCAGGGGGCTGGCTGTGCCCCTGATGACAGCTGGTGATCAGTGGATAGGTACTTGTACAATACATGAGCTATTATCCACCGTGCCTGTCTAGTTTCGATCGAAGCGTAGATCCGTACATGCCGGATGGTGTGTGTGTGTAAGTAAGGGAATCAGTCAGTGCATGAACTCCTCCCCCATTCAGCAGGCCCGGCCGTATTTCAGCCAGCCCGCGTTGTTCTGTGGGCGTTCTATTAGGTGCTGGGGCTCGGGGACCTACCTGGTAAGGGGGGTGAGCTATAGGTACTATAGTGCCTCGATGGCGTGTTCACTGCCTCCCTAGGTATCTGCCCAGGAAGGTATTAACTGATATATTTAGAATATATCTACATTGATGTATCTACAATGGTAGATAGCGCCGCTAGCTTGCTTTACCTATGGTATGTTGTGGAGTTCGAGAATAATCATCGCCTTAGACCTACATCCCGCAACTTAGGGGCGGGTATTCCCGAACGCCCCTTTTTCTTAGCTCACCCACTCTGCTTATGTGCGGCATGGAAGTCAGCTTTTAGAGAACTTTTAGGGAGGCGCGGGTTCGTTGATTAGGGCTCTTAGCCGCGTAACTGTGAGTAATATTAGAACACATCGGTAGATATCAAGTATGTACTTAGGGAGGCAACTAGTGACTCGAAGACGTAGTTGTGACAATTCGCCAATGCCAGAGAGTCAGAATGCCAACCCGTAAGCTACCTACCGATACATAGCTTGTGGTGTATGTATATGAGGAGGTGTGTTTAGACGATATACATAAGTCCTCAAGGTGGGCAACCTCATCAACGTGAAACTGAGCTACTGCTCCGGATGGCATCCGGCGTCCGCACTAGTGATTACAGTGATGATGATGATGATGATGATGATTAGGTAGGTACGGTCCCTCCACACCACACCGAATCTGCATATATTAATAGAACCAATACACATATAATAAGCCGTGCCGTTGACAGGAGATGATTCCGGAAGCTATTGGTTGAATGTCGTGGGGGGGGATCGAACGCCACTCATACGGCATATGTTAGTGGCGAGCGGAAGGCATGTTGACGAGTCAAGGGATGTCAAGTGTATATCCCAACAAGATGAAGCTGGGCCTACAGTAACAAGAGTCTGTACCTGGGCTTGGCGATATTGGTGGGTGAAAGCATGCGGAGTCATTTTTAGACCACAAACAACCCGGAACCTAGACAAAAGCAAAGCTCCATACTGCTGCTTTTGCTGCAGTGGTAGAGAAAACAGCCACTAAGCGACATGGTGAGTGACCATCAGGCTTTGGAGTAGGTAGGTCGGCTGCGTTGCCTTCTCTTGGTGGTGGTGGTGGTGGTGGTGGTGTATGCCTCCATCACCATCTCCAACTCCTTTTCTTCCTTTATTTTCCTGTGACCGAGAACCAATGAACGACAACTAACAAGCAATAAAGCGTATATGTATGTAGGCTACACACACGACTTCTGTGTATGTTTGGATTTGACATACCTCCGGAACGGTTTATCCTAACTAAGGCTGCTACAACAACGTGAGCAATATATCTGTGTCCTACCTGCACGTGTCCAAGCCAAGGATCTCCCAATATCGATATATTAAGTAGGTACATGTAGGATGTAGGTGGCTCTCTATCTTTATACAATCCAAGACATCCAATATTCTCCGCTCCCGCATTGCCCAGAGAAACGCCACCACCCGAAACCTCACCGCTCGGGAACCACTCCCCGTCCCCCCCTAAACAATCTGCAGAGGCTGTCAAAACTGTCAGCTTTACATGCACGTGTAGATATTATGTATGTATGTCTCAGAGCACAGGTACCGTACATATACCCACCCACCAACACGTCAGCCTTTAATGGGTGTAGGTACAATACATACATAGGTATACCTAGGTCTATGGTATGTAGGTACCGGACCAACTTCTAGAACAATGCGTATTGACCGCCAGTCCCCTCTTATTCGCGGGTTTCTACATTGGAATTGAAGCAGCCCTTACGTATATGCCGCCAACCTAAGTGCCTACCTGCCTACCTATATTAACGGCTACTCACAACTACATAAGACTACCTACCTATCTATATCCCAAGTATGTGCCTACCCAGGCGGAAGACCCGTCCGGCCCTCCCGTAAGTAAGCAAGCAAGTAAGGGGTTCATCGCTGTCTATTCTTACACGCTTGCGCGCATTTTAGTGTCAGGGGTAAAACAGAAAGTCCCAACTCCAAAAGAAGATATATCCAGCTTACCTAGGTATATACATAGGTAGATACCTCACCTACCGGCTTAACCTACTTTGGTAGCTGATATTTGAGCTTGGGTATGTAGGTAACAACGGTGATATTCTTTGCTAACCTGCCCACTACCTACTGCCCACCTTCCCCATATCCTGGTACCTACCGCCCCAGTGTCTTCAGCAACTCCAGGGCCTCTCCTGGACGCCACATCTTCGCCCTGCTATATAGTTAGTAGTGCCTAGTTGCAGAAAAAACAGCAGCTTACGCCAGGAACTACATAGGTTAGGTACCTAGTTAAGGAGAAACCAAAACTCCGCTGGGATAGGTACCTGCCTACACGTACATAGGCACCTCCGAGGCGTTTGTCTCTTGGCTCGTGGGGGTCTGTCGGTCATGTACATGTATGTATGGGCCTTATTCTGCTGCTGCTGCTGTCGTACATACATAGGATAACCTATATGTACCTAATCTATCTATGTAAACTACACGGACACGTGCCTAGGTACCCGGGAGGCAGCTATGTACTTCCATTTCCTAGCCCCCCTTCGGCATATCCATACTTACTTACATGTGCCTGCCTATCCGCCTACCTGCCTCCCTACGTAAAAGACGCATTTTCTTCCCATCTTCCCATCTTTCTATCCAAGTATGTACCTACACAGAACGCGCAAACCCTAACAAATCCCCCCCCCCCCTCCCCCAAAGTAAAAAAAAAATTGGCGCATTGTGATATTGGGGCGTTTGGTCCGCACACATACATACCTTCCTAGGTACATGTAACTACCTATGTAAATATGACCTGTAACCTGCAGCTGAGCGGCGATCTAATACATAAGAGTGGAGTTGGAACGAACAATACATGTACATAGGTAACTATGTATGTAGACCGGGGGGGGACTGGAGGGTCTAGAAAGATCTCCATGTACCTATCTACCTACATAGTACATGTACCTGACCTCAAGCATGCTACATAGGGGTCTATCATATGTAAGGTATGTTACCAGGTAGGTATGTAGGTAGGTATGTAGGTACATACTCCTCGTTTAGTACTGGTGAACAACGAACATTGAACTTTGTCCTACGTGATTGATCTGTTTATGTGAGTGGTGAGTGTGGTTGGTTGACTGGCTTGACATAACTATATGTAAATATTGGAAATCGGTACATAGTAATTACTAGGTATGTACCTCATTGATGTTACCCCTTTATCAAATGTTCGCGTACCTAGGTACCTGGATAGGGGTTTGTATCACCAACAATACCTACGTAAGGTAGGACGACACCACCACCACCACCCAACGATACACATGAAAGGGCCAACAAGGTAGGGGCATAAATCAAAAGTCCAACTCACTGTTACACATTCATCAACCTTCTTGTCCCCCCATCTATTTTCAGCGGGTGGTATAATATGATATGGTATGTTATTGTAGTACGTGTAATTCCATTCATTATACAAAAAGATCTGCTTCTCAAAGCTACCTAGGTATCTTTTCTTTCCCTTTGGCCCCAAAAGAAGAAGCCCAGTACCGTATACCATACGAAGATAAAAAACCGAATGTCATCATTTAGACAACCCTTTAACACACACACATTGATCCTAACGCCCAAGCCATGCATGCAGTAATACCCATAAAAGCACATAACTTACAACAAACAAGACGTAAAGTTGACAGTTATCCCCTTCCCGCCTCCGTTTCACCTTTCCCTCAAATACACACTCATGTACCACCAACCAAGTAGGATACTCTCAAATCCCACCCTGCTACTCTCATCTCCTCATTCTTAACTCTGAACTCTCAAAATTCATTTTCAGTCCACTTCATCTTCCGCATCATATTTGGCAGGACCCTTCTGCGGGGCGGGCTTTGTATGGTATCTCGCAGGCAACTTTTTCAGTAGGCTACTCGCAGCGCCACTCTTTGCCCAACCACCATTTGTAACCAAATTCATCGCCTTGGTCTCGGGATCATCGTATTCCGCATCATCACTACTACTACTGCTGCTCGAGTCGTATCCATGTTCGATATCTACGCCCTGCTTATTCAAAGTTCGCATCGAAACAGACGTGGTCGGCTCGTCAACATATAAATTCGGATCTCGTCCAAGTACGCGGTCTGCTTTGGATGGCGTAATTCGAGCACCATTGCTGAACTGTGGTGTCGGGGGTGACGACACGTAGTGCCTACTGGCTTCAGTGGCTCGTTCGACGGTAATACGCGGGGGGCTCGAATCGGGTTCACCCCAACCAGCGGCTCGTTCTCTCCGTCTCTGCTCTTCGCGCTCTCTTGCAAGACGGTCTGTCGCAGCCAACCACTTAGGGCTCGCCTCCCAGTTCCAACCGTCGCCTGTCGTGTTCATGATAGGGAGAAACCAGAGCGTAGGAGTGGGTCCGAAAAGATGCAGTAGATTGCGTTTGGCGCCGAGATCGAAAGCGTTCGGTAGCTTCTCAGAATCCTGCTCGTCTAAATATTCCTCGTATCTCTTCTGAGCGCGGTAACGCTCCATTTCTTCGTACGAGAAGTGTCGGTGCTCGTCGTTGTTATCCCCAGACGTGATCATCTCACCTTCTTCTGGCCTCGTGATACCTGGCAGAGCATTTGCATGAATATCTAACAGTTGTTGCCCATATCTTGGTAGCGGGATACCTTCGCCATTATGCTGCGCAATGTACTGATGCTGCATTGATTTTCGTAGGGGGCTCAGGTAACGAGTCTTTTCTAGACACTCAATAGTTGTCTGGCCTCGAGCCGCTAGCATTACGTGCCAAGCGGTGAATGCGCCGACGACGAGTCCGATGATACCGGAAACGACAGCTAGCATGATGAAGTTGACTGGCATTAGTGTATTATTGTATTGGGTCTGGCCGAGTAATTCATAATAAACCCAAGACCCGGAAACGGCAAAGCTGTATAAGCAAAATATGGTGGTATATATCAAAAACAGTAAGAAAGCTTTATGATTGCGTAAGCCGATGCAAGTAGCGAGCCAAGGGCAATGATGATCCATCTTGAGCACGCATCGTCGACAAGTTGAGCAGTGGTGGGCGCGATCCGGCTTTCGCGCCTGGCATTTCTTACAGAAACGGATCTCGCCATTGGACTTGACAGTGAAAGATGTCGCTTGTGGTGGGGCAACGGTCGGGAGGGTTGAGTAGCCGGTATCGCTGGTGGTGCTACCTGGGCTCGTGAAAACAGCTGTTGTGTAGCACCAGTTGAGCATTATGTAAAAAAAGACGCCGACGATGGAGGATTTGGTTCCTGTAGATGAGGGCATTCATTTGTCAGCTATGGCTCAGGACATTGTTTATCGCGGGGTGCTGTGTCGTGTGTGTATCATGTAGGTATGGATAAACATCAAATGAATGATTAAATAAACATGAATTCAAGATACGAACCTATCCAAATGGGTTTACTTGTCGTACTCGAACCAATATTAACCACGACCCAAACGGCCCAGGTGGTGAGACCGTAGACAAAGGCGAGCGGGAAATACGTCAGACAGTTGCAGCAATAGCGCTCGATCCGGCGCGCCCATCTCCGAGCCATGTTTGGTGATCGCAACGACGGCGAGGGGATTCTATCCATGAGGTAATTCGGTGAAGGGTATTTGTAGAGGGTAGAGGTGATAGCAATGCAGACATATAGGCAGGCGACAGTATTAAACGAGGGTAAGTTACAGCTTTGATGTTAGGATTTTGAAGTCATGTAGCAAAAATGAAATAAGTAAAGCAAGCAAACATTCACATCATGAAACCAACTTAAGATAAAAAGTTGTTGGGTTGCCTGCCCTGTTGGCTTGTGGTGCTGGTCTGTTGTCTTGGTACTTGCGTCTTGCGTGGTCTGGTCTGGGACCCCTGATGAAATTCCAAGGATGCGCAGGAAGTTCTTCTGAAATGGCTATGCGACAAGGGGCAATCGATAGCCACTAACCTAGTTTGAACTTAGTGTGAGATGGCTTGGCTGTGGCGGTGCACGGATTTACCGGCCGGGCAGCTGCCGGCCGCGTTTTAGAATGCTATGTACATATCTGAGCTTTATGCATTTAAGTGAGTTACTTACGTAATTCTTATCACTCTCTTTGCTCACGGATTACTAAGTAGGTAGGTATGTACATACGGCGTAGGTAATCTGGTCATCTTTAATCTGGTCATCTTTCAACATATAGGCCTCTCAAGCACCCTTCCCTTCTCCTCCATCTCACAATCCCACCAAAATCAACTCATGAAGCCGCTGCCGCTGCCGCTGCCGCACCAGTGCCATGACTATAAGTACTCCCAATCTCCCCCCACCTAATATTCGTAAACGTGACCCTCGTATCCGGGCTCTTCTCCCTGATAACCCTCGGGTCTCCCTCCTCAAGCGAGCACGGCCCAGACTCGCCCGCGTCGAGCCAGTTCATGAACTGGCGGTCGTCGTTCCAGATGCTGAACGCGAGCACCATGCCCCGCTCCAGCGCATTGCCCGCCGTCGTCAGCCCGCCGATGCCCTCGCCGTAGTTGGCCACGGCCTGGCAGTGCGACATGCGCAGGGAGTCGCCGGGCG
This sequence comes from Hypoxylon fragiforme, assembly GCF_022984875.1. Taxonomy (NCBI): domain Eukaryota; kingdom Fungi; phylum Ascomycota; class Sordariomycetes; order Xylariales; family Hypoxylaceae; genus Hypoxylon; species Hypoxylon fragiforme. The sequence goes on from NW_026054760.1 coordinate 2,088,237, forward strand.
GCATGTACGGCGCCGTGACGCCCGCGTTCTCGATCACCACGCCGTCCTGCACGTACAGGCGCCGCACCTCGTTCATGATGCCCTTGCTGGGCCCCACCGGCATCGCCGAGATGAGGAACTGGGTCGTCACTGTGAAGGGGCGCGTCGTGTCCACGACGAATCTCTTGGCCGTGTCTCCTCCTGGCGGCGGCGCGGGAGATGAGGATGATGACGAGGGCCCGTAGAACGACGTGTTGCCCAGCTTCCACGTGTTGTACCAGCACCCGGACTTGTCGCACACCCCTAGGCCGCCGCACTGATCCCCCGTGCACTCGAACACGCCCGGTTTGCTGCACGCGTGCGCCGTAAATGATGATGCCATGGCGTTGGCTTCCCAGAGGTCCATCTCGCTGCAGCAGGCTCCCTTGGCATCGATGTTTGCCTATGGTAATCCCGCCTTTGTCAGTATTACATGCAAACCTAAATAGCTTGAAAGGAAAAAAGCCGTTGTAAGAACCAAACCTACCACTCCATTGATAAAAGGCAGCTTCGGGCACTGCGCATCACAGTACCCCGTCCCGTACCTTGCACCAGCCGGGTTGAGAGCGCCGCGGGCCCCCGTCTTGTTCATCTCAGCGAGGTACATGGCGCCGTTCATGCCGCAAACCAGCTTCGAGACGTCCACATCGAAGCTGATCTCCTGGTTCTTGAGGTGCAGCACCTCGTAGTCGACGCCGTCCGCGTCCAGCAGGTACACGCGCGGGCTCACGGCCGTCACGTTGCCGTCCCCGTCGCGGTCCATGTACTGGTTCAGCGTCAGCGCGGTGCCGTTCGCGAACACGCCGTTGCCCTCGTAGTCGGCGCCGTCCAAGACGCAGTTCTTCGCGCACGATTCGTGGTCCGGGCACAGCACCTTGCTCAGCGCGCCGCCGCCGTAGCCGCCGCAGCTGCCGGTCCCGTTTATCTCCCGTAAGCCGTGGAAGCTCGCGTCGAGCACGATGGACGTGTTCTGTTTCACGCACCCGTCTTTAAGCGTGCACTTCTCCGTCGTCAGCATGGGATGCGTCTCGTCGTTGCCGATGCCCTGCGCCACCACCTTCTGGCCGGCAAGGAGCCACGCGACTGGTGCCACCGCTACGCGTAGATGCATGGTCGCCGGGTGCAACCAATTTTTTTTCTTTCGCTAAGTAGGTACTAGATAATCTACGTAGAGGAGTAGGTAATGAAGTTGAAATAGAGAACAGTACCTATATACCCGCCCCGAGCTAGGTCGCCCCCAAGCAGCGTCGATCCGGTCATAAGGGTCTTCGCTTCCTACAATCTGCCGGAAAACCCTTCCCCCCCACCCCCTCAGAAACCACGACGATCACCAGCCGACTGAGCAATATATTCATATGCAGGGTTCAATGGGTACTTTACTACTTATTATCCAGCTCACCCACCCATAGATTGTTTTGTCCAGGAAGTGGGTAGGTATATGTACCCTGACATTGGAAAATGGCGGAGAACCCAGCCAGCTTCCAAGCAAGAAACCCCGGGAACGAAATCACTGTGGTTCGAGAATGCTACGGTGTCTTAAAGTAAGACTTGATTACATCAAGTTCCACAACTGCGAGGTAGTATTATATCATAGTAACTACGATACATACTTACCTAGGTAGGTACGTAATTAAGTAGGTATTCAAACACAACACCTTAAGAAAAGAAACGTCTGCAATTCAAGGAAACACCTGTAGCACCTAAGTGACAGTAAACTAGGTACATAAACTGACAACCAGCAACGAGTACCAAGACACATACTTGCATCTAGAACCCGGGGCGGCTGAATTGAGTAGAGTAAGTAATCCGCGGGCGTATTGAAATACCACCCAACCGTGGATAAACTCCCCAGCGATGAAGTCTGGGGGTTGCTTCCCACGAGCCCATTGGCCGATGAATATCCCCAGCACTCCATGTTGCCGTGTCCATTATTCTTGGCAGACCATCTACCCAGGTAGACTTCTTACCCTCCGATACCTAGATGTCTGACGGACTCGACTGACATCACATCCAGTATTCCTAGTATTACACTTCATAATACTCAATGCCAATAATATTGGATCATTGATCTTCATTAGTCAACTCTTGTGGTGCTATATTAACCTGAGTTTGGTATGACCAAGTATCGAAAACGCGAAAACGTCGGTGCAGATTAGATGCGTTGGTAGGCAAAGCCAAGAGTTTTGATTGTGTAAGGGCAACCATCATATTGCCCGGAGATCTGGCCAAATGTCATCTAATGACAGTTCCTTTCAAATTTGAGTAGTAAACGGCCTCATTAAACTTTGCAGTCATTGCATAATTCGTCTGGGCCTTGTGACTTCTGATTCTTCTAGAAGCCCTACATTCTTCATGGCATCGTCGACATTAGAATAGCCCATCTTCTTTCTGGGGTGAACAGTACCAAGCACGGTCTGGCTCATCCGAATCTAGCAGACTTGACATGCGGGAGAGATTAGACTCCGCCCAAGTTTCGTCGATTTTGACTTTGACCGTCATGGTCAGGGTGTCAAAGCTGCCAACAGTCAAGGCACCAGCAGTCATCTGCTTCAATACCGCTTCGTAAAAGGGCGTTCGTCGAATGGTGCAATTCTCGCTGCTGACAGTTTCTGCATGCTGGACCCAGGAAATAGCGGACTTAAATTGACCTTGGCATCCCGGGCATCTAAACTTTGGTGTAGTGTGGGTCGTAGATTTTAGGTGAGCGATCAAACCTTTACCATACTTGTATTTAGAACTATAATGATGTTAGGCGAGCGGCGTGGTGGTATAGGCAGTTAATTACTCACTTGCAATTTTTATAGGGACACTTGTACACATCTAATAGCTCAACCTTGAATGCGGCCACGTTGAAGGTAGGGTCATTGGGATCGCAGCTGTGCCCCTCCGCAGTGATATTCTTCTGAGCCGAAGCGTTGTCCGGGGGCTGGTCAAGAGCGCGAGCAGTCTGTCCCGTTAGGAGATCGGGCACCTTGGAATCGCCACAAGCGTACTCTTCGTTCGTGAGTAGCTGGAGAGACTCTGCATATTGACTGAAAGCAAATGGATAGACGCCGGCCTCATCTTTTGAGCCATTTCCCCAAACATCAGTGATGTGTGATGGCACAAGGAACTCCGGTTTTCCATCGTAACTTAGGATAAGTTCGCGCAGATGATTCACCGATGCCTCTATAGCATCATCAAATCCAGTAGAGATATCCGATGGGTCTATACGGGAGCAACGGTTTCTTTGGACGTGCTGCATCCATGATGCCCCGCTAACAAACCTCCCCGCACAACCAGGGCAGGTCAGACCTTGATCAGCGTTGTGGTTGTTATTCTGCAGAAATTGATGATTAGTCGGGTTCTGACTGAGCAAGTGCTATGTATTTTGGGGGGGAATAATAGACATACCTGGCCTCGTACCTGATCTAGACGATCCGATAGACTCATGGACAATGAGGAAGAAGTAGAAGTGGAGCGGCGATGGTAATAAGTTGCTGTGTTTGACGCCATCTTTAATATTTCCTCAACGATGAGACGTATGGCAATATGCTTCTGAAATAGCTATGTATGTACTACTGGGTAGTATCAATAGACGAAGGGGGTCAACTTTCCTACCAGGAAGGCTGATTGAATAAGAGATGGAAGGTAGTAGGAGGAGGTTTGTGTGAAGGGGGAAGGGGGAAAGAACTGTGTTCTACCTAAGTACCTAGGGTAGACATCAGAGATTGAGAAATATTATGGTTTGTTTCTGGGAAAGGAAGTAGGGATGGAAAAAAAAATGAAAAAAGAGAAAAGAGAAGTAAAGGAAGGTGCCTGTCTTGTGTGCTTTCCTCTAATTACCTCTAGTACAGGGATATATACCTACCTACCTACCTACCTACCTACATACCTACCTAGATCGACCTCAAAGGCACCTTCTGCTCATAGAATCAACCGGAAAAGTTACATAATCAGTAGGTACCTAGGTACCTAGTAGTTGGTTGGGTCGTAAAATATTCATTTTATCAGTAGATGATGTCGTTGATATATATCGATCTAATATGGACAGAGAATTATATCGATTCATATCGATTCAACTGCTTTCGTGCTTGGTGTTTTAGTCACTTGAACATGTTAGATTGTACTGCTTTAGAGCTATAACTTGATACTTATTCAGTGATTTATATATGTAAGATTCTAGGCGGTTATTATTGTTGGAACTAACTTGTTCCAACATTGAATGAAGCAGTGCAGTAAGTATTGTATGTATGTAGTATGCATGTTTGGCTTGGTGTTTAAATAATAGGGGTAAGAACTTCAATACATAGCATAATAACGTGACCTAGTAACGTGACCTCATAATTGTCTGAGTCAGGTACGTCACGTCACGTCACGTGTGAGATCTAAGTCCCTTATCGTACCCCAGACTTATTGTTATCTTCAGTATTCAGTGCCTGCAGTGGCTTACGTACAGTAACTATGTAGTTACCTTTAAACATCCCCAGTTGTCGCAAGTCGTAAACTAAAACTTAATAACTCGCGTCACTCATCAATGACAACCTGGCCTCGCCTCAAGTAAATAGAATTTGAAGATCGCCTTAACAAAACTCGGATGAAACATTGACGTTCAAACATTGATCAATGTTCTGAAACCTTTTAAAACCAGATTGTTACAAATTATACATATTTACATATTTACATAGTACATAACTATCTATCTCTATCTCTGTCATCAACCTATTACCTTCCCTTAATTCGCAATGACCTGTAAATGAACAACATTATACATACATAATCATTCACCCCGCCAATACAAGAAACCATCGTGAAGCACAACAACCTAGTACCCTCACCTCATCATGGCTACCCCTCGCTTCAACTCGAAATCACCCACCATTAAGCGCATATGTATGTTTTCCCTTTTACTTATTTCATCATATTACATCTTATAGTATATCATTGATAGCTAACCAAATAACACTCCAACAGTGAGAGAAGCAGCCGAACTTTCCAACTCTCCGTCCCCAGATTATACAGCCTCGCCACTCGAGTCCGACCTCTTCGAATGGCACTTCACCCTTTGCGGTCCACCTAACTCTTCATTTGCAGACGGAATCTATCACGGCCGCATCGTCTTGCCACCTACCTACCCGCTTCGCCCCCCTTCCTTCCGCTTCACCACCCCTAGCGGCCGCTTCGAGGCCAACCGAGAGATCTGTCTCAGCATCTCAGGACACCACGAGGAAACATGGCAGCCCGCTTGGGGCGTCCGAACCGCGCTCGTGGCCTTGCGTTCTTTCATGGAGACTGATGCCCGCGGGCAGCTCGGCGGCCTTGATACCAGCGATGCCGTGCGCCGTAAGTTGGCCACGGAGAGTAAAGGATGGAAGTGTGCCGTCTGTGCCAAGACAAACGGTGAGATCATCGCCGAGTGCGAAGAGCGGTGCAAAGAGCTCGATGCCGAGAATAGCGAGAAGAGGCAAGAGGTTGAGGTCCCGGCCGAGTTGAAAATGGGATTCCGTGATGAGATGGAGAAGGCTAAGACTAATGATGGTGAAGAGTCTGCAGAGGATGGCGAGAGCGCCCAACTAGCCGAAGGATTCGTGCAAACGGTGCCTGAGAGGGAGATTTTGCCACCGACAACAACTTCGGCGCGAACACCACCTGTGAGACCTGCGCAAGGCGTGCCACCCCCGACCAGGACAGTACCGCTGCCAAATCCCGTGGGACGGGCTCCATTAGCCCAGATGCCAACTCAGATAGACCCGAACGAGGGAGTGCCAGCATGGGTCGACTACGCTATCGCATCGCTAACAGTCGTGCTGATAGCCATGATATTGAAGATTTTTATGGGATACTAAATGTGGCGACCGAGGAAAGAAAGAAAGAAAGAAGAAAGAAACGAATGAAGATGGCACCAGCAACGGCGTTTTGGACGGGATACAGGAGTTTTGTTACTATCATTGATGTTGCTTGTGGCATGGCATGGCATGAATAGGTACCTAATTGCCTAGGTAGGTAGGTATAGATACCAAGAATTGAGTTATAATTCGATTTTACCGAATTCCCTGATTATTCGTGTCGGTGTCCGTACCTTACTAGGTTAGGTACTAGGTAGGTAGGTATGTACCTATGCATATGCAATCTTACCTCTATTATGAGTGTGTTCTTCGTTGGTTTGGTGAGGACTGGGTATAAGATCTCACCCCCGCAAGTCATAATAACTAACCTACTAAGAAAGACTCAAGATAGACAAGTGAGTGATGTCAAAGTAGACTGAATTAATTCCACCTCAAATTCTGAGTATGGCGGTATATCATCATACCCTTCATTTCCTTCCCTTCCCTTCCCTTCCTTAGTATACATCGAGTTCGCAACTAGTTATCGGCATTACCTATCTCGCGGCGTGATATCATCACCATCACCATCACCATTCTTATCTTAAACCCCCCTCCCTCCTCCCCCGAAAAGGAAAAAAAAATCCAGCGAATGCTTCGCAGCGGGAATTTTATCGGATATCTTGCTTCTCTCCTTTGTTTTTTTTTTCATTCTTACTCCTTTCCCTTCCCTTCCTTTCCGAAACGCCGTGCCGTGCCTTGCCATGCCATGCTATATACCGTGTGATGCAATGAATCTGATGTTATAATTTACAATACCGAATACCGTACCTAGGTAGGTAGGCTGGGTATACAATACCACCCACCACCCACCACCCCCCACCCCCGCACCTACCGCTGAAACTCAACCTTCCTCGCCCTCCCCATCGCCAGCCTGCCCACCGCCAGCCACCACCACTCGCCGACCGTCGCGGCGGACGGCCCCAGGAGTCCCAGTTCCTCGACCCAGTCCATGATGGCCCTCGCCTCGAACGGCTCGACGAACGGCTTCAGCAGCGTGGACGCCGTGTGCGGGGTGAGCGGGCCCTTTGTCGCGAGCGCCAGCACCACCATGCAGAGGTACGTGATCCAGCGGCCCTGGTCGAGCCTTCCGTGAAAGTCGACCCAGATGGGGATCTCGCCGCGGGCGCCCCTCGTCGGCGGCTGCATCTTCTCGACCTGCGCGAGCAGCGGGAGGTCCTGGTCGAGGAGGTAGCTGCTTGTGGGAGAGAGCCTGAGGGCGAAGTGGTAGTAGCTCTTGGGGAAGGTGCGGCCGTCGTAGTTCCCGGGCTCGAAGCCGAAGGGGATGTTGGGGGTTGGGTCGACGGGGTCGATGCGGATGCGGGCGTGGGCCTGGAGGTTGAGGACGGCGAGGATGGTGCCCTCGTTGGCGACGTACGGCAGGACGACGTGCGGCGCGCCGCCGTGGTGGCGGAAGCTCGCGTCGAGTTGTGCTTTGAAGTGCGCGGCCTGCTCGAGGCGCTCGATCGGCGCCGACTTCTCCAGCTGCTTCGCGAAGATCCCGTGTAGGCGTAGCGATTGACCGAGGATCTTCCCCTTGCTTCGCGCCGCTACTCGCTCCACCACGAGTCGGTCGACTACCTTCTTGAGCAGCTTGTTCGTCTCGGCGTCGTCCTTGCCGCTTAGTTGGAGGAGCTTTTTGCGGATCTCCTCTGGTGCATTCGCGCCGTTGATCCGCGTGACGCACAAGGAACGGACCCACGATCTTGCGCGACTTATGATCTCGTCGTCGGCCGGCGCGCCGTGGTTAAGGGGGATCGAGATAGGCTCGCTAGAGGTTCCTTCCATTCGAGCGTAGATAGACGTGATGCCGTGGAACCATGTTTCTCTCCAATCCGGGGCCTCGTTCGCTACATTCTCCAGCGAGTAAGTCTCCTCGAGAACACGACGGGATTTGGGGAGATGGACGTTCTCGTGAGTCTCGAGTTTGGTCGCCCAAATAATCAATGATTTCCAATCATAGGACTCCACGTCGTCGTAATTTAAAGGTGGAAATTGGCCCTCTTCGTAGGCCTCTAGAAATGCCGACTGGAATTTCACTGTCAGGGCATCGATGTAGGTCTTCCGCTCCTTACTGACCCGGGGCCAGAATTTTCTCAAGGCTGAGTGAGAGCATCTGGGGAAAGTCTTGAGGATCAAACCGATGTCCACCTTCCTATCCACTCCTCCCAGGAGTGTTTTAAAGACGACGTGCGCAGCGATGAGCTCGGTTTCGCCACTGAGGCCAAGCGCGTCGTCGTCTTGGAGTGGTCTATTTACACGACCACGTGGCTGGATGGGTATTGGTCTGAGTGACCGTGTCTTATACTGGACTTCTGGTTGGGACGCCATGACTATCTGCGTTGCCTTTGAGTTCTTCTTCGTGTTGGATCGAGCAGCCTTCCCCAATCGTGACTCGGAGTTCTGTCCATTTACTGGCCGGCCCCTGTTATGACGAACCACATTGGGCAATCCAATGTTTTCGTCGTCGGCGGAAGCGTTCTTGATATCGTCTGGTAATGTGTCCGGTGTGAATTGGTTTGCACTTGGCCATTCCAAGGTGATGGGTTTCATGTTCGATCGAGGGACCTCGGACGAGAGAGACATGAATATATAATCAGGAGCAACTGATCCGTGCATGATGACACGAGAGCCTTCAGCTGATTGTTCCCATCTCTCAATGATGCCGACCTCACGTAGAAACTTTCCGTAGGAGGGATCTGCCCAGGAGGTGAATTGAAATCTACCCCGGTAAGTTCTGAGGATATCTCCGGCACCCTGCGGCAGATTCTCTCGCTGGAACCATCTCGCATTCGGCATGGCCCCAGCTAACAAGAAGCTGGTCGAATTTGATTCGAAATAGCTGGCAGGCAGCCATGGCCACTTGCCAGATTGCGAGCACTTGATTACTTCGTTCTCTGCAAATCTTGTGCCAGCATCCTCTGGCCGTGTACTTGGGTTATCATCTGTGAGAGGGGTATGCTGTGCGTCGAGGGGATCCTCTTCATCCTCTTCTTCATCGCTTCCGGAATCCTCTGGCACAAATGATGTAGAAATCGCCGGCTCGACGAACTGATTCGCCGTGATTTCTTTGGTCGCCTTTTCCAAAGCATCCTGCAATACTTCATCATATGTACCTCCATTTCCATCACCTTGAGAGCCATTCCAAAACCCTGTGTCGGATGAGATTGTGTGCTTTGTGTTCGTGCTTCCGCTGGAGGCCTTCAGCATATTGTTTGACCGTCGCCATATTGAATTCAACGTGTTACGATGAGTGTTTTTCGGAGACGATAGAATCGTGTCAATGCTAGGTGCTAACGAGGTGGTCTCTTGAACCGGGGCTGACCATGCCCCAGTCGCAAAGTCTTGAAGGTAGGCATGTTTTTGTTCCCATTTCTCACCTTGGCTTTGCTTTTGGGTCCAGATATATTTGGCTACTTTTCCCGTATCCCAATATTCTCTGTGTTCGCTTCGTTTCCGAAGCTTTTGCGAATTTCGAGGCTTATCGATGTCGACATTGTCAAGGCGGACCTTTTTGGTAGGGGATGCCAGTGTTGGTTCATCTTGCTCCATGTGTCTCTTTGAACCGGTTGCATATGTGGAGACATCACTTACAACATGCGATGGATATTGCAAAACTTCAATATCCTCAATGGCGCCTGACCTGGTCGTGGTAAATCTGTGTGTTGATTTACGCGTTACGTTTGACGGCGACTTGTCTTTGTATCTCGATGCGAGTGCATCGAATAGTTGACTTTCATCCTGCGGCAAAGAGAATGCCTCTGGGATGTATGGCTCCGGGAACATCTCTCTCATCTTTTCCTTGACGGCAACAACTTTGGGGCTAGCAGTCAAGCGTGCAGCATCAACAGCCTCTGGAGGGGGGGTTGCCAGTACACAACATTCCTGCAGCTGGCTACTGTGGTCAAGGAAAAAGAAGTGCAGTTGCAGGAGCTTTCCAGCTTTCTCCATGTTATTCACCACATTCTGGCATACCTTCAGATCAGGCGGGGGTATATCGGTATGTCTTTTATTCCAGAGAGAGGTCATAGCAAGATAAAGGGAACGCTGCCCAGGAAACACGCCGTCATTGTGATCAATCAGATGCTGGATTATATGAGATGCGCGTTCTCGGCGTACCGTACCGATAGTATTCTGGGATCGTTTGCGAGGTTTCTCCTTTTCTGCGATATTTGCAGTAGAGCTGTTCGCTGAGACCGCTTGGAAGTCCATTGAAGAGTTCGAACGGCTTACGTTCGATGTGTTGTTTAGCACAGGGGGTCGTAAGCTGAAGTTGGACAATTCTGCTTTAGATACCCCCAAAGTTGCCACTTCCTTGTCGTGAATGGGTGTTTGATGGCGACTGCAAGTTATCGTCTCATCTAGGTTCTTTTCAACCCCGTTGCTACGTACAACGTCTTCGCCGCCCTCCAAAAGTTGCTTTGGCGCCAACTGCGACAATCTCTGGCTTGTATGGCGTGGCTGAGGGATGGTATTTTGAGTGTTGTACAAGGACACTTGGCTATGTTCTCGTTGTCTCCGATGGTCAACAACATCATATGCTTCCACATCTTGTAAAACAATCGATCCTCGAATAGGCCCATTCCTAGATGATTCTTGCGGATTTTGACCCTGTATGGAATGCTCCGTAGACCGAACCCGTTTAGAAGGTAGTAGTCGATGGTCTCCACCTTCGAGCGCTCGCCGGGGCGACGTTTGACTTGGGTCAGGTATGCTTAGAGTCTGGTCTTGACTTTGTCCCCCCGTTTTTCTCGGTGGCTTAGTCTTTGGGATCGGTTTTGGCTTTGGAATGTTTACTTTGGCAACCTTCGGAGGTTTAGGAGGAGGCGGAATATATTCAGGATTGCAAGCAGTCTGAGATTTGCTCAGATGATACTCCAGACCATTCGAGTTCTTCCAGCTGTTGCCACACTTTTCGCAGCGGTATGACGCTTTACCTTTGCCGCCTTGTTTCGCTTTCTTCTTCCCATTCTGCCCGGCTGTTGACTTTTCAGTCTGCATAGAGTCATCCATATTCGCAGTTTGAGATGGAGTGAGTTCGGGGTCTAGAGGTGGAGAGGATTCAGCTTCGCATGGGATCTCTTCCGAAATTGCTGGTCGCCTATCTCTCATACGGTCTAGAAAGGACCAGTCCTTGAGTGAGTTAAATTTGAATGTGAGAACGAGCGATTTTTTTCGCCGTCCCTTTTTTCCAGGTGGGTCCAAGAAATTATCGACCTCGCGGTGAATACCTGGAGGTCTGGGAGTCGGTAGTCTTGGAGGTTCTATCTCTTGGCCTGAGGTTGTAACAGAGACAACACCGGAATCTTCTCCAGGTGTTTCACCACTGGTTGAGGATTGTCCTATCTTTGATTTCTTGCTGGGTCGTGGTCGGCCATCACCAACTATGTCTTCGGTAGGCTCATTGCCTGAAATACGCTTTCGTTTCCTACCTTTTAGGGGTTTCGGATGATGTAAACTGTTATGGATTTGAGTGAGCGAAGAGGTAGAGGCTGTTGCAAATTTTGACAGTACAGGCTGCGAAAACGTGTAGCCATTTGCCGAAATGGTTGAAGTTTTCTGCGAAAAGTCCTCGTTTTGAACTTCTACAATCGCGTTCGCTTCTTGACTTCGGACTCCGTCCTCCCTTTCATGCTCCGCAGAACCATTAACTTCGCTCTTCGCAACGAATTGGTACGCCATCGTTTTACCGTGCCGGCTAAGCTGGGAGGAAACGTTAAATCGTCCCAAGTGAGGCGGCTGTGAATTAGGTAGCGACATCTGTCCAGTGAGCGCTGCGGTGTATTTGCGGTACGCGTGCCCCAAAGTGAGGCGGCCAATTTCGACATTGGAGGAGCCTTCTGGGCCAGCCCTTTGAATTATCTCAAACGTTGTATTGACAATAGGCTTGTGTCGGTTCCATAATGATGGCATCGGCTCCTCCTGGCTTGATGACTGGGATTGGGTTTGCCTCTTCGAGGCACGTTTATTTATCTGGCTATGAGGACTGAAGTTGATTTCTTGATTGTATCTAGCTCGAGAGGCTTGTCCTCGTTTCCCCAGACGAGCGGAAGGAACATTAATATGGGCGCTCGGGGTAGATCGAAATACCCTCCATTCATCAGCCGTTGGGTCTCTAATAAACTTGACACAGTCTTTAAAGAGCCTCTGTCCATTGGCAAATCTTGCGGCCACGAACGTAACTGCTCCAATGCTGGTGAACCAACGTGATGTTTTCGCTAAGGCTCTCATCTGAGGCACGCGGTTCTCAATATCTAGTTTGATTCGTACATCGCAATATCGCATGACCCCCCATGCCTTCACGACAGCATGAAAGGCTTGAGCAATGGCTATATAATCAAGCCTCTCGCCATTCCAGGCGGAACTGAACGGTACCGGGGCGAGATCTTTTGTCAGGGCCTCCTTTGACACGTCGATCTTGTCGAAATTGAGTCCGTCGCGATTCTCCTTTGCAGTTTTGGCAAATTTAGCAAGCCATAACTTGCTAGAACGACACCCGCGAAGGATTATGGGCTGCTTGATGATGTAGCCTTTTCTTGCTAGTGCCTCAGTGCGCGTCGGAAGGGATCGTTTGTCTTGGCCAGACAATCGAACTAAATCCCCCTGGAGTATCCCCTTTTCCCTAACGGATGCAATGTCAACTAAGGCTTTCCATTCGAATAAGGGGACCCGCTTCAGATCTGGGCCATGGCCGGCAAGCGTCTTCCATTGGCGTTCCTCGGAAACATGGAGTCGAGGCCTGTATTTCTGTACAGATTGCTCTAGTTTTGGTTGTTTTCCCAGTTGATGGCCATTTTCTGATGTAGAAGTTGCATTTTGAAGTGTTTTGAGGTCACCAGGAGAAGCTGGCACAGACCCAGAAACATCATCTTCTTCTGGAAGTGACAACAGTTCATCTAATGGGAGATGGTTGAATTGCCTGTTAGTACCCACAGAGACATCCGCTCTTGCCACCAGCCATCCCCAAACCTTTGAGCCGACAGAAAAGTCATAGCCACTATTCTCATGCTGAGTCTGGAGCCCTGTACTGGGGTTGACGGTGTCAGCACCACCTATCATATGTCGCGCATCACATTGCTCGTGAGCGGTATTACGGATCTGCTCTTCAGCGTCGCCATAGAAAGTCTCAATTACTTTCAACGCAGCAGATACGGAACAACCTAGTGAACAACACATAAGTAAGCTTTCACTCAAAATACTCGAAATACAACATATCTGAATGAACGATGCATCGTCTTTGGATATTCGTATATTTCAGTTAAACGGCTGTAGTTAAGGAATTGAACTCACCCCGAACGCCAGAGAAAGCGATTTCAGTCAAGAGCGATTCAATCAGCTCATCGAGGCCTCTTTCCATGTTGTACGTTGATATTCAGGCATTCAGAGAGGAGTGATGAAAGACAATTAAAAAAAAAAAAAGTGAAAAAGGGCGATAAAAGTTAAGCACTAAAAAGGATCGAACTTGAGTGCTTCAGGGATCTGACTTATGAATGCGTTCGCGAAGTTCTAATTCGAGGAACAGAGTGGGTTCGAGATTTCTAGTTTTTCTTTTTTTTTTTTTTTTTAATTCTTTTTTTTTCAAATGAGGGGAGCTTAAGCTGTTTGCCGAAGTCGAGTCACTTTTTGCGGGGGACAAACATGGGCTAGTCTACCTTTTATCGGTTTAATGTCGGCCAAACCTCATTTTATCAGTATTTATTGTGTACATAATACATACTAGGGACCTAGGGTACATATAATAGACTCAAACTCAAACTCAAAATCACTTGCTTATTAAGCTTTAATGAAAGCATTTGATGCAGCTATCATGTCAGCAATTCCTCTCTTCCTGTCTTCGTCGTTGGGATATCAACCATGATTTTGCTGTACAGAGATCGGTCGTCATGTTTGATAGCGAAGACCTCCCCCTGAATATATCGTCGACTACCTATTGGTTCGCTGCGATCTCTCGTGGAGATTCATAACAAATCAGTTCTCACGGTCCATAGAGCAGGCTCTGCATTTCTTGTTCTAGAGGCTCAAGAACTTTCTCCTCTACCGCCTTAGAGAAAGTCCGCGTTACCAAATGATGCAAATGGGTCGAGATAGCATTGAAGGTAGGTAATATATAATAGCTTTAGCGAATGCCCAGGATAAATTCCCTTGTTCAACCTCTCCCTTTCGCCATCGATTAGTTGTTGTTAGGTCAGTCGCCTCATTCGGTATACCATTTGGTCCGAAATCTTCTTGCTGCTGTAAACTCTCGATCGGCCTACCAAACTTGATTTCAAGCAGCATGATAGCAAGGCAAAACATGTTCTGTCCAACAATCCGCTGATGTCCTAGAAAGGGGGCAGTCCCAGTTTGAGTCTTATGTCTATGACTCAAATATATCTATAGTCTCGCGACAATTATCCCTCAGTCTCAGAAACCGAATCTCATATTTATTCCACGGATGTTGAAGCCAGGGTGTCTCGCTGAGCTGAAGAACTGATGATGCTAATGTAATCGCTAGTCTGTAACGGTCTTGCTCAGGAAAGTCCGTACGTCTCATTTCGGACAGAAGGTCGGCTAGGGCGAGGCTTTTTGTAATCAGCTTACATGGAGGCCTTTCTACTTCGTACAGACCCCTTAATGTCTCCGAAGGGTCCAAGCGAAACCCCAGGAACAGATGGTTTACTGATTACATGACAGAACAAATATCATTGATTTCCATTAATTGCGAAAGGCGATCTGCAGGACCGTTTTGTCCGCTTGGAAGAGAAAACTTGACAACTGGGACGCCTGGTGTTCTTTTGCTTTTATTAGCTGACAGTATGAAATTCGGTACAGCCAGTGTGATTCTAATACCTTGCAGTTTGCATAGTATCTTCATCGACGCGAAACTCAGTGTCGACCCAGGTAGCCGTCGGGACTCTCATCAAGGAAATCCCAAAACAATCGCATTCTCCAACTCTCTGCGACAAGCCCTTCCATCTTTTCCTCGTTCGTGAAGCAAATCTCTGTTCCAACAGCAGACCAGCATCATGCATAGTATGTGCGGCACACCAACTTTGATTTAATCCTTTATAAACCCTAGATGCTCTGTCTGAAACTTAATGGCTCCTACTTAATATAATCCACCGCAGGGAGCATATTCTTCAGGACCTTCAGCCATATATGTGCACGTATTCTAACTGTCACGAAGGCGATGTCATGTATGCCTATAGGATGTCTTGGTTAGAGCATGAGGCACAAGTGCACCGAAAGGTGTGGCGTTGTTTTCAACATGCCGAATTATTCAAGTCCAAGGAAGTGTTAAAATATCACCTTGACACGGAGCACCGAAATCTTTGAGAAGCCCAGATTGAAAGCTTAGTCAACCTCGGACAGGCGAGCATTCAAGAAGACAGAATCATGTGCCCATTCTGCCTATCCGAAGGCCCCTTTCAGAAAGGCCTCCAAAAATGAATGGCCTTTCATATGGAAAAAACTAGCATGTTTCGCTTTACCTAGGAATACAGAAACTAAAGAAGAGGGGTTATCTTTTGGAAGCAACTCGAATAATGCTCATGGAGGTCAATCTATAGCTTCTCTAGGATCTGTCACCCTAGACTTCTCTGTAGCAAGATCTAATGGGTCTACGTCTTCCGCAGCTAGCCTCTTGAAGTCACTTTTCAAGGAGGAACAGCATTCTCCGGGTCCTCCAGATTACCAACAGCTGGCGAATGCAACTGCTAGCTGGCTAACACCTATCGACAACTCGAAACAACAGAGTGCATAGACTAGTCAACGACAAGAAGGTGAGGGACGGTGGATACTACAATCAGACGAGTTCCAAACCTGGGTCCGCCGAACACATCAGATTTTGTTCTGTTCGGGTACTTCTGGGACGGGCAAGACAATAACTACATCTGTGGTTGTAGAGCACCTTACCGCCATGCATCAAGAAGACGCTTCTGTCGGTATTGCCTACATATATCTCGACTATCAACGGGAAAACGAGCAACTCCCCACTGGCTTACTCCTAAGTCTGCTAAAGCAGCTATGTCGGCAATCAAATCCTATGTCTCCCAAGGTGAAACCCCTATTTAGCCACTACGAAAATACAGACACTCGACTGAATACTGAAGAAACCATTGAACTTCTCTGGATGGTAGCACTCGAATATTCAAGAGTCTTTTTAGTAGTTGATGCACTTGATGAGGATGGAGATTTGGACCACCGGTCTTCTTTTCTTTCACAGATATTCAAAATACAGGTAATTACCGGAGCAAATCTTCTTGTGACTTCAAGACCAGTTCCGGAGATAGAAGATATATTTCAAGAGAAGCCTGCGCAATATCCTACAGGGCCAGTAGTACAGGCAGCAAAGACTTGAAAAGATTACTCGTTAATGTTGCTCAGCCGGGGAAGGGAATGTGGGTCGTCCCTATATAGGTGCTATATACGCGATATAATACTAATACGTTCTTAGATTCCTCTCTGTCGCGAATCTGGAGATGTTCGAACTCGCTTATAGGAATACAGCGGACAATATCAAAGGGAGAGGCTATCAGGCATGGCCAGCTCCGTAATAAATGCCTTCAAAGGTTTGTCAGCTCTGAAAACCCTCGCCATGAGTTTGCATAGCTGATGTTGCTTTTTTAAAGCTCCACACAAGCACTGGACCGCAATGATGGCCAAGCGGCTAAGGTTCTTCGCCTTCGAGGTCAAAGTGAAAACGACCTTGTACGGGTAACACTTCATGAAACACCGTGTATAACTGAGCTTGCTACGAAGACACTATCGAGGATAACTTGGAAAAAACAATCAATTCACATGCAGCAACTCAGGCACGCACTCGCAGTAGAAGTTGGCGAGGCTAGGCCTGAAGAAGAAAACATGCCAGAAATGGAACTCGTTCATTCAGCATGCGCTGGATTGGTGGTGGTTATTCGCGGTGTTGTCCACTTTGTCACTCATTCAGCGTATGACTTTTTTAAACGAACGCATGAATATTGGTTTCCGGATGCACAATCCAACATCGCAAACATTGCGTCACGTACCTCTCATTTAGTGCCTTTGAGACCGGGCCATGTCAGACGACGGGCGACTGTGCAGAACGGATACGACTCTATCCACTTTATCGTTATGCTGCAGGGTTTTGGGGAGACCATGCCGTTGCCTCCCCTATCCTAAGTCAGCCCGTTATGGATGTACACCGTTGCATAGAGCCGCCCAGAGTGGAGATACAGCTTCTGTCAGGATATTACTCGATCATGGGGCTGATCTGGAGTCGAAGACGCATGGCAATCAAACGCTGCTATCATCATTTGCTACCACACATGGGTGCGAGCCTGTGGTAAGGGAATTGCTCGACCGTGGAGCTGACTTGGAGTCGAAGAGTGGCTCTGGCCAGACTCCCTTATCACATGCTGCTAAGAATGGACACGAGGCTGTTGTTAAACTATTAATCGACCGCGGAGCCGATTTAGAGTCGAGGAGTAATACGGGTCAAACGCCGTTATCATACGCTGCTCAGAATGGAAAGGAGTCTATGGTTAAGATACTACTCTCCTGTGGGGCCAATCCAGAGTCGATGGATAATCTTGGCCTGACGCCGACGTCACACGCCATCGAGAAGGGGCATCATGGTGTTGTTAAACTCTTGCAGCCTACCTAGGCAGGTCTTATTCCTTTTAGCTAGGAGCTCTTGAAACTAGGTACAAATAACGAAGGGGGTTTCTGATCCCAATTACGATCAATCGCTGCTTTTCTGTACTGACTTTTGCAGTGCCTGTCCCGAGAGACGAAGCCGCTATCTAGCTAGATACAGTTGATATCTTCATAGCAATGGACAAAAACGTAATGCGCAATCTTCGTAACGCCTACCTACCTAGGTACATAGTCATGCAGCGTATTGGTCGTCTGTCTACATCACCGGCATCTAGGTAGCAGATAAATAGATCTATGAAAACTGTGACCGATAGGTATCACGGATCAACTGATTCCCCGTAGAACAGGGTAAATAGCACCGAAGTTAGCAAAAGCGTGAATAACAGTGCTTCGCCACAATGTAAACTTTTTTTATACCTAGTCAGGTTTCTGGTAGGTAGTACTGTATTCGGGTATCTAGAATCGTTTCTAACATTCATGGGGGAGGAGTGATTCAGACAACTAACTACTATTCAGCAGCAGCAGCAGCATGCAGCGAAGGCCGCTTCTCGCTCATCCTCTTCCGATAGGCGGCGAGGATGTCGTCCCTGACGATCTGCAGCTCTTCTCTGCGCCGCAAGCTCCCCGCCGCCTTCGGTATGCCGTCGATCTCCACCGCCGCCCCGCGCACCGTCATCTTCCTCTGCTGCGGCCTGACGGTGAACTCGGGCGGCGCCTGCACGACGTCGTGGAGGCCGGCGCGCGTCTCGCCGCGCTTCTTCTTCAGCGCCTGCCAGGGGTCGTCGTCGCCGTCGGCGACCTCGCCCAGGTACCTGGTCTTCTTGCCCTTCTTGCCCTTCTTCTTGTTGGTCGGCGGGTCGAGTTTCCAGGTGACGCCGGCCTCTTCCTCCTCGAGCTCCTTCTCGGCCTCTTCCTCGAGCGCCTCCTCGTGCTTCTCTTTCAGCTTGCGCTCCTCCTCGCGCCACTCGGCGTACAGCTTGTGCATCTTCATCTCCTTCTTCGTGCGCCATGTTTTCAGACCGAGCGGGTCCTTGCCGTTGCGGATCGAGTTGTTGATGAGCCCGCCGACGGGCAGCGCGGCGTCGACGCGCGCGGCGAACTCGGACATGCGCTCGCCGGGCTTGATCGTGGGGATCTGTGAGACGGGTTTGGGCTGGGATTCTGCTTCCGCTTCTGCTTCGGCGTCGGCCCCGGCCCCGGCTTCGGTGTTTGATGTGGTGGCTGTCGCGTTCTTGCTCTTGTTCTTCTTGTTCTTCTTGCTCTTCCCCGTCGGCTCGTCGCCGTTGTCGAGCCCGGCCCGCGGCCGCTTACCGCCGGCAAAGGCCATCAGCTTCTTGAACGCTCGCGGGGCATCGTCCTTGGGCGCGCTGCTTCGCTTGCGTTTGAGGTTCTTGCTGCCGGTTTCGTCTGTTTTTTTATTTTCTGTCTTCTGGTTGGATTTTTTCTTGTTGTTATTGTTGTTGTCTTTCTGTGCCTGGGGTTTCACCGGTAGAGGTTTTGCGATTTGCGACGGTGGGAGGTCGTATCTAAGGGATAATTGTTAGCGAGATGTTGTGTTTGAATAGATAATTAGAAGGTATTATTTACGTGGATGGGTCTTTCTCCCTGCGCGTATGTTTATGAGGCATATTGGCTTTCTTGTGTTGGTGATATGGCGAGAGAATAGAGCAAGTGCAAGCAGATCGAGTCGAAAATCAAGAGCGGATAAGATTTCTTTTGGTGTTTGGTTTTTGGTGTTCTCCAAAAATTTTAATGTTCAAGGATCCGATAGGTAATACACTAAAGAGGTCCCACACTTTAAGCTTCTTCCGACCAATAAAAACTCAAGTTCTGTGGCTCCGTTCCGACCGACCTGGCCCCGGGGCCTGATTTTGATGTCATCAATTAGAACCCCTAGGGTAGCTTATTCACCCATTTCACTCTCACTTTAATCATTCAATGTTGATGTTATGAACTACAAACTCCATCTACCTACATCCTTCACCAAAATGTCCTATCTCATAAGTTGAACAGTGAGTTGCTTTAGCTTCAATCACGTTCCGTATATATAAATGTCCTGATTTATTACCTAAATATCATCTCTAGCCTATTTGTTGTTGTTAATGATTGAAGTCGAACCTATGTTAAGGAGTACGAAAAGTAAACGCCAGAATAAGTAGACAACCGCCAGTTATATCATCATGGGGGTAGCTGCCCTCCCTGAAAGAAAGATGTCATGGGGTAGACTTTGGAGCCGACAACGTGGCCAAGACTATATGCGCGTTGGTAAAAATGAAGAGAGCGAATATTCTCCCGAAACAAGAATAGATTCAGAGGACAATATAACACGAGACGCCCCTAAAAGGAAACGCTGGCGGGGCTACCTCACTTGTGGTAGTATATGGGGGGTGACAATTCTGTAGGCGCTGCTATAACACTGAAAATACGGACCGTATTAAAATCTGTATGACTGACTGACTCCCCAATTTTAGTGCCATCACTCTGCTCATAAGTCTGCTTCTTTCTATCGCAAGGAGTTTGTGGGGCATAGAAGACGATCCGGACAAAATATTTGGTAATTGGGGAAAGCCAGGGACAGAAACTGAAGGCTTAGCTTGGTATCCTACAGATTTCCTCCGAGACGTCGTCCCGATACGATGTCATTCACATAATGATTACTGGCGCAAAGTGCCGCTCTTTTCGGCACTACACGCCGGCTGCATCGGAGTTGAAGCAGATGTTTGGCTTTTTGATGATGATCCAAAACTCTACGTCGGGCATGATACCGCCGCCTTGACTACGAATCGCAGCTTCGAATCTCTTTATATAAACCCTTTAGTAGATCTGCTCAATCGAACAAACCCACATACGCCATTCTACAACGATACTCGACGCGGCGTGTTCGACTATGATCCAGAGCAAGCCGTTATCCTCTTGGTTGATTTAAAGACGGATGGGGCTCAAATTTGGCCACATGTTCTAGCCCAACTAGAACCTCTCAGATCAAGAGGTTGGCTCACCTACGTTGAAGATCAAGTTGTCCATCAGCGCCAAGTAACCGTCGTGGGCACCGGAAACACGCCATTTGATCTAGTGGTGCAAAATTCCACGTACCGAGATGCTTTCTTTGATGCACCGCTTGCAGAAATGTGGGAAGATCCTAGTGTCCCCGATACTGGCTCTACAAACACTACATATAACGAGACGAATTCACTATACGCCAGCACAAGTCTCACAGAAGCTGTGGGGTTGATATTTGGTGGTTTTAGTGATAGCCAGCTTCGCACAATCCGCGGGCAGATCAAGGGGGCTCACCAGAGAGGACTCAAGGTTCGGTATTGGGATACGCCTGGATGGCCTATCGGACTGAGGAACAAGGTCTGGCATACTTTGATGGAAGAAGGGGTAGACATGCTGAATGTGGATGACCTTAAGAGTGCTGCAAGGAAAGAATGGTAAGACCCTGCTTGAGTTTGTATTGAATAAAAGTATTTTTAGAATAATATTTAGAGATTTCTAGTACAATGCAAAGCCTTTCAATTTGCCAATAACTACAACAGCTGTTATGAGGTCACATGTGGTGCTTTATCTAGGGTAGTTATTTATACTTAGCACCTACTAGTTACTATGTACTATGTAGTAGTGTTCAAGGTTCCCACTTTACAGGGGACAGCTATGAAATGGCCCTCACTAAATAACCCCGCTATTAGTTATCCCCTCCAAGCTCTACTATGTAGTAAATGTCATCATTGTTCATACAACTTTTTATTTACCTTCCTTACACGTTTACAGCTCTGACCAAAGTTGATCTTAAATCGAGTCCAAGGAATATTTTGACTAGAAGCAATGTCAAGTAAGACCGCATTGGTTACTGGTGCTACCGGTCTCCTTGGTAGACAGGTCGTAAGGGCTTTCGAAAGAGGAAAATGGAATGTGAAAGGCACAGGCTACTCCCGCGCCGACGGGGTATCAGTTCTCAAAGTTGATCTGGTCAATGCGGAACAGCTTACAGCTGCGTTAGACGACGTCAAGTATGACCTCATTCATTTTACTCAGTGGAGTTTATTACGCTTGCCAATAACATACGAGCTGACACTCCACTTCACTTCCAAGACCGCAGGTCGTGGTTCATTGTTAGTTACATCATCTGGCCTTTGCTCGCCCGTAAAACCCATGGGAGCTGACACTTGTCAGGCGCCGCAAACCGGTTCCCCGATAAATGCGACAAGGACCCCGAAGGGACCCGTGCTCTAAATGTTGAGGCAACCAGGAGACTTGCGTCGCTTTGTGCCGCCCGCGGCATCTTGCTGATCTACATATCCACCGACTACGTATTTCCTGGTAAACCCGGCGATGCGCCTTATGAAGCAGACGCGAAACCACAGCCCACGAACTTGTACGGTCAGACGAAGCTAGACGGAGAATATGTCGTGTTAGAAGAATACCAGAAGGCCGGCAAGGCAGGGCTAGGAGTGGTCCTGCGAGTTCCCGTATTGTACGGTGATGCAGAGGTTCCGGCTGAGAGTGCTGTGAATATCCTCTTGGATAATGTGTGGAAGGCACAAGAATCCGTGTCCAAGATTAAGATGGACCACTGGGCCCTTCGTTATCCTACCAATGGTATGTTATACATCCATATGAATGCATCTACCCTTCCGAGTCCTATGGATAGGCTATTCTTTTCTAGAAGCCTTTCCGGTATCTTGCAGCCTCAATTATTACGGCAACTAACATATCTTTAGTATGTTGCGGTACCTCCCCAGATTAATTGTCCGCGCTTCCGTATTAACTATTAGTAGACCGAGGATGTTGGACGGGTATGCCATGGTACGTGCTTTGCACTATTCTGTTGTAGTCAACGTCCCTCATGATTTCTCTATCGCTGACTATATCCTTACAGATATTTCTGTTAAGTATCTAGGTTCCGACGACAAATCCAAGCTGCCTTCTATCCTCCAATTCTCATCGGAGGACAAGTGCACTAAATACGAGATATGTCAACGCTTTGGTGAGATCATGGGTCTGTCGATCGCAGGTATCGAACCCAATACAGAGGGGAACGATCCCAACGCATCGGTTCAGAGGCCTTACGACTGCCATCTCAGTACAAAGGCGCTGAAGGATCTCGGTATTGACGTGTCCACTCAAGATTTCACCGGCTGGTGGAGGTGGAACGTCAAAGCCTTTAGAAAATGAGGGTCTGAGACAATGGCTCGCGACAGCACATAGAAGTCTGTAACTGCAAGAGAGTTGCACAAGTTGCGCCCTACAATCATGGCCAGGGCTTTATTGGTTTCAGTTTTTTCGGGAATGCGAGACATTAGTCAAAGCAGAGAATTGTTTCTACAGTCTTAGACCTGAACCATCTATTGGGAAGTAATGAAATCTACTGAACTACATATCAAGAGAGCCTCCAGATATCAAGGATGCCTACCAATTATTCAGTAAATCAGGGCTGGAAGAAATGAATGCAGGGATAACTCGAGTTGCAACAGGCTACTGTTACGTAGTATTTATTATGCAGCTCGAAGGCGCAGATGGCTGTGTAGGCAGATACGGTACCAAAACTCCATGAGTCTTGAAATTGTCCGAGATATATACCTATATATAAATCAGACGGGTATGTATACCTGCTTAGGTAGTTGGTAAGTTGCTAAGCCTTATATAATTTCAGCTGCATCTACGGCTGCATGTAGTTAAGTATCAAGTAAGTTCAAATGTTGTTACCATTTATATAACTTCATGTCTTTAATACGAACAACAAAATCTCGTGTGTGGCACAAGTTTCCCGGTTCACATCTTCAAAGCCCCTTCCTGCGTACTACATATTACCTAGTAGTACTAGTACTGTACTACACCTATGTAGGGTAGAGTACTAATTACGCCGTACTACTAGTAGTACCTAGCCTTGAGGTAATGGAATAATACGCAGTAGTTCTACGAATATGTAAGGCACGATATGCATCAGGATTCCCCCTTCTTGCCTAGACCTGGAGAAGCATGCTCTTTGGTAGGTGGAACCTGATATCCACTCTGACCAAATTGCGAATTTTAAGTTTCCGTACCTGACAAGCGCTAAGCAATTTACTGGTTTGTAGTTGGGCCAATTCAATGGCTTTTACTGGCGATTACTAGCGATGATCACTGACGCAATGCGGGATCCCCTGCCGAGCCCTGCACTCTTTATCAATGCCCCTGAAATTGCTTGCCCCTTGCATACACTTAGGTACCTGGATACTGATTCTATCATTTCTATGACCAGTGAGTTAGTGACCACGACCTTGAATTTTGGTAAGTTTATTAGTCAGTGTAACAGTAACAGTGCTCGTGAGCAAGCCAAGATTTTTACTTTTTCTCTTTTTTTTCTTTGTTGTTACATAAGGCATTATCTAGCTATGTCAGCGAAACATCGCTCGTTTGTGATGAACCGTGATCACTTCGGAGTTTACTTGGGTGCCTCCACGCATAATTCAACCCTGATATGGACAACACCCGGTAAATATCCCCTTTGGATACCTTGCCTTTATAATATCATTCTTGTCAATAACTTAATCCTCTCGGCAATCTGCCAAATTTAGTCAGTTCCTTTTGGGTCATCTAATCCTTTCGTGGGTAGGATCATCTAATCCCTCGCCCTCCATCGTATAACGCCTGAGCGAATGACCGGTCACGAGTCATCGAAAACAGGACTACCCTAGGATTAGTGTAGACAATGGCCATTGTTGGCGTCAGACCACATTCAACTTAGAACGTCAACTAACTAATGCGAAAAGATATCCATGGATGGTATCTAATACTATCTATTACCTGCCTACTGACCTAAGAAGAATAGTCCGATGCAATAATATTTCAGCTTCGCCTTAATCAGGGTAATCAGGGTCCAGCGCTATCATTCCTATATTAAAGAGAATATACCAACTACCGCGCGCCGTCGCATCACTCGGCACCATCTTTAATATTCAAAGACGTCTAGTTTCGCACTTGGACGTAGCGTTTTAAGCTTGTTATTAAACATCTGTCACAGCGCACCTTGCGCACCTTACCAGCCTGCCTAAGTGCCTAGTGCCTAGGTACTGGGTGGGATCGCTACGTAACCATCGCCCGGGCCAACAGGCTAACGGCGTAGTTTGCTTTCAAGTTCCAGGTTGTTGTCGGTTGGTGTGCCCATTGATGTACTTTAAACGGTTTGGTTCCACAGACCCCCCCTGCCACGATGTTAACAAGGTCCGAGACTCTCACCGTCCCGCTCGCCCCCGTGCCGTCCAGCTTCTTCTCTCGCCTGAACTTCTCTTTAATAAAGGGTACAGACAACCGCCGAACTAAAAGTTTGAGGGAGGCAAACTCTTCAATGATCCCGAATACTGTAAATAAAATGGCGACTCGATCTGAACGTGGTCGGCGAGATAGTAGTGGCCATGACCGTGACCAACGGAGCCAGCAGCAGCAGGAGGCCACATCGGGAAGCGCTATCGCTAGATCCATGTCTCGCTACCGCAGGCCCGCACGTAGCGTTACTGTCAACGTCGATGCAACCCAAAAGATTAATTCCGATCCACCACCCCCATGGGATCCCCCGACTAAAACCCCTGTATCAACTATACTACGTCCGTCCAGGACCGCCAGCATGACACAAAAGGGGAGTGGTACCCCGATCACCTCACTCGATTCTCCTTCGCGACACCTGTTACGCCATAACGACAGTACGCGAAGGCATACGCCACGCCAAAACATGGCGGATCATCACCACCAGAGCCGGCCGAGTACGGCGAAAAGCGTCAAGAGCACCAAGAGTG
Source organism: Hypoxylon fragiforme (assembly GCF_022984875.1). Classification (NCBI taxonomy): domain Eukaryota; kingdom Fungi; phylum Ascomycota; class Sordariomycetes; order Xylariales; family Hypoxylaceae; genus Hypoxylon; species Hypoxylon fragiforme. Next base: position 2,113,504 of record NW_026054760.1, read on the forward strand.
AGGAAAGTGCCTGGCGGAGGCTTGCCAGCCGAGATGGGAGGCGACACAGGTTGAACAGTGTAGAAGATGACGAGGCAGCTCAGCGAGAGATGGCGCGCTTGGAAGCCGAGAACCGGCGGTTGTTGATTGAGCAAAAGAAGAAAGACCTCGCAAGGCTCGAGATGCACTTGGCGAACAGTCAACCGACCGTTCGGGCGCAGCCACATAAGCCAAAGAGTCCCGTTATCGAAAAGTTTGTTTCCTTGACCAGAGGGCGAAAAAATAGAGACGGGTTATCTCCCGGGCTCTCTCCCTCATCGTCAAATACCAGCATCGAACCCCAGAGAACCTTCTCAAACAGTATAGAGCCTGGCGGTAAAGGTGCCGTGCCTCAAACCGATGCGCCGCAATCCGCGATTAACGCTGGAGACCGAGTAAGTATCAAGTAACCTAGTAACCTCTCGCCAGGACGGTGGCACATACTAATACAACACCTTCACAGAGTGTCGCAGTGCGTTACCGACATCATACTCTTGGTCTCGAAGTCACGCCCGAGACGACTGCAGATGACATGATATTCCAAACCTCGGAGAAGATGGGTTCTAACGATATCGACCCGTCAACTTATGTAGTTGTAGAGACGTACGGTGTATTGGGACTCGAGCGTCGTCTACGACGTTATGAGCATATCCGAGATGTCATGAATTCTTGGGATCGGGATACTCAAAACCAACTAACAGTTACGGTGCTCGGTTCCGAGCAAGAGAATTTGGAACTCGATCTCGATTTCGTTTTGGATCAGAATGAGCCACCTCAAGGTTTCCAATTGTACATGTACCACTCGAATCGCTCCGGGAAATGGAATAAGAGGTGGATCACACTTCTTGCCAACGGACAGATCCTATGTGCGAAAAAGCCAAACGCCGGTTCGGCGGAAAAGGACACTGTAAGTCTTTGTCGCTTGTCTGACTACGACATCTATGCACCCACAGAGTCGCAGATGCGAAGGCATATCAAGCCCCCCAAACGATACTGCTTCGCGGTCAAGAGTCAACAGAAGACCACGGTTTTCATGAATACCGAGAATTATGTCCAGTATTTCTGTACGGAAGATCCGAAAGTCATGGCCCAGTTTCGAGAAAAGGTTCAGGGTTGGCGCAGTCGGTACTTGGCAGATCATCGACCGAAGCCCACGAAGATGCCGCGAAATATCTCGATTCGAAAGACGGATGAGAAGCCGCCCCAAATCTCGCTACCTAACATCACACCCTCGCCAAAGAAGTCGGTAAACGTCGCTTCGATGAACGGCCATCGTCTTCGAATATCGGTCGATGAGACGCCATATGCGATCGGGCAATTCGAGCCGCTCCTCGATATGAAGCGTTTCGACAAACGGCTATCTCAGTTTGGGCAAGATTTCTTACCACCGGTGCCAGACGTGTCAACTATGCCGAAGAAAATTCCGGCACAGCATCTCAATTCTGGGGGCAAAGCTGAAGGTGAGGGTAAGAGTGATCGAAAGTTGATTGACAGCATCAAGTCTGTGACCAATGACGGCTTTACCGGCGGTGGTCTTCTCGGCGAGGGGTATGAAGGACGCAGGCACACTCAGGCCGAAGTAGAAAGACCAGATCGCGGACGGCAAAGATCTAGAGATGATGGATTTACCAGCGGACCTTCTCTCCTAAACAGTAAGAATGAGCCGAAAACGCCAACCCATGATCCCAACTCTCCTTCCTGGTTCCCGTCGGCTCTGGAGCACTCTGCCAGGAAACGTAGTATTAGTTCTACCGCCCGGCCGAGCACATCAGCAGGTGTAATGCATTCTCACAACTCATCATCTCGACCTCCACCGCCACCTATAAACAGCAAACATCTAACCATGGGCCATGAGCATCCACATCCGCTAAACTCGCAACCGATAGGCATGTCACACTCGAACCGGCGCGATCGACCGAAGCCTTTAGTCAATCTAGAGTCCTCATTCCAAGAAGCGCCACAATGGGCAAAGAAAAAGACAGGCCACGGAGTCAAAGCCCCCGAAGGCACTACGCATCTAATTGATCTAATCACGATCCCGGATTCCATCCAAGCTAATGAGGTCGAAATCCCACCGCGCAGCGCCCTACGCCGTCCTCCGAACACAGCGCCGCTGCCAAGTCTTTCCCGGACACGGAGTAAGACACAAGGTGCGCCACCTCCTAGAACGTCGGATGACGTAGGTGTTCCGCCCGTTCCCTCGTTGCCTCCCTTTCCCGCATCACCTCTACGGTCGCACCCACCAATGCGAATTAGAGACAAGGAGCGGGAAAGAGAACGGGGCAGAGCAAAAGATCGCGAATACAGTGCCTACAGCTCGGTGCCAGGCAGGACAGGAACGTTGAAGGTGGTGTAATATTTCATATTATTACATGATCTAATTACTAATTCTGTGCGGATTATCGCCTATTTTCTTTGTATTGGAGTCGGGTGGAGAATCTATCATTTTGGTTTCCACTGACCAACTTCTCATCATTTCATTGGTAAAGCGGCGGAGTTTAGGGGCCGGGGTGCATTATCTATCAGAGAGAGAGTGAAAGAGCGAGCGAAGGAACTCTCAATGGGATATGTGTTTTGCATATTGGAGCGGGACGGGTGGGATGGGGTCTACGATGGGATATGGAGATGTTTGCATAGCAGCGTTTGCATGGTGATATTAAATAAGGGGGGGCGGACGATGCCTTTGCCTATCTACTAACTACTAACTACTAACTTTTAACTACTATTACTGTTACTATTACTACTACTACCTACTACCTACTACCTACTACCTACTACTTAGTTACATGTTGGCGTACGCGCCTCATCTAGATATATATTTGTAATAACGCATCTTGAATTTTACACATTTTTATCATTTAGCCCCTTTTCTAAAGGATGTGAGGAACTTTATGCGAGATAAGAATAGCTGTCACTTCAGCTTCGTTGGTTTTGCTAGAACATGGTTATGGCAACCATCAAAGTCGGCTATATTCTGCGGGTACTGCTACTAGTAGTATATAGGAAGTAGAATGGGAACGGGGCGAAGTGATAGAAGGTGGGAAGCTTGATTCCTTGTGGCGTTTTAGGCGCTCATGGGAGGACATCGAGGCCTCAGGTCTGTTAAAAGATGGTGGGAATGAGATATGTTGGTGGCTCTTCGATATTTGTATTCTAGATGTCTAGGTAGGTAAGTAGGTAGGTAGAATTGGGTAAGTGACGTTGGTGATGTGAAAAGAGGCGTTGCATATGTATGCTGAGTATCAAAGGCTAGAGCCATTACATAAGATGCATATAAGCTCTTCATGAAGTTCATGCCGTGCTAAATACCAACTACGTACCTAGAGGCTAAGTAGGACCTTATTAACTAAGGTTAGTTTGTAACTTTGTGTAAGCTGAAGTTGATGTCCGTTGGGACTAAGATCAATAATAGGTACATTACAAAGTAATATTTACAAACACTTTTGATCACGCTTCATGCACACTTACATATCTGACCTAGTATACACACAACAAGCTAAGCCTTGCCGACTTCTTTTATCCCGTCCCTAGCCTACCGAGGTGAGGACTTCGGGGTTGAGTAGATAAATAAATACGCCAGGGCTCGTGAAGCTTGTGCATAGGCGTGAGAAGTCCTACCTATGTGCCATCCACGTGGCCGCCCGCTTCACCGATCCGGTGACATCGAGGCGCACACATCGGCCCAAGTAAGATGAGGCGCATTGCATGTAATACCTAGTGGGCAAATTATCCGACAATTCGTTAGCTGACACCTTCGGTCCGGCGAACTATTGTCAACAACGGGATCTAATCTATCTAGGTACCTAGGTATGTAAGGATCTATTTATCTACAAAAGCTTACCAACAAATCAATGGGTGATCTGATTTCAGCCTTATGAATGCACCAACCTATCGGTAACCCGTGAGCTTACATACCTACCTACATAGAAGTAAGTGCATCTTCGGCCATGGTGGACCACCCACGTGCTCAGGCGATTACCTATTCGGGCTCTCTGAGTACCTAGTTATTATGGAGCTCCCAGTCTTACGCCGAATTGAGAGAGAGGAGCTGGACTTCTTCTTCTTCTTTGCTAACCTATGTACATAGATGCAAATAAGGCTATTATCCCGGTGATCAGCCAAATTAGAGTGGGTTCATGGTATTATTGTATTGTCATTGTCACGATGACTTCTAGGGTTCCCGGTTTGGGCAATCGGTCTCGATCGAGGGGGTTCGTCCGAAGCGCCGGGTCAGAAGAATGCCGGCTGGGTTTTTTATGTTGTGCTCATGCGAGTCTCCCGATTGGCAGTGCTGTCATACGCACGTACAAGGTAGGTAAAATAAGTGAGTAGGTATACTTCCAAGGCTATCTATCATCTCATCTTCACCACCGCACCCTCCCCCCCCGAAGGATCATCATCATCATCATCCTCCTTCACGCCATGTGAGATCCCGTTCCGAGGCACAAGAGACGAAGAGAACCAAATTTTTATTTTCTTTGGAATCCTTCTCGCTATCTACATAGATCCTATTTATCTCATACCTACCTACTATCGAATCTTACAATGATAATGCACAAATACGTACGTAAGGTAGGTAGGTAAGTAGGTGTCACGCACGTAACCTTACCTGGAAGTTGGAGCCCGTCTAAGCCAAGCTGATGAAAAATCTATCTACTCATCGCGCAGCCCCCCCCCCCCCCCCCCCCTCCTCCCATCCCGACTTATTAACCCTTGGAAAGCTTCTAAGATCGGGCGAAGTAAAAGATGGAGGGCTAAATAGCAACTAGATTCGGAATACGGTGTGTCTGCGTCTGGGCGTAAGATGTTGTTGGGTTGAGTCGGGGCTAGCGACCAACCTACCCTACCCGGTATACCAGGTAGGTAGGTCCTAGGTAATACACGATGCTGCTTATACTCCGTTCCATCTATCTGAGTCACATTACCTACCTATCTTTTCGAAAAGCCCGGGGCTGAAAAGATCGCGGGAGGTAGGTATGATGGTCGTTAAGCCGAAACGTGAGAGGGAGGTGTGCTGGATGAATGATTCCGCCCATCGATAGTATCATGGCGTTGGGGTTGGGGTTGGGGCCGCGAGGTAGAAGAGAGAGGGAGGGGGAGGGGGGGAGGAGAGTTGGGATACCGAGTGAGGCGATGCTGTCTGTGTCGTGGTACTTAATAACTGGCATGGACGTATAGTCAGGCTCCTTGACTTAGTCGTAGGTGTTCTGAGAAGACATCTGTTCTTGTTTCCTATTATATCGAGATTTATTTTACGAAAAGGGTTATCAGACTCTCTCGTCACTTGACCGCGCCTAGTGTACTGTACTCCAATATCATCTAGAATTTATCGAAATCAAAGATCGCAAAGATGATCGATATAGCGTTGAGCCCTCTTGTCACGGGGCTAGCTGTAGCGGCCTTGGTAAACCCCCCCACGACATCCATATCACCATATCGCCATATCGTAGAGAGCAGGCGCTGATATATATTTTCTACCTCTCTAGGGAGCCGTCTACTGGCTCGGCTGGTGCGTCTACTGCCTCTGGTTCCACCCGCTCGCCAAATACCCCGGGCCAAGACTCGCAGCGATATCTGAGACGTGGTTCATCTGGTCCTGGACCACGGGGAGATACCCGATGATCCTAGAGGACACGCACAAGAAATACGGTTCGTCCTCTCCTCCCCCCCCCTCCCCCCCCTTTTACCCCTAGCCCTCTTACCTTCTTCCACGCCTCCCCTAGACCTCAACCAGCTCCTCTAACAAAAAGAAAACCCCCCACAGGCGACATCGTCCGCATCTCCCCCAACGAGCTCTCCTTCGCGACCGTGCAAGCGCACCGGGACATCTACTCGACGCCCTCGCGCGCGCGCAAGCCCTTCCTCAAGTGCGGGATGTTCTACAACAACGGCGACGTGACCAACGTCTTCTACGAGCTGGACCCGGCGCAGCACGCCAAGATGCGGAAGGCGCTGGCCCCCGGCTTCACGGGCACCGCGGTGAAAGGCCAGGAGCACCTCATCCACCGCTACGTCGACATGTTCGTGAGGAAGGTGGGCGAGATTAGCGAGGGGAGCTGGGGGCAGGGCGTGGACATGGGGGAGGCGATGAGGTGGCTGGCGTTTGATGTTATGGGTAAGTCCGTTATCTACCTACCTACCTACCTACCTACCTACCTACCTACCTACTAACCGTAACCCTTTCACTACCTACTTTACATTTACCTACCTTTCTATTTACATCGAACCCCAGCTAACCATTCCCCCTCCCCTCCCCTCCCCCCCAAAAAATAGGCGAACTAACCTTCGGCGAATCCTTCAACGCCGTCGCGACGGGAAAAACGCACCTCTGGATCACGCTGCTAACCGACAGCGCGCACGCCGCCATCCTCCCCAGCTTCGTGCGGCGCGCGCCGAGCCTCGTGCTCGTCCTCCCCTTCCTGCTGTCCATCTCCGCCATCCGCAACCTGCGCAAGCACTACGCGTACACGCTGGCGACCGTGCGGCGGCGCGTCGAGCGCCAGCGCCAGCGCCAGCACCATCTCACGCCCTACCATAATCAACAGCAGCAGGAGAAGCGTGACATCCTAACCCCTCTGCTAGAGCCCAAGGAGAAGAAGAAGGGAGGAGAGAGTGGGGGTGGGGTATACGGGGCCAACGTGACGGAGAAGCAGCTGGTCTCGCTGATGCAGGCGATGGTGATCGCGGGCGCGGACACGGCGACGGTGGCGATGACGACGGCGGTGTACTTCCTGTGCGCGACGCCGCGGGCGCTGGAGGCCGTGCAGGATGAGGTGCGCGCGCTGGGGTACGAGCAGCTGAACGGGGTCGAGCTGCCCAAGCTGAAGTATCTGAATGCGGTCATTGAGGAGTCTAGTGAGTGCAACCCCCCTACCTAACCTTACCTAACCTACTCGCCTTGGTACAGTTAGTTTGGTGTAAATGATTTTGCTTGGACAGCGCAACTAACTAAATCCTCCCCCTCCACACAGTGCGCTGCTTCCCCCCCATCGCCTTCGGCCTCCCGCGCGTCTCCCCCGGCGAAACCATCGACGGCGTCTACATCCCCCAGGGCGTCCGCGTCTCCGTGTCGCAGTGGGTGCTGCACCACAACCCGTCCGTGTGGGATTCTCCGCACGAGTTCCGGCCCGAGCGATGGCTTGCCGACCACAATTCCCCTCCCAGCAATCCCCCCGTCAGCTCCCCCACCACCAATAGCGCATACCCACCAAAGCCCCCTCCCACAGCCGCCGCCTTCCCCTTCAGCAGCGGGCCCCGCAGCTGCCTGGGGATCGCGCAGGCGTACCTGGAGATGCGGATCTCGATCGCGAAGCTCGTGCACGCGTACGACATGCAGCTGGCGCGGGACCCGGGGGACTGGGTGGGGCAGGCGAGGATGGAGATGTTGTGGAAGAAGGGGCCGCTGATGGTGCGGATGCAGCCACGATCCCGTTTTGTTGCGGAGGTGGGGCCGGCAATGGAGAAGGAGAAGGAGAAGGAGACGGAGCTGATTTGATCAAATGAAAAGTTGACGTTGAAGCTGAAAGAGGAGTATACGGCCTACCCTAGGTATATACTTACCTACCTAAGGTGCTTATGGTGCTTAGGTATATAGCGTGAACAACGATTTAAGTGGGATTTCGGTGGATTCAAAGTTTTGATAAAGGGGTATGCATAGAATAGGCAGAATGTTGTCACTCACCAAGACCGCAAGGTATTATTTTTATTTATTATTTTTTCATTGTTTCTTCCAAAAACTTGTAGTCAACATCTAATGATATTCCGCATTAACATCTTGCGTCAAGTGAGGAGGAATGCTTTCCCTCGCTTCATATCCGAAATCGAAACAGACCAACTAACCCCTAACGAAGACTCTTATTTCTCAAAATTTGAGAAGCTCATTTGCTTCGCTTGTAGATCTTCTGCAAGAACTCGTCAAAGACTTCCTTCTTCAGGCCTTCGCTCTCGTCCAATTGAGCTGTCAAAGCTCTAATCTTAGTGACACTCTTCTCTTCGAAATCCTCGTAGATTTTCTCGAGCTTCAGGTCGTCGTAAAGCTTCTTGACTTCGGCTTCGTGGGCCTTGTCCTTCTTTCCGTAGTGCTCCTCAAGTACTTTACGCTGCTCAGGTGTTGCGATCTCCAGAGCCTTGTTTACCAGCCACGAGCACTTGTTGTCTTGGATATCAGTGCCGATCTTGCCGATGTGCTCAGGGAGACCGAAGTTGTCTAGGTAGTCATCTTGAACTTGGAAGTACTCGCCCATGGGGATCAGAATATCATGGGCCTGCTTTAGGTTCTTAGGGGTGGCGATGTTGAGCTGGTGTAGGGCCAGAGCAACTGGCAGGTAAAAGCTGTAATAGGCGGTCTTGTAGATGACGATGAAGGTGTACTTCTCTAAGCTGAAGTTGTCCAGGTTCACTACGTCCTCCGGGGCAGTGAGAAGATCGCATAGCTGGCCGAATTCGGTCTGCAGGCTTGTCTCATGGAATAGCTCAATCATGGGGAGATACGATGGGTGAGATCTGAAGTGCTTCTTGAGTAGAGTGTAGATGGCGGACTCGAGCAGGAAAGCGTCGTTGATGGCAACCATACCGACACCTTCCTGACGATACCAACATGGCTTTCCACGCCGTGTAATGCTACCGTCCATGATATCATCTGAGACAAGGAAGAATGCTTGAAGGAGTTCAATCAGCCAGCCTAGCGTAGCAGCATGGAAGTACTCTTCTTCAGATAATTCTTTGTTGAGGAGCAGAGACACAGAGTCAGGAACTGACATGCCCCGATTGCATTTTCCACCTACTGCGTTGACCTCGAGCATCTAAGTATGTGTTAGTCTTGCCATCTCATGAGATTCCTTCTTTTTTCCCCTTTGGTGTGTCTTGCTCTCTCCCTCGGGGAGTATAGTGGGGGAAATGATATAAGAATGGCAGAATATGAGGTATTTTCATATTATGAAATTGACAGGATGAAGCATAATATGAAAACTCACCTTCTTATACCAATCCTGCTGCTCCTGGGGCAGATTGTACTGCTTCGCGGTAGCTAGAAGGTCTTCCTGAAGTTTCGGGAAGACCGACTCAAACTGCTGGAGGGTGGTTTTCTTTGCCATTTTCCTTTTGGTTTATTTGGTTCTACTTTGAGGTTTAGGGTGAGGGTGAGGAGTTACAGAATGAAGCTCAAAGTCGGACACTTGAGGTTGGGTATTCAAGTTATATTTAAATACAAGAGAAGGGGTTTATAGTGTGGTAGAGGAAGAGGAGGGTGAGGAGGAGGTTGCAGTTGTTGGTGTAGTGGCGTTGAATAAAGTGCAATTACTGGATTGAGTTTCCATAATTCTTTTTTAGTGAGGGGCACTTCTAGGGGTTAAGATGGTTGAGAGGGCTCATGTTGTGAGACAACCTGCTACGTACTAGTTTCCCCAGTCCCTACTATAACTAGCTGTACTACTATTATCATAGTATTATAGTATTATGTATCTATGAAGAGGAAACTAAGGGTACCTACTTTATCAAACCTTGGGCTAGGTATCAAATTACGTCTTACCCAATGAAATCACTTGTAGCACATAATTCATCGGAACAAGACGCACTACGTGCAATTCCATTCCCTATCTGAGTAATTCCCGATTTTTCTTACCACTCTCTTTTTCGGGTTTACCTTGTATGTTCATATTTAGTATTCACTTGTCAGATACTACCCAGGGCACTATATCTCTACTCTTTAACTCTTTATTACACTAATACTATGTAATTCAGTGCAGGGAGGACATGCGGTGTAAGGTACTACCTAGGCTACGTACCGAGTAGGGTAGGGTAGGTATGTATTGTACAATACAATACATTGTAGGTAGGTATTGTACAGACCTCGGAGTCTACCACAGAGTAGTACAACATCGAATTTTATGGGTCCTGCCGATAAGAATATATCCTTATCGATAACTGCCACCTTACTATCAGTTGCTTCGTCAATATTGATTAACCTTTGGAGGGGCAACGACAGATTTGAAGCTTGCACCATCTTTTATTTTGTATAATAGTGAAATCAATCCTTTGATTTTTACTCATTTCATGTTGAAACTTTGCAAAGGATGACGACAAATCTGTATAAAATGTAAAAAAAAAACCTATCGACATTTGCTGCTTTCTTTTCTTACTAATTTTTCAACAGCCCGTTGTCCAAGCTGATTGCTTGCCCCCCTTGATCAATTGCTTTGGAGCTACGACGCCTCGCGACGCGGTGTTGGAGCTATTGCATATAACCGCGCCTTCACGAACATCCACAAACCTATAGCAAGAATATCACCATGTCACTGACCGATCGAGAAAAATCACAACTTCGAAGCGCTCTACAGGAAGCGGTCACGAAGTGCTCAGAAAGATGTCTTTACCAATCATCAAAATGGTATTTCTCTCTACCACTCTCCCTTCTTTTGCCTGATGGCGTATTCTGGGCGCCTGTCTAATCATTGTGTAGGGCAGCTGAGCTTCTCAACGCTATCCCCGAAGCCGAAGCATCGCCTGACGACTCACAACTTTCCGATGTTTCTGCAAATGCGTCGACAATACTGGCACCGAATGTAGACCCCGACGAAGCTTTATTAGAGGCCAAGGAGATCAACAAGTTTCTCTTAGCTAAGTCTTTCTTCGATTGTCGTGAATATGATCGATGTGCCGCCGTCTTCTTGCCCGACTCCATACTAGCTGGCATCGTAACTTCCAAAGAGCCCAAAAATGTGACCCCAAAGGGCAAAGGAAAAGGAAAGGTTGCCACTGGCACTCCCAAAGTCCCCAGTGCAACATCCTTACCAGTCCTGAGCCAACGAAGTTTGTTTCTTGCCCTATACGCCAAATATCTATCTGGGGAGAAACGAAAAGATGAAGACACCGAGATGGTAATGGGACCGCAAGACATTGGCACTTGTGTCAATAAGCAATTACGGACCGTGAGCCGCATTCTCGAAACCTGGTTTGATCTACGAAAGACAGACGATGATGACGTGATCGAAGGAAGCCAAGGGTGGCTCGAGTATCTCTATGGATTGGTCCTTTCCAAGGAGAAGAACGAAGACTTAGCAATGTACTGGCTGATTCGCAGCGTACACCTATTCCCAATGAATTGGGGTGCCTGGTTGGAGATGACTTCACTCATTTCGCGAGTGGAAGACGTAAGTTACTACTTGAGGAAAAGGGGTGCATGTAAAACAGGTGTACTTTTACTAACTGCCCATAGTTAAATCGAGTAATGCCTCGATTGCCACAAAACATCGTCTCTTTCATGTTCCATATTCACACCTCTCTTGAACTATACCAGCACGACGCTACCCTCGCCACCTCGCTCGATCAACTACTACACATATTCCCGACGTCATCTTTCCTTCTCACCTGCGACGCGCTACTCTCTTATCATGCGAAAGATCTCGTTGCAGCCGAGCAACACTTCAGTCGAATTCTTTCTTTACACCCACACCGACTTGATTCCCTCGACCACTATTCTAACATACTCTACGTCATGAACTCACGACCGAAACTTGCATTTTTAGCACACTTATGTAGTAGTGTCGATAAATTTCGGCCGGAGTCATGTGTGGTCATTGGCAACTACTACTCACTATTGTCTCTACACGAAAAGGCCGTCCAATACTTCCGACGAGCATTGATGCTGGATCGTTCTTGCTTATCAGCTTGGACGCTAATGGGGCATGAGTACGTCGAACTTAAGAATACGCACGCTGCTATTGAGTCGTACCGCCGGGCTGTAGATGTTAACCGAAGAGATTATCGCGCATGGTATGGATTAGGACAGACGTACGAAGTGCTGGAAATGCACACGTATGCACTGTGGTATTTCAAGAAGGCGGCCGGGCTCAGACCGTGGGATGGGAAAATGTGGATGGCTGTTGGTTCATGCCTCCAGCGTATGAATCGAAACCAGGATGGAATCAAGGCACTCAAGCGGGCATTGCTTGCCGAGAGTTACTATGATTCGGGTAGCAGTTTCGGCAGCGGCGAAACACCGGGTAGCATCCGAGGTGCGCACATGGATCCGGAGATTTTACTACAGATCGCGAGTATGTATGACAGCATTGGCGAGGAAGAAGACGCCAAGGCATACATGGAGATGTGTGTGGCACAGGAGGATGGCGGGGCGGGCGAGAGCCAGGGCGAGAGTATCGCGATCCATAACGACTCTCCGGGCGATGGATCAGATGATGAAGGTGACCATGGAAGACGCGGAGAGGGGGGTACGGGGGTTACGGCTGCCACGAGCAAAGCCCGAATGTGGCTTGCACGCTATGCAATGAGGACCGAAGACTACGATACGGCGAACCGCCTAGCGAGCGAACTATGCCAAGATGGTGTCGAAGTCGAGGAGGCGAAAGCACTTATACGAGAAGTTAGGTCCCGGATGAAGGCTAATGGGCCAGGTGAGCCATCTGAAGGATAACTTAATAAGTATTGATGGTGACTGGTGTATGAGGAACTGAGATGATTGGAAGCTAATGATTCGAATACGAATTACGATATCCATGAACATTAATGAAATCACTATACTGAGGACATAAGGCCGAACTTTATACGGGGGGTTAAATTTTGCCTCTTTTTACGAATCATACAGCCTTCAAATCTCTGCGGCTTCTTGGGGGAGGCTTATATAATGTGAGATCTTATGGTCGTAAATGGGTCTCAGCCGTTTTTAAAAACTTAAGCGACTCAACGAACTGCTCACAGCAACGTAACATGTACACGCCACGACTCCATGGGTATGGCATCAAAACTGCCTACCTAAGTAACCTACGAGAAGAGGTTGATTACCAACTTTATACTCTCGGTGCAAACTTCTCGTATTTAAAGACCCAGGTAAGGTAGCATTGTGTGTTGCCGACTTAGGCATAGGTCCAGATGGAGAAGGTCAGGGCCCTTGCATCTGACATCTGACTGCTACTGCTACTTACTACCTACCAGGACCTACCCATAGATGTAAGACCGTTCGGTTCGATGACGGACATGTTGGGTGGAGTATGGTAGGAAGCGATCTGGGTAAGTTAGATATGGCCGAGAGACTAATCACATTTCGCCAGCGCATGAGACAAATGTTGGTAGGTATTGTCATATTCGCCGAGGGTGTGAGTGATGCACGTAATGAAGAAGGGTTGTGGGTGGATTGGTACCTAGAGAAAAGAGAGGGAGGGAGGTAGGTTGAGGCTACTCAGAGAGATGTGCTCTTCTCAGCTCAATACTTATCTCCAGGGCTGCTAATAAGTACGACTCGCACGTGCAAGTACGCTTACCGAGGAGTAGTCGTGATAACATCCTTCTCGCTCGCCGCTCACCTACTGGGTTAGGGTATGTGAGCTGATTTATCGCTAGGTTCGATTAGGAATTGCGTAGTTGGCTAAAAGTGAAGCTATGCAATAGCTAAATTAGGTACCTAGGTAGGTATCAATAGCTTCACTTTAGACTCGTAAATCTGTATCTACTATGTCGTAGGTAGGTAAGGTACTATTCATGCGTCAAAATCGACCGTTCCGGCCCCCTCCGTATAGGCCGGGGCGGTGCTCCTTTGGTCTCAATCCTCATTCGCTGGTAACGTGGGATGGTAGGTTATCGTGACTCATCTGTTACGAGATCTCACCATTCATCACACTACCCAGGATTAATTATAGTGCTCCCCTCTTTCGTCCGACATTATACTAAGGTTACCTCTATCATCACTCTTCCGTCAATCCGGATCAATCCAATCCAACTCAAGTTAAGCTATAAGTGGCATCTTATACATACTCGCTTACCCAGCCTTTCGCGATTTATGTCTCTTCTTTCTTTCAGTTGTCTAGACCTCCACTATACGTAGGTATGTATGTATGTATGTATGTATGTACCTACCCAGCCAACCACCAAAATTTGCAGATATTAGGTGAGCGAGTATAGTACATACAGTCAGTACCACCCCGCGTTTTGGAGGGCGGCAAAGAACTGGACGAGAAAAAAGAGAGAAGAGAAAGCAAATACGAGCTTGGCGGCGCAGGTTTATAGAGCTATGCTTCTCCATCACACGCATATTGTTGCATCGAGTGTATATTAGGCGGTAAGTCAATGTCTTACAGCACAGCACCTATATTATATAGATAGGTAGGTATATGACATACAAGTTACCTAAGCTCCGAGGCAAGCTGGTGGTTTCGGTATCTATGTATCTCGATCAATTCGAGTGATGGGAAGCAAAAAAACGCCGTGAATGAGGAGACGAGGAATGAAATAGAGAGAAGGCGGGAAATGAAGGTAGGAGATACTGAGAAGGGGAATGAGCAGCAGCAAGAAAGTAAGCTCGCTCGTAATGTCCCTCAATCAATTAATTAAGGATTACTAGGTAGATATGTGGTGATGAGTTGTTACGGCTCATAGGGAGCTGCTGCTGTTAGTCTTGACGTCCAGACGGAAGCAGATGTATGCAAGGAAGCGGTGATGATACTCTACTTGGCTGACAATTATGTTGTACTACCAACCTCTACCTACCTATATTGTAGGTACCTATCTCCAAGGCCATATGCCAATTTTGAAGCTACATTTTTTTTTGTTTCCATGGCGAAGCGTGCTCCTCCCCTCTCCCTGGCTTGACTTCTCATCTTTCTCATGATGCTTGCTTAAGGCCCTGGTAGGTAGGTATCTAACCTAGTACCTATCCAGACCCCTACGAATGCAAGAAAGAAGCCAGAAGGAAAGCGATCAAACCTCTTGAAAGACTATCGATTAATATACCTGCCAGCCTACACAACCTGCATAATCATACATATGCCTACATCTACATACATGTAATAGTGCCCAGGCTACACAAGCAACGGAAGCTCCCCCAGCCTAATGTTAGGTGGAGTCAGCCTGCATCCATCCATACCTACCAGCAAGAAACATACCTACCTACATATGTACATACCTAGGGTACCGAGGGGCCAAAAATCAAATAAGCAAACGTCACTCGCCATTGTACATACTTCGAATCCTTCCACCTACCTAGTAGCTTACATGTATCCCGCCCTTTCTGGCTGGCTGGCGTCATGTATGTATGCACTATACATACATATGTAGCTATGTACATACCTACCTATGTAGTAAATGACATGCATGAGATAAGGAAAAAAAAGCCCCCCCCCCCAAAAAAAAAACGCCCCGCCAAAGAAAACGCAGCAGGACCTTACTCTAGCTCGAGGGGTCTTTGGGGTGGCGTCCGCTCGCCCAGGAAAGAAGTGAAGGGGATGGATGGGGGACACAATGGGAATGTAGGTAGGTAGGTATGGTATGTCAAAACTTGAGTGATAGATCAGATTACGCAGGTTCAGCTTTCTGTGTGCTACGCTGTACACACACACACACACACACACATACTTCACGATGTATGCTAAGTGGCGTCCAAATTCAACATCCAGCTTTCACGTTGCGGCTGTGGGAAATACGTAAGTCTCTGCCTATTTAAACGGGTAGGACGTCAAAATATAAACCAAATTAATATATTTTAGTCTATGTACTAGATTATTGCGATGCCCGAATACCGGGCTAAAGTCTCATTAGAGAGCGTGGTTTTTGTTTTCTGCCGTGGTGGCATGGAATTAGCCAATATGCGTAGATACACGCACATGGATTAAAAATTGTTGGTAGGTTACCTAGTAAGTAGGTAGGTAAAAATGCAAATCCCCCCATGTGAGCCTCAGCATATAAACTCCGTTTGCTCCTATGCAGCCCACATTACCTCGTCAAACACATGTATCGTAAAAACGTATGTACCAAGTTATATATCCTTGGCTCAAGGAGGGTATCGAACTAGTCCACCAGGACTTCGCGCCACGCTGCCATCTATCTCTCAAACAACTCTGAGAATAGTCCGCAATCCATAAAAAGACTTGTAGAAAAAGGGGAGGGGGGTATATGTAGAATTTCAAAGTATCACAAGATCCAATGATCCTACAGAGCAAAGGCGGCAAGACCGACAACGAGGAGAGCTCCGGCAGGCGCCGCCAACTTCTCAGCACCCGCGGTGGGTATCACGATAGGCCCACTGGTAGTTGGCGGGATAGGAGTATTAGTCGCGCTAACTGTGATAGGTGTAGTTCCGGAGATGTATGTCGATGGCGGCGGCGTGAAAGTGATGACCGTTGAGCTTGCGTTAGAGTAGGAGGAATATGAGGTGCCAATAGTTCCAGTCGGGACATATGTTGGAGTAGTAGCATATGACGTCGTGGTAACCGGAGGAGGTTGAGAGTAGGTGACAGTGCAAGGGCAGTCTTAAGGGGGGTTAGTCTTAGAGTTTAACATAACAAAGGAGCATATATACTCACTAGTGATGGTGAGGGTTGTCTCTGTTGTAGCAGTATAGGTCACATTTTTCCATGCAAATGTAGTTGCGGACTGTCACTTAGGTTAGCTATCAATGATCATGATATAGTAGCCCACCGTTGATAGCCATTTCACATACCGGACAATAAGTAGTATAGTCGGTTTCCACGACAGTCGTCCACACTGTGCTCAGTCCGCCAGCCTTCGCAGTAGCAATTAGCCCAACAACAGGTGCTAGAATCTGAATCGGCCTCATGTTGATCGATGTATTATTTACGATAATAGCGAGAGGATTGGTATATTCCGGCGACGTAGATCACCAAGCGACTGGAAGTTTCAATAACGATTGTAATGCAAGTGGTGGCAAAACCCAACGACTGTAGTTGATAGCGATTGAGAGATCCTGAGTGATATAATATGTATGTTGAAAGATACAAGTATAGCAGAATACATGCAGGACAGCGGCCTACCTATTTATTACCATGGACAAGCGAACTCTTGGATGCGCATGGAAACCCGATGGTGGGTGATAACGAACAGCCCGACCCAAAGCCGGCCCAGTCCGCACTCGCAGGCTCACAATTGGGAAGGCTGGGGTCCCTTGGTGAGGCCATGCACGCTGACTTTGGTAGGCAGTTGCCCGTATCGACCGACGCTTTGTCCGGGGTTAACAAGCCGGAATAGGCAACCTACCACACGATTTAAGCGTATCTATACTTTCAGCTATTGTACCCGCGGGCAGCTGGTGCGGTAAACTCGTCGTCTTTGGTGAGATTGAGGCGTCTTGATCTCGTAACGAAGAAGTCTTAGAAGATACCAACTCAGTAACACTATTCGCATTCATGTTCTGGAATTGTAGACATTCGGCTCTGAGGCCAGGATAGGCTATCCATCACAACCTGTACAGACCGGCGGTAGATACGTTGCATTCCATCGATGGACATGCTCAAGTATGTAGCCAAGTAGGTTGTCTATTAGCCGTATCCTACGAGATGATACGAGGTAACAGTCTCAGTCATCGAGGTTACTAGTGAAGCGGAGAGATATGAAGTCAGCATATCCCATCAACAAATGGCTCTTCCGGGAGGGCCCTATCGTGCGATAGATAAGGTAGGTAACGAGATAATCAGGAGGGGTTTGATGATGTTAGGCTTAGATGTGATAGGAATTGAGGAAGCTCCCCCTGCTTTCTCTGGTCAAGCAACAGAGGCTGACCTGGGCTGATTGGATACGTCATATTTAGTCGACTGTCGGTTTTTGGCAAGTGGGCTGCTATGACTGGTGCCGAGATGGTTGTCGGCTAGCAGCCTAAGCCATTTGCGGCGAAGCAATGCGACGATGGTCCCGAAAGGGCCGAGGAAAACCTCGTGTTGCTGAGCTACCAGTAACCCAACCCAATCCAGCTAACCGCCAAGCCTCTCGAGGATCTCAACGATTGCCCTTTCTCCCATGTTCCCTACGATGTACTGTAGTATGTAGCGCGGTCGAGATTGAGACTGAACATGTGCTTCCCATAATACGGAGTACACAGATTTGGCGAAGCTAGGTAGATATGACGAGAGTTGGCTCCGAATATGGTTAATATGGTTAATGACTAGACCAATCTACCCTAGGTAGTCACCTACTACTAGTAGTATACAGATAAACTATGAGATTCGATGCGATACTACCAGACACTTACCTACGCTAGTAGATGCTTAGTTGGTTTAGAGTGTTACCTGCATACCTACTGTAGAATTGAGAGCCATGAGGCTGTAACGTGAAGTTGTGACTTGGGATAGAAAGAAATGGATGATTGCCCAGGTGGGTTATTGAACCTTAACAATTAAGTTTCTGGTGGCAGTAGTAAGCGGGTAGGCACAAATGTCAGGTGGGCGGGGATTGGGGATTGGGGATTGGGGATTGCCCACATGCACTCGGCCGATACTTAAACTTCAAACGGTAATCGCGATAAATTCGATAAGGGTGATCGACAATTATGTAAATAGTAATAAACTACCTAGGTAGGTACCCTAGATGGAAAGCCAATCTTAAAAGAAAACGAAAGTACGAAGGGAAGAAATCGTAATACAAATTCTTCTCTTAAGTAATTCCAAACTTCGCCTATTTCCATTTTCTTCAAACTCATGTGCCGACCATCGCGTCAATTCGTCATTTGGCGATGCCCTATAACTATTCCAGATAGTTAATTATCATCTAATTTGTTTTTATTTAGATCACTGCACGACAAAAGATGGAAAGACATAGCGATCCCGGCCAGCGCATCGCAATGGTGATCAACGTATATTTTTCAACCACCATCTCCAGCGAGCATTATGCTGCGAAACTCGGAGGATAGATGACTGAGAAATGGGGACTAGTACCCGCCACTTACCAGCGACATGAGAAGAATTTTACTCTGGAATCCGAAGCATGACGCACCAACTATCGCCAATAGTCTACCGATGCTGGTATTTCTGTTACATCGGGCTGCTGAAAAATTTGGACGATGCCCAGTTCTATCCCCGACTCTACCGACTACCCCGTCAACATCGATTAGACCTTCAACAAGCGAGCCTGCCAAGCACCAGCTCTGAGAAGTAAAAGAAGAAACTCTTAGCACCGTTTTATTGGTAATGCTGCTGACTACTACACTAGTATTTCTCAGCCCTAGGTATCTAACTTAGGGGCAGCGCACTTAAGACTGTAAAGTGCCACATCTCTGTCTTTGGTTGCGATAAAAGGGTGGTTCCGCTCACACTTCGCAGTTTCCAAGCCTGGAAGCCAACCTGGATTTCTAATTCCCACGAAGAGCTGCTATCCAGGGCCTCTTTCATCGTAGAGAAAGAGCTCAGCTCAACATTCAACGGCCAAGTATAAGTAAACATATTCAGCCAAGAGCCACTTCGCTTCTACTGTACCTAGAAAGAGTCGAAATATACGAAACTATATTAATTATCTTCCCTTTCCCCTTTGCAAACTCTGCACGCTATTTTGAAACTACATATTTCAAACGTTTACTATTGGATATACACCTCACTAACAAGGATCTATAATATCAATTAGCCGTATATAGCCCCTCAGGCAACGGCTCGGTCAACGGGTCGGTGATAGATGTTTGCTGAATCAACGAGCAGACCTAAGTTCTCAACCAATGCCCTTTGATGTAAATGAACGACCGAATTCGAACCGACCGGCTTCTTTGTGGTTGGCTGCTGGCCGATGGCTGACACATATGTGCATCTCATCCCGTCCGACTTAGCAATACCTGCAAGCCATGGTGGATCGAGATGGGCGTGGCAAAAGCAATTTCAGGGCGTTTTCCATTTTTCCTTGATCTCTTGACCTTTCCGAAGCCGTCCCGCCCACGAGGGTGTGGAGGCACGGGCCTTAGCGTCTAACGGTCCGGACTGGCGGGTATCTAGTCTGCCTAGTCGGTTCTAAACCATGGGCCTGGAACCCGATTCGATTCCGGCGACGAAAGCGGACTTTCTTAACCATTAACTATAGGATGTGTGATACTAATTGAGACCCACTTCACAGAGAATTGCCAACCTCATGGCCAGCTTCTATTACTCATATACCCGCCAAGCAACGACATACTGGTATCGACAACTATTCCAAATCCACCTAGGTAACTTAGGGGTCCTCATGTCCCTTTCTGCCTCTTTCTAGAGTCCTGAACCCCCGGACAGGTTAGCATGGGTTCTAGAATCCGGTGTCCCTGATTCTGTCATAAAATCTCTTATGCGCTAAAAATTTGTTAGTTGAAAATTCGGCATGCCTGAACAAAATCATACCTAGCAGCCCAGTTCTTTCGAAATGCTCACATGCGCCTAATATCTTGACAGTGTTGTCCACATGTGTTTTGTGAGTTGCACTGGTTATGGAGCAAACGAATAATTTTTTTCCTTGCTCTTTTTTTTCTTTCCGTGCCATGGTCACGACACGAAATCACATCGCATCTGACATTCTCCACGATGCCAAACTAGGTTGACCTTGTCAACAGTCTGTCAACGATGCCAACGACATATGAAGTCTTGTGAAGGTCACTGCCAACTGGTTCCACGTGTTGAGTTCAATTTCGGCAGGACAAAGAAGCTCATCCGGACCTGAAGGCATAGCCTAATGACAAGTGCTATCTATTTACATACATACCTACCTCCTACTTGGGTACTGATTAAGTTACCCGGTCACGCAGACCGCTATGCGGCGATTTATACCTCATGATGAAATTGTCGGGTCGAATTTCCCAACGTGACGAGGTAAGAGTGTGCCTCTCAGAATATGCCACATCATACCAACTATGTAGTAGTTTGGAATGCCACATGGATCTTATGTCAGGTACCAGGCACAAGATCTCAGGAACCAACCAATCGGGTTCTAGAACCAACCCAGGTCCAAGGATATGCTAATGCAGGTGGAAAAAAAAATCAATTATTTTCTTGTTCTTTTTACATATGTATTGATCAACCCTTGTCACGTTTATCCTTCTGTGATCCTCTTCATACCCTGGCGGATTGCCCATCCGGCGCTTCGGATTGGTTGGTTTACAAGTTGTTCGTAGTCGTCTCAGCTTTGCGCCCACACCCCCCCTATTCACGCCTCCCCCCTATTATTATCCGTCAGCCCTAAGGTAAAATTTACCAGGATCGCACACACAACTGCCCTAAGCCTGCCGTCTGCCAAGCTCCGCGCCTTAGACCACGCACATCTCGATGGGGATGCCGCTATTTATTGTTACCTTCTAGAATTTCTCCGTGGGTACCTAACTATATTGGATAACTGTTCTGTATACTAGGTACAGGGTCAGTGTGATCCCTTGGCATTTGATATTCGCCGCCGTGAACTTACTTAGTTCATCCCGCCTATAGGGAACCGTTTGACTGCGCGGCTTATGACTAACCACTTGGGTTGGGGGTGCAACCTTCGTTCAAGAACAAGTTCAATGTCATCCACAGTCGTCATGGCTGGCCAATCGACACCCTGGGCGATGACTATGCTTTCTTGATACAGCCACGGCCCCAAATGGTTGGATGGATTGTGGGATTGGCCTCGACCTCTACCCCTTGCTCCTTCTTTGAGAGCGCTCGATACTATCTCTTGTATCTTGTATTGAAACGAGATATTCGATTGGTTGGAACGAACAATGGGAGGGCCGTCAGTCGGCCGCCATTATTAGTCTTTGTATCCTCTCATTTATAAAAGGCTTCGTTTACCCTGCATATCAGATGCTTTTCGGTTCCTTCCTTTGCACCAACCATCTTTTGATTCTTGATACTTTGCTTCCGCTCTTTGTAGCTACTACCATTCCTTCCTTTTGAAGCTTTTCGGTGATACATTCCTTCATCACCAAGCTATTCTATATATTATACAGCTAGCTGTATTCACAGTCCTTCGAGAAGACTCAACTACGTGGAAACTTACCATAGCCGAACCCTCCTTGACGGTGTCTTAACTTTCCAATAACCACATACAACTTGGCAACGAGCCAGTAAATATATATAACTATATATACCAACTAAACAACATTTCTCTTTACAAATAAGAAATATATCAAAATGCGTTTCTCTACCCAGATCGCCGCCTTCGCTACCGCTGCCGCTACTCTAGCCAGTGCCAACTCGATGACTTTCATCAACCAGGACCAGACCACCCGCCAAATTTATTTCACCCCAAGTGCCGGACAGCCATCCATCGAATCCGTTAAGATTGCCGGAAACGACCAGGTCAAGGTTGACATTCCATTCTCATGGATTGGCAACGCCTACTCTGTCAGCGAAGGTGCAGCTAATGTCCCCGGCATGCTTGCCGAGTAAGTTCCCCGGTGTGATATTCACTATCGGAGTCCAACATGCTAACACAATATATCAGGGTAACCTTCCAAGGCTGGAACGACCTGACATACTTTGATGTCTCTGCCATCGTCAACCCCTCTGATCACGATGGTGTTAAGCAAATGTACCCGGCTACTGAACTGGAAGCCAAGGTCAAGGCCGCCATTTCTGGGTGCCTCGTCTTTCCTTGTGCCACCGCTTACTACTTGCCTGATGACATCCAGACGGTGACGACCAAGGAGACGGACATCATTGTCACCCTTGGCAACTCAGCTGCCGATGTGGCTGCCCGTGATGCCCAGCCGATGCTAGTGTCCCGCAACTACGTCCTCGGCAAACTGTCGGCCTAAGCGAGCTCTGTTGGTCGATTGATCTTGCTTTTGAGACGCAATGCGCTGAGCGCTCAACGACGATGATACGACGGTGCTACGATTATGGTTTTTGAGATACCCGCTCTACAACTTTCACTTCTCTCTCTCACGGCCATGCCCTTTTCGTGGCATCGCATTTCGTCAACCAATTTCAGGACATAGACTTGGGGAAACCACTGGAGTGGTTGCTCGGCGCAGCAGCACTCTTCACCACCGGAATAAAAAGTGGCGTGTTTTGGTTTTTTTTTTACACGGGGTATCTAACGAGTTCACGAAGGAATAGATGCTTGGGATCTGCCTTGTTGGGAGCTTTCGCCTCATTTCACGCGAGCCTAGCTGCTCTGCTACCACACTCACGACCTCGAGGGTCGTGCTGGCAAACAACAACTTCTTTCCCGCGGCGAAAGCTCCCCACCATAGGAGATCCAACCAAGCATATTCCGTTCATGAACGAACAAAAGACTTTTATGAACTTTCTCTACACTCGCTTACACTCATGTATGCTTGTTTCTTGTTTTTTGAATATTATTCTTGTTTATACTATTTGAAGATAGATCATTGCTTTTTTTACTTTTTTTTACACAGCGAGTTGACGATATGCCCCGGTTGTCGCACTAGCTAGCTCTGATCTATAGATGGAAAATAAACCACTTGAACTCGTAACTATCAGGCTTTTGAAACGGCCCATTCTGCTTGCACGTGAGAGCTTGAGTTTAGACTTATCCGTTGCCTTTGTTGTTCGCGTGGCTTGTGTAAAATCCTGCTTTATCCTTCTCCCTTTTGTCTCGTTAGGTAACTATTCCTTGGAAACAAAAGCTAATTATTTTTTACAACTAACCAACCTAACCTAACCTGACCTAAAATAGCTTCGATGTGCCTATCTAGGTACGTTGGCTAGCTTACCCTACCTACCTATTGGTCCTATTCAGCGTGGCGCTCTTGCTAGAAAAAACATTCCAGGGAGGATTGCGTGGCCCCCCTCCTGATGTCTCCTTTCAAACCCCATACCATACACATACAATACCCCTCCCCCCCCCTTTTTTTCTTCCCCCTTCACTCTCTCCTTGCTTGGAAAAACGTGGCGAGGCGGTATCATGATAAAGAAGGAACTAAACTAACTAGAAGCAGTGAGAGAAGAAGGGCGCATGTATGTTTCATGAAACGAACTTGGGTTTCTTTTTTGGAGGGACGGGAACTTTTTTTTTTTGGTGCAATAGATAGATGCTTAGTTGCGATTCGCTGGAACTTCGGCGATGGCTTACATAGTAGGCCGGGTTTAGGTGGGGTGGGTGGTTTGGCGAAGAGAAGCGGCTGAGGGATGGATGGATGAATGGATGGATTGATTGATTGATTGATTGATTGATTGATTGATTGATTGATTGATTGATTGATTGATTTGACGATAGGTGGATTTCTCCGCCAACGGTAGCCGCATGGACACGGCCTAGGCTGTGTTTCGAAATATGTAGGCGTGTAGGTTGGTAGGTAGGATATTGGACATACATACCTAGGTACCTAGTAGTGGGAGCGGCACATCAATCATCATGTGCTACGGTTATAGGTACGTGTGATTTGTTGGGTTGGGGTTGGGAGTTCCTCTTCCTCTGCCTCTTTTTTTTTTTGGTTTTGGCCTATTGGACATTGGTTTCGAGTTTGGCTTAGACCCCCTCTTTTCTTTGCTTTGCGCCACGAAGGAACAGGTGTGCAACGGAAACACAAAGAAAGAAAACGCCATTGAGTTGAGATGGTTTGGTGATTGGGTTGCTGGTCATGTAGGGTAGTTATGGATGTTTACCTAGTTCGCTAACGATACTCCTTGCCTACATGCTTACCTACCTACCTAGGTATGCCGTCGGTAGCTATGTATGTAGGCATATATGTAGGTATGATGGCCCCATCATGGCAACGCACAACGCATTGTATGTAAGGAGTCGACAGCCCTGAGCTTTTACATACATAAGTATAGCATGCAAGGTCAAGTAGGTACCTTAGGTATGTGCGACATCATGTAGCAGCGTTTCGCCAAGACGACACGCGGTCCAAATAAGAATCTGAGACTTTTTGACTTTAGGGGGGGACACCGAACCAAACCTAGGGGAGATCAGAAAAGCCGCACACGCCAAGTTCCTTTGTTTTTGGATGTACAATACAATATGTACATCATCCCAGTTCCATGTTTCTTTATTATGTATCTGCAATGGAGCGGATAGCGACCCCAAGTCCCCTATCCTACATGGTAGGTATAGGTATACGTGTATCCTTGCGAATATCGTCACCATTTCTGCTCTTCTCATTGTCTGCAGATCATCTGCATATGTCGTGCCTATAAGTCTACTGTGCAGATAGGTACCAGACTAGGTTAGGGAAGTATGTAAGTGTTACCTTGGTATGCTGTGCAGGTAGGCCAGGGTCGGCTCCTTGATGACACCTGGGCAGACAGGCACAGCACGGCTTTTGACAGGCAAGACAAGACAAGACAAGACAATACACCCCCCTCCCCTTCGAAATAGAAACTTCTTGTCTTCGTAAGCTTATCTAATTATCTGGTTCGCTCCATATGCACCAAATCGGCGCACATCACTTAGGTAAGAGATGATTTAGTAAGACCTACCATTACCTAAGTTATTACATACGTATCTCCCTACCTAGATTATCTCTTTGATAGCTGTCCCGTCCCGTCTTTCGGTATACCTACTAGAGTGACATATATGTGGGTATCCGGGATCTTTGTCAAGTGCCGGCGGATACTGGCATGAACGCTCCCGACTCCGGACTTTTGCAGCGAGGAAGCCTGCACTCCACGTTTTCATCCTTTCTTTCATTGTTGCAAGTGCCATATTTTAAGCGGCTTTGTCCTAGAGGAACAAAAGACCCCCACTGCCGTCGATCAGTGTAAGTGGTACCCGAAAAAGCGGGAAGATTGCTCCAGTATTATTTGTTCTACTCCTTCCGGGCCCCGACCCGAAGATTGGGCCTCTTCTTTATTTCCTTGGAAACTATTGTCTACTTCACCTATAACGATATTATACTCTTCGGTGCTTACCTAAGTGTACGTTGTATATCAACTGTTCATCGAATACCTCTCCAAAGGACTTAGCACAAGCTACTAATAAACACTTCTCATCCATACCTGTGTGTACACTTCGTATATGACTCATGCCGAAGTAATGATGCATTTATAAGCTGTCCAAATAACTACCTACCAACGTTCGAGCTAGGCTGCAAGATATCTAAAGGACTGACTATACAGCTCGTGCAACTCGGGCTATTACTATGGCGCGCACAGACAGGGGCTTCTCTTGTATAAATAGCGTACTTAATAAAATACAGCAATTTTATATCGAATCAAGTGCTTAGTACCTACCGTACCTGAATAACCTTTATCTTCTCGTGAATTTGCTATTCTCACCCTCACTTACATTACACAACATGTCATGCAACCGCATTGCCGTGTACGGCCATCGAGGCTGGGCCAGCTCGCCATCGTCGATGCCCTCGTGTCCAGCGGCGCACCGATCAAGGTGCTCTACCGGACCAGCTCCGACGTGTCCAGCCTACCACCGAGCGTCGCCAAGGCCGAGGTCGATGTGGAAAATCAGCAACAGCTGATTGACGTTCTACAAGATGTAGATATCCTGATGTACTTGCTCACCGCCACTACGCGATGTTCAGCTTTAGTATTTTGTTTGAACTTTCGTGTTGAGGCTAACAAATACGCAAAGCTCATTAGTCGGCCACGAAGGCATAGAAAGGCAGCACGGCTTTCGTCAGGGCACTCGCAAGCACCAATGTTCAGTTATTCGTGCCGTCGGAACTCGGGTTCCCTGCACGCGATGAGGAAGGCTTGCGGGTTCCGGTGAATAGGAAGAAGTACGAGGTAGAGATGGCAGCTAAGGACGCTGGCATACCCACCGCCACAGTAGCTGTGGGCTGTTTCGCTGAGTCGTCGCTATCCATCAGGTAGGTCAACTCCACGTGGGCCTTCGAGAGGAAGAGTGAATACGAGATCGAGTATGGAAACTAAAACATCTGATCTTAGTCTCATGGGGGTTGATGTGCCCGGAAATCGAATCATATCTATTGGCGATAGCGCGAATCAGCAGATGAACATATGGCAAGAACCTTAACGAATTCTCTTGTGTATCCAAGTCCCAGGAACCCCTTTTGATTTCTCTTCTCTACTACTCTTAGTACCGCGTTTGTCTTTTCACGAGATGAGTTTAGATGCTTGCTTACCTACCTACTCACCATCTTCACAGCACAAGGGACTACGTAGCCGCAGCCTACGCCTCAATCTTCGCTCGCACGCCCCCAGCGCAACTACAGGGGCGAGCCATCAATCTTCCAGAGCTGAAAGCCACCGTGCGCGAAATCGCCTCAGCGCTGAAGAAGAAGAAGCACGGCACAGACCCGCAGATAATTACCCATAGCCTAGAGAAAGTCGAAGAAGAGATCGAGATTTGCATAGAGCGAGGGATCCCCCTCTCGCTGCCGTGGTGGTGCCGCAAGTCGTGGGGAGATGGAACACTGGCAAAGGTGACGGCGAGCGACGTCTGGGAGGTTGAGGGCTACCGGAAAGCTACTCTGGAGGAATTGGTCGTGGACGGCAAGTTGAAGCCGTGCCGGGATATCCCTCCGCAGGTGGTAGAGGCATTCGACGCTACGTTTCAGTAGTATTAACGATGGGGACGATGAAAGTGAAGAAAAATAAGATACAGCTTCATATTAACAACAAGATCGGACCACGGAGTTGTCCTGTCATCTATCACATGACACCATTCCGCTGCCAAGAGGTAGAGAGGGGCGGCATCATAGGAGAAAAGTGATGGAATAGGGGCCATTAATAACAGCATAAGCGGACTTCGAAGTTGGTGATATTCAAGGAACAAATTGGACTTATGCCTCAATGCCCTAAACCTACTTCCCTAGCATATATTACTCAATTTATCCAACACCAAGAAACATGCGTGCCAATTGTCGTGACTAAAGTGTAGCCAAGCCTTGTATGTTTCACGATCTTCCTTACCTCCCTACCCTGGGTAGCATATATCCATCTTGTAGATCTCGTTTAGAGTGGAAAAAAAGAAAAAAAAAAGAAACCCTGAAGGCGGTGCGGAGAAAGGGTTCATCTGATCTCCGGTGACATGCATCCATATGGGATATATCTCCATGTAACAGAACGCACTAGACCGTTTGTTAGTTATCAGCCGATAAATACCTACCTGAGCTACCTGAGTATGCGATTGAAGATTTCACCGCACCTCACCTCACTTCACATTCTTGATATCCATAGGAGAGGTA
This sequence comes from Hypoxylon fragiforme, assembly GCF_022984875.1. Taxonomy (NCBI): domain Eukaryota; kingdom Fungi; phylum Ascomycota; class Sordariomycetes; order Xylariales; family Hypoxylaceae; genus Hypoxylon; species Hypoxylon fragiforme. The sequence goes on from NW_026054760.1 coordinate 2,141,312, forward strand.
GCTTAGTTGATTAAGTAACAGACAGACACTATCGTGTGTCTGACCACCTCCCACCATGAAGTCCCTCATCATCGTCACCACCCTCGCCCTCGCCGGCCTAGCCGCCAGCGAAAGCCGCACCTCCGCGCCCTCCGGCTGCATCACCGTCGCCAAAAGCGGCGGCTCCTACAGCACCATCCAAGCCGCGGTAGACTCCCTCTCCACCAGCGACTCAGCCGACCAGTGCATATTCCTCTCTCCGGGGACCTACTCCGAGCAAGTCTTGATCAGCACGCGCGCCGCCCGCCTCACCATCTACGGCTCCACCCCGGACACATCCAGCCACGCCAGCAACAGCGCGACCATAACCTCCAAGCGCAGCCAAAAGGACGGCCTGTCCAACGACGAGACGGCCACCCTCCGCGTGAAGGCGGCGGACTTCCGCCTGTACAACGTGGACGTGGAGAACGCGTACGGCGAGGGCAGCCAGGCGGTGGCGCTGAGCGCCGACGCCGACAGCGGGTACTACGGGTGCCAGTTCCGCGGGTTCCAGGACACGGTGCTGAGCAACAAGGGCAGCCAGCTGTTCGCGCGGTCGCTGGTCCAGGGCGCGACGGACTTCGTGTTCGGGATGGAGGCCGCGGCGTGGTTTGAGAAGACGGATGTGCGGGTGCTGAAGACGTCGCTGGGGTATATTACTGGTAGGTCCTGCTTAATTACTCGCTTTTGAATTTTATTCTTTCACCCCCCCTTTTTTTTCTATTATGTATTTCCTAGGTGGTTTTTTTTTTTTAGTGCCTATCCCCCTCCCCTTTACTCAAAAGAGGAAAGAAAAACTAAAAAGAAGAAACAGCCAACGGAAGAGACTCCAGCTCCAACCCCTCGTACTACGTCTTCAACAACTGCGACGTCTCCGCCGCCTCTGGCAGCAGCGTGCCGGGCGGGGCGTACTACCTCGGGCGGCCGTGGCGCGAGTACGCGCGCGTCGTGTTCCAGAACACGGCCCTCAGCAGCGTCGTCAACGCCGCGGGCTGGCACGCCTGGAGCGACAGCGACCCCCGAACGTCCGGCGTCCTCTTCGGCGAGTACAAGAACTCTGGCGACGGCGCCGCGGCTGCGAGCGCGCGTGCCGAGTTCGCGAGCGCGCTGGAGAAGCCGGTGGGGATTGCGGAGGTGCTGGGGAGTGGGTATAGGAGCGCGGGGTACTATGATGCTGAGTATATGTGATTGATACCTAGGTGTTCTGTGTATAAGCACATAAGTAGGTCAGGGAGGTAGGTAGGCAGGATTTGCGTACCGGTTTACAAATGCAGTGACACTTGGCAGTGTCTTGCTTGCTCTAGGGTATTTTGGAAGCTTGTTTATTCTAACTAGGTACATATATGAGTGGTACCTACCTAGGAATAGGTAGGTAGGTCTGTTAGATATTGAACAAACCCCCTGACGTCGTAACACGCTCTGAGATACTGTGACATGACACAACGTCAGTTAGTTAGACGTTAGACGATTGACGTTACTCGCCACATCATGTATAGATACCTGTACCTTACTTAGGCAGCATTGGTCGAGTAGCACGTATCCCACTAGATAGATGGGTAGACACTGCGTACGAAAACGGCGACGTTTCATAGCCTTGATTTGCCGTAACACCTAGGCACACACATAGGTATAGTAAAATTGCAAAGGAAGAGATGTGTAACAACTATCAGAGGGACATATGTCTTTGCGGCGCAAAGGCCCGTGACTAACGGGAAACATGATCTAGTATATCTCTGGGGTGTTATGTGAAGTGATAGCAACGACATGACAGAAAGGTTCAGTACCTACTAGGTAGGTATGAGTATAGTCTGTATACTGGCTCTGATCTACCCCTATGGGTAAGCATATCGCTCGTTGTCACAGAGAGCTAAGATTTTGAACAGTTACCCATTCACACCCAGACACCGCTCCCAAGCAGCTAGCCTACCTACCTCAGTAGGCTAACTGCAGAACCTCGTCTTAATTCGGTATGCCATCCATCACGTCTACAAGGAAAACGCCTGCTTCAATGCTGGACCAACGTACACCACACAACCAAAATCGAATGAGTGGAAAATCAAATGCCGTCTCACGATTCCTGCTTGCTCTCCGACGAAGACTTTTCCTTAGGTTCCTCACTCGTAGCCCCATCCGCCTTGCTCTCCTCTTCCTTAGACTCGCCAGCACTACCATTTTCCGTTGTAACAGGTGTTTCTGTTGCGACAGCCTGCGCTGGCTTTTTGGATTTAACAATGCCGAGCAAATGCTCACCAGTATCACCAAAGCCGTCTATTTTGCTTAAGCGACCGGTGAGATACTCGATATCAGACTCCATCCTAATTTGCCTGAAATTAGCCACCTAAAACCCGGCAATTGTTATCGTATGTGAATAAGTGCTTACCGATTTACCCCTATTTCGTTCTTAGGCTCCAGTCCTTGCAACGTTCTACCTATTTGGCTCTTATAGCTACCGAACACGGGCGTCATGATTAACCTGACAGTGCTCTCGGGCAAATGCTTCGTGAGCACCCTATGTAACGTAACAGTTTCCTTGGTGAGAGTTTCCATGTATAAATTCACAGAGGACTCGGTCTTCTGATCCCAGTCAAGCGCCTTCATGCTTTTAGCATGCGCTGCGGCGCGACCGCTCATGATATCCACTAGCTTGTCGTAAATATTATTCTGGTGCTCTTGGAAAAGGCGCTTAACCTTATCAAATTCACCCATGAGGGCTGCGACATTCCCGTGGTTTACATTAGGACCTGAACCGGCATGGCGGCGCACGAATTCGCGTACGTGGGGGATAAGTGTTGAAATAAAAGCCAGAGCTTGTGAGGCAAGCGCAAGATGTCTAGTTGTGATGTTCTTGAGGCCCGCAGATTTAGTGGCACCGGCACCGAGGATGAGTTGTGTACACCGAGAATTGAAGAGTTGCAAATATGCAACGAGGGAGCTTGACACGTCTGAGGACATGGAGGGTATGCCGGACATGAGATGTAAGAAGTGAGACATGCCTTCTAAACAGAGTATTGCTGAGTTGGGCAGTATAAACATTTCCGCGTCTATCACTGCGCTCCGCGTTTTCTCTTTAGTCGCCGCGTTCGATTCGGTTCTCGGTCGCCCGCCAGACTTTCCGTTATTATCGTTTTCTGAGAGCGATTCCCAGATCCTACTCCCTTCCAACCAGGCGGCACTATCCTTTGTGCTGCTTTCTAGTATGCGATTGAGAAGCACATTGCTCTCTTCCCCGAAATCTTTGGCACTCCACTGATCTGACTCCATGCCTTGGGCTAGTTTCTGTTTCTCTGCGTCACCATGTAGTTGGATGAACTCTTTGATTTGTGAGTTGACGATGTTCTTTAACGAAGTCCCGCTTCGGCCAGAAATCGCTTCACATTCATTGGCAAAGTAAAGGTTAAGGGTAAAGTATCGCAGAAACCATATAAGAGGTAGATGAGAGCTCTGGTCCGATCGAACGCGAAGTACTTTCACGATCTTTTCTTGAGCGACGTCAACTGCCTGACCGAGAAGATTCGCCATGTCCATAGTCAGATGGATATCTTCTTGTATGTCGCGGTTCGCACTATTAAGAGGTGGTGATTTTAAGGGGGGCGGCGACTTTAAGCCGGCATCGATGATAGGTTCTTGCCCCAATGAGCTTGCAACATCAAACAGCACTTTGACCTGAGTTGTTAGTCTCCTCAATGTTTCTGTAACGCTGATATACATCTTGACAAAAAGGGTTTCGGCGTCCTGTTCGTCTAAGGACCGAATATTTCGTGCGAGAATAGATGATCTTTCCTGCTGAGTTAAATGTTTTGAACTCAGCGTAGATACAGACATCATGGACTCATTATCATCATCGGTGGAGGTTGGAAGTGGCCGCTTAATGAGCATGCGAACTTCACGCAAAACCACCTCGCGATAAGATGCGATAGCAATTGTGACGTGCTTTGAGCGATGTAGTCCGTCTAAAACAGGCATGAGCTGAGCACGAAGGCCTTCTGTGTCAGCTAGGTAAGCCGGATAGGCAGATGATTCTCTACTATGCGCCCCACGCGATCGCATCGTCGAACTACCCCATCTCAGGAGTACATCCTGGGCTGGGACGGCGTCGACATGTCGCCTCAGATCCCCTAGTAATATGTCGATAAACTTAGACTCAAATCCTTTGCCAATGCGGAATCGTAAAGCCGAGATGTCCCCACTGACCCCTTGCAGGGCAACGGCATCTCTCAAATCATATGTTAGGCGACGACGACTTTCGTCCTTGCCTGTATTGATGGTATCTTTGCCAGCAATTAGTTTTTCTAAAGAATCGATGCCTTCCAAGGCCTTTTCAATTTCTCCTGATTCTACTAATGCCTCGCATGCTGCGACTGACTCGACAATCTCCTTCAACTGCTTGACGGCGTCATTGAGTTGCTGCAGATTCTCGCGTCTCCGCTGTTTGTGGACAATATCCAGTCCACTGGCTGCAACCTCGTGATTAAGAGCCTCAAGCTCCTTGCGTAGCGTTTTTATCCTCTCGACCGACTCTGTAGCTTCCGTGTGTAGTTCTCTTAACGATCCCAAGGCAGTGAAAAAAGTTGTTGAAGCGGTTGAAATAGAATATATTAAATGCATCTCGATCGTATCCATATACCAAGACAATTTCTCTTGTAATATCGCATTCGTAGCCAGAGCTTTACGTGGAGCCAAAGCAGTCCCGTTTGCAGCGGTCTTTTCGTCGGCGGAGCCAGGCGGCGGTCTAACCACCTCAGATCGTTCGCTAACAACATCAAATGTACGAGGATTTTCTAGGTGGAAATCATCATCAAAATAAACATTCGGTATAGTCGACAAAGGAGGCGGCCCTTGACTCGCTGCCTTTCGACCGAAACCTGAGCTGGATCTTCTGCGTAGTGGGCGTATAGAGGGAGATTCCATAGGCGATATAGATCTCACAGATGAGGCAGATACCTTTCGCGAACTTGACGGACGACTACCCGGCTTTAGGTGTCCGTCATCCACAACACCCGCAAATTCTTCGCTTCTCCCACGCCCAAACACATGATCACTACCGTCATCGTCGCTCTCTTTTACACGCCGCAGTTGTTCAAATAAAGCTCCAACTTGGGCTAAGTACGGTTGGAATTCGGAGATATCGACATGTGGTATGTTTGTTAAGGTGACTGGCGGGATATCTCGTGCGGTTGGTGGTTTATGGGCACTGGAAGCAGGGGCAGATGTATGCGGCAGCAATCCAGTGCGGACTATCGGCGGTTGAAGCAAGGTAGAAATAGCATTCTGACCGGTTTCATGAACCGTCTGAGACCAAGTACTCGAGGTATCGAGGTGACCTCCGATAGAATGGATGGAGCTCGCAGTGGAACCTCGTCGGGCTGTGGCGTGAGAGGCAGACGAGCCAGGGCGATGATGAAAGGAGAAATCGGATCGGGTGCCGGGGGACAATGGTGGCAAGCTGTCGACAGACTTGCGGGCTCCGGAGTTAGAGAACATAGCGAGGGAAGCCAGAAGGCTTATTGACAAGGCTCGCTGAGGGCTACCGGGAAATCATAGCTTTCCAAAGCGAACTAATCGATCGTCTACTATAAGACGCCAACGCGAAAGAGTTGCGATATCTCGGCGCAACTCAGTTCGGGACAGAAGGAAGTGACTAGGGTGTCGATAGAAATGGAATATCGTTTGTAGGTATGATGTTGTATACGGGTTCAAGCTCGAGTAGGTACGTTATCGCAAACGGTTGGGATGTATTATTTTATTTTGACTTGTTGGTTTTGTATCTTGTAGTCTTTATTAGCCAGCTAAGCTTCCAAGATACATATGTAAGCTCCGACGGTCCTTCGATTTAGCAGTTCAAGTTACACACTATGTATCTACATGCGCTTATGCGCTAATAAGAAATAAGAAAATGGTTACATGCCGCGTCCCGATGATGGCCAGTGCGGCAATGCCACAGGTACCTACCCGAGGACAGCTAATCTTAACTTTTAAGACTTAACTACATATGTAGGTACCTAACCTTAGGTACATCAGTAGAGAGCAGAGGTCACGTGGTATCGGCAGACTTGAAGGAATATGACGAATTGGGATTAGTTTTATCTGTAAGCTCTTAACGCGGACCCAAATTAAACGCGTCTCCAGTTTCGCGTGTCAATTAACAAGTAACGCGAAGCTAGGTAACTTAGTAACTTACATAGTACATCTTTTTTCACAATATTTGAACTTCTTCAACCCCTCGATCCACGATCCACGGTTCACGATCCACATTGGCCACCACAATTCACATAATTCAACTCATACACCACATTCAATCTTAATACCGAAGATATATCAAGGCACAAATACAAAAATTATCTAGGCTAAGATACCTAGTAATCAGTGCAAAACATGGATCGCCAATCCGTATATTCAGTTTCGGTGTTCCAGTCCAATCAAGGACCCAACGAAGATACCCGACTACAAGTACAAGAACAGCTAGTCACATTCATCCTCCAATTCAGACATGACAATATATTTGTCTATCGAGATCAACTAAGAGAGAACGCACTTCTCAAGAATTACTATTGCGATGTCAATATTACAGATTTAATCAAGTACAATGAGGAACTTGCGCATCGACTAGTGACAGAACCAGCCGAGTTGATTCCTCTGGTATGTTGCAAATTCTCCCCGACATTCTCTCCACCGTAGTCAAGCGGCATCAATCTAAGAGCATACAACAGTTTGAAGGGGCACTGAAGAAATGTACACACCGAATCGTTTTCCCTCACGAGCCCAAGACCGTCGTTCCCGAACACCAGCTTCTACTCCACTCCACCGCCGAAGATGTTTCCATCCGCAATCTAGATTCCGAGACGATCGCGAGACTCGTGAGGGTACCCGGAATCGTCATCGGCGCCTCAGTCATGTCTTCTAAAGCCACAGAGTTACATGTCCAATGTCGAAATTGTTTACACTCCCAGATGATTCCCATTTTTGGTGGATTCACCGGTGTTACTCTCCCGCGCACCTGTGGTCGTCAAAGGGCTGCAAACGACCCGACAGAAAAGTGTCCACTCGACCCCTACTTCATCATTCACGAGAAGTCCAAATTCGTGGACCAACAGATCATCAAACTACAAGAGGCCCCTGATCAGGTGCCTGTCGGAGAACTTCCGCGTCACGTTCTCATCTCTGCAGACCGATACCTAACGAACAGGGTTGTGCCGGGGTCAAGGTGCACAATCATGGGCATCTTCTCCATCTACCAAAACAAGGCTTCTAAAAACTCATCCAATGGCGGCGCAGTGGCTATCAGAACGCCTTATCTAAGAGCAGTGGGTATCCAGACGGATATGGATGCTACGGCAAAAGGTTCCTCTATCTTCTCTGAAGACGAGGAGCAAGAATTTATGGAGCTTAGTAGGAGACCTGATATCTACAATATCATGGCCGACTGCATTGCTCCATCTATCTATGGTAACCAAGACATCAAGAAGGCCATATTGTGTCTGCTACTTGGAGGCTCCAAGAAGATTTTGCCCGACGGCATGAAGCTAAGGGGTGACATCAATGTCCTTCTTCTCGGTGATCCGGGTACGGCCAAGTCACAACTGCTGAAATTCGTGGAAAAGGCTGCTCCCATCTCCATCTATACCTCCGGAAAGGGCTCATCCGCTGCTGGTTTAACGGCCTCAGTCCAAAGAGACCATTCAACAAGAGAATTCTACTTGGAGGGAGGCGCGATGGTGTTGGCCGATGGGGGTGTAGTATGTATTGATGAGTTCGACAAGATGCGAGACGAAGATCGAGTCGCAATCCACGAAGCTATGGAACAGCAGACGATCTCGATTGCTAAAGCAGGCATAACTACGATCCTCAATGCACGGACATCGGTCCTCGCTGCTGCCAATCCCATATTCGGTCGATACGACGACATGAAGACACCGGGAGAGAATATTGATTTTCAGACCACCATTCTATCTCGATTCGATATGATCTTCATTGTCAAAGATGAACACACCAGAGACAAGGACGAGCGGATCGCCAAGCACGTCATGGGCATTCACATGGGTGGCCGCGGCCTAGAAGAACAAGTCGAGGGCGAGGTTCCCGTGGAAAAGATGAGACGGTATATTAGTTACTGTAAATCGTAAGTCCAGGCCTACCTATACATTCACACAATTTATTAAAGGCAATCTCTAACCTCATTATAGACGCTGTGCCCCACGCCTCTCACCTGAAGCTTCCGAGAAACTATCGTCTCACTTCGTCTCCATCCGAAAGCAAGTACACGCATCAGAACTCGAAGCCAATGCGCGATCTAGCATCCCAATCACAGTCCGACAACTCGAAGCCATCGTCCGTATCACCGAGGCCCTTGCCAAGCTAACCCTGTCTCCCATCGCCACCGAGCGCCACGTCGACGAGGCCATCCGCCTCTTCCTATGTTCCACCATGGACGCCGTGACCCAAGGCACAACGAACCAGGGCAGCCGCGAGCTCAACGAGGAGGTCGCGCGCGTGGAGACAGAACTGCGACGGCGGCTGCCGATCGGCTGGAGCACCAGTCTCGCCACCCTCAGACGCGAGATGGTCGAGGGCCGCGGGTTCAGCGAGCAGAGCCTCAATCGCGCGCTTATGCTCATGCAGAGGAAAGATACGATTATGTTCCGTAACCAGGGCGCGCAGGTTTATAGGAATGGTGCTTAATTTACTAGGTACCTCAAGGTTAGGTGCCAAAGGTTACCGTAATATCGATAAGGGGCACGAGACAAGATGCATGACATGACGATAGGGTTGGTTCGACGAGGATATATGTAATGCTCTCATGATGAGGTATCTACCCTACCTACCCTAGGCGCCAAAGTAGATATGATGCTTCGTTTTTTTTTTTTTTTTTTGGCTGGGAGTTCAGGTTTAGGCATTGCGATGTGATGGGCAGGCACATTACGTGCCTACAGACAGATATGATTACCATGATGACTCATGGATACCTACCTACATAGGTACCTACGTGCCTAGTAAATCTCTTGGTACATAGTAACGAAGATACTATATCAAAAGTTTCCATATCGCAAAAACACTTCAACGGGTTGGATCAGCTACCGCTGCCTATATTATCGTAAAATTACAGATGGTCAAGACTAGGTATCTTAAGTACTTAAGTAGGTAGGTTTGATATATATCTTGATTCTCACTCCGACACGACCAAACCAACATAAATCTTTCAACTACCTAGGTAAGTAAGTACCTACATACCTGCCTACCTATTTGATACATGGATAGGTAGGCAGGTAGGTATTTTAATCAACATATTTTTCCCCCACCGCGGATATGTAACAAGAGTATATAAGAGTCAGTACCAATACATCGAAACTCATCCATCACTAATCAACACTAAGTCGTCCGTTCATCGCCAAACCTCAGCTTTCAGAGCAACAGAAACATACGAGGATCGCTCAAGTGATTTCAGTTTACGCGTAGGAAAGCGTGTTATCCACCCTCAGTGTCCCCACCACACCCAGCGCAGCTTCGCCTCCAGCAACCGCAGGCCCACGAACGACGATGTCACCTGTGTAATCCGAATCCGTGACCTTGTGAGTAGGCGTATCGCGGAGCAAGATCTCGGTCGAGCTTAGGGGAGGTCCGAAGTGTACGCCGGACCCGTCGCCGGAAACACGGTAGTCGTGGAATTGAGTCTGTGTCACGGCGCCGGCCACCCTGGGCGCGGCGAGGGCGTAAATAACACGGGCACCAGTAAACACACGTAAGTTTGAGAGCGTCTGCTCCGAAAGCCGGGGTGCATCAGTGCCGACTGGGTCGGCAACGTACAAGAGACGGAGCTTGCCAGGGGAGGGGGTTCCAATCTCGGGGCGTAGTGAGTCGTTGTAAGATGCGAGGAAGGATGCAGCGGGCATGGCACCATTTTGTACGAGGCTGCGTGTCTGGACCCAGTGGGAAAGGCGCGTGAAGAGTGAGGCGCCAGTCTTGGTGAGGGTTTCGTCATGTACCTTCTTGAGAGTCTGCGGCGTAGCAACCACGACGGTAGGAGCGACACCGGAAGTGGCCAAGACGAGGTCAGGGCTGATGCCTGCGACAGAGTTGAAGGCAACCGATGAATTGGCGTACAGGGCCGCGAGGGTCAGAACCAGAGGGAAAGAAGCCGAGAGGGAAGAAGATGGCAGGAAAAGGTCAGCTGGTGAGAAACGTTCCCTCTGCGGGACTGCCGCCAGTTGAGCCGAGATGGCAGAAACCAAGTTCTTTTGAGTGAAGCGGACCATTTCCTCGAGTGTGCCAGGCTTCGATTGCCAGAAGATAATAACATCCTGGGTTTCGGTCTTGGGGTCGGCTTCCGGCAGTTCCGTACCGGCAGTAACAGGGTTATCGTTGAGAATATCTTGCCAAGTCGAGACGTTAACACTGCCGCCCATACCCTTGGGCACCTCATTCCAGTCGAGATGCTTGTTGCCCTCATCAACGACCCAGATAAGTTGACGGAGGCCCGGGTAGCTTTTGACAGCATCATCGAATGGGAAAGCGCCGGGAGTGGTTACGACCGTATCGGCACCAGATCTTTGGAGCATCGAAATGACGACATCCGCGGGCTGATCGAAAGGCAACAGGATAGCAGTCAAGTTGTAGAAGCTACAGGCAAAAAGAGTCGCAATGAATTCAACAGAGTTGGGAAGGTAGATGGCGACCTTCTTCCCGCCTTGGGAAGCGATATGGCGTCCAACAAGATTGATCTGTCGAGTAATATCGTCTAAAATTGTATTAGCCATGCTTTATCCTTGAAGCTAAGAAGGAGATGTTATATACTGAGGTTATGCTCGATGACTCTCTCACTGCCTAGTACGGTAAATATGCGGCCCTTGGTTTTAGGACTGTCACCTTCGGAAGTTCCAGTGACAGCTTTACGCCAGACATCCCTCAGGTCACCATCTCGGCCAGGAGCCCATTTGGATGCGCCGGGATCCTTAACGTTCAAGCCACTATTAAGCGGCATGCCATGAGGTGCCGAATGACCACGGTAGACAGGCGACTCTCCATCATTACGAACGGGGGAGCCGGAGGCCTGGCGAGCAAGAAGCATAGGATGGGTCTCTGGTTCTACTCGGTTCATGATTGAATATGTGATGATTAGCGCGAAGGCTGTAATGACAGCAGTAGAGTAGCCATTCCATTGACTGAGGATGGAACTCAGTCCTTCGTCGAACTGGTTCAAAATGCTACCGACACTCATATTTGGTCGGATAGCTTAATAGATACCTAATATATATAGTAACAGCAACTGAAAGTTGTAAATATTAGGATCTAGTAAGTATATTTGATCGATAGAGTAAAAGCAGTCCGAAATACAATATTAACAGCCATCAAATAACAAAATGGTAAGTAGTATATAGAAGGAAAGGCTGTGTCTCCTTCAACGTGACAAAATGTATGCGCCGCTGACGAGAGGGTTTAGTTAGCTGTGAAGTAGATGAGAGATGGATATGAAATAGGTGGATGTTTGGTGGATGTTTGGTGGATGTTTAACGGGTTGGCGGGTGTTGGTGGGGCTTCAACTGTGTGACGCAGTAAGAAAGTCCGGCCTGCCGTTTAAAACAAACACTGCCTAGGTGCACTAGACTAGCCCGGTCATTACTAAAAGTAGGTACATACCGAATACGCAGTTAGGTGGCCCGTGCAAGCTAATCCCTGCAGCAACAATGATTAGTGGACCCATGGATGGATGACTAAGGATATCCATTTCAATGTGGAGCCAAGCAATTGCTATTGTTTTCGCAGGCGACCTAGACAACCAAATATTTGATCTTTACTAACTTAGGTAGTTATTGTCTTGAACCTTCAAAGAAAACAAAAGCAGAAGTATCCAGCACACGAGCTCGACAACAAGGCCTGCGTTTGCAGCGCCATTTTACTAACCATACTAACCTTAGGTACTAACGAATACAGCAAGTCAAATATCAACCAAATGTTATAATTTGGTATCCAGAAAGAGTTCGCCATCCTCTCGTTTCTTCCCTTCTCTCCTCCATTTCGCGAGTATCTCCAACCTTCTTTGACAACTTACTCGCGTCTTCCAACTGCCAAATCTCATTTCCCGAGGCGACACCCAAAAGCAAAAATCTTTGATCTGTATTCAAACTTCGAACATACAAAGGTAGAGAGAGGAGAAAATTACAACAGTTATGTCTCTGTCTACCGCCAAAATAGTTTTGACGACTCCCAAGAAGTCAACACCCGCGACGCCACCCGTTACCGACAGTCCAGGCACGTGGCGACATCCACGCTTAGAAGAGATTACTCGACGTCAGGATGCTACCACATTCACCGACAAGAACGTGACACGCATTGCAATCAATGTAGCTGTTTTTATAATATGTATTCTCCTACATACCTTCTTAGCGCGAGTGTTACCGGGCAGAAAATCATGGCCCTACTTGTACGTTTCCGACTTCCATTCAACCTCTCATTAGATGTATGCGACAAACTAACTATTATTCTAGAGTCTGGTACTACTCTAGATACGTGTACTGGGCCATTCTTGCCATCCCTTTCTTCAACATAGGCGCCAATCTCCTGCCTCTCCTCAGATCCAAGGATGATCTTTCCGATATCCCTCTGACTCCCGGCCAACGGCGACTACTTGGCTTACCGCCTACCTCCGCGCCGCCCACGCCTGGCTCCGTGTATAGCACACCGCCACGATACTCCCGAACCCCCTCGATCTCCGGTTCTGCGGGTAGCAAGCGCAGCTTCTCAGGTTCACCAGCGTCGAATCACGCGAGCCCCACCACTGGAAGCGGAGGCGAGAAGAACTTCAGTATTATAGGGTCGCCGAACAGCCCTTTGCTGCAGAAAGCCATGAATGGCGCGCGCCGCTCCTCGTTTGGATCTTCTGGCAGCATCTTCGGCAATAGTACGTTCGGCGCTAGCACGTTCGGTGCCAGCACTGCCTCATCGATCTACGGAGGAGTTCCGGACAGTCCAAGCCCGATGACGGGAAAGAGGAGCACGGTTGGTCTGAACAACAAGTGGCTTTACGAGAGGGGACGGGATCGCAGATCCTCGGGCAATGCTTGGCTACACACATGAGACGGGCCAGAGCAGTGTATGATAAAGAGGCTAGCCGTGCTACGTTTACCAACTGCTGCCTACATGGAATTTAGTATAGAGATCAATACGAACCAGAGGAACCAAAAAAATATTGCATCATTAAACACTTCACAACGAACTTGGAACTCATGTTTCCGAAAATTGCATGGTATGATTTATTGGTGATGGTCTAGCTATCTTGTTGTAATGATTTGACTACAATGCATCTATTCCTTCGCCACACGGCCCATGATGCCCTCGACAGTTTCCCAGTACCCGTTCTTTTTCGTTGGCCTGGCTTCGCAGCATAATCTGACGATAGACAGGTGCTTATGCATCCAAAGGCCAGCCCGCACCCCGGCCATCGCCAAAAGCTTTTCGCAGGCTCCGTGTCTAGGTAGGTAGGTATTCCTCCAGCTTATCGCAGCGCGTAATCACCGGCCCTTCGTTCGTGAAACGGTTGCGGAGGGCAAGGAAAAGGAGTATGGTGGTGAAGAATATCGGGGTTACCTGTTTCGCGGTCTGCTTTCTTGTGCGAGGGAGGGGGGACGGGGGCGGGGCGGGAGGGACATGGAGAATTTCGATGGCTATGTGTCAAGTTGGCGAATCGGTCCACACGTTGTATCTGCGTGGGTTTGCCAGGGGCGATTCCTGTAACTGGGCAATCGATCCAGAAACAAAGCATAAGTCTAGGCAGGTAGGTATCGAAACGTTTTGGGTGATGTTTTTGACGAGGACAGTTCTCCCGGTGAGTGTTAATGCAACGCTGCTGCACCGACCCCGGCCCGGCCCAACACCATCGACGGGGTTGCGCATTCTGAGCTTGTTCGGTGATGAGGTTCCGGATCCAACGAGACACGTTGAACGATTGCCTTCTTGGATGTTGGGCTCCTGAAAGCGTCAGCGGCCTCTGCCTGAAACTTCCGCGGGCAGCCCGTGTGTTCGTCGAGGGCATGGTAGGGGACGACCGGAAACCGTCGACGAGCATCGCTCGCTTGTCGGTCCGGCGCAGTCAAGTCGATGTTCCAATACCCCGGCAGTTGGATAAGTACAGGAACAATTTGAGCCCGAGCAATGAATCCGAGGCGTGCTTAGGGTCTGCCTCGATGTTCATTGCTTCGACTTAGGTATGTAGGGTTCCGCTGTGGCCCTTGGTATGCCTACGAGTCCAAATAGGTTGGTTGGAGCAAGGGACCTTGTTAAGTAGACACACGCGGCTCACACCATATGGAAGTTTGTGGTATTTATGTGAAGAAGACTGGGGTCGTATGGCCCCTGAGTGTGCATAATAAAGGAGAGACGTTGTTGATCATGGTGGGTTGTATATATAAATATATAACACATTAGCACTGGGATTTTACTACATAGATGACAGGCAGGATTATTCAGTATGAATGAGACAACGAGTCTAAACACTTTCATACAACATAGCCTCTTTAAATTCTCAACCATCTTGATTTCCGAGCCACACATGAGTCATCAGCTAAATAGGATGGATAAAATCACAAATACACCGTTTAATATTTACCTAGTAGCCCGTACATAGGTACCAGCGAAAACTTGGAATATTACATACATCATGTTGCTTCTCCTTACAAGTATCACATGCTAGCACCTAGTTAATGAGTTTAGGAAGCAGGGCACCTAGACGCTTTGTAACTTGTTATATTCATTCAGTGTACACGCTTGCGCGATAGTCTGCTACTTAGCTCTTCATTTGTATTATACTGAAAGGCATATTTGTATGCCCTGTATGCTACCCGGGTTAGTCACCAATGCTATCAACAGCGAGATGCATCTTCTGTATGACTCCCCTTTTTACTCCCATTGACCTTATGCTCACTCGCAATGCTTTGTTACTATGTCCAATTGCTGAAAATGTTATCGAAAACGCCATCCCAAACATGGAGTCATTGGTTTGATCGTAATTTTCAGCTTCGCCATCGTTTCCAGAACTTCCAGGCTGGCGCCGAATTACCAGAGCTGATCTCCCGCTTGGAGACCTGATCGCGACCTTGTATCCTCCAAAAGAATATCGGTATTCCCGATAGAACAAATGTGACGACAATAAGGGTCTTCAATGGCTGGGCGAATACTGCTCGACTAAGTAGGAACAAGCTCACGCAGCAAAATATAATCGGTGTCGTAATCCAGGTCTTATAAGGCCTTTCGAGATGCGGTTCCTTGACTCGTAGGATAATGAGCCCTAGAACAGTGAGGAAATAAAAGGAGTACCCTGCAACACCATAGAATGTGATGAGTTCCCCAAACTCGCCGACGATGACGTATGTAGCAGTTAAGACACCGTTCAATACTAAGGCGTTTATCGGCGTGAAGAAGAGCCCTGTGTCTTCGTCGCCGATTATGCTATGCAATCGCTTGGAAAACCAGTTCCTCGATCTCATACTCGTCATGCCAGGCTCGCGAGAGCCAATACCGACGCGGCTGATAATGGTTGGGACATAGCCCTCCTTGGCAGCAGCGTACACAAGTCGACTGCTTGTGAAGGTGGATGAATTGAGAGCGCCAAAACATGAGGCACTAACAATGAGCGCAAAGATAAGCGCGCCAATGGGGCCGAATACTTTATTGCCGAACATAACGGCAACCGTATTGGTGGAATTGAGAATATCCTGTGGTAGAACGAGGAAGTATGAGAAATTGGCGAGAAGGTAGCAAATAATCACCAGAGGCATGGCCGTATGTATTACACGCGGAAGATCTCTTGACGGATTTCGAAACTCGCCTACTACATAGTTGGTCTGTTTGTTACTCGTTAGTATTAAAGGGGCTTTGGCAATTTTGCAGCATCTTCATAAGCTGGCAACTTACATTATCCCAACCATCATAAGCCCAGAGTCCCGCGTATAAGGCAACAGCCCAATGACTTCCATCTGAACTCGTGCCTTCAAACCAAGAGTGGGTTTTCCAGTCCGTGTTGGCACTGCCAGAAGTAGAAAACCCGGTAAGGGCTACCACAATCCCACATATAGTAACGCCTATCAAGGCGATGAATTTCAAGAACATAAGCAAGTCGTTTACGCGAGTCCCCAGCTTTGTAGACACGCAATTCAAAAAGGTTACGAGGAACAGTCCGACAAGACCCACGCACTTGTTGATCCACGGGTCTACTGTCTCAGCTTCGGCTCCGATGAAGGCGCGTACGAGGTACTCGCCCATAATGATGGCAATAATAGCAGCACCACCTGGCTTTAGTACAAGGACAGCCACCCACGTAAATAGAAAACCGGCTAGCTCGCCCATGATCTTGGATAGGTAAGCCTGCGCTCCTCCATTCAGAGGAATGGCACCGCCAAGTTCCGCATAGCTTGCCGCGCCTGTCCAGGCGAGTACACCCGATATTGCCCATACAATTAATGAGGCACCTGGCGAGCCAACGTTGACATTGACTTGACTCGGAGTTGAGAATATACCGGAACCAATTATTAGCCCAACGATTAGACCTAGCCCATTCAAGTACGTTAAAGTCTTGTGTTTTTCTAACGAAGGCCCCCCCAACCCACCGTGCCGTTGCGCGGCTGCTGTTGATGCGCCTAAGGGAGCATATCCGGGGGCGTTAGATGAAGAGAGGGGGAAAAGGTTCGCAGCATAGTCGAAATTAGAAGTGACAGAGTATGTCCTGCCATGACCAGGTCCGGACCTGGCCAAAGGGTTGTTGTGATCTAATGGATCATCTTGTTCTAGCGAAAGTCTACGCGAAGAGGATATGGATGGTCTCGAGTCTGTATCTGAGTAGGTGTCGGGGCCGTGACTTGAAGAAGCTAAGGAGGCAAGTTCGAGAGAATCTCGAGCGCCAGGGTGGAGGGCGGACGAGTATTGCGCGGGCATCGCAGGTAGGTAAGGTTAGTTATCGAAAATAGTATAAGATGATAGCCTCGGCTATTGTCTAGGTTCTTTATGGTTTGTTCGGGGGAGAAGCATGTCGACTATTAAGATGGCGCGAAAGACGACGCAAAGGAAGTTGGTGGCGCCTCGGGAGCTGGTGATGTCAGACCTGTCGGACGCTCAAGTAGGTACGGTACTAGCTACTAGGTAGCCAAGAAGAATACTTACACAAACGTCTACTGTGTTAAGACAATTGTGTAATTGAATTGTAATTGTGTTGCGGTACTAGAAAGATTATCCAAACAATGAGTACCTAGTGGTATGAGGAAAAAAGGCTGAACCGCGACAATGCGTGTGACGGGTAGAATTGTGTAAGGAGAAAGAGTGAAAACGGTGCTAAAGTAGTATGGAACAAATGAATCAATGCGATAAATTAGTGAAGCGCGAAGCTTGTTTTTTGATCCTTCCCATTAACTTTGGACAGTTCCCCACATCGCCCTTTCCCCTTACTAGGTTTAAGTTTAAATCTCTATAACAAGTTAAAAGAATGGCCCATGCGTAAATCTATTATCCCAAGTACCGTGGTTAATTGGCGCCAAGAAGAGTTCACCTTACCCACTTACTTCATCTTCTTCATTTTATTCGACAGCAAATACCGATGCTACCCTCAACCATTCACCCGTGCAACTACGGTATTACGGTATCACGGCACGATTTGTTTTATTCTGCGGTGAGTGTATATTAATTAGATCATTATATACAAGGTCAGGTAGGTTATATACACCATCCCTACAGCCAGGCTCTATCATGTCTAACACCGTCGTACCTAGTATTGTAGCTCAACTTGAACCAACTTGGAATTGTACAAACGCCACACCAGTTATCCTCACCCTCACAGCCGCACGCAGTTCTTAGTATATACTTCATGACATCCCGCAAATCATGACTCTTCCATGGCAGACCTGAGACGAAGATAGCACTGCGTCGGCTCTCTCGCAAATTTTTGCACAGCTCCATACCCGTTTAGCTCTGGGGGGATCTCTAGTAAATGAAAGTACCAGATGGTCATGGCAAATTGAATACGAAGAGCCTGAACCGCTAGCTTGCGACCAAAGCAACCACGTGGACCCAATCCGAAGGCTAACGTCGGCCCGGCTAAGGGATCAAACACCTCCGTACCCGTTTCTGGGTCGAGGACTAGCCATCGCTCCGGCTTGAACTCAGCAACGTCGCCGTCATCCCAGGCCCCCGTCAGAACCTTACCGTCACCCCCGTAATGCCGCGCCCCCGGACTCCGCACCGCTTCATCTACAGCCATGTTGGGTTCTAGATAACCCGCACCATTGGCCATGAAAAATACATCTGTACCCTTAGGGATGCGATATCCCAGGACCATCGTGTCCTGCACAGCAACACGTGCCACGAAAGCGATGGTGTTAGCGTGGCGCAGCACCTCTTCGACGACGGCGTCCAGGTATGGTACATGCGCTTTGATAAGCTCCTGGTACGTCGGCGCGCGCTTTTCCTGCGCAGCCTGCGGGATCGCCGCATGTAGCTTGGCGCGTAGCCTGTCTTGCACAGCTTGATTGTTAGTCAAGAACTTGACGCCCCAAGAGACTGTCGTCGCTGTTGTGTCGTTTCCAGCCATCATGAAACCGAAGAATTCGTCAGCGATAGCGCGCCCGTGGTACGCGGGTGGCCTGCCGTGCTTCGCTGCCACTTCTCGCTCCCGGAGCAATACAGAGTGAATGGCGCTCCGGGGGCGGTCATCGCCGCTCTTCATAAGCCGAAGCGACTCGTCAACCTTGTCCCTGATGAACTGGTCTTTGATAACTGCAGCTTTCTTCATGTAGGGAAATTGGCGGAGTACCCAAGATGTCAGACGCGGTACTGGCGATGATTGAGTACTTGTGACTAAATCTGCGAGAGTTCCGACAGCCTGGAATATCCTAGGAATCACACCGTCTGGGAACGGGACTGGCGTATCAATGTCGTCTGGAATCTCTGGAGTCCAGCTGGATATGGCATCGAGTCGCGGAAGTGTGATGCTATCATCTTCAGAGAGTCCGAATGAGGACGCAAAGATTGAATCCAGTGCCCCATATACAATGTCGTGATCTGCCGAAAATGGACGTCCTTGGGCTACGTCGCACTTGACCTGCCATACCTTTATGAGGGTGCACACGGATTTGTACACTTCAGGAGCACTGATTTGGTTTACAAAAGTAGGTGCCATCAGATGGTTAATGAGGTTTCGATTATCCTTGAAACGGGCGTCGGTTGACAGAAATTGAATATGTTGTTCTGGGAGGATGCCATTAATAAGATCACCAAACATGTTGCTCCGGTCAAACTCCTTTGTGCGACGTAGGAGTATATCCTGACTTTCAAAGGGGTCTGTTACTACTACCCACGGGCGGGACATAGGTTTGATGAAGGCCTGAATAATAGGACTTCGATGTCTAACTGTCATCGAGGTAAGCCAACACTAATTTGATTTCCATTAGTTGACAATCTCCCCCAGGCATCACTACCTCATCCTAGGGAAACCTACAAAAACGCGCCCAGTGCGCTTGACATAGTCCATCATCTCGGGAGCATCGCCGAAAATTTTAGACGCGGCATTCTTGTTGTATGGGATTCCCGGGATTGGCTTCGGAAGTACGGCGCGATACGCTAGATATAGACCCAATAGGACGCCGGCGACGATCAGCGTCGCTACTGAGGAAGGAAACTGCAAAATCATAGTGAAGCAGGTAAATTTCCTCTAATGATGGTAGAGTGAATGCACACTGCTTAAGCCATCCAACCTAGCAACATTATTTATATTCCGTCAGCATCTGCAAAGCGTCCAATGGGCTAAGTTTTGCCTGATGCTGACCAATGAGAGATGATATATTACGCGACCCG
This sequence comes from Hypoxylon fragiforme, assembly GCF_022984875.1. NCBI lineage: Eukaryota > Fungi > Ascomycota > Sordariomycetes > Xylariales > Hypoxylaceae > Hypoxylon > Hypoxylon fragiforme. The sequence continues at coordinate 2,161,151 of NW_026054760.1, forward strand.
TGCATCAAAAGTACCTGTATATGCCGCTGAATCTCTAGTGCTCATCAATGATGCGACGTCCAGTGCAAGAATTGTTACACTCGATTGCTCCTCGTACAATGATCGAATGGACGAAAGCGGTCACTATAGACAGGATGCGACACCGTGCCTCTATCGAAGCACCTCACCTACGGAAAGTTCCATTGCGGTATGAATATCCCTACTTATTTAGGTAATCATGAACTTCTTTTTTATCTCAAGAGTAGATGTGCCACGTAAGTAAGAACCTCGTGTGTGTTCCAAGAGTCATCTTATTATTAACTGGCATTGACGAGTAGCTGGAGCAGTGCCAAACTTGTACATATGCAAACCTTTTGACTTATACATAGAAAATCTTAGAATACTATAATCTATACCTAGGTAGGCATGGAGGGCATTTTGAGGGACTTTTCCATACCTACCTCGGGCAGCCTACTACGCCGATCCAATGACGTCTAGCGATGCCAGGATAGTAAGCAACTACCAAAGCTCTAGGAGCTAGTAGTTACCTTACATTTTATCAGTACCTAATAGGTGTCTGCTTGCCAGCTCAATAGCACCTAGCAGCTAAAGAGATGAAAGTTGAAGGCATTCTGAACTAAGCAAGCCTTAATACTAGATTCGCCATCGGGGATAGCCCCTATGCTATCACAATGAAAGGCAATATCCTGAATTCTTAAGAGGTAGCGACATCACTAGGTACACAAACCCTTACTAGGTACCTACTGACTTAAGTAGAGATTTATCAGAGTATCAACCAAGAATTTGTCGGCTGAGGCGAGTAAGACAAATGGTTCGCGATGGAATTTTGGAATTTGACGACCTCTGGGACGCAATGGCAAATCGTGCTCAGCATTTCCCCGCCATCAGAAGATACTAAGTACTTAGCTACAACCCTTTCTTACCTACTGACCCATGTTTTTTGCCCGGTAGATGATAAAAAGATAATACGTTTCTAAGCGTACAAGAACTATTTTGATATTTTGTGCTTTGTGAATATGAAAGAAAGAAAGGGGTATCGAACATGAATTAAATGAAAAGGGGTTAAGTACATACTACTAGTAACTAGTAGTCAGGACAACTGTGGCTGTGTGGCTAATATTTGGACTGGGGTCACAGCTGAGTTGATAAGATAAGTAACTAAGGTTAGGTTAGTTACATTTGCATCATTTTGATAGTGCTAAACTTATGTAATTGAACGTCTTCACACTTTTTCATGTCTACAAATTTCAAGGTTTCTTGAAAGTTTCTTTTACAAGTTCCTACATAATTCTAAGGCTATTGAATTTCCCTGGAGTTACCTGACAGAGCTTACCTGCTAAGCTTCCACAGCTTGCAGTTTTGGTGTTATTGACTAGCTTATTCCTTTGTGGAAGGTAATCAATCATGCGAGCCATCTAATGTATTCTGTCGCAAGGAAAATCGTAGGTCAATCGAGACCGCATTGGAAGTTTGCAAGCATTTGGTCTACCACGAGTCCACGAACTTCCATTCCCCAGCGACTTTATGCTACTGCACGGCTCGACCTACCTGCTTTAGACCGAAAATGGCAACAGATTCGGGAACAGAGAGAGCTGCCTCCCCAAGGTACTAGTTCTCATTCTACTCCCAAGTCTGTCAGCTCTCAATCTACCGACGAGCGCATGTATATTCTTTCCATGTTTCCTTACCCGTCAGGAAACTTGCACCTCGGTCATCTCCGGGTATATACTATAGCCGATGTAATAGCTCGCTTCCGCAGGCTACAAGGCTACGATGTTCTGCTGCCAATGGGCTGGGATGCGTTTGGATTGCCTGCTGAGAATGCAGCAATAGAGCATGGCATTGATCCGGCCGTTTGGACAAGAGATAACATCACCCACATGAAAGAGCAGCTTAAATCTATGAATGCAAGCTTCGATTGGTCGCGGGTTCGTTCACATAATACTGTAATCAAGATAAAAGAGTATTGTGTTAATTGCTACGTAGGAATTCGCAACATGTGACCCAGACTTCTACAAACAGACCCAAAGAATATTCCTCTTACTGCATAAGCACGGGTTCGTAAGCCAGAAAAAGGCGACTGTAAACTGGGATCCTGTCGACAACACGGTCTTGGCCAACGAACAGGTCGATTCCGAAGGTCGATCGTGGAGATCAGGAGCAATGATTGAGCAACGCGAACTTGAGCAATGGTTCTTTCACATCACTCAATTCAAGGAAACCTTGTTGAGAGATCTTAAGAAGCTGGGCGAGGGAGATGCCTGGCCCGAACGAGTGTTAGCCCTGCAGAAGAATTGGCTTGGCCGGACTGATGGTGCCTATTATATATTCCCTGCGTACATGGAGTCAAAAACGGCGGAACTGCATAAGTTGAGGATATATACCACGAGACCCGAAACTATATTTGCAGCTCAGTTCATCGCATTATCGCCGCAGTCGCCTATGGTCCAGCAACTGGCGCGAGATGATCCGGATCTACGTGCCTTTGTGGAACGGGTAGAGGATCTCCCTCCTGATACGACAGAAGGCTATCTAATACCACACTTGAAAGCGATGAATCCGTTGACATTTCTAGAGAGCATTCAGCAACCAAATTCCCAGCCTCTTCCTGTGTATGTCGCCCCTTACGTTAGGGGAGACTACGAGACTGGGGCGATTATGGGAGTGCCAGCCCACGATACAAGGGACTTTGCATTTTGGAAGAGGCATCTTCCCGAGGAACCTCTCAAGTTCGCCGTATCACCTCAGCCGGATGGACTCACCTCTTCTCTCAAAGACGAGCCTTATTTAGAGCCAGGTTTGATGACACCCATTGCCGGCTTTTACTATGGAATGGCCTCCAGCACTGCAGCGAAGGGTATCATTTTCCAACTAAAGACGGCTTCGAACCTCGTGGAAAGTAGCACCAAGTGGAGAATTAGAGATTGGTTGATTAGTAGGCAACGATATTGGGGTACCCCTATTCCCATCATCCATTGCCAGACGTGCGGGCCACAGCCCGTTCCGGAAGATCAGCTTCCCGTCACCCTCCCCAAAGTAGATACCCATTGGGCAAATGGCCGGACAGGCAATCCGCTTGAATCCGCTACTGATTGGGTCAACACCACATGTCCAAAGTGTCACGGTGCTGCTAAAAGAGACACCGACACAATGGACACCTTTGTCGATTCTAGCTGGTATTACATGCGATTCCCGGATCCCAATAACTCGGAAGCGCCAATCTCCAAGGCCGCTGCCAAAAGCTACCTCCCAGTCGACATCTATGTTGGCGGAGTCGAACATGCCATACTACACCTCCTATATGCTCGGTTTGTGTACAAGGCTGTAATGGGCATTCTCTACCCCGAAATTGGGTCTGAAACCGAAGAGGGGAAACTTCTAGAGTCACCGCAAGACTTCTCGGGAGAGCCTTTTAAACGACTTGTTACGCAGGGTATGGTGCACGGAAAGACATACAAGGATCCTGACAGTGGTCAATTCCTGAAACCAGACGAAGTAGATTTGTCGAATCCATCCGAACCTAAAGTGGTGGCATCGGGAAAGACCGCATCGGTCACATTTGAGAAGATGTCAAAATCTAAACACAACGGTGTAGACCCCACTACTTTCATTGCCAAGTATGGGTCAGATGCTACGAGAGCCCATATCCTCTTCCAAGCACCTGTTAGTGAGGTGTTGAACTGGGATGAGGATAAAATCTATGGCGTTACGCGCTGGTTACGCCGAGTATACACTTTTGTGCAAAGTGTGCGAAAGCCAGATAACATACCAGGAACTGAGTTTGATGGGGAAGCATACTTTAGCATGCCTGCCAACGGAAAAGGATCTGCACAATGGGATGCAGACGTGGAGGTGTGGCGTGCGACACAAAACACCATCGTCTCCGTCACCCAGGCACTAGAAAAAGTGTATACCCTGAATACCACCGTCTCTACTTTAATGGGGCTCACGAATGTACTTGTCGAAAACGGGGCGGCTTCGGATTTGATCAAGTACGAAACCACAGTTCATCTCATACGGATGATTGCGCCTATCGCGCCAACATTAGCTGAGGAGTGCTGGAGCATTCTCAAGCCTACCGAGGTTAGCATATTCGTCCAAGGTAAAAGTACGTGGCCCGTCCCGGATGGTTCGCTGCAGTACTTGGGACGAAGCCAGACAAGCTGCGTGGTACGGGTGAACGGAAAAGTGCGGTGCGTGGTGGAAATACCGACCAGGCCAGCCGATATCGCGGATAGCGGCGACGAATTCCAGCAATGGATCACGGAGGAGATTCTCAAATCCGATGAGGCGCTGTCCAAGTTAACGGGTGATGCTGATATTCGTAAGGCGATCAAGTTCTTCCCTGCAAAAGGGGGCACCGTCGTTTCTTACGTAGTTCCGAAAGAAAAGGAGTAAATGAAGGGGGAGGGTGTATATTGTACCTATATGTATATATATTAGGTGCCTACCTGAGATACCCGACTCGATGCTTCCAACTAGGATAGGTATATGTCCTTGAATAACAAAAATAATAAAAATCCCCATCATGTGTGATTGCGAAGTAATATACTAGGCGGGTAGGTACCTACCCCGGAGCTATCAATAAAGGGGCTCCTAAAATCGATACTAGCCAATGAACGAGCTTAGTTCTGCCTATATTTAGCGGGGCCATGCATTTACTATGTACAACCATTTTTTAGATGAATAATTCTCATCTCAACTTCAATTTTCAACTCCAAACTTAAACATCACGCACCACCCACGCACCAAAAACAAATGGTTGGGTTCCCCTAAGCACCCTCCTCTCCCGGTTCTAGCCCACAGGCGAATGCCGCGCCTCCCACCCTCCCTGATCCGGCGCGCGCACCACATCTCGCCATACCTCGCGGCCCTGCTCCCCGCCTGCCGCGACCTAGGCTCCGCGCGGAACGAGCTGCGATGGCTCCGTGAGCATGTCTCGGAGCTGCTGTCGCAGTCGCGGCTCCGCAGCAGCAGCAGCAGCAGCAGCAACCATGGCTCGCTCAACGCCTTACACTTGCAGGGAAATTCAAGCCTGCTGAGTAGACTCTGTCGCCAACGAGGCCGTGGCACGCCGCTGCAGTACGTGCTCGGCTCGCAGCCGTTCGGCGACCTGGAGATCAGGTGCCGCCGCGGTGTCCTGATCCCGAGACCGGAGACTGAGGCGTGGGTTGCGCATCTGGCGGGTGTTGTGCGTGCTGGGGTCGCGCTGGGGGGGGATGGGGAACGTGGAGTGGAAAACGATAATAGCGAGGGGCTGGGGATCCTGGATCTGTGTACGGGCTCGGGCTGCATCGCGCTGCTGCTGGACTCGCTCCTGCGCCGCCGGTTCCCTGGAATGGTCACGCGCGGCTACGATGTGAATCCCCGGGCCGTGGGGCTCGCGAGGGAAAATCTCGCGCGCAATGTTGGACGCCATGAGCTAGGTTGGAACCCCGGTCACAAAGTCTGCTTTGAACACGCAGATATCTTTTCTGTGGGTTTCCTTCCGTCCGTGGCTGAGGAAATGGGAACAGTAGATGTCCTCGTCTCGAACCCGCCGTATATATCCGCCAGGGGGTTCAGCCACGACACCGCGCGCTCGGTGCGCAACTTCGAGCCGAAGCTTGCGCTGGTGCCTTCCCCGGTGATGTTTTCTTCTTCGTCTACAAAGGATGGGAGACCAGAGGACGTGTTCTATGCCAGGCTCTTGGATATTGCAAAGGAGCTGAGCCCGAGGTTTATGGTCTTTGAGGTCGGGGATTTGGCGCAGGGTCTTCGCGTTGCGCGGATGGCGAGTGAGTGGTGCAGCGATAGTGTTGCGCACGATGTTGAAGTGTGGAGAGATTGGCCTGATATGCGGCCGGGCGAGGATGAGGCTGAGGTCGTGGAGATCGATGGCGTGGACGTTCCTGTGAGAGGGAGTGGGAATGGGAGGGCTGTGTTTATTCGCCGTGTCGTTTGATCTAGGTAATTCACGCTTCATATCTCGGACCAGCTCTGCCGACAGAATTCGCTCTTCTATAACTACTTAGGTACCTAGTATCGATAGAAGAACCTCCTTAAATATTACACTCGGTATTACTAAAAGCATTTATGTACACTATCGACCCTCTTCCGACCATCAGCACACCCATTCTGCGCCGCCCACCACCCCATCCACGTCGCGATATCCGGCTCCACGCCGCCTTCGCCCGAGCCACCGGTGTACCGCACGCTAGTGTTGGCGCCGCCATGGATCGAGAGGAGGGGGAGTGGGTGGCGGGATGGTGTGCTGTTGCAGGTGAGGGTGTTGATGAAGCCACCGCCGATGGAGATGATGTGCAGCCATTGGTTATTGTAGGTGATGGGTAGGTAAGACTTACCCCGTGGCGTAGACCCGGCGGTCGTCTACGCAGTACTCGGCGCGCAGCGTGGAGAGGAAGGTCAGATACGAATTGCAGGGCTTCGTCGACGGAGACCTCGGAGTAGTTCGCGCCGGCCCAGGCACCCTGGTTCGGTGGAGATGGAAAGAGATGTCAGTTGGGCTTTGGGTGGTGTGGATCAGGGTAGGTAGGTAGGTAGGTAGAGTAGAATTTACCCCCCCCACGCCGTCGGGATACACCATTATTTTCTGGCGGGGGTTTAGTACGTGGTTCTGCTCAGGTGGAGGGGGTTTCCAAAACTCGGTTGGTCTTTTAGGTGGTAGTTAGGGACCTAGGTACATTTGCACTGAACTGCTCAGAACTCAACCTCGTGTCCGCCTCGAAAAGAGAGCCCGATGCTACTGGAACCGTGGAAGCCTAGGACTATGTACTGGGTACGGCGTCGTTTCGCTGTAGTTCCCCGGTAAATGGAACGAGTATTTCCGCCCCCGCCCGCTGCTCGTCAGGTCGTGGTATTGCGTTGTGCCTGGGAGTAGGTGCGTTTTGCCACACCCTGCTGTCCCTGTTGGTTTCGTTACTACTGGGAGGGTAGTCTGCAGAGCACCTAGAGCTACTACCGCGGTAGTGGTGGTGGTTGTTATTAAGCTTGGAAACAGCATTGCTCATATTTCTAGCTGGGAATATGAAAGTTCTATAGGTTAGGTTGGTTGAAGACGTTATCTACCTACAACACAGTTAAATTGTATACTCTTGCTACAGTTTACCTAGGGGCTCATGTGCCTTAATAAATGATGAGCTTGAAAGCAAGATCGGCGATCTAGATCTATAGCTGTCGATCAAGTATCGACATATTGCATTATGATAGGTAGGTTACGTTTCTAGCAGGTCAAACCAAAACCACCTGACATATTCGTATGGATGCTTGAGCAGATGGGTTTTGGTTGGTCGAGAGCATTATATAAGATCACGGTTTGCATGTAACGTTTAGTTCCTCAATAAGGATCTCGAGATTGATTTACCAGAAGTAGAGTGCAGAGCACTTCGTCACTACCTATGGTACACTACCGAGTAACAGGAATAGCATGTTCAAGCACCTAATACCTAGGTAACACGCCTAACACCTAAGAATACAATTTGTTTCGTTCAATTTGATGGGTGGTTTTTTTTTTTTTCGATTTTCTCCTTTTCAAACTTTTACTCCATTGGCAGGCCTAACAGCCTCCCCCTATCGTTCCAATCGTTCCAATCTGCCACATACTTTCAATCTTTCACGTCTGCAAGAGTCGCGATTATTATGGATCGTCCATAGTGGCAACTCATTAGGTACTTCGTTCAACCCCATATCCATAACACCTTGAAAGAAAAGAAAAACGGAAAAGAAAATGTAGAGAATATCCCTTGGGATCAACTCGTTGTCGTATGGAGACTCGATCCGTCTCAACATTTGTCGTAGGTGGTAAGAGTTGGTCTCTTTTTCGTGGGGACTGATTTCTCGAAAACAGTTGTGCCAGATAGTTATTGACCGAAGAGAAGACTCTGGGCCGTAGGCATGTAATCGTCTTCGTAGTCAGTCATGGTCGTAAAAAGGAGAGTTTAACTGTCCTTTTTCCATCCTATCCCGTCTACCAGAAATGAAAGCCAATAAGCAAGACAAGTAGCATAACGCATAGAGTCGTGCGGACCGGGGTACTAGGATATCGTCGGATGACAGTCCGGCTGAACTCGAAATAGCAGGCGAGGTACAACAAATAGTTTGACAGAATCGTCCAACACAAGAAATAACAGCCCACCAACCAGAAGAGACGGATGACTGGGGCTACTTCAGGGGGCGAATTCGCCAGCTCCAGCAGCTGCTGCGTGTAGAGCGCGCGCTGCAGCCACATCTGGCCGATGATGATCTGCAAGTTCATAATGACCATGCAGGCGGTCGAGGCGAGTTCGATGGCGAAGTGGTCCTCCCCAAAACGGCGGCGGACGCGGAGGTCTCGCATGGTGAGGCTGATGAAGAACTTGGGAGGTCCCATGATCACTGTGTTTCGTTTTCTTGTTAGTAGTCTGTCTGTTTGCAATATAGCATTGATCTGATTAGGGTATGGGGAGCCGGGAGTTCAGTCCTTTTTCCTTCCTTTTTCTAAAAAGCAGAAGAAGAAGAAGAAGAAGAAGAAGGAATTATGTGTCGTCGGCCATCAAAAACATAAATGGAAGATATGAGAAGGAAATGAAATGAGGATGTAGGTGTGTGTAGGTATACTTAGTAGCAACCATCAACAACAACAACAACTATAACAAGACAGAAACCCACGAAATTAACTGTATAGAGGTACTTACTGCAACGGCAGATGATGACAATGGAGAAAATAACAGCCGTGCCGTAGTACTGAGGGACAGGCTCGTTCGTGGCCTGGATGAGCTCGCCGGTGGCACTGGTGGCGTGAGGAATTTCAACAGATGGCAAGATGTTCATTATCTGACAAACGTTGACGAGTACAAGGACCATGGCATTGGCGAAGCCAGTACACAACATCCAAGGTACCAAGAATGCCATCGACGCGATTGCATCCTCCCCTCGGTTCAAGTTTCGACGAGGCATCGTGTAATCGCGGCCGTGTCGGCGTGTCTCAATTGTGATGGGTTGAGGTGGTTCAATGAGTTATTCAGAAGTAATTATCTGGTTCTACACAAGATAGAAATTGACTGGTAGTCTTGTGAGAACGAGAAAGAGGAAGGGAAGTGTAGATGGGTGGGCGGTTAAGATGAAGGGTTGGAGGAGGGTGTTTCCGGAAGATGAAATGAAATTGAATGTGTGGGATGGAGGAAATGTCTAGTAGAAGGGCAGGGCTCAGCATCCTCGGGGAGACATTGTTTACCAATAAAACAAAATTAGAGAGTGTCAATGTGCTTATACACACAGTAGTTTTCAAGTCGAAAAGAGCCTCATGGTCGTGGTACGAAGGATGCCCCTATCGTCGATGTTGTGGTTCTAAGGCTTTAGGGGGTAAGAGCTCCCTAATGGTGGGGAGTTACTCCCACAGAAGGTACTAACAAGAGGTATCCTATGTAACCAAGTACATATCACGAACATGGCCGTCATGAAAAGCAGTAGGTCTAGCTATCTCCTTCAATTTTGGTAAAAGGGGCGTTCATACACGTGGAGTACGCGTCCAAGTGACAAAGGAAGCTTGACAAATGTAGTGATTTCCAGTAACCATGGGCCCATGACTAGGAAGTGTTACCACTAAACATGCTTGTGTATCTTAACCGTATAGCAGGTGGTCTCTAGAGCAGATTTGGCCCACAATGACAAGAAAGCGAGAAGTGTACTTCTAAATTATACAGCCACAAGTAAAATCCCTATTACACGGACAGGCCAATTTTCAACTGATCTAACACCTTACCATTATGGTTCTACAGTCTCGTCTCAAACCCCCACGCTGTTGGTCACTGGAAGATTCTTACTTAGTACTTTCTGCCTGGTTTGATATCCTTCGATGACCAAAGGAAACATATTTTTACTCTGGAGTATACGTTATTGGCGGTGCGAGGCCTCTCGCTATGGATACAGTGGTATCTAGTACACGTCCTGGTTCTCCTCTAAGTATGGTGTCATCTCCCTATCTCGATCCCGGTATAATTCATTGAGTAAAGAACTAATTTCCGAAGAAAACCGCGGCTGTTGCTTGTTAGCTTACCTGAGTACATTGCCTATCAGAAGGGTTAGAAGTTTCCTACCTCTAACTCTATAAGCATTGCCTCAAATCCGTGCCAATCGGTACCATGTGTCTCGATGAGTTGATCAACGACGTCGACCCAAATGTCGGTCGAAGTATAATTGTGAATCCCCCAGAGTACACGAATAAGTGCCCGGAACTCCTCCTTCGGAACCGTCCCGGTAAGGTCGCGCGACCTCGATGATGGAAGTTCCGATATTTCAATCACAGGCGGCAGCTGAATTCGAACCGTGGGCCTCTTCATGTCGCGTGCATAATTTCTTTCTTCGACAAATGTGCGGGCCATGATGAGATCTTCATCGTCTGCCGGATTTCTAGCCAAGTGTTTGTCCTCTCCCTGGAGTTCATGCCATGGACCGAAGTCGGGCTTGTTAGACATGACCTGGAATAGGAGGCGATGGAACCATCTATCAAGGATTTTTTGCGACGTTTTGTTGTCCCATTCGTCAGCATACACTTGGGAGTATTCCTCGTAACGCCGTTGCAGAAAGAAGCACGCGACGAAGAACTCATCTATATCATGTTAATGAGATTTGCTCATAATCTCTAATACCTAGAATGGTCGCCTAAACTGGAAGGACTGATATTTACAAACCAGCTCAAAGAATTGCCAAGTCACTCACCTGCTCCTAGTGTCGAAGGAGTTTGTCCGTTATGGAACGGAAACTGGCCTAGACGCATCATCGCCTTTAGCAGAAGCGGACCTGCAACGTCGAGGTCTGCCTTCAATTTGACCGGAACGGCAAAGCTGAGAAAGTCGACAAGGTCATGCTCTCCCCAGGATATTTGGCCTTCAGACTTGCCATACGCGGTGTCAAGGCCGAAGTTCAAAGCATTTCTAAGTGCTGTCCGGTAATATTGCTCCCAGCGAAACTCGTAGCTCAACTGGCTTTGTAACTTTTCTGTTCCAAGCCCAGGTGAGTACCATTGAGCCGAATTTATAAGCATGGGTACACATACTGGCTGTGTCGATCTTAACGACGGGCTCGATCCGGTTTTCAGGTTCACATGCAGTTTGAAGGTCAGGGCCAAGTGCAGATTCACTATTAGATGAAGTTGCCTGCCCCATTTTGAAATATGTAGAGTACGTGCCTAGGTAGTATACGATTATAGTGTATCTAATAGCGTCAAGATAATTTATCATAGAGCATTCATGAGCAACTCAGGTTTGTGCTTCCTAACTACCTAGGTAGGTAGTGATCGGCTGTAGAGCTTATAATGATATCATACATCTTTGTGAGAAATACAGGCCCTTACATAGCCAGATAGTCTTGAGAAATAGGTACGATCAGAGCTGGATTTCAGTATTACAGGAACTTGGGCTTCATTAGCTAGATTCAGTGTTTCCATGATGATATGAACCTCTAGGCTGGTATGCAGATATTCAGTCACTACCTAACCTTAGGGTGGTTGGAGTTGAAATAAATACCCCTTTTTAGGATTCCCCCTTTTTTATCGTACTGGTGCATTAGATCAAAGCACTGACCAGGTAAGAATGCGGAATTAATGCATTCTATCGGAGTTACGAGGCTCGGAGGTTAGAAATCCCTAGATGCCTAGGTTAGGTACTAGGTTAGGTACATACATGTGTAGCTTACAACCGAGAAAGCGGGAAAACCAGACGGACGAGAATCGCACTGAACGACCGCACCCCATGAATAGCCATAGCGAGAAATCCTGTAAAGCTCTGAGCTGACATGGCTTTTACTCAAACCACTCCTTCTCCCACAGGTCGTGATCCTGTTATACCATTGCAATGTCTTTGCGACCGTTAGTCCGAGGAGCGCAGTGGTCGCGCGCCGCCTTCCAGACAAGATACCAGACAAGATATAACCTATCAATCTCACCTCCCACCACGTTAACGGCGCGCCGGGGTCTGAATACTGTTCCGAAATGCCCGGAACCAACTTGCAACTGTGCCGACACACCTTCCATGCCGCTCGGGTCTAGCATTGATCAAAAGGCTAATCTGAATGGCCTCATAGCGGCCTATGCCCAGCAGGTCCTAATCTGCACTGGTAAAACCGACTGGGCGTCGCGCATAGAGGAGGATAACAGCGGCGACAACTTAGCCGCCGATCTTAAGGAGCTTCTCGGTCGAGGAGGCATGTTTAGCGATGTGAGTTCTGTTGTTTTGTCCTTCTAGGAAGGACCAGTTCGCCGATCCTATATGCGATCCCCGGATATCGTGTAATTGCCTATTGTGTACGGTCCATGTTGGCTAACGGTAAGTGACCATGTAGCCTTTCCACAATGTCTCCATCGTAAACGCATCGTTCCCCTCCGCCATCTCCACCCAGCCCGAGATACAGACTACGTCCGTGTACCTGGTCCCTAGCTTCAAATACATCCCCTTTCTTCCTCGCGTCTCCTTTGACTCCGCGCAAGCCCTGGTCAAAGGCTATTTGCTGCCGAAGAAGCTGCATCCGATGAATGATGGCCTGTCGCCCATACATAAGGACCGCTTGACTAGGAATGAGACGTACCAAAACGCGCTCTATGGCGTGCGCGACGTAGATGACGTGCTTGTTCTGATTTGTGGACACGGACAGCGGGACCAGAGATGTGGCATCTACGGGCCCATTCTCCAGGAAGAGTTTGAGAGGCAGCTACCCCGTGCGGGTATTGACGTCCTCCAGGGGCCCGTGATTAACGAGAGCATTTCCACCCCGCAGCTTCCGGGTGTCGCGGGACTAGAAGCGGAAACAGAAGCGCCGGCCACGGCAAGGGTAGGCCAGATCAGCCACATCGGGGGGCATAAGTTTGCGGGCAACGTCATCGTCTATCTACCGCCAAAGCATAAGATTAACGCAGGCGACCCGCATCCTCTGGCCGGGAACGGGATCTGGTACGGGAGGATAGAGCCGAAGCACGTGGAAGGGGTGATAAAGGAGACGATCATCAACGGCAACATTATTGCAGACCATTTCCGAGGCGGGATCAACCAGGAAGGGGAGATCATTAGATTATAGATATCGCATATATGGGTACCCTTTGAGATCACTGGGGGCTCGGCTGGATAGACTGTATAATAGCTCATCGCCAGAATTACCAACGCCTCAACTCATTAAACTTGGACGTTACAAATCAAATAACTATTCAGGGGCTAAGTGCCTACCTTAGATACCTTAAATACCTCTGCAAGTACATAAGATACCTACATATATATAATACAAAATGCTTTCGCATGTTACAAAATCTGCCAGTTGGTGGCCGAGTAACCTTACACCCATTTTGTGGAACCGACGGGCCGTTCCGCAACTGGCAACAACATCAATTTTCTCTCATTTTTCATTTCTCATACAAATTCTTCATCAGATTCATGAGTATCACCAGCACTAAGGGATCTCACAATTAAATCCAACCCCCCCCCCTTTTTTTTAAAAAAAACCCCCCAATATGAGTTAGCACCAATGAATTCCTCATTAGCAACAAGATGTGCCAGCCGGGCGGCGGCGGCTCCACGTCTCATTTCGTCCGCTCGCCTACACCAAGCCACAGCCACAACCACTCGGCTGCAATATTCCGCCATACTCTCGTCGCGAAGACGCCAGCAAACCCGGCTCTTCTTCTCATCCCCTCCCTCACTACAAAACAGATCACCTGTAAATAATTACCCACCACCACCACCACCACCAGGCGGCCCTCACCCCCGCCCACAAGGTGGCCGAGGCGGGACCTGGAAGCAATGGGCCCTCTTCAACCTCGCCGGCGTAACCGGCGTCCTGATCTTCGCCGGCGTGTTGAAGAGCGTCCCGGGCCCCAACAACAACAACGACAACAACAACAACCAAAACAATGACAAAAACGCCGTCATGAACAAGATATCCTTCCGCCCGTTCATCATAGCGGCGAAAGAGCAGGTCTCGCCCACGGCTTTCGTACTAACGCTGCGCGCGGGGGATCCCGGTGCCCCGTTGCTGGGAAGAGGGGGAGCGGGAGCGGGAGAGGGGGTGGTGAAGGAGGCGTGGGAGCACGGGCTCTGGTCCGTCGAGGTGAAGCAGCCGCAGCTGCAGATCGCGCGGCACTACACGCCGCTGCCGCTTAGCTACTCCGCTTCTACTCCTGTCGATGGTGGTGATGGTGTTGTGAGTCTTAGTAGCGACGACGACGACGACGACGACGGCAAAGTCCTCCGCTTCCTGATCCGCAAGGTCGACGGCGGCGAGGTGTCGACGTACCTCAGCAAGCAGCGCGTCGGCGACCCCGTGTGGCTGCGCGGCCCGCACCTCGGGTTCGACGTCGAGAAGCGGCTTGGCAGTAACGGTAACGGTAACGGTAACGGTGATGGCGATGGCGGTAACGTCGTGTTCCTAGCCGGCGGCACGGGCATCGCGCCCGCGCTGCAGATCGCGCGGAAGCTTCTAGATGCACGAAAGCAAGGAGGAGAGGAGGAGGAGGAGGAAGAAAAAGCGAAGCCGCGGATCTCGATCCTCTGGGCGAACCGCCGGAGCGCCGATGCGCTGGGGCGGGAGGAGCTGGAGCGGTTGGAGGCTTCTAGTGGCATTAGTGGTGGTGGCAGTGAGAAGAGCCGCGGGTTAATGCCAAGCATATGGGGCAGTAGTAAAAAATCACCCGATAAAGACTCGGTAACGGTGGATAACAACGAAGAGGAGGGAAAATCATCGCTCGCGCAGCTGATCTGCGACCTGCACCAGAAGCACCCCAACCACTTCCGCGTCTCCTACTTCGTCGACGAGGAGGACGTGTACATCGGGCCCCGCGCCGTGCGCGCCGCGCTCTCCGACGCATCGCCACGGCAACTCCTCCCCGCCGCGCCGTCCTGCGCGTGGCATGCGCCGGCGGCGCTGGAGCAGCTCCCGGACAACAAGGACGCGGAGCGGCGCGGGCTGAGCTGCCTTTGCACATCTAACAACAACAACAACAACACCACCGACAACGACAACGACAACGACAATGGCAGCAATAACAATAGCAATAGCGTGAGCGCAGCAGTAGCAGGGGCGAACTTGATCTGCGTCTCCGGGCCCGACGGCTTCATAGACGTGTACGCAGGCCCGAAGCGGTGGCACGCGGGGACCGAGATGCAGGGACCCGTGCGCGGGCTGCTGGAGCGGGTGTTGAAGGATGGCGAGGCGAGGGGGAATTGGCTAGTCCTTAAGCTATAACTTACTGCTATGTAGGTAGGTAGGAGGAGATGGGTATGAGATACCTATCTGCCTTGCCTTATTGTACGATACCTAGGTAGCTACTTATTTGCCTACCTAGGTTTGCGTGTGTGTAGGTATATATATATAAAATATAACAGGATACCCAACTTATGGATATGGCTTATAGAAGAAAAGAAAAAACACATATAATTAAAAGATGAACCCGAACTCAAACAAACACGGGCGAGTTACCAATATTTAGAGATGGCATACATGCACTTCTGACTTGCGTCTCTCATTCTATTCATTACATAGGTACCCAAGTCGATAGACAGATGGATAGGTAGGTGGGTAGGTATCCAGCAATCACATAGCACAAAGATGTCCATACAAGGCAGTAAAGACGACCATTCTCAAAACCTACCCGGGCATACTCTTCCTAGGATCTTGGATCTTAGATCTTAGAAATCTCAGACCGACCATCTCTCAAATCTTAATCATGACATAGCTGTTTGTCTATTGTATCAAGCCAACTCCATCACGAATCACGAGCTATACGAAGATACGTAATACTAATCGCAAGTCAGCATACCCCAAAAGTCTTTCTCTCAATCTCATTTGCTTCTGCTTCGGCTTCGGCTTCTGTCCCTGAAATATGAAAAGGATAGAGGAAAAAAAACTCACCGTGACCACCGAATCCTCGCCGACCCCAGTATCGTCGTACTGGGGGACGTACACATACATAATCAGCGCATGATCATCGGCAAAACATGCAATGACGCGGCCCTCGAGCCGGCCCACGCTCAGCACCTTGCTCCAGTCCTTGCCGTCGACGCGCACCGTCGCCCAATTCTCTGGCCCAGCCTCCTTGAAGCGCGTGCTGGGGTGCTCCGACAACGAACACGAGAGCTGCGCGGGGTCGAGGTCCGGGTTCTCGAGCCCGTGCCACTGGCTCTCCACGTTGAGGGTGTCGGTTTCGAGGCGCAGGCGCAGGCCGCCGTGCATATTGGCGCTCAGCTCCAGCTTGGGGGATATGCCGGCGCCGGCGGCCGAAGAAGACGTGGAGGCGCGCGACGCGATGGCAAGCTTGGTGAAGCGGTCCGATATGGCTTTGAGCTGGAGCAGGGACGGCAGCTGGATGTGGACGTCGGGCTCGCGCACTTTGGGCTGCATGATGGTCTCGACGGTTCTGGGGTGGAGGATGCGTATGGGGATGTCATGTGTGATGATCTTCTCCCGCTCACGGTGTAGGTTCGTCTCCAATGGCTCGTGAGCGAAGACCCCGTCATCGTCATCGTGGTTGCGAGCCGCGTTCGTATTCACGCTGCCGAAACGAGCCACGCCCTGAGGCTCCTTGGGCAGTGCGACGGAAGTAGTAATGGTCATAGACAGCACGGGGATCCCGTCTTTCTTAGTCAGGCGAATCGATGCCGAACTACCGTTCAGGGCGGATTTGAGGGCGCGCTGGAGAGGGCCGAGGGGAAGCTCGAGGTTGATGGTATTATTCGGTTCTGCGGACAGTAAGGCATAATGATCGAACATGAAGTCCATAGAGAACGAGCTGCTCGGGGATGATTAGACATGAGGGTTTAGTAATATTAGGGGGTTGCTTGAGTAGCCGGGAAAATAAAAGGTGGTTACGAACGCCCATACTTGTGACCCGGTATCCGGGATCACGGTGAAGCGTACGGTATCATCGTCAAGGCGGACCCAGGCGATCTTCTCGAGAGACGAAAGTGCAGCCACCAATTCTACAGATATTAGATATTGGAAATTGATAATATGAAATGCAAAGATCTAAGCTAGCTCACTTGAGAACGTGCGTGTGTTCTTAATATCGGATTTGAACCTCATATTGGCGTCGTTATACGACGACGCATCGTAATTTGGGACACGGAATTCAATGAACAAACGCGCCAACTGGATTAAATTTGGTGACGAATTGTTGAATTGGAGATTAGTTAGGTAGGTTGATGGTCACTAAAAAGATGGCCTTCTTGTCTGGGTTAGCTTAATCGATAAGTTAGAGGCTAAACGCTAAACTCTCAATTACAACGTGACCTAAAGTTGATCCATCTCAAGCTCTGCTCTCTCCCAGGTTTTTCTGAAGACCTCCCGGGCTACATATTGATTGCGGGGTGTTACCAGACCCCCTTGTTGCCCCATCCAGCATTATCCCTCAAGGGGAACCGCTAGAACTAGAGCACCTGCCCACCTGATCACCCCTCTTATCACCCCACTATACCATTAAGCAAACCCAGACTACGAAGCCTGAATAACAACTACCCCGCCATCACATGCAGCAACAGATTGAAGCTATCAATAAGATAGTCCTCTTGATAACTCCTGATACGAGCAGGTGGTAATAAGGGGCAGATATTATCAATATTATTGACGATGGACATTTGAGAAGTTATAGGTATGCACACACACACACATATATATGTATATATATATATATATATATAACATGAGAGAGTAGATGATTGAGTCCACCATCCATGAACCTTGCTATATAGGTAAGATAGCAAAATATGCATCCCCTCATCAATGACTAGACGAAATTCAATTCATCCGCAAATCAATCAATTATATGATCGCAGGAGGAAAAAAAAATTAAGCTACGTAGCCGCCAACCGAGAAGATTCTCATGTATCCTAGCTACATCAGTGTCTTACATGAACCAGTAACTCCATACAGCCCATCCATAGCTAAATGACCCCCTGACGTGAACAAACGCAACAACTCCTCGGCCAATTCGCAAAGGGGTCTCTCGCTCGTGTAGTTTAGCTAAGCCTAGCCAGTAGTGATCCTCGAGTATATCTATCTCATGTATACGCCAAGGAGCTTCCGCAGCAACGGATTATATAGAGAATATCATCCATACTCATATTCCGTTAACCTTGTCCTTGTCCTTTGCCTTGCTCTAGGTTATCCGTCTGTCCATCCGTCCACCCATCCATCTCCTCTAAAACCATAAAAATAAAGCCGTGATTCGTAGTCCGCAATGACCGAACGCCATGTCGCACGCTATATATAATTAGCGCAGCCCTTCTCTTCTCTTCTCTCACTCCGTCTAGATGCTCAGCCGTCTGCTGCTATATCCCGGTGGTGGTGTGGGACGTCTAGGCATCGCGTAGAGCATGCTCCCACGATTGTGGCGATGAGGAGGAATATGGAGATGATGACGGCCGCGACGTCTACCCGTTTCTTCCAGATCTATATCTAGTCCCCTATCTTCGTCGTCGCTTCTAGGCTCAACACCAACGTGCACGATGGTGGTGCGGCTATTCGTAGATCGCTTAAGGCTCGGAATAATATTCTTAATAGCAACAGCCGCGGCTGCAGACCGGCTGCCTGTGGTCATTGATGACTCTCCTGTGCCGCGCCGCTGTTGATGGTGCGTGCGCTGCTCAGCGATCCGACGCATCCGTGCATCAAACTCAGCATTATCTACGCATGCCCGACATTCGCCTACGACCGGCGCACGGCGTACTTCGGGCTCCTGCGGTGGAGGACGTAGTGGGTGACCTGGGCGACGGGTGAGCCGACGGCGTATCTGATGGTGCCGAGGAGGTTGAGGAGGGGCACGCGGGTATTGCCAGTTTAGGTGTATGGTGGGGAAAGAGGGTGGAGGACTGATGAGATGTCCGCAGGGGTGCTTGGCGGTGGAGCGACATATGGGGCAGCTGGGACTCGTGGTCGGGTCTCGATTGATGGACTCCTGGAGCCATGTCTGGATGCAGTGCGTGCCAAACTTATGGCCACAGTGTAGACTTGTCCAGGCCTCAACAATACCCTCGGGATTGGTAAGGCCAACAGGATCGTGGCAAATGGGACATTCTTCTAGAGGCGGTGGCGGCGGGCTCTTGTTCTTATTCTTGGGTGAAAGCTCTTCTTCTTGTGGTATAGTTGTTGATTCGGGAGATGAGTTGGCCTTTCTTAACAAAAGCTTCTTGAGAAGCTTTAGGCTGACCTTGGGTACCTTCATGTTTTCGGTGTTAGGTAATTGAGGAGAGAAAGGTATAGAAGAGAGAGAGGATAAAGGTAAGTAGGTAAAGTTGAATTGATTCAATAGCCTAAGTACCTAGGGTAGAGTGAGAAGGAAGTAGAAAAGAGACCAAAGGCAAGGCTTTGAAGGCTACAGTTTCAAGTTGACTGTGTAGACGCCTGCGTGCGTGCCTGCCTTGATCTCAGGCACCTGTTACCAAGGGGAAGGTGCCTGTGCGGGTTTCTGGGGTTGAATGGGCGATAACATGAATTGTTAAGAGGTACAGTGAAGTAGAAGTTGCCAATGGAGCTGCAAACTGTAAATTCACAGTACAGCATATGTACCTGCTACATACACTGGACACACACACACACATGCGCAGTCAGGTATGTAGGCAGATGTTAGGTAGCCTGTTTCGGCTTTTGCTTGGGGAATCCGATCCAATCAAACCTGGAAGGGAATAAAAATATAATTCAAGAAAATTAAAGAATTCTCTTGTTTTTTTTTCTTTGTTCTCTGTTCTCTGTCCTCTGTTCTCTTTTTTCTTCAAGAGAACGGCTGATCTAATATTTGTTTGCTCGTCACAATGTTTTCGCACCTTTATACATTATTATTTGCCGTTCCCAACTTGGGTTGACCCTGACAGACTGCCGGGTGGTCGAAATGTGGGAATGCCTACTAACCTTGGATACTACCTAGATACTAGGTGTTGTCCTGTGCAGTGGTGGACACTCAGTGGATGTAGGCAGTATAGGTAGGTTGGTAGGTATGGAGTTAATAGTTCCACAGACGATTATGGAAGAGAAAAAAGAAAGAAAAGGAGGAGTCAACAAGACAAGTAAGGTAGGTAGGGATTAGGTGTATGGAAAAGAAAGCTATATCATGTCCTCATGATGTGATCAAAATGATCAAAATGATTCAGATACGGTCGCGGCCAAAAGGCTATTGGCTGATGGTCTTGTTTTTTTAAGTCGCTCGACATATGTCTAGAGGCAGCCTCATTCGCCGTTAAAACACGGCTTTTGCTCAAATCAACTGCTGGCCTGTGGATCTGATCTATCTGTTTGTTGTTTGGTTATGATTTTGTTGCTATTTTGATTTCCTTTGTCTTTTTTTGTCGTTATTAACACGATAATCCCCTGAGCTCGGATTCCCTCCTGGGTCGGTAGGTTAGGTAGCCAAGGTTTGTTTAATACAATAATTATTGTGTAGGTACCAGACTCTTTGGTATTTTTGTCTTTTGAAGGTTCAGGTTAAGAAGACTGGGGGAAAGACTAATAGGGAATCTTGATCAAGAGCAAGAGGGTGACTTACACACTAAATACAAAGTAGGTATCTAACATAACTTCCATCATACCCAACATATCTTAGTCCATGTCCATGTATATAAGGATCAATATAACATGCATACCTAGGTAGGTATAGATTGGTTGGTCACTTGATGGATTCTTCTCCTCCATATGCATGCGTGAGTGAGTGAGTGAGTTAGAGTGTGAGTGCAAATGTGCGTGCTCAAGTCAGCTCCACCACCCTTCACGACATCGTCATGTGGATATTACATAGTATCGCAGGAAAGGTTACCAAGGGAGATAAGCACTTCGTGTGCATCACCTTACCCTTTTCTAGCTTGTCCGGATCCGTGATGGTTGCCGGGATGCAAGATAAAGCTTGGAATGCGATGTTGGCCACGTGCAACCAAGACAGTCTGTACTGCTCTGCACTGCTCTGCACTGGATAGGCATGTTAGATTGTTAGATTCCCTGGCACTTTACCCACTGGAGGTTGTCTTCTACACCAGACATCTTAAGATCTTATGCAGCTCGAGTTAGACGCGGGTAATTGGAGCACATCACCTAGTAAACTTTGGATCATTCCGCATCGTTTTGCATGATACCGCATGATACCGCATGCGGGACTGAAGATCTCCCCTTTTTCGAAATTCCATCTCCCGCGCCAACCTCCGAAAGAAAAGTTGGGGTCCCGAGTTATCGGATGGATTTGATTCGCAACCCGCAGAGTAACGGGAATGATATATTTTATTTCTTGGGAGTAAATTTGTGAATTCAGCTCACATGATGTTATTCATGTACAGTAGATTACAAGTTTAAGTTCAAGTGCTTATATATGCACATGTGTATCCCAAAGCAGCTGTTTTACTTTGGGGGTTGACTATTTTGGTGAGAGTAGGTACCTACCTACGCACGTTGGGCGTCGTTGGCTAGGAACAATCACCCCCCCCAAAATGGTCTAAAATTGACGGATCCGTAAATCTAGATGCCGTTCTATAAATAAAAATGCTTTTTAGTTCAGGGGAAGCGATAGATTATTTGCCTCAGTTTCAGCAAAAATCAAATCTAAAAAAAGGGGAGTGTTCACTTGAAGGTTCAGTATGTGCTGTATATTTCAGGAAATAGCTAAACCGGGCTGTTCAACCACCATATTCAAGCTGGCGCTAGATAACATCAAACATTCTAATTTCGTACCTTAAATAATAACATTCAGAGTGTTGACCAGTGTTAGGTACTTAGTATACAATCTGCGAGGTGAACTGTGCTGTAGTATTTCCAGCATCTTAGCGTTTTGGCATTTGGGCTGTCTGTCGAGCCAACATGTCTGAACCAGACAATGGGTCCCAAGCAAAGTGGAAGGATCGTAAACGCCATGAATGGAGGCCCAGGAAGAAAACACCTTGTGGGAACCACCAGCTCCAAACTCCAAGCTTTTCAAAGTGGCTTACAAAATCATTTTGTGCTGTGCTTGCTTTATAACAGAGATGCCATGGCCGGATGTTGTAGCAAGCCTTTGAACTCCCCCGTAGGTAGTTATACAATATTTCACCATCCATGGATGTCCAATGCACTAATTTATTACCCCAAACCCGTGGGATTGATGAACAGAGTTAACATACGAGAGGTATACTATCTCCTAACCTGACGTGCGCCCTCACCTTCTTCATCACTATCATCTCGGAACCCTTCCTCCAAACTAGGCCACATAGTTAGCGTTGCACCGCAAGGTAGACCCTTCCGGTACTTGGGAGAGGATCCCTTCATAAATTATTCATGACTTACTCTCGGCTTAACCTCCTCATACTATCCGTGTGACCGAGAATATGATTATCCAATGAAAGCGCGTGTCGACGATCATCATCTACATCGTCTAATTCCTCACCCTCCTCGGAACTAAAGCCTAAGTCGGAGGCGTCGTCATCTCCCATAGCCATGCGATCGCGCAAGCCGAAGCGCCATCTCGACGGTATCATCCATCTTGCTATCGCATCTTGGACCCTGGTACGTATAGATGATGTGTGGTCCGATATTCTGTCGAGGGGGAGGTAGTGGCTGTATCGAATTCGATAATGCTGCCATAATGGAACGAGAACGTAGGTCGATATTAAGAAAAGCAGAAGGGATATGACGGCGGGTATTATGAGTGTCTAGAATGGTTAGAATTCTGATGTTGAAAAGCGCACATCTAGTGTCTGCTCTGCAAATATACCTTGACAACAGCAAAAGTGGCGGCCATCGTGTTAGTGATACGATACAGATGCCCCTTTCCTGAACAGCATGCTATAACACCGAACTTGATAGGGTATATGTAGCCCTATTTTTTCAGATGGAATAATTATCGTTGAGTCGCCCGGCCACTTCTGAAGGTTTATGTGTGTACGATGCTCGATTGTCGATTGCCAAGGTGGAAGATGAAGCGTAAGCGAGGCGGTTGGCGAAAACGAATTAAAATGATATCAAGTCTGCATTGACGAGGTTCTCACGCGACATACGAACGACCAACGACAAATGACAAGACTGAGGAAATGACAAGGCTTTGGTGCCGTGTAGAACTTCTACATCCGCCTTGTCCTTTATCCTTGTTGTTTTTTTTATTAGGCAAAAACGATTATGATGAGAAAACCGAAGATGAAAATGGTTACGTATGCGCAGTTACAACGTTGACCCTGGTGTAGTAAGTGCTCTCAGTGGTACTAGGTAGCTTACATAACGAGCGCTCATGAATTAAGTCCAGATTTCCTTAGGTGCATATGTACTATGCATCTACCCGCATGCTCTTCTCGGGGCCTTACATGTACACGTATGTATGTACATACTGCATTATCTCATATATGATATTGAACCCATCACTTTTATGTATGTAATATTGTACTACAAATTCTAGATTCAATGTTGATGTATGAACTTTAAAGATTGTACAATAATATGAACAATTATCAAAATAAAAACCTCACATACATAACATTGAATTTCAAGCATTTTACTTGGTGTTTCCTAAGTAATGCTATAGGAAGTTATTAACAATCTTTGAATAATGTGTGAAGGTAGCGCTAGATCGCGTGTGATCGTTGCCTCGAACTGGCCATACATAGTATTAAAATAATGCCGAAGCGTGGAAAAGTACATAGCTGAATTGAATTCATATGTAACCTCCTTTTTTACGCATCGGCTAAAGATCTTCATCAGCTAAAGACTGTCGTACATATGGTTCTCCCATTCATCCAAATGCCTGCAATAGTGTTTGTCTGCCCATTGCTACCCATCGCATTGCTTCTCGTGGATTCTAAGATGCCAAGTTTTGATTCGCTCGTGTGTCTATGACCTCGAAGTCTGGGGATAAAGGCAAAATCAATCGCATCATTATCGCCATCGTAGGTTGTGCTGGATCTTCCAGGGGTTTTAACTATGTTCCACTTCAAGTTTCAGAATTACCTGCACCCACCATTCTATGTTCCATGAGTGGTACATAATTCGATGTATGCACATGCCTATGTACATATGTATAATTATCATTGATGCATGTCAACATTTGAACTCTTAAAGTAATGAAATAACAACATAGTTACCTGGTACTTGGAGCCTGGAGGGTACGGTGGCCCAATAAGACAGCTGTGCCAAAATGAAAATAATGATTGAGCTAGTCTGATTTTAGTATGCAGTCCCACTTTTTAAGAAAGAAAGGCATGTATATCGGTACTTTAGCTGGTCATACTGGATAATTGAATAATATTTTCTTGATAATATTACTGTTGAAGGAAGTGCACAGACCCGTAAGGTCATGTGACCCAGTCATGTGACGTGGTTATATGAGCTTCTAAAACATTTCACATAAATATCTTTCTGAAATATATAGCAAATATATAGCTATAATTATATAACCTAATTCATTCGAAAGCGTATTTAATTCTGAATTAATTAGTATGGGTTGCATCACGGTACGATATCTGGTTCAATGGTTATTCAGGTAGATAGGTATATCGTGTGCCGTCACGTGATACACCTTAGCGTGACCTCCAGCCGGCTCAGTGCGGCTCCAAGAGTCCAAGGGCTCCTAGCGTGGTTCCAAGGGCTCTTAGTATGGCTCTAGGGGTGATCACGTGCCGTCCGGCCTGCCACCTATTTAGTTGATTAACTTTACAACCACGTATCGCCTCAATTCGAGACCTATATCAATCAATTTGTAATTGAATGCGCTTTCAATTGAATTTGGTTGCATATATGTAGCTATATGTTTCAGAACGTTATTCAACATAAGACGCTAGACCTTAGATTAATACGAAATGTGGTAGATGTGGCTAAGGGATATGTGGCTAGGGGATCTTTATGTGGCTAAGAAGTATGTGTAACAGGTAGCTTAGTGCCTTTTACGCTTATTAATAATAAAAGTCACGTTTAAATCATAAATGCATCGTACATGCAAGCTATTAAGTATGTAGTAAAAAGGGATAAAGCCAGTACTTAGTCTACCATACAAAATAGTATGGTAGCTTATGTACTTTTTATATAAGCTACATATGTATATAGAGATATTTACTTATCCATAGACTTTTCTAAGTATGATCCACTCTTTTCACGTACTCGTAGCACTGTTCTTAATTTCTAAATTCGGAATAGTCAATCTTGATTTTTGATTTTGGCACAGATGTCTTATTGGGCTACCATAAGGGACTAGATCTTGTCACACACAACACACATGTGCAATTCAACAGACTGGAGTTCACATGTTCACACGTTAGGGGCATTAGGGGGAAAAGCATTCCCACACACATGCACATAACAGAAGCGTTTGTTAAAAATACACGTTGTATTAATCTTATTCCTGACATTCGATTAATTACTGGCTACTGGTCACTCACCACAAAGTAACCAGGCGAAATAATTATAGTAGCCACGTTTGCGTAATGGGCTTCTAGACTCTTGATTGGTAGAACTTGCCTTCATCGAATTTGGATTCATTCATTACCTTGGTATATACATACATACCTGCCTGAACTTTGCGCACTAAAATGCTTAGCTTCCCGCTTTAAGACAAATCCATAATACGGACTTATCGCAAATTGAGAGAAATTGAGAGGGGGTGTTTACTTGGTGTAGCATTGAACATTTTAAACATGCTATGTACTTACACTATCCAATGCTGTTAATTGGTAATCCGTACCTAGACATGTACCCTGTAAGCTTAATCCTACCCAGCATTGGTGGCCGGTGCTGTAAAAGGTACCTAGAGCGACATGGCACAATCGGCAAATGGAACCTTGCGTCTCATCAGACGGCAGAACCTCCCTTTGAGCAACATAATGTTATCACATCCCGATAACTTACTTGACTATAACCAACCTTGGAGGTTCGTCTCCTACCTTACCCCTTCTCTAAACCTCTAAACCTACTACCTGCCTACCGGCCAACCCACCCACCATAGTCAAATTAAATTCAACATTGAAATCTTCAACAACCTGCAGAAGAAGCCGCTCATGTTAGAATTCTTGTACTTCATGTAGCCTCGCGTGTATTCAGTTCTATGTATGTATTTTTATTAACCATCATTTATATTTGCTCCCTCGTCCTTCTTCCTTTGCTGCGCATTCTTGTCTTCCCAACTCCAAGTCCAATTCCTTCTTTCTCCTTTCACTACATACCTACCTACCTAGGCGGACTACCTATTAGGTACATAAATACCTAAGAATAGTAAAATTTCGCCTGAAAAACCTGGAAAATTAGGATACCTACCCTTGTTTTGCCTTGCCTCGTCATGCTTATCATGCCTTTACTGTTTCGTTACCATACAAAATGCTAACAACCATTACCAACTTGCACAGGTATTCGCTCCATCATAATTCTTCTACTTCAACCTGTACATTCGTTGCGAAGCCGATATTCCTTGCTAGAGAACATGATGCAATTCATTCGACTTCTCGAGAATTCCATACACTGACTTCAGGAACCCAACATCCCCCATAACTTTTAATTCTTCCCCTCTTTCCCACCTCTTTTTTTTTAATCGCCAAACCGAAACGCTCGAGTACCAGATAAATAAACCCGTTATTTGGAGAGCAATTGGGGCGCCAGCGTCTCAGCGCGCCCTCTCCGCCAAATAAAGCCATGTCTTCTGGTGGTAAGGGCTTCTTCTCTAGGAGCAAACACAAGAACGAAAAGAGACACACTGGCAGCGATGAAGGACGATATGTCGCCTCGGATCATGACTCGCTATCGCGTGCTTCTCGGCATACTAGGGAATCGTCAATAATATCGATCGATAGACCGAGCTCCCCCGACGCTAGCTTTTACAATGCTACTGGTAACATGACCGTAATTCCATATGATACCACTTATGCAGACCGGCGAAGCCCAGTACCCGTCGAATATCTTCCCCGAACCGAGCAGACGCCTGCGCGCCGGGAGCCTCTACCGCACCAGTATCCCCCCAGCTTTGATGCGAACACACTTAACGCTATGACTGGGTCTCACCTATCCAGCTCGAGTCTGCGTCCACACCCTGGCCCGAATATTACGATGGCGTCTACCGGCCGCCAGACGCAATTCCATCAATGGGGCCCTTCCACCGGTGGTGTTTCGACGCCTCGGGCAAGTACATCCTCTTCAATGACCAATGCTGGCTTTAATGAAAGGTGGGATTCTTTACCCGGTTATGGCCAATCCGGCTTCAATAGAACGTCCAGACAGAGCGACCAGTCCAGCATTTTTTCAGGTAAAGGAGCACCCCTTGACTATCTCACAACCAAACGCTCATCCAAATTAGCACTCCCTAGTGCAACTTCCCAGAGTTCCATTGCATCGCACCCTTCAAGTAGAGATTCGCATCGCTTAACAAAGTCTCCAGGGAACGCAGGACCTCAACCACCGGCTGGCGGGGATGTCTCACTTACTAGACCCGATGACGATAGAATAACAGAGCAGATGTTCTTCGAGCTGATGAAGAAACGTGGATGGCACAACCTACCCGAACAAGCACGGCGGCAAATGCAGGCCTACCCATCAGCGAAAAAATGGACCCTCATTTATCAGGACCGACTGACGGAGCTACAAGGGGAGCAAAAGAGGAGGTTAACGGCTCGGGCAGGGCAGTATCCGAATGTCGACATCGCTGCATCCTCCGACGAGGAAGGTTCCCCTGAGTGGTACGTCCGAAAAGTGATGGACAATACCTTGGATTTGAAGGGTCTCGGCAGCCTCGAGGTCAACCTTCGCACTCAACAGATCGGCTGGGTGAAGCGCTTCATCGAATGCCAAGGGCAGGTGGCCCTCACCAACGTTTTGTTGAAGATGAACCGGAAGAGCGCCTCAGGCCCTTCGACTCCTGACGTCAAAACGACGGACAAAAATCTCGATAAGGAATATGATATTTTGAAATGTCTTAAGGCTCTACTGAACAATAAGTATGGTGCCGATGACGCGCTCGCCCACCAGCAGGTCATCGTGGCCCTCGTTACGTCACTCATCTCGCCGAGGCTCACGACCCGAAAACTTGTCAGCGATGTCCTGTCTTTCTTGTGTCATTGGGATGGGGGCGAGGGACACTTGAAGGTGATCCAGGCCATGGACGTGGTGAAGACCCAGCAGAATGAGAATGGCCGATTTGATTCCTGGATGCGACTTGTCGAAGTGACTGCGGATGGTCGAGGAAAGATGGGCAGTCTCGTCGGTGCCAGCGACGAAGTCCGTAGCGGCGGTATCGGCATGGAAAACCTCTTAATGGAATATGCGGTTGCAACGCTCATCCTCGTCAACTCGATCATTGATGCGCCAGAGAATGACCTTCAGCTACGGATGCATATCAGGGCGCAGTTCGGCGCTTGTGGGATCAAGCGGATCCTTACCAAGATGGAGGCGTTCCAATATGACTTGATCGACAAGCAGGTCGAGCGGTTCCGGTCAAACGAAGCTATTGACTACGAGGACATGCTTGAGCGGGAGAATAGCAGCATAAAAGACAGCATCGAGGGCGAGGTTAAGGACCTGAACGATCCAGCTCAGATCGTTGAGGCTATTCAGCACCGACTACAAGGCTCAAAGACGCATGACTATTTTATATCCGCGCTACAACACCTACTCCTAATCCGAGATAACGATGGAGAGGAGCGGTTGCGCATGTTCCAGCTTGTTGATTCGATGCTTAGCTATGTGGCCATGGATCGGCGCCTGCCGAACATGGACCTCAAGCAAAGCTTGAACTTCACAGTTCAAAACCTCTTGGATAAGCTGCACACCGATTCCGAGGCCCGCCAGGCTTTAGATGAGGCCTTGGAGACCCGACAGATCGCCGATGCTGCTATGGCAGAGCGGGATGAGATGAAGGCACAATTAGAGTTGGGCGCTGATGGTCTCGTTGCTAAGCTTCAGAGACAACTAGATGAACAGGCTCGCTTCATCGAAGCTCAGAAGCGCCAGGCAGACGGTTTGAAAGCTGAAATCGATAATATGCAGACAGTGCGTGCAAAGGAGGCGCAACGATATGAACTCGAAACAAGAGAATTGTATCTCATGCTCAGGGATGCCCAAGACGTTGCTGCCTCGCAGGCTGTCAAGACCGGCACTGGAAGCAAGATCGCCGAGGAGAACCCTGCTCACATGAAAGGTATTTTGGATCGTGAAAGACTTATGGACCGACTAGCGATGCA
Organism: Hypoxylon fragiforme; assembly: GCF_022984875.1. NCBI lineage: Eukaryota > Fungi > Ascomycota > Sordariomycetes > Xylariales > Hypoxylaceae > Hypoxylon > Hypoxylon fragiforme. Next base: position 2,190,250 of record NW_026054760.1, read on the forward strand.
ACTCGAACGACAGAAGACTCAGTACAAACTTGAGGGCAGAGTATGGGGTGAAACAATTGGACCTTCAGACCGCCTACGTGCGCTTCGCGAGGAAATGGAAGGCTACGCAGGTGGGTCAGAGGATGCAGAAATCTTGCCGTCGGGCGTGGATACTGGTGTGCTTGGGACTGTCAATCGTCATACGAGATTATCGCGAAAGCCTCTTAACTCCAGCGCCGATGACGGTGCCACCGAGGGCGAAGATGATATTGTGTACGAGAAGCCCAGAGTCGTTGAGATTAGGAGACCCGTCATGGACCCCAAACATGCTGCCAGCTTCCTTAATGAGATCCACGCAAAGGGCAAGAAGGACGAACTTAGCGACTCAGAGGCCGAGGGCGCGACCACCGGTCCGTCACACCCAAGTCTCGAGTCGCAGTCGCCCATCACTCCAGGTGAAATCGAGCCGCCTAAGATTCAAGTCAGCGATACGGGTGCGCCTCCGCCCCCGCCCCCGCCTCCGCCCCCTCCACCCCCGATGCCCGGTCATCTTCCCGGAGCACCACCACCTCCGCCCCCGCCTCCTCCTCCCATGCCCGGTCAACTTCCAGGTGCTCCGCCACCGCCACCGCCGCCTCCTCCTCCTATGCCAGGGATGCTTTCGCCAACTTCTGCAGCAGGCGGGCCACCACCGCCGCCGCCGCCACCACCTATGCCCGGCATGCCCGGAGCTGGAATGCCCCCCCCACCTCCGCCAATGCCTGGTGCCATGTCCGGTCACTTCTTATCTGCACAAAACAGCTTTGCCCCAACTTCTACCATCGGTCTTCCTGTTGTTAGGCCGAAGAAGAAGCTCAAGGCTCTCCATTGGGACAAGGTCGACACTCCAGAAACAAGTCACTGGGCAGCGCATGCTCCTTCTGCGGAGGAAAGAGAAGAGAAATATGCCGAGCTCAGTAGGAAGGGTATTCTCGACGAGGTTGAGAAGTTGTTCTTGGCTAAGGAGATCAAGAAGCTTGGAGTTGGTGCCTCTAAGAAGGACGACAAAAAGCAGATCATCTCTAGCGATCTTCGGAAAGCTTATGGTAAGCACAAATCAAGAATGACGCTCGAAGCCACCAATATACTGACTTTGATCCAGAAATTGCTTTTGCCAAATTCTCCCAGTTTTCTGTTGAAAAGGTTGTACAGTCGATCATCCAATGCGATAAGGAGGTGCTCGATAACCCTGTGGTGATGGAGTTCCTCCAGAAGGACGATCTATGTAACATTCCGGATAACATAGCGAAAAATATGGCCCCTTACAGCAAAGACTGGACTGGACCCGAAGCGAATCAGGAGAATCGCGAGCAGGATCCATCTGAACTCACTCGACAGGATCAACTTTACCTTTTCACTGCATTTGAGCTTCATCACTACTGGAAGAGTAGGATGCGGGCACTGTCCTTAACAAGGAGCTACGAAAGCGACTATGACGAGATCAACGAGAAGATCCGTCAAGTTGTAACAATATCGGAGGCTTTGCGCGACTCCGTGTCTCTAATGAACGTTCTCGGCTTAATTCTTGACATTGGAAATTATATGAACGATGCGAACAAGCAGGCACGAGGTTTCAAGCTAAGCTCACTTGCCCGGTTAGGAATGGTGAAGGATGATAAAAACGAATCGACGCTCGCAGATTTGGTTGAACGTATCGTCCGCAATCAATACCCTGAATGGGAAGGCTTCTCGGACGATATCCAAACCGTCATCGCGGCGCAAAAGATCAACGTCGAACAACTGCAGGCCGACGCTAAGAGATACATAGACAACATCAAGAATGTACAGAGGTCACTGGACAGCGGCAACCTCAGCGATCCTAAGAAGTTCCATCCTCAGGACCGTGTCTCACAAATTGTTCAGCGATGCATGAAAGATGCACGTCGAAAGGCAGAACAGATGGCGTTATACCTAGAGGAGATGATCCGCACGTATGACGACATCATGGTCTTCTACGGCGAAGATCCTAAGGATGATAATGCTCGCCGTGACTTTTTCGCCAAGCTAGCTTCGTTCCTGCAGGAGTGGAAGAAGAGCAGAGACAAGAATATCAAATACGAAGAGACGCGGCGGAGAAATGAAGCCAATATGAAACGCAAGCATGCTCAGTTGAGGGTCACAGGGGCTACGGAAGGTGGCCCACCATCACCGGCCTCTGCGGGTGCAATGGATTCTCTCCTGGAGAAACTGCGCGCCGCGGCGCCGCAAACAAGAGACCAACGAGACCGAAGGAGACGTGCGCGTCTCAAGGATCGTCACCAAGTTCGCATCGCCTCAGGCCAAAAGATACCTGACCTCAGTGAAGCACCGGAGGCTGAAGCCAACAATCCTACCGATGGTGCCAATGGCACGACGGAGTCCGACGTTAACCCTCTCAGCCCCGATATTATATCGCCCACCGAAGCTCCCTCAGGGGATGGAGAGGACGGTCTGGCTCAGAGAGCTGCAATGTTGTTGCAGGATATGCGGGGCGGCGACGGGGCAGACGACGGTCACCCTGAGCAACGGGATAGTTTAAGGAAATCGGCGGCAGAGGAGAGGAGGGCTAGGCGGCGGCGGCTGAAGGGCGGCTCTGTTGCAACCTCTAGCACTGGCGAAGGAGAAGAAGCAAGAAAAAGTCCGATACCCGAGGAGCCACCGGCTGAAGCACCAGCCGAAGCACCCGCAGAAGCATCCGCTGAAGCATCCGCTGAAGCACCAGCTGAAGCACCAGCTGAAGCACCAGCTGCAGCAACAGAGGAATGAAGAACGGCAAGCATTTTAGAGGATGGGAAGTAGAGACTGTTCGAAGGCTCAAACTTTCCATCTATGCAACCCGTATGATATATAATGTCTACACCATTTTACTCCCCTCCAAGCGAAGAAAATGTGGCAATCACCAGCGAACGGGTGCTACGGGCAACTCGTAACAATGCTTCAAAAAGGAGAGATGTTCATACAAACGAAGAATCATGGGAGCATGATCTATATAAGTTCCTGATTGGACCTAACACAACCCCTTTAATATCAAAAAAATTCAGTCTTAACAAAGGCTAGACAATCCGAATCAATTCACCGGGCCGGCGACCAGCGGCAACTTTCTTATGTTGGCTCAAATTTGAGCTCTATGATGAATGGACCCTGCCCTCTATGCAGCTCTATGCAGCTACAAGAGGACTTTTATTTTTTTTTTTCACTAGGGAAAAGGAATTGATAGCCCCGTACTATTTTAACTAATGGGTCAAGATATGTATATACCACCATCACTTCACTCCAGCCTTCTTGTGGCGCGGAAGATAAGGCATACGGGACATTTTGGGCATGGTTCTGTTTGGTGGTGCAAATGAAAGAAGGGCTTTCATGGTACCAGCCAATATCCCCCCCCCACCCCCCTTCGCTACGTCGGAGAGTTGTAGCTTATATAGGCGGGATATTCGAATGGGAAGAGGAAGATGTGGAGGTAGAGGTGGAGGCGGAGGAGGAGGTGGAAGTGTAATGAAGGAAGTTTGATTAGTCAAAGTGTACGAACATACTTATTTGGTACCTACCTACCTACCTACCTAGGTCCTAGGTAGTCGTCTATGTACTACTACTACTACTACTACTATTAGGTACTCAGATCTGTAGTTTCCATGAAGAGGACACTTGATTATTCACATTTTGTATTGTATTGATATCTACCCAACGAATACTTACGGATCTTGTCGTGCCCTGAGTAGAGAGTACTAGGCAGTCTAGGTAGATGAATTGGCCAAAGAGCAATACAAGAGTCATCTTTGACAACTAGTTATAGGTCTCTCCTTAAACGATAAAAAATTGAATGAATGCTTATCATGATATCATAATGCCACGCACGACATCGTTACCATATCCATCCTCAATTGAAAAGATCCAAAGAGAAAGAGAGAAAACAAACAAAGCACAGAGCGCACGCAATACCACAACTCCTTTCGTTCCTGTTCCTGTTCCCGCTCCCGCTCCTGCTCCTCACCTGGGCAAGGTACAACAATACTAGAACAACTCGTCCTCCTTCACCAGCCACTCCCCACAATCCAAGTGCATCAGCGCCACGGACTCTATGCCGGAGAGATGCAGGGTGAGCTCGAGGTCGCCGAGCAGGCTCCTGAGGACATGGGCGACGCCGTCCTCGCCGCCGAGCACGAGGCCGTAGACGTAAGGACGGCCGACGAGACAGAGGTCTGCGCCGAGAGCGAGGGCCTTGGCGATGTCGGCGCCGGTGCGGATACCTGAGTCGAAGAGCACGGCTAGTCTTTTTGGTGGTGGTGTTGTCGTTGGTTGGCTCGCTTGGGCAACAGCGTCGACGATCCGCGGCAGCACACCAAGTGAGCTCACGCCGCCGTCGGCCTGGCGACCGCCGTGGTTGCTGACGACGATGCCGTCGACGAGGCGGGACTCGGCGATCAGCCGGGCGTCTTCGGCGCTCTGGATGCCCTTGAGCACGATGGGGCCGGGCCAGTGCGACCGCAGGAAGCGCACGTCGTCGAGCGTGTGGCCGGTGCCCGGGAAGATGATGCGCGTCCATTCGGCGGCGGCGGCGCTCAGGTCCGCCTCGACCTCACGCCCGTCGTGGGTGCTCTTGAAGTGCGCGCGGAACACCGGGTCCGAGAGCCCGATGGCGATGCCGACTTGGTCGGAGCGGAGGAAGGGGTTGTAGCTTTTGGTGGTGGTGGTAGTGATTATGATTAGTGGATACGATACAAGATAGGTAGGTAGTTAGGTAGTAAGGGGTAAATGGGGTACAAGGGTGAAGAGGAGACATAATAGATATAGAAGGTGGAAGGAAGCAAAGCACTTACCCATTATCCATATCGCTAGGCCGCCAGCCAAGGGTATACGTATCCAGCGTGACAACCAGCACCGAGAAGCCTGTCTTCTTCGCGCGGTCCAGGAGCGAGATCGTGATATCATCGTGCTTGCGCCGAGGCCAGTACAGCTGAAACCAGCGCTCCGGCTTCTCCCCTCCCCTCTCAGCAGCCGCAGCATCACTAGCAAGCGCCACCTCCTCGATACTCGTGCTACTCGCCGTGCTCATGATAAACGGCACCCGTTCCCTCGCCGCCGCCCTCGCCGCCGCCACCTCCCCATCCGGGTTCATGATCTTCTGGACGCCGACCGGCGCACACGCAATCGGGTATCGCAGTGATTTTCCCAGCACATCGACCGATAATTTTGGAAACACCTCTTGCCCTTCCCCTCCTTCCCCTATTTTGCCCAGACCCAACCGCCGAGGCACAATCGACCACCTCGCGAACGCGTCCCGGTTCTTCCGCGCCGTCTCCCCCGTCCCCGCACATCCGAGCACGTAGCCCCTTGCGTCAGCTGACATGCGCTCTGCCGCCAGCCCTTCCCACTCGAGCGCCTTGAAGGTGAAGGGAGGCCGCTGATACCGCAGCCCGCGCTGATACACCGCGGCCTCGTACGCCACGGGGTCCCGGCCATCGTCGTTGGGGGCGGTGTGCTTGGCTGTGTTCGGGCGGTTTCCGGGATGGTGGAGGCGGATGTTTGTCGGTGGTGTTGCCGCCATTATTGCTGTGCTTGTCACATATATTTGTCTACCTTTTATCGGGACAAGACTGTAAGTTCTTCCAAAGAAGGCTGGAAAGGATGTATTAAAAGGTACGGAGGGCTGCAGAAGAGAAGCCCACCACCAGTACTTTATTCCCAGCTGTTTGTTTCAAGTTGTTAAACCCAGTACCCAGCAGTAGGAAGGGGGTGTGCGTCATCGCTCATGCAAGAACGAAGCCAATATTTGAAATTCCATGTATTTTCATGATGTCATATATACAGGTAGGTATGTATTATCTTTCTAAGTACTACATGTAAGTACCAGATTCTAGACATGTATGCATGTAGAAGATTATATCCAAAGTCTTAAAAATTTCATCACAACACCAACCCATAAATACCAAATAGAACATGTATATAGTGAAAGTAAACAAAAAAACATGAAGCCGCAAGAGACAGGCAGGCCTGACCTCCCAAAAGTGCCCCGTCCATTTATTACAAAATTGCTAGATCTATTATACAACAAAACACCACACCATCGGCGCATATTTCGAGCGTCCATGACAGAGGGATCTCATGTCCATGCCCGCGCCAGCGCCATTGCTATTCCATAATGTCTTTTAGGTTGTTTCTTACAATCCGCTTCGTTATCCATGTTTCTCACTTTCACTTGACTTTATCACATGCCGTGAAACATCCGTAACCGCTCGTTTGTCTTTCCTTCACTTAGCCATAACATCCACATATCGCCCCGATTTTCGGGGCTTCTTGCCACCTTTCCGCGGGCCCGCTGCCCCGAGTAGATCATCGATGCTACTAGCGTTACTAAGGCTCGTAGTCGGTCTACTTGGCGGCGCGCTCGGAGGTCCGCCTGGAGCACTGCTAATGCTCTGGCTCGACACAGATCGCGCCATCATAACCCCACCAGGTACCGACAAGTTTTCGTGCGAAGCGGCCTTGCTTAGCAGAGTAGGCGAAGGCGTAAGTTGCGCACGATTAGCTGGCGGTACACTCAACCCTCTAGGAGGAGCCGACGTATTGCCCGGTGGTGGTGGGGTGCCGTTACGGGACGCGGATCGCGGAGGAGGCGGAGTTGCCGTTTTGGCTGGAGTATTCTCTGCTCCCGGTTTCTTGTTGACCCAACGCTTAAGCTCGGGGTCATATACGAAGCTACTGGCTTCACCAAGCTTAGCCTTAATAGGCTTGTTGGCATTGGATAGGTCGGCCGACTCCTTCTTGCCACCACCGCCAAACCAGCCTCCGAACCCCCAACTTTTCTTGCTCTTTGCTTCCGCAGCGCGTTTCGCTAGTATTTATGTTAGCTCCATGTTGGTACCAAGATTCATCACACGTTACTCACCTTCCTCCTCGGCCACCCTACGGACCATCTCCTCGTTCTCGCGGTCCTTCTCTGCTTTGCTCTTTCCCCCCGCATTCAACCCAGGAATGTCATCTTCGTCATCGTCGAGGAAACTCTTCTTCTTAGGCTGCGACTCCGTCTGGGACTCACCCGCTTCCTCAGAAGGGCCTGGCTCGTACGAAGGCGGCTCAAAGCTGGATGGTTGGTATGATGGTGGTTCGTATCCGCCAGAAAAGCTTTCCGGCTCTGTCGTATCCGGCTGGAAAGAGGTCATCGAAGGTGGCTCATATCCATATGATGCTGGCTGATAACCCTGTGTCGAACTCGTCTCATTTACGGAAACCTCCGGGGTAACCTCTACTTTGGGCGAGGCTTGCGGTTGAGATACCGGAGAGAACTGCGCGGCACCATAAGGATTATACCCGGGGAACGAAATTCCCATGCCTGAGGGTTGCGACGCTGAATCCGATCCTTGGGAAGTAGGCATGTACGACGAAGTTTGGGAAGCCACTGGGGCCGCGGGCTGATAGTTGGACTTCGGAGCGGGATTTGATTCGGGCGTGTAAGGGCCCCCAAACATAGGCTGCATGTCAGACCCTCGCCTTGGTAGATCATAGGAGCTTCGCGTCATCTCGCCCGATGTTCTTTCCATAGAAGACCTAGGAGCGGAATTGTGGGCAGGATCATAAGGGTTGCCCGAGGCTTGGGATGTCATTGGCGCGTAGCGGGAAGCTGTTTTAGTAGCGGGGGTGGGAGGTGAGAGGCCGCCATTTCCATACGGCTCGAAATTTGAGACGGAAGGAGACCGACTAATGGATGGTGTTCCGGGGGCAAGACGAGAAAAGGGCCCAGACTCAGCACCAGCATCACCCTGCGCTCCATTGCCGGAATTCTCGTCGTCATCACCGGCGACGAATTTATTAAAGCGACTCCACATATTAGTAGAGACCTGGTCCATCCTAGGCTTTGGGATCCACGAAGACGATTCTTCCTTCGGGGCCTGTTTCAACCTCCTCATAAGATCATCCACCGACGACTCCAGAACAGAGTTGTAATATGGCGACTTCTTCGTCTGGGAAGTTATAGCGTTATAGATGCCCTCGCAATAGTGCAACGCCTTGTCCCTGAAGCCATACTCAGCAAGAGTCATAGCATGTTGCAGCTTGTACGCAGCCAAATGGGGGCAACTCTGAGCAACGTTTAGCCCTCCAGCAAGGGATAGCCCGTACTCGTACACCTCGCTTAATTGAAGAGCCTCCGTTTCCTTGGCGCATTGGTCGGCTTGGCGGCGGTGATCAGCACCAACCAGGACAAAGTTGGCGTTAGGATCGTCGAGCCCACCAAAAATGGCACAATTCTTAGCAAAGATATAGCAAATGTGAGCCGCTTCTGCTCTTCCGTATCCAGAGAGCAGATTTCCAAGAGATCTCAAGGCTTGGGCATCGCCAAAGCTCCTGTTGCTCAATACCATTCCTAGCGTCTCGCGCCATTTGTCAAGTCCTGCTAAGGCATCCTGTGAAGCGCTAGTAGGAGCTGAAGTGGAAATAAGCTGGAGACCTGCGCGAGCATGAACCGGCACGAGCTCATCCACCGACTCCTCGAAGTTTCCAGAAAGAACACCATAGAGGGCAGCGAGGGGTTGATTTCCATGTCCCGGATGGTTCACCTCCTTTTTAATAAATTCCTGCGCAACCTGCTTGTATAACTCCTGATTCTGCATCTTGCTCGATATAAGCATAGCATGGCCCCAAAGTCTCTTATCAACGGCAGCCCAGACAGCCTTTTCTCGGTCGCCAGACAGTAGATAGTGGCGAATTTGCTCGATAGCCGGGGAATCAATAGCGTCCGCCCGTATTCCCGTTCCTGTTGAAGGGACTCCAGTGAGATCAGCCCCGGTAGAGATTGCCGACGGAGGTTCTGGGTTGTCAGTGCTAAGGCCGGGAGAAATAACCTCACGGACCGCTTTTTCCACTGTAGGATTTCCTTCAAGCAGGCCATCATGCTCAACAAAAACTCTTAAAACCTTCCACAATAATGCTCGCTCAATAGCTCGCTTGTCTTCGTGAGAAATAACTTGCTGAAACGAGACGTTCGGAAGGCTACTTTCGAGAGCATCGATTCCAGTTGTCAGCCAAGCCAATGTTTCTTTTTTCTTTGATTTGCCCTTCAAGGGTCCCGGGAATTTGGCTAAACGTTCCTCAAGTGGTTGTATATCCTTGACATGCCTTACCTTCACCTCGCCTGGGCTTCGCACGATCATTGGTAGCGCCTGGCTTATGCCATATCGAGGGACATCAGTTGGGAATGAGGTCACAAGAACACCTCCTACACCCCAAGTAATCACTGGAGCGCCACGCCACCTTCGCAGGGGATCCAACTCTCGGCCATCTGTAGGGGGTACGAGATTCAGATGCTGGGACATGCCCCGAGCTCTAACGACAGGCTGGTATGCCGCATTTTGTACATCGCGAGGCGCAGTTGCGCCTTGTACTGAGGATGGTCGAGGCACTGGCTCTGTTTGTCTTTCACTAGCTCTGTTGCCATAGAGCGCCCCGGGGGATTGAGTCTGAGAGCGAGGTGGTGGAACAAAGTTCACCTCCTTATGCGGTATGGACGCGGGAGTCATTGGAACATAGTTAGAAGCCGATCGTTTAGGCGGAGAAATTGCGTTATATGCTGGAGATGCAAGAGGTGGTGGGGTCTGTGTAGCTTGCATCGGATTATATTTTGATTCCGTTGAAGCTTTGGGAGCCGTGGGAGGGGATCGTAATGTGGATTGTTCCTCTTCGACCTCTTTCGTTGGCGGTAGTGACGGCACTCTGGTAATACGGGGCTCATGTTGAGAGGAGCTACTTCGGTTTAGCGAAATGCCATCCCCGTTTACCGAGCCCGGAACCGCCTTGTCACGTGAAGCTTCAAAATGGGAATGAGCAAGTGGGCTAGAGGTTCGCGGTTGATGCGCAAGCACCGGAGGTGGAGCAACAGCGTATCCACCACTAGATGAACGAGAATTAGGCGGAGCGGGAGAATACCGACTAGCAGCAGCAGCTGGAGGCGGCATTCCTCCATTTGCTACTGGCAAATGAGGTGGCGCAGGAGAATATCTGGCATTCGAAACGGGAGGGGTGTTTGGTTTGGCCAAAGAGCTAGATTGTAGGGAGGCGTAAGGACTGGCGCGCTCGGGTCCGACCAACGACGCGCCAACGGGTGGCTGCTGGGGAGGAGGGGGCATGGAGGCCGAAACCAGGGGAGATCGGGGCGGAGGACTCTGAAGCTGTCCGTATGGGCTATGCTGTGATGGCGAGGGAAGGCTACCGTGGCTACTGTTCCGGGACGCAAGTCGGGGTTTCGAGGTCATGGGCAAATCTTCGAAAAAACCTGGCTTTGATTTTAGCTGCGGAGTTGACTTTTGGTTTGGTACCTGCGGGTGTTGATTTGAATGGCTGGAACTTGGAGGTGAAAGACTGGTAGTTGAACCACCGGAAGGTGGCGGTTGAGAATACATACTCGCGCTCCTTGGGGGAGCCACTGGCGGCGCCAAAGTTGTCACGTTTGCTCGCGGAAGTTGCTGCATGCTAATTCGTTTCTTCGGTTTCACTACCTCCATTGGGAGATCGTATGGCGACGTATAGCCACCCTTGGATTTATCAGCGAAGCTCTGTGCCTTAGGCATGCTTGGTGGAGGCGGAGGCGCTCCATATCCTCCCATTACCGGAGGGGGGGCTGTAGATGGGTGGACATAAGAAGGATGTGGCGATGGCTGCATTTGCGAAACGACTGGAGCGGGTGCGTATGGATTTGGACTTGGGAGCGCTGAACCGGGAAGGCTATTAGGAGCATAACGTCCATTCAGACTTGCTGACAGTGGTTGCGCAGGTATGTTAGGCTGAGACGTTACCGTTGCAGGCACTGCTGGTAACTCTTCCAATGTTTCGTCCAGGAAGCCTTCATCGTCACTCCCAAAAATATCGGCTGGGTCAAGTTCTTTAGACTCCGCTGTTGAATCCAGTAGGAAATCCTCGTCGTCGTCAAAAGCAGCTGCCCACTTTGCATCAATGTCAACCGCCTTTGGTTGAGCATCCGTCTCTTCTTTTTTGGTTTCCTTCTCTTCGGTCGTAGAATCGCCGTTGATAGTATCCTGCGTATGCGCATCTGCAGCCTCTGATATATTTGACGCAGGGCCCTCTATGGGAGTTGACAGTTCCGAATCTACATTACTCGCTTCTGGTGCCAGGCCAATGTCACCCATCGCCATACTCGTAGACTTCCTTTGTAAAGTGCGATCTGGAAGATTAGCGCCTTCTAGTTGGAAACCTCCATTGGTAATTTGGCTGAAGAAGTCATCTCCCTCTTCAGGAGCGGCGTCCTGCGCAAAGGCATCTCCAAGGTCCAAAGCCCGGGGTTCATGATGGTTCTCTAGCTCATTTTGGTCATTCTGCGGAATCAAAGGCAAGCCTTCTTCAAATCGAGTTTCCTCGTCTGTTTCACCGGCACCCACAATATCCCCACCAAGATATTGCTGGGCAGAACTTTCGTCTTCTGCAGCTTCGTCGACAGCTTGATTCTCTTCGAGAAATCCGTCCGCAGAAATGTCTATTTGCGCGACCGACTCGGTATGCGCATTTTCGTTCCCCACATCATGCACGATATCTTGAGCTTGCGTTGAAGGCGACGGATAATCTACGGGGTCCTCGGTCGCATTATCCATTTGTGGCACAACAGGAAATGAGTTTGTCCTCTCGTTTGGTGGCATAAACTTGAATGGGTCCGTCTCCGTTCGCTGCAGGTTCCACTCGCTATCATCGTCGTCGCCGAAGCTGGGCTCGTGAGACACAGTACGTGCAAAGGAGATTGTGCTTGAATGTTTGGATGCGTTACTCGTTGGAACAGGGTCCGGTTGGGCAAAGTTGTGTTCGTGATTGGGTATGGGCGCATCGTCGTCTTGCGGAGCTGACGCGGGTGATGGGCCCGAGAGATCCCACGCGGCATCTTCGGCGTCATGATTACTATTGAATTGGTCTAAAAACGCGCCGTCTGTTGTAGGTTGGGTTTTGGCCCCTGCTTCTATTAGATCAGATCTATCCTCTTCCATGAAATGCTCTGCAGTTTGTGTATCGACGGGTGGCGCTGGTTGGTTTGGCGTTGAGTCGAGTTCTAAAGTTTGATTTTGACCACTGAAATCTGGCATCTTGGCCGGATGCCACGTCGCACTTGGGGTATCCATCTCCGGGTACAATGATCGTAAATTAGACAAGCATCGAAATGGAACAGCCTGTGATATACAATAGAAAACGGTACTGTAAAAGTTGGGGCCTGGTTAGTTTTCGTGGTTTGCGATGGTAATGTGATAGTATTGCATGTGTGTTCCGAGGCTCAAATGTTATTATTATCATCAACAGTTAAAAAGGTATAGTAGTACAGACAGACAGTAACTACTGGGTACAGGTAGGTAGGAATCGCATGCCAGGTATAAGTGATAGGTAAGTTAGACCGTAGTATAGGGGCAAAACAGTGCGTGCATCAACATTGAATGTTCAATGTTTTGGAATGAGTGAGTGACTTAGTAAAAATGAAGATTGAATGAATGAAATAAAACACCAAACATTTAACTAACACAGAAACTAGAAATTGACTCACATTATACAAGAACAACTAGTTAATAAACTGTAAAATCTGGGGGGTTTTGTTATGTTACAAGGCAAGCTCCATTATCATTTCAAAAAGTGCAATTGCATCAACATGATAGTTACTTCTTTCCACGAGGAAATTAGAAGGAAGAAAAATGGAAAGTTGAGGCAAAGTGGCTGATCCACAAGAGCCTGTCAAGAGGGTGATACTTCAATTGCATGTCTTGAACCCTTTTTGGTATCATCCGTTAAGGCCATGTATGTCCATACACTACTACATATGTAGGTAGTACCTAGGTGAGGTACATACGATGTATGATCATTGATGTACTGTACCGATCCCCATGCATTCAATGCAACTTTGTGCACGGACTCAAGCTACCTATAATACACTTAGTAAATACACTACAGTACATAACATAATACGCTAGCAAGAAACCAGGATTAGCTAGCTGCTTGGGAGAATAAATGACATAACCATTGACGGCGGAATTATACCACTACTACATAGTTACATGTACATGTAGTTAAGCTCTAGAAATATGTATTGTGCCGCTGCTGCATTCATAGCTTTCATGTTATTATCCGACGATTTACTGTATGCCGAATATTCCCCTAATTAATTCCAAGTATATATATACTATGCAGGTCATTCCATATGGAAATAAATACGAGTACCTAGTAGTGTAGTTACATAGTAATATCTTGCGAAAAGGAAATCTGTCATCTCTACATAATCTTCTTTTTATGTTGGACATGTAATACATGGATATTTCTATAATGATAGCATTGAGAGTTAGTGCATGCATATTCAGATCTTCCCCTCAACGTACACAGGTGCAATACAAGCACAGTGTCGTCAGGTGGCTGTAATAGGTAAATAACGGTCTAATAAGGCACGGGCCTTGATTCCCTGGTAATCTGCCTCCCGTGGATCGCATCGAACTTTTATCAGCCAATCATGATGGCCAAGGTTAGCCCTGCCGACTTATTTTTAGGTGTGCGCTAGATAACATAGGAACACTCCGAGCCAGCCCGCTGCCCGACTTCTCCAAATTTTGAGTCCAAAACTCCAACTTGAGATTAACTATTTTACACCTATTTCAATATGGATAAATGCCCTCGATTGTGTCATCAATCAGGAACTCCCACTTTTCAACTACTTTAATGCTAACCTTGTCAGCCAATCTCACACCTTCATTCCATGGGCGTTACCTAGCCAGTCTCCATAACCAAGAAACCCACCATCACCTACATCAGCACTTACATGCATACCTAGGTTAGAGGCTTAGCAGCTATCTGGTACGCAGGCATGTCGGTACCATACATACTTCACACACTCATACCTACTGTCACTTAAATATCAGTCCGCACCCGCCCCGTGCTGGAACCCGCAAGAGTCTCGGATATCTTCCGGAGCCGCGCGGCGCTGGTCTCGTAGCAACCCGGCACACCTGTCTCCGAAAAAGGGCAGCCGTCCTTAATGATCCTGGCCAAGCCCTTGGCGCAGAGCAGGACGTTTGGCATACCGTGGCCATTGAACCCGGCGCACGAGTATAAGCCCGGTTTCGAGGGCACAGGGCCGATGTGCGGCGCATCGTCCGCTGAATACTGTATTCTTCATGAGTACTTAGGTAGGTGGGGCAGGTGGGCAAGTATAAGAATGCTCACGCCCATGATGCCCGTCCATACGCTGTCTACCTTGACGGGAGTCTCCTCCCACCCTTCAAACGTCCTTGCGGCCCAGCCCTCGAAATACGGCACCGCAGGCTCGATGAGCGTTGAGTCGTCGAAATTCCTGTACCACAGTTCCCGCTTAGTATAGAACGTACTCCTCGCGCCTCCTACCATTATGCTCTTGTCTGGGCGCAAGCCATAGTACGATTCGATCTTATCAGGACTCTCCGACTCCAATCCGCAAGAGCCTAGCGGTATCTCCCACGCCGGTGGCTGCGGAGGAGAAGATGGCACGATTCTGCAAACGGTGCCGCGAGCGCCGTAGATGGCGTCGTCGTATTCGCTAAGCAAGCCGCTGATGTATGCATTATTTGCAAAGATAACTCGTCTAGCTTTTGTGATGCCTCGCGGTGTCGAAAGTGTCCATAATTCCTCGCTATCAGCCGTCTCGGATACCTCCAGCACCGATGTATGAGTTTGCAAATTAACGCCTTGCTTTACAGCACTGGCTAGCAGGTTCATGACCAGTTTATACGGCCACAGCGTGTGAGCCGGATACGTGAAAGCAACTTTAGCATCTTTTATACCCGTGACCTTTTCAGCTTCTTCTGGGCCATGGTAAGTAACATCCTTCAGAGTAGGGCAATCTAGTTGCGACATCGTGTCCCATAGCTTCATGGCCTTAGAAGCTTCAGCCGCGTCGACGAACATGTCAGCCGTGGTCACCTGCCGAAGATCACAATCGATGTTTTCTTCATTGACAAGCTCGACGACAGCCTTGGCGTTGGCGACCTCGAAGAGCCCAGCTTCGTTCGCCGTCTCAAGGCCTTGAGCTTGCATCCTGGATGCTACGCCGACGAAGAGGTCAGGTCTTAAGTGTCCGCCTGCGTAGACGGTTAGTCCTACGACACAATGGCATACTAACTGAAGTGGTAGAGTAATATCAATCATAACTTACCATTCCGCCCCGTGGCCCCTGAACAAGCCTCCCTAGCTTCTAAAATAGTAATGCTCAGCTTCGACGGGTTGTCTTTGAGCAGATAGTACGCCAGCGCCGCACCCGCGAAACCAGCCCCGATGATGACGATGTCCTGTTTCTCGGGTATTTCTGGTGTGCTACGGTGAGAGTCGAGCTCATGGAGCTCTGTCCGCCAGTACGGGACTGTTGCGTTGGGAACGGGAAAGGGGCTGGCCATTTTAGTTATCGTTGGAAATAGATATCGTAGAATCAATAGAAGCTAGGTGTATAGACTGACGTTGGAGGCACTGAGATAAGATCTCTATAGCCCATCCCTACCTATATATGTACTCAAGTAGGCATACTAGTACACACTACAACACCCAATAAACATAAATCAATGGCACGATGTTATTCAGCCCGGATGAGTCACTGCAAACGAGCCGTCGTAATCAATGTGCGATGCAACGGGGATATACCATATCGAGCAGCAGCCAGCAAAAGCACAAAATAGCTAGAACCGTTATATTTCGATGCCAACAAAAAACCCCTAAATTTACTAGGTTAGCTCTCACTCGTCTCTCCAAGCGAAGTTGCGGCATGGCAAGCCTACATCCATCCATCCATCCATACATGCATGCATACATATATGCAGCATATTCCTTTCCGTCACGAAATCCGTTCACCTGTCAGCCTGCCTAACCCAGCAGTACGTACCTAGATGCTACCTAATAGCATCACTTCCCCCTATACTGTACATATTTCCCCATGATACCTATGCGGCCCGCCCATTCGCCAGCCCTATGCAGTCCCCTATTTGTACCCCCTTTGCCTCCCCAAATCTGTAAGCGCACGTAGGTAGTGCGTATTGTATATGACTTGTAGTAGGTGCTATGAGTGACGCGGCTCAAACGAGGCCCACGTAAGGCTTCATTTGCTTAGACAGGTTACCTATACTACCTAATTGTCACCTATCTGCCTAGGCACCTAGACATCATACTATGCAGAAAATTCATTATATCAACGTACATAGTTGCAAGAGCTTCGACGTAGGTATAGCACTTCGGCAGGTACCTAGGTGTGTAGGTGTGTAGTCACAGAGTTAAGAATCGTAAAACAAAAGCTTCATGTCATGAAAATGTGGTTTATTTTCCGAAGAGCTTGAAATGGCATTTTGCCTGGGCCCCCCTTAATCCTTAAATGCCAATGCTATACACATCAAAAGTCCTGATTGGTATACCCGAACGCCAATACTCCGTCCATGCTCGCTCATTATGCTCTCGTCTCCCTTCCCTTCTTTCCTTTCCTTTCATTTTTCCTCTCAAAACTTCTGCCGCTTATTCGAAAAGCCGCCTCTCCCCGAGCCCTCACGAGACCTCTTGCGCTCCAATTCCTCCTTCATGATGCGTTCCGCCTCGCTCATCTTCTTTGGCTGCTCGAAGGCGGATGGCTTCTTCGAGCCTCCTGCAAGAGCGTTCTTCTTTGCGGCGGCAAATACGTTCTTGGTCTGAGGCTTGGCTGCCATCTTTAGCGATATGGGAGCTGCAGTGGCTGGTTTCTCGGTGGCGCTGGAGGCAGGCTGAGGCTGAGGTTGAGCTGTTGTTTGCTCAGATTCGTTCTTCGATGTGTCTTTTGGTGGCGATCTCGATGTCTCTGGGGTTGGCTTCTCCGGGGATGCGTTTGCCGCAGGCTGCGTCGTAGGTTTTACTCCAAAGGAAAGCTTAATTTTCTCTCCCTCCTGTCTCTTGAGCCCTTTGTCTTCCGTGTTGTCAACCTCCTCCTCGTTCTGTTCACCTGCCTCCCTCTTGGCGCGACGAATTTGTTCCTTAATCAACATCTGTTCCCGTTCCTCATCTCCTTTATCCTGTAACTCCTTCCTGCGTACCGCCTCCTTCCGTCGCAAGGCGTCTGGCGAATCATCGACCCATGCAATATGTATGCCCTTCTCGTTTTCATGAACCTTACAGATGCCCTCCCTTCCTAGGTATTTGGCGAACTCGGTCAGGGAATGCCATTTGGTGGCATTCATGTGGATATGCTCCTTGTTCCCGATGTAGTTTTGGTAAAAGTGGTTGATGTGCACAGCCTTCTCTCCGTGGGAGGTTCGTAGTTGCTGAAGGAAGTCTTTTACGAACTGGGTGCTGTACTCTTCGATGTATTTCTTGGGGTCCTCGCCGACGAGTAGCATTTTCCTCGTGTGGGACTCGCTTTGCGTGTGCATCTTAAATGCATTGGCGTCCCTACATTGCTTTTCACATATTTGGCAGTACCAGCGAAGCCGCTGCAACCCCTTCGACTTCAACTTGTTGTTTAGGTACTTGGTTGAGCCAACCTCTGCCTTGGGCATCTTGACTTGTTGGGCGCAATGCCAGTATTTCGAGAAAATGAACGTAGGGGTGGTCTCGGAATGGCGATGGACGAAGATTGATGATATTGTAAAGATTGGTAAGTTTAAGCAGACAGTGGAATTTCCGAGTTGAATTTCCAAATCATACTATGTAACTAGATAAGATAAATATGTGGCGGTGTGGCAGTGTGGCGGTGCTCTTGAAAACCAATGAATACATGAACATTGAATACATTGAATACATTGAATACATTGAATACATTGATACATACATGTATTCAAAGAGACAAAATCATTGATTGAAGATACAATTTGTACCTTATTTCTTTGCAAAAAGCCGAATGAACTTTTACGTGTATTTTGATCTACCTACCTAGGTAGGTAGTCATCCATTCTAACATCATCTACTCAACCTTCCAACCCCTTTTCGTTCAAGTCTTCAAGCCATACTCATAAACATATACAGTTCCAAGATTATTTATCTTCCAAGGCCCCATTATACCACACCCTCATACCACCTTTAAATACACAGGTTGGTACCTACAAAGAACCGTTGTGGCTCCAGTATTGCTGCATGGTTTTCCCATAGCACAATAGACGAGTATGCATTAGGTCATGTTCAATAACATCTCATTGTTACTAATCAAGAAATGTAAAGAGGTTCGTATGTAATATGTTCATAGCCCTCGATGCTTCTCTTGCGTCTATCACGCAAGATATATTTATCTCACTCGCACCTAATATCATATAGTTAGCAAGGAACTTCTAATAAGCCACGGTGAATTGAAAGGCCTGGTATCACTTACCTTGTGAGATCATCTCAATGTTGACGTTATGCTCTCCTAGTGTTGAAAACATGCGGCCAGCAATGCCGATCATGTTCTTCATCTCAGCACCCACCAAGCTCAATATTGCCATGTCCAATAATATGCTAACATCTCCACATTCCTCCAATTCTGCCTTGGCCTTCTCAAAATGGCGGACCGACGGGGCAGTTGAGTGAATGGCCATAGACACGTGGACTTCGCTCGTAGAGATCAGATCAACAGATATCCTGTGACTGTTGAGAATGGAAAACACCTTGGCAAAAAACCCATGCGATATCGACCGCTTGTTAGAATGTACGTTGATGACTGAGATATTGTTCTTGATTGTCACCGCCGTAGGTCTCTTGGGATGTTTTCGTAACGAGGCATCTGAAGGTCGCGACCTCTTGATCTGCTGCGCAGGGGACTGCACCGGATCTGGAACCACCACGGTGCCGTTGCCACGTGGATTCTTGACATTCTTAATACGGATTGGGATGGGCGGGTCAGCCTTGATCACCTGATCCATAGTCAGATGATGGATAACCTCGGAGCCGTAGAATGTGAGTTCGGCTGCTTCTGATGGTGTGATCGATGCTAGGAGCCTGGCCGTGGGCACTTTGGTGGGGTCTGCTGTGAATATACCATCCACCTCTTTCCATATCTGCAATTCCTGTGCCTTGATTCCAACCGCTACCAATGCTGCGCATAGATCGGTGTACCCTCGCCCAATGTCTCCATCCATCAAGCTGCCAGGAACATTGCCGAAGAAGCCAGTGATAACTGGAACCCTGTCGTTGCAAGCTTCTAGCCTTTTTCGAAAGATGGATGCTGCATCCTTATAAAAGGCTAGGCTTAACCGATCGGAGCTGTCGTAATGCATCACATCAGACAGATCGACATATTCTGCATCAACGTGCTAGAATTGCTCATTAGTATGCATGCCGAGAAAGTTACGACCCATGATTTCAACCAACCCGGTCTTTTAGCAGATATGTCATGAATCTGCAACTTAGCTTTTCTCCAAAGCTCACTACCCTATCCTTAGATCTCGCATTGACCTCCAAATTGAAGCGCTTAGCTGCAATGATGTAGTCTATTAACTCCTGACAGTCTGCCTCAATACCTGCCGTAAGTTCCTTTTGCAAATTGGGGCATTTCACAAAAGTATGTGCTGCCTGGGTATGTTCCTCGCAGACATCCCAAATGATAAGCTTGGCTGCTTCGACGAGTTCATTCTGGGTGATCTCATTACTTGTTGCTGCCGATATAGCACGCAACTGTTTGTAGACCTCCAATAGGCTATATGAATGTGTTGTGTTAGACGGATTAGACCTGCGGTGGGTATAAAACAACTTGGTGACTCACCGACTAGTAGTGCCAGTTGCTTTCTTGCCAGAACTCCTAGCAGAGCAGACAACAGCAATCTTATTCGAGCTCAAGTTGGCTCTTATAACAGAAAGTTAGTATGATGTATCGATCAGCATGTTTGGGTAACTCAATGGCATATTCATACCGAACAATGTCTTCGGCAATCTATATTCAAGTTGGTAAAGACAAGGTTAGTTAAGGTGAAAATGGGTAAGTCATGAATGAATGGGTTGATGTTTAACAAACATTATCTGGGAATTTGCCAACACTTGTGCCTCCGAATTTTTGAACTATCCAACCTTCACTGCTGGTGTTACCATGAAGTATGGCATCCATGACAGGGAGCAAACTCAGGGCCTCGTCTGTAGTCTGTACTATGTTATATGTATGCTGTATGTAGGTATAGCTTAAAAAGTGAGACGTCACAAAAGCCGAAAAGAGCTGTGTCGATAGTGGGGCAGCTTTGAATTATTGATTTTTATTGTCGAGGGGTCTTTTACTTTTTTTATTCTAATCTTATGAAGAAGAGAATCGGCATTGAAGAGGCTGAAAGACGAGATATTCAATTTTGATTAAAAGAAGTGAGAATTCAAGGTGACCAGGATTCAAACTATGAACTAATTAATTCTTGAGTCAAAAAAATGGAACTGGCTTTTTCGACATGAACTTGAAAGTGCCCCGAATCGGAGGTGCCACAGCTGTAGTTTACTTCGTACACAGCAGACAGCAGGCACGGTAGAAGAAGAAAAAAAAAAGATTTAATGGACCCATCCGTATTTGGGTCCAACCCTGGCCCTGGATCGTTCGTTGCAAGCAGCGACGCACCGGCTAAGTACAGCTTGACCACCCGTTATAGCGGGGCAATAAAGGCGGGGCATCCAAGACCCCTTTAAATGTTTACAAACTTTACATACCTCTATGTAGTATGTACTATGTAGGCTATTATAATGTACCTACTGTAACCTAGTAGCACGCACTCTTGAGGTTCATTTAAACATAGCACGGTGCGCATAATAGGTATGTACATATATATGGAAGGTTATATGACAGCTAATGTCAACAAGTAGTGTACCTACCTACCTACCTTCAAGTAGGCACCAGTATGTATGTAACCTCCAACATCAGCTGGCTGCTTAGGACCTGGGTACTAGGTAGGTACCTATGGGTATCACAAACCACAACTATCCCCCCCCCCCTCTCCAACTGTCCTATAACCAGGAGTAATAAGCGGATATCCACAGTGCCGCCCCTTATACACCTCCTGATCATCTACGTAAAAATCTCATGGAGCATAAAACCCTAGCCCACCTTCGCCAGATCCGACCGCCAGGCGTTCCTTTTCCGTGCCTCATATGAAATGTAACCCCTTTGTCTCCCTTTTCAGTGAGTGTGATGGATTACCACTCTTAGCCCATTCTAACCGGGTACAAATCCCCCAGGTTAGATCTCCCTCCGAAATCCTCTGAACGTGCTGCCAGTCGTGTATCGTATTCGTCATACCATCGTGTACGTAGGCCATGCCGTAGGCCAGATGGTTAAATCACCCGTCACCAACGCCAATTATTAAAATAGGTATATAAACAACCCGAATCTGGGACTTGACCAGAATGGCCCGCGCAATTGGGGGTGCAGAGCACAGTAGGCCGATATGTGCGAGCTACCGCCTATAGAAGGGGAGCCTCTATGCCTGAGGTTGCAATTGCTCTTCGGGGGTATGTTGAAAATCGTATTTGTCCACGGGGAAGTCTTCTTCAGGAGTTCGAATCCCGATTCCACTATCATCGTGGCTCTGTGACGGTTGTAAGAGGTCGTCTTGTCCATTAGCTTCGGCCTGTGAAGGAAACGGGGCGCGATCCGGTTGAGGCTGTGGAATGCGGGAAATGTCGAGGTCCTCACTACCACTGCTGAGGCGTGAACGTTGCTGACTTGTCTCGCCGTTGGTACCCGGAAGTTGTGGGACATTGGGGACATTCGTTGTGGGAGGGGACAGATTCTTGGTCTTCATGAAACCGCCGTATTCCGCTAGGAACGCGATCATCTCATCGATCCAGCATTTCGTCACCCACCACGAGCCAAAACTTTTTCCTTGACCAACGGTAATATCCCGCATTACCTCGTTCCCAACTCGGTGTACGCAATCGACGATTTCGGCCGGTGAAGCATATGGAAAACGAGTTGGTATTGATCGTAGGAAATTAGTCCATCGGTCGAGTACAGGAGCTTGGTCATCCGTAGAATCTGAAGCTTGTGTATCTCGGCCACCGCGTGCCACCTCTCCATATAGCGTCATACTCTCGATCTCCCATGGAACCCTGACTGGGTTGATCAAATCTCGAATTTCGCCTAGTAGAATGTCGACTACGTCATCCATGCCTCGGAGAGGCACACACTCAGCAACCTTGCGGATTCTAACTATTGTCAGCCAGTCGATATACATGGTGTCTCGATTCTCAGCGTTGGAGAGCATATTGGCAGCGGCGTGCGCCGTGAGATTCACTCGTAGAAGACGATCAAGTAAAGCCGCGAAAACGGCAGCTGAAGCTTCCTTGGCTTGGACAACGTGTTCTGGTTCTCCCCCGAAATGCTCTCGAACACAGGGGACCATGTGCTCTGCGATGTTGCGCAGGGCATCCAGTACAGCAGCTGGAACCACTTGCAAAGCAAGAACAGAGAGAATTCGCATCAGAGTTTGGTAAAGAGCGAATTCGCACTCCTGTATCCATGGTGCAATACTCGGGTGGCGGAAGAGTTTAAGCACGGGTGCGGTAAGGGTGCCGGTAAAAGACCTGTACTGGAAATAGAACGTCTGCTCCTTGACAAAACGTATAGCCTCAATTATGACGTTGCAGTAAGCTTGGTAGCAGGCTACGAGAGATGCTGCTGAATCCGGGTCGGTTTTCTTTGGCAAGAACGGTTTAATGTCAGGGAGGACAACGGTTGGAGGCGATCGTGTCGGCTCTTCAGCTTCCTCTAAGAAATCCAAGCGTAGCAAGGTTTTAGCATTAGAGGAATGTAACTCCTTCAAACTGGGCACATCAGGTTGATGGTACACAGCATGGTTTCCAGCCAAACGTGAGCCCACGTGGGTATTGGCTTGTTGTACAAGCACAGGCGATTGCGCGGTGGAGCCTTGGGGATTCAATGCAGGCGATTGAGATGGTCCAGCACTGCTAAGAGCTCAGTACAAGGAAGGTAAGTGGGACGGTGGTGGATAAGACTTACCTGAAGCTTTGAGCGAAAGGGGTAGGGTCAGCGAGAGGAAGAGCTGGTTGGATGGAGGGTTCCCTCAGCTCTGGTTGGTCATCGATCATGGCGAAGTTAACGTAATGGTACTTGGACTCTCCGCGAACTCCAAGCCGCCGTGTCTTTAGCCCAGGATAAAGGACTCGAACTAGCTTTCCAAAGCTGGCTGGGTTAAGGACCGTTATTCTCTCAGTTGCACAGCGCGTTGCGTAGTTGGTATAAACTCGACCTCGAGGTACGGAGGTTCGACCTCTGGTACAGACTTGATTAATCCTACCTAAAGTTAGAGATGCTCTGCCAAAACTTATAAACGAATACGCCGGTGTAGCTTACCATAACATGGCGAAGATCTGTCTGGCGCGCTCCGAATTGGGGCCACGCTCATTGCCATGCAACTCCTTTGCAACGTCTTTTAATGTACGGTGCTGATTAGACTGAAATAACTGGCGCATCTCGAGTTCGTTATTTGCACTGGTGCGACTAGAACCATTCTTTGAACGGGCTTGAGGCACAACCGATTCCATCTCCTCCCCATCCTCACGATCCATCATCTGACTATCGGCATCAGTAAAGCTACCGTTTGCACCAAAATTCTCGACTGCTACAGCGTGGTGCAAGTTTGGGTGCTGATGAAATGGTATGGTAGTGGACCCAACGGCAGGATGCATATTTGGACCCATCGAGAAGGGCTGCGCGACCTGCATTTGAGATGCAGGACGAAGCATCATATCTTCGGCCGGCATTGGTTGAGGCGCGGATGACATATTCTTAGATGCCCCATGCTCAGTCGCGGTCCATTGGTCCTGAAAGGAACCATGGTGTGGTATGAGGGATTGTTGGTCGATGTTAGGCTGAGTGGCTATACTATGAATGGAAGCAGTAGAAGCCCTAGACTGGGTTCTTTGTGGTGGATGTTGTTGCGACATTGCGCCGCCGTCCATGGGGTGAGAATCTACAAGACAATTAGAGAAAAGGTCAATGTAAACACGAAATAATTTGCCATATCAAGTTGAAGATCGGACGAGGTATGAGACTATGTAGGTTCGTATAGATTCGAGGAGGGCACATACTACTCATTTCCATATTTCTGGGTTGTTTACCCAGCAGCGGTAGGATGCGACCACGATAGGTAAACACAGCGGAGACCGCAAAGACGAATAAAGGGGAAAACAGAATAATATGACGCGCAAAATAATAACGAATGAAAGAATATGGATTAGAGATGCAATAAGAACCCTACTTAGTATTAGTATATGCAGGAAAGGGTTTGGTAGTCTTGATGCTGCATCGGTTTAAGCTGAGGTGAGGGTTCTGCTAGATGAAAAACAGAAAATGGCGGAGACGAGGGTTGTTCCAAACAACAGAAAACTCTCGTCGGGGCAACGGGCCTTGTCAATGGGTACTAAGTAGGAACTTTTCTTAGCGGGAATTAAACGAAAGCTTGCGGGACGTGATTCAATGCTAGTTAGTAAAAAAATAAAAAAAAAAGGTACCTAGGTACGTATCTAATGTAAATACGTACATGCACCATGTACACTGCACACCTAGTACTAGGTACTAGGTAGGTAGGCATGCACGTGCAAAACTCGCGTGGCTGGATTCAATGTGCTTTCGCGTTGTACGGCACTTAGGCTGCACTTACCTCAAGCGAGTCTAAGCCTTCAATGTTGGGTACATATCAAGGTGGCTGGTTTCAAGCTTTCACCGTTCCAATTTATCAACCTTGACTGTGTTGACTCTTACGTAGTAGGCAAATTGTTGTTCTAGACTTGAAGAATTCAGAACTTCAGACCGCTAAATACCAATCCGAATTACGAGAGAAGCACAGTGCGGTGATGGCCAGCGCAGAGTATCTTAGTACCCAGTATAGATACTATGTATTTAAACGATGTCTTTACTGTTTACGCACAGTACCTAGTACTATGTAAAGACTCAAGCTCTGTACTTTGGTAATTCTATCTAACTAACCTAGTTAATTCATTCCATTCATTCAATGTCCATATTATTGATTCAAAGTTTAATCTTGACGAAATATCTATCTTCTCTTCTCATACATATGAAAAGCTGACCATAACAACAATAACAATAACAACAAGCATTTTTGGCATGTACAGTACATGTAGTTATTTATCTCGAGGAATGGCAATTAAATTCAGATGTGGTGTCACTGGTGTGGCTGGTGTCGGTATGTAATGGTGTAACTAGAAGTATCTACGTACCCGAAGCCAGATGGATCTATCTTGTCCGTGCCATGATATCCGGATTGAATCATGGACGCTGGGGTGTTACAGACCTACGGGTAATGGGCTTTACATGTTCGTGGCTTACCTTCCGTCATCGTTCCTTTGGTACCCACACTGCACTTTATTAAGCTCCAGCTCATCATCTATCCATACGTAGGCAGCACAGCACAGCACAAGCAACTTTTCTCTCTCCCTTCCCACAATCTGGCAACTCTTAACACATAACTACATACTAAATAGAAATATTATTACTATTCGATAGTTCTTGTTCTCCTTCACCTTGACCTATCTACTCATAAAAGAGGAAATAAATCCGGTGCCTTTTGTTCGTCTGCTACTATATATATATAGAACGTTGAAGTAAGTAGCTTACATTTTATACCACTTTTATCCTTCCAGACTCATAACTGCCCAGCATACCAGACCAGAGATACCCGATACCCAGCTGTCCCAGCACCAGGTATCGTCGTATTGTCGTAAGTCCGGCTGACTCCGATCCACTATCCACTTCCCGTCCCCCTTGTTCCATTCCTACGTGTATCTACCATATTAAGCAAGGTGGCTTTTTACTAACCCTAAATACTACCACAGCTTGCTTGATATCAGCAGCTTCATTCCCCCGCCCCTGCGCAACCATCATTATCATCTATCCTGCCAACTTTTTTTTTTCAAGAAAAGAAGAAATCAATTTTTAAATTTTCTCTCTAACCTCATCAGCTTTCCGTATAAGAAATCGCAAAAATGTCCGCACAAGACCGTGTCCAACACTATGTTTCTCAGCTCGATCGCGAGGTAAGCTACACCGTAGTAGATCTACATTCCCAGCCTATCGGCCAATTCAGACCTCGGTCGAGTATGTCGCATGCTTCGAAAGACTGACGAGATATATCCAGCTATCCAAGTATCCTGCCCTCAACAACCTCGAGAAGCAGACTGCTGTCCCCAAGGTTTATGCCGTCATTGGCGTAGCTACGCTCTACTTATTTTTTATCATCTTTAACCTGGGTGGCCAGCTCTTGACCAACTTTGCTGGCTTCGTGGTCCCTGGATATTATTCTCTCGTCGCCTTGTTTAGTACTACAAAGGCAGATGATACTCAATGGTTGACAGTATGTTATACCATCAGCTTCCACTGATCATCTTCACCCGCTAATGTAGTTCTAGTACTGGGTTGTTTTCGCCTTTTTCTCGTAAGTGGAGAGCACGTAGCTCTGCCCCGTGGTTTCACATGACTAACCTGTTTCACAGCGTCCTTGAAAGTGCCGTCAGTGTTGTTTACTGGTTCCCCTTCTACTACACTTTCAAGTTTGTCTTCTTGCTATGGCTATCGCTGCCCATGTTCAGGTTTGTGGTTAATATTATTCCATACATTATATCACACAACTAACAATATTCAGCGGTGCTCAACTTATCTTCCGATCTTTCATGCAGCCCATGCTCGGACGCTACTTTTCCGAGTCTGGCTCAACTGCTGCAAACCTCCGAGCGAAGGCCGACTCTTTCAGCAAAGACCAGTAAATCAAGCTGTGTAGTCGGATCACACCCGTGGACATGGAGAAAGAAGCAGAGCTACCCGCACATTTTCTAGTAGGCAAGCAAATGTTTTAATCGGCCGAGTTCAGTCGAAGGTACTACAAAACTTGTCAGCAACAGAGTATACTGGGTATTGAGGGTCTTGATGAAGAATGAAGTGCTATGGGGGTGAAGTGGTTTTTCTTTGGGAAAGGACATGTTCAGTATCGTGTTGAAATGTGCTACCTAGCTCCTGTTTCCTCAGAAATTGTTTCCTTAGGCGATTATAGAATTTACTCAATTGGTGCGTAACTACCTATAGAAGGGGTTTATGAATCATGTTGGTGTTGTAATGATTCGTAACCGATCTTTTGGCTTATTCACAATCATTTTCAACCCCTGTCTTAGATACGAATACGTGGAGCATTGTGCTAAAGAAGCTAAAGACGTGGTAGGTAGTGCCTGGTAGATCTTGAAGTTGTTGTAGCTCAAATCGGATGCCTGACAATTATAGCATCCTTTCTTGGGAGACTTCTTTGTTTATACTTGCCATATATGAGTAAGGGTTCATTCATTGACGTGTCACCAATTGAATGTTTGCTTTGTCCAGGTTAAACCACTGGTTATTATTGGATACATTAGAACATCTTACGGACTGATGCTCGAGTTTAAATCCTACCTATCTACCCTAGGTATGTAGATACGGATATAATCCCGCGCATGGTGCGAAAGGGTTGATTGAAAATCTAGAGCTGCGGAATCCATATTAGCTATTTATGTATCTCATTATGCTAGGTTACAACTTTGAAGAGTCTTGAGATTCCTGCCTATACATGGTTCAGTTCATGCCGAGTTCTTTCCGCAAGTTCAACCATTGTACAGAACTACGTTTTTACTACATAGACCACACAGTTTATTGGTTGAACACCATCGGTTTACCAGACTCAAAAGGCTCATCAGGGCAGAGGATATCAATTGAAGAAAGAAGTCAAGCTTACTTACAGGGACGTATAACATTGATAGTACAAATTTATATCTACCTACGTGTAGATAGGCAGGTTAAGTACCTAGGGCAGGTAAGTATCAACTTGAAAATTGCTATCTAAGTCTATAGGGAACGCTCAAAGGGAGCCGCAACCTTCTCGAGTGGCTGGAAGTAAGCAACCCTAGAAGGCGACTTTATATTAGACTGTAACTTGCTTCAGGTCATCACCGCATCATGGCAGCCAACAGTTAAGGGCCCTCGTGATAATGGTTTTATAAGCAAGGGCTTCATTGAAGTTACTCTCGACACACACATCGGAGTCGTCAGCAGCGTGGAACAAGTAACTTGGCAGGCTGACGATGATTTGAGTTGGTGGTCTTAACATAATAATGATGAAAAAGAGAGAAAGGAAAAAAAAGATTTCGTGGCTTATAAATGAATTAAAAAAGCTAAGAAATGACGTCCGAATTTTTTTAATAACAGCTTTCACCGCCCTAATTATGCCTGAATTGAGTACATATATGTACATATATGTAGGTACAAGACTACAAGTACCTAGGTAGGTACACCTTACATGTCGAACCAGCAGCACACCAGTAGCACCAGTCCAGTAGCACAACAGCATGCCCAGTGGATTACCAGGTATGAATGCGCTATGTATGCTGCAAGTTGTAACTAAAATTCACTCCGATTAGCGCCTTCTTATTTGCTGCAACCAATTAAACACGCCACACATAATAACCTTGAAAGTTTCTTAAGGCTCTTTACAGGTCGATCGGGGGTTAGTTGCTAGGCGCATTGGACATTGATTGAGCTTTGATGAAAACATTTCGAGGTGCAACTAGAAATGTGCGTGGTGTGACTTTCCAATTCTTTCATCTCGACTTAAAAAAAAAACCCCCCAAGATTCGAAACATCATATCTACATACACCCCTCGTAAATAAACGACAACTTATAACTTATACTCATACGATATATTTTTGATATCAACAGAACAAAAACAAAATACCTATTTATATCCTATCATATCATTTTATCATTTAAAATCTGTTCCAATAGTAACCAATTTGTACAATTTACCCTCCCAAAAAATTTACCCATTCTCCCCTCCTTCCTACGACATTAATCCCGGTATCATTGCCACTACCTACCACCACCACGACCAACCGCCAACCTGGCAACCTACATACCTACTCACATAGTAGTACAATACCTCAGTCTCTACCTACCTATACTACCTGTTCGATCTACATAATTGCTCTACTTGCTACCGACCTACCTGTCTACCTAGTGTCTATAATTCTTGAAGCACTTTCTTAAGAACCGATTATCCTATTCGTACCTATCGTTATAGCCAAACATCCTGGAGTAAAACAAGCAGCTAAATAGGATAACATACGTACACTTATACGAAAAGCTAAGAGAATAGCTACCATAGTGCTGGTGGGACTGGGGAGTTTCAACATACTCGTCCTATTGAGAGCGGCCGACAATACGAGGAACTGAACATGGACAAAATGGAGAGACAGGAATCGATATGGACTCGCCGTAATAAGTAAGTCCGGCTTTTCCGTGTTTCGCTCGGGGCAAGATGGGGAGTCTCAGACATTAACTGCTTCTTTGTCTTTATAGTCTCAACAACCTTTCACTGTCTACACCCAGCCAGCCCGATAATGCGACTACTCCGCGAGATTTCTCCAGTCTAGCACGCAGAAATGGTGCCAGTTCGTCCCACGGCCGCTCTAACCCCCTCAGCGCAACCACCCCTGGTGGTGGCTTGACTTCTCCCACCAGCACTGGAGGGGCTAACCAGTTTGGCCTGGGTTCCGGCGCGTTCGCATCCTTTGGCTCCGCTAAGACACCCAAGACTCAGGGCAATCCTTTTGAACAAGCGATGGGTGCAGTTGGTGCTAAGACCCCCTCCACCGAGAAGACGTCAAAGGAAGCTATGCGATCAACCGCTGTGAGCAAACCTTCGATGAGTTCCATCGCCGAAGCGAACGTCCAACAAGGCCCCATGCCGTCCTCACACCCTCTCCGCGACACTTGGATCTTTTGGTACCGACCACCCATCACCAAGGCCAACGGGTATATCGAGTATGACAAGACTCTCCACGCTATGATGTCGGTGCATACCGCCGAGGAGTTCTGGCTAGCATATTCACACTTGAAGCGACCCTCATCCCTTCCTACCGTGTCCGATTATCATCTCTTCAAGAAGGGAATTCGTCCGATATGGGAGGATGACGAGAATAAACTTGGTGGCAAGTGGGTCTTGCGACTGAAGAAAGGCATTGCCGATCGTTACTACGAAGATCTCCTGATGGCTTGTATAGGAGATCAATTTGGAGACGAGGCCGATGAAGTATGTGGCGTTGTGCTTAGCATGCGCAACGGAGAGGACGTGCTCAGCATCTGGACTCGTAGCACGGGACAGAAGGTCCTCAAGATTCGGTAGGGGTTGTCCTCCGAAATGTCTGGTCTAAAGCCACTGTCAACTGACACTTATACCCAGTGAGACGATGCGACGCGTGCTTAACTGCCCGCCCGAGACGCGCATCGACTTCAAGAGTCACGACACTAGCATGCAGCAGCGCTCTGCCATCGACGAGATGCGCCGCGAGAAGGCGGCTCAAAATCACCATGGCGAGAAACGAACGCACAACAACAACAAGGTCCGACCGTCGCAAGATGAACAACGATCGTAGTTAGATCGTCGTAGCGCCCGACGTTGGTCTCGACAAGCTCCCGAGTGATAGGCAAGTCTTTCATCCCATGTACTGGTGTTTTGCACAGAATTACCCGGTGAGGATGGTCCCGATGGAACCCAACAGTGAAGCATCAAGCCAAAAAATAAATAAAACTTTCTGATTAGTTGCAGGCATAGGCTTCTAGGTTATGCATACCACTGCAAGGTTGTCCCTCGGTAGCATGCGAGTTATCAGTCCCACACGAGGCTTGCGGCAAAGGAACCATATCCAGATTCAGATAATATTCTCTCACAGAATACGTGTGTGTACGTTTACGAGAGGGGCATGTGATGAGTTTAAGCACTTGCGAAGCATCTACCAATACTCTTTACTCTCTTACTCTTAATGGGAGAGAAGGAGGGTTCGCGAGCTAACGGGCTTATATGAACTGTACTGTATACTTGTACCATTACTGAACGCCTTCGAGGGGTTGGCTGGCGATACGCTGTGTTGGCACAATGAGAAACCGTGTTTATATGAATTGATAACGTCCTTGTGGTGACCTTGATTTGTTAGAGTGCATGTACCTTTGGCTGGTAGGTAACTCCCTAATAAATGCCCAGGCAATGGCCTAATTACCCCTTTTTGTCCCGAATATCTCTTCAAACCAACAGTAAATGGGACAGGGTATTTTTTATTCGACTAAGCCTCTAAAAAGTAAAGAAAATCTGTGAGTTGCCAAATATCTAATACTCGTCCCTAATTTTATTGGTAATGTGTGTGCTGTTGGACTGAAGAAAAATGATTGAAAAAAAAAAAGGGGGGGGGGGGGGGGGGGGGGGGGGGATATCAGCTCTTGAAATCTAAGAATAGGGGTATTTTGCGAGTAGGTGCCTGCCTATGTTATAATAAGTATACCTAGGTAACTAGTGCTTAAAGCAAGAGAGTGGGATTAGAACAGTACATCTACCTAACCTAGGCATGTAAGCTGGTAGGTTAGATATTTAGATAGGTACCTATCCATTGGGGATATCAATGTGTGAATTACTTCACTTGGGGTTGTATGTATGTAGGTTGAATAATAGGATAGGATAGGAGAGTGGAGTAAAGCTAAGCAGTTATGTTGGTTTTAGGTGGATAGGTATCTTCGTAAAGGTCTACAGTTTGACCACTGATGTCTGCGGCGAGTTCTTGAGCCGCCTAGGTTCAAGATAGGTAGGTAGGTAGACACCTAATATCTCAAAGGATGCCAGTACTCTCTAGGTTAAGCATCTAAGTAGTAGGCACTTGTATAATATCCATGGAATCAAGATGTGAAAGCCCTGTTTGACTATCATCATAGGTATCTAGCTAGGTAGGCAAATACTTCATAATAGGGGGGGATACGAGCACCTTGATCAGGTGTATAGCACTGTCAACTAGGCAATCAACAATAAAAGGGGGCAGTCTATAAGCCACATAACTAGGTACCTAGATAGCTTCGAGACCTCCACTTGCATATTAAGCATTAGAGGAACAGCACCCCTTACTACCAGCAACTACGAGCACAGCTTAGAAAACCCACGCGAATCTGCAAAGGTACCTATCTTACACGCACACCATATAAACAACCCCACATGAAATTATCATCAAGTTCATTATTTTTTTCTGGTCCCCAGGGAAAAAAAGGGGGAGGAGTCCACTGATTGACTACCTAACAACCGGCATTCGCCGCCTGACCAACCGTCCGTCCGCCCGCCTGCCCGCCTTTGCCGGACTCCTTACCAAAGATCCACTACCCGTCGTGGACCTAAGGATATATATGACGCCTCGAAAGCGATTTGAATCAAAGGGGGGGAGGGGTAAGCAAGATTACATGTACAAACGGTTCCAGCAACGTAGACTCGGATGGTGTTTCTAGCCTCGTCTGGCTTGGCACCAAGTAGCTAACTAAGTAGTTAGGTAGGCCGGCATACGACGCAGCTGTGATTCTTCTCCGTTTCAAGAGGTTCACTATCGCCTACTGGTATCATCCTCCTTCACCAGACTGGACATAACTTCTCCAACGAGCATATCTATCTCAGGTAGCGCCAGCAGGTAGTAAGGCCCACTGCTTGACCGTCTTCTTCGCACCGGGGGGACTAATACGGTGCGCTGTCTTATCGAGGGTTGCCTTAACCTGAGCTTTGGTGCAGGCTGGGAATTTCTTGGCCAATAAATCGATAATCGTCCCCTTGGTGAAGTCTCGTAGTTCTTCACTAATAATGGCTCGTTTAAAGTCATCAAGCATCTCCTTTGGAACAAGGTCCTTCGCATCGACGGTTGGTGCAGTACTAGCAATGCCCACTCCAGCGGGTGGAGGCATGGAAGTTGGAGGGCCTGGAGCAGATGTAGCCGCAGCAGTGCTGGTGCCTTTTCCTATAGTAGTCGGCCAATAAGAGGTAGAGAAAGGGTCAATTCCTATGTGATGCTCAGGCAAATCTGTGGCGTGTTAGTCCAAACCTGTCTTGGAGTCTCAAGGCGGGGATAATATTTACTTAGCATGACTTCAAGTCGGTACTGGCCCATGGATGCGCATGGGGCCTGCTTCGCCCTATCTTCGAAGCAAATGCCTGTGCTGGTTGGCTCGTTCTCGCCCAGGAATGTAGGACGGATGGCCGTCGACACGTCATCTGAATCATCGAGGAAGTCATCCATTTCCTCGTCGGCATCGTGCTCTTCTTCGTCTTCTTCTTCGTCGCCTAGATCCTCGCCATCGTCTTCTACCCATTCCGCCTCAGAGTCGTAATCATAGTTAAGTCGCAAGAGCGCCCCGGTTGGCCTACGAGATAATTTTCGAAGCTTCGTGGACTCCATATGGGAAGTCACTGTTCCAAAGTAAGGCGGCCGAACATCCTCATAAAATGACAGGTACTTCATCGGAATGGAATTTAGTTGAGTTTGCGCGTTGACAAGCTTCTCGGCCTGAGTGTTCTCTGTTGAATCACCATATACTCCCTCCATTATCTTCCTCACACTTGGGTACATAATGCCGCGCTGCTGGGGGAACGGCAAGTTGAAAACCTCCGCTGGGTTGAACGGCTTTGCATTGAAAGTACCGCGTTCGCCACGAACAAATTGATCCAGTATTTCGGACTTGGCAACTTTCGTCTCGTTATCCATCTCGAATGGGAGCGATGCCACCGTGACACCAGGCTTGACGAAGAAGGGCTGAAATGTGCGTTCATACATTGATTTTTGCGGCTCGGGTTCTTTTTGTTCCTGGGGTGCAGTAGATTCTGTGGTGGATTTTGGTGAGGTTTTGAAAATTTGAGGAATAGCCTTCTTGGATGGCGTAGTCGGTGCCCGTTGGACGAAGCTGGCCAACATGCTTCGTTGCTTTTCCTTTTTTCGTTGTGCGGCAAGCTCTTCCTCCTCCTTTTTACGTCTTTTAGCATCTTCGTCGGCTTTTCGCGCGAGTTTTACGGCTTCTCTCTTCGCTCTCTCTATTGCTTCAGCTGCCCGTTTCTCAGCTCTCTCTGCAGCTTCTGCTTCTCTCTTCTGCCGCTTTTCGGCGCGCTCCTGGTCTCTTTCGGCCTTGGTAAGCTTTCGTTTTTCGGGCTGGGTAGCTTGGGCAACTGGCGCTGAAGTTGGAAGGGTACTAGTCTCTGGGTTTGTTGGTGCTTTAGTAGCATCGTCATTTTGTGTTGGCACTGACGCTGGCGCTGGCTTCGAGGGTGTCTTGTTGGGCGAGGGAGAGCATCCAGTGGGAGGAGTGGATCCTAATTCGGTCAATTCCGAAGAACTACTTCCAGGTTTCGGTTCCATGGTAGCTGCTGGTAAAGAAGGCGATTCTAATTTGTAGGTTAGTGTTTTGATGTAACTACATTGTATTTGGTGTCAAATATTTGACGAGAGGGGTAAGGAATCTAACGTGAAGTAATATTAATAGGGACGGCGGCGTGATCAGTAGATCTCTGCTTTGTCGGGCTCCCTAAATCTGAAGGTTCCTCGATGGTAAGTTGGATAGAATCATCGACAAATTCCTTATGGGTTCTCTTCCTCAAAGCCGATTCTGATTCCTGAATATTGGGGGACATGGAAATTAGAGGCATTTGGGCTGCGAATTGAGTTGAAGCTCTCTTGTCGCATGGATATGTGGAATCAATGAGGAGCCAAGCTAGATATTATCGGATTAGAATAAATTAAGTGACTCTGTAATAAATTCCAACAGTCCCAGATCGAATTAGATATCTTGAAGCCGTGCTGATGTTTCCGGGCTCGTCACTAGGCTCAGCACGTTCAGTTAGCAGTTTAGCAGTTTAGCAGTTTAGCAGTCTACTATGGTAGGTAGCAGTTTAACGGAAAGAGTTGAAATGTGGATTAGGTGGAAAGTGGTGCATGTGGGCTGCATGTGGAACCCAAATTAACGCGTCGAAACGCGATAGCCAGGTGAAAGTACTACCTACTAGTTAGTAGTAGTCGCGTTTGATTTAATCTTTAATAGGATTAGTGCAGACTGTGCAGTACTGTAATAATACTGTTACAACGCTTGAGCACAGACCAAGCAATTTAAGACACAAGCCACTGTGCAATGTGCATTCTTTGCCAACATCACTGAGGGCCTGAGGCACTGACAGCTTGGACCAGTTTGCCCCATAATTACTACTAGTAAGTACTGGTCTGAAAAAACATATAAATATCTGGCTTTCCTCCCTCAATTCTAAACTCTCTTTCTTCTTTTCTTCTTCATACTTACCTTGTCCGAAGGGTCCTCGCTCAAGAATGAGGACTCTTAAGAGGAAAGACCTGCATTGCACAGCGCGGAGTCGACCCTTTTCTATTATCCCTCGTGGATCGTAGTGGGCGGAATTTTTGGTCTCATCACAAACTCATTTGGGTTATTCTCTTTTCGTTATGTTCATTGCCTCGATGCAATGTCATGAGGAAGATTGCAAGATGCTTCTGCCAGACTGAAACTGAAGGCGCAGCTCCAATGATTTCTGCCAAAAGAAACCTTGCATTCAATGTTTGGATTACTACATACTAGTACTGTAGTACATACATAGATGACTCACTTGATTATGCGGTGTTCTTGCCTTTCGTAGTAAATGCACAGTAACTATTTCTACCTTGAAATCATCAAGTTTTTTTTTAATAAATTGTCATCGTAGTAGAATATGCTTCTTATCGATAAGAGACCCACACCTAGGACCGGTCGCATTTATTTCCAATTGATCGAATTTTCGGCTTTTTGAGAAAGCTGTAGGAATTATGAAAATAATCACGACAACGACAACAACCTCGAGCCAATAACCGTACCCGAATCGAGACGCGCTCACTACGAAGATACGGATATTTAAGAGGGGCATACCTAAGGGAGCTTAGAGAAGCTGTTACAACGGAGACTATGCAGATACATTGAACCAGCACGAACCTCTGCATACCCAGCTCTGCTCCCCGACAATCTCGGCTCTGCGCCGCTCCCTCAATAGCATAAAAAAATGCAGTCTCTTATTCTAGCCGCTCTTCCGAGAGCTGGCGTAGCTCGCGGCAGTACGAATGCCATAATAACAGCAGCCCCAGCCCTAAAATCATGGGCTACGAAAAGGTCCGTTTGAGCACCTCCCCTCTCCCCGCCTTCTTCTACATTTCCCGACCTACCTACCTACCTACCCACCAAGCACCGGCTAACTCTACCCCTTCTACAGAGCCTTCTCCTCACTCCCCGGCCTCCGCCCCACCATCCTCGCCCCCTCACACACCCACGGCGGCGTATTCCGGTCTCCGAACTCGAGTAACCTCCTCCTCACCTCCTTCGCTCCCACGCCTACGAGCGGCGGCTGCACACTGGACCTGGTCCCCAAGACAGCCATCACGGCGCATCCGGCGCTTGGGCAGATCCGGTGCGGCCCGCGTCCCACGATGGCACGGTCGAGCCGCCTCGTCCGCAAGCGCAGACACGGCTTCCTCAGCCGCATACGCTCGCACAAGGGCCGCCGCACGCTGCAGCGTCGCAGAGATAAGAAGCGCTCCATATTGTCGAACTAGAGGGGATGGAATAGGACGGTGAAGGAGCTGCGGAAGAAGAGGAAGAAGATCCGTCTATTCAGGTAGCCTATATGCCTAGGTAGGTACCTAGGTAAATGTCTCGTCCGTCGATGGATGGATATATATGTGAGGAGTTGTAGCAGGTATATATACCACGCATAGAACTGTACAATGCAAAAAATACTATCTCCAGGCCACGGCCCAGACTACGGTTCTATAGACACGGCCCACGGACGGTACTGCATATTTGAAATATACACCTAGTATTGGAGATAGGATGTTAAGTTATCTCCCCTGCGTATCCAAAAGGTAGGTCTTTAACTACTATCTATAGCATAGGAGCCGATGTGGCTTCATCTTACCACCTAGAATATTGATAACATTGCACATCCAGGAATCGGCTTATTTGAAGAAGCAAAAGATATTTGAACTTCTACTACCTAGATACAGTATATACTTACCCATCACCTATCTATACCTCAACATATGGACATGAGACCAAAGCTTCCTTCCAGCCATTCATTTGTCTCATCAATGATATCCAAACCCACAGCCACTCTCACCCCCCACCTACACATCCACATCCACATCAGCACGCACATACACTACACCCCTCTACACAGGCCCCGTAACATCCACCTCGCACACCAACGTATCCGAATAGCACACAACCGGCAAATCATCGCTCGCGCCCCCCACCCACAGGCTATACCGCCCCGCCGGCTCCGGCACGACCCAGTTCTGGCGCACCGTGTCCCAGACGCTCAGGTCGCGGCGGGTGAAGCTCAAGCTCAGCTGCGCGCTCTGCCCGGGCGCCAGCGCGGCGCCCGTCTTCGCGAAGTCCCGCAGCTGGATCACGGGCGTGTCGAAGGCGCTGCTGCTGCTCGCGGGGAACTGCACGTACGCCTGCGCCACGGCCTTCCCGGGCGTCGTGCCGCTGGCGGCCGTGTTCGTCACCGTGAGGGTGAGCGCGTACGCCGTGTCCCAGAGCGCGGGGTTCCCGCCGCTCGCGCCGCCGGCGGGGGGCTGCGCGGAGGCGGGCTTCTGCGTGGCGGAGTAGCCGGCCGGGTACGGGTACGTCTTCGAGCCCGCAGCGCCGATCTCGTGCGCGGCGTCGGCCTCGCCCGACGGCAGCCACGAGTACAGGTACCGCCAGATGCGGTCGAAGCCGTCGGGGAAGTACGCCTCGGCGGCGGCGGGGAGCGTGGTGTTGAGGCCGGCGACGGGGGAGGCGGGCTTGGAGGGGCGCGGGGGCGGGACCTCGGAGAGGGGGGTGACGCGGGTGAGGGTCGCGTTGGAGAAGTGGAAGGAGGCGTAGCTGAGCCCGTGGCCGAAGGCGAAGCGCGGCTTGATGTTCGCTTTGTTCAGGTGCCGGTAGTCGATGTACAGGCCCTCGGAGTACGTGTCCTGCGTCTGGCTCAGCGGGGTGGCGACGAGGCTGACGCTGTCCGGGTAGTCGTCCTCGGAGACGGGAATGCTGTAGGGCAGGTGGCCGCTGGGCGACGCTTCGCCGAAGATGAGCTCCGTCAGCGAGTCGCCGGCTTCTTGGCCGGGCAGGTGGGCGACGAGCACGGCTTTGACGGACGGCAGGTTGATCCAGGGCTCCATGATGATGGGGCCGACGGTGTGGACGACTACGACGACGTTGCTGTATTTCTCCGCGGCTTTCTGGACCAGGGTGTCGCCGTTGTGCCATGCCTTGAGACCGTCGGCGTCTCTATCGCCGTGGTTGTTCTCGACGGTGTAGCTGTTCTCGCCCGAGTCGGAGGATATGAAGACGATGGCTACGTCGTTGCTGCTTGGCGCGGCGACACTGGGGAAGCTATCCGTCGCGTAATAAGTCACATTGGCTGCTTTCCGCTTCAGGGAGCTGATTGGGTCGTCGAGGTAAGGGTAGTTTGCGGATCCCGAACCCCATCCCATGCCCAGAAGACCTCGGTTGCAGGTCTTGTCCGTGCAAGAGTTGATGCCCTGCGGATCGGCTTGTGCGTCTGTTCCAAAAACAAATAGCGGTGCTTTCGTCGATAGCGGGAGGAAGCTTCCGTTGTTCTTCAGGAGCGTGACGGCCTCTTGGGCTACTTGTTTCGCTATTATTTTGTGGTCTCCCTGGACGTTGACGTACTCGTTTACGACGCCCCTCGGGGAGATCAGAGCACCGGGATACAACGGGCCTTCGGGATCTGCCGTGTTCGATGAAAAGTTCGGCGGCGGGTAGTCCTTGTCCTGGCCGAGTTGATACCATGTAGCGACAACGCGCGTGGCCATGTCGTTTATCCGGTCAACGGGCACGGAGCCGTTGAGTACCGATCGTGTGAGCTCGTACATCCAGTTAGAGTAGCCAAACAAAGGGACGCTGTTGCCGATTGTGTCTCCTGGCATAGACATGTCGAGACCGGCGAGCGCAGAACCAACGCCCGAGATTTGCGCAAGCCAGTCGGTCATCACGAGGCCTTGGAAACCTAGCTCGTCCTTTAGGAGACCGTTGATGATATATGCGTTTTGAGAAGCAGCGGATCCATTGATCTTCAATCTGGTTAATAAAAATTTCTACCAAAACCACCCGGGCAGGTAATATAATCATGATACATACCGCATTGTAAGACGCCATTATTGAGCCTACGCCCGTTTTAACGCCTTGTGCGAATGGCCAAAGGTAGATCTCGTGCAGAGTTCGGTCGTCTGATGTATCGATTAGTATCTCACACTAACAGTCTTTGGTGCATATAAGCCCTTACCAATGTTTGCGCTGTATGCCTGCTGCAGTGGGTTATACATGCGGTAAAGCTCCTGCTCGTTTCCGATCAAGTGCTTGAGCGTAGCGATGACTCCCTGCTCCTGTACGCCTTTAATCGTTTCCGCGCCGGCAATTGCTTGAAGCACCGGGTCCGACCCGAAACCTTCCCAATTTCGTCCACCTCTCGGTTTTCTTCCCAGAGCACCAACGGAAGGTCCTAGGTAGAAGTTGGCGCCCTTGCCCTTGAACTCCTCGCCGATGGCAACACCCCTTTCGTACATGAGGTCCTTGTTGAATGTCGCTCCGGTGCTTATCCCCGCGGGAAAGGCGGTGATGTTGTCTGTCGTTCGGACACCGAGGGGACCATCTTGTAGGCATAGTGACGGAAGCCCTAGTCGTGGTACGCTACCGGTGTTTCCAACGCAACGTCCTTGAAGCTATCAGTTAGTATTTCGGACTTCGGAATTATTACATGTTCGGTCACATACCCTATATATTGATTGCTATTAGTGATTGGAGGCTCGTTATACGTTTTATAGGGCTCTATGGAAGTCATACCATATAAATACCAGTGCCAGCAGTTATGTTTACTTTCTCGGCCAGTGTCATCTGCGAAACCAACTTGATTGCACTTTCATAGCTTGCGGACCAGTCGTCGGCCCAACCCCCATAAGGAGTTGGGTAGTAAGGGGCGGCAACATAGCCGGCAGGAACGGGATCTCGTTGTTGGAGTACGGAGGCGGAAGCCGCGCCGCTCAGGAAAAATAACGACAGACTACGGAGTCCTGGAGGGCACCCCATATTGAGTATCACCATTATGATTATCCAAAAGGACCAAAAGGGGATTATGAATAGTATTACTTGGGGGGTCGGCCTTTTTGTTTAAGAGTTGGAAGAGAGCCTCTTACTATATCAACATAGTCGTATGAGAGAGAGAACACGCGACCTCGTGGCTTAAACAATTTACGGCACGGCTGCCTACACACAGTGATTGGCGACAGTCTACTAGTTAAATGAAAATAGGATCCTGATCCAGGAACAAGGCACGAGAGGAACATGCATGATGAGAAGTGCAACGGGTGAACCCGCGCATGTACCCGTAGTACCTTGGTAATGTAGATAGCAAATACGTCAGAAGGATGCTCTCTAGAGTCTAGCCTGTAGGTGGTAAGCAGTTCGGTCTTCAGATTCGATCTGAGTCTGTGCTTCTGATATTACATCTGATATTGCACCCAAGATCTTGGGCTATGCTGGCATGGCAAGCATAACCCATGGCTATCGAGCTTGAATCATATGCATTGTAGATAAGTTTGCGGGGTAGAACTGGATAGAGCTGGGCTGCTTGATGGGGATTATCTCTGTATTCTTGCTATGCATGAGATTTGGATCGTCAACCTTAGCTGAATATGTGGCCAAGGAGCCAAGTTAATTAAAGAATTCGAACAACCTCGGCCCCTTTGTCTTGACTTGACCCAAGTTCACATGAGAAGATGATGATTTGGGGAAACCAAAGATCTAGGTAGGTAGGTAGTACTGAAGAAGATATATGAGCACAGTCACACGCACATGATGGTTTCCTTCAAGGCTTATAGTGGTCAAGTGAAGATGATAATTCTTGATAAAGGATAGGTAAAGTTGGAGTTCGGCGATACTATTATGTATGTAAGCTTGAATGTGAACTGGACAAGTGACGCAAACAGGCATGGTGAGGTTGCAATCGGAATGGATCATGGTAGTATGGTCGCTACCAAGATACAGATTCTAGCTTCCGATGCTAGGCTAAACATAGAAATTGAACAGACAATGCTACTAGGATATACCTATCGCTTCGGTGCTTGATTATTATATAAGTTGATGGTTGATAGTTGATGCAAAGAATACCTACCTGGGAATGATGGGATGAGGGGATGGTGGGATGGAGAGATGGGGGGATGGGGGGATAGGGGGATAGGGGGATAGGGGGATAGGGGTGAAGAAGAAGAAAGAAGAACTTATTAACCTAGTTAGGGTAGGGTAGATGAGGAGCTCAGGGGTAATCCACGTGACCCCCAACGTGACCCCCAACGTGACTATCATCAAGTTCTCTACATAGTTAACTACCAGGACACCCTTGTCAGTTGTCAGATATCTGCCACCTGGCTAAGTGCTAAGCAACTACTAGGGCACCTACGGTGTAGTAAGTGGTAATGTTAGCCCTTTCTAAAGCTGAAAAAAGCTGGGGCCTAAAACAAGCCAGTGCTCAACAGACAGCAAAAATATCTGGGGGCCAATTGGCAGATTTACCTGACAGCCGACCGAGTTATTGATAGGGGTGCCCTGTGGAAAAGTTCAAGTAGCATCCATGGATTTGTTTAACCGAACAATACCTGATAAGTGCATATGATATTAATATTAATACCTACTGGCCATAACTTAGGTATGTATGGCCGGTCCACTGTCGAAAGAATTTAGTGTACTACGCCGTAGAAGGAGAAAGAGAAGAAGAACAAGTGGACAAGGACAAGACTGCAAAATAATGTTGAGTTTCATGTGGGGAAATCTAGCAAGTAGCCTATGTACCTGCCTACTAAGTGCAGACTACCTTAGTAAATACCCTAGAATACCCTAAAATCCTAAAATACCCTAAAATACCCTAAAATACCCCTAAAATACCTAGTAGGGACAAGGCGCTGCATGAGAGAACATGTGACATTTGCGGAGCCGATGCGGGTCTACCCAAGCAGCCAAATTCGAATTCTTCTAGCTGAAGATTAGATATTAGCGTTCCAAGGTTTTCGGTATCACTCAACTCTTTCAATATTAATACTTCGCCAGGGCTTTCTGTTATTACCAAATCACCCATGCCGGCTTTTACATCCGAAGAAAAGGAAAAGAAGAAAAACACACTAGCTTACTACTATGTAACTACCATGTAGTATGTACTACTACGACTCTTAAGTACGAATTCATAGCCTTCTCAGGAGATAAGTCCGATACGGACACTAGCATGGATTATTCTCAGTCTTGACGTCTTCTGGGTATAGCCTCTCGTATCAATAATGATGTACGCCAGCCACAGATTCTGGCCATTACCTGCCATGCCCTTCATTGTACTATTACAAATCTCGTACATGGTTCGGGCGCTTTTGAGGAGTGAGCTGTACATTCTTCTTTACCCCTCCCGCTTCAAGTTATCCTTAGATTTACTTTCAGTATCCCCTAGGTTACATAGCTGCTTGAGCAGTGCAAAATGCAATCCTCCGTTTCCAGTCGAGATTCAGGCTGTCGTAGAAGGCAGTTAGTGGTCAGCCAATGAATCCTTGCTTCCTCACTTCCTTGCTCATATCACGGGCGGTGTTGTACAACATCCTCAAGAGGGCAAAGCCGCTTTGAACCCATGATTCGGAACAATAAGACGCGCCCCAAAGAGGGTACCAATGCTACTACAGAGTCCAGACAATTGATCCTACAATCCTGCCCTGACACACCCTGGGCCTTCCTTGGCCTT
Organism: Hypoxylon fragiforme; assembly: GCF_022984875.1. Classification (NCBI taxonomy): domain Eukaryota; kingdom Fungi; phylum Ascomycota; class Sordariomycetes; order Xylariales; family Hypoxylaceae; genus Hypoxylon; species Hypoxylon fragiforme. Next base: position 2,232,823 of record NW_026054760.1, read on the forward strand.
CTTCGGGACGTTTTTAAAAGGCTGAGAGAAGATGCGGTGCGTCTGTTGTACGACCAGCCCACGGATGCAGTGAAATGAATACGGTTTATTGAAATGTGCTCGGTACCACCACCAAGAATCTTCAGGACCTCGTCGTCATCTACCTAGTAGTCAGGTATTTGGTTCTTGCTAGGGTAGCACTAAGCCTGCCTGACTCGCCGCTACACTCGCCATGTCACAAATTTTCAACCAATGAGAAGTTTGGGCAGACCTGAAAGCGGTATTTATTGTTTTTGGAGTCGATGATTATTGGCTTGGTGTCTCGACCTCACCGAACGCGCCGGGCCTGCTTACGAAGTCATTCTATCCTAGCAATATACCTAGCAATAAACATGGCCCGCTTGGCCCGCTTTGCGGACGCTCTATGATGCTTCTAACGCTTACCGTGAAATAAATTAGCTGCTAAGAGCCTAGACTCTCGCCTTATGTCTCTCTGGGGACCAGCGTTGACATGATAGTATCTTTGTTTGGGGTATTGTTGGGATTGAGGCTAGGAGGAGTGCTTGTTACAAGAGCTGAAACCAGCGGAAGAGGAGCGGGAGTGTTTAGCTAGGTAGCCTCAATATTCGTCTCTGAATCGGGAGGATCTCAGCTTAGCTAGAATACCGGGCGACTAGGGGAGGGGAGGAGGAGGAGGAGGGGAAGGATCGGCAGTCTCCAAAAGCCACATCTGAAGTGTCTCCCTTTGATGTGTATAAGTCGTCACTGGTGGTCGTAGCTAAATGGTGTCAGCTTCGTTCTTTTCTTCTATCCCTTCTATTTTCTTCATTCCTGTGTCTGCCCTCCTCTTTTGGTAAGAATGAATCGCCTTAGTTACGCCTTCATCTCTGCCTTCAGCCTACTGGCTGTGGCGAATCCAGTTCCAATTGGAACTTCTCGCTATGCCCTTAACGAGCGTGGTATGTTCATTACAGAGATTATACTACCAAATATAGATGGAGCAACATACTAACAGATAAAGACATCACTGTGACTGAGGCTGATATCTCGTCCCTGAGGTTCTACGCTCAGTACGCTGCAGCCGCCTACTGTAATAGCGAGGTCCCTGTGGGTTCTGCCATCACTTGTTATTCAGACACCTGCCCAGATGTCACTGCCGCAAATGCAACGGTGACTAAAACCTTTGTGTGAGTGTTATATGACTGGTCCTAGACCATTATGTACATCAAGCTAATCCTCGGACAGCGGCCTTCTCACCGATGCCAAAGGCTTTGTCTCGACGGATAATAAGAACAAACTCATCGTGGTATCTGTACAAGGAAGCGAATCTATCCGAAACTGGATAGCCGAGTAAGTCTATCTTCCGGCCAATACTATTAACGGTGTGATTAGCGGCTAACATTCAGGTAGCCTCACGTTCGTAGGCCTTCCTTGTGACCTCGTAAGCGGCTGTGTGCTCCACACCGGATTCCTCACCGCATATAACGAGGTAAAAGATGCTTTGTTGGCGGGCGTGGCAGCTGCCAAGGCCGCAAACCCTTCCTATAAGATCGTCTTTACAGGGCACTCGCTCGGTGGCGCTGTTAGCACGGTGGCTGCAGGTTACGCACGAAAACTGGGCTACGAGGTCGACCTATACACCTACGGCAGCCCCCGCGTCGGCAACAAGCAGTTCGTCCAATTCGTCACGGATCAGGCCGGTGCTGAATACCGTGTAACGCACCTCGACGACCCCGTGCCACGCCTACCTCCTCTCATCGTGGGATACCGACATACGAGCCCGGAGTACTGGCTAGCTGACGGCAGCTCCGACACCACGACGTACACGGCCGCGGACACGAAGGTGTGCGAGGGCCACGCCAGCGTCAAGTGCAACGGCGGAACGCTAGGTCTCGATATCGAAGCTCATCTAAACTACTTCGAGCCCATTAGCGGCTGCAGCCAAGACGACCTCTCCTTCAAGAGAAGGGACACAGACATCTCGGACGAAGACCTCACTGCCAAGGTCAATGACTGGGCGGAGCAGGACCGCGCGTACGCGGCGACGCTGGATGAGTAGGTAATTACCTAGGAATGGGTTTTAGGAGGGTGTTAAAATACAAAATAGTAATAAATTAATAAATATACATATATCATTTCCTCGGAACACAACATCTCTAGTAGATGCTGTATCGAACTAGGATATACAGAAGTGCATGCGATATTTGGCATCCATGATATCTATTCTATATTTCTATATGCCCTTCCTGAGAATGTGGACACCTTTGTCTATATGCTTTCCCCTGAGGTTATGTCTTTGTTCAATGAACGACTTCTGAGCTGTAGCATTCTCTTTGCAATCTCATTTCCACGCAAAATATTGTATGTTGACATGAATTAGGTACCTTTCAAGTTGCTTGTACATAGTTTCAAGGTTTCTATTCACGACATTGCATATCTGCATAAATTCTAGAAGGGAACCCGACTGGAAGTTGATGGATGCACGGGATATGCACCCAAGAGATGAGATCAGTGGGACTTCGTCAGGGGTTCACCATACATAACTCAGTGGTTGAGACGCTATGCAGGGGCCTGTGGATAAAGTGATCAGCTGTGCAGCCTGTGGAATTAGGTAGCAGCTGATAAGGTATTTATCAGCGAATATCGTTATGTACATGTAGGTACGGAGTATGTTGACCTCATTTCCACATGCAGCTGCCTCCTAATCATTTATTAGTACATCTACATAGTACACTACCTAGTACCTACTAATCATTCAATGTTACAATCATTACACAAATAAACAAACTGTCTTTCTCTTCTGAACAACATTTATTAAGCTTCCATTGAGTATCCACATTCCAATATTCTCAAGGAACACCCAACTACGAACATCACCAAACACATCTTGACTCAAACAATGACACGCCATACATCCGAATTTCTGCGTCAGCGCAGTTCCAACATATCTCTTCGAAGTACCGCCGCCGTGAACGCCGCCACTGCCACCGCACCCCGATTGTCGAGCTTCGTCAACCCATCCGAGTTCGAAACAAAGCCAACCATGTCGAAAGCTGAACAAGCATTTGTAGTTGGCGACTTAGCTAACTGCAAATCCCTGGCTCTGTGCGACGCCTGCTACCGGGAAATACCAGACCGTCGTACCGGCTCACTTGCCTTCCAGCTCACGGATAACCGAAGCTCGTGCTCCTCTTGCAAAGTCATGTCGTCAGACCCCGAGGCTTTCACCCAGCCGTTCTGCAAGTTTTTGCAGGATAATCCTACGGTGTTCCATGCCGTCGGCTATTTCAAAGACAAGATGACGGCTCTTGGCTATAAGGAGGTTGGTGGCTTTTTTTTGTATAGCCGATGGTTGCTATGGAGGTAATTACATAAGCTAACAAGTGACTGAAGCTTCCGGCACGAGACGATTGGTCTGGCAAGCTCGAAGCCGGCGGTAAATACTTTGTGACCCGAAACGGCACCTCAGTTATCGCGTTTACGGTTGGAAAGGCGTATAAGCCTGGCAATGGCGTTGCCATGGTTGCAGGTCACATTGATGCCCTTACGGCGAGGCTTAAGCCCGTCAGCAAGAAGCCAACGAAGGCTGGCTACGTCCAATTGGGCGTTGCGCCTTATGCTGGTGGGTTGAACGAGACTTGGTGGGACAGAGATCTTAGCATAGGAGGCAGAGTAATTGTACGGGACGGGTCCGGCAAGACCTCGAGCAAACTTGTCAAACTCGACTGGCCTAGTAAGCATCCCCTGGGGGAAAATAAGGGTCACAATAGCTAACATGATACAGTTGCTCGTATACCTACGCTCGCACCGCACTTTGGCGTGGGCATGATGGGCCAGAACAATAAGGAAACGGAGGCAGTCCCGATTATTGGATTGGACAACTCCGACATTTCTTCTTCTACGAATTCCAAGCCGGCGGAACCCCTAGGGCCTGCTGGATCGTTTACTGCCACCCAGCCACCAAGACTCGTCCAGCTCATCTCGAAAGAGTTAGGTATCAAAGACTACTCACAGATAGTAAACTGGGAATTAGAACTGTTTGACCTGCAACCTGCGACCGTGGGCGGTTTGGACCGAGAGTTCATCTTTGCTGGCCGAATTGACGACAAGCTATGCAGCTGGGCCGCGTTCCAAGGGCTGCTAGCTTCGGAAGCAAACGAGGACGATGGTGGCATCAAATTGGTGGCGCTGTTTGACGACGAAGAGATTGGCTCTCTACTCCGCCAGGGCGCAAGGGGTAACTTTTTGCCATCTGTCATCGAGAGAGCGGTGGAGTCGTTATCCGGTGATAGTAAGACATTTGGACCCGGGCTGATTGGCCAGACCTATGCGCGATCTTTCCTCGTGTCGGCCGATGTCACACACGCCGTAAACCCCAACTTCCTTTCCCGCTACCTCGAAGACCACGCGCCCCGCCTCAATGTGGGAATCTGCATCGCGGCGGACAGCAATGGTCATATGACGACGGATGCGGTCTCCACTGCGGTGGTTACCCGTGTTTGCGAGTTGAGTGGTTGCACGCCGCAGGTTTTCCAAATCCGAAACGACTCCCGAAGCGGTGGTACCGTGGGACCTATGCTGAGCAGTGCGATGGGTGTCAAGGCTATCGACGCGGGAATGGCGCAACTAAGCATGCATTCGGTTCGTGCTACGTGCGGATCGCTAGATCCCGGGTTGGGCGTCAAGTTCTTCAAGGGTTTCCTGGACAGATGGGAGAAGGTCGACGCCGAGTGGCAATAAAGGCGGCCTCGCCTTGCCCAGAAAAGGAAGAGGGCTTCGACTGTTTTAGAAGTTGGTTGCCATTACTACTACATACGCATGTCTCAAGCGGGTATCACAACATATGGACATCCCGCGTTGATGCTAGCATTCGGGTCTCATGGGTACCTGGCTGGTGGTTTGTAGTTTGTAGTATGCATCACTGGATACATAGAAAGGGGCATCGATACATAATAGAGAGACATCAGCTTCTTTTAATAGTCACACACATCCATGTACATACACATACATACATACCGAGGTATGTAGGTAAGTACTAAGTATAGTAATACGGCTACTTGTGGATTATGGGTTGTGTTAGTTGTCGATAGCGCAAAGATCATCAATGCCGCCACCTGCAGGAACGAAAAAATAATCATAATCTTCTTATCCTCTTATCCCATTGACTACCGTCACATGCAAAATGATGCAATCAAGAGCCCCCAGAGCCTGCCATATAGTACTTAGTGGATATCTGTTTCCACTTTAAGACTCCCGAGAGCATTTACTTTAGAACTGTAAGGGAAGAACGGGAAGAAACTAACCTAGGTACATGGTTGAAGGGCACGCGACTTGTCGTGTGATGAATTGACGAGGATGGGGAAGTCTTTGAGTTAAAGGAAGGAGAGAGAATGGGAAAGGAGGTTGTCGGATAGTTCGGTAAGTAAATACGTATCAACCTTGGAAGTTATAATACGGTTATAGGTGAAATGACATAATATGGAAAAAAAAGGTTGAAGAAGCCGAGGCATCGTCACTGATAACTACTCACTACAACATCAAACTTAAAAAAAAAAAACTTGCAATTGCATCTAATACTTTCATGGCACTTGCTTCCTTAGTACTTAGGTAGTCATACCCAATCGTGTTACTACTAGTAGTAGATTAACCAAACTAATACTTTCTTCTTCTTCTTATTTTCGCCTTTTGTTCACTCTTCTTCTCCTTAATTATTTCTTTCTACTTTGAAATTAATACCGTTTTATTATCACACTCGTTAGACTGCCGAACAGAAAATAGATCCCCCTTATAACAATTTAGGTATTGACCTTGTTACGGAATATCCCTAATTAATTCGAGTTTTACAACGAGACGGATATTCATCCCTATGGCGCAGCCAACGAATCCTACGAACCCGGACAGGTGGTCCGCTATGCTCTCACGATTAAATCCTGTACCTAGTTTTTCGGACTTTACGGGTCCTTACAAGGTCGGCACCGTCGATGTCGAAATTCCTGTCTCGGAACTGGACTCTCCCGCTCCCGCCCCAGACAATGCCGCCGATATAGAGACAGTTCAATTTCGTGTCTTCTACCCGACTAGCCCAGAGGCCCAAGACAAACGCATCACATGGCTGCCCTCTCCCCAGCGAGATCACCTGTCTGCATATATCCAATTCTTAGGCGCTCCCTCGTTATTGGCACAAGCTATCTCGTACGTCCATACACAACTATCATATCACCCATTAACCGTATATCTACCTAGGTAGATAGGTACCTAGTTATGCAGTGGCTAATGTGAAATTCTTATCCACAGCTTCTTGCCAAGACATCTACACTACACTTCGATACCCGTGGTAAAGAATGCGCCCATCTCCCAGCCGAATACTCCGAACGGACGATGGCCGACGGCAATTTTCTCACATGGCTTGGGCGGGAGCCGGAATGCGTACTCACAGATAGCTGGGTCTCTCGCGTCGCATGGAGTGGTCGTCGTCTGCCCGGAGCATAGGGATGGTAGCGCTGTGGCATCTTTTATTCGAATACCCTCACAGCAGGACCGATTCTTCACGCGGAGCACACGCCGAGCCGTTCCTTATCTGCGCGTAAAGCACGACGCCACGGACGAGGTATACGCCTTGCGAAACGACCAACTCAGAATACGACTATGGGAGCTGGGCTTGATACATGAGGCTATACTGGGAATCGACAAGGGTGAGCCATTGACGAACCTCAACAAAAGCACGCCCTCTCTCGACACTTTTGTTGGCAACTTGCACGTTCACATGCCTGGTAGTATTATCTTCGCCGGCCATAGTTTTGGCTCTGCTACCATGGTTCAATTCCTGAAATCCGTCTTTTATATTGGCCACCCTAAGCTCGAAGCTATGCCCGAGCAGCTCTATGTACCGTCCCGCCAGTCCTCCATCTGCAAACAAATCACGAGCCGCAATATAACTATCCTACTGGACATGTGGTGCATGCCACTACGTGCCAAATCTACCAAGCCCTTATTCGACCTTCCTCTCCCCGTCTACGCCGTCTCCCCCACGAATCCGATGCCACCCGGTGGAAGCGCCCTCCTCGCCGTCGAGTCCTCCGACTTCTACAACTGGGAGGACCATCTACACGAGACCGCGCGAGCCCTGTCACCCGACCCGTCGGCACCCACCGTCCAGGCGACCGCGTTTTACAAGGGCAATGCGTCTGGCGTCAAGTTAGCGGAGCCGCATTTCTTCTACGTGGAGCGGTCCGCCCACCTGTCGCAGTCCGACTTTGGCATCCTGTTCCCGTGGCTCATGCGCCAGGTCTACAAGTCGGAAGAACCGGAGCGCGCCCTACGTCTTAACCGCCGCGCCATTCTCCAGGTCCTCCGTGCCAACGGCGTACCTGTCGCCCGAACTTGGGCGGGTGATCTGGTCGACGGCACGGATACCGGGAAGATTATCGTCGATAATGTGTCTGCTGATGCTGATGTGGCCATAAGTGGGGTTCATGACGCAGAGGCTGGCGCCGGCGCTGTATCTCCTGCGGAAGGGGATGGGAGCGACGACAGAGCTATCTTAGATCGTAGCGGACGTAGCGTCGTAGACGCGTGGCACTGGATCGACATCGTGAACATGGGCCAGGCTGAGGAAGTGAACGAAGACGGCTCGAATGAAGGCGTCGCGGAGCAGGAGCCAGGGATGGCGGGCGTCATTGAACCACACGCTAACGAAAATACAGCGGAGACGGCGACGGCTGGATCAACGTAGAATGTGTTCCGGTGGTGCAAGTGGTATGCGTTTGGGAGATGAGTGCGGCGGTAGCTACATATGATGAGTTCACGAAGGAGAGGGGCTTAAACGCTTGAGCTTATGGGGGATGATATATGGGTGGGTGCATAAAAAGTGACAAGCGAAAAGCGTGCTGTTTTGTTGGTTTGATATTTTTACGAAGCGGGTCGTGTGTGTATATACCTAACTTACTGAGCACCTAGATAGATAGGAAGGCTCACTGGTGCATTGCTAGAAAGGCAGACAGGCAGGCCGTTCGGCGTTTGTGAGGTTATTTAGCGATTTGGTGGGGTTTTACTTAGAGACTCATTATTTATTAGCTATTATTATTTTTTGCTAGACTATATATACCTCTTGAGTGTCTTTGATATATATATGATGAGTGATTGTTCATGAAAATGGGATGAGGATGGTTATGCTTTGTTGGCTGTGAGGCGTGAGATGTGAAGCAAGCTAGGTTTATCAGGTTTGGAGATCGTGAAGGTATTTTTGGGGGATATACATATGTATGTGATGCGGGCAGCTACTTTACCTACTTTACCACACTACAGTCAGTATTCATACATTTGTGGATTTCTGACCCATTTGTGAAATTGTATTTGATCTCATCTCCTTTGTTGGGGAGGATACATACCTAACCTAGGTAGGTAGACTGCAGCTCTCCCTCACTACGGTGGTCACGATGTGGCATAAGCAACGGATGGCTAGGTACCTACTAAGGAAAGAGAAGTCAAGGCTGTCAAGCAAGGCGATATTTTTTGGGCTTAGGGGGGGTGGGGGTTTCTTCCAATTCTTTCTGGTAATATGCATTGTGATGTTGTCCTGTCTTCGAGGGCGATGAAGCTGGTGATTCCCCGGAGATAGCGTGGGCCGAGTCGTAAATGATGTTCCGGGGGAGATGGAATTTTTCGGATTTTCTTTTGCATGCTTACCTACCTACCTACCTACCCTAGGTCTGGGAGATCTACGGCAGGCAGGTGCGTGATAGTCTCTGCTATCCGACGCGCTGGCGAGTGGGTGTAATGGCATTCCGAAGCTTTGTTTGAAATGGAGATCAATTGGGCGGGAGAGTTGAATTGATGAATGTTGGCCTTTTTCTTTTTTAAAAGGGAATTAATCGTATTTGGCTGGCTGCCCAGGTTGGCGGTACATAGGTATGGTATGATGATGTGTCTATGTCTATGATAATCTTAAGTTTCGAGGTCTATAGTTACTACCTACTCAATCTGTTATTATTAGGATCGCGAGGCTGGTCAATTATGTATAACTAAAGCATGAGCATCGCATCGTGCGTCCAGGAACGGGTCAGCGTTGTCGTATGTTGGCCGGGCAGATGAAGTCACATCGCCAAGTCGGACTCGACCCCTTCCCATCTGCTCATCGAACAAGCTTCGTACAAGGGAAGGGGGAAGAATGCTTAACCAACACTATTAGTGGGGAACGGTAACCTTGGGCGGCACAGTTGGAAGAAGAATGATGAAAACCCCCAAGCATCATAGAAGCCCGAGAGAAGACAGGTCGAAGCTTTTGGGATCACCCTCGGCGCTTCAGCTCTGCGGCTACAGTTGCTCTGTAGAAAAATCGGAAACCCTGGGTAGGCAGGCTAGCGTGGGCTTTTTTTGGTCCTGCCCATGTTATTTAGTCGAGTTGGTGCCGTTTTGATCTTTCGGGAACAAAGATCTACAAGGACGTTGTTGTTGTTGTGATGGCTGGATGATGTAGTAGGCTAGATAGCTAACTTAGGTAGCAGGGAGGAATAGCTGTGGTTGGGATTAGGCAAAACGAGCGAGTTTGAACGCGCGAAGATCAGACTCGTTAAGCCGGGGGGCAGTATGGGTTTTTTCATCAGGGGATCTGCTCGTTGAGACAGCGCCAAGGCGACATACAAAACATCCACGTCGGACGGTCGGTCGGTCTAGAAGTTGAAAAAGCTTGCGAAAAGGATTTAGTTAATATTATAATATTAATATGAGTTGTGGTATAACAAATAGACGTAGTTGAGAAGAATAGAAACAAAAAGCGAGAAGCTATCTTCAGCCCTAAGTTCAAGTTCGACCAAGGAAAATCAGCCATCAGCATGGAACGACTTGATTCCGGTGTGCTACATACCTAATCTAGGTGTTATGGGCACAGCGTGTGGTACTAAAACGGGAAGGGATCGTGATTGTGCGGTACGTCGGATCGACGCTGCCGCGAACTAAGATCGGCTTTTACCTAGCAGTGCTAGCACCATGTACTGGCATGTAGGTGTCCCCGGAGATGGCACGTCCCGACAGTCCAGTGGCTCTCGTTTCAAGGGACCTGGTCAGAAACCGAAAGTGAGGTAACAAGGTCAAACCAAACCCCCCCCCCCCTTCCCTTCTAGTCTCACGAAAGCACCATAATAACATTCTTACCAAGTACCTAACTAGGTGGTAAAATTTGTATGTACGGCGTAGGGAAAAAAGGCAGTAAAGCCGTGGACGTCAAACATCAACTCCGAGCGGGAACATCTGTTTCTGTTCAAGGGCAGACAGATTACTAGGATGTTTTAACGCGAACGGAGGGAAGGGGGACGCGAGTTGGTGTATTGTTGATCTGTTGTATAGTTTCTTCCGAACCATCAAGCATCATGAATAAACGATCCAATGTTTGTTTTAACCATCTTCACCATCTTCATATACATACAATAGGTAGTTTGTTGACCGAGCTTCTTCTTTTCTCTCTTCTCTCTCTCTTTCTTTCCTCTTTTCCTCTTTCCCTTTATTCGCTTTGCTTCGTACGACCTTGAAGAAGAAATTCAATTGTCCCTATAATAGTATTATTTTCTTAATTCGACTCCTACAGCCGGATGTAAGAGTTGCCGTTCAATAGCGGATACTCCACTAACAGGTCATATCCTTCGAGCTGTGTGGCAGTCCACGATCTCACCCTGATATCTTTTTCTACCTACCTTTATTAATACTTAACGACCGGGTCGTAATAAACACCACATGCAACGAGGGCAGCAGGCGTATCAATCTCCTCCCCTTCTCCTAATCCCCTTCACTCATCTCTCTCCCACCCCTTTGACCCCCTCCCCCTTCCTCACCATGCCTTCCATGATAGAAGATGCCGGCCCTCACACCAATTTCACCCTAGTGTCAGACATACTGCCCGACCGAGTCTTAGGCGGCAGTCGTTTGAGCTACTATGTCGCAATTGTGACAGTGCTGTTCTGCATATGGTTATGGCAGCCAAACAAACAAAAATGCGTTGTCTCAGCGCCCCTCTACAAGGCATCCCGGTTAAAATGGATGTTCAATGCCGACGCACTGGTGAAGGATAGCTATCGCAAGGTTTGCACACCCTCTCAGATACATACTTAACTACCTAGGCAGCTAGTATATATCTTGGCTACTAGGTATATATGGTACCTAGTAATATACTAACCTTCAGCCACAGTTCCGAGATGCCGTATATCAGATCAAGTCAACGGAGGGCGTGAGAACCATCATACCGGCGTCCATGGTCGGTGAGCTCAAGGGTCTTCCCGAAGACACCCTGAGCGCGAGGACGGCCGTGAGCGAGGTTGGTTGAGACGATGCCATATTTCTTAACGAAGACGGACCGTGTGCTGAACATATTTATCCAACAGGCTATGCTGAGCGAGTACACGAAACTATGCGCTGGTCATCACGCAGACACCTTGTCGCTACTACTTAAATGTAAGATGACCAGCCAGCTCGCGCGGATGACGCCGCAGCTTAAAGAGGAGCTCGAACACATCATGGGGACCGAGTTTCCCGAGTGTCAAGGTAGGTCATCTTGGCACGATATCTCTTCCCAATAGATAGTTATCCTGAGCTAACTCGGAGATAGAATGGACCCCGTTCAAGATCCAACCGTTCATGGTGCGAACAGTGGCACGGCTAAGCGGGCGCATCTTCGTCGGGCCGGCGCTGAACCGAGTGGAGGAGTGGATGGACGTGAGCATCAACTTCGCCATCACGGCCTTCATCGCCGTGACCAAGCTGCAGTTCTTCCCGCCGTGGATGCGCCCCCTGGCGCAGTACTTCGTGTCGGAGCTCGGGACGATCGAGCGGGACCTAGAAAAGGCCAAGGCGATGCTCGCGCCCATCATCGAGGAGCGGCTCCGCGACGCCGAGACCCCCGGCTACGCGAAGCCCGACGACTTCGTCCAGTGGCTCCTCGACGCCCTGCCGGACGACCAGAAGCGCGACCACTACATGCAGGGCAAACTGCAGCTCCTTCTCAGCGCGGCCTCGATCCACACGACGAGCAACCTGACGACGGACTGCATCTACGACCTGGCCGTGCACCAGGACATGCAGGAGATCCTGCGGGAGGAGGCGCGCGAGGTGCTGTGCGACGAGGAGGCCTGGAGCAGGAAGGACAGCATGGGCAGGCTGAGGAAGCTGGATAGCTTTATCAAGGAGTCGCAACGCCTGTCCGGCAATGTCAGTAAGTACCTATACCTTGTCTACCTCCCTAACCTAACCGAGGATTAAACTAACCACGCCCCCCCCTTAGCCTCCTTCATCCGCAAGGTAATGAAACCCATCGACCTATCCGACGGCACGCACCTGCCCGCCGGCACCAGCCTCCTCGCGCCCATGGCCGGGATCTCCGTCGACGAGCGGTACTACGCCGACCCGGAGGTCTTCGACGGGCTGCGGTTCCACAAGCTGCGATCGGACGGAGGCGCGAGCGGCGCGAGCCCCGGCCGCTGGCAGTTCACCAGCATAAGCGACACGAGCATGAACTTCGGCCTCGGCAAGCACGCCTGCCCCGGCCGCTTCTTCGCCGGCTGCGAGATCAAGATGGTGCTCGCCCACCTGCTGCTGAACTACGACATCCGGCTGCCGCCGCCGCCTTCTTCGCCCTCGCCCTCGCCTTCTTCTGCGGCTGCGGCTGCGAGACCGCCGCCGAATATGTTCATGATGACGAAGGGGCCGAGCATGACGGCTGAGATCATGTTTAGAAGAAGAAGCAGCAGCAGCACGTGAGTGAGGGACACGACGACGACGACGATGACGGTGTAGGAAAGATGATATGGGAACCTGGAGTTCTCTGACGAGGTAAACTTTACGTGTTTGAAGTGGTGTTTAGGTGTGAAAAGAGGCAACGGGGGGGGAAAAGGGGAAGCGATGAGGTTTGTATATATTGATACTGATACCCAAACAACTAACCTACCCATGCATCCATTGTATGCATGTAGGTAGGTAGCATTTCATAACTCAACTAAACACGGGGCAGTCACGGCTGTGGCTCTGGGCGTCAGGTTTGCAATATATTCAAGGCTGTTTTATCACGAGGCGTTTTCGGATTTGGACCTCGGAGTCAATGGGAGGGAAGGTTTTTAAGGGGGGCATTATTATACCTAGGTACCTACATACCCATCACTGGACATATTCTACCTAGGGTACCTAGATAGATAAAAATTCACAATCAAGCAAAAAGATCAAAAAATAGAAGTTATAAGTATAAACGTGTTTGTTTGTATTATATTCATTTTTTGAACAATATAATATCTTCATCATATTAGAAAAGAATGGGGTATCTTTAAGACTCGCTGTGCTCGCTTGCAAAACAACTTCTCTTCCTCCTCCTCCTCTCCCTACATAGGGTAACCAATTTCGAAAAGACTCACTCATAACGCTTTCCTCGTCAAACATCATGAAACTGTCGTAGCTTTTTCCCATTTTCGGTCATTTCATTTCACTTCGTCATAAAGCACGCGGCGTACAGCAGCACTCTTTTTTCCCCTATCCCCCCCCCCTTTCTCTTTCCTTCTCCACCTTTCAAAAAAATCTTCGCTTCCAGAGCCCTCCCCCGTTCTTTCTTTCTCTCGACCTACCGATCAAAGCGATTGGCGATAATAAATGCAATAGCCAGCCACTGTCGCGGATTGCAACCAGGGTAGAATCCCAGACCTCCCCGTCTTCTTTAACAACGCACACCCCCCTCTTCTTCTTATACCCAACAATCCCGACTCTTTCTCTCTCCATTCTCGTGCTTGAGAAACATGGAGAGTGAAATGAGTTTTCCTGAAGAGGCCAATCCTGTGACAACAACAAGTCGTGTGGTGGTATTAAGTAGGTAGGTAGGTAGGTAGGTAGGTAGGTAGGTAGTAATGGTGTGCCTGCCTGTCGAGTTATTCTCGGAATAACTGAGTCGACGAGGTAATAAATAACGTAAAAATGCAACTAATAAATGTTCGTGTACGTATATACTGAGAAACGAAGATGAAAAATATGTCGTTTGCTGTGATACCAACCAAGGATACAGCGGAATATGAAAAACCTGTTCGGAGCCGTAACTGTTTTCCCGGTCTCCTGTCCATAGGTATATGCGATATGATGAGATTTGACTTTGAGTCGTTTGGTTCCTGCCCGTCTTTTTTGGAATAAATGAGATAAAACTACCCAGGTAGAATTTTGCTTTTCTTGCTGGGCTTGCGCCCTCTTAAGATTCTTGTTTTGAAATAATGATTCCTCGCCAATGCTGGTTATGATCTTTTTGCACAGGGAGGGTTAAATAAAATAAATGATGAATATGGTGTACAATCCAGGAATCTGTATGTGATGTAGGTAGGTATTTCATCCTCTGAAGTCGAATAGTCCAGGTGAGAGAAAGGTGCGTTGAAGGGGAGGGTCAGTCTGTGTTTCTCTACCAGGTCGTCGGATCGTGGATTGCCCGTCTTTAGCGAGCGGTTCATATGCTCGCGACTCTCCCCCCTGCCTCGGGCATCCTTGCGTGGCATACCATGAGCTTGAGGCTTGTGCCCCATTCCTCGCATTCAGCCAACAAAGCCTTATCATTCCAGATGCTGGTGGTCATCCCGGTCGGGGTTTCGTAGCATCTGTTATACCACCATCGTCCCACCTTTGAAACCATTTTCGTGATGTTTTCGTCGCCTATCTCCGTCTTGTCGTTCATCATCTCTGCCAGACTTCGCTCGTCCCTCTTACTCTTTACACAAGACGCATTGGTGATAGAGCTCGCTACGGGTACACCGACACGGCACGACTTGACATCGATGAACCCCTTCTTGCCGAGATGGCGAAGAATGAGGTCTGCTGTACTGCTGAGGTTATAGTTGGGGTTGCGTGCGCTTGCCCGCTCCTTCAAGCGACGTACGGCGCGCCGAGTACGGTTGCCCATATTATTCAGATCCACGTCGAGAATGGACAGTTCGATATATCCACCAGGCTTGAGCACGCGTCGGGCCTCCGAAATTATGTTGCGGTAATGGGACTCTGGAGCTGCGGAAGGAAATCGAAATACGACTGAGGTGAAGCTGTCCGGTCCGAAGGGGAGCTTATCCATATACGAGGTGAACTGGATTTGGTGATGATTGGGTGGTGAGAGAGGGAACGAAGGGGTCGTTTGTTGCTCTGGGCTTAGTGGTGCACGAGGAGAGAGGTTGAAGAAAGTAGCGGCAGGGTATGTCTCAGCAGCATAGAATGACCAGTCATCATTACCAAGGCCGTCGATGACCAGAATGGAATGACGCTTATTAGGATCATCATCATTAAGGAGCTCTTCTCGAATCGGGCTGAACAGCACATGGCCAAAAGTAAGCCATTTGCTAACTGTCATGGACCCAACTCGAATGTTGACTTGAGAAAGGGGCGTTTCCTCTTCGCTGCTGCGACTACTACCCGAGCCTCTCTTGGCTTTCACGCTTTTGGTTGAAGATGACGATGGGCTGCACCGCCGGGAAGCAACAGGGGGGTTGTCCGGCTTAGGGCTGCTGCTTTCCTGATCACTGCATCTAGAAACAAACTCCGAGGCTGAACAAGGCGTGACTGGTGCATCAGAGTTAAATCTAAAAGCAGCATTAATTCTGGCCGTCATGTCAGCGCTAAAGTGACTGGACGATGTAGCAGCCTTTCCGGTCTCGAAGGAGTCGCGGACGTCCTTGGCGGCCTGTATATCGGTAGTAGTAGTTGTAGCTTTTCCTAATGGCTTTTTAGATCCCTTTGCTAGTAGGTTAGACGTAAAGGTTTCTAGATGAAAAGGAACCCCGCGAGAAGATGTTGCAGAAGGTGGCACTTCGCCTAAAAAGTCGTTATATTCATCCCAGATTTCATCCTCGGTTAGCGGGGCCTTCGGCAGTGGTGGTAAGGCTATGCGGTTATAAATGCTAGCTAATTCGGAATTATCAGGTGTCGGATTTGTTATGCGTTCTGAAACTTTCGTGGGAGAAAATGCAAGGAACTCCTTTTTAGGCTTATCGAGCTTGGGGGCCGCTTCTCTGGTGACTGGGGTTTGTTTAGTTGAGGAAGTAGAACCAATCTTTTTTATTGACGGCTGCTCTTGAGTACGCTCAGGTGATGGAACCCTCGGTGGACTTGGGCCTTTTGCAACGGAGTTTCGGTCAATCCTACTCAGGTCAGGAGGTGGTAGCTGTAGGCTAATTCGATGAAAAGGTCGTGAGAAACTCTTTGGAGATGTTTGTTCCGGGCGAGTATTGACAACCTTGGGTATCCTGCCAACCTGGGGAAGTCGGCTTGGACGAGATCTGGGAGCAGTTGAAGCTGGAGCTTTGACAGAGACTTCCTCGCGTTTTGGTGGTGAAGGTTTTAGTGGTTTCATGTAATTTGGAATACCTCTATCTGGGTCCGATGTAGTCTGCCGGGTATGTAGTCGTTGAGCCTGTGACATCTCGAGGGGATGACTTCCTTCAGATAAGTTTCGACCATGTCCTTCTGTCGCCATAAAAGGAACGAGAACTTCTGCTTCCCTCAAAATATCACATACGTCTTGCTCCTCAGCGTCATCTTGTTCCGAAGAATCTATCATGGTGTAGAATGCAACTGGCTTGCTCGAAGCGGGCTTCACTGTGGCGGATACACTTGCTTCGACCTTCTTGCGATCCTTGGGAGGCTGACTCTGAGATCTGCTAAACAGGTTCCATTTGCGAGGGGACTTGGCTCGTTTTGTCAGCTTCTTCGGCCCAGCCTTCAATTCCACCTGCTCGCGGGTTAGTTCCGGTCTAGAATCCAAAGCCGAGTCATCCGTCAAAATAGTCGTCTCTATGCTTCCCACAGACGGAGATGTCATCCCCCTAGTAATGATAGGTTTTGGTAGATTAAGAGGGGCGTGATCTGGCGACTGGAGTCGTTGCCTTGACCTTCGAAACGCAATGGTTGGCTTCATCGAAACCGCTTCTGAGTCGCTACTATCAGAAGGATGAGACTGGATCGATACACGAGGAAAAGGCGACGGCCACAATGTCTGCCGAGACTCTTCCTTTGAAGACATCGAAGCGGTCGAATTATTGCGAGAACCAATACCAGGACGGGTCGGGGGAATGCTCTGGTTGCTTTCGGTTCGCGTTAACTCGGAGGCTGTATTTTGATTATCCACGATCTCACCACCAGCGATTATCACAGGGTTCATCCGTTCCAGAAAGAAGGCATCGGTTGACTGAAGGCTTGCGAGGCTATCTGACGAAGATATCGGGCCTGGTAACCCGCGTGATGTGTTAGAATTCGCTGCACTACTGCTTCGTCTTCTGCCTGAACCGACCCTGCCATATCCTTCATGACCTGTTCCAGCGGCTGGGCCTTTTCGCGTGGGCTTCTCTTTCTTTTCAGCCTGTGGTATTTCTGGAGCCACCTTGGTACGTCGTCCGAATAGCGGAAATCGCGTTTTGAATGAAGAGGCCGCTGGGCTAGGTGTTCTGCTAACTTTACCCCTTTCTGTTTGGCTTGGTTGGGCAGTCTTTGGAACATTCAATCTCGGTGCTGGTGTGACTTCTCGAGCTGTGGGGGGTTTCGATAATACCGAGCGATCTTTAGAAGAAGTCATTGTTGATTTTGGTAGTGAACTAGGTCCTAGCTGGGCACTGTGACGTCTATCAACGAGACTGGTAGAAGACAAATTGCTATGAATCACGGGGATTGGACCGCCGAACTGAGAATACAAATCGGGGGTCCCGTCTCGGCTAGGTCTTGAGGGTGGTATTGGCCGACTTTGGGGAGATGTTGTAGTATTCAAGGCTCTGTTAGGGGATGCTTGGACTGCTCTAGTAGGGGATAAAGATCTTTCAGCAGGCTGAGTAGGTAGTTGAGGAGCCTTTGATGGCGATCCGTTGTTGTCTTGATCATTTTTGAATTTTTGGGATGATTTCCTCGGTGGCGGAATTGGCAAGGCTGGTGAGAGCCCTTTACGCAACTTTTTCTTGTTTTCATCTTCGTTACGGACCGTTGAGCTTGAAGACGAGGATGTCAACGCTTCTCGCACTGAAGCAAGGCCATGGGGGTCGGCATTGAAACCATCTCGTTCACTTGATATACTGCCGGCTCTTCTCCGTGTCACTGGCGGTCTGGTCTGGGCAGGACTCGCTTGCTTTGGCCTAGCAATAGGAAATCGATGAGGCGCGAGGAGCCCTGGGGATTGTGACGACATTGAGGTTGGCGTTGTATCGCGACTATATGGACTCGGCCCAGGAGACTCGGAAAATCTGGTGGAAGGGCTGGCACTAAAGTTGCTTAACTGGCTATGACTACTTCCTCCGGAGAAAAGCGGTGTTGGCGGCGGAAGGTTTTCGGTTGCTAGTCTGAATGGAACATCTATACTTGGACCACCTCTTGAAGAGGGGAGGTCAATATCTCGATACCGGTCCAGTTCTGGATAGATTCTCGCAGGTTGATTAGTCCTCCGGGGTAATTCTAACTTTTGCGTGGTTCGAATCTCAACGGGGCTAGCGGCCATGCCCCTATCCGAATAGGGGTCACTGGAATCCAAAGATGGTTGCAACTTCGGTATTGAAGAAGATGAATCGGCTCTTTCTGAGTTTAAACGAGACTGGATTGGCAGATGTGGTCGCTCATGAGAGAGACTTGATTGTTTCCGACGCAGAAAAGGTCGTGGTGGTGGATTACTTATTTCGTTTGGCCGGCGCGTAACGAATGTGGATGAGACCGCTGAATTCGCTGTTGAGGGGCCGGGATTTGTTGACCAAGATTGTGTTTCATGAGTTAGAGGTGGTTTTGCGGCAGGCCTATGACCAGGGGGCTTTTGAGAGGAAGCATTTTGAGGTATTCGGCTCTGTGGTAGCTTAGATTGTGAAGCTGAGGGCAGCCCAAGCCGAGAGCTACCAGTCTCCTTGCGGGCTATCCTACTTGTTGTTGGTGTGAAGTCTGGTCCCGATGGTTTTATTATTTCCCCCATTCGCCTAGATCGTGATTCATCACTTGGCCTGGATCGAGAATCTGAACGTGCGCGAATGGATGCCATGATTAATACGTCCCTAATATCTTCGGGGTGAAGTTTGATGTCCAACCATGCCAAGATCAAGCAGCCATGTTGTTAAAGAACAAGCTATATCTTAAGCTATAGGTGATGTTAAGGCGGGTGGTCAGCAGCAAAATCTGGCCAGGAGCTTGCCAATCGGAACAACCTATCAGGTAATGTTGCGGTTGGCTTCGGGATGTTCCAGGTCGACAATTAGGTGCTGACAAGCCACATTATTCCAGTACGGCGGCGAGACGGAGGTAACGGAATAGACGACCCGAGCCGGTTGGTGAACAAAACCGACGGTGTTCCACGACAGCCTATTTTTTTTTATTACGAGCCTCCAATTACTAAAAATATCTGGTCGCGGAACTAGACGAATATGGACCGGACGAATATCCAACTCCAGCCAAGGCGGGCAAAAAGCGTAGTAACCTTTTATCCCAAGAGCATGGGCACGGGCCGCGAAGTATTACGATAGTGAAGATTAGAATGAAAGAAGTAGGTAGTTAAAAGGTCTTGAGAGAAGGAATGCTAGTAGAAAGTATTGCAAACGAAGGCCAAGGAGATCCGGGCTCGGGGAGGATCTGGTCGAAATCCTTGCGATGGGTGGGGGATAATCTTCCCCGAGTAGATGTCGAATCGACTTCTGGAAAACAGTGTGGTAGTACAGAAGTTGTGGGGGACTTGAGGGCGTCTAATACAACATGACAGGCGCCGCGTTCTCTTCAACGGGTTGATATTGGGATATGATTCTACTACGGGTGCCGCCGTCGGAAATGCTAGAGAATCTGTCGCTTCGCAAACGTAGCTGAGAGGAGGTACCTAAGCAGGTATGAAAGACAAGTGAAATAGGAAGGTCCTTTAAGAAAAGAGCTAGATAGAGGTGGGATTTGGGGGGAGAAGGAGATGTACAGACTCTCTGAAACAAAAATGAGGAAGAAACGACATCAGAAGAGGTATCGAAGAGGCAAAAGAAAATGTATGATTATAGGTATATAAGAAGATACCTGCAAATACTAGCTTGCATCACCCTTCCACCCTGCATTATTCACAAGATGATGATGTACCCAAGGGTTTGGGCATGGGTTACGGTACATAAACGAATCGTCCCTCCGAACGAGTGTGGCGCAAATACCCCTGTCGATGGCCAAGATGCGACCATTTGGGGGTTGTCCAAAATGGAATCGCCGAGTGTGCGGTCTGGTTGGCAGCGGCCATTGTGGGTTCAAACATCGACGTTCCAACCCTAAGCCGATTCCCAGCAAGGGTTTGGGGCACCATCGTTAGTGAAGATGCCCAGGTAGTAATGCTGAGTCACCGAATAGTCCATACGAGGTGTAAGAGGCAGATCAAATTTTGCAGACCTACCAATACGTTGAAGATTTGTTGGTATTGTCCAAAATCTCTCATTTTGTAGCATGAGCTAGACTCTACCATAGGTAGCTATTCCGACCAATTTCATTTTCTCCTCTGGCTCCTCACTCCTCGCTCCTCACTCCTCACTCCTCACTCCCTAGTCTTCTTGCTCGCATGCACTGTCGACCATCCAACAGTAACTAGGAAATTATGCGCGTGAGCGAGCAAAAAAGGAACCGCGCCAGTCATCCTTTTTAACCCGGTCTCGGATTGTGCATACTCTGATGTCCTATGAGAAGACTGCAGTAGGCTCTTGACGATATCATTCGTTGAAGAACACCCTTGACATATGGAGAACCTTTCCTGGTTGGGTCGGACGAAGGACAAGATCGAGAGCTTCCAGAGCCGACCTACATATTATGGTACTGTAGTTTTAGATGTAGACAGAGCTATGCAACGCTACTAGTAGTAGGTACCGGTTCCCAGTATCTCCCCCAGAAGCTAGGCCGATGCTTGACGCGTGTTATAATAGGTCATCATCATAAGGGTGTGTGTGTAGGAATAGAATGGAGAAGAGCATGCTGCGATAACGGGGCGTAGACTAAAGCACCCTGCAGTTACGATTGTCGATTGTCGAATCACACTTCGGAAGTGGATTTGGCACAGGACGACAAATAGAGTAAAAGGTGAGAAAGTTGAGAAAAAGTCAACATTGAACATCAGATGCTTAGTGCCTAGGTACCTACACTACACTGGGCAGATTACAGCTTAGTCAGTTACCACCTGTCAGTCACTGGCCCATGCAATGCATGTTGCAGTTGCAGTAGCAGTTGCAGTGGCTAGTAACCTGTATGTGCGGGAAAGAGGCAGCCTGTTACTACTCTAGTGGAATGAAAATGATGAATGATGCTGTTAAATGACAACTGGCAGTGGCGGTGATGCAGCTTGAATCCATTGCTCTTGCCTCCAGCGGAAACTCAAGGCGCGGGCCGCCTATGGTTGTTAATAGCCCTGGAATAGCCCTGGAATAGCCCTGGAGGTGACTGCTAACAATTCTGATAGCTAAGGATATCCCTGCTTTTTTCTTAGTTCCAAGGTTCCAAGTTATCCGCTTTTCTCCGCGCTTAACGATCCAGACTTTCTTGACGCCTCAATTCAATATCTGATCCATCTCCAACAATTAATTTTAGTATTATAGATTCAAAATCACTCATGTTTTAACATATGCAACATGCACCTCAGCATCCTCATCTCCCTTCTGAATTAATCAAGCAAACAACGATTTATCATCTTCATATTGCTTCTATTTAATCAACCAGCCCAATCGCATGGGCAGGCAAGCAAGCCGTGTTTCAGGCGGTTAGCTTCGCAATTCCCGCAAAACCCCCATGGTTCCATCGCAGCGTGATGGCTTTCTGCATGTCTTACTTTATGAGGAGTCAGGACGCCCCAAATCGTGCTTGAGCTTCTACAATCTTGGTTCAACCAAACTTAACTATGGACGTCCCATAAACCCCACTTCATCATATGTCTGTAATATCAAGGCGAGTAAGCTTTGGACGTGGATCCTTATTGGATATTCTGGGGACGTATGTTTGTGATAATTGATATCTACGAAGTAGGTTGTATGTAGTAGAGCAAGAGATCATGTCATGGGTACACCTAGATCAGACGACTCTCCCTTGTGTTTTCTTTTCCAACATCTTGAGCTTGTATAACTTATGAGGTCATTCACAAAAGTTACAGATTACAAATGATGTGAATCCTGCTATAGCACTCGACGTTCTTCATTCATGATACATATCTCAAATATACTTATTGAGGTATGTAACTGTAACGTTAACGTTTAACTATATGTAGATAGGGTATGTACTTATGGATTATTCCCACAATCAACGCTAACAGGGGTATGTAATCATGTAGGGATTCAGGGATTCGTCAGTAAAAAGAAATCCCAGCCAAAATTTCTCATTGGCTCTTTAGCGTTCCTGATTTTTCGTCCAATGGAGGCCGCCACCATCCGACTCACGCTTTATCTGCATGTCTCTCCTTATTCCGGCAGGATTTTACTGCAATTCTGTTCGGCTTTCAAACCCCTTACAGGTTGCGTCCACATGCTCGGTGAAGTATATCCATACCTACGACTTCAAGTGAAAAGGAAAGAGGATATGGCATTGCCCCATCCTTTCAATCGGTCAACTCGTCTAAATGTAGTAGGTCTTTGAAACAGTTCCCCGCAAACAAGATATTTCCATATCGCCTATTTCATCGCAGGTTATTGGCTATCAAATAATACTACTAACCTAACCTAGATAACTACAGACTGTCCACATGATCTGGACAGTAGGCATCTTAGACCACTTCCCTTGGGCGATCGACGTGCTTAACCAAGGCATACAACAGGCTAGTGAATTATATAACACAGCGAAAAATCCCACCACCAGAGGTCGAATCATCCCGCGCCCAGAAAGGGGAATAACTACTGTAGGTCGTTGGCATGCATATGGATTGCCTAGTCGAAGGCCTCTCGTTTTCTGTAATATCTTCTAACATATGAACAATGCAAGCTGAAAGCTGCATAGTCTGGGGCAAACTCTATATGTGTTGGCATGTATAGAACAAGGAAGGCAATCTTGCGTCAACTTATGTACGGATTGAAGAGCCGAGAGGCTCGTTGCAGATCTGTCATTTTGACCCACTGATACTATACTGGAATAGTCTCAGTGCTACATACATATCTGTGGCGAGTGCCGAATGGTACGCTCCGCCACAGTCGTAGTACCGGCGAAACCAGATCAAGACGCCTAGTGATGGGCTATGCGACTTAGTGCTATATCGACGTGGCAGTCCTATTATCCAGAACCATTTTGAAGCTTTCTATGATGATAGATAGCGAAGAAAGGAAGACACGAAAGCGAAGTTTTACGACTCGGTTTGCTTGTAGTAGGCAGCTAGGTAGGCTTGCCGCATCACCGAGCCGCGACATCGAAGAAGAGTTGACGGTGGACACGGAATGATCCTCCTTGGCAGTTGACCAGCAGGGTTCTAAACCCAATCGTGGGCGCTTGTCTTGCGGCAAGCAGGGTCCTGTTCAGGTGAACAGGGGTCTTCTGAAGAACGATTGGATCGCCAAAGTGAGACAAGCAGGACCAAGACTTTTGGTCCTCTGGCTTTTTGGTATCGTCCAAATAACGTGACGAGAAGATGGTGTAGGAGGAACTTTTTCCTCTTGATCTTCTCGGTCAAATTCCTATCGAGGCTTCGAAATTTTCCTACCGGCACCCAATCATGGCCAAATACTCGCCGCTTTTCTTTGCTTCCGGTGCGAATAAATTAGGTATATTATCTACCACGCCAACACGAAGACGCCCGACCCATCACTCTGAGAGGTAGGGAGAACTGCGGGATTAGCGCGTCTCGATGCGGAATACCCAGACTACGCCGTCGGGTTTAGCAAGTTCTTGAATGACCAACGACATCGTGATATTAACGATAATACCTAGAGGTAGTCGTCTCACAAGAGCAAGACTGATCCTTTTCTCCACTCCTGCGCATTATATGTACATCATGTGCGATCTTCTGTACGTCGAAGGGCTAAGAGCCTAAAACATGCGGATAAGTATGTATGTCTCAGACATTGCGAGATCTACCCTAAGCATATTCGGGCTATCCTTCAGCTGATCAGCTAAGGACTATATTATATTTGCTACCTCAGTTTTCGGAGCTTGCGCTGCTCAGTTCCAACCAGTTCCGACTCTTCGGGCGATGCCTAGATACCTAGGCAGCATTTACCAACAAACAAAGTCCGCCAATATTTACTCACGAAGTGCCCCAACGAACGCGGTAGTGCGTCAGCAAGCGCTTAGGTTTAGCGCGGATTCCTCCTTTTGGCCAAGTCAGCCTGGCTAACGAACAGGTTGGTCGACGGTGACTACCAAAATGGAGACCAGCTCCGAGTTCTCAAGTGGCTTGCTGAGTTAATATATAATCACTTCCAACACCCCCCAACCCTTTTCGTATGGTTGGTTCACTAAACCCGAGCAACCCGGAATGTCAGTTACACAAGTTCCGTTAATAGGCTCCTACGAAAGAACATGACTGGTTAAATGATGGCCTCACGATAAACAATAAGCTATAAAGCTTCCGCCTTGTTCTTTGGTATTTTTTTTTTTTTTTCCCTGGCGTCGTGGCTGATATTTTTATAGGCACTTGGCATTGAAGAATGCTACGGCATAGTACTACTAGTAACTAACTGATAGGCATCGAAAGCTTTTCGAACTCTTGGCTTTATTACGTAAGACTATTGACCATTGCCATGTGCCATGTGACTGTGATACAACGCCACATGTATTGGTGCACGGGCCAGGATACACGGGAAACACAGCCACAGGTTTGAATCACAAAAGTTCAGCATTGCCATGTGCATTGAATGTTCTAATCTCTGAGATAATGAACGCCAAGATGTGCATATTACGAAATATGGTTCATAAGTGGAGTATTCTCCATGTTTAACATGGTACAAACCCACTGAAAAAGTAAGAGGGAAGAAAAGAAAAAGATCTAATTCAATGGCGCGTTTAGCGGTGGACACTTCTAAACAAACGGCAAACGGTTTACTATTATTCTTATGTACGGGTCGCCTTATTTTATTCATCCAAATAATATCCATCATATCCATCATACCCATCATATCCATTGTATTGTGAATTACCAAGACTGTCCAAGACTGATCAACCGCATGATATTCTCCGACCGCATGTAACATTGGACAATTCCCCCAATCTCTCTGCTCTGGTCCAATTCAACAGCTCATGCATAGCGATCTGGTCCGCAGCTTTGGGTGGTTTTTAGTGAATCCTTACATGGTCCCCTTGACGTCATGAAGTTTGCTAAAGAACTCGAACAAGACCTTGTCCCAGGTATGTCAAGAACTTAAATGTGCCTACATATATCATACCTAGGGTATATATCGTGTCGGGATCATAATAGACCTCATGGCAATTGAATACGCATGAGATAAGGGGATAAGCTAACCTAGATTTAGAATGGAGAGTCAAGTATTTAAACTACAAGGCCGGCAAGAAGTACGTCAAGGCAACATCCAAAGCCATCAATAAAGCCAATGGAACACCAGGTGTAGGGAAACGCGGTGAAATACCACGTGAAGAAGCAACCTCTAGGCCAGGTCAATTCTCCCGTCAACAACATGACGACCCCCAGCTTACTACAGCTGATGAAGTTGAATCCCTGAGAGCAAGCCCCGCACCTATGGGACGTGGAATTAGGGGATCCCACGACATATCAGGGGCTCGAGCAACACCTATTCCAGCTCCCACAGAGCGTCAAGCGCTGTCGACATCGCCCGGCAATGAATTGCGGTATGGAAGCTTCGTGCCGACGCCGCCCCCGCCTTCAATTGCTGAGAGCTGGAACTTGTTCGAATTGCCTGCTCCTGCTTTAGGCGAACCTGCAATTCCAACCGAGCCACCCCCTAGTAGGCCTACAGATGCGCTTCAAAAGTCCACAAGCCGACATTCTGTTAAGCGCAGCATGTCCATGGGTTTAGTCCCATCCAGAAGCGGTCCTCAATCGGCCACCTTTCCCCGTCCTAGTCCAATGTCTCAGTTTACTGGACCACCTGGCCGACTCCGGCGTATCTTCTCGGCGGGCTATCCGACTCAGAATATTGGCCGGAGTGAAAGCGCCAAGTTTGGATATGGATTGCAAAGCCTGGACACGATTAGGCAGCGTGAAAAGGACTTCTTCGATTTTCTAGACAGTGAGCTTGATAAAGTGGAAACTTTCTACCGCCAGAAGGAAGAGCAAGCCGGACAGCGTTTAGCAACCTTGCGAGAGCAGTTGCACGAGATGCGAAATAGGCGCAACCAGGAGTTAGCTGAGATTAGACAACGAAAGGAGAGGGGAGAGGATGCGAGTAACCCTAACCCTAAAGGCACTTCAACGGGTATCACCAACACCTCTCACCATTGGGTAGACCCGATTAAGTCCAAGATATTCAAACCCGGCGCTAATTCAAAGGCATTCTCCAAACTGAATTTCACCCCGGTGCTTGGTGCCATGGGGGCAGAGGCTCGAAGAGACTACGTCAAGAAGCCATCTAGCCATGACGTGCCATACAGGACAGCAAAGAGGAAGCTAAAATTGGCACTTCAGGAGTTCTATCGGGGACTCGAACTCCTCCAGTCATATGCACAGCTCAACCGGACGGCTTTTCGAAAGCTCAACAAGAAATATGACAAGGCTGTCAACGCGCGACCACCATACCGGTATATGAATGAAAAGGTCAACAAGTCGTGGTTCGTCAACAGCAATACCGTGGAAGAGTACATCCATTCCGTCGAGGACCTTTACGCGAGATATTTTGAAAAGGGGAACCACAAGATTGCTACAGGGAAGCTCCATCGCTTAAATCGACGACCAGGAGACGAATCCGCCATAGCTTTTCGGAATGGACTATTTATCGGTACCGGAACGGTGTTTACCCTGCAAGGTCTTGTATACGGCTCACAACTCCTATACGACTCAGACCCTGAAGTGCAACAGCAGACCAGCTATCTTTTGCAGATATATGGTGGTTATTTTCTAATGCTAACTCTAATGTTTTTATTTTGTCTCGATTGTTACATGTGGACGGCCAACAAAATCAACTATCCATTCATCTTCGAGTTCGACACGAGACACAACTTGGATTGGAGACAATTGTCGAGTCTTCCGAGCTTCTTCCTCTTGCTCTTTGGAGTATTTTTCTGGATCAACTTTACCAGATATGGGTCAGAGGAGATGTATTTATACTATCCGGTAATCTTAATAGCCATCACGCTGTTTCTTCTCTTCCTGCCGGCGCCGATCCTATGGCATAGGAGTCGACACTGGCTCGTGTATTCACATGTGAGTCTTCGCATCTGTTATTCGATATATTTGGCACATTATCTAACCTAGGTGCTCTAGTATCGATTATTCTTTGCAGGATTATACCCCGTCGAGTTTCGTGATTTCTTTCTTGGCGACATGTACTGCTCTCTTACCTATGCTACCTCGGTAAGTTGTGCCATTCATCAACAACGACGTGCTTCCGAATTGCTAACCACTTGGACGTTTATCAGAATATTGAACTCTTCTTCTGCCTCTATGCGCATTCCTGGGAGGACCCAGTTCAATGTAATTCCAACAACTCCCGCTTGCTGGGATTTTTCTCGGCGTTACCACCAGTTTGGCGTGCGTTGCAATGCATTCGCCGATATCGTGATACTGGAAATGTATTCCCGCACCTTGTCAACGGTGGTAAATACGGTATGACTATCATGTCAGCGGTGACTCTCTCGATGTACCGCATGCATGCAAATCATTCGAATCTCGGGCTTTTCATTACCTTTTCTACCATGAACAGCATCTACACCTGTAAGTCCATCATGGCCCCAAAATATACCCCATGCAAAAAGGTAGAAGAATAAGTATTAACCATGGGTATCTAGCTATATGGGACTTGTTTATGGATTTCTCCTTCTTCCAGCCAGAAACACGACACCGCTTTCTACGAGATATTCTTGGCCTCAAGCGCCAATGGCTATATTACGTCGTCATGTTTTTGGACCCCGTGCTACGCTTCAGCTGGATTTTCTACGCCATATTTACGCATGACAAGCAACACAGCACTATTGTCTCGTTCCTCGTCGCTATGGCCGAGATCACACGCCGTGGCATGTGGGCTCTGTTTCGCGTTGAAAATGAGCACTGCGCCAACGTCGCTCAGTACAAGGCTAGCCGCGATGTTCCCCTCCCGTATCCTGTCCGTATCCATGAGCCACTGGTTGAGCGCCCAAGTGCCGAGGAGGAGGAAAATCCCCAGCGTACTGGCACTGCCGTCAAGCCTACGCAACAATCCGTCATCCCGGCTTCAGTGGCAATGGCGAGTGCCGTCGATATAAGTACGGCGGGCGCCTCAGCCCTCGGCCGCGTGCAAACGGAAATATTAACGCAGACACCAACCCATCCTCAATCGCAGGAACAGGCCGATGGAGAAGGAGGCAGTGGTAGTGCCAGTGGAATGAGATGGCGACGTAACCCTGAAGTCCTCCGTGCACGCTCGATCCGTGGCATTATGGCCGACGCGCACAAACAGGACTTCGAGAAGCGGCGCCGGCCGCACGAGCCGGAGACCACGGAGAACGTAGAGGATCTGGTCGAGGAAGATGAGGTGCCAACAGAGGAGGAAGACGATGATGATGACGATACTGGTAGCATGATTAATGAACGCATGGAAGTGCGCAGGGCGGAAAGACTATATAAGTCTGAGGCTAGTGAGGGAGGTTTATGAGGAAAGGCATCGGATGGTTTGGCGTATGGAAGTGAAAATAGGCATTCAGAACCTGCATTGTGTACGGGCGGTTTCTTTTTCATGGCAACAACAAGTAGGTAATGATAATATTTTCGGGTATGAATTGGGTAATCGTTGTAGGCTTATTATTGAGAATGTGGAATATTCTATATTGAGCAACGATATGACTCGTGACTAGAGACCCGGGGCATTACCTATCCATCCATTCATCCATCAACCCATTTCACTTCGTTACCAGCCAACTTTGAACAAGAAAAATCTAGATTCCAGAAAAAAAAAAAGAATTAAAGGGGAATAGAGGGGTGTCCTTCAAACCCTCCTCTCAAACCTCACATACAGCCCATCCGCCGGCCTCATCGTCATGCTCGGGTTCGCGAGCTTCACACCCCTCCCTATCCTCTCCTCCCCACCCACCAACAGCTCACCACTCCCTCCTCTCCCCCCAACCCCGCCCTCGATCCCGAGAAACCGCCACCGCGGCACCAGCTCCACCAGCACAGCCTTCATCTGCGCCATGGCGAAGTTCCGCCCGGGGCACGCGCGCGGGCCCTGGAGGAAGGTCTGGAAGGCGTGGGGGGTGGAGGCGTCGCCGGCGAGGCGGTCCCAGCGGGCGGGGTCGAAGGCGGTCGCGGAGGAGGAGGAGGAGGAGGAGGAGCCCCCCCAGGTCAGGGGGTGCAGGTTCGAGAGCGGGATGCAGATGTCGAGGTGCGTGCCCTTGGGGATGCGGATGCCGCTGATGACGAGGTCGCGGGTCGCGGCGCGTTGGGACATGTGGGCTAAGGTGGGGGGTTGTTTAGTGAGGGGGGCATCACTAGGGGTATTGAGAAAAAAGGGGAAGGGGAAAGGGGAAGGGGAAGGGGATACGCACAAGCGGGATACACGCGCAGGACCTCGCGCACGAAATTGTGCAAGTAGGGAAGCCCGGACACCGCCTCGTAGTCTGGCTCGGGGTTCGTCGCTAGCAGTGAGGCGATCTCGGAGCGCAGGCGCTCTTGGATGGCGTGGTCGGTTGCGAGGACGTAGAGGGACCATGCTAGTGATGTTGCGGTGCTTTCGTGGCCTAGTGTGGAGTGATAGGTAGGTAAGGGAGTTAGTAGGTAATATATATATGGTCTTGGAAGCTTCGGGATAAAAAGGGGGGGGGGGGGGGGGGGGGGTAAATGAAAATGAGCAGTAGCGAACCTGCGGAGGTGAAGTTTAGGAGCTGGGAAAGTGTTAGCCGGGCCAGCATCAATGCGTTCAGGTGTTTCTCTCAACGTACATGGCCAATAATATCATCCACCGCCCAGACCTCCTCGCCCGTCGCCTTCCTCCTCAGCGCCGCCTCCTCCAGCATATACGTCAGCAGATCCCTGCTCTCGCCCACGTCGCGGCCGAACGTCCCGTCCGCCAGGTCCGCGGCGCGCCGCTCGATGATCTCGCGCAGCATCTTCCGCAGGTCCGCGTTCGCCCGGATGAACCGGCGGTTCGCCTCCAGGGGAACGAGCTTCCGGATCGGGATGAACGCGTTCACGATCCAGATCAGTTGGCCCAGGGGAGACTGGTGCAGCACGCGGCTGTAGAGCTCTTGGAAGCCGAGGGGGTACCGCGAGGATAGCGTGGCTAGCTCGATGCCGAGGACGGTTATGCCGATGGTTTCCATGGTTGATTTTGAGAGGATGTCCATGGCTTGGGTGAGCGGGCGAGGTCAGTCCTGAAGCAAACTAGAAACTGTCACTAGTGTGTAAGTGAACTCACCTTCCAAGCTCGCATACGGCCTATCCCCAATAATACGCTCAAAGACCCCATCAAGCGCCTTGGCCTTCGCGCGAAAAACCGGCAACAGCTTGCGCATACTCGGGACGGAGAACGGGCCCGCCAGGAGCCTGCGCTCGCGCCTGTGGACATCGCCCTCCGCGAACAGCAGGCCGGTGCCCGTGATCTCGCCGACCAGGCGGGCGAAGAACGGCGGCTTGACGAAGTCGTACACGTGGGTCTGCAGCACGGCCTTGTGCGGCGCCAGGGTATTGACTAGCAGGATCTCCTTCCCGGCAAAGGAAAGGTACCGGATGAAGGGCGCGTCGGGCCACTGGCGCATCCAGGCGAGTTGCACGCTGCAGGGGGTTGCGGCGCGGAATTTGGTGGCTTCTTGGCCGAGGAGGAGGTTGTGGTCCTGGAGAGGTAGTTAGGTAGGTAGATATGTAGGGAGTCAGAGTCGTGATATGGTAGGTGGGAGGGAGGTGGTGTATCTTGGATAGGGATTGGGTATAAGCAACTTACCCTTGGCCCTGGTAGATGTCTGAGCGGCGAGAAATAACTGGGGTATAATACGATACGATAGAATTTGCATAGAACATATTGTACCAGGAACAAACTCAGTGATGCTTGGAAGGTCGATAGGCCTATACAAGATCGGAATACTGCGAGCTCGAGGGCTGCTAGCCCGCCGCAGGTAGCGAGATCCATGGCGAGGCTATTGGTAGAAAAGTTTGGGCATTAGGAGGAAGAATAAAATATGTTCGTGGGATATAACGAGATGTACTATTATATGAAAGCCTACCTACCCAAGTATTCCAGTATCTCAAGGCCTCGCCTAAGAAACCTGTAGGCTGCTGTCGACCCGCAGTAATACGGGATTAAGCCTGACAACGTTGACGTTGCTACCCTGGAGTCTAGTCCAGGTGAAGTCGAGGTAATAGAACGCGATGTCTCCTTTTCTGTACAGGCTAACTATATCACGGTTCGACAACAAACGCATATATCTAAAAGCGTAAGCGCTTACACGCTACTTCGTAGCCACTGCTACTTTACTTGTTGGTGCTAGTTGAGATAGACATACGTGGGCTTGAAAATGCAGCTTGTGATGGCGTCAGCGAGATTTCGGGTATAAGAAACCTTGGGTGCCTCACCTTCTTTTCCTGTAGGGTTTCAATCGCTATCCACGCTACCTCCCTAGGTACATATATGACTTGCAGCGTTGCATCGGATTGAACAGCTTATCTGTCTTGAAGCTCCATGCTGCTTTTACATAGACTGTATTTGCTAGCTCACTTGCTTATAGATCATTCTAGACCAGATTCGCTATGCTAGGTAAGTACCTACTCCAAGATGCTATATCACCCAGCAACATCCATCTTCTCATTCCCCTCCGCCACATCCTCAGGTACCACGACCTTCTCCGGCTCGTACCGAAACCCCAACTCCTCCAGCGTCTTCGCCTTCTTGCCCATCTTCTCAAACTGCATCTTCGCCTCGGCGTAGATACCCCTCTGCCAGAGCATCTCCTCGTCCCAGTGCGGCGGCTCCTTGCCGCCGTCGACTCCGTACCGGGTCACCCAGTCGTGCAGCTCGTTGATATACCGGCCGTCGCCACCTTTCGGGAAGACGTGGAATTTCCCCGGCGCGGTGCCCTCGCCGTCTAAGCGCTCCCACTCCTCGAGAACCTCTTTCATCGGTAGCGGTAGCTGGTTTGACCACAGGCGTGCGAGGACCGCGGCCTGGGCCTCGGCGAGTGGGAAGGGGATCACTTTTATCGGCAGGCCCGGGAATGCGAGGGTTGGGTGGGCGACGTGCAGCAGATGCTTTGCGACGCCGTAGACCTGGCGCCCGTCCGTGACTAGTGGTGTTTTTTGCAGTGTGTTTAGGAAGGGGAACGTGAACAGGTACCCTGTGCAGAATAGCACGGCGTCGATATCGGTTTCGATGCCCGCTCCCCCTTCTTCGGGTCCAGAGTCGGAAAGGGGAAGGAACTCAGCCCCCCGCTCCTCAACTAGAAAGCGCTTGATCTGCCCAACCTGCTTTACATTGCCGATGTGCGCGAGGGTTTCGGGGGGAACCTCGGTCTGCGCCGATACCAGGAGTGGCGGCTTGCACACGGCTTGGATCTGCGATGCGATATCAAGCCCGGAGGCGCCCGTGCCGACCACCACAACCTTTTTGCCGCGGTACAGCTCGGGATTACGGTATAGCTTCGAGTGCGAGATGAGTCCAGGATGTGCCGCGTGAAATGCGTCGATATTGCCGATGCTATCTGGTATGTACGGCGTTGAGTAGTGCCCCGAAGCCACGACCACCGCATCGTACGTCTCTGTCGTCTCCTTGTCTGTGAGTAAGTCTGTAGTGCGCACATCCCATTGGTCTTGCTCTTTGTCACCATCCCCAGCAGCAGTAGCAAAAGAAGTCCCAGGCCGTAGCGCAACACCCGTGACCTGCGTCGAGAACCTGATAACATGTCTCACATCCGCCGCATACTGCTCCAGATACTCCTGCACATCGCCTCTCGTCGGAAAAATCTCGCATCCCTCTTTGAACGGCAAGTCCGAGTAGCGCATCAGCGTGTGCGGGATATTCGTGTGCAAGTCCTCGTACATGGGCGATGGGAACAGCGGTTTCTTCCCCTCGCCCCCATTTCCATCACCGCCCTTGTCCCCCCAAATTGGTGGATCCGGCCTCTTGGGATGCGCATCCGTCTGCGGGACGGGCAACTCCTCCACGGGCCGCGGCGTGGGACTGTAATTCCAGACGCCGCCCACCTTGGCCTGCTGCTCGAAGACGTCGACGCGCGCGAACGCCGCAGCAGCAGCAGGGCCGGCTTTTTGCGCGAGCAGGTACTTGGCGGAGGCGAGGCCGCTGGGGCCGGCGCCGATGACGGCGACCCTTTGCACGCTGAAGGGACGCGGGGCGGCGGGTGAGGAGGGGAGGTAGGAGCCCATGGCTCAGTCAGTCAGGAGCGGGGTGGCTAGCTAGGTAGTACAGTAGTTTGCGGACAACAAGTTTGATGTTTGTGATATGGATACTATACTATTATATAGGTAGGTAGGAGTCTTAGGTAGGCAGGTAAGTAAGTGCTAAGAATTAAGAGATTCTAGGTAAGTCATGGTCTAATTTGGTAGGTAGGTAAGTAGGTAAGTAGGTAGTTATATAAGAAAGAAATAAGAAAAAAGGGGGAAAGAATTTGCTTCATTGTAAAAAGGAGAAAGGAGTGAGGAGTGAGGAGTTGGATATTTTAGTCGTAACATTGGATCAGATCACTACCCTACGTAGCATGTGTCTTCCTATTTAATGGCCAAGAAACACATGGATTAATTACATAAGGCGATGCGATGGCGCGATTTAACTAACCTTAGGTACCTTAGGTACCCTAGGTAGTACCATCCATAGACCCGGGGCTGCCCGATCCTGTGAGTCCGGTTGCCGTAATACACATTAGGTACACTAACCTACATATGTAGGCATTTACCTAGTTACATATGTAGTAGTACAACACCATTCTCCTTCTCATCCCATTATTCTCATTGTTCTTTGCTCCTCAACCCTCTCATCGCAAGACATGTTCCGTTTCAAGGTCCGTTCCAAATATGGCACTTACAATACAAGTCGTAGGTACCTCAATATGGACACATTTGGGGTCATTCATAGCGTAAGTAAATGTCCATAGAATAGGTGAAACATTACCAAACTTCCAAGGCCTTGGACGGTCTGCACTGCATCAAAAATCATGATAACCACCTTGCTTCTTTAGTCATCAGTGCCTTCAATGACCATGCCCATAGCGTTCGGAACGCCAACCAAAATCTTGCCTTTAGGCACTCGGACACTCTTGACCTATGAGTCCTTAGGTTAGCTATGTCTCTTCAACATTTCCGCGGCAGCAAATAGAAGAAGAAGAAAAGGGGGGAAGGAAAGGAAAGTAAATGCAAACTCACCTTCATGCAACCAAAAACATTCAGTTGCTTGAGGTTGGGGCAGCTTCGGAAAATAGATCCGACAATAAAGTCCGTCACCTGCTCACAGAAACTAATCTCTAGGTCTGACAGCTCGGGATACAACTTGTCGCTAGAGAAAACCTCCTCGAAAGCGTCTTTAGATATATGGCGGCAGCCGTGGACGTTAAGGGACTTTAGCTTAGTGCCCGAGTGAGCCATCAGTGCTTGGAAGCCCCTGGAGCAGAGGCCAACATTGCGAGGGTTCTCCCAAGGCACCTTCGCATCCACTTGGCGGCAAAGTTGAAGGTCGATGAACGTAAGCTGCCGGTTCTTCCAATGCTCGAATAGCCTGACGAATCCTGCATCTGTCATAACTTCGCTGTGCGTGATACGAAGCTTTTGTAGAGAAGTGCAATGCTTATGAAGCGCATCTAGCAGACGGTCATCAACGTCCTTAACATGTCTGATGGAGAATGTCCATAATTTGATTCCGATATTCTCAATGACATGGATGTAAGGGGTCGTGGAAGTCTGCTTGATAAGGTGGAGACTTAGCTGTCTAAGATTTCCGAGGTTCGCGATGTATTCGATGCCCTCGTCAGAAACTTGTCCATTGTGACAAATCTTAAGTCGGGATAGCGAAGAGCAGTTGTCTCGTAGACACTTAACAGTATTGTTGCTAAAGTGTCTATCTGTGAATGCGACACAGAGACTTCGTAGACCCTGTCCCTTCATCTCTAGGTATTTCTGCCATATAGTCTCGCTAAGCAGATTCGCGCCGTGGATGTAGAAACTCTCGAGATTATAGTTTCTACTCATCAAGAATTCCATGACCTGATCCTTAAACTGGATTGCGTTGCGCAACTTCAGTTTTTTCAGCTGGGAGCAAGTTTGGAAAATTCGGATGAAGTCGTCTGAATCTAAGCGAGCGGCATCGTACACGGTAACCTCATCGGCTCGAGGCTGAATGAATAGTTGCAAGGTGGTAGAATTCATGAGGCGACGCTTAGCCAAATGTCTGGCTATGCGATCAATAATAGCAGGGGGCGAGTCCCCTAGATCGTCAGCCAGATCGATGTTTTGGGCCAAGGTCTCGACGCAAAGAGTCACCAGACTCTTAACTCCAATCTGGCCATCTAGTATGGCACTCTGCAGCTTTCGCCTTCCTTGACCAGCGCGACCAGCTGAAGCCTTTTGCTTGCCCTTTTTCTTGCTGGCTTTCTCTTCAGCAGCTTGCTTGCTGCCACACTTCGAGCATAGTAGACCTCCGTTCGGATCGGCACGAGTATACGGGGTCACGGTGAAGCGCTTCTTGCACTGGGCGCAGTTCTCCATTTGCCCAGGTACCACTTCTCCACGTTCAACCGCAGTTTCAACCACATCATCTTCGGGGAAATCCATGTTACAACCCTTGCTCGGATTTTGTTTACGCCTCTTGAAGGCCTTGGACTTCTTGATGGCCTCAATAGCCTCGGCTTGCTTGCGTTTTCGCTCGCGGCATTGTCGGGTTTGGGGAGCGGCGTCGGTATTGGAGGGACCAGCCGTAGCCTCTTCTTGTTCACTTTCCTCGCCTTCTACATTTTGGGCGTTAGGAGTAGTGGAATCATTTGATGTAACAGGAACGTCGGTAGTAGTCGATGTGGCCTCTAAGCGCGCACGGTTTTCTGCGCGAATACGGCTGATCGATATATTCTGCGAGGCCAAATAATCACTGAGGGCAGATCTAGGACCACGGATGGTGGGATCGTCCTCCCTAGAATGGATCATCAGTACAGTTTAATGATGTATTCGCGCAGTTAATTTGAGATAGGTATAACGTACATAGCGGTATACAAGTCCAAATCTGCTACCTATTGAGTAGGTACCTAGGTACTAGGTAGTTATTGGTGCAATGGTCAGATAAGAAGGATGTATGGTGCTCGTTGTTAGGCAGCCTGGCGATGGGATGGAATAGAAAGAGAACTTGAATGTTGTAGAGAAATGATGTTGGCAAGTGATCCGTCGAGATGTATACAAGGTAATATTATGTATGTACTTGCGTGCATCAATACCTACATATGTAGTACCAGGTACTATCAACATTGAATGATGTTGACAGATGCAGCGCTGAATGCCTAGACGCAATGTACAAAGTACACAGTAGGTTTAGTCCAGATGCCGGATTGATTTTAAATGGGAAAGATCTAAAATTTCTAACTATCACAAATGTATATAGATCAATAATAGTGTGAATGAAAAAAGAAAATGAACAAATGCACAGTGACAATGGGAAGGACATGGAGTATCGTACATATGTACTGACGTACATTATATGTAGGTACCTAACCTAGTATAATACATCCGTGCACACTAGAGACTGCCTACTAGTACTATAAACACGGTTGCCACCCAACGGCGCGTTAAGTGTTTTCCTTTTTGAGCCTTCACTACTACATATGTAGGTAGTACCCCTAGTAGTATGTAGTACGTACTGTGTAATTTGGTGCCTAGGGTACTTCTCACAACGTTCTCAGCCTTAGGAATCTTATCAGTTTAATGGAATTCAAGGTTCTTTTTGCGCTGTGTAAAAGGCAGCAGGGGTGCCCGGGGAGCTACAGGGGAACAGGGGAACGACGGGGCTTTTTCTGACGCTAACGCTCCTAGTGAATGGAGAAAAAGTAATATCTGCAGGGGTTTAAATTACCGATCTAGCACTCCTATTGGCTAGTCCGCCTCTGCTGCATTATCCTAGTGGCGATCAAGTCACGAGTTTGCGTGTATTGATCGCGAGTCAATCTAATCCCTTCCTCCCTCTGTCCTACATAGTGCGTACATTAATATTTCCTCCCCACTAAATCTTTGTCAACGGTATTCAAGTTGCTGCGCATTGAAATCTTTCAACGTCTCATTCTCCCATCACATAACACAACCTTCCATCCCTCATCCTGATTGATACACATCTTCATATCCATCATTCTGATTAACTACAACTCGATAATCTGCCATCCACTTGTCCGACCGGGACACTCTTTCTTTCTTTTTTTCTTTCTTTCTTTCTGCTTTCTTTCTTAACCAATACCCAATACCCAATACCCAACGCCCTGCCTTATATGTATACTACATAATCGCAACCTTGCCTAGTACCTACCCGCCGGTATCTAGCTATTGATTCGTTTTAGGTACCTTGCAAAGGCGGAGGACTGCATGCTTACATTCACTTACCCTCACGAACTCCTGTTTACCTTTCACATTACCTAGGTACCTAAGGTATCTCTCACCTAAGGCACCTCTCACCTACCTAGTACACCAATAGTGCAGTGCCTGTCTCTTCAGGTATCTAGGTATTCTAATCCACTACATCGAACCCATTACTCTCAACATTTGTTCTACCTTTTCTCATAAAAAAATCCTTGCCGATTCTTTATCAACATACACTTATCACTTGAATTTCCCTTCTCACCCTCTCAACCTCTTAGCTTCCTGCTGTCTGTCGTTTTGCCATTTACCCCATTACTAATGGAAAGATGGCGCCGCGACTCACACGATCAATGACTTCCAAGCCTCAAAAGAAACAGGCTCAGGAAGTCTCGGATAGTTCTGACGATGATCTACTCGTCGCCACCATGGGCAAGAAGCCTAATCGCTCCAGTAATCACTACGTAGGACGCCCACGCCCGAACTCTACAACTGTCGCAAGCACCTCCGCGTCTTCCGCACCAACCCCCGCCACTATGGCAACTTCAGACACGGACTACAATACCCCAGCAACTAGTAATGCTGTAACGCCGGCTCCATCTATCCCAGCCAGGTCCGCCGCGCTAGCAGGTGGACGCCGATCTCTTGCAGACACTCAACCTTCCCAAGGCTCGATATCGAAGGGTCAAGCATCAAGCACCATGCCTTCAACTAGAAGAACCCGACGTCGACTAGCCCCGGTCAATTATGTGGATGACTTAGAAGATGAGGATCAATTTGATGAATCTTCACCCCACGACATTTTTCTACCAGGTTCGAGGCTACTACCATCACGAGGCCAAACTAATCAGGGTACATCAACTTCGCATAACAAGAGAGCCATTTCGCTCGTCTCCGATGACGAGGAGGAGTCCTCTTCTGCCTCGGCTCCGCAAAAAAAGAGGTCGAAACTTACCGCCGCCGCCACCACTACTAACAACAATAACAATGACAACACTGTGGCTAGTGGTGGCTCTGATAATGAAGAGGATAACGATACGGTAATCACTGATACGGATTCTGCTAGAAGCACCATACGTACGAGGGCTGAGAGTGTCGATATCGATAACATGGACTCTGACGAAAGCCTTGTTTGGTACCGCGGCCGTGGGCCTCAAATTATTTCGGGCCGCTCCAGATTGTGGAAAGCCAAAAGGCGCCTGAAAAGGAATCACCCAGAATTTGAAACCATGTGGACTGATCTTGAGGATATGCCAGGACTCAAGACCGGCAAGGCTGAGCAGCCAATTACTATCTCTCGGCAGCTCAAGCCGTTTCAACTTGAAGGACTTGCTTGGATGAAGGCCATGGAAGCAAGCAGATGGAAAGGTGGCTTGCTTGGAGACGAAATGGGTTTGGGAAAGACTATACAAGCAGTCTCCCTTATCATGTCGGACTATCCGGCCAGGATACCGTCATTGGTTCTCGTGCCACCCGTGGCTTTGATGCAGTGGACGAACGAGATTGAATCTTACACTGGCGGACTCCTCAAGACGCTGGTGTTTCACGGAACCAATCACAAAGCTAAGAAGATGTCGATTAAAGAACTTAAGAAGTTCGACGTCATCATGATGTCTTACAATACCCTGGAGTCCATGTATCGCAGACAGGAGAAGGGTACAAAGAGAAAGGAGGGTACTTACAAGGAGAAAAGTGCCATTCATCAGATGAGATTTCATCGTGCCATTCTCGATGAAGCCCATTGCATCAAGGTAGGCTACAGCAATCCCCATGGCATCTCTTTTTAGCTAACCTCGTGGTGAAGTCCAGGACTACAATGACTGCCAAGGCATGTTTCGCCCTTAATGTCGAATACCGTTGGTGCTTGACAGGAACCCCATTGCAGAACCGCATCGGCGAATACTTTTCACTTCTTCGATTCCTCCGAATCACTCCGTTCGCATCGTACTTATGCAAGAATTGCCCTTGCTCTACGCTGGACTGGTCATCAACTGACGATCACGGCAGATGCCAGGCGTGTGAGTTTGTACCTTTGAGATATGCTACATATGTATACCTCGACTAACTCATCTTAGGCAATCATCATATTTTGCGTCACATTTCGGTTTTCAATCACCAACTTTTGACGCCTATCAACAAATATGGCAATGCAGGTAAAGGAAGGCGGGCGTTACAGAAGCTTCGCCTTCTGACTGACCGAATCATGTTACGTCGCCTTAAAAAGAACCACACTAATGCCATGGAGCTTCCTGTAAAGGAGATCTACGTGGATCGACAATTCTTCAGTGAGGTAGAAAATGACTTTGCCAACAGCATCATGGGCAATGGTCAGCGACAGTACGACACCTATGCAGCACAAGGTGTTTTGCTCAATAATTATGCCAACATTTTTGGCTTGATTATGCAGATGCGTCAGGTAGCAGATCACCCTGACCTGATCTTGAAGAAGAAAGGCGAGGGTGGTCGGAATGTGTTGGTCTGTTGTATCTGTGACGAGCCAGCTGAAGAGGCAATTAGATCCGGATGCAACCACGACTTCTGTCGCTCCTGCGCAGATAGCTACGTCAACTCCCAAGACACGCCGGATTGTCCGCAATGCCACATCCCGCTCTCCATTGATCTTGAGCAGCCGGAGATGGTTCAAGATGTCGCGCTTGTCAAGAAGTCTTCCATCATTAACCGTATCAAGATGGAGGATTGGACATCGTCATCAAAGATTGAATTGCTTGTGCATGAACTTCACAAGCTTAGATCGGATAACGCGTCTCATAAATCGATCATCTTCTCCCAATTCACGACGATGCTACAGCTAGTCGAGTGGCGGCTACGACGGGCTGGGATCACTACAGTGATGCTTGATGGAAGCATGACCCCGGCTCAGCGACAGGCATCGATAGACCACTTCATGGGTAAAGTGGACGTGGAATGCTTCCTCGTGTCGCTAAAGGCGGGCGGCGTGGCCTTGAATC
Source organism: Hypoxylon fragiforme (assembly GCF_022984875.1). Lineage (NCBI taxonomy): Eukaryota > Fungi > Ascomycota > Sordariomycetes > Xylariales > Hypoxylaceae > Hypoxylon > Hypoxylon fragiforme. The sequence continues at coordinate 2,273,326 of NW_026054760.1, forward strand.
TCACAGAGGCATCCCGGGTCTTCATTGTTGACCCGTACGTTATTCACCCCCTGTCCCTTTTAATAGTAACATTTTGATTTATTGTAGCTAACCACAATTACATGTGTAGGTGGTGGAACCCAGCTGCAGAGTGGCAGTCGGCTGACCGATGTCATCGCATTGGACAGACACGTCCATGCATTATTACGCGACTTTGCATTGAGGATTCGGTAGAGAGTCGCATGGTGCTGCTTCAAGAGAAGAAGACTAACATGATCGACTCTACAGTCGATGCGGACGATGCCTCAATGGAAGCTCTGACAGCGCAGGACCTTCAGTTCCTCTTCCGAGGCACTTAGGCGCGAACGGCCTTGGTTCATGAAGATGTGCATCCTCTCCCCTATTGGAAGACAATGAAACAGCCGAGTCAGATAGGACCAGAAGCAAGAGACGTGACCCCCTATAATACGGTTTGCCCTTTTAGGGGGGTTTGAGTTGACCTCGTATGGCTCAAGTCATTGATGGGTTCGGGTAATGAGCATTGCAGGTACCTAGGCAATGCATGAGACTAATGGATATCATGGATGTAATCGGCATTGATGATTATGGGCTTATTACGAAGTATCTGCCTACCTACATATGTATGTAGTAAGAAGTTTTGTACTTGAGCATTGAAGTTCAATGTTGTACATAGGTCATAGGTCATAGGTCATAGGTCACAGGCCATAGGTCATAATGAATCCAAGGATGTAATAATCTGAACTTTACTACTTCGTACGGTGCAATAACTACATTTTATGGCCCCACCACGGCCGAAAGGCAGAAAGTCGGGTAAAAAATACCTAGAAAATAACTAGTTAGTTACCTAATAATCCATGATACCTAGGTTACTTTAATTTCCATGTAATTAGCTTGCTGCTTACATAGGTAGGTTAATGGGTAACTAGTAGGCAGGCCCATATTTTACTTAGGTCATATTTTAACTTAAACTAGGTGGGTGGGTTACCACTGCAAAACTGGATTCATGTAATTCCATCTACTTTATAATTAATTTATACCAGTGACATGACTTTCCAACCATCAAGAATCCTTCGCTGTTACAGTCATGAGTACTTGCTGGGAATTTCTCAGTCGGCAAAGAATTTGGACTATTAGAAATGTGTCAAGATTGCGTAATAGTTCGATATGCCATTCATGCAAGAGTGTTCAAGCACGGCGCAAGTTACATATCAGCAGCGATGGCACTCTCGAGATTAAGGTCAAGCCGTACTATGTGACAACGCCCATATTTTATGTCAATGCTAGTAAGTCCTCCTCCATCCCACCAAGTCCTGCTCTCTACCTATCATGATACTCTAAAAAATTGGCTGACGAGCTCGTCAAAGCTCCTCACATTGGCCACTTATATAGCATGGTACTAGCCGATGTCCTCAAGAGATGGGAGGTCCTGAGAGGAAGTAGACAAGCTATCTTGAGCACTGGCACGGACGAGCATGGAATGAAGGTCCAACGCGCTGCAGAACTACAGGATATTCCACCAAAAGCGCTATGCGATACCAATTCCGATTCGTTCAAGGCCCTAGCAAAGAGGGCGAACATTTCGAACGATCACTTCATCCGAACCACCGACCCACAGCACCGAGAGGCGGTTGAATATTTTTGGGCGCGTCTGAAAGAGAGCGGGCACATCTACGAGACGACACACAGAGGATGGTACTGCGTTAGCGACGAGACATATTATCCAGATTCTATGGTGGAACATCGGGTTTCATCCGTGACTGGTAATAGTTTCATGGCCTCGATAGAGACGGGCAACGCCGTGGAGATGACGGAGGAAAAGAACTACCACTTCCGGCTCACAAGCTTCCGAGATAGGCTCTTACAATTCTACGAGGCAAACCCAGGGTGGATTGTTCCCTCCAATCGATACGCCGAGGTCAAGAGCTGGGTTGAGAATAACCTAGAGGATTTGTCTATATCCCGACCGGCCGGTCGTCTTTCCTGGGGCATCCCCGTGCCAGATGACCCTGAACAGACTATCTATGTCTGGGTTGATGCCTTGGTAAATTACCTAACAGCAGCTGGATATCCTGTATGGGCTCCCCGCTCTGAACGTGACCAAGGCTGGCCAGCTGACACGCACGTGGTCGGGAAAGATATCATTCGTTTTCATGCCGTGTATTGGCCTGCGCTACTCATGGCGTTAGATATCCCTCTGCCAAAACGCATCCTCTGTCACGGCCATTGGTTAATGAGCCAACTGAAGATGTCCAAGTCAGTCGGAAACGTGGTCAACCCCTTCTTCGCCATCGACCGCTGGGGGGTGGATCCTTTGCGATATTTCCTTGTTTACAGCGGCGCTATGGCGCACGATTCCGAATACAATAACGACTTCATTGTAGAAAGGTATAAGAAAGGCTTGCAAACTGGTCTCGGAAATTTAGTCAACCGTATCACCCGGCCCAAACAATGGAAGTTAAGGGATGCAATCGTGGCTGTGACTACGGTGCCTAGCGAGGGATCTGATCCGTTTGCGAATCTCACTGTTTCTATGACTAGTGGGCAACTCAGCATATTTACGAATGCTATCGACATACATATAGAAGAGCTGGAATCTCTGGTAAGGACAGTCTCGCATCACATGGATGAGTTGAATCCTACCCGAGCTTTACAAGAGATCATGGCCTGGGTTTTTGAGGTAAGTCTTGGGCACCTTGATTCCCTTTTTTTTTATTCTCTCGTGGTTCATTTTACTACATATCAGCCACTGACCTTTTTGATATAGACAAACAGATTCATAGCAACAATGAAACCGTGGCATCTGGCTCTTACGGGCGAGAAGGTGCTTCTTGAGCAGAGCATCTACTACGCGGGAGAATCGCTACGCATAATAGGCATCCTATTACAGCCTTTCATACCGGAGAAGGCAGCCATGGTCCTAGACAGACTCGGCGTCAGTCCCGACAGAAGGACGCTGCAAGATGCTAAGTTGCACAAAGACGTCGACTACGGAACCCCGCTAGTATCGCTGGGCAAAGGCGCACCTAGTAGCTTGTTTCCGCCGCTGGCCGTTGAGGATTAGTTAATAGATGCAAACGAAGTTGTATGAAAGAATAAAAAAGAAATTTAAAAGAAAAATAGATTCGTGGATGAATCTAGGTTCAACGTCCATTCACGACGATGTAGTCATGCTACTAACGTCGAAGACACTGCTATCTAAGCCGAGGAGGTTGTATATCTTTATATATATTATACCAGAGTTGCTTTATATTGTGATGACCAGACACCAGTACACACTTCTGTTTTATTTCTATCAACTTTTCAATTCAGCGTACGCCGAGAAGCATTCAGCAATGTACCTAGTAGCTGCTGGTAGCTTTCTTCGTAATGGCGGTGCCGTCACGTCGAACTCGCTCGAACTCACTACTTCGTGGTCATTTATTGGAATGGCGTTATATACCTAGGTACCAAGAACTGCTTACGTAATAGCTATTCCAACAGTCCTAAAGGTAGTACCTAACCTACCCTACATATGTAGGTACTAGGCAGTAGGTACTAACGGTTAGGTAGTACAGAACATCCGCAAAAAGTCCTACATGTAATCTTAAGGTACTGTACCTAGGTATGGTACCTACATATCTACACAAAAATGAAGTTCAACGAACATATTGGTGAGATTCAATTTTGGGGGGTTTTTCTTTTTTTCTTTTTGATAAATGAGTTAGTTCTATAGCTGGTTAAGTACTAACAATCACTTCTACATTCCCCCGACAACAGCCGTAGCAACCAACAAGGTCCTCCTCGTGCCCTACGACGCGCGCCATGTGCCGCGGTACCACGAATGGATGGAAGATGCGGTACTTCTCCCATTTCCCACCCCCCCCCTCCCCTTTTCCCTCTCATACTAAAGAAAAAGAAAAGTGAAAATAAAATATTCATCACTAACGTGAAAGCCGATGCCTCGGGTGCTGCTGGAGTGAAAGACTATCCGCGAAGCCACAGCATCGGAGCGTCTTGCGCTCGACGAGGAGTATGCGAACCAGGTCGAGTGGCGCGAGGCCGCTGATAAATTGACGTTTATCTTGTGTGAACCGCTCACGCCTGCGTCTGGTGGTGGTGGTGGTGTTGGCGGAGATGGAGATGGAGATGCGGTGGTGGCGGGTGAAGCCGACGAGCCCCGGAGGATGGTCGGGGATGTGAACATGTTTCTTACGCCGTGGGAAGGCGATGGCGATGACGAGGGGTTGGATGGGAGCGGGAGCGGGAAGGCCCACTGCTGCATGGCGGAGATCGACATCATGATCGCGGACCCGAGGCACCGCGGCAAGGGTCTCGGTCGCGCTGCCGTCGCGGCGCTCTTGTCCTTTTTCTGCCGGAATCGGGAGGGGGTTTTGGCGGAGTATGGTGGTGCTGATGGTTATACTTCCAATACTGGCAGTGGTAAGAGCACGTTGGTCGTCAAGGACCTCGTGGCGAAGATCAGTGCGGGAAATACGGGTAGTATTGCGCTGTTCAAGAGCCTTGGGTTCGAGCAGAGGGGCGGGGTGAATTATTTTGGCGAAATACAGATGGTTCTTGAGGGGGTTGGGGAGGAGCGGGATGAGGCACCTTGGGTGGCTGTTGTGAAGGATGCTGGGTATAAGGAGCTGCGGTATGATAGATCGCGGCTGAGGGAGGAATAGGAGCTGGAAACTAACTGCATAGATATATAGGGGGCCAATATCTATGCGAGCCTGAACATCTAGGCGGCTTTAGCCTGTCTATTATCTCTAGTACCTATTTACTATACCCCATACGTCTCCTTATACTTCCTCAACAACTCCAACGTAACATTCGACCCCCCACACACAATCACCACCACATTCTTCCTCCTCCACTCCTCCTCGCTCCTCACCTCCCCCTCCATTATCATCACCCTCCTCAGATGCCCATTTAACACCGCAGCAATGGTCGCGCCGCACGCGACCTCCACCAGCAAACGCGCGTCATCCGCGAACCGACACGACCCCATCACGGCCTCGGCATCCGTCACCACCTCGTTCTTCAGATACGGCGCCTCCCGCGCCCAGCGGAACGTGCGCTCGGACACGCGCTGCGCGCCGAGGCTCGTCGCGATGCTCGTGATCTCCGGCAGCGTCACGTGGTGGCCCGCGCGCACGCTCACGTTCAGGCTGTCCGCGCCGAACGTCTCGACGGCCAGCACCATCGGCCGCCTCTTCTTCCTCTCCCTCCCCTCCTCCTCCCCCCACTCCCACTCCTTGCAGCGGTAGTTCCTCTCCACGCCCTCCATGATCCCGTTGAGCAGGCCGCCGCCGCCGCAGCTGCAGACGATGCAGTCGATGGTGGAGGGGGCGGGGGCGGAGGACAGCTCGTCGACGATGGTGCTGGCCCCTTCCCAGATGTCCGGGTGGTCGAAGGGCGGCACGTAGATGCCGACGGGGTCGTGGGCGACGAGATTCGTGCGCAGGTGCGCGTCGGCTTGGGCCCAGTGCATGCCGATTTGGTGGACTGAGGCGCCGAGGACTTTTGGATGCGGAGGGAAGGGACCCCGGGGGTTAGTCGGGTTTACTTATATACATCTCTTTTGAAGGGGGGGAGAGGGAGAAAAGAAAGAAAGAAAAGGGGGGGTGGGGAAATTGGGGGTGAGAAAATACTCACGGCGCAGCTTGTCCACGATGAGCGCCGAGGTGCTCAGGGGCACAACGATGGTGCAGGGCTGGCCTAGGACGGCGGCGGCGGTCGCGCACGCGAGCCCCGCGTTGCCGCCGGACGAGCAGTAGAAGTGCACCTTGTCGGCGGCCTGCGCCAGCATCGCCCGGTACATCATGGTCCCCACGCCCCGCGACTTGAAAGAGCCCGAGGGTTGAAGGTTCTCTAGCTTGAGGAATATGTTACTATGATAGCAAGTCCCCCCCCTTTCGTGTTAGTTCTGCCGGATTACGCGAGCTGACTTTTGCTTTTGGAGCAAAGGAAATTAGAGTGGGGAGGAGGGGCCTCACCAGCCTGCCGCTCGCGAAAGCGCCGGTGATGGTATGCATGGCGTTTCTATCCAGAGCTTCTGGGGCTCTGGATCGTAGGAGCTCATTGCGATTGGTGATTTTGAAGGTACTTAGCCTAGGTAGTAAGATTGTTTCGATGCTGAGGAAGCAACAAAGCGAAAGTAAAAGTAGAGGTAAAAAGCAATTCCTTGTTAATGATCGAAATGCCCAATATCGATATTATCTGTATATCTTTTCCCGTCTCCCTGAATATACTATTAATAGGTCTCTTATCTTCGCCGCAACGTAGCAGAATCTTCTTTTTTTTTATCCCTCGTCTAAAGTTCTAGATGTAATTTTCATCTAACAACTACCGTCACAACTCTTCTACTAGGTGGCTCGTCCGGTCATAGTTATACATATAGCATGTAGACAAATATTTTTTGTTTCCCCCTTCATCGGACCGGATCCAACAAATATCGGGGGCGACAGAGATGGATTATGACATTAGGGCGCGTCAACGAGCAACCCCGATGAGTGCTAGTATAGGCAGGTACCTAGTACCTACCTAGCACTGGCAGATCCCGCAAGCTAATGCGGGCTACCGGGTGCTGCTCCATAACGATGGGGGCTTGATGGATTCTGTTGGCACCGTCAGTTTCCGATACTGGCCGTGATGGTATACATAATAGTTACCTAACAATTTAGGTAATGTCTCGAACCGTATAGCTCCGGGCTGCAGGTATTGCATTGACGTGTACGAGGTCATTTTCTATAATTGGCGATGGTACATGTAACTACTTCGTATGATACATCTGCTGTGAGAAAATCAACAGCACTGACGATAGACTGACGTTTACTTGCATCGTCCAATGTTTGCTGTAAAGTAATAAAGTAATAATTATTCGAAGAACAGGATTACTCTTTATTTGCTGGACTCTCTCCCCAAATCCTCCATGCTTACTATAGTTACTAATGGTGTGTGGTATCAATATGGTTACTCTCACAGATTAAATGTAGTAGTTAACTATAGAAAAGCTTGAACCCTCATTACTTTCAATCATCGTAAAATAATCAAGTGTTCTTACGTGCCGAGCGCAAATCTACATGTACCTGGGTACCCAGGCTATCAATAAATACCCCTGATTGGCCAGTCAGAAAAATGGCAATGCTGATTGGTTCCCAACTACCCCTATTCATGGGTCAACAATCGTAACATCGTGGCAGTGTTAGCAGAACTTCAGGGGATGGATCTGTAAGATCCACGGTAATAGCCTTCCGTTAGATCTAGATGCAAAACGCCTTCAATCCTCTTTAATAGACCCGTTCCCATGGTAGTCTACCTTTTCTAGATCTCTTAGCTCTTCTAGCTCTTCTAGTCTTTTCTTACTTTGATCGATCACTAACTATTCTTTTGTTCTATGTTGATATATTTAAAATAAACAGTGGCTCCCCTAGCCGACTCGCGGTCTCTCTTTTCTTGACGTACCACGTTATCCGTCATCCGTCTCTCGTTTTCAGTAATAGGTCCCTATACACAGTACCCAGCATTATATTACCAGATACATCTTCAGAAACGTGTTCTGACATACAATTGAAACTCCACCATGAGGATCTCTACAATATTCGGGTTCGGTTTGCTTGCACCAGTCGCGCTCGGCTTGGGCGAGTTTGCTGCATCGCCACCCGTCTATATCCTAGAAACCACCCAAAGCGCCACAACCACTCTCAGCAAAGCGCTGGATACTCTAGGGTACCGTCATCTGAGCCATGCATCCAACCTGGGCAACCAAACGGCGTTGTATAAGACATATGTGCAGATATCCTCACATGCCCAGCTGGCAGAAATCATCAGATCCCAACCAGAGGCCAAGTTCATCTTGCCCCGACGGACACCTACGCTCAAGGGGAGAGCATCTTGGTTGTGGAGACAGGATGATGAAGACGGCCAGCACTCGCAATTACAATCTGAAGAGGACTATATTCAGTCTACTCGCACACTCTTTTCGGGAGAGGAACGCTCACAAGGGCTGCTCGAGTTAGAGGTGCTCGGCCAGCGAACGGCTGCCCAGGCAGAAAACTGGGTGCTTTTGTGCGATTTCTTGGGCATGGGTTACAGTGTGGTCGAGAGGCTGAATCTGTGGCATTTTCCGCAATACTCGTGAAGGACTTGGTCTACAGCGTGTATAGGCGTCTTGGGTCTAGAATCTAATCCAGAGCAATCGAGGCGCCGGCGTGCTAAGATAGACCCTATGTAGGTAGATATAGATATAGATGGATGATTTTATCGTGGACTGATATGTTTAATATTGCTTGCTATTAGCATTAATATCGCATTACAGCTTTAACCAGCATAATCACTACCTCTTTTTCTTCTTCTTTATACCTGCCTTAAACTTTTTTTTATAAAAAGTTATGCTAAATATAGATTATTTTATAGATTATTTTTTTTTGCAAATTATTTGTCTCGCGCGAGGTTGTTGCGGCGGAGCTCGCTACTAGGCATCCGTATTTGTTGCATGGGATCTTGGAGGTCGCGGCGCTGCATTGTCGGTGTCGGTCGTCTGGTGTGCAGGGGCAAGGGGATGAAGGGTTAGGGATGGGAATGGGGATGGGGGTAGCGGTGCGCGAACGCATCGCCGCGGAGCACCAGGGGAAAGCGATACCGCTGTTCCGGGAGCCACCACCACAGCCACGGAGACGGAAGCGGCAGCGGCAGCGCTCCCGCTGTTCGCGTGCTCGTGTCTCTTCGTGCCGTACCATTTTGCCGCCGCGAAGGATGCGCTGTCGCTGCTCTTCAACAACAACAACAACAACAACAACAACAACAACGAAGAAGGGGAGACGGTTAAGCTCACCGCTGCGCGCGCTGCCCGGGGACCTGGCGACACCGCCGGTACGGGATTTTGTGGGTGGTGCTACGGATGCGAGGTTGGTGGAGTTGGAGGGGAGGTTGTTATTGGTTGTGTATGATGAGACAAGAGGGAGAAGGGAGGGGATGGGGATGGGGAGGAGAGAAGTGTACGCGCAGGTGATGGTGAAGCTGCGCCTGTGCTTCTGCCTCTCGGACACGACGGACATGGCGCTGGACCGCAAGAACGCGGCGCTCCGTTTCCCGCCGCTAATGGGTGCCGAGTTTCGCGCGGAGCTGGCGGGGAGAGAGGCGCCGGCGCTGGTGGTCATGGCGTGGTGGTGTGTTTTGCTCCATCGCGTCGAGGAGAGGTGGTGGTTGAAGGGTAGAGTTCGGCCGTTGCTGCTGAAGATTGAGGAGTTGGTAATGCCGGAGTATAGGGTGTAGCGGCGTGGCCTAGGGAGGTGGTGTGTGGTATGTGACTTACATAGTAGTAGGTATGTAATGGTGATAGTTGAAATGAACAGAGATGAGTATAGAACTTGGAAGTACCAAGGTAGTACAAGTACAGTGTTTAGAATAACCTACCAGAACTGTGCCTTGACTCTCAATTTATCGATTAGCGTACTATTTATAGTTGTTCGGCAGCTAAACGACTTATATCCACACAGTGCGACAGACTCAATCCTCAACTTATCATTCTACATCACATTTCGACATTTCATCATTCAACTCACCTCACTTTTAACAAATTCCATATCTCATCAGCAGGTCTCGACTCTTACAACATACGAAATAAAGACATAGCTTCTCAAAAGTCGTGTATCCGCCTTTATCACCTTCAATAGCCAGCAACTTTCTTCTCATTCAACATTCACATCTGTCACATTTAAACTCACCATTCGGATTCCATTCACAAGCGAGGCGTATACCTGGTAGGTACCTATTAAACATTCACCCGGCTTCCAAGGTTATCTGCCAACCTAGTACCAAACGCACAACTAACGTCTCACACAGTAACCTCTCACCTCAAATTAAACCGGTGAATAAATCGGTGAACTGTTAAATCACAAAACACACCAGCCACCGCCATAAATAAAATGTCGCTGCCGAGTCTAGAAACACAGGCCAAGGTCGCCAGTGATGGTAAGCCACCAACCAGCCTAACCTCCCTCTCCCCCCCCCTTTTTCCCACTTCCCCTTCTCCCACCCCCCTTTCTTTTTCCCCTTTCTCATACTCTATAAACCCTAACCCCCAACCCCCCAAACTAACCACCCACCCACCCAGCGGCCCAAGTCTTCGTAGACCACTACTACGAAACGCGCTCCCGGCGGCGCTCCCTCCGCGGCTTCTACACCAGCGCCTCCCCCCGCCTGACCGGCGCCGGCGCCCGCCCCGACATCAGCATCAACGGGCTCCCCTGCGCCGACCTGTCCGCGTACGAGGCGCTCCTCGAAGCCCAGGGCGCCCACGTCGCCTACGACGTCGCCTCCTTCGACGCGCAGCCCGTGAACGCGCACTATCGGATCGGGGAGCCCGACGCCGCCGAAGGAGGCGGCGGCGGCGGCGGCGGCAGGGAAGCGAGCGCAGCCGCAGCCGCGGTCCGCAACGGCGACCGCATCAGCTTCGTCGTCCAGGTCAGCGGGACCGTGCGGTTCGGGCGCGGGCACGTCGCTACGGCCGACGGAGGAGGAGGAGCCGCCGCCGCCTCCGCTGCTGCCGCTCCACCTAAGCCGCCGGTCGCGAATGTGTTTTCCCCCTCGGGAACAACATCAGCAGCAGCAGCAGCAGCAGCGACTGACAATAACGACGGGCTGCAGGAGAGGCCGTTCATGGAGGCGTTTGTGCTGGTGCCGCATTGGGAGGCGTCGGCGCGGAATGCGGCGAGGGGGCTGAGGAAGTGGGTTATCGTTAGTCAGAACTATCGGGCTCTGTGATGTGAGGATGTGAAGATGGAGGGGAAAGAGGGGGGGGGGGATAGATAAGAGAGGTAGCGGTTTTTTTTCTTTTTTTCTTTCTTCAAAATAAAAGAAAGAAGGGAGAAGGAAAAGAAAACCGCTTTTGCGCCTTCGAAGGATCAAACCATAGGTAATAATATTCCTGTGATGTGAAGCAGGCGATGCAATACCTAGAGAGCATCCTGATATGCAATGCAAAATCAAACACTACGAATTTTCGGTTTAAGAATCCTTGATGTTCACTTTGAAACTGGAATGATTACCTACATCTAAGATACCGCGGCAATCAATGAAGACTAGGAGACGAAGTAGTCTCATAATTACTGTATGGAATTCGCGCAAGACTTGTCTCTATTTGTATAAAGACGTACTTATATAAGTACCTATATAAGGATCTGCCTGCCTATTGACAACCAATAGCATCTCACAGGATCAGTATTACGCTCATCATACGCTTTGATGTGACCTCGAGGAACATTTTTTCAAATCAAGACTTGAAGCCATCTTTAGACTAATCTTGAGTGAGCAACTTCCTCCTATACTCCCAATAGCCTCGACGGATGCGATCCCACTTCTCGCCTAGTCTGGTCAATACCAAGCCCGCCTGGTCTATCTCGCCCGCCTCCTTATATATATCAGCCAGCAAGTCAAGGGCGTGGGAACTGCGAACAGTTTCGGCGTCCCCACCACCCAAATTCGTCACGAACTGCTCGGCAAACTCTCTTACGGTTCCGAGTTTTCTCCCACCCTTAACCAACACTCCCTTTAAGTAGTTCCAAGGGCTTTGGTTCTGGGGTGCAAGGAGGATCTTGTCCTTGGAATATTCGACCTCGCGGTCAATGACATCGGCTGGTATTTTGGGATCGTGCTCCGTAGCATGCGAGTCAGGGGTAGTGTAGGCAGGGTCCGAGAAGACAACAAAAAAGCGGTGCGACCAGGCTGAGTTGTTTCGAACATCCTCGAGAATCAGAGTCTCTACACTCTGTCGTTCGGGGTCGCCCCAAATTCCCAATTTACGCACGAGATACTGCCGGTAGCTCCAAACGTGATAGTTTTTCGCGTCCAGCTCAAGCATCTTCCCTAGGAAAGCCCGTTCGCTATCTGCTAAATCCGATAAATCCGAGGTTGACAGTACAACGGTCGGGTAGTAGTGGTCTAGTAGCTGCTGACGATGGTTCCAGATTTGATAATTCTTGATGTGGGTGAGTGATACTTCATTGAGCCACTCAATTTCGTCTCGGAGGGAGATATTTAAGCTCTCAATGATGGAGAATCGGTAGAGCCAGACAGTATAATGTGCTGGATTTAGATATATGACCCGTTCAGTTAGCCTTAGACAGCGGGGCGAATGCTCATTGACTGCCATGACGGCGCGAAGATAGCACATAGCTATATGGTTGTTAGCTCGATGCTGGTACATAACTCCCATAATATTTTAAGCAGCCAGAGTTGTGGAAAACATACCTTCAGCGTAATCGTCTGGGTACGCAATAGCAGCAAGAGCTTTATCGGGCTCAATCTGTGGTATTGGCACCACATCGTCCCATTCTGGATCCAACGCATAGGTATCAAGCTTCACACCATATAGATCTTGTCTTAATTCAGCCATCTCTTGTCGTCTAGCCTTCTCTGCCTCCACGTCTTCGTCGGTGCAAATGAAGGGCTTCACAGTGTCGCCCTCTATATAAAGATCTCCGTTGTCTGCCTTGGCACGCTTATTTTTGAAGACCCAGCTCTCGTCGAGCAAAAGGACAAGTTTGGTTTTCTTGGCCGTATGTTCCTCGTACTCTTGAATAGGGTAGTCACCAAGGCCGCGCCCGTTCTTGTCCTGTCCCCACTGGTTGTCACGCGGCCGGGGAAGACGACGTAGAGGGAGGTTGGCTTCGTTAACTTGCTTCCACAGCTCCTTTTGGGCCTTATTGGAGAGGGTCTTCGCAGCACCAGGTTTTAGATAGTCTTGGTTGAGATAAGCTTGTCGATCAGCTGGGGTCATGCCACTCAGGCCAAGCTCTTCGTATGCCTTCTGGTAAGGGTTTGTTTCGTAATACCACTGCCACTCGCGTTCTTTGATGGTTTGTGGTGGTTTGGGAGGTTCCTGCTTTGCTTCTAATGATTGCGAAAAATCAGCAAGGATCTTAAGACATACAAATACATATAGTAGAATTGAATGATGCTATACGTTCAGCAGGTTTAGCTCGACTGCCTCCGCCTTTGTTCTTTGAAGGCATTCTTACGAAAAAAGGGTTGAAGATCGGGATGGTGGGGTTTTTAAACGTTTAGATAAAATGTTTAAATTCGTATGTAATCAAGGGTCCAAGGAATGGAAAGGGAATCGTCCGAATTCCTACTTCGTCATTGCCTTTCCCGTTACCCCCTTGCAAAGGCTTGCATGGAGGGGTAGGTACCATGTATGTAGCCGTAGCCGTAGCCGCTATGCATTTTAGTATAAGCCTAAGTATATGTACATTAGTACCTACTAGGTACCTAAACATTGAACTTGAACATGAACATGATTGATCATATTCAACATTGAAGCTATTCCTCACATTCATCTTTAGGTAGGCATTAACTCATGGTGATTCTCAGGTAGGTGCCTAAGTTATATTCTTTTTACTGGATAAAGCTTCAAGTCAAGTATCTCGTCCTAGGTGTTTTCTTTCCTTCCTCCCTACCCCGTACCCCCTGGCCGGCAACTATTAGGTACCTGATTAAAGCCTCCCTTATGTCCAGTACGCCGCCTCAAGATATCATATACCTCGATCCCTCAATAATCATACCAAAGGATGTAAGCTGGAATGGAAGTCCTAGAGTTCCCCTAACCGAACCCGCCACATCCACCCCCCACCATAGGTTACTTACTTTGACAGGTTGCTTGTCCAGGTAAGGCACATCACCTCGTCTTCAATCATCATTGGCTGTCAACCTTCCAGAATTTCCAGCCCTCCCTCTCAGCTCCGCTTAGACCACCAGATACACCGACGAGTTTCTCTACGCCGTCGTTACCTGGCGCATTCAGGAACTTCTCCAGATCGATTTCCATGCCACCTTCTTCGTCCTCATCCAAGCCATTTTTCAATACAGCTGGCCATAAGACGCCCACGCCATCTCCGCCCAATGTTGTCCTGAACTTAAGATATCCTTCCTTTTCTAATTGGCGCTCCAAGTTGTCCAGCTTTTCTTTAGGTACACCAGGCTTTATCAACGAAATCGAACAGCCTCCACCGCCAGCACCCGTGAGCTTCGACCACCCTATTTCTTGGTGATCCACTAGTTCTCGTATTCGTTCGAGGCGAGGGTGTGAGACGCCCAAAGATGATAACAGTCCGTGGTTGATACTCATCAACTCTCCTACCCGTCGCAGACTCTCTTGCTCCTCACTGTCGAAGTATTCCTCATCGATGAGGCTCTCGGCACTTCTGGTAACCTGATCTATCGCATCTAATATCGTTCCTACTAGATCCTGATGCATGGTCTTCAGCTTGGCAACCTTGGCTACCTCGTTAGCCGTAGACTTTGGTACTCTGGTATCCACAAGGAGTAATGGCAGCTCCGGGAAGTCCCATAGCGGTGTTACAATCGGAGGCTTCTTATAATCGGTTCGTTGATATACTACGGCTTTGCCATGTGTTGCGACTGTGTTGTCAACCCCTGAGGGATTGCCATGTATGCACATTTCAGCTACGAATGCCCATCTGTTGATTCTCTCCACCTGTAAACGTGCCTCCTCAGACGGTTGATCGGGATGCGGTCCAGAGAGAGAACGAATCTGTAAAAGCATAGCTGCAGCCATACAGACAGCAATAGACGCGCTACTCCCTACACCAGCCCCTATTGGTATTGTCGATCGAAGGGTATATCTGCAGCCCGGAGACTTTTGCGATCCTAGCGACAGGAATAAGTATAGAAACGAGGCTGCGGAATTCTGGTGTATTTTGCGCTCGGCTTCAGATTTAGCTGGGGAGATGACTGCTAGATGAGGTTGCATAGCTGACACAAGGTCGGGGTCGAGATCCGTGACTAGATCGTAGTAGGACTTTTTCTTGCTGGGGTGTTGGAAAACATTCCATGGTAGATCGTCAATGTTCCACGTATGAATGAGATCGATGTCGGGAAATTGCATGGTTACTGTACGTTTTGACTTCGAAAGATGTGTGACTAGAAGGTAGGAGCGAAGCGCGATAGAGGCAGCTATGGCAGCCTACGTAATAAATAAATGTGAGTTCGTGCGCAAAGAAGAGAGCAAAGGGGAGGGGGGGGGGGGGGGGGGGGTTGTAATTTACCTTGCCATAGACTACAGCATGCTCGCCAAACACAATGACCTTGCCTGGTGCCGAGACCATAAAGGCAGGCATCATAGGGCTGGAATTTTTGCGATCCATCCTCCTTTTGTTCTCGCCTTCATCTGAGGACATTGAGGATCGCCCGTTCATGTCACCGTTGCCATGATGGGCCACCTCCACATAGGAGCCATTAACACCGTTAGACATATTCAAAGACGAGTTGTCGAAAATATATTTGAGAGTTGTGAGCTGTTCGAAGAATCGTACGGTCGCAGTACCTATATATCGGCAGGGGGGCGTGCTCGACTCCCCACGTTCCAAGGATGCCTTTGTGGTAGATTTCTCTGTGGATCGATAAGCTCGCCAACAGGAGCAGACCCCACGTAGCACTGCAACACAGGTGCAGGTGACACTGGCCGCCAAACAGAAAAGAAGATGACAGACAATAAGTCTGTACGTGTAAGTGGGTAAAATATACGGGAAGAGAGGGAAGAGCGGGAAGAGCGGGAAGAGAGAGTGAAGGAGAGAGGGGAATGGTGGATGATTAGGCTCGAGAGCCACGGCGTAGAAGTGTTGAGCCGATATCGTTGATTTTAAATGGATAGATAACTTCTATAAGATGTGCCTTTCAGGGTTGTTCTGCAGCCGGTGGACGTGATAATATGTCAGTTAATGGTTCGGGTCAGCCACAAAAACAAAAACAAAAACAAAAGCACAATCACCAACACCAACACAAGTGCTTAGGTGAAGCTTATACACAATTATGTGTAGTTATGTACAGTGTAGGTAATGTACAGTGATGTACGGTATGTCTAGGATATCATTGTTAAGGGATAAAAAAGAGTGACGTGCAAGGGACAATTAAAAACATTAACTAATATGTAAGGTTGTGTATGATGTTTAATGTTTAACTAATGTTCAACATTGAATGCTCAATGTGTTCACTGGCTAGGGTAGGTAGGAAATAGGAATAGGAAATGTTGGACATCAAAAAGACAAAAAACACAGCAAGTCAGCGTTGAGCCAAGAGTGGGAATTTCCCACCCCCTTTCTTTAAAATTGTCCAATGGACGCGATCAATTTCAACAAAGCCCCAGATTTCCGTATTGGGTACTTTGCGAACACTTGACCTACTTGACCTACTTGACCGTCTTGACCTAGGTGTGACCTGTGCACCACTGCTATGGGAATCCTATGGGGATCTAAGCTTGTTAGCGTAACCTTTTTAAGCTGAACCAGTGAGAGTTGGCCAATTAGAAAGATCTAGCACCTTTCTATCCCTTGGCAAAGGACCCCCCCAGAAATAAAATCCCTGTCCTGCCACGCTACTGATTGCCATCCCCCTCAATCCTCAAAGTTTTTTTTTGATCGGCCTTTCCCTAACTCGGTTATTCCCGAATAAGTAAACCTCACTAAACTTCAACGTTATTTCTTTACTGAATAACTAACTACATGTACCTACATGTAGCTAACGGGCAACTTGTACAATACGCCTTACGTGAACAACATCGAACTTCGTCAGGTTCTTACCCACCAGTCTGTCTAAGAGGCATTTGTAATATCGTACTCTTAAAGCAGTACTGACCGACATCCACATCCATCCAACCTGTGTCGTTAAGCTTACCAGCCGATCCTCTAACAGGTAGGCCACCGAACGTTCTGAGTCAACAAATCTTGAGCTTGATAGGTTTATATAACCGCTGCCAACTAGTTATCACGTGCTAAGAGCTCAGTGGTCCAATGGCGTGTCGTATAAGCGACGACGTTCACTATTCCTATCATCCAATTGCTGCGGAAGATCTCAAACCTGGCAAGGGAAATATGCTATTTAGTTGCAAATCCGGCTAGAAAAGAACGGGGGAGAAAATAGCTACACGGCGGATATTGCACAAAAGCGGCTGTTGACTCATCGTGACTTTCTAGGTCACCGAGGGGGTACCTAACCAGGTCACTATGATGTGAAACTTCAAATAAAGCAAAGTTGCTTTGTATATACCTATCCAGTATGTCATCGTGGTTGGCTCGAATCTGTCGCCCGACCCGCGCCTCAAGGAGCTGGCGAACCACTCCAGACAAGAGACTGCGTCGGTGTTAAGTGCCTTCTACAAGTTTCTCGCCATACCTACTACGTCACATAGACTCGTCTGCGTTTAGCCATGCGCCATTAAACGATTAGGCCGATATCATAAGCTAGTCTTTTACTAGATGTGACATCCACAGGCTGGACGCCGTGGCCGAGCTGCTTCGCCATCTGCCCTAAATGCCCACGGGGCGAGACTAGAGGGCATTTTGACTGAACGGGGCCAGAGTGCTTCGCATGCGACTGGCGTTTCGTGAGTAGATCCGACCTACGAGAGCTTCAATCACCACCACCCGCCGCCCATTGGCTACACCGCAACTCTACGGCAGGAGTGGTAGTAGCTTGATTGGGTAGTGTAGCTGGCTATAGGTAGGGGTCGGGAGCAATGGGTTATTTTGCTAGATACTATTCCATGTACGAGCCCGCGTACGCTCTAGGTGACCCCGAACCTGGCATGATAGAAGTTATGATGGAGCCTTGCCGATGCGGTAATTCTTGGACAAGTGGCAGTAGAAGCACATCTATATGAAGTGGCTCGGAATTCTAAAGGAGAAGTTGCCTGCCAATTGGACTAACTGGGTATCGTTTGGCGAAGAGGACGGTCTCACGACTTTAAACGAGACGAGTGTAGACAGGCTTCATTGAAGTGGAAGCGGGCTCTGCCTGAATACGTGTGAGCCCTCCCAAATCTGAGGGGTCTGAGTCCTAGGTTAACATGTGATAATCGGTACAAGAAATATGGACTATCATTAAGGCGCCTGGCCCGTCTATAGGATCTAGAGGATCTTTCTAGAGAATCTTTACGATATCACCACGTATTAACGATCTACGGTATCTCGCCGACATCAGTACCTTACAAGTAACAAAGAGTATTCATCTACCGACGACATGGAAGCTCGCGCAGGGTCCGGCGCAGACTCGGTATCGGCAGTGCCTATGGCTACCTCATCGACACGAGGGGTTGGAAAAACTCGTCTTGCGACAGTCCATATAAGTAGGATCTCAGCGACTATGGCCCAAAATTTCCCTGTGTAAATCATGGTTAAGCCATGTGCTCCGTAGACCTAGTCCAGATAGGCATAGGAGGGATCATCACCTGCGATAAGTTCACCGAGGCTGAGCCCGGCGACGGATACGAGGTCTTTGCAGCCATCAATAAAATCTCGCCCAGTACGGTGATAATACCGACCCTCGCGACTCCTTCCTAAATATTGACAAACTCGTTCACCACCGAAAGAAGTTTGATTTCAGTATCCCCTGGATGTTGCTACTTAGCTCCTAGATACTTCCAAGTCATGCAGTTATACTCAGCGAAGAACAACAGTTTTTGGACCGATGGAAGCGGCAGGGCTCTGAGAGGCCGGTCTCGTGCATGGCTTTGAGCCCTCCCACGGCACATGTCTAGCGCTCATGCTTCGCTTCGTCGAATTTGCAGCACTTGGTTTTATCCCCTGCAATCCCTGTAATGACCACCGTGTTGAACAAGACCGAGCGGTTACCGCTAAATCAGGAGAAGGTAGTGCTGTGATATCTCACCGTATACAAGCACTAGCCATGGAGAACTCTTTTTCTACTTCTTCGGGGCGACGGCCATAGCCTTGCACGACAACGCTTTCCCGTTGGAGAAATCTGCATCTTTTGTCATCTTATCCGGGACGAGGACCGGGCGAGACCGAGAGCGAGGGCTATAACGGAGGTGACCTCGCGTTTTCTTAGACTCTGCCGGATGACTTCTCTACCCACGAATCCCATAGCGCCCGAAACGAATAACTTCATCGTTATAGGGTTCTTTTGTTCACTATAATCGGTTATAATATTTTTGAAATATAGGTAATCGTATCGGGGCTGGGCTGATGAGCTATTTGAGTACTCTACGTACCTATATTTGGCTCAGGCCTAGATGAATACGGGTGAGTTGATTATGCTGTGCCCGAGTGACAGGAAGTTGATTGTGTGGTGGTTTTGTTCGAGCTTACGAACCAGCACATATTTTGGTACTTCTTGAATATAGTGAGTGCTTGGGGGTTGAAGGCCACACCTAGCGGACTCCTATATTAGACATTATGATCGGTGACCTTTTATTTGCATAGCCACGTGTGGCTGTGTATACGCAAAATCCTTGGGCCAAGACCGAACTTGAACGCTACCACCCGTGACGTCTGTAAAGCGCTCCAAGGTTTTTGCGATGCGGGAAGCAACAGCAACCTAATTTCCACATTGACAAGTTTCATACGCACCATCGTCATCGAGATATTGTTAGAGGAAAAATATCATCTCCAAGCATTTGACGTGCATGTAGCGCTAAAAACGGAAACATTCCTGGACCGATGGGACAATGCAAATGGGAGAAAGCAAGGTTATTGGGTTGAAAAGGAGGGGGAGGGCACATGATCAAAAGAAGTTGATGTTTTGATACTAGATGAGAAAACCTGAGGATGATCTTGAAATAGCACGAGAGGTGTTGACAAACCCCCACTTCCATACTTGGAATTTGATGTTGGGAGTAACTATTTCTCCCTAGATTGGTAGTTCTTCTTACGCAGCATCTGCTATTATGCCCGTGGAGCGTGAGCGAGAAGCATCAAGGACGCGTACAGCGTACGTGTCTCTATGTGAAATGCAAATGCTAGATATGATCACTTGATCTCGGCGAATACTCTCCTGCACGGCGTTGCTAGAAGAAATATATACATAAAAGGGATTTCATCTCAAGAGAACTTTGAACTCAGGAGAAGATGAAGTGGAAGGTGAAATAAAGTGGGGTTAATGTTAGAAATAAAGGTATGTCTCGGGAACTTTATTGGACTTGCATCTCGCTAATAAGTGTTAGTGTAACTGTCATCGGTAGGAAGGTAGGTGCTCAATCAGCGCTTGATAGTTTATAAGGTCTGTCGACGCTGTCAGGTCTTTCATCTCGAAGGACCATCCTAGTAGTATAAACCAGTCCTAAGCAGACACGTTCAAAACTCCCCATTGTAACCTGGCCTGGTAACACATCCACATGATTACTTACATTAGTTACATATACCTACTACTATACATATCTGTATGTTGTAATATAGGGTACACATACTCCAATGTAGTAGGTTAGGCAGGTAACAAGTTTCCTCGCAAAAAGGTTAAAAGGGGCAGGGTTCTTGATCATTGATACTACCTAAGATAGAGCTGTCACTGACAAGCTGTTGGATCGAAAGTACAACAGTGATGAAAGAAGTAAAAGCCCGGGGCCGGAAAGTATGATGCCCCCGCTCGCCCTATTAGGATGGATATCAATAACTACTACACCACGATCTGCGGCGCGCAAAGCTGACCCAACCTACCACATGCAGACAGTTAAGTAACCTATCCCTAGGTAGTAGACAGCCTGTGACTCTGCCTGAGTAGGGCTACCTAGCACTTAATAAGAGACTAGGCTAGGCAGGTCCCAAGTGAAAGATCACTGAAATGTGATATAATTAGGTGGTAGAGTCCGGGGTAAACGATGCAAACGATGGCACGTTACACCGTTAAGCCAATGAAGTAAGACGAAAATGTTCCTTCAGACATCATACTTTTGTATCCCCCGGTCGTTTCATGTACTCCACCTGCCAAATCGAGAGTTTAAAGTGGACCCGCAAGGCTATTAATGAAGCTGCATACGCGCCGTGGTTGGCTGATGAGTCTAAATGCAGGGACGGTACGGCAAACGAAAGGTTTTAACTTTCAAGGTTGGGAAAGAAGGGAAAGAGCATTAAAGGGAGAAGAAGATGAAGAATACGGCATGCGCATGTGTCACTAGTATAGTATGTGTCACCACATGGGTACTATATGTATAGGTACATACTCCAGGGCTATTGATAGTACTCTATTGATAGTACTGATAGGTACACACACACTGCCATGTGCTGCGCAACTTCTTCCTGCACACATTCCACATTCTTCGTATTACCACCATCTACATGCACTCCGCCGTACCTAGAAGCGGCACGGCAGCTTAGGCAGATGGACGACATGGGGCGGTTTCGTATTTTCGGGCCATTAGTCCTTGTCATGAACACCTTTTTTTCCTTCCCTTCTTTTCCTGTCGATCACTTACACACACACATACATACATACATCCATACATATTAGGTATGTACGTAGTACGTAGTACATGGTATAGCTCATAGCTTATTGTCATACCCTACTATGGTAAGTAAGGTGTTGATCGACCGGTCTCTACCGATTCAACCTATACAGGAAGGTCATCTGCTTTCATCTATAAAGCCAGTCCTCCCCCTTTCTTTGCCTCTTGGTAGACCTGCATTTTGCATACTTTGGGAGTAATAAGGCCGTATTACAGGAGATCTACTGATCTATCTAGCAAGAAAACACAGGAAACCCCAAATTCGCTCGTTACATACCTACGATATCACCTGATATACATAAAATGGCACCTCTCCGAGTACTAGCCCTACCGGCCTTCGCGGCTCTCGCTACTGCCATCAGCTACAGTGACTATGTGCCGTCTTGCGGTCCGCCCTGCATCTCCAAGGCTGTCGATGAGAACACCACTTGCGACTCAAGCGACAACAAGTGCATTTGCGACCTGGTTTATACCATCAAGCGTGATGGCGAGACGTGCTTCCGAAGTGGCTGCTCCGAGTCTGACTATGGTACGTTGAGTTCACTATCACTCCTTTGATGGCAAATAAGACGGGGTGAAATGATACTAGACTAGAAAAGGGACTAATCGAATATATAGGTGGTGTTATGAAGGGTATCGACGAGTTTTGCAAGGCTGTCAAGGGGGCGCCCAGTGAGACGTCAACCAGCTCTACTGCGACTCCCACGAGCACTGAGACGAGTACCGACTCGAGTACCTCGACTGGAGAGTCTAACTACCCGACGTCTCCTACGTCCACCACCTCTCCCACGCCGTACCCAACTGCGACTGACACCACTACTCCTCCCATCGGCTCATCCACCAGCGAGTCAAGCAACACGGAGTCTACACCCACGACCACCGTTACCGATACTACTACTACCGGCGGGTACCCGACTTCTGGTACTGACGTTACGACGCCTCCTATTGGGTCATCTACGTTGTCATCGTCTTACACCACCAGCCCACCCCACTCCAACACTACCACTGGCGTCCCTACCCCTACTTACCCGACTAGCGGCGGTGGTAACGGCGGTAGCAGCGGCGGCGAGACCCCATCGGGCCCCACCAGCACCCCGACCGAAATTCCCGGCACCGGCGCCGGTGCCCAGCTCGGCCCACGTGTCGGAGCCACTTTCGGTTCCATCCTCCTGGTCAGCGGTCTCGTCTACTTCGGCATTTAAGCTGCATATTCTGCAGCAGTTGCGTTTTTCTATATGGGTAGCTTGTCATGACGAAACTTTCGTGTCTTATGTCAATAATGAGGTAGCCTATAAAGTCCAAAACGGCAACGATAACAACAAACAAACAACCAGTACCCTCCTTTACGATGACAAGAGAGAATGAAATAAGATGAAGATGAGAAGATGCATTGTCGACGTAGCTAATGAGGGTTGGGGGGTGGTTTGTTCGCATGCATCGGGATTTTTTGTAGATAGTTTTTTTTTTTTTGTACATGCACGTACGCTTATTGCTTTGGGCATGTGAAGTATATATATACCTACCTACCTACCTATGTTTTGGTTATTTATTATTGCACGCGAATTATCCTTCGTGATCCTAGCCCTTTCACGTTAGTATTTAAATGACTTTGTTTGTTTCCAACTCGTTTAGTCCCATGTCCGATCAATCAGTCTTGCCAATATATCTAAAACTTCAAACTTGGGTACCTACCATGTAGGTTAGGTAGATAAGTAGGTAGGTATACTATAAGTTCCCGCTTCATCCAAAAATAAATTGCTGGCCCCTGAAACCTAGGCAGATATATATCCGATATCATCATCATCATCACTATCATTACTCATTTAACGCCTACTGTTCCCCGTTTACCTACTTACCTACCTATAGAAGCATTATCAACCAACCGCATTCGTCCACTTCCCCAGGAGCCCGCCAAGTCCCAGGCGAGCATCATTACCATCTCCCTGCTCCTCCGCCTCGAAGTCGATGATGTCAGTACCTTCGTCGTCGTCGTCGTCGTCGTCTTCTTCTTCTTCTTCTTCGTCTCTTTCACTGTCGCTTGGGATTAAGACTTGTCCTCCTCCCGGAATCGCTCCGGATTCGAGTACGAGTTCGTGTTCGTCCGCCCAATCTCCCATCGTTGGTGTCTCGAACTCGTCTAGCCGCAGTCTCCGCTTCTTCTTCTTCTTCCCCTTCTTCCGAGGGGGGCTTGATGGTGGTGCCGTGATGGCGAGGTTTTCGGTTGCTGGGCGCGGTTGTTGTAGTGGTACCGGTGGGCGGTATAGCTGTACTCTACTCGGCTCGCTTATACGGGCTGGGAACCCGTCGGAGGAGCTGTCCTCGATGCGAGGGCCGTAAAGGTCCGTGACATGAGCGCGAGAGAGACGAGAAGTAGAAGGAGCGTTGCCATGTTTTCCCCGCGTTGCCATCCTCCTTCTACCGAACCTGGGCCAACTCATCCGGCCAAATTGCGGAAATATACTACTAACCCTACGCTCCTTTTTCTTGATGCGCTGGTGAGGTGGAGGTGCGGGCGGATTGTAATAATCGGTCTGCTCCAGATCAAGGGAGGCTTTGATGGCGCTCATGACGCTGATGGCGTGTAGAAAGACGACGAAGCCCGGGTGTATAGTTGCTTTCCATGTCGTGGATGTGATGATACGGTCATCAGGGCCTTTAAGCCGGTAGCGCCTTTCTCGTACGTAGTCGAGATCCGCGAGTCTTTGTGTGATGAGACTGATCATATCCTGTCATTGTGCACTTGTGTAAGCATTGCCGTACTAAGCTTATTGTGTATCATAGATATCCGGGAAGAAAAGAAGGGGGGGGGGGGGGGGGCAACTTACAGCCCACGTGCGGCACATATAGAATGGGAACTGATAGTAGCGGGTACCAGCTTTAAGATGAATAGGTCGGACGATGGATGGTAGAGTAAGGTAAATAACGACATAGGCGTCCTTCGACCTACGGTGTGGACTGATGCCAACGCATATTTTTTGGAACAGGCTCGAGCTGTTCTCATTCTCCGTCGTCTCGTCTACTCGTTTTCTCATCTCCGCGCTCAGGCTTGCGTGCTGTGCCCACACGCCGTTCTTGCGCGACTTCATGGCCTGCCGGAGCATGTCGGTCAGCTTCTGGTGACCGAGGGGCAGTCGGCGGGCGGGGGCGCGCGACTGCTCTTCGATGAGATAGGCGACGAGCTCCTCGCTTTCCCAATCGAATGGTTTGCGCAGCTTAGAAAACCCCAGTAGCAACGCGCGAAAAGGTTCCTGTAGAATTTCCAGTGTATTACTATTTCCTGAAGCCTCTGTTGTGTGGTTGGAAGGATGCTGCGTCCCGTTGTTGGCGTCTGGATGGGTTGATTCCTTTTCTGGTACATCGTGTCGCGCAGGGAATATCGAATCTTGCGTTCTCACACGTCCTCGGGAAGGTCTATTATTTGTCTTGTTTGTCGCGATCTGCGACTTTGACTCTTGGCCGGGATTTTCTGGTGTGATGTTGCCCCTGGTGGTCTCTTGAGGCTCCATCCCCCCCATCGAGTTGGCACCAAATTTCTCAGTTGGCACATTCGCTAGGATACGACTGCAACTTGTTAGTAATTCCGGCCTTTGGAAGTATTCGTTGGGTAGTTTACCTCGTGATACTTAGACGGGTAGGTATACCAAGGTTGAGATCAGACTTGGATGGCTCTTCTTTGTTGTCTATTTTATCGGGTGACAGATTCTGCATAAGAATGATTTCGGATGTAGGAGAATCATTACCAAGCGCAGGAGACATCTTGCGGTCGAGATTTGAGCTTTCAGACGGACCTTCGTCTATTGTGTTCGTGGAAGGGGCCTTGGATGGTTCCTTTGCCTTCATTTTGGCTTTTCTTCTCTTCTTCTTCTTCTTCCGTTCCATTACCATTCTCTTGGTATACGCTTCCTTGCGCTCTAGAAGTTTCACGAGGGTAGCTGCTACAGCTGCCTCGTCATCCAGAGAGGTTTGTAGCTTAGCTGGTGCTCTATGTTCAGATATTTAGCTTGATACTGAATGAATAGGATAGCGAGTATAACTAACGTCATCTTTGTTTTGGCAAGCTGCATGAGTTGTAAGTGGAAGAGCAAGCTGATTTTAAGCCATCTCAACTCTTCCTGGTGCTTCTTAATGCGAGGTTCTTTGAAGGGCCACTTGAGCTTCTGCATTAAGCTCGAGGCCTTTAAGTTATTCAGATCTACATCATTAAGAGATGCGTCGCTATTGCTATCCAACTGCACACCGGCCGCCTTGGCGATAAGATTGAAGATTGCAGTGTAGACCTGCTTGCATTGCGATGCCAGCTTCACCACTTGTTCCAAACCCGAGTCGTTTGCGATCGTTTTTCCATTCTGGTCTGTCTTGACAAACTCATGGAGCTGTTCCAGAGCGGTCGCCGTGGCGCTGACATCGAATGCAATGTCCCGCAAGCTTTCCTGCGAATCGGCCACTGTTACGATATAAGTTTGTAGGGTCATCGCGAACTTGAGCCCAAAATCAGCAATACTGATAATGGACCCAACCGTCCCAATAACTTCCGCCATTTTCTTCCTCTTTTTTTTTTTGTTTTATATGTAAAATGGCATATCTTGCTCAGTTATCAGTTATCTAGGTACCTAGGTAGTATCCATATCAAAGGTTCACCTAGGTGGCGGACGAGGACTCCGAGATGAAGTACTCGACAACGCCAGCATTTTATAGGGGAAAAGGAGGAAAAGAGGAAAGAAAAAAAAGGAAGCAAGACGAGGCTGGAGGGTTGAAACTGAGGTTTCATTTACTGCATATGTATGAGGTAAAGGGTTGATCCTCGAGGCAGTGCAATTGGTTACAATAAAAGGAGTTATTTATAGGCTTGCATATTGCATACTTGTACATGGTATATTCGATCTTCAGCACCTGGGAAGTTATGGTTTGCTACCTAAGCATAATTGAAACGAGAAGCCACATTGGGTAATTACCTAGCGTCGCTGCAGTGCTTGCGTGATTATTGATATGTTAGGTGCCTAGGCATTATGTACTACGCCGTAGGCATTATGTACTGCGCCGTAGGTAACATTGATCCTTGAAAGTCAAGTATAAAAGCCCTGTAATCCGCCGTCTTGCTTCATAACTATGGAGTAGAGAGTAGATAGCCCTGGTAGTCACACTGTTAATTGTATTACAAGTCAATATCAACAACATTAGTCAGCATGACAGTCACAGAATTGGCCTTTTTTGTCGGCGCTTCAGGCCCAGTCACAGCGGAGGGGACGGAGGTCATAAACCAGGCAATCGAGGTTCAAACTGAATGGTCCACTCGCAATGCTCCGTCGATGCCCCAAGGAAGAGAAAACCGCGGCGTCAGTTTCCTCCAGCAAATCGAGGACCCATCCGTCTATCTCCTGACAGCACACTGGGCATCTGTTGAGGAGCACAACCTTTGCATTGCGGCTCCCGAAAACCGTGAAACTCTTTCTAAGATTCCGCCCTATTTCCAGGTCGATAAGATCGTCTACTTTCACTTGAAAGATGTCGCCATAAATAGTACGTCGGGTAAAAATGGCGAGATCTCTATACTGCAGAGCCCTATTATCAGTGTAGGACGACTTACCATCGCGGCTGAGAAGCGGCAAGCATTTGAGCAAGCTTGGAACGAAGTTAAAGGCATCCTGGAAGAATTCGTGAAACCAAACGTGGTCAAAAATGGTTGGCGCCTCGAAAAGGAGAATGAAACTACGGAGGAATTTGTTTTGGTCGCTGGCTGGCCAAATCTTGAGAAATATCGAGATTTTGCGCAAGCCAAGGATTTCGAGAGGTACCAATCAGTCTTGGCGTCCTTTGCGCAAACTCGCGACCTGAAGTGTTACCGAAGAATCCTGTGAAAGTATCCACGGATCCATCATATGCTAGGAAGTCATAGAGACATATATAGAGACAGATATGTCTCTTCGGAGCAATGCCTCTCAATCTCAAAATAGAGTACTTTGTGTAATCGTTGTGAATTATCTGCAAGCTATTCGTGCTTGAGAAATATCAATTCTGATGGTATCCTTAGACGCCGCCTCATGAACATGACATGCCAGCCCAGCCCCAAAGAACATATGCATCACCTCATCAGTTCTCGACTTCGGTTCTCGATAAAGGACTTTCAGTGGATGCCAAGTCATACATCATCCTCACACTTCCCCAAGTGATATCGGTATTTATTGTTTCCTCGGAAGACTAGCTAGAAATTTACGCAGTATGCTTTCCCTTCTTGTTTTTCTTGGGCACATCCTTAATCTGCAAGTCTGTTGGGCAGCATATGTTAGAGAGTGTAATTGGAAGCCCTGCACAATGTATCGGACGGGGATAGTTGCGTACTAGGAGGTAAGCTCTGCTTCAGCTTCTCGGCCTTGTCGGAGTCCTTTAGGATCAGGGTGTAGAGATGCTTGGAGCATCGGACCTTGAACTTGGTCTGCGACGACTTCTTGTTCTTCTTAATCCGGGCGGCTGTACAGAGTTAACGTTAGAAAAACCGTGTCCGGCAACTAATTTCTCATATAATCACGTACACTTGGCGTCGTCCCGCCGGCAGATCTCGATGAACTAAAAATGCAATTGTTAGCGAAATTTGAATCCTTTATAGACTTTGCGGATTTCATGATAAAAACAAGCATACCTTCTTGATATCTGCGATTTCCTGAGGCATCTTGGCTGAGTGATAGGAAGATTGTGTGTTTGGTAGGAAGATGAAAATGCTGGGAGAATGCAAATTATTGGATTTTGAATGTTGCTTGCGAAATTGTGCGGGCAGAAATTGTGTGGGTGAAATTTCGCGATGATGGGGCCGGTAAAGTTGAGCACCAATCAAGCTTAGCGGGGTTCACTAACTACATAAC
This sequence comes from Hypoxylon fragiforme, assembly GCF_022984875.1. NCBI lineage: Eukaryota > Fungi > Ascomycota > Sordariomycetes > Xylariales > Hypoxylaceae > Hypoxylon > Hypoxylon fragiforme. Next base: position 2,301,412 of record NW_026054760.1, read on the forward strand.
TAGGTTAGTACACTAGTGTAGGTCGAGCTGGTTCAGGTCAACGGCCCCGTTGAAGAATGGTCTGTGCATACCTACATAGTACTTAGGTACATATATACCTATTAGTTACTACCTAAGTTAGATACTACATATGTAGGTAGTTACTAGGTATGCCTTCAAAGTGGGCTGTGCAATTGAACGTTGAATGACGTGGGCTAGCTTCAACCAAGCCACTGCTAAATAAGGTACAGTGACAGGTGACAGATGTAAATGTTGTCCTTATAATTGGAAGACTCCGTATAACACTTCTAGACTGGACAGAGTTGCCTCATTGCTTGAGTTCGTAATGGAAATGACTCACAATATAACTTTTGATAACCTTGATGAGTTTATATGAATACCTCGATAGCTTCTTCCATACGTTTCCCATTACATGCTCATCATGCCTACTCCAATTGATAATGCTTTAAAGTCCAAGGTACTTATTTATACTACATATCTATGTAGCTGCCACTCTACATACCTATACTTATGTAAAGACACAAATGATGGGAACATAAAAAGCTAACATGACACGTGGGTAGAACGCCGTATTAGGTACATACATTAACTGCGATATTACATCCTTCACATCCGCACAATACTAATGGAGGTCTATTTCAAAGCCTTCTCCGGGCTCGTCACGGCCGCGTTGGCGTGGTCGATGTGGGGTGGAAGTATCTTTCCTACTGCGGCAGATCCAACCGGCGACCCTCAGGATTGGACCCGAGAAGAGCTAAGAAGATGGCTCGCTGCTGTAAGAATCATTCGAATTTATAAAGTCTCTGTATAAAGATCGTCTTCTAACTGATACCTTTAGCGTAACCTTCACCCTCAAGAGAGCGATTCTCGAGAACAACTGCTGGAAAGAGTCAGGGCGAATATGAGATAGGTTAATTCAGGCAGTAGTAATGGAATAGTAGGAGGATGGATAGTTAATTGGGCTTAGATGTATATCAAAGCACTTCCAAGGTTGTAACAAGAAGCCAATGCCAGTTACTATGCCTACCCAGATACCTATAACTATCATACCCCAGGTAGTATAAACAGATCGAAGTTATATGTTGCATCACGATACAAGTAAGTTATAGTGACCCGTGGCACATGTGTGCTCGATGTTACACGTACATAGAGTAAGCTGTAACTTCCCATAAGGTTAGGTAGTCACGGCCCTCACCGTGACTGCCATCAATTTAAAGTGGAGTCTGTGTGGTGTGTGTGTGTGTGCCACAGCCACAAAGTCATCTCACCAGCCACGTTGACGTCGGACCTGACACGGTTTCTCCATCAATGATGAGACTCTGGAGCTTAAGTATTTCGCTTACACTTCGCGTAGAATTCTTTCCAAGCTACTTGAGACAGATTTCTATGTTCCCATCACGACCGAAATATTTCATCTCGGCAGGATGGACATACTTCAGGTATTTATGATAGTCCTTTCTAAAATCTAGCAAGTACAAGTATTAACGTCAATTGAATAGCGCCTAGCTCGGTTCTTAGACCGACCCCTCTTCCCGTGGAAGAAGCTCATCATTGGCTTCTCCGTCGCCCAGTATTGTTTCGAAGAGTTCTTGTCTTTTCGACAGTATGGTGTCCTTCAGAAAACAAAGCCCCCTCAGGTTCTAGCGAAAGAAGTTACTCAAGATGTCTACGATAAAAGTCAGGAATATGGTCGAGCGAAAGCCAAGTTTGGATTCGTTCGCGGTCTCTGGGGTCAAATCCAAAATATTGCCTTCATTCACTTTGATGTTCTCCCGAAACTATGGTCTTGGACTGGCAGTCTCCTCCGCTTTGCACCTGCTGGGTTTACCGGCGAGATTTCACATTCAATTGTCTTCGTCCTTACGTTCATTCTAATCCAACAAGCACTGTCTCTGCCTGCAAACGTATACCACACCTTCGTCCTAGAAGAGAAATTTGGGTTTAATAAGCAGACGCCAAAGCTGTTCATCACGGATATGATCAAATCGAACCTTCTCGCCTTCGCCTTCGCACCCCCAATTCTTGCTGGTTTCCTTAGTATTGTGAAGAAGACTGGTACTCAGTTTGTTACATATTTATGGCTCTTTACCGCTGTCCTTCAGGTTTTCATGATCACGGTCTACCCCATTTTCATTCTGCCGCTTTTCAACAAGCTTTCTCCGCTACAAGAAGGCAAGTTGAAGACTCAGACCGAGGAACTGGCAAAGAAATTAAAGTTTCCCCTCCATGAGCTGTTCGTCATCGATGGCAGTAAGCGCAGTGCGCACAGCAATGCTTACTTCTTCGGTCTTCCATGGAAGAAGCACATTGTCATCTACGATACCCTGATTGAGAAAAGCAACGAAGAGGAGGTTGTCGCTGTTCTTGCGCATGAACTAGGACATTGGAGCCTCGGCCATACTACCAGACTTTTTGGCATTTCACAGGTATGTCTAGATACCCGCATGAATGGGCGATGGATATGTAAGTACTGCATATGCTAACGATTTGACAGATCAACGTTTTCTACATCTTCAGCTTGTTCTCTGTCTTCGTCAACAACGCCTCCCTCTACGCGGACTTCGGATTTACTAAGGAGCATCCCATCATCATTGGGTTCATTCTGTTCTCTGATGCATTGGCTCCGATGGATCTCGTGATCAAGTTACTCATGAACATTATGAGCCGTCGGTTCGAGTTCCAGGCAGATGAATTTGCTCGCAACTTGGGCTATAAGGCTGAATTAGCTTCTTCGCTTATTAAACTCCAGATCCAGAATCTTAGCACAATGGATGCAGACTGGATGTATGCGAGCTATCACTTCTCCCACCCTATTCTTTCCGAGAGATTGAAGGCTTTGGAATGGACACCAATCCAAAAGGTGTCAGAGGAAGAGAGTGTTGAAAAGGCCAGTGGGCGAGAACTTTAGACATCAAGTACTTAGGTATATAGTGCGTGTTCTCAATCCGAATATACGTAGCTAGATGTACAGTCAGATACCTACATGAGTAGATACCGTTAGGAGATGATGAAATATGGTTCTACACGCACTCAGTTTCAAATCTTAGTCGGAACCATCAACATCAATTGTACCAATACCAATACCAGCAGCCAGACCGTGAATTTGATTGATACATAGCCCCTGTTAATTTAAGCCAATTACGGCTGATGCATTAAAAGCATGTTATTTATATAAACAGCAACCTATTAACTAAAGCACAATGCAAGGATAGTTAAATGACGTTAAAAACGCGTCCCCCCCACTTTAAGATATCAAAGACCCCTGCCAATTTATGAACGCGACGCGCTTTCCCAAAAAACCACTTAAAGTTCACTGATGTTAACTGATTCACGTTCATCGCGTACACAGTACCTGCTATCTATACTTGCCAAGTACTTACATAGCAGTACTAATTCTCATCGTACATCAACATCAACATCACCCTCGGCCATAATCACATTCCAAATTTGATGCTTCCAGGTTTCATTATTTCCTCTTCTTTTCCCCATCGTCTTTGTCCTCAGGAAACGGTGTCATGGCCAGCAAGCTTCTACCCCAGAAGCGCGTTCTCGGCGATGCTTCTAGTCGCCTGAACTTGCCTGGAGACTCATCCGCAATAAAAAAACGTCGCTTAGAGCCGCATTCTTCCTCACCAGCATCGCGATTGAACAGCTCCCAACAAGGTCCTGGCCATAAACTATTATCTACTCAACCCAAGAGCGCCTTCGAGTCCGAAGTCCTTGAGAAACTAAGCCAGGATATCTCAGAACTCAAGCAGTCCAATGCAGAGAAGGACCAAGCTTGGGAACGTCCTCCCGTTGTCAACTTTAGTCCCGAGAGGGATAGTCTGATTTTCCAACAAATAGAAGCTGAGGAGGGCACACTCCATGGCGGAAATCCTACCGTCAAACTCTTCGGCGTTACTGAGAACGGCCACTCTGTCATGCTTCACGTTACAGACTTCAAACACTATCTCTATATTCCCGCCCCGATATCCTTCTCTCCTAAAGATTGCGATGCATTCAAAGCCTATCTCGAAACCCAAATGGCCGAGAAGCAGACCTTTATACACTCCTGCCAATTCATGATGAAGGAGAGCATTTTCGGATTTCAAGGCAACACCCCAACCCCTTTTATCAAGATTACGGTCATGGATCCAAAGACCATTTCGAAGCTCCGCGGCGGATTCGAAAGGCCAAAAGATTACATTAATTGGAAGGGCCTGTGGGATGGAGCTGAAGGCGGGATAAAAACGTTTGATAACCTGCAATACGTCCTACGATTCATGGTTGACTGCAAGGTGCGTACCTAGGACTGCTCACTACGCCCAATAACAAGGATTTCATATACTAATAATGACTTTAGATCCCTGGTATGTCGTGGGTAGAAGCCCCTGCCAAAGCATACCGCCTCGTTAGAGACAACCAGCGACAATCAAGTTGTCAAATAGAAGCCGAAATTAACTATAAAGACCTGATCTCCCACGAACCGAAAGGCGAGTGGTCCAAGATGGCACCCTTGCGAATTTTGTCATTTGATATTGAGTGTGCTGGAAGAAAGGGTATTTTCCCAGAAGCAAACCACGACCCAGTCATTCAAATTGCCAATGTGGTGACACGTTACGGAGAGAGCAAACCCTTCGTTCGAAACGTATTCTGCTTGGATAAGACAAGTCCTATCGTGGCAACGCAGATCCTCGACTTCGAGAAGGAGGAGGATATGCTTATGTCCTGGAAGCGATTCCTAGACAAGGTCGACCCTGATCTGATCACTGGCTACAATATTGCCAACTTCGATTTTCCATATTTGCTTAATCGTGCAAAACACCTCAATGTTCGTGGATTCGAGTACTGGACGCGGTTACCCAGCGTCAGGTCGTACACCAGAGAAGCCAAATTCTCTAGCAAGCAGATGGGTAATCGAGATTCTCAGACTACCAATACGAACGGGCGGCTACAACTAGATCTTTTACAACTAATCCAGCGAGATCACCACCTTAGGAGCTACACTCTGAATTCGGTATGTTCTCATTTTCTAGGAGAACAAAAGGAAGATGTCCATCATACCATGATTACTGAGCTATTCAACGGTACACCGGAATCTAGACGACGATTAGCACTGTATTGTTTGAAGGATGCTTACTTGCCTCAGCGATTAATGGATAAACTTTCTTGTCTTGCGAACTACACAGAAATGGCTAGGGTCACGGGAGTTCCGTTCAACTTCCTTCTTTCACGTGGACAACAGGTCAAGTTTATGAGCCAGCTATATCGAAAAGCTTTGGAGCAAAAGCTTGTCATTCCGAATAGTAAAGGGGAAACCTCAGATGATCAGTATGAAGGTGCTACTGTCATCGAACCTACCCGTGGGTTCTACGACGTACCCATCGCAACCCTGGATTTTGCATCGCTGTACCCCAGTATCATGCAAGCACATAACCTTTGTTACACAACCCTCGTGTCGAAGAAAACAGTGGATAGGCTTGAGCTCAAGAAGGACGAGGATTACATAGTTACGCCGACTGGTGATCTGTTTGTCACGGCCAAGCAACGAAAGGGGCTCCTCGCTCAAATTCTTGAGGAATTGCTCACAGCCAGAAAGCAGGCCAAGAGAGAGCTAGCTGTCGAAACCGATCCTTTCAAGAAAGCTGTCTTGAATGGTCGTCAACTTGCTTTAAAGGTCAGCGCCAACAGTGTGTACGGTCTTACAGGCGCAACAACCGGCAAGCTTCCCTGTCTCGAAATTGCCAGCAGCACCACTAGTTATGGTCGGCAGATGATCGAGAAGACGAAGTCCGAAGTCGAGAAGAAGTACACAATTGCGAATGGCTATTCTCATGATGCTCAAGTCATTTACGGTGACACAGATTCCGTCATGGTCAAATTTGGAACGAAGGATTTAAGCGAGGCAATGAAATATGGCGAGGAGGCCGCAAGCTTTGTGTCATCCAAATTTGCGAAGCCCATCAAGCTAGAATTCGAAAAGGTATATTTCCCATATCTGCTAATCAACAAAAAGCGATATGCTGGTCTCTTCTGGACCAGACCTGAAAAGTACGACAAGATGGACACCAAGGGTATTGAGACAGTCAGGAGAGATAACTGTCTTTTGGTACAAACCGTCATTGAGAAGGTTCTCCGAATGATCCTGATCGATCAGGATGTTCAGGGAGCTCAAGAGTATGTATTGACAACCTTCGTTCCATTTTGCATTATATTAACCATTCTTGCAGCTATGTCAAGGACACGATCGCAGATTTGCTGCAGAACAAAGTAGATATGTCAAAGCTCGTGATCACTAAAGCCCTCACCAAGGAAAGTTACGATGCAAAGCAGGCTCACGTTGAGCTCGCACACCGTATGAAGAAAAGAGATGCTGGTTCTGCGCCCGGGCTAGGTGATCGAGTGGCGTATGTCATGGTCAAGGGAGCGAGCGGATCGAGGAACTTCGAGCGGTCGGAAGACCCCATCTTCGTTCTAGAAAATAACGTCCCAATCGACACGAGATATTACTTGGACAACCAATTAGCCAAGCCCTTGGGACGTATATTCGACCCGATCCTCGGAGAAACCAAAGCCAAATCGCTCCTCACAGGTGCCCACACGCGTGCCATCTCGGTGGCGGCGCCCACAGTAGGGGGTCTCATGAAATTCACAAAGAAGACGATGACATGTATGGGTTGCAAGAAGCCTCTTGTGACGAAGGACGAGAGTGAGGGTGCCGTCTGCTCTAATTGTGCGCCGCGTGTAGGTGAGCTTTACAAGAAGACATTAGACAAGGTGTCAGATCTTGAAGTCCGGTTTGGACGCCTGTGGACGCAATGTCAACGGTGCCAGGGGAGCATGCACTGCGAGGTCATCTGTAGCAGCAAGGACTGTCCTATCTTCTACATGCGCATGAAAGCTAAGAAAGACGTCGAGGATGCTAGCAAAGAGTTGAAGCGGTTCGATTTCGATCAAGCGGCTATATGGTAACGACTAGGTTAGTAATCGGAGCTTCTATAGTTCCCAGGGAGGTTGGACATTTATGGAGAAATCGGGAGGGACACGGAGTCTTGGGTCGGTGGTTTATTCAGGAGATCTGGAGTTGCAATGTGGTGGTCGCACTAGAAAGCCAACCACGATGAAACCCGAAGAGGGCATATCACAATAACGTTCGTATGCAAATAATCCAGACAGCGTGGCTTCATGCAGCACATCTCACACAGACCTCGTCGAAGGAAGACATCCCGCTCAAGTGTAATACGTCGTACTATGTATGGGATGTGATGGTAAATTTCTCAAGAGGCTCCGAGATGCTCCGGTTAGGGAACATGCCGGTCTAAAGATGAACTGGAGAATGATTGGAGGAAAATGAATCTCTATTACGCAATACATATGCATGAACGAGGTGCTGCTGGTGCTAGCTGGGGTCAAATTACCAAGAGATGCATGTTCTGCAGGGTCCGCCCTCCTAGTACCAAGATCTTGGCAGGGTCATTCCGCGAACGGCGGTCGTGGAATTCCATATATACAGAGTTTATAGGAGTACGAGGCTCACAAAAGGGTTTCGTTTGACGTGAATACTATTGTCGTCCCAAACTCAACTGACGAATCACCAAGCTGTGATAAGATGCCGCTCAGCTGTGGCGAACTTAAGCTTCATCCCTGGTATACCTGAGCTGCTTGGCTTGCTCATCATCCCTACCTGGGCCTACCTGGGCCTATCATACTGCCTACCCAAAGGCTACCATGCCGTAGGGCGGTTCCGATACTTGCTGTGGTTGGTTTAATTTCCGTTCTAGATCCTAGTTCCCCCACACGAGCACATGGCTTGGTCGTAGTAACGACGATGTCTTTGCCCACAAACTCCGTCACCGCACCGCCGCTCACATGCTTGCTGAGGTTGTAGACAATTTTAACATGCAGACATGCAGACACGATGAGCTTACGGGTTTAAGTGCCTCCTGTAGGTCTATATCACGGAACGAATTAGCTTGTGATAACTATATTATCTGGGTCTAAGTAGGGAGCTAGCCCATCAGCTTGTGCAAATATATGCGTGATATTTCTTATATGTAGGTACGTACGTCTCTTCTAAGTACCTATCTCTTAAACTACAACAAGCTATTTACCTAGTTCAGCTGTCAAACCTTTTCGCTTGGCCACAGATATATGTATATATGTATGTAAGATGATATGTAAGATGACGGGGGAAATAATCCAAGCACCGGCGGCCACACTTCAAATGAGAGGGAAAAGGGAGAACGAAAAAAAGAAAGGAACGCTCTCGCCGACTGCGCTCTCCAAAGTCAGGCTACGAATAATTTGAGGCATCGGATCTGCGGCAAACTAAAGAAATATGAGGCATATAATTCAGATCTGATGCGACGGAACAACAATTACCTCAACCGGACAGGGGAAAGGAATAATGAAAAAAAGTACCATGAAGGTAAAACGAAGAAAATCAGCCGGAATAGTCGCCGTGGGCTAGACCCCCCACACCTTTCTCTACCTTGCGTGGTGACCCGGTAAGGCTACCTGCAATCCTGTCTTCACTCGATTAGCGAACAATTGTAGTCATTCGAAGTCAGACCTTAGCCTACTTGCCTACCTCAGTCTTCTCATAGGAACCACACTCTAGACTACCTAGGCTCTAGAGAACGGCAATGTGTTAGGAAGCCATGATCGGCAATGTTCATTATTCTAGTCCGGGGGAGGACCGATGACGGTGACCTTCCCACGCGTAGACTTGTAGCTTGCTCCGGGAGGTTGATGAGTATAATAGACGGGCTTACCTCCTCGACCTGACCTCGAGGAGACACATGACTTATTACCCCCTTTGTCACCGTTGCCAATACGCTTTGTTGAGAGAAATTAGAGTTTGGTCTCGAGAGATAACACGACTCATTTGATCATATTATCGTATTATTATACTCCGTGTCTCTTCCTCGCACACAGACTTAGAATTATTTTCACGCTCCTCATACTTATCTCGTCAACCTGGTGCGAGATCCTACCAGATACCGAATCCGGCTCATATACCAATCTTTCCTTACTACCAACACACCCCCGCAATAATGTCTCATCTTCCTGCTGAGCCTGAGTTCGAGCAGGCTTACAAAGGTAAATGCACTTGGCTCGGCTCGTCCTAGCTGGCCTTGGCCGGCAATGTAGCTAGATACGATATCTACCTAGGCTACGTACCTACCTTCAGATAAGGGACTGAGACTAACACGAAAGCTTACAGAGCTTGTGGCGACGCTCGAGAACAGCTCGCTGTTCGAGGAACACCCCGAGTACCGAACCGCACTGAACGTGGTGTCCATCCCGGAGCGCATCATCCAGTTCCGCGTCGTCTGGGAGGACGACAAGGGAAACCTACAGATCAACCGCGGATACCGCGTCCAGTTCAACTCCGCGCTCGGCCCGTACAAGGGCGGCTTGCGCTTCCATCCTACTGTTAACTTGTCTATGTGAGGAAAATCTGGGCTTTCTCCTCCCGTAGCTGTTGGAATGGGAGTTATTGGGTCAGGCTTGCTAATGTGTATCGTTCTGATAGCTTGAAATTCCTTGGCTTTGAACAAATCTTCAAGAATGCCTTGACTGGATGTAAGTTGATTGGCGCCGGAAAAGGAGAGAAAAAGAAAAAAGAAATAGAGCACTTGCTAATCTTCCTACTTAGTGAACATGGGTGGTGCCAAGGGAGGCGCCGACTTCGACCCCAAGGGCAAGAGCGACAGCGAGATCCGACGATTCTGCGAGGCCTTCATGCGCAGACTCTGCCAGCACATCGGCGCCGAGACCGACGTGCCTGCCGGCGACATTGGTGTCGGCGGCCGAGAAATCGGCTACATGTTTGGCGCGTACCGCAAGGAGAGGAACAAGTGGGAGGGCGTCCTCACCGGCAAGGGTCTTGACTGGGGTGGAAGTTTGATTCGTCCTGGTAAGCAAGCAACACTACTTTCCTTAGGCACCTACTAGGTATCTAGCGAAGATTTATGTTTGATCACTAACACTCGCCGCGAAACAGAGGCCACCGGCTACGGCCTCGTCTACTACGTCGAGCACATGATCGCGCACGCCGGCAAGGGTTCCTTCAAGGGCAAGCGCGTGGCGATCTCCGGCTCCGGCAACGTGGCGCAGTACACGGCGCTGAAGTGCATCGAGCTCGGCGCCACCGTCGTCTCCCTCTCCGACTCCACGGGCTGCCTCATCGCCGAGGGCGACGCCGCCTTCACCCCCGCCCACGTCAACGAGATCGCCGCCATCAAGCTCGCCCGCAAGCCCCTCACCCAGTTCAGCAACGCCACCGCCCAGTTCAAGTACATCCCCGGCGCCCGCCCCTGGGTCCACGTCGGCAAGGTCGACATCGCGCTGCCGTCCGCGACGCAGAACGAGGTTAGCAAGGAGGAGGCCGAGACGCTCGTGAAGAACGGCGTGCAGTTCGTCGCCGAGGGGTCCAACATGGGCTGCGAGCAGGCGGCCATCGACGTCTTCGAGGCCGCGCGCCGCGGGAAGGGGGGCGTGTGGTACGCGCCCGGCAAGGCGTCGAACGCGGGCGGCGTGGCGGTCTCGGGGCTGGAGATGGCGCAGAACAGCAGCCGCTTCAACTGGACGGCCGAGAGGGTCGACGAGAGGCTCCAGCAGATCATGAAGAATATCTTCGAGCTGAGCATCGCGAACGCGGAGAGGTATGTCAAGGCGGAGGAGGGCGAGCTGCCGAGCTTGGTCGCGGGCGGCAACATTGCGGGGTTCTTGAAGGTGGTCCAGGCCATGCATGATCAGGGGGATTGGTGGTGAGGTCTGCCTTGGATTTTTTTGTGTTGAAGAATCGCACCGCTTTGGGTAAAAGGGAAAAGGGTACTTGGATGGGTTGGTGCCTGGGGAGGCTGGAGGTTGGCAGATGATGATGATGATGACGAGGATCATGGTGACACCTGGAAAAGGGAAAGGGGGGCGAGCGAGGCAGATTCGTGATCGGCCTGCTGCTGCTTGCTCGAAAGCCTACCTACCTACTACCTACTCAGGTGGAAGCTGTCGAACCTAGCCGTTATGTGTATACCTAGGAGACCCCTGGGATTCTATTGGAGGGGAGGGCGTCTGGGGTTGGTTGGTCATGTGTATACGGATTCATGTTTTCAAAAAAAAAAAAGGGGGGGGTTATTTTTTCTAGTTTAGCCAGCTCTTTCTCGTATTCGAATTGTTTAGTTGGCACTTGAATCGAATTGTGTTACTTGGAACATTCAAGGCAGGATGTAATCGTCATGCTCATGCTTAGGGTGAAGCTGTGTGGTACTTCATTAGTGCCTATGTACCTACTTAGGTAAGGGGGTAGGTAGGTAGGTTGATAGGTGAGGCTCATTTCCTGCCATTCACACGTAGGGTATGTAGGTAGGTGGTAGTGGAAGGATTCAAAGTGGTCCATAGTCGATGACGGCGGCTATCTGTTATCTGTAGATGCGTCTATTCACGAATACTATCGTCGTCCCCCATATAAGTAAGAGCGTCATTGGTTGAATAGAACTCCAACTACAATGCTCGGTAGCTATCACAGCAGGACTTACGTGTACTTGGTTGAGGTTAGTTACGAATCACGAGAATTAGTTCCTAGTGGCTTGATTTCGTATGAAATATATTATTCACATGTAACGTCAAAGTCCCGCTCGTTGGTTGAGGGTAGGCCTGGACGAGAAGGTTAGGTATCATGGAACTGGCGGAGGCGAACGACGGGTTTAGACCAAAGTGGGAAAAGGTCGTATAAACGGCCTATTCAGGTTTGTGAAAGAGATATCAGCTTGGGGGCGGCATCCGAAGTTCGAGGCAAGCCACCCCTGAACGTCTCCAGAGTGGTTCTGTTAGCCTACTTACCTACAGTCATAGTTGCCTGCCTACTGACAATTTAAGTGCGTACCTAATTTCATTCTTTTCACTTACCGAAAGATTGGAGACGTTTATTGGTTTGCGAAGGGGCAATTGTCATCGGAATATAAGTAGATGGAGCGGTAGGGCTGACGATGAACGATCCTCATTCCTTCGCTGCTGACCGAAGGGGGCTAGCTAAAATGGCTACCTACCTACATGTAAATACATACCTTGGCAACTATTCCTCTATCGTACTGTAGCTTATGAGCCCGAGGCCCATTATACATAGGTATCTAGGTTAGATATGTTCTTCTTCTAGATATCGACATAGTCTTTCGTAAGGGTAGCTACTTAGTACGTACGTAGTGCGGAATCGAAACGGGTTCTCGCTGCGGGAGATAGATTGTGGGCGGGAAATACAAGCAAGCCATCGTCGTCATCGTAAAATTCCGGTATGGATCTATACTAGGTATGCCCAGAGTCTAGAAGTTGGAGTGCATGGGGTTATGTTATTCTGGACCCTAGGCCTTCAGCTCACCTCCTTTCTCAGGATCTGGTTGAGGAAACCAATCGCCGGCCTCCCCCCGTCAAGCCTTACTGCTACCCATTGGATTGGATCGGATCGCCTTGTATGCCGAAGTCCTGGCATATGCATGCTACCTTTTTTATTGCGTTGCAAGGAGGTAGGAACGAAGCGGATTATAGGTGTGTAGGTGTGGATGAATGGGGTCTGTAAACAGTGTAAAGGCCTCCCCAGCGTTGCAATGATTCCTCAATGTAACGAGCTGACATAGATTGCCGGCGGCTTCTACGTACTCTACCCCGATTTCCTTTCCTCTCCCACGAACTCCTATGTCACTCCATCCATCCACCACAAATTAGGTACCTAAGACATAATAATTTGCTAAACGTGGGGGATTCTAAGACGGACTCACAATAATAAAAAATAAAACGTGAGGGAAAGTCTCCGCAACCTGGAACTGGAGTGTCACCAAACATGATACAGCCACAGGGCTTGACTCCTCCCCGTTCGGAACGCTAACCGAATTATAAGGCGGCCAGTTAATAAGCCCATTTCCTTTCTTCTTTTTTTTGGCGGAGCAAGTTACATGTACACACGCACGCGACATCATACCGAAGTGGACGGACGAGCGAACGGGCTAATGCTCGGCGGGTCATACCTAACCTACATAAGTACATACAGGCAGGCATGCAAGGAGTACTTAGTGGCATGTGGTTACGAGCATGCTGCGGGAACTTGAACCATTAGATATAGTGCGAGATACGTGCAGGCGGTAGAGCCAGGTCTAACACGATACAATGCGATGTGATAGTGCTACCTCGGGCGAAAGCGTTGAGGGGTAACTAGGGAAATGGGGAGACGGATCTGCTTTGATCCCGCACAAACGAATATGTGATGCGTGTGATGTAGATAGAAACGGCGGTGTCTCCTGTCAGCAGGCGCTTATTATAGCGAGAAGCGCGGTAATGGGTGATGACGTTGGGTAGCACGATAGTTTCTTTATCCTCTTTCTACTTTTTACCTTTTACTATACTAGGCACCTATAGACTAGGCACCTATAGCCCCCTTCTGTTCCTGCAGTTGCAGAGTGATATACAGTAGTGTCGCGTCAAAAATAGCACTATACCTACACTACTAAGTTAGGTAACTGTCGGGAAATGTGTGTGGGAAAAGCATCACCTCCAACAGCGAATAGACAGCCAATTATAATTCTTAGCTGCCCTGGCTTAGTCTTTTAATAATAGATCCGGGAATCAGGAATCCTACATGATCACTTCATCCCGGCCTTCTACGTTCAAAGCTTACTTATCATTGGCGAAGAGCCGCTTCGATTTGTGAATGGTCGGTTTGTATGGAGTAGGAATGGAGAGAAAGAGAGGGGAAGTGTATAGACTAAGATCTGATGTTATCCTGTTGCTGCACCCTATCCTTTCAGGACTCATGTTTGATTGTTCAACGCTTTCATCGTACTTGGCCTTTTCAATTCTCAATCTCGATTTTCGCGAATGTGGCTTTGAGTCCGAGTGGCTTTGGCCCCTAACCAGAAATGCATTCTTTGTTTGACGAGCGTTTATTTCCCCAATAGCGTGCCGATTGGTATAATTATTGCATAGTCCTGCATTAGCTGAATCCCGAAATAGGTCGCTATGTCTCTAAACTCTACCCACCTACTGTAGGTATGGTATCCTACTGTCAGGGGTAAGCAGGTCTTCCTACCTTTTTCATGATAAAACTCGTCCTATAGGTTCTAGGTAACTACGTAAGGTAAACGTTCTCGGTATCTCAGATATAGAGAGAATTCCATGTTTGTTTTGTAGCGAAGAGAAATATGCCGGAGTCCCCACCGGCCGCATAGGGTCACATCTTCCGAATTAATTCTTTCGTTCATTGACCAATCATATTTCGTGTTTCGACGTGCAGGTAACAAAAAAACAAATGAATATAGGTAGATAAATAGGTACCTATCTAGGTTACATCGCTAGTATGAGAATGGCGGAGATCAGAATGCAGATCTATCATAACATATGTAGATACTAGGCAGCTATACGCTTTGTTGCCACAAAATAGACGTAAGTTGATGTTCTTTTGGTCTCTTTCACCTCTATGCACATGCGAAGACAATTGCTTCGTACCTAACCGAGTAGGATATCGCGATATCTTGCCAGAAGAAAAAAGCCATAAACACCCCCCTTGCAACTTTCCCTGTACGTTTTCGTCGACAAACCACGGTTCGTCGTCATTTCACTATGGAATCATTAAAGAAAATCGACTCGTCACTCAAATATCCTAGCGGTCCGAACCTTGCCAGCATCTATTTTCCGTGAATCTCAAGGGCTATCCCGAAAGTACCACGTTGAAGTAATCATGCGTGACGGGTAACAGGTAGCACTAAGAGATCCTGTTACATTTATCATATCGGTACCTACTTCGGTATGGTCATATTGAACTTGATTCTCGATTCTCGATTCTCGATTCTATGTACTAAGTTAGAGAAGCTACATAATAGAGATAAGAGTGGTCAGAACTGTATGTTATTATTAAGATCAGATGTTTCTAAATAACTACAAAGCCACAGTGCGTTTCACGTTTTCCTTTCTGGCGTACCTGCCACCATCTGCCAGCACGATAGATACCTATACTTGCAGGTAGGTAGGTACCGTTGCACATGCACAATTATCATGACGAAGAAGATCTTACATTGGTACTTGCCCCTTGTCTTCAGATGTGAGCTGACCAAAGACGCAATACTATTATTGTGCTATTTTGTTTTCAGTTAGCTTCGCCCGTTTCTGCAGTTCAGCTACTTAAAATATTATTGTTAAATCTCACCTAGGCTAGTGGTCATTGCCCAATCACTAGCTGTGTTGCTTCATGATGCACCCGGCATATATCTCGCTAACGTTCGTTATGACACGAGGAATATCTAATATAGGCTGACGATCGCTGCTTCGTTTTTCAGCCCTGCCTCGGCAGCAGGGGTCTGCGCCTGCCCTGAGTTCTTCAGCGTGCAGTAGTTCTGCGGCAGGAGAGGAGCATACTACCTCAGTTACTATTCTTCGATAGCCATGATCTACCTGACCCGTAAACCGTTCACTCTCTGGCCGTGCCCTTTATTGTCCCCCATTCCTGATTCATAAAGCCGTACGAGCCATGGTGGCCTCGAACTACAAAGGACTAATGCCCTCAGATATATGAAGCCACTGGTCTGCGAGGGGCGAAATCAAACTTGTGTACTACGAGGCCGACAAACCTCGATATATGTATGTCTGATAACCATATACCCCTGTACAATATATCATCTCCCGGACCGTTCTGTATCCACTATATCTTACTCTTATACTCAGAAGG
Source organism: Hypoxylon fragiforme (assembly GCF_022984875.1). Classification (NCBI taxonomy): domain Eukaryota; kingdom Fungi; phylum Ascomycota; class Sordariomycetes; order Xylariales; family Hypoxylaceae; genus Hypoxylon; species Hypoxylon fragiforme. The sequence continues at coordinate 2,317,106 of NW_026054760.1, forward strand.
CGTTCACACTTTTACTATTTCGGCCTACATAGAGGCTTGTCTTGGCATATTGTTGCTCCTTACAACTCGAACCTGCATTCCACGATGCCGTCGGTAGTCCCTGATATCAACATGGCCAGTCCTGAACCGGAAAGGGCAGCGGGTGGTGAATCGCTCGGTGCCGTGAATGGCTTCGGCAAGAAGCTCAATGGTCGCGCAACCTGGACGCTTGGCGACCGAGAGCGTGACAGGAGCGCGAGTCCTTCTAACTGCTCCAACGACACATTAAATCATCAAAACTTCTACGCCACCAACTCTGATCCGTGGAACCGACCAGTGATCGAGCGTGCATTTGGTATATACGAGGATGAGGTGAACAGTCCCCAATCTCAAGCCTATCCTCGGGTAGCGGCCGGGGCAGACGATCCCAAAACGGCACGGTATCCCCGCATATCCAAGCCCATGGAGCTCATGCGGCATCAGTACGATTGTATTGTGATCGGCTCTGGTTACGGTGGTGGCGTCGCGGCGTCTCGCATGGCTAGAGCTGGTCAGTCCGTCTGTCTCCTAGAGCGTGGCAGAGAACGATGGCCCGGTGAGTATCCGGATGGTACAGCCGATAGTATCGAACAGGTGCATTACTCTGGCGAATTCGTTCCCAGCTGGTTACCCAATAAACTTGTCAACGGTGGCGATCCTACCGGCATGTATCATCTGATCTTCGGCAATGGTCAGAACGCCGTCGTCTGCAATGGTAAGTTGTTTCCTGCCGCACATATATTGATGGAAGATATACGACAAGATACTAAACTATGATATAGGTCTTGGTGGAACTAGCTTGATGAATGCCAACGTATTCTTGGAGGCGGACGAGGAGACATTGAAACTAGCAGCATGGCCAAAAGAGATTAGAAAAAATCCTAAAGGCATGGAAGAATGTAAGCTCCCATGCTTTACAAGTTTCCTTGGCTGGCTGTGAGCTAATTAGTATATACCTAGATTACAGAAAAGCGGAGGAAGTATTACAGCCAGAGACATACCCGGAAGACTGGCCGAAGTTACCGAAGCTTGAGCTACTGGAGAAGCAAGCGAAGCATTTGAGCATGTCAGAAAAGTTCCGAAGAGTAAGGCAGACAACACGGTTCAATAACGGACCGAATAGCTGCGGTGTCGAAATGTCACCCTCACAACTCACTGGTCAAGATACGACCGGACTGAACGACGGGTCTAAAAACACTACTTTGGTCACATATCTAGCAGATGCCTGGAACTGGGGCGCCGATATGTTTTGCGAGTGCGAAGTGCGATACATCACCAAGGCTCCCGACCAAGAGGGATACATTGTATTTTTCGCCTGGCACGGACGGAACCGCGGCCACTTTAAAGCCAACCTACACGGTGATCTCATGTGGGTTCATGCAAAGAAGGCTGTGTTCCTGGGTGCCGGTGCCATTGGCACCACAGAGATCCTCCTCAGGAGTAGAGACATGGGTCTGGACCTGAGCGAAAAAGTCGGCCAAAACATGAGCGGCAACGGCGATATGTGGGCGTTTGGGTAGGGAACCTTACTCCTACCTACTGTTCGAGAATTTCTTCTAACTTGCTACAGATACAACACAGACTACGAAGTAAACTCGATGGGAGATCCTTTCCCATCTCCCTACCATCCTATTGGACCTTGTATCAATGGTATCATCGACAACAGAGCCGGCCATGCTAATCCCTTGGATGGCTACGTGATCGAAGAAGGTACCCTACCGAAAGCTCTCGCCCCATTCTTACAAGCCATGCTCGAGCTCTTGCCCGGAAGTGTCAAGCCAACAGGTGAGGGCATTTTTGGCAAATTCAAAGCAAACCTTGCCCGTATTGGAAGTACATTCCTTGGGCCCTACTTCCGAAAAGGCGCCATGGAGAAGACTCAAGTGTACTTGATCATGTCCCACGACAGTGAGTGTATCGCGCTCATTCCTCTAACCATGTGGCCTGCTAACCTACTGCAGGCAACCAAGCATATCTGACCTTAAAAGACGACAAACCGGTCCTTGAATTCATCGGTGTTGGCCGTAGTGACCATGTCAAGTATTTGAACTCGGTGCTAGAGAAGGCCACGAAAGCTGTTGGGGGAACATTCGTCCAGAATCCCTTTTATGCTCTCCTAGGCGAGCAGGAGGTGACTGTTCATCCGATTGGGTAAGTTCTCGATGATAACTCCATCTTAGTTTAACCAACAAACACTGACCAACCTTCAGCGGTGCTTGTATGGCACGCGACGGGACCGGTTCGACCGGCGTCACGAACCATCGCGGCGAGCTCTTCAGTGGTTCCGGCACCGAGACTCATAGTGGACTCATCGTTACAGATGCCGCGGTAATTCCGACAGCCCTAGGCGCAAATCCCTTTGCGACAATCACTGCCTTGGCCGAACGGTCTGTGGATCTCTATATCAAGGAGCAGGATCTCCAAGTCGACACGACGAAAAACAAAACGCTCGACCTCTTTGGAGCTCCTCAGCACGTTTACCATCATGAGGGGTGCGCCTGGAAGGACAGGATTGAGGACACGCAGGAAAATGCCAAGATAAAAAGTGCCAACAAGGCAATCACGGCTGCTCAACGCTTGAACGATCCCGGCTTTGGCTTCACCGAAGTCATGTCCGGACATATCCACCGGGATACAGCTCTGAGGCGGGATAATGTAGACACGTACAAGCTGGCGGCAAGAATGGCGAAGTCCCTGAGCGAAACCGCACGATTCTTCCTCAGTGTGCAGTCCTTCAACATCAGATCGATTGTCTATGACCCCAACCACAAAGCGACGCTGACCGGCACTTTCGTTTGCCCTACCCTCAAAGGTTCGCCGTTCATGGTTCACCGGGGCGACTTCAACCTGTTCCTGCTGGATCGAAAAGCTCCTGGGACTCGCAATCTAACATATGACTTTGACATGCGCGGTGTCAACGGCAGGAAACTGCACTTCCACGGCTACAAGGTCGTCGATTCTTCCGTCGCGCTGTCGCCGGTTCAGTTCTGGAAATCGACTAGCACCCTTTACGTCACCATCACCGAGCCCCTGGCCGATTCCCAGCGCCGATGCGAGGATGCGGACGAATGCGGTCTTTTGGGGAAGATCGTCGCGAAGGGCATCATGCGCATCCAGCCACAGGACTTCCTGTCCGAGGTCATGACCCTGAGTCCTACGGGGAGCAGCATCCTGAAGAAGGTCCTGAGCGCCGGCAACTTCCTGACCTTCTTCACCCGGAAGTCCATGTCGCTGCTCCTGGCGCCGCTCACACCGCTGCAGTACCCGACCCAGTCGTACACGGGCTTCACCAACAGCACGCCCGAGGACAAGCTGCACAAGATCCGCGCCTCGGACGGCGTCGTCACGAACCTGCTCGTCTGGGAGCCGACCAACCGCGATGTCGAGACGAAGAACTTGTTCATGATCCCGGGCGCCTCGGTCGACCACCAGATCTACGCGCTCCCGACCATCCGCTACAACGCCGTCAACTACTTCCGCCGCGCGGGGTACCGCGTGTTCGTCAGCGTGCACCGTATCTGCATGCTCAAGGTCGCGCAGAACGACTGGACGACGTTCGACGCGCGGCTGGACTTCAAGGCGTGTCTGGAGAAGATCCGCGAGGAGTACGGCCCGATCGGGAAGAACGGCGAGAAGCTGGATCCGGAGCCCGTGTACACGATCGCGCACTGCATGGGCAGCGTCGCGCTGTCTACGGGGCTGCTCGACGGGACGATCCCGGCGGAGTGGATCAAGGGGCTCAGCTGCAGCCAGGTGTTCATGAACCCGATGTGGGCGCGGGCGAACATGATCAAGATCATGGCGCTGCCGATCGCGGGGGACCGGGCGTACCGGTGGCTGGCGGGGGACTGGTTCAACTTCAGCACGGGCCGCAACGACAGCGTGTTCCAGCGGTGCCTCAACGAGGTGCTGCGGCTGATGCCGGACGAGCGCAAGGAGCTGTGCAACAGCGCGAGCTGCCACCGCTGCACGATGGCGCTCGGCCGCTGCTGGAACCACCACAACCTCAACGAGGCGACGCACCGCCAGATCGACCGCTTCTTCGGCGGCGTCAGCATGCGCCTCATGCACGTGCTCATGCGCCAGGGCTACGAGGGCGGCGTCATGGGCAACGGCCCGCTGTTCGAGCGCCTCGACACCAAAGTCAATATCCGCCGGCTCAAAGGGATCCCGATACTGCTGTTTGTCGGCCGCGACAACGCGGTGCTCAGCCCCGAGAGCACGGAGCGCACGTACGAGATCCTCACCGATGCGTTTGGCGGCGGGGACGACCCCTCGGGGGTTATGTACCGCCGGAGGGTGGTCCCGGACTACGGGCATCTGGATTGCTGGATGGGGAGGAATGCGTGGAAGGATGTGTATCCGTTTGTGCGCGAGGAGATTGATAGGGTGGTCAGGGGGGAGACGTATAGGTTCCACGAGCCGCAGGATGTGTTCAAGGGGTTGGTGGATAGTGGGAAGTTGCTTTATTAGAGGACTTTTTCATTACCTGGGTACCTATGTTTTACTATAAGATGGGCAAAAGGAAAAAAAGGGGGGGATAAAAGGTGGCCATTGGGGATTGAGGATCGGGGTTTAGTTAGGCGTTTTCTGTATACCTACGGGAGGAAGAGGCTCAGGGGAAGACTCATGTATTCCCCCTTTCTGGCGTTCTTTCACTCTCGTCTCACTGTCGCGGCTCCTTTGGCTTCTAGTACCTGGGGGATGGTTCTATGGAGATGGCATTGCGCGGTCTTTTGTACTAGGCTCTCCTAAATTACCTATGTTAGATACCTAAGCAATGGTTAGCTAGAATAGTTTATCGGCCCAGAGGCCTTTTACTTACGTTGGTAGGTATGAAGAAACCCCTGGGCCTGCTCTTACTTTTGGCTCATGATGATGTGATGTGATATGGTAGATGTGTCGCCCCTATACTTACCTACCTACCTATCTCGCCCCCTTTTTTCATTACACCTCATATTAGATATAAAGTAGGTACCTACCTATAAAACCAGTTATATGACTTTGCGACGAGCATTATTTTTATTCCAGTTGTGTAACTTCCAGGTTTTATGCCAGATGCCTATGGGAATTTCTCTAGTAAACACCTACGCATACATGGGCATTTAAATCTCTCAAAAAACTAGCACTTAGGCACCTACTGTGTAGCCACGTCAAACAGATAGCCAATGACTAGCAGTTACGAGTGCTGTGTCTCCTATAGTTGGCCACGTCACTAGTCGAACTTGATTAGAAGAGCGGTCACACTTGGACTTTGATATGAATTAATCATGGTAAAAAGTCGAAGAATCCTCGATCATCGATCAAAAGATGTGTCTCTGGACCGAATCAGCCAAGATTCTACAGCTCCTGTTTGAAGGTCGGTGTCCACCTTTGGGCGACTAACTTGCATATACATACCTACGCATAGGTTATGTGGTCCATATTTATATACAGCAGTGCGTCTTACAGAACCTGCTAGCTAGGCATCTCCTCCCTAGGTACTTGGGTAGGTACATAGATAAATATTAAATAGTAGTCGCCTTTCTTTCTAGTATTTAATAAGGGTTGCTCCCGTCAAGAAGTTTTTCTGCTTTGCTCGTTGCTTAGGTACCTGGCTGCCCTACCTACATGTAGGCACCTCACTGCACTGACTACAATATCCTCAGCAACACATGCAGTTGTATTGTACGTGCACTGACCGATGTGTAAGAGCATTGAAGCACATGCTAGGCACCCAACGAGCTGCTTACACTGGTACTTCTTTGCCTGAATTTCAGCATTAATGATTTGTCTTAATCTTACACATATTCTTACCGAGGTCAATACTTTACTTCTCTTGACTTGTAATCTTGGAAACCAACTTTGCTACACATTGCTTTTAGCCGGTGCGATATCTACCTAACCTTAGGTATGTAAAGTTGATAAAGCTTCAGGAGGTATGTACAATACATATTTAACCTCAACTTCAAAGTTGAAGCTACAGTATGTAGTTATGAGTAGAAGGCTTATGGGTACCTAGGTTAGGAACATTGTAACATCCATTTGCCCTGAGTGGTGGGGTTTAGTGGGGGTTTAGTTCCGAAATCACAAGTTCACAACCCGTTGCGCAACGAGTTACAGTGTGCCACAGCGGTAATCGACCCACTATAATTTTGGAGTATCCCTGTCCAAACGGCTAACAGGGCTATCAGGTTGCCTAGGACCTAGGTACTAGGTACTGATAAGCACCTGTTTTTGAGGCTTGGTACCTAGTACTAGGTAGCTTGGAGCCTTGTCGCACGGCTGCGTGCTGCCACTTACTTTTAACAAGTCCAAGTGCTTCGTCACAATGGTCCTGGACGACAAGCTTGGTGAGATTAAAATATATGATCGCATAACGATTATTCTTACTGTGCTATTATTGTCATCTTTTTCTTTTAGAGAGAACTAATTATGGACCTTTTGTCAACTCAGACTCTCCTACAGGGAACTTGTCGCTAATGAGCACGGCGCAACCCGAGTCTAATAACAAATCACATCGACATCGTCAACATCGTCAACCATCTCATTCCCACTCGCGATCTCAATCTCGACCTCGACCCCAACCAAAATCACGACCACAGTTGCAAACCAAACGACAGAGGAGATCGTGTGACTCGTCCAATAGAGGAAGGTATACATATGACAGCGAAGAAGGTCAAGAAGACGAGGACGAAGACAAGAATTGGTACGCAGCCCGGGGTATCTTAGACGAAAAGTCTAAGGGTAGGGAGAAATATTACTTGGTAGACTGGGAAGGTACCGATAAGAACGGTCAACCGCATAAGCCATCTTGGGTATATTGCTGTCCCTTTCTTTTTTTTTTTTTTTTTTTTTTTGATTTACTTAATGTCCTCTTTTTACTTTTTATTCTATTTATTTCTTTTGGGCTAGTAACTTATATCATGTAGGAACCTCAACGGCACGTAACATCTGATTTGATACGCACCTGGAGGAACAGGAAGACTACCATCAAGTACACACACAACTTGCATGACGCGCAGGGCACGTCTGCTATAGCTGCTGTAACCAGTAATAGTCAACCTTTTCAAGATCAGAATACGCAAGATAGCGATTCTGACCGGCCACTAAAGTTGCGACAAAACCGTGGTAAAAAGAGGTCTTTGAAACACCAAAATACGCGTGAGTCTGTACGAGGCCAGGAAGCTTCGAATAAACGCCGACGAACTAAGGATTTGTCCGCTGCATTTAACCGTGGTGATCGTGGCTATAAGGCGGCTGTCAAGGACCATTCAAAGAAATCGGGTGGGCAACGACAAGGTGACAACTCAGATATCCCAGGCACTCCAAAGAGGTTTCGTAAAACTCGAATAGTAGTCGAGTTGCCTCGGAACTCATCTTTCAAACCTGAGGAATACTTCCATATGTCACTCAATTCACAGCAATCGGGTAGCCAACAGCACTCTCCACCTCCACCTCCACAAATTTCTCAATCTTTTGGCCATAACTATACCCATAATCTTAATTCCCGGAACGACGAGCAACGCGTCATACCTGATTCTCAAGAAGTCTCTAGTTTTTCAGTTTCAAGCCAAAACCTAGGAGAAGTCGCTATCACAACTCAGCAAGGCTCGAGGCATCAACAACCTGAATCCTCTACTCACCCCACCACAACAACAGAAATACCTTCGCGTCAACCTGATCGCCGATTTACTGGTAGTTTTTACAATCCTTCCATCTCTGGCTTCGTAGTTGAAACCGATCCTGGAAAGTCTCAGACCGCTGCTGCTGGAATATCGTTCGACTTCTTGACCCAAGAGTCCCTGGATCCCAACTTCATTCCACCAACCTCTCAGCTATCGGATGAACATATTTCCGCAACAAGTGTGAGCCAGGACCGCCAGCAATCGACGAATAATAATCAAGCATTCCCAGAGCAAAGTAATTCGCAGCCAGCACAGGTCGTGGTGCCTCTAAGCAGTCACCAAGGAGGGCTCGCATCGCAAAGCCAGCCAGATTTCACCGTTTATGACGACGACGACCTGTCTATACCTGATACTGTGTTGGCAAAATCACAGACCCAGCACTTTCCGCCAGACTCCAGTCAAGCTTTGAGTGAGTTGGATGACAACACGAGGAACACATCTTCTTCAACGGGCCACGTACCTGAACCTCAAGTTGCGCCCGGTCGTACAGGGGTGATACAGAACCACTCAGACAAATCAGTTTATAGTGTAACGGCAGAGGAGCCGGAGCCGCCCTTGGAGCAAAGTACCTTTGTTGCTTCCGACCATACTACTAATCACCCATCTCCGACAGGGCCACGAGCTGTGTCTGAAGACATGGACGGCGCCTCCCCCCACCCCACGCGAGTGTCGGCGCATGAGAGGCTTAGATTGATAAGAGAGCGAGGCTTTGCTTCGTTATCCGAACCTCCTGTGGACCCAGCAAAAATAAATCAAGCTGGCGCTAAAGCGGAAACCGCACCAGCATCTCACACCGATGTCCAAGAAGCACCACCAGCTGATGTTACTCGTCTTAGTCCTCTCACTTCCGTACCTCTGACAACTGCCGTGTTTGTAGAGAAGCCACACGAAACCACACAAAGCGAGCCATCTTCAAATGAACATCAAGCTTTGGTACTTGAGACTATGCAAGAGCCTGTTGGCCAAGACAAGCAAGCAGAGCTGAACTTAGACGACCATGCTCCCGTTGAAGTTGATTTTAGCGTTCAAAATGAACAGCCCGCCACCTTAGACCCATCTAATCTAACATTGTCTATCGAACATGATATGGACATCAGCCCCTCGATCCCCACAGATGAGGCCCTTCCACCTAACCTACAAATACCAGATGACTTGGCCATGCCCATTGACGAACATGAACCAGAGGACGCGCCTCCCTCTACCTACCCAAAAAGTCTTCTCCCACAAGTCCCAACCGGCAATAATGAGTATCTCATTACGCTCCCCTTTCAGAGCAGCAGCAGGCCTGTGTATAACGACATTCTTCGGGACAACGAAGAGTTGATACGTGAATTCAACAGCTCATTTCTTACTTTACCTCATGGAATACCGCACCCCACGACAGTATCCAAACTCGACGAGATGTTTTCCCGTCTATTCGATGTCTGCGATTTGCCACCTTTCATGGATACCATTTCGTCTATTACACCTGCCGAAGTAACGAGATATCTCATCAATACTAATGCGAAGTTTGCCTTCCTAGATGAGTTACTCGCCCGCCTTACTGAGGCGGAGTCGGACACGAAGATTCTCATTATAGCCCGTCCTGGACAAGTTATGGATCTCCTCGGTCATTTGATACAAACTAGGGGCTATCGGTATATTCGATCTGGCCTCGAAATTGTCGGCCCTTCCGCAGCTCAGCATCAACTCACTGTAGCCATTTCGGCGACGACTGATTCACCGTCATCTATCGCCGAAGACGCTGATGTAGTCATAGCATTTGATCACACGTACCGACAGGAATTACTCTCATCGTCGCTTCGAGACCGGTCTCCCATATTGCTGGTTTTGACCATCATATGCTCAATCCAGCATCTTAATATGCGTATCTCAGAGAGTTTAGAGCCATTGGAACGAAATAATGTCCTTGTTCTTGCACTAGTGAGAGCCATGCGATATGTAGAGGATGCCGAGAGGTCTACAGTTCCCGAGCTCGAAAACGCCGCCGAACTCTTCTCTAATCTCATTCACCTGCCACATACTGATGACTTTTATTGGGAGCCCCAAAGAGTACCAGAGGATGTATTCGAAGATATGTATGCTTCAAGTACCCAAGGACTAGCATCATTGCCTAGCCTACACGCGTTTGGAACTGAACATCTGCCTGGCAGCCGCAAGAGATCCCATGATGTAAGTCGATTTCCTATTTATAGGCGTTTAAAACTAACGTGGCAACAGGACGAGGACGATGAGGGCTCCTTTAAGCGTCTTAGAATATCGCAACCTACAGTGGTTACTAACATGAGCCACATCAGTGACTCGTTGAAGAGCCTTATTGGAGATGACATAACTGGCAACACTCCGAAAGCATCACTATCGGTATCAGTTGACAAGTTAGAGATGCTCTCAGCTAAGGTTAGCTTGGCCGTGCTTTTAGGATTATATAAAATTGGGACTGACTAACGTGATGTAGGTTGCGAGCCTTGAGACTAGACTCAAGGAGAGCCAGGCCAGAGAGAAGCAATTTCGCGAGCTTAGTGATCAATGCAAGAGAGAGCTCGACGATCATGTTTCAACGATCAACGTCATGCAGGCTAACTATATGACTGCTCTGAAAGACCGAGGAACATACGAGGAGAAATATCGCAACGTTAACGACGAGGCTATAAAACTCGCCGCGAGTCTCGAATCTATGACGAGCAAGCGGGATGAGTTGAAGAATAAGAATGCCGAGCTTCAAAATAAGATTGATGAAGCGGACAGGATAATTCTCGACTCGGGACACTTCGAACATGCCAAGCTACTACGAATACAAAAGCTTCTTGAGGAGTCGCAGTCTAACATTAAGCAACTGGAAAAGAAGGCCTTTAGTGCAGGCAATGAAATGGAATACACCAAGAGTGCTTACCAGGACGCATCCCAGAGAGCCGGAGAGCTCCAGGCTGAGAACCGTGCTCTTGAACGACAAGTCGAGGAGCTCACTCGCAAAGCTAACGACAACATCGTGAAGGTGAACCAGATACAAGCCGCAAATGAGGTTCAGGAATTGATGCGAATGCTCGGTGAGCAGAAGAGCATTGTTCACGAGCGCGACACTGAGCTCGGCCGGCTGAAGGATGAACTCAGGGCGCTGAAGGAAAACCGGAGAGGTACTAGACAGAGTAGTGTTCCACGAAGTCCTCGTCTCAGCGCTCTAGGTGTGAACAGCCCCCGAAACGGCGCTCGCCCCAAGGGCGGGTCTAGTAGTCGAGGCACTAGCCCTGCCCCGCCTCCAACCGGTATGTTCGAGGGCGGAGGTAGCAGTACTCCGATCCCAAGTAACCGGCAATCGCACCTACGAGAATCTCGGTTTTCGTGAAGCCCTGAAGCTTGACTGAACTCTGATAGGATGAGCTCGCTGGTCTCTGGCTAGGCTATCTTGGACTGTCAAGATTGGCATATCTCAATCATGTAGTTTTCCCACCACAGACGCGCCAGCAAGAAAGATGACTATGCCATCTTCCTACTTATTCACATATAGTACTACGAATGAGCAAGGTGATAAGATAGGTATTTTACCTAGGTTAGGTAGTTCGAGCCGATCGAGACCCCCCCTTCTGAAGAACTCTTTCCTATTTCCAGGGATGGTGGTAGAAGGGCGTCGTCGTCATCACGTTTATAGTCGAGAATGCATTGAGACGGGTAGCTTTCCGTCTCTTTCTCAATTGTTTCATATCTGTCTCGAGAGAGAGGTTTCTGTGATTATTTCCCGTGGCCCGCTTAAGTGCCTACCTAGATAGTCGATGTTGCCGATATTTGTTTCTTTACTTGCTCGTCGATGGATGGCATGGAAAGAACCAGAGGACAGACGAAGTGGAATGCGTGAATCAGGTCTTGTATTTTAATCAGAGAGAGGAAGGGGTTTTCCGTCCTATCGAGTTCACGGCTACTGCTTAATGTATGTATATCGATCGTCTTTCGACGCCTGCCCGTCCTTCCGAAGACTGTGTCTATGTAGGTTAGGGAGATAGATAACCCATATTGAAATGATACCTCGCCGCGCCCCTGTTCCCAGTTTCGAGCTTTCGAGTTTCGAAGGGAAGCAAAGGAAAGTTTGGCATTTGTGTTTTCTATACTACCTAGGTAGGCAGATGGCTTGGTTTGACACTTTTCGTTAGTTACCTAACCTAGTCCCTTGCATAACTTACCTAGATTAGAGTATCCTACTTGCTTGCTTGCTCCTCCCTTTGCCAATTTTTCCTTCAGCGTAGAATTACTTGTTGGTACATACATAATAGTATCGAAAACTTGTTACAAAATACCTTTCATGCCTAGCTACAGTACCTACAGTAAGGGGTAAAAAAGGGGTGTGCTTTCTTTCAAGTTTCAATGTCCTAATCACTCCTCTTACAGTACATCTAACCTAATCTATACTATTTACCAACCAACAGTCGTCATATCGTGTAACCAACCCATCCCACTTTTTCCGTCCTTTTTTTCCCCCCTGATGAATATCTGCCGAACACGGGGATGCAAGGCTTACTTGAGCAGGCGTTACACGAGGCGAGATTATTGGACGTAGAACCTTTGAACCTAACTTACCTACAAGTACCTATGTAATGCAGAGTAAAAGGCAGATAAGACTAATAACGCGCCCGCGTCCGCGCCCGTGTAATTCTTACCTATCCGCAGGCGGGAGGGAGGGAGGGGGTTATAAAAAAGGGGGGCAACAAACAGCGAGATATCATGCGTTCGAAGGACAGAGATATAGATACAAGAGCAAACAAAAAAGGACAGAAAATGGCTCTGGTTTTTAGGTATATATCGATATATGCAGAATGTCTCTTTTTTTATCTCTTTTTCTCAAACGATTTATTTTTTCCCACCGAGATTATTTCGGTTTGTGGTATGGGTTGTGGTGAGTTGTAGTAGTAGTAGTAATAGTAAAAGTTGTTGTTTTGGTAGACATATACACATGCGGGAGGAAACGTCTGAGGCACACCGAACCTCTATCTCCCTCTCCCTCTTTCCCTTGCTCTCATTCCGTTTCCCTTCACTTCCTCCCAGTGTATGCGGATACGTCTCTTTCATGTCGTATCTTAACAGGCGCCACCCTCGCGATTGATGGATAAAGAGCAGTAATCCATCTATTTGGAATCCGGGTACAGATCCTCCTTGAGTAGTACGCCGAGCTCCTCGCGCAGAGGCTTTAGCTCATCGAGATATTGCTGGTACTGGTCCTTGTTTTCGACCTTGGCTTTGATGCCCTCAAAGATGCGGACGGCAGTGGGGAAGTCATTGACTCTCCGGGCAGCCTTTAAGGCGGCCTCGATAACTGAAGGAGAGGGAACTAAATCGTAGGCGAAAGCGTTGTTTAAGTTGCGCTGTGTCGGTTAATGTTAGGTAAGTGCATTACTTTGTTCTTGGGATCTCGTAATAGAAGGACATTACTCGGGATGTGAGTGGGGAGAGTGGGTCATGTTAGGTGGGAAGCAGGCCACTTCGCTAGACACGCAGGTATGTTGGTAGGCAGAGAAAATGAAGGCTAAAAGGGCAGGAGCCGGGAAGGTAAAGAGCATTTTGTATGAAAAAAGTAGAGGTTAGCATACCTGAAGCTCGAAAACATCTTGCACCTTCTCGAATTCACCTTCATATCTATGCGGAGAAGCTTAAGTTAGCAATCCGAATTGACGTCGTTTTGTAGTCATCCACCAATAGAAAAAAAAAATGCGATTGAGCGATATTCAAAGCCTTCTTCCATCCCATCTCGAACCCAATTGGCATACTCGAATATATAAAAACTTCAATTGAGAACCAAGTGAAGCGCATTCCTCCTTTTTCTCTTCTCCTAACAGTTTCCCCAAAGCGTTGCGGCCATATCGCATATATATCGTTGCAGTGCAAATTTTGATCCTTACCTGGCAGTGAACTCTTCGAATGTTTCCTCGTGGTGCGCGGCAGAATTTCGGCACACGGTGGTGCTGAAGTTGAGACTCGAGCCGGCGACCAAGCCCGGAATGAATGACATGTTGGATCGGGTGGGAGCGACGGGTCGGTTTGCACGGAAGAAGGTCTTGGAGGGCCCGCGCGAGGCGACTCGGAGGAGCGACATGGATGACATTTTTTTTTATTGATTAGGAAGAGGGGAGAATTGGAAAGAAAAAGAAATGGGTCGACGAGAAAGAGGGAAAAATAATATAAATTGGTAAGTAAGCAAAGTAACTTTTTCCTGTCGAGTTGAAAAAGTGAGATATGGAAAGTACCTAATTTAGGTTAATAGGTAGAAAAAAAAATCAAAAGAGTTGATGCGAAATAATGGGTGCGTTTGTGGTGGTTGTGGTGTTTGGGCGGTGCTTCCCGCTGACTCGGGCTCTGCTCAGTCAATCTTAACTGTAAAGAAATTCTCATATCGAATGATGCCCATAGCAAGGAGAAATGGAAGGCCGGCTCACAAAAAGATGATATCTGATTGGTCCGATGTCAATTCAATGGTGGACCTTGGGGTCCTGTTGCAACTTGCAAGCCTACAGCGCCTGTTACGGGCAAGCTCAGGAATCGTAGTGAGCTCACTTTCCTTCAATGTTGCTAAACGGGTTACATATGTAGCTCTTAGCGTCTCTTGAACCTGGTCCATGCGTTCGTTATCTACTAAGTACATATATTTATATTCTGGGTGCGGCGGTACCGCCCTAAAAATCATATATGTACATATCAACATTGAACATTGAAGTCGATAGACTCGATACCTAAACTGTCTAGCGACGTCATTCGCTATCCTATATCGAGAGTGACATGCTGTTTAGCCTATTACATGTTCAAATGCCTAGGGAATATAGAATTCTTGAAGACATGTTGAATCTCATCAATTAGTTGATTTTTTTTTGATTTTTTTTGGAAAATGGATCAAAAATTACAGCCTTAGCAAAGTGATGTTATCAATCACATGCAGGTATACGCAAAATCGGTGTTGGAAGTAGATACACAGCAGTCGACAGTGAGGAGATGTCAAAATGTTCATCAGCAACTTGGAACTTTTCAGAACATCAAGCCCCAAGATTATTCGCTTAGTGTCTCAACCCCTCTCCTATCCAGGTTTGGATGTTTAGTGGTACTGTATGCTATTTACCTAGGGCAGTAGGTTGGTTGGTAGTGTTTCGAAAGCTTAAAATGCCAGTATGGTACTTGATGTTTGATTATCGTATCAGAATATCAAGATTCCCATAGGTTAGGCATGTTTGTGATCTGCCTACTACAGAGATCACTGTACTTGGTGTATTAGCAAAAAGGCTTTGTTGATTGGTATATGCGACGAGAATCAAATGCTTATACCAGTGACAGTACCTAGTAGAGTCCAGGTAACGGGAACACTTCAAAGGTTGCCCCGCATACCCCAGAAAAGAGGAGAGAGTTGAAGTGCCTAACTGCTAACTAAGCTAGTCGGAAACAGCATACGCTAGTACATACTATGTAACTGATATATGCAAGTATTTATCTATATATCCAGTATATATGTTAAGTATCTACATTGTACATACTGTAACTTGAAGGTAGAGTTAAACATTGAAGCCTTTGTGAAATATTTCTTTCTAGATTTCATAGATTTCAATGGCTAGAAGATTTAATGCACTTAACACGTGTCTTCTCAAATAAAATGAATTAGCAGAGGCGCATTACATTACG
This sequence comes from Hypoxylon fragiforme, assembly GCF_022984875.1. Lineage (NCBI taxonomy): Eukaryota > Fungi > Ascomycota > Sordariomycetes > Xylariales > Hypoxylaceae > Hypoxylon > Hypoxylon fragiforme. The sequence goes on from NW_026054760.1 coordinate 2,332,432, forward strand.
ATTTACTCAGCATTCACTATTGAACCATAGCACACAAATTTGCCTCAAGTGAGGCTCATGTTCTACCATCACATGCATTAGCGATTAGATGTCAAACAAAAGGAAACTTGACGCGATAGTGTCGGCGTAGGTGGAAATACATAGGTCCATATTTCGAAATTTGCCTTTGCCGAGGTTGAGACAATTGGTCAGGGGCCTATGTACCTATGTACATATTAATTGAATTGTGCCGCGTAAAGTTACTAGGTACTGCGTACATACATATCATCGATGTACATATGTAGTATTATGTATTGCACCGTTATGCACGCTTTATTGTCAATGATAAATGATAAGTCAATATCCGAGATTCCGAGATCTCAAAATACAACCTACGATACATATGTACACAATCACTCGGTAACTTCAAAATTCGCAATATAATACACATAACGGAGGATAGAAGACGGCCAAGTCTAAACCGGCGGGCTCGATTTCTGCGGAATAATCTTAAATTTCATTGCTTTTGTTGACACCTGCAGGTACCGGAGCGCGTCCATTGTTATCATATGTATTGTGTGGAGTTAGCTCAGAAGTAAGTGTCTCCTCCGGAGGCATAACGGCACCTGGGCATTGAAATGCTTTTTGGCATGCACGAATTCAATAATAACACCTGGTTTTCTATTTCCTATTAATTCATTTATTCAGGGATCCATACATGTCTTCGTAGCAGTGACTATGTTTGTATAAAATTATAAAATTATAAATACAGACATATGAAAGTCGGGATCCCGAGAGTCCCGTCGACTCCGATCGTTATCCATTGGACAGGGGGTCCTTAATCCTTGCGGGTCAGACACAATCAACCAATCACCCAATAGAAAATAGTGCACGTCTCGTCCCCTTTTGTTGGCGTGGAGTTTAATGAACCTAAACCATAAGCCTGGTCCTCCTCAACTTTTTTTTTTTTTTTTTACCAATCGTCGCGGTATTTGTAAATCATCACCTTTTCCCAAACTTCTCTTTTTTTTCTCTTCGTCTTTTTCTTCTACCCTTCCATTGTGGCCTCTTCCCTTTTTTGTACAACTGTCCTTGGCGAATCAGTCGCAAGGCCACTAATAATTGTTTCGTGTCACTCCTTCAAGCAAACAATTTTACCTCACTGAGCGGCTCGTCGCATAATAGACTCGCTGTCCTCACCTTTTCCACCCGTTCCGAGCGCAATCTCTCTGCGCATACTCTTATACGGGCCTCAATTGGAATCGAGGATTGACTATCTCGCGTTATGGCTTCTCCGGCTCCTGCTGCTCTTTGGGATTCTTTCCCCGTCCCAACTCTCGACCGACCCTTCGGTGTACCATTATGGCCCTATTTCAGCAAGGCCTTCGAGGTGGTAGTGGGCTATCCTGCTGACGACTTCACATTCGTCGCCGGCAAAACCCCCATGTCAACCCTGAGAGAGACATTGATATTCATTGTCGTATACTACAGTATTATATTCGGCGGTAGAGAATACATGCGCAATCGGGAACCCTTCAAGCTAAGGGCGCTCTTCTTGATTCACAACTTTTACCTTACCGCCATCAGCGCCATTCTTCTAGTGCTATTTATTGAACAACTACTACCAACTGTCGTCCGCCATGGCATCTTTTTCACCATCTGCGACACTGCAGGAGGCTGGACTCAACCATTGGTTGTACTCTACTACGTATGTTACCGCAGTCCCTAACAGCTTGTCGTCGTAATGAGCCGAATCTAACCCACAGTAGTTGAACTACCTTACTAAGTATCTGGAACTTTTGGACACCGTCTTCTTATTCTTGAAGAAGAAGCCTCTGAGTACGCACGAATTCCGTCCAAACCCACCCGAGAAGTAAACAATCTAACAATCAATAATAGCCTTCCTCCATTGCTATCATCACGGTGCAACAGCATTCCTCTGTTACACTCAGCTCATCGGTTCTACCGCGGTGTCGTGGGTTGTTATTACTCTGAACTTGACTGTTCATGTAGTTATGTACTGGTATTACTTCCAGAGTGCCCGTGGAATCCGAATCTGGTGGAAGGAGTGGATCACCCGTCTCCAGATCATCCAGTTTATCATTGACCTTGGTACGTTGAATAATTTAATACACACAGTCAATCAAAATAAAAATAGACTTGAGAGAAGCTAATTTGCGTTTAGGATTCGTCTACTTCGCCGCGTACACCTATTTCACTTCTACCTACTTCCCATGGATGCCGAGTGCGGGCAAATGTGCTGGAGAAGAGTTCGCTGCGTTTGCCGGTATTGGTACCCTTACCTCGTACCTCGTCCTTTTCATCTCATTCTATCTCGCCACATACAAGAAGGAGCACAAGGCGCCCAGCACGCGCAAGACTCTTCGCCGTATGTCGCAGGCACCCCTTCCAGATCATCACGTGGTCTCTGGTACCACGCAGAGCCCGCTGGCTTATACCAGTGGAGTAAAGACCAATGGTGTTGCCACGCGATCCCGCAAGGCGTAAAGGCCTGGGTTGGCGTTGGTTGACTACCTGGTCTAAATTCACCCGCCTTTAGGTTACAAGACTTGGGTCGCCATTTCGCATGGGGACATGGGATTCCAATGCTGTGAAAATGGTGGAATTGGGTGGTAGGAACAGCCCCTTTAGGCGGCCATTCGACCATTGTATTAGTGGCCTTGTCATAGATGACGATATAATTTCTAGAGGTTACGACGGGGCAACGGGTAGAAGGTGTTAGGGATATGCTACAAGCGTAGACATTGAACGACTTGGGGAAAGATCACATATAGGAGTTTCGGAGGGCTGGGTGATGAATAAAGCATCTGAGGATTCAGGACTGCATGGGAGGATATTAACATGTATCCTCAAATATCGTATCCCTTCTTGTCGCATAATCCGGGCCGGCGCTCCGAGTTAAAAACAATGGTGGAGCATGTATATTGGCAGTAATAATACAACGATACTAGACGAACTCAAACGATAAGTTTTGCGCCCTCTGGGGCATGTGTCCATTAGTGTTGGCAGATGATCACGTGGACCTAATAGTCATATGGCACAGGGTATCTTATCATTAGATACCTAAGGTTAGGTAGGTAGGTTATGGAGAAACCCTCGGAAAGCTTCAGAGCAACTTTGTCTGGCCTTGATCCCAGTGGCGTGTTTCAGAGAAGATATAAACAGTGATTCGGCTCTGAATGGCTCCTTGGCGTAATATTACCTAAAATTTAACGGTGCCTATCTTTAGAATAGAAAGGGAACACAAAGTCATCCTACACCTATAGGACTATGGTGACACCGACGCCTCTCAGCTCAGCAAAAGGGGCCGGAGGGTGCTGTTCGCACCATGTCTGTCATCTTTCGTTCATAAGAGGATGGCAATAGGCTCCATTTCATCTCTCGTACTATTCATCCAAGTGAGTAGGTAAATCCCAAGGTTAGGTTCTCAAGCTATTGCTATGCCACCGTACAGCACGCTAGAGGTTCAGCAAGCGGAGGTTTATGACGATAGCGGAACAACCAAGGAAGCTGTCGTTCACCCACAGACACTCTATCCTCAACTTGCATCTCTGGAAAGTTATGAGCCAGGTGCGAACTTTCCAGAGGTTGCCAGTCACGAAGGAAGGTATGATCCTTACGATGATCCGTCACCTTCCCAAGGAAAACAGGCGAGTAAGAGATGTGGTCTACCAACACGCATGTTCAACATTGTTCTTGTGGTCGGAGTATTGGTGATAATTGGTGCCATTGCTGGGGGGGTTGCTGGTGGTCTCTTGAGTCGGCATGGGGAGACGGCCCATGAAGGATCAGAATACCCTTCATACAATCCCAGTTATGACCCAAATTCAAGGAACGGCTCGGCAACGCAGACTAATATCAACATTCTCAGCATATCCAAGCTATCTTCATCCAATAGAACGGACTCTATGGGCAATATCCACCGAACGGTCTTCTTCCAAGACACACACAACGCTCTGATGGCGCGGCGATGGGACTCTCAAAATAGAACTTGGTTCACAAGCAACATTACAGAAATCACGTCGGGTTCTATAGCCCGAATAGTGCCTTCTCCAGGCACACCTCTAGCGAGCGCCTCGTGCTCTTATGGCACCGTTACAGAAGTACACCTATGGTTCTTAGTTCAGGATAGCTACGTCGCCTCGTTCTGGGTAGAAAATCCTGACTCGTCCCCAGATGGTTGGGAATACGATAGTTTTGGTGGCGCCTCCTTTCAGACATCAACAGGTTCCCAGTTGGCAGCCATGTGGCAACGCTGTTGGCCCGGGCCCTGCGCGGGATATTGGATCTTCGCTTACCAGACACCCCAAGGCGACATCAATGTTGCCAATGCAAGCAATTGGCATAATCCGACCACAGTAGTTACATCGAGAGAAGTAGCTGATAACTCTAGTATAGGCATAGTGCCACAACTAGAGAAAGAACAACAGAAATATATTGGTCGAGTCGTCCTCGCCACAGAAAGCCTCAATTCAGGAACGATAGGTACCATGCAGAAGATGGAATACGAAAGCATGTGGTCACCCGGTAGGTCATCTCATCGTCTAGGATAAGCATTTTCCTGTCAGGCTTCTGTCCATAGCCACTAACAAGGCATAGCCGGAACATTAATTCGCGAATTACCGCCGCCCTCGCCCGACCTTCAGTTCGCCTTTACCATTATGAACAACTTCACGGAAACCATGTTCCTGAGCCTTCTACCCAATGGCACGGTCGCGGCTCTGTGGTGGGGAGGCCATTATACCACGATACCCAGCCTCAACTTCCGCGGAGGGCCGGCTGTCAATTTCACGGCTATTAGTATAAGCGAGGACACGATGTTCTACGGTATATCCAATGACGAAATTCTGCAATACGCACCGGATGATACGGATTTGTTTAGCTTCACGTATGTCGGTAGAGTCTATCCATGAGCGTCACCCCCCGTAACAATGAGCTAGCTACTCACCTCTCATACCATTCTCACGCCTGTAAACAACGCTTAATATCATCTAGCCACACTTCGCTACCTACCTATCACTCGGCTAAGGCACGATATATACCTATTCATCACGCAGTCGATGTCGGAAAGCAACTATGGGAAAGGATGGGTTCTCACCAGGCACCAAAATTTACCCAGTAGTCGATAAGTGCGGTGCCTGGCTAGGCTCGAGCCGGAGCTTGAGTGGCAGAAAGGTGGATGCTAAACAAGAGGCTAGGGGTATTTATGTTGACCTGAGTAAAAAGCCACTTGGACCTGATATGTCGTAATAACGGTAGATAGGCAGGTCTAATATACACACCGCACCGGCCACAACAACAGGTCAGCTACGGGAATGGGCCAGAATTTAGCGGCCCGTAGCTTCGGGCGGTATTTATGTGATACAACATGGATAGATGATGGGACTAAATAAATATTTACCTGGTATCTGGCCCTGGCGTAATAGGAGCCATATATCTCTACCTCACGTGCTTGCCCGGTGGATTTGACGTCAATACGTCAATCACTTACTACTAAGTTGACAGCTAAAGCTACTGAAATTGCGGTCAAAACTAGCAGTAGTAAGCCCAAGCTGGAATGAACTTATACCGTGTGCACATAATAATAGAGTATGCTTAGGCTGTTGGACGGCACCTTATATCCGGGGCGACGAAGAACGTTGAACTGAAGTATTCCAAGGTTATATACCCAGGTGGGAAGATGACGACAAGTATCGTATTGATCCGTGCCTATACATATGTGCCAATTTCGTAGGTATGATTCGTTTAAAGTTAAGTCATTTTTGGAGAGGCAAATTGTGATGTGATGGCGGCTGTGCTGCTGGATGTGATGTTGACTTTCCTTTCTTGCTCAGGTGCTTTTTGAAAAAATAATAAATAAATAAATAGATAGGGGCTCGAGGAAGTTTACGTAGTAACTCCAGTCTATACAGGGAGCTAGCGGTAATTAGACACTTCAGGATCTCGAGAGTTCTTCCAAGCCATGTCTTAGAAAGGGGAGATCAATTGAGACCACTAGATCTGGCAGACAGCGCTGACAGCAATCGAATCTAACTCGTGTTTACATACTAGGTAGATAGCTTGTGTGCTGTACATACTTACATAGGTACATACCCAAGTGAGGTAGATAGGTAATTAACATCGAACAAGGGATACTTGCATATGTGTGTATGTGTGTAGATAGATCCTGCAAAGCGAGTCACCGTTGATCACTACGGGAAATGGAAAGCACCTCGATGCGGGCTAAGGCGGTGCCGGCGCCCGCAGCCGAATCATCAACAAATAAAAGCCCCAGGCGCGGGGCCCAAGGCGTTCGTATAATATATACATATGGACGCCTCTGTCTCGAATTACCTTCCACTCAATGTTCTTTAATTTGAAGTTGTTGATGTTATGAGGGGTGAGCATGTACCGACTGACACCCGGGAATCGGGCGGTACCTAACTATCTAGATCCGTATGGCTGTCTAAAGTACACGCGAAGTAACGCTAGATCTCGGTAGCTGGTATAATAGTCAGGGAGAGCCTCTTCTTGGCAAGTGGACTCACATCTGAGCCTAAGATAACTAGATCCGTTCGATCCGCTCCCCCCCCTATGCCAAGGAAGCGGTATTTCTTACTTTCGGTGCTGGGTTAAAGCTTAGCTTGGCTGCCTACTACGTGGAGATACATACCTATCCTACATAGGACATGGGATGGCGTGGGATGGGATGTCCTTTCCAGTAACCATCCTCTCGGGATGCACAAATAACCCTGGAATCTCGGAACTTACTCGTTGGATAAATTACGGTGCGACCACACTTGTCTTAATATACATGTGTACCATGTAGACATGTAGGTACTTTTCTTCATGTAGGTATAATGTTTTGCTTGGGACCCTTGATTCTCTATACGTGCTGGTATGCAACATCTGCTTACATCCATCACCTATCTACATACCTACTAGGCAGATGCATATGTAGCTGCTGAGGTACAGTAAACATCCATATCTATCGCGGTTAGGCACATTTCTACGTGGCCGGCCGCAATACCGCTCTAGAAGTCTGTCGTCATTGATATCCATCCTTACTAGTTCCCGTCGTTGTTGTGTTGTCGATGATGGGGCGGACCTAAGGGGGCAACACTATTTCAAATCAAGGATCTGGACGACAGCTAGGAGGTAATAGTATGAGCCTAGCTGCTTTCTTATTTTCAGCTTCCCTTCCCGGGTCGTCCCAATACCGCCCGGAAGCCCAACGACAGAGGCTTTCCGTCATCTTAGCGCAGCCAAAGCGGCGGCCGAACCTGTCGATCCCAAACGTATGAGCTGCTAGTTTGAGCACACTATTATTGCCATTGGCGGACCTTCCTCTTTCTTGCATTGTCTCGATTCAAGTTTTATTTTCTTGAACAGTGGCTGCGGCAGTCTAGTCCATATCTCAGTGGGCTTCTCCGTCATGATATCATCAAGCGAGGTTTGGGATGGATGAGACACATAATATGTATGTACATTGGAGCATTATGTAGGTAGGTACTTTTGTAGTGTACCTCGAAGACGCGCCATTGGAACGTTATTGATATGACTTTGCCTACATAATATAAACAGGCCCTAGGTCTCCCCCGAGCAGTGCCATGTAACCGGTGTCGAGAATCTTTGCTTTGTCCCTCATTGAATTTCCAAGCCTCTCAAATCACTCGCCAACATGTCGATTCGATCTCTCTTCCAGGCCTGTCTGCTGAGCCCCCTGGCTTCTGTTGCCCTTGCAAAACCTCTCGTTGGCAGATCTGGCACGTTTGCTGAGTCCCAAAGGCTTGCCGACCCCAGTTACGGCCCAATCCCCGGACAAGACCCGGTCTTCAGCACGTACTATGGTGTCGAGGCCCCCTTTCCCGGAAACTTGAAAGACCCCATCCTACCGACGAAGCAAGGCCCGCCAGGGGTTGACGATCAAGTCTGGCAGAACCTACTATCGGCCGAATGGATCATCTTCAGCTTCTACCAACAGGCCGTTGAGGCCTTCAACGAGACGTCCTTCATCAAGGCCGGCATGCCCAACAGCACATACAAGCGCATCCAAGAGATCCGGAACAACGAAGCCGGCCACCTGCGCATCTTCCAGACCCTGATCTCCCCCACATCCATCAAGCCCGGCGGATGCAAATACCAATTCCCCTTCTACGACCCCATCTCCTTCCTCGCCCTCGTGACCGTCCTCGAAGTATCCAGCATGGCCTTCCTGACGGGCCTCGTGCAGCAGACCCAACTTGCCACCTCCCAGGGGGCCATGATCGCCATCGCCGAAACCGAGGCCCGCCACGAAGTCTGGAGCTTAATCGAGATCTGGAAGACGAACCCGTTCGGCGGGCCCTCCGACACCACCTTCCCCTACGCGAACCAGATCCTCGACACCACCACCGCCTTCATCGTCCCCGGCAGCTGCCCCAAGCTAAACCCGCAGTACCCGTCCCCGCGCCAGGGCCTGCCCGCCCTCAGCGCGACCCACGACACGAAGTCGCTGACGCCGGGCTCCACGATCGGGCTCAACTTCACCGACCCGACCAACCAGCCGCAGTTCGCGTCCGGCCAGGACTACTACGCCGTCTTCTTCCACGGCATCGCGAACATCAGCGTGCCGATCAACACGACGGGGTTTCCCGAGGAGATCATTCGCGTCACGATCCCGAAGGAGTTCGAGACGAAGGGAGTCATTGCGGCGGTCATCGCGGATACGCCGGGCGCGCCGACGAAGGAGACCGTTGTTGCGGGACCGGGCATCATCCTGGAGCAGCCGGCGGAGCTTGCTACGCAGCTTATCTGAAGGGGTTTAGTCTGATGTTGGGAGCTACGTGGATATGGTGCAGAAAAAATGGAATATATAGATGGAGGTTTGGATACAGTTCGTGACTATACTTACAGGCGGGCATCGCTTAGATACCTCCTGGCCTTACACTGCTATAACTTTTGTTAATGTCAATGTCTAATTACGTTCCACTTCATTCATGAGAACTGTGCTACTATTCATTTCTATCTTAATATTGAATGCTTTGTTGTGACTGCAGGTGATTCTAAGAACACTTAACAGCATACCTAGGTAGGTAGGTTAAGTACCTAGGTATTATATAGGGGTGTGTTCTTCCCGACCTTACAGAGGAAATCTTAAAAGTCATGAACGATTTCGTATTGTAGCAGCCTGGCGCCTTTTGCATCAGTGCCTATAAATCTTCTTGCTAGATCCCTCGTCGTTATCTCTACCATTGTAAGGGGCCAGCCTATAGACAAGCAACTTTTTATATAGGCCAATACCTCCTGCCTCCCATCTCCATAGTATCAAGACTCTTTAACACCGTAATTGCGCATCTTCCTTTATTCGGAAATAACAAGGGATCACTTGCACGGTCACGCACTTTATCTACCAAGTGTTCATACACACACATGCCTAGTAGATCTTACCTCGGGAGCTCCGCTGTCCATACACCAACCTATCTAGGTAAGTAGTTATGGGCTCACTTGATGAACTTCCTGTTACAATAAGGGATTGCCTCGAAGCCTATAATCAGTAAAGGGCTGTTCGCGGGATCACTGACCAAATATACTGGATCTGAATTTGGTCACGAAAGACGATAACACGAGAAAGGCACTTAGTAACACATTTACGATTCACCCAGGTGCATAAGGAGAGGGGGGCTAGAGGGAAGTGAGCATACCCCTATACATACGAATCACTAGATCATGGGCACTAATTTGGGTAGTAGCAGTCCATTATCCATTATCCTATCTTGATATTATCTGCCCAAGCCTGCACTCCCTAGCGTATGGCACGACCAGAGTACCTCTCCGAGGAGACAACGCCAGAATATCGCCTACCATGCGTAATATATCCTCCACCCCTGCTTCCCATATTTCCCTCCTCATCCTGCCTTTGCATTATCACCCCAGCCGACTTCTACGCCAGCAGAAAACCACCCAGCACATCTATTAGCGATTCGGCTCCGAGCCTCATTATCGCCCAGTGGACTCCAAGAGGTTGATTGGAGTAGGATGAGTTGAAGCGAAAAAAAGGTAAGATGATCAAAGAGAGAGAAAGTGAGCGGGTAGGAGTGAAGGAAAGAGAGAGAGGAAGAGAAGGAGGGATGAGGAGTTGATTGGCCATCTGAGGACTCGAACCCCAGGACCTAGAGATGCATCCATAAGAATACTGTATAAAGATACTGTATAAAGAATACTTATATAAAGATACCTCGCTAGGCCATACCCATACGGCCTTTCTTTACCATCTGTGTGGATGAGCCACACGGAGAGGCAGTAGGAGGAGAGTGATATAGAGAGAGAAAGAGAGAAAGAGAGAAAGAGAGAAAGAGAGAAAGAGAGAAAGAGAGAAAGAGAGAGAAACGGAGGGTGATTAGCCATCTGAGGAATCGAACCCCAGGGCCTAGAGATATTCATAAGAATACTGTATAAAGATACTGTATAAAGAATACTTATAAAGATACCTCGCTAGGCCACACCAGTACGGCCTTTATTTGGGCACTTATGCGGGCGAGCCACACAGGTGCTAGGAGTTGTGACATCGTGAGAGGGTGAGAGGCGGTAGGAGGAGAATGGTAGAATGAGAGAGAGAGACGGAGGGTGATTAGCCGTCTGAGGAATCGAACCCCAGGGCCTAGAGATACATTCATAAGAATACTGTATAAAGATACTGCATAAAGAATACTTATAAAGATACCTCGCTAGGCCATACCAATACGGCCTTTATATTCCTGTGTGGACGAACCACACAGGTGGTAGTAGTTGTGAGATCGTGAAAGGGTGAAAGGCGGCCGGAGGAGAGTAGTAGAGAGAGAGCAAGAGAGAGAGAGAGAGAGAGAGAGAGACGGGGGGGTGGCTGACCATCTGAGGAATCGAACCCCAGGGCCTAAAGATACATTTATAAGAATACTGTAAAAGAATACTTGTAAAAAATACCCCGCTAGGCCACACCAGTACGGCCTTTCTATTCCTGCGTGGACGAGCCACACAGGTAGAGAGAAAAAGAGGGAGGGAGGATTGACCATCTAGGGAATCGAACCCTAGGGCCTAAAGATATATCTATAAGAATACTGTATAAGAATAATTATAAAGATACCACGCTAGGCCACACCAGTACGGCCTTGCTATTCCTGTGTGGACGAGCCACACAGGTGGCAGAGAGAGAGAGGCGGGGGGATGACCATCTGGGGAATCGAACCCCAGGGCCTAAAGATACATTTATAAGGATACTGTAAAAGAATACTTGTAAAAATACCTCGCTAGGCCACACCAGTACGGCCTGACTATTCCTGTATGGACGAGCCACACAGGTGGTAGAAAGAGAGAGAGAGAAAGAGAGACGGGGGGTGAGTAGCCATCTGAGGAATCGAACCCCAGGGCCTAAAGATACCTTCATAAGAATACTGTAAAAGAATACTTGTAAAAATACCTCGCTAGGCCACACCAATACGGCCTTGCTATTCCCGTGTGGACGAGAGAGAGAAAGAGAAGCGAGGGGGATGACCATCTAGGGAATCGAACCCTAGGGCCTAAAGATACTATCATAAGAATGCTGTATAAGAATACTTATAAGAATACCTCGCTAGGCCACACCAGTACGGCCTTTCTTTAACACCTGTGTAGACGAGCCACACAGGAGGTAGAGAGAGACGGGAGGGAGGGGGGATTGACCATCTAGGGATTCGAACCCTAGGGCCTAAAGATACTATCATAAGAATACTGTATAAGAATACTTATAAGAATACCTCGCTAGGCCATACCCATACGGCCTTTCGCAGGTGTTAGGAGTTGTGAGATCGTGAGAGGGTGAAGGGCGGAGTGTAGAGGAGGAGAGTGGTAGGAAGAAAGAGGTAGGAAGAGAGTGGTAGGAAGAGAGTGGTAGGAAGAAAGAGGTAGGAAGAGAGTGGTAGGAAGAAAGAGGTAGGAAGAGAGTGGTAGGAAGAGTAGGAAGAAAGAGGTAGGAAGAAAGAGGTAGGAAGAAAGAGGTAGGAAGAAAGGGGTAGGAAAGAGGTAGGAGAGAGGTAGGAGGAATGTGTGAAGATGTGTGTGTGAAGATGTGTGTATGGAGATGTGTGTATGGAGTTGTGTGTGTGGAGTTGTGTGTGTGGATGTGTGAAGATGAAGTCCGAGAGAAAGGAGGGAGCCGCGTTATTTATAGTCGTCCCGTGAGGACACGTATCCTCAGCGAGCGTAGAGGACACATAGCCTGAGCGAGTGTAGAGGACACATAACATGAGCGAGTAGATGGTTCAAGTTGATAAACTCTACTTAACGTTCAACTCTCGTGGCAGATGGTGAGGTAGTGACACAACTCTATAGTATAGTTTCTAGAAATAGTTAGGTAAGTTCAGATGTTCGACAACAACGTGAGACGACTCATAAGGAGCGAAGTATGAGATAGATATACTTCGATAAACCATAAAGAACAGATCGTTAGGATGCCCTTCCTGTGCCCTTCTTGTCATTATAATCTTTGAGATCTTAGCTTAGTTCTGTGAGTTAACGGCTCAACGTTAAACTTCTTTCTCGGCAAAAGTCAACAGTGGATAAGCTAAAGTTATGTCAAACACAAGAGAGATGTAGTTAACCCTCTTTCTAATAGTATAATATTTGAGATGTTAACTTAGCTCTAGGAGTTAACGACTCAACGTTATACTTCTTACCCAGCGAGAGTTACAGTAACAGTAAATACTTAAGTTAAAGTTATGTCAAACACAAGAGAGATGTAACCTCTTTCTACCATTATAATCTTGTATAGGTAGTCATAGTTATTAACTTAGTTCTAGGAGTTAACGACTTAACGTTATACTTCTTACTTAGCGAGAGTCAACAGTCAACAACCTCAAGCGATGTTAAACGCCAGACAGACATAACTATAATATCTAGGTAGTTAGAGATGACGTTGGAGGTTAATTACCTAACTATCCCGTTCTTTCAGCCTCAAGCTTCGGTACTTGGGTAATCTTAGTTGCGCCGCAAGTTAGATAACCACCCCCAGACCGCCATCAAGATCAGGATAAGATGGGTATGTAGCGTACCTATCTAGTTACCAGGTGGGTAATCTAACATAAATGACCAAACCCACCTTACCCGAGACTTTCCACCTCAAAGCTAGTTACATCGCGAGAGCATCACCAATCTAACAAAGCTCAAGGGGTCCATATTATTTATGACCTACGTTACATACATACCAAGATATACATCCCATCTCCACGATCTCATTTTCTCAAGATTAGATAACTAAACCAAAGTTCCCAAACCAAATGCTGGCCAAAGTTTCAACGTTTCGAGGGCTTGAGCACGTTAGTTAACTCTGGGGAAAGAAAGAAAGAAAAAAAAGGGTCAAAGAGTGTTTCCGCAAAAGTTTCACCCCCAGAAAGTTTCCTTTCCAGGTAGTTAGTTAGTTATGTAAGTAGTACCTACTAACTAGGTACCAACATGTGTATGTAGGGTATTTAATTGATTGACCCAGGTTTCGCACGGACTGGACGAAGATCAAACCGAACTCTGGCATGTACTCCGACGGCGATGTTAATGAACTGAGTTGAGCACAGGCACCAACAGGAAAGCAAGTAGGCAATTGCCAGTCTTGCCGAGACGTAATAGATAATAGTACTAACGTTAATCTTAATCATGCCGAAGTGAGTTCTCTTACCCTACCTACTACTAGTAGTACATACATAACACAAAACGTAACCTAGAGAGTTGACTTCTCGATTCTCGATCCACGATGCTAACTAAACCTCGAAAGTAACGTTCAACCATGACAAACAAATCCCCTCTCTGCATTGAAACATAGGTCGACAATTACGTGTTCGATAGCGTTCGAGCCCGGAGGTAAAACCCAGAATCTGCAAACCTCCGCTAACAAAAATAGCAGCAAAGTTGAGATAGTACCTAGTCAACTACCTACTTAGAAGTTAGCAGTATATAATTATATATAGTATAGTTACCCATCAATGGAATAATACGAAATATGGCATATTCCGTCCACGTACACTAACCCAGGCCAGCTTAGCTGTACCATACGTAAGCAAAAGAAGCTTGTGCAGAAACAGGGTATTCTGGACTCGAGATATGTTGAGAGACACACTATCAACCCTCAAGGTGCCATTCTGGCGAGGGTATACCCAGGTAGGTAGCCTACCGGGCAGGGCAGCGGAACGACAACAGTTGACAAGGGAAAGATCCGGACCTCGAACCTTTTTGAGGTCCAGACCCACGAGCCCTCTTGCTGCGGCGACGCCGGACGGGGGGCCTTACATAGTGTACCTACTACATAGTAGACATACATTAACTAATTGCATACATATGTACTTCCACGAGGGCAGGGCCCTGTAGAATCTCTACCAGGCATGTATTCAGATCGACTTTGGTAATCTCAGTCTCCATATCCACGTGCTGGACGACCGTGCCGGCCGGACCATCTTCATGAGAGCAGGCCGCATATATAGGCACCTAACCTATGTTAGACGTTCCCGCCCCAGATGAAATCTGGTGAAACATGCAGGGGATGCTCTGTCTCTCTCTCTCTTTCTCTGAAGAAAAGTAGGGTTGCAAGGGAGGAGGAGCAAGATTAGGTTAGCTCATCGTCTGTGCGAGGACGGAATCTATTCTATCCCAAATGTCATCATACACTTCGTGCGTGTGAAAGAGCACGTTGTATGCAGATAGTTACGTGCAGCTTTGTCTGTTCGCGATGCGTTTCATATAACGTTATCCGCCCCAGGCCAGTCCGCTCCGGCGGGACGGGAAGGAAACGGTGGGGGCTTCAATGGAGCGTAGCGGCGTAGGTACATTTGCATGACATTCAATGCTTGTATGTAAGAGCTATGGAAGTAAGACATACAGATTGTAAAGTCAATGTGTAGGTAGAGTAAGTAAAGAAAGTATCGTAAACAGGCTCTACCTCTAGGGTACTTAGCTGCCTAGTGACACCGGGATCATCGTTGGACGCAGCACGCAGCACGCAGCACGTAGATCATGGTCTATGCGGTTGTATCGATTATGCTTGGCTTCCATTTCGACTTCCTCCCAGGTTCTTTTCTTCGTCATCCCCCCTCCTCCCTGCTACTGCATTTGAGAGACATCTAAGAAGCGCTGACGAATAAACGGTCTCGAATTAAGAAGCGCGAAGTTGGAGCAAAGACTTTTTGTTCGTTTCAATGCGCGAGGCCACAGCTGACCTGACCTATGATTTGCGACTTTGCGACTTGCGATTTCGCAACTTTTTTCAGCTCACACGAAACCCGGGCGGCGGGGGACGCGAAAAGTGATTTGGAGGGGCAAGGCAGCTAAAACTCGCCGTCCATTGCGACGAGATAAGCTCAACGCTGCTGTTTGATCTCACCTCCGTGCTCTGTTTCATTTAGGGGGGATCAGGGGGGGAAATCAGGGGACATTTGACTGGCATCTTCCGGGCCCGCGTTCATCCAACAGCTTGGATGTGATAGAAAGCTTATTTGATTGATTAATTAATTAGTCAATCAATCAATGGCTAGTCTATATGACGAAGCCGAGTGACGAGTACGCCATCTACTCAACTCAACGCAAACTGTTGGTTGAGTGGTATATGATCTGATGAATAATTAAGCCGGCTGTTAAGATCTGGTTACTAGGTAAGCAGGGAGGCCTGTCTGTTAATGGATAGGACAATATTCATCGCGTTAGATTTTGGGGTCTAGGAATCTAAACCCCCAAATCTTCATGCATGTGCCGTTCAGCGTCTACGTAGTGTAAGGCCTAGAGGGCTCTCCAGATAGATGATTCGTCCGACGGGAGGGAGAGAGGGAGGGAGGGGCCAACTAACACGACCACTAAACCTGATGTCCCGTTTAGGGGTTTAGGAGGTTTAGTTTAACTTAGGAGAATTCTGCCCTGCCCCTTGCTTTATCGAGCTGTCGTGTTAGGTTCATGCATTACCTCTACCTACATACTGTACATGTAGCACATATGCATACCATCGAATCGGTAAGTACGAGATACAGCAACTTGGAAGTTTCCTGTTTAAAAAAAAGTCGCTTTAGCGCGTCGCGCAGCCTGTTCGAGCAACCCGGGGACAGATGTGCGTAATATCTACCAAGGCATGTACATACTTAGTTTGTAGATAGAGACTAGATAGAGTTGTCGTACATACATGTATGTATGTATGCCTCCGACGATGCGGGCGTGGCGGTCAAGGTCAGTCAGTCAGTCAGTCAGTCAGTTCATCCATCTTAGTGCCCGACTATGTTTGTGGATGGGCACATCTTCTTCCATCTTTGTACATCTTTCGCGAACGATGCATGCTCATAAGACACACATCGGTCTCCGAGGAAGGAGTGAAGATAACCCCCCAATGAGAATCGTGATGCGCATGACCGTCGAATCAGCGAAGGATTTCCAACTGCCTAACCTACTAGGTAGATATGTGTGTAGGCAATTGCGCGAACCCCCCACCACATAGGCCACATAGGTATTAGTGATAATTAGTGGTGGTAAGGTGGTAATGTGGTAGGGCACTCGCCATCACGGATTGGTTAGATGGACTATGCGCATTAATATAGACCGACGCTTGAATGAGACTTTCCTCAAAATTGTTCGGTGACTATATTCCGAGGGTGGTGTAAGTAAAGTAGTGTAGTGTAGTGTAGTGTAGTGTAGGTGAGTGAGTATTTGTTGTTTGTTCATCATGGTAGGTAGTTGGCATGGTCGGTATGTCATTACCTGCACCGCTTGCATCACTTGGACGACGAGGGTTGGCGACGAGAGTTAGGTCTTACATTGCAGGTAAAAGACACATATGTGCACTGATGCATCTATGATTCCTTCTACTACGACTGTTACTACGACATAGTATATATCTCATAGTAGACTTTATTAGTTCTGCTAGGAACAAACAAGAAGCTGGCACTCACAGGTTTGGCTTCTAGATACGACGAACATGGGCAGTGCGTTGTGCCAAGTTCTGAGTTGGCTGGGGATGTGGCGATGGAAAGTCGTGATAGGCCACTCTGCGTCCTTAGTCCTGTTCCTTGCATGTGGCGATACGTGTACTATGAAAATCTTTTGACGACAATGGCATAGCGGACTATTCAACTCGGGGGTATAGAACGTACCGCTATCGGGATTTGGGAGGAGGAAAAGATAATTGTTGCGTGAAGAGGCCAAAATTGTACTGGGAGCCGAAGCGCCGTAGAAAACTAGAAGGAAGCTTTGAAACTTTTTGTGTCGAGACATCGAGACACCGCATTATAGGCTCGGCAGCATCTTCCAAATCACATTTTCACCAATCACCAACAGGGGAAGCATGTTATAGTGAAACAGTGATCAAGCTCAAGTCAACTAACTTCAGACGAAACGAGCATCTTACCGTGCTACTGTACAGTCTGTACTAGTACATGATGATTGAAGTACTTAGACTAGGCTGACTAGCAACTAGGATATAGTTACCATGTTACCTTATTACTTATCACTCCCATCCATAAAAAGGAGTAAGTTATGTTATAGAAACTTCAACATAGGAAGCCATCGTCAGATCAAAGTGCATAAAAGTAAAAAAAAAAGTAAAAAAAATAGTAGCGTGGTATCATTCATCTCAGGCTATCGTCTTTTGCTAAACTAGGCAGGTACCTAAGGAGGTAGGTAGTTATACTAGCAGCGTTAATTGAACTGCCAGGTGCATAAGCTTCCCCATCAGCGTCGGTAGTCTTCATACTGTAATTGCTTGCTTCCAACTTTCAATACCCGTGTGGCCGTAGCTCATTAGCAGGCATTACCCCCGGGTATCATTACATTCCCATAAAAAATGAAAAAGAAATAAATTAAAAAAAAAAAAAAAAAAAAAAAGACAAAAAAATCAACCTCCTAACCCATGCGCCAACCTTTGCAGTAGTGACTATGCATCCTCAAACCATAACTCCATGTGTTGTAACTCCTTTCATGCCACCCATAGCTTCATCAACGCCAACTTTTCTTTTCTTAACAGAGTGGAAAATGGAAAATATGAAGTCATGGCTGTAAATAGTGTAAATGTTCATGACTTGATTTGCAAGCTTCGCCGTCGATTTATGTTGAGGCCGCTCAATAAGCCCCTTTTTGCTCCTATCGGACCTGGCGACATGGGTTGTATCGATGGAGGTTGCTTGGTAAGTACTCGTGGGGTCGAACTCCTGCGACTTAATGTGGTCAAGGTGTGATAGATTGCTGGTGTCGGCGGTGGCGAAGTAGAAGCTGATAATGGCTCTTCCCTAGATGTGCGTGACAAATCTAAATCGAGTGACAGGTTGGTAGTGGAGGCGGATCCTGCTGCCCAAGTACCCTTGAGGTCCTTCAGATTCGGGCGGCTTCGTCTCCGAACTAGACTAAGGGACTTCTGGAGCCGGTGGAATGCTGCCGTCGGGGCTTTGGGGACTCGGGGGCTAGAGCAGGCCGGTGCTGCTTCTTTCGAATTGCCCTCTAACTTGTAGTTGCTAGCAGCGAAGGGATCTTGGCTGAGGAACGATAAGCTGTCCCGGTTAGGCATGTCTATGGTGGATGCCAGACTACTCTTTCGAGGTGGGTGGCTAGGTCGGCCTTCGAATGAATCTGCGCGGACAGAGGGGGAAGAAGACCTAGTTCGTGGCCTCCTGATAGGTGATGCCGATCTTCTGCCACTCGTCAAGTCCACTACACAAGGTTTTCCAATGAATATCACGGAGACAGCTCTCGCAGTGTCCTCTTGGCTCTTGCGTCGAATTGGTGATTTCTGAGGCTCATCGGTGTCCGAGTCGTAGTCGTAGTCGGAGAAGTCATCTGCCGAAGACGAGGCGTCCTCCTCTGAGGAGAGATATATGTCGTGAGGGTCAACGGTCGACTCGGCCGAGTTGAGCTTGAGATCGTCGAGGAACCTTGATGTCCTGAGGGCACTCCTCTCCGGTATCTTCGGTGTCTCGATAGTCACCTCCCGGGCGTCCATAACCGTGGCCTCTTCTACCAAGCACGGATCCTCCATATCGGTGAGCACGTCTGATAAATCTTCTTCACAAGTTGAGAATGATGCAAAGCTATGCCTCGAGGTTTCGTTGGAATCCTTGTTAATTCTAGAAGTTGCAGGCTTCCTCCGAGTATCACCTAATCCAGTTGAGAGGCGTGACTGTTCTAAAGACATCACGGCTTTCGTATCGAAGGTGTAATACTTCGTAGAAGACCCGCTATGTGTGGGCCGGTTGGAATATCTTATAAGTTTAGTAGCGGTAGTATAGTATGTAAGTTGACGAGTGGAGGTATAAACTGAATCAGTTGGATTCGACTAATGTGTATTCTTGAGACCAGCCCTTTTTAGAAGAAATTGATAGAACTTTAAGGGGAAATATAATTCAAAGTCGAATGAGTTGGAGTTGTAAAGTTAAGGGTATTTGTTTTTTTTCTCATAAAGAGAAGTTGGGTAGTGGGTGGCATACATATGTATGTATGGTATGTCTCCTCGGAATCCGTGTGGGTTCGAAGTGTTATAAGTGGTGAGAAGGTACGGTAAGTACTAGGTAGGTACTTACTAGCTAGTGGTAGTGTGGGTGGGGTGGACTATACTAGTTAACCTAGGGGGATTGAGAGTACCTAGTACCTACTACGTAGTACCGTAGTTACGTACAGTACCTAGTACCTAGCATCGTTTGGACAGGGGCTAGGAGTTCCCCTGAACCTGGAAATCTGGAACACTGGAACCGAACTCTTAGCGAAGGTTGTAACTCTCAGGCCTTCAGACCCTGGAATAAAAAGCTAGGAGGGGTTTCTTGGTAGACAGGTAGGTGCACACAGCCCCCCCCAAACTTACCTACATAGTACATACTACATAGTACACCTACATAATACACCTACATAACACACCTACATAGTACACCTCCAGGTTGTTATTTAATGGAAACATTCATATATTGATACAGTAATGAAATAACCTGTTGGTAGAGTATTATAGGTTAGTCACATACTGTGTCCGTGTGTCTGTATGAAATCTGGAGCAATGGAGCAAGAAAGCACGAGACAAGTGTTCACCTACTTACTACCCAAGCCAGCCCAGCTATCAATGTAAGTAGGATCGACGAATATTCGTTTTAGTCGGCGTTGGCTTCATTGGCTTAATATGTGATGTTTCAAGGTGAGTATGGGAATTTAGTTACAACCTACCTAAGGTACCTCAGGACCTCAGGTCACGCAGATAGGCAATAACAATAACTCAAGTAGGACTAGTCTCCAAGTAAGTGTAAGTAAGTGTAAGTTGTAGAGTAGTACAGCAGGATATTTTTTATTATATTTTATTTGACTTGTGTGTATGAGGAAGATGAATACTAATAAAAGATATCATACTACTAGTAGTACTATGTAAAGATATCATATTGCGAGTAGCAAACTTCAGGGAGGCTGACTATGAAATAATCAGGCGGTTGGGCGTGGAAACCGGACAACCGGTAGCATAGCCACCAATTATACAGACAGTAGACTACATCATACCTATTATATGTACCTAAATGCCTACTATCTAGGTACTTGACCTCCATACCTTAAGCACGTACACATGTAATTCTTAGCAAATCTATTTTTTCCCTTTAATGTTCGTCTTCAGCCAACGGTGTGCCAAATAAATAAATAGCTTCGCCGCCTTTTTTAAAGCCATGATGCCATCATATCCCCGGAGACTTGGAACTTACACCCCCTTCATTTGGTATGTACCTACACACATATTTATCTCACGACTGTGGCAGCATTCGTCGAAAGGGCTTAACTAACCTGCATACATATGTATGCACAATACATGGCAGAGAGGCAGAGTCTCAGAGAAACAGAGAGACAGAACAAAGTGAAGTGGAGCCTAACAATGGATCTCTACACGATTCTATTTCCGGTCACGATCGTCTAAGGGTCCAAAAGCCCACTAACTAGGTAGGTTAAATCTTACACACGGGAGACGACAAGCAGTAGGAAGGATTAGGGTTTACGGTGGTTAAGCAGATCCATCCGTCGGGGGAATCCTCTACGGCGATGATTTACCGGATAACTAGCAAGCCAAAAGTTCGTATAAGCTAACCTAGCACAGTGTAATCCCAGCGATGAATGTATAAGGATTTGTACTTCCCTTTCTAGGCGACTACATAGTAGGCTAACTTGTGCCTGCTACTATGTATGTAGGTTGATGTGTACAGATGAATCGGATAGAGTATTTTTTTACAATTCGCACTTTGTTTATGAATGGGGACCTTTAAATGAAAGTCGTTCAACGTATGACATCTGTATGAGTAGGCAGTCTGGGCTAAAGTATCTGCAATGAATCCTAATCCGTACGATGCGGTCCAGTCAAATCATCTTTTTTACAGCGGCTTGCCCGCGTGAGTAACACGTTCCAAGGTTGGTAACGTCAGCTTTCTGCAATGTCTAGAAACCCCCCGGACCCCACTAACGTCAGCCACTGCTGTCGCTCGTTATACTGCTGTGTCCATGTATGTTGACGACTCGGAAACGTGTAAGCCGCCTTGTCACATTGTGTCGGGTCTCACAACCCGTTCTTTAATTATATATCTACCTAGGCAGGTAGGTAGTTAGGTAGGTAGGTAGGACGTCTCCGTGCCTTTAAGATCTGGCTATTCGCCGAGATGGGTAGGTCAGTAGGTATCCAGAAAGCCTTATTTCTAATAGCGACAAAATAGTGGCTATTCATGTACGACATCATGAGCTGCATATGGCCAACTGTTTTCACACCCCATCGGGAAGAGCTGGCCTCTCTGCATCCATTACTACTAGTTTTCACTAGGTACAAGCTTGTTACTGATCTGCGTTGCCGCCGTCTACATGCCACCGGAGCGACACCGTGATGGGCCATCCAATGAGATACTAAGACAGGTAATACTGGTATTCTCTGCGCTATCTAATTCGGCGCTTTTCACACACACATAATTTTGTCTGGCTGATACATAGGCTGATTTGATCAGTACTATCGAGAACCTTATAGGCGAAGGGTGATCGAAATATCAAGGCAATCAGATGGAAAACAGAATATGAAGAAGCGAAAATGCGAAACCGCCAACCAGATCCTAAAGCCACAACCCACATCAGACATTGCAACACTGTTAACCGTAGTTGCCGGGCGATTGACCATTCGTAGACTTTGGTCTTCTTGGCAGCCATCACGGCTTTCAGAGTCTATCCATCCCTCCCGGCTTCGCTACCTTATTAGTGTTGAGAATCTTCCGCAAATCAGGAGGGCAATAAACCTAGGTTACATACTTCAGGTGCCTACCTATATCGTTTGTGTATATCTAACCCTACCAAAAGATGATATAGCCCTCCCCTCACGGAGAGTTACGTACTCACATCCTAAACTACATCCACAGTACGCATCCTCTTACTAATGTGTTTAATGCGTTCGAATCCTTCCCCCCGGGTTTTTTGCTCCTCTGCCTGCTTGATTCGGTTGGCAAACATCGATCTGAATCTTTGGAATATCCCACCCCTGCCAGAAAAAAAGGTTGGTTCGCTACACCAAATCAAGACAAATAGCATGCAGCCATGAAACGATATCTATCGCAATTCCGTTAGTGTCAGCGCCTCTGTTTAAGTTTTTCGTCTGATCTAACCTCAAATTGTTTCCGATCGTGTCGAAACACCCGTTTGAGATCTTGTGCGCTTCAGATTTGCTCGTGCATAGCATATCAATGTTTATATCTCATTCTGTTATAGGTAGGTATGCTTCGATAATGGAAGTTTCTCAACTTCACCTCTGCCAAGGAAATGATAGTACTACATGTAGGTAAGTGTATACCACTAAATAGCCTGAATCTATCCAAGTACCTGCCTTAGTTACCCGCGAATAATCTTCCGTCTGAGCGAGTACAAAATTAAGCGAAACCTGCTTCCGATGAGGTCGCCACAAGGTTCCATTATAGGAGATTTATTATCATTCTTAACTAACAGGTACCTAAGTACGTAGCAACGAGGTTGGTATTTGATTTCTTGTTTCTAAGAATACTCGCCTACATATGATAAACTTCGAGATTCAAGATTCAAGATTGGAAGAGTTCAAGTTTCTAGGTACATTGTAGGTTAGTACCTAGTACCTAGATACATACTTGGAAACGGCGTGATCCAACCTTCTCTTTTGACAGTTATGGCGTCACTAAGTAGATCCACTTAGGTGTCCGCCATCCAAGACAGCCAATAATTTTGAGAGATACTGCCGTTCTCCTCCCGAATCTGGCCAAGCTAACTTTAGCCCAGTACTAGGATCCACAACCTTAATCCTAATCGTATTTCTAAAAATGCATCCCACGAGCTAATTGACGTTACCTCAACCTTGTCCATTAGGGCTACTAGGTAACCCTAGCATACATAGTAAGAGAAAACCTTACCTGTAAGCCAGTTAGCACCTAACTACATACTACTAGTAGTAACAATTCACTTAAACTATGAGATCAGCAACTTCTTCATGACAATCACGAAATCGTTGCCTTAAATTGATCAACCAACAAAAGGAAGCAAATCGATGCTCGACTATGACTGTCCGAGTCTAATAGCGTAGATCTTCCGGTTATCGGGAATTAAGCTCATGAACCCATGGACGTCTAAGACAAACAGTCACTAATCCTAGGTAGGTTCTAGCTACTTGATTCAAGCGAAACTAGGAAGAGACTCGATACATATCACAATAACAATCCACCATAGGCGTTCAACGCTCCGGATTCAAACGTTCCTTCGATGGGTTTGTATTGTTTGTTCCTGCGCCCAAGACTCGCATTAAGGATTCTTGATCCCCATTCCTAGTCCGCTAGACTCTACTTACTCACCGAGCTTTGAAGTATCCCGCCGTACGTACGGAACTACAGACACCTAATCTAGCATCCCCATGATTCAAGCAGTGTCTACCTAGTACCTACCTACTCAGGTGCGAGGAGTCATTGATCGTCTTTTCTTGGTAACACGTTGAAGTAAGAACTCGGCTTGCTCACTAATCTCTTTGGTAGATAAAGTCCGAGGTCAGTCAAGTCATTCAGCTTACATAGCTCACTCAGCTTCCTTCGCGTGGGCACTTACACTACCCATCTTGGCACACATGTGTCTATCGTGTTTATTTCGAGGCACAGTCGTAGCCCCCTCAATGGCAAATTGGTTTACGGAGTTTTGAGTGTCAGGAGCTTTGAGTCGCCGTCCATGAAGCTCCTGCTTACTATAAAAGGTGTTCACATCGCCGCCGCCGTGATTAGCCGCGCACATCTCATCTCAAAAGGCAAATATCTTAGATTCAAATCTAGATACGCAAATAATAAGCCAAGAGGAAGGCGATGGTATTACTAGCCCTCAGCCGCAGATAGACCCCAGGTTTGAAACAGACACCTGAAGCCGATTGGGTGCGTAAGCTCTACCTAGGTACCGAGCTTTAGGTCAGGCTGGGGTCCGTAACCTGGCTACCTACTACTACCATACCACAATACCACCAAACCGAATCGCCTACCAAGGTAGGATAGAAGATGGCTTCGTGTTTTCACATTAAGGTACGTAGGCAAATATGAAGTTTGTCGGAGATATGCACTTGCTCAGTTCAACGTAAGGGGGCTCCTTCGTGGGGTCGGCGATAAGTCGGCTAGCCGGCTGGAGAAAGAACCTTCGTTCTAATAATAGACAAGCCAGGGACAGTTGCGTGCAGATTAAGAACGGGACAAGAAGATTCCGTGACGACAGCGGGATCTAGATATTGTTGTTTGCGCCTACCTGGTATCCCTATGGATCTAGCTGGGCAACTACCTAGGTAGGCAGTAGTACCTTTAGGTGCAGCTCCGGATCACTACATATTCTATTACAAGATACCTCTCCTTTTAGGCAAGATTTAAAGAATCAAGGGCGACAATTGGCAGTGATGTGCTGTGCTTGTTTGTTAGCTGAGCCTCTTCATTGTGTGCTTCTGGCAATGTGATCCCATCAGAAGGGACGGAGCCGTGAGCCGATTTGCCAGCCAGCATCTAAACATACATCGTATCCGATCCGAACAAACAAAATTATCCACGTGCTATGGAAAATTGGAAGCATCGAACTCGGATCCTATCTATCCAGATCTATCTTTGAGTCGCAGCATACAGCATGCAGCATGCCGCAACGTGTGCTGCCATGCTATGCTTGGGAATAGCTGCGCCTCATTCCTTTCGACTAAGCCTGTCCGCTCTGTCTGCTGCATGTCCCCTTCTTTCGGCATTGAAACATTGCCGGCCCGTCTACCTACCTACCTACCTACCTACTCTGCATCAAAAAAGAAAAAAGAAACCCCCGCAAAACCCGGCAGTAGAAAGAAGTAACGTTCTCGAACGGATCCTTTGGATAGGTAGGTGCGCTTTGGGGGAAAGGGGGCAAAGGGGGAGAAAGCGCAACCTCCCTGTTCCTCATTAAAGGGCTAAAACAAACAGTAAGTAAATACCTAGGGTCCTAGACACCTAGGTAGTATGGCAGGACTTGTAACGACACTCTCCCTTGGGAGTTTATACGCATTGCATTGCTGTCGCGGCTGAGTGAAGTCTTGACACTTGACACTGAAATTTGCATGCGTCCCGGTTAGGTAGGTTGCTGGACTACAATTGTCTACATACATAGCACCTAGGTACAGTACTTACCCACGTTTTTTTGTTTTTTACGAACACATGTGTGCGGCTCGGTAGGAAGAGGAGCTTGCTGCTGCTTTGCCGTAGGTTATGGGGGCTTTCTTTTGGGTTTCGTCTGAATTTCCCATCCTACAGAGGTTTCGCTGCAGGCAGGCATTTCCATCCTCGCAGTATTCGGGGCCCTTGAATCTTTTTTTTGTTTGAGGCACGACGACATCAATGAAGAAGAAGAAGAAGAAGACAGTAATTGCTATCTGTGGGCGTGTTTGATGTGTTGGTTGAGTTTGGATCGGATCGATTGGTGCCGGAGGATTGGCTACCCAATAGGGATTTAAGGAGGAAAAATAAGGAAGTGAAGAAATGAAGTGTCGCGAAGGAAGATGGGGGAAGTGCCCTAGATAGTAGCTAAAGCAGGAATAGTAAGGCGAAATTGAAAGTAAGGAGAAAGAACTTGTGTGCAAAAGGTACCAGTGTCTGAAGCATGTCGGCGTGTCTGTCTGTCTGTTCGTGAGGCGATTATCTACCTAGACTTGGCAACAACGACAACTACTGCAACTACTCGTAACTATACACTAAAATAAAAGCCGCCAAAGCATCAATCCACCTATGTACCTAGCGAAAGAAATCAATCTCAATCGGATTTTTTTTACCTTCCTACCTCCCTAGGCAAACCAGGCCCCACCGGCTTACAGTAGCTGCCGGGTCGGCGACGACAGTCCCACAAACTTCCTACCTACCTATTTGTAGTAGTTTGGATTCTGGGTGCCTACCTAACACGTGGAAAGGGCGCGTAACTCAGTGGTAGAGTGCTCGCTTTGCATGCGAGAAGTCCAGGGTTCAATCCCCTGCCCGTCCATCGACATAATCTTTTTGAGGAGTTATTTTTATTTTGAACTTTTTTTGATGGTGTTGGGAATTGGGAATTGGGAATTGGGAATTGATCATGAGATGCAATAACATGCCTGGAGTAAACATCTGGAGTGCCTCATAACTATTCAATGTTGTTATTTATGGTGAGTCAACTACTACTTATGCATGCTTTGTTTGCTCTTAACATAGGTAGCTGCGTTGCTTGCACCGTCGAAGTGCATACATAGGACTAATATTCTAATAAGGTAGGCAATACATATTTGTCATATTCAATGTTAGGGTTTCCCCTATGTCAGAGGCAAAAAAGTCCTCATATTTTTAGTTCCTATGCGTGATGATTATTGCTCTGGTCGTGAGAATCGTCGGCGTTTGTATTCCAGCACGGCGATTCCGAGGTACCTACCGTATCTCCCAATAATAGAGTTTAGATGCCCTTCATTGTTAAGCTCGCCTCATGGTGCCTCTTCTATATATATATAAGTGCCTAAAGACTATACTATGAAAAAGCCCCGTGCCTCTTAGAAGGCAAGTACTTGAAATGCGGCTCACGCGCCTAGAACGGAGGTAGATTTGAAATTAACTGTCTATGGTGTTTAATGATGCCCGAGCTGGGGAAGAGGTTGCTCTAGAGCGCCGAGAAGGAGAGTTGGATACCTAGCAAGAGATGGGGTGGAAGACGATATTGACCTCCAACTAAAATGTGCAGTGTTATCTGAGTCACTGAGAATGTATAGTTTTGGGGTGGAAGCTTTGTACTTGGATGATATCTATGTCGTAACACTTCTTACCATTACTTCACGTTATTCGATTACAAGTATATCAAGGCAGAGGCAACAGAGGTACAGTACACATGTAAAGTAGTCCTTTGGAACAATGTAATAATTAGAATATCCCTACCTACTTCCATAGTACTCCCACATGTATATATACACACAATTAACTATAAGGGCGGCAACTCTTCCCTACAAATAGGACACTGCAGTCGAAACCGCATCCAGCCCTCCAGACACGCGCTATGGAAGATATGCCGGCAGGGGGTAACCATGTACATGCGTCTGGCGAACACGCCTGCGACGCCCCCAGCCGTCGGGTCGTCGTCGCCGGCTTTGACGACAGGCACTTCCAGGTCCTCCCTGCAGATAGCGCAGTCGATGACATGTATGTTCGTTCTCTTCCTATCTTTCCCTTCCTCACCTGTCCGGACTCGTTCTGGTGACGTCGGGCTACTCGGCGTAGACACCAGTCCGATTGGCAACCCACCCGCCTCGATATTGTCCTCGCGAAGCACAGGGTGGTACTCCCAGGCCTCGGGCATCAAGCCTTTGGGCACGCCGAACCTAGGGCCGAGGATAGACTGGGCTACCAGGACCCAGATCTGGATCCAGAGCCAGCCGGAAAGCACGATGAAGGCGGTCCAGTCGGTTTCGGCAAAGGCGAAGTTGTTCGGTAAGATATAAAAGTAGGCTACGGGGATCAGGCGCAGCACGGACTGCCCGATGACAAAATGCCATGATAATGCTCTACGGCAGTTGCGGTAGACATTGCGATAGATCTGGGGTAGCCATAACGAGAGATAAGCGAAGAGGAGAATGTTGAAATACGTGGCGCGCAGATTGGGTCGCCAGCTGGCTGCGGCAAGACTGAGGAAGAGGACACACATGCCGATGAGTAACAAACGACCAAATATGTTGCTTAGTTGTGTTCTAATATTCTGGGAGGTGGGTGTAGCATTTGCTGCTGTTGCTGGAGCAGGAAGAGTGGCATTGTTATTATTGTTCGTAACCTCGGCGATTTCAGCATCGATGTCTTGATCTGATGGAATAATAATTGGGGGCGACCTTGGAGGACGAGGTGGGTTATTTACAGGAGTCTGGCGGGAACTAGGAAGATTTGTAGTAGTCATTGCTGGATTCGAGGTAGGTGTAGGTGTACGAGTACGCGTAGGCGTACCCCCAGATGAAGGCGGAACCACATGGGCAAGCCTAGCCCTACTCTGACGTTCCCGTTCCCTCTCCCTCTCCCTCTCCTGACGCCTCCATTCGGGCTCTTGTACTTTGTAGATCTCAGCTAGAAAGAATGTTTCGACAGTCATGGACAAAAACGAGACGCATGTAACTGCCAAGGATGGGAGTAGTGTTGTTGAAGCCGAGAAGCTCCATGCTGCCGAACCGGTGAAGAGCATGCCGTCGGCGAGTAACATCATGCATCCAGTGTGAAAACTTACACGGCCTAATGTTGACGGTGTAGAAGTTTCTCTCATTTGCATCTTGAGTAGTTGGAGTTGCCCGAAGATGATTAATGCTAGACCCAAGAGGAACGTAGTAACGCCGTAGAGGAAAATCTCTTGTTTTACGCCCAGCATGTGTTTTCCGTCAACCGGCGCAAATGCTGGAGGCCCTTTTGTCTCAAGGAAGAAGGCACAATCAGGTGAATATATCACAGCGGACATTTGGAGCCGTGGTATATGTCGGTGGCCAGTTCCTTGAGGGAAACGAAGCTCATTTTCAATGTCGTGGATAGCCTTTGCGACATTTTCCGGTCCTGTGAGACTGGGTTGCACCCCTAGTAGGTCTTGGTCCAAAGGATGGACTTGTACGTAAAGCAGGTATTCACAATGTGGAGATGGGTTCCAAACTTCACCCGGCGCATCTAAATTAGAACTCCAGGGGTCGATCTGGTCGGTGAAAGTGTGTTGCTCTTTCTTCGCAAGCGCCTTGTCTAATGTTCTGTTCAATAGAGCTTGAGTAGACTGGAAGAAATCCGGTTGGGTGGTAAGGTGAGGTAGACCGAAGATGCCGGCGTATTTCTCGCTCGTAGTTGTCAGAAGCATGACCCCCCGGTGAGGCCAATGGACACCGTGGACTCGCATCTCCCAACTGTTCCCAGTCCCTTTTATATCATCGATGCTCACGGTTGCGGACACTTCCCGAGCTTTGATCTCAGCCTTCTCCAACACCATTCTATCTATTTCCTCGGGTTCCGTCGCAGCATCTTCGATATCCTCTATGCGCATCATGATCTTCCCTTCCGTGCCAGTAACATTCCTCCTCCAGTCGGAGCTGGAGCCAGTCCATGCAACGCCTGGGCTAATCTCGGTCAAGTTATAGCTTTCATGGGTTCTCGACGTGGTTGCGTTTATCCTCTGCCACCAACCGCGTACTACTCCCGTCGCATTCTGCCATACAGGTTCGGCGACTTCCGGAATTCCCACCGCGTTCGCACTCCACTCCTCGCATCGGTCTTTGAAACGTTGAAGGTCATCCCAAGCATAGCCATCTTCTTCTCGGAAACCCGTCAGGTTTAAATATTTGGCCTCGGTCTCTGGGGGGTCGTCGGTAAGGCGTGGCGAGAAGTCACCCCATTGGGTGCTATTTAGGATTCCGAGTGCATGTCGTTGGCGGGCGAGTCGGCTCTTTATTAGCGATGGACCAGCTATGAGGCCTGGACCGGAGTCTGGAGTGGTGGCAAGCCAGAATATTAAGATGATGAGGAATATGACACGAGCGTTATCTTGCGGCTGAGGCATAGCAAAAGTATTTATATTATTTCCATTGTGTTTTAATTCTAAATAATAGTCCCGAGTACTTGGTACTGTACAACTATTACGGTATGATTTTCGTGATTGGGATGAATTAATTATGCATTTACAGTATAGTCGGGTATAGTCGTAGGTGCCAGGAACATATTCGAGGCTCAAAGCTCTTGTCGCCGCTAAAATAAAAGTGTCACTGCCAAGTGAGACCTCGGAATTTATCGCCTGACTAATCAGTTGACCTTATTTATTTACCGGGTTAATGCATATACCGTAACTGTATGGATCAGCTGCACTCCAGCAATTAGCTGCCCTCCATTGCTCCTTCACGCGCCGCGACTGATAAATCCATTTAGTTACCAGAACTTAACTTTTTATTTACTTTCGCAAACCTTCAATCTACCCTAGGTACAAAGCACTTGTCTACACACATGTGCATTGCGCATGCAACTGGTCTCTTTCATCCACTAACCTTCCAACCTCCAAACGCAAACGCAAACTATTAAATCAATTCCCGGCAACACAAAACCCAATCCCAACTTCACTTATCATCACATTGGTATTCCGACAATATGTCTTCCAAGAAGGCTGACGAGAAGAAGGAGCCGGGCAACAACGTAAGTCTACCTACCCACCTACTTTGCGACACCCCTGGAGGCTTAAGGCTAACGCTATCTAGGGCGCCGATGAGTTGTCCAACTTGATCGAGGACCTCCTGAACACGTTGTCCACCAAGTTCGATGGAGTCTCTAACGAGATATTCTCTAAGAGTAAGTACTGCCTACATATATCTGCGCGTAACACTTACACTGGGCTGCCCAGCCACCCTCAGGGTACTACGTAATATATTGGATAGGTACTAATTGGGTTACAGTGGATGAGATGGCTAAGCGCATCGACAACCTCGAGTCCTCCCTTCGAGCCGGCGACGACCCCTCTAACAGCTCTCCATCGAAATCCTAGTGAATGCATAATGCATACTACCTAGGTACACAAAGGGAGGAAATACGGTGGTAATCATTCTGAGCATTGCATGGCGTCACGGAGGTTTAGGGGAGTTCGGAAGTAACACATGGAACATGCATGACCAGGACTGAGTAACAAGTCCAATGTGGTTTTACACAATGATGTGCCTCTTTAATTTAGGCTGCTGCTGCTTTCGTTATTCGTTACAGAAATGCCAAATCAACGTTTCTTCTACCTGAGAAGTTTATAGTTCGTCCTTTCCGGTAACCTCATCTGCAACATTCTGGAGGAATTGCTTGAGGATGTTGTTCTTGGCTTGCAGCTCATCCAGCTTGGAGGGAGCTAGGCCACCCTTCCTAATGATTTTATCAAGACGAGCTGCCTCCTTCGCAATGTAGCCCTCATTCTGCGACAACTTGTCGAATACCCTGATGTAGTATTGCGCGTACTTGTACTGCGCATCCTCGGCTAGATCAGCGGCAGCCTTCTGGGCCTCGGCGATGAGGTCGGCCAGCTTCTCAGTGCCAGCGGCATATTTCAGAGCGATGTGGTTCAAGACATCGATAGTGCCACCGGTGGCATCAAGGCCTCCGCCAGGGGTACGGTGAGTACCGGTCTTTTCATTGAGGAAAGAAACGAGATCCTTCTCGGTTCGGCCACCGGAGTAGAGTTCGCCTTCGGTCGAGCCCTTGGGGAAGAATTTGATAGTCGGATAAGAAGAAACGCCCTGCTCGCCGGCAGTCTTCTTGCTGTTGTCAGCCTCAGCATCGACTTTGGCGACAACGACATTGGGCTCGTTGACAAAGTCTTCAGCCAGAG
Organism: Hypoxylon fragiforme; assembly: GCF_022984875.1. NCBI lineage: Eukaryota > Fungi > Ascomycota > Sordariomycetes > Xylariales > Hypoxylaceae > Hypoxylon > Hypoxylon fragiforme. The sequence goes on from NW_026054760.1 coordinate 2,364,190, forward strand.
TCTCCCAGGTAGGGGCCAAAGCCTTGCAGTCTAATGTCCATTGTTAGCATAACTAAGATTTAATATAGTAGAAGGCTGGATAACGTACGGCCACACCAAGGAGCGGTGAATGCAACAAGGACATTCTTGTCACTTCCAATGATTTCCTTGAAGGTGGTGTCGGTCAACATGTTCACCTGGCTAGGCAGCTCCAGCTTTCTCTTAGCCTTGACGCCAGTCTTTTCCGAAATGTACTTGGTAAAGCTTTCCAAATCTCGACCGCCATCATAATCAACAGGCTTGGCGCTTTTTCCGTCGAACCATTTGAGGGTAGGGAACCCCTGGACGCCGAATCTCTTTCCCAGGTCTCTCTCCGCATCAGCATCTACCTTAGCGATTTGGACATCTTTAGATGTGGCATAAACTTGAGCTAGCTCCTCGTAGACGGGGGCGAGGTTCTTGCAGTGGCCGCACCAAGGCGCGAAGAATTCGACAAGAGTAGGTTTTCCTGATTTAAGGACGACATCGTCAAAGTTGGAGGGAATAAGGTCGAGGACAGCAGACTTGGCTGCTACAACGGCAGTAAGGCCGGCGAGCACGAAGCTCTTGACAAGAACCATGGTTCCTTTTCTTTTTTTTTTCTCCTTCGGGATTATGAATGTATAACGCCGCACGGGTCAAAAATAGATATGCAGGGCGATAGGGGAATTAGATAGTAGAGAAATAATGTGATCGATCTATATAAAAAAAAGAAAAAGGATTGGGTACGCAAGTAATTGTTTTATCTCGCCGTAACTTGAACGCGTTGAAAAGTAGACAAGCAAGCAAGCAATCAATGAATGCTTTGAAATACAAAGTGTAGAGGTATGCACTATGTAGAAGATGCCACTTTGCATTCAAGGTACTACCCAGGGTAGGTAGATAGATAGGCAGATAGATAGATAGATGCGGGCAGATAGTGGCATCATACCCCTAACCTAACCTTAGGTAGCTTACTGACTTACTAATAAACCTGGAACCTTGGCCTGGATAAAATCAATTGCTTATCGATAACATCGGAACGAACTCACTTACAACTTAATGTGGTCAAAGCTTACAACTCTAACTTGACGCTAATTCTTCGGGGCTAGGGGCAGGTAAGTAAGTAGCAATGTACCTCTCTAACCTTACTGGTATGTAGTACTAGGTACTGACCCCTGCAACCCTTACGCGAGCCACACAACAATTTCGACTCTTCCTAAACCCAAAACTTCCAAATTCTCGCCAAACTTTTTTCCCCATTGTATCTAAGCCATTTTCCAGCATCACCAACCGCCAACCCGAATCCGACCGAACGTTCGTGATAACCAAATATCGCAACATAAAAAACCGCCAATATGTCTCACGAATCCGTCTGGAACTCGCGACCGCGCAGCTACGGCAAGGGCGCTCGATCTTGGTATGTCGCCTCGCCTCCATTTTCAATTTAAGGAGGAAAGATCTATGATTACAAGGGATATCGTGATTGTCATAGCTAACAACTATATTCTATAGCCGAGTCTGCACCCACAAGGCTGGTTTGATCCGCAAGTACGGCCTGAACATCTGCCGTCAATGCTTCCGTGAGAAGTCTACCGATATTGGCTTTGTCAAGGTACGATGGATACATGCCACGATATTGAACATAAAGAAAGAAAGAAATGAAGGAGGCTAACATTCCACCTAGCACCGATAAACGCCTTTTCGGATAGTCACTTTTTCCTACCACGATATCTCGCCAGGCATCGTCGTCGACGCGATTGCGGAAATGGAGTTGTTGGGTTTTCATTAGGAACATGGTTACGCATTTGCCTTGAGAGGCATAGGCATAGGCATCGGCACGGGTCTTGCGCGTGGAGGAGGAATGAGCAAATGCGGCTCTTCAGTTCGACTAGACAACTAGACCACCACGACAATGCCTACGAGAATTCGAGCATAAATTAATTCTATGCGATCCTGTGCGAAAATGCGAACGTGATTATCTTTGGTATTGCAGCACCTTCGGTCTCATTTGACGAAGGCCTCATGCTATTAAGGATTACCTAGGGACTTCATCAGTAGGCGTAGGCGTAGGTGTAGGTAGGGTCATGATATATTCGGTAATGCTAACGTTGAGAATGAGACGATAAATCTGGCCGGATAATTCTAGTTCTCCCTTATACGAGCAATGCATATCCAAATGGCTTTATTGGATCACTACGTTATTACCTACACGGATATTCCAAGGTTCTCTAACACATAATTACCTTGGTACCTTGTAAGTAGGTCCTACTACTACTCTACATGTATGTATGCGGCGATGACATATCTCAAAAGGCATTCCACGTACATGTAACTATCCAAAAGTAAACACCTTTTGACCGAGCTTAGGTCTCCATAAGCTCCCTTTCAAGATCAGCGCCGGCTAAGTCAACTTACCCATCGTACCAAATCTTGGTCAACCTCAGTTCTTCGTCAAGTTCCTTACCTATCTGGGCAGCTGGATAGGTAGATATGTAAGAATTAATTTGCCTACCTGTAAGTTGTATCTTGTCACTGCATGTGAAATGGACACTTGAGGTAATTATTTCCGCGATATAACCGTTCCATTGCTTACATCCTACAAAGCCAACACTACTACAGGTTGCATTATTCCTCACGCATGCATCCGCAACAGATCTTCGAGAGTCTCGTTGGACCATATGCCTATCACCTTATTGTGTTCTCACGTTCCACCACTTATGCCTTATGGAATGGTACTGTAACTACCTAAGCATGGCGGTGAGTCTAAGATTATATTCCATTTCATCATCCTTAGTTACCATCGACCTTTGTGTAAGTTATTCTAAACCTTTGCTTTCATTTGATTTGCTGCCTTTTAACTGTACCTACATAGTAACATTGAAGATGTACAGGGGCCTTATGTAGTGTCGGCATCTATCCGAGCTACTGTAGAAAGACTACATGTATCCATATAATGACTTACTATGTTTGAATCCTAGACAAGAATCCCACGCGGAAGTTGGCCCCAATCATTCCTAGTATACTTGTTAGGGTTATTTGCTGTGTTACTTCGTACATATCTGTAAGGGGTACTAGATGCATACTACCCTAGCACGTAGCGGAAGGATTGGGGGCCTGTTTGCTTCCAGTTCGTTCACAAGTAAATGAAAGAGATACAACAAAGAACATTTCGAAGGAAAGGGGGTGGTTGCCACCTTCCCATAGAAAGGGATATAATTAGGTCGAAATAATGCCGTTGCTTCTTTATTTGGAGAGGAGAGAGTTGCTCGTGGTCTCTCAGCTTAATAACCCCCGTCATATGCCCTCACAGCTTACAGCCCACAGCTCTCGTTGCATCCCAACCACGTAAACTATGGCTGGCTTCCATGAGCTGATTCCTAATGTAATAAAAAGGAGGATAAATCAAACCCGTCCTCCTTTTAAGATTGGGTTTCCAGATCGTGATCCCATCGAAATCACATTCGCTCTTCTCGACAATGCCGTCAACCGGGCTGCCTGGTTTCTTACCGAGAACCTTGATCCGACCGAGGAGACGTTTATATGGATGTCCAAGAGCGATATTCGTTACATAGTATGGGCTATAGCGGCAATGAAGACCGGCAAGGTCGTGGTTTTCCCGTCCTTGAATAACCGGGTCTCTGCGAACCTCCGACTATTCGATTCCGTCGGGGCCAAGCACATGTTCTATGGGCCCGAGTCATCCGAAACTCTGGCGGAGCTCATCGGCAAGGCCAGCAAGATTGTCAAGGCTCGGCCGGGGCTGTTGCTCGAAGACATTATATCACCCGAACCTGTTCCGGACTACCCCTTCGACGAAAGCTTTGAGAATATCAGGAAGAAGCGATTTATGGGTCTACATACATCTGGAACTTCAGGTCAGAAGAGATCAATTTGTTTAGTATTTATTTTGATAATGTTCTCACACGTACGTAACAGGTCATCCGAAGCCAATCTGGTGGACTCACGAACACTTTGAGAATCTGTTCTCACCCTTAGAGGAGGGTGTTCTCCCTCCTGGAGTCGTTGCGGAGAGGCCGACATGCAGTACTCTTGCTAACCACGACGTTCTCGTCGTTGGGTCGCAATCACATGTAAGTTTAAAGCTTATCATATCCATCTCTTCTATGAGGAGAAGCTTGTTCTCTAACTTCCTAAGGCCGGCGCCATGTACATTACGATGATCGCGCTACATGCCGACTCGACGTCGATCCTGATGCACCCAGATCTGCCCATCATTCCAGTCAACATTACCGCCGTGATCAACTGGACAGGTGCTAATAGCATGATCTGCCCTCCCGTGCCTATCGAGAACATGCTCAACTACCCTCCTGGCGTCGAGGTACTTTCACGACTGAAGCATATAGGTTATGTCGGCGGGCCCATCAACCCCGTACTTGGCGCCCAGCTCGCCAAAATCACACCACACCTCTATAGTCTCATCGGGAGCACGGAGGGCGCCCTGCACCACATGGACTATTCGGCCGACAGCACGAACTGGGACGCGCTCCGGTTCGTCGACGTCGGTCAACGGATGGAGGAGGTTTTCCCCGGGCTCTATGAGCTCGTCTTCCCCAAGACGGAAGCTATCGACCGTCTCTACTCCTTCTTCCGCTCCTACCCTGACTTGGAGGGAGAATACCGCACCAAGGACCTCTTCGCCCCTGTCCCGGGCCAGCCCGGGTGGTGGCGTTTCCGCGGCCGCACAGACAACTGGGTCGCCATGGCCAACGGCTACAAGATGGACCCTTCCGACTTTGAGGGGGTCCTTGGCTCGCACCCCGACGTCAAGGGCGTCATCGTGGGCGGCTCCCACCGCTTCCGCCTCTGCCTGCTCGTCGAGCTGCAGGACCACCTCGTCCCCTCCACCGACGAGGAGTATCACAACGCGCTGGAAACGCTGTGGCCCAAGATCCACGAGGCCAACCAAAGCTCCCCCAAGTTCGGCCAGATCCCCCGCGAGCTCGTCCTCTTCACCACCAAGAGCAAGCCCTTCCTGCGCGCGGGCAAGGGCACCATTCAGCGCCAGCTCACGCTGCAGGCGTACGAGGCCGAGATCGACGCGCTGTACGAGCGCGTCGAGAGCGGCATCCTGGTCTCCGACCTGAGCCCCATCACATCGCTGGCGCCCGAGGCCCTCGCCCCCGTGCTCACGCAGCTCTTCCAGCAGGCTCTCGACAACGCCGACGTGGGCCCCGACACCGACGTCTTCGCGCGCGGCCTCGACTCCAACGGCGTCACCATCACCATCTCCCGCCTCAAGGCCGCGCTGCGCAACTACGGCGTCCCCGAGGAGACGCTGCGCGGCATCAACATCGGGCTCATGTACAGCTCGACCACCGCAGACTCGCTCGCCGCCACGCTCTCCGCCTTCCTCTCCGGCGACGGCGGTATCGGCAGCGGCGACCTACCCGACGGCGGCGTCGCCGAGATCCTCGACAAATACGTCTCCCTCGTGACCCCCACGCGCTCCGCGCAGTCCATCGTCCTAACCGGCACCACCGGCTCCCTAGGCACCTACCTCCTCGCCGCTCTCCAAGCCCTCCCAGACTCCCAAGTCCGCCGCATCTTCTGCCTCAACCGCGGGCCCGACGCCCCCGCCAAGCAAGCCTCCGCCCTGAAGTCGCGGGGCCTGCCCCCCGCCGACACAGCCTCCGGCCGCGTCGTCTTCCTCGCCGCCCCGGACCTCTCCGCGCCGAGGCTCGGGCTCCCGCACAGGGACTACAGCACGCTTGCCGCCGAGGCGACGGCGATCCTGCACAACGCGTGGCCGGTCAACTTCCTGCTCCCGCTCAAGTCCTTCGAGCCGAGCATCGCGGGGCTCGCGAACCTCCTGCAGCTCGCGCACGGCGCGCGCCACCGCCCGCCCGTCTTCTTCGTCTCGAGCATCTCCGCCGCGATGGGCGGCGCGCGGCTCGTCCCCGAGGCCGTGCTGGCCGATCCGGCGGAGCTGGTGCTGAGGCAGGGGTACGCGCGGAGCAAGTACGTGGGGGAGCGGCTGCTCGACAGCTACGCGCGCGCGACGGGGCGCAAGGCCGCGGTGCTGCGGGTGGGGCAGGTGGCGGGCCCCGTGGAGCTGGGGGGCAGGTGGAACGAGTGGGAGTGGTTCCCGTCGCTGGTGCGGAGCGCCAAGTTTCTTGGCAGGCTGCCGCGGACGCTGGGGTCGAGCAGTCGGGTCGAGTGGGTGCCTGTCGACGAGCTGAGCCGGGTCATCCTGGAGGTTGTGGACGATGTCGTGCATAGCAGTGGGAGCGGGAGCGGGAGCGACAGCAGCAAGGACTCCTCCGCCGCTGCTGTCGACGGCGCAAAGGTGTACAACCTCGTGAACCCGCGCCCCGTGACCTTCGAGTCCCTGCTCCCCGCGCTCCAGGAAAAGGGCATCGCGGACGAGGTCGTGCCGTTCGAGGACTGGATCGAGGCGCTCGAGCGCAGCGCCCACGACCCGGCTGCGCGCAAGAGGCCCGCGGAGGAGAACCCGGCGGTCAAGCTGGTGGATTTTTATAGGTCGCTTATTCCTCCTACGACTACTACTAACGGTAATGGGAAGCGTGTGAATGGGCATGAGAATGGTGGTGGGGGGGGAGAAGACGATTATACGTGGCAGGTTGATAACACGCTGAGGGCGAGCCTGACGGCTAGCGCGATGAAGCCGGTCAATACGGAGTGGATGAAGTTGTGGGTTGATCGGTGGGGGTTTTGAGTGATGAATGGGGGTTTATAAGATCTACTTAGGTATGTATCTGTAGATGAAGGGATGGCAGGACAGATGGGTGGGCAATGTTGTAAAGTAACGTTTGTAACTTGAAAAATACAAGCAACTATGCTAATCGTTACATGTATAAGTCCCTGGACAGGTGGTATTACCTATATGATCATCATGAGATCGTCGTAGGTTCACTGTGAAGTACGTAACACTCCAGATAGGTAAAACCACTCTTCCATTATTCTATTATATGCATATATCATGCCGTCCATCTATACGGCGCATCTGCGCGACTAGTCTAATAAGTAACGCAACGTGACTGACCATGGTATCTCAGTGATGAAGGACACCCCCTCCCCAACCCATATATCTTCTATCATATCATATAAGACATGGCAATCGTGTTATTGTCTCCCTGATTCGTCATGGGGTGCCCCTTGCCTCTCTAGCGGAAGATAATCCCCGTCTATAATCGATCTTCCGCAAAAGAAAAAACGCCGACATACACCTATATCCTCCCAAGCATGTCGATTTTATATCTTCGTTACACTCTTTCCCAACCTTAAGAGCAGCCCAGATCATGTGAAGACTGCCCGGGTGACTGCCACGCCACGATGCCGCTGACTCGGCATATAGTCAAACCAGCCCCTATAACATTGGACCGCCCAACTAAGAGAGTCCATTTCTCTATGCCTCTATCGGGTAACAGAAAAAAATGTAGATATTAAACCGATTCATCGTGTGAATCGTATCAAATCTTAATCCCGCGCTCAGGGGTTACTAACGTAGCTCCTAGCGCGTCTAAGGTCCTGATCCTCTTCGTCGTCTTCCCTGACGACAGGACCAACGCCCTCGCTCGCGTTCGCAATCTTCTCGTCGTCCTCGCCCGCGTACGCGTACTTGCTCTTCTGTCGGATCCTCGCGCCGTAGATCCAGAACAGGAAGGGGATACCGCAGCAGGCTAGGCTGATGAAGGCGAGGAGGGTGCTGGCCCATTCGTAGCCGAGGCGCGCGTACATCTGCTCGGTGAAGAGCACGACGGCCGCGCCCCAGAATGATCGGATGCACGTCTTGGCTGCTAGCGCTGATGCGGCTTGGTGCTGGTATGCGTCGACGAGGTAGTTGTTGGCGCTGTTGTACAGGAAGATGAAGCCGAAGCCCACGGGGAAACCGCCGAGTGCGGGTCCGACCCAGGAGAGGTGTGGGTATGAAGTCCAGGCGAAGATGAACAGGCCCATGGGGATGAACCAACAGGAGGCCATCATGGGAATGAGACGGAGTTCCGGTGGGGGAAGACCGTTGTGCTTTGCGATGAGCTTACGATAATGGTCATTGACGAGAGGGGCGCAACAGGCCGAGCAGACGACGCCTACTGCAAGAGGGATACTTGGGTCTGTGTTAGCGATCAGGGCCAAGCGACCGTTAAACCGAGGGAAACTTACAACATAAGACCTGTAATGCCGGCAGAATATCCCTTGCCTTGCTGGAAAATAATGGGGAAGGCGACGAAGAACATGTACAGCAAGCCGTAGAGCACGGACATGTATAGACTGATCAGGAAGACGATGAGTTCGCCGAAAAGAAGTTGGAAAGGCCTGATCAAAAAGATGCGCATCCGCTCGCCAAAGGGTCTCTTGTCGATGTCCTCTTCGGTAACGTAGTCCGGGATACCGGTTTCCTCGCGCATCTTCTTAGCTCTTTTCGCAAGGATCGTCGGAGCGTAAGTCTCGGGCACGGTGAATGTGATTAGAACCCAAACGATGAAGGCTAAGATTAGATGAATCCAATATAGCCATCTCCAACCGGCAGCATCGGATAAAAAACCGCCAACTAGGGGACCGACTATTTCCACGTGTTAGCAAGTGAAAAGGGACTCGGGACAAGTTTAGCTATGATAGATGCTTACTTGCAGGACCGATAAAGGGGGCCGCCGAGAAAGCAGCCATCGGAATACCTCTCTCCTCAGACCTCCATAGGTCCGCCAAGGTGCCACCAACGAGTGTCATGGGTGCAGAAAAGGCGATTCCGTCAATGGTTCGAGCGACTAGGAGAGTTGCAATATTCTTCGCGAGAGCACCGGGGATGATGAAAATCACCGCAACTAATAGCGTTGTTCCGTAGATAATACGTCGACCATAGACTTCAGATAGAGGAGCGAAGATCATGGGCCCTGTTAGATGTTTAGTAGCTGTCTTAAGGTCGCCCCTTTTTCTTTTCCCTTTGGTTTTACTCACCAACTCCAAACCCAACGACGAATAGCGAAATACTGAGTAATGCTACCTCCTCGCTGACACCGAATTCTTCAGCTACATCTGCAATGTCTGGTGTGATGACGCTGGATGAGAATGCTACGACAAAGCAAGTGGCGGCAACGACCATGGTGCAGTACCACTTGTATCCCTTGGACCAGTTCTTGGGGTTCTCAGGATCATTTGGGAGAAAGGTGACGAGTTTGTAGCGATTTTCGCCATCTGGTTCTATAGGACCAGGTATGTTTCCAGTCGCCGTTTCTGTGGTGTATTCGGAAAGGTTGGCATCGTTGGACAGTGTTCGGTATGGTAAATTGACGTCCAACTGCGGGTCCCGAATAGTCTCCTTGGTAGAATTACGGGCTAAGGGGTTCGTAGGATGGCGAGCCAGTGAAGCAGGAACGATAGCTCCGTACTTGACTGGCTCTTGGTTGTCATTAGACTCACTAGATGTGTCTTCCATGATGACGAAGTAATTATTAAATCCTCCAAGTAAATTAAGGTGAGGAAAGGAATGAAAGAAAAGGTCTATTTCTATGAGAGTTAATCGCAGAGAGAAAATGGACTCTCGGTAGAGAAGTCAGGGGGAGGCCCCATCCTATTTATAAGAGAAAGGAATCATCTACTGAGCTCCAGGTTTTGTACTAGTTACCCATGAACTTCGGCCAACCTCAACCGGCTCTCTGGGTAAGGTGTCTCATTGGCCGAGGTTATGGCTAGGGTAATAGAAGTTTGAGGAAGTTGTAGAGGAAGTAGGCCGGTGGCGGATCTACAAGACTTCCCATCTAAGTAAGTCCCCATTGTTACGGGTGATGGGATAGGTCGATTATTGAAGATGGCAAAGCTGGATTTAGGCAGGGCTAAAATGCATGGATTTTCGTGGATTCTTTTGGGCGCGACTCGAGTAAATATTTTAAATATAGCTACATATAGTAACCGTATGGGAGATGACTCGGCGAATCTCGGTGTTGTGAAGGATCCACATAGCCGGGACCGTGAGCTCGGGGCCACACGGGTTGCCTTCGAGGACGGGACCATATTAATGGAATGGTTTTTGTTGATTGTCAGAGCAATTCGAGGTCGACATTTAACCTGATCATAATAAAGATGAATACAATCAAACAAGGGTTACAAGATTCCATAACTCAACAAACAAATGACCAGTGGCAAGATGATGATAGTGATGAGGGTAGAAAAAGAGAAAAAGTGGTGTTAAGAGTTTGAAATTTGAATGCTAGAGAAACACGTTCGATGATGGCTGCATGTCTGTGCATGGGTTTATCGACTACAGTTTTAAGTGGGCCATCGAGCCGCAACTTTCAGGGGTCTTGTCCCACTGTTACAGCCATTCTTACATAGAAGGACCCATAGAAATGGAAATCTTAGTGCTGGGATAACCTGATTTGATGAATACTTATGTAGGTACTTGCTAAGTCTTGCTTACCTGAAAGTTAAACCACATGCAGTTGCAATGTACTCTATGTACATAGAATTCTGATTTGTTCTCGTCGTTTTGATGTTGCATTTGTTTAAGACAACAATTGAAGATGCAATGCAATGCAAGAGCAAGAGCAAGATAACGACATGTGTTACCTATACACCACCTACATCCATGAATAGGTGCCTACCTAGTCTCATGAGTCCTCAACCACTTTTAATATTCAATATTATTTACCAGGTAAACACGAGTTACATGAACTTAAAATCAGTAGATTTAATACACCGATCTGACTAATTCTAGTTCTCTTGGCATTGCAAAATATCTCTTCATCTAACAGCGACATCGGGTGACACAGCTAAGGCAGCCAGGGGACATGACCAGGGTGCCATAACTTTAAAATCACGATTTAGTTATTATTATTAGTCGCATAATCTTAACGCTCCAGGGCTGGGCAAGCCCGTTAGTCCGGAGACACGGAGACCCATCCTCGGCAAACAGCTTAGGCGGATAGATATAACTAACTAGTTAGTTAGTTATTGATAGAGATTTTTTTATCGATAGAAGGAATTTTGAAGCTAAATAACTTCTGTGTATGGAATGGAATCCGTCGTAGCCTCGTGGGAATATCAGGGATTCTAAGGGGCATGAGTGAGACTAAAGGGATTTGACTTTTTAGCTACATAGCAATAGTTAGTTAGCTCCTAGTGTATAATAGAAAAGAAGATCTTGTCGATGCCCAGTCTTCCTCGCGCTTACGAAAGGTGCCGAATCGCTTGACGACCTAGCGCCGAGTCGCGACCCCTTTGAAAGCTCGCCCTCACCATTTTCAACATCGTCATCACCGGAATCAAAGGCCAAGCGTAAGAACTAGCAAATGCCAGAAAAACACTCATAAGAAGCTTCTCCCGTCTACAAATCTACCCAGATGAGAAAAGTTTTCACTAGGTATAAGATTACCTATTATGCGAGCTGCAATTTCGAGCCCACGTCAACACATACCATAAGTCCAGGTAAAAAAAAAAAAAGGATAGGACAGCCTGCAAGAGCCCATGTATACAGGTCTGACCGATAGGTACAGTAGAGCCCCTTCCACGAAAGGGCGGAAATTCAATAACTACGTAGCTGCCTTAACGCTGGCCCTACGGGACGGGGTCCCTACAATGGGCGCTAGCCTAGTTACAAGTGTCTCTTTTCTATCGAAGACGGACCCCTAACTAGCACACCGTTCATCTTTGCGGCCGCTAATGCGATTGATGACCTTGGCTTAAGAGCTTACCTACTAACCAGTCTAACCTTAGGCCCAGATCGAAATGAGCCTTAAGTTAAGAGACGTCTCTTAACTGATGTGGGTCACCTGTATAAAATATTCAAAACCACGCTAAAAAATGGCCCTAACCTAATTTGGCACCTTTTCTTTTGCATAAATCCGTAAGACCCCTGTCACTGGTTTTTAAGACCTGTCTGCCATGTACTCTTTTAATTGGGTCCAAGGCTAAACTATAAAGGGTTTAGCGGATGCCAAGAGGGCTCTTAAGTCGGCCGTTAAGAGCAAAAAATAAGACCCCCCTTCTCAAGGTCCCTTATTTTGAAAAAGAGCCCTTAAAGTTAACAGGCAGCTGAATTTCAGCGACTTCAGCTGTAATCCAGCCACAACAGCTGCAGCCCTTAGCCACAACTGCTACAGCCCTTAGCCACAACTGCTACAACCCGCCATAACAGCCACGCAGCTAATCCCTGCATATAGCTTTTCAGTAATAATGCAACCTTAAATATGGCAATATTTTGAATGTTTATTGGGTAAATATTGAATTTATTGAATTAGATAAATTTAATTGAATTAATTGAATTAAATAAAATGGATTGAATGGATTAAATGGATTAAATGGATTAAATGTTGCGATACTGTCAGCTACAAACCGCTGCAATAGTGGCTATTCTGAAAATAGCTTAGATTAATGGCATGGAAGGGAAAAGATACATCTGAATGCATAAGGATTTGTGGGACGGGGCAATGTATCTTTTCCCTTAACTTTCCTTAACTTAAGGCTCATTTCGATCTGGGCCTTAGTACTCTAGGTAGGTAGGTATTAATAGGTGTATACAATAAAGCGGATCCCCACCGCCAGCTTAGTACATGAACCTTTCACACTGGTCAACATAATTCGGAGAGGTTTTGTTTCTTCCTGATAATCTACTTACCTTCGGCAAGCAGTATGTACAGAAAATCCCATAGGGCTTAAAACTAAATAAAAAAGACAAAAGAGGAAAAAGAAAAAGGGGGGGGGGAGCAAGAAGCAAGAAGCAATCCCTTCAAGAACGCCACCCGCTTCATCAAACGCGACATAGCTAATTAATTAACTCTGCGCGATACTTCCAAGTTATAACCTGCCTACCTCCCGGATTATATTCAAATACAACAAATAACCCAACACCAAAATCCAAACCATATCGCACGCAACTCAACTTATCCTAGCTTATCCTTACCCGAGCCAGAAGAACATCTATGTAAAATCCCAGCAAAAACTTAGTTTAAACTAGGTACCTATGTAAATACTGCATGCATGCGTAGGTACCTACCATGCAAGCAAAGCTGCTGCAGAATCAATGCAGATAGATGCCAGATACTGTCCCCAGGACCTACATATAGATAAGTAAACAGATCTATGTACATAGTTACCTACAAGCCATGCGACACTCTTTAACTTAGCCCTAGCGCAACCAACATTCACACTCTTAACCTATGTAGAGCGGAGGTTTTATTGCGGCTCAGTCCTTCCCCTCCCCTCCCCTCTCTCCCCCGCCGCGCCCCCCCTTGACCGGACCTAAACTAACTAAACCCAACTAGAAGTCTACGTCGTTCGGTGCAAGCAAGCAAGTGGCACGATGTCATTTCTTGGCTATAAGACGTCGCATCATAGTATGAACGACTAGGTGCTTACATAGGTTATATATACCTATAGGTAATTCCCCGTAAGAAAATGCATCCCTGGGTTGTTTCGCTCTCGGGTAAGCACGAGGTTAACATCATTACCATCAAGCCGCAAACAAGTTTGCGAACAGCTTACACGGCATCTATTCAGTCTAAACCCTCGGCATCGTCTCATCTCTAAAAATACGACAACAAAACTACACGCCGCGCACGCATTCAGTCCTCTAGTCTAAGATAACAAACAAACGCTGTGCCTGCCTGTCCGTCTCTCTATGCCACAGTCTGGAATACAGCAAGTACATAGGTACGTAGGTTACAAGATTTTGCGATATATGTCATATCATATAATCTATCGGTATAGGTAAACAACACACTATATCTCTATATAGAGGTAGGTAGGTATCCTCCAAAAGCAAAAACGTGGCATGCTCGCTCGCTGACAGGAATCAAATCACGCAATGTAGCGGAACTCAGGGTGCCTATATCCCAGATCCGCCTTCTCCTGCTCCGTCAGTCCTTCCAACCGGTGGTTGCGGGCGCCGCGAGCCCGCAGGCGGTTCTCCCTGAGGCAGTACCATATGCCGAAGCTCGAGAGGAACAAGACGAATATCTGCGCGACAAGGTTGATGGTGTGTCCGATGGGGAAGTTAGGTCCGTCGTTGGGGAGATAGGCCCAGACGGCGAGGATACCGCCCATGGTTCCCAGCGTGACGATCCAACCGCCGGAAATAGCCCGTATGGCGGGGCCGGATGCATTGTTAAGGCCCCAGGACAGGAAACCTGGCCCGCCGGGGAAAGCGCCGAGAGCGCAAAGCCAGACAGCAGCGTATTTCACATGACTGCCCGAGCCCCATCGAAGCATGGAAAATCCTGTTATGCCGAGGAACGTAAATAAGGCTAGGTAGAGCCCTCGCATCCTCGTTTTATCGCTGATGAAACCTATGCCGATAGCAACAAGCGAAGCAGCCACATATACGGGAACAGTGTAGTATTGCGCCTCCAACGCTTCCCATCCGAGTTCCCTAAGAATAGTGGGCATGAAGACAGACAGTCCTTGCACTGTGATGTTGATGGCGAAAAACCCGGCAGCACAGATATAATTGTTGATGTTCATGAGTGCGCGCTTGACATGTTTCGCCTGCACCTTCTCGTTGGGGTGAGACTTGTGCTCAATACGAAGTCGTTCGGAAGCAATCCATTTCTCTCGGTCGTTTAGGTACTTCGAAGTTTCGGGGCTTTGGGGTAGGATGATAGGGGCTGCCATCGCAACGATTATGGTGAGAAGACCCTCGAAGAAGAAGATATTGCGCCAAGTGTGCAGCCTCGAACCTGCGATTCCCCAATCGGGGACCTGCGATAGACCGGCGGCCAACAACCCTCCAAAGGCTCCAGCAATAGATGCGGCCGAGACATATATGCCAACTCTGAAGTAAAGCTCTTCTCTCTTGTAGAAGGAGCTGAGGAAGAACGCCAATCCCGGCATGGTGCCACCTTCGAATATCCCCAACAGAGAACGAACCACGCAAAGCTGTGCGAAGGTCCTCACAAAGGCTGTCGCCACGGAGACGGCACCAAACCCAACCACGAGGCCGGGAAGATAATAGCGCGGGCCGACATGCTTGAGCAAAATGTTCGATGGCACTTCCACTGTCAAATAAACAACATAGAAGATGCTGGTCGCAATGTTGAATCGGTATCCGTAGAGGTCCAAATCCTCCTGCATTCCCTGAATCCGAGCATTTCCAATGTTTATTCTATATTACTTAATCAGCACAACGCAATGGTAAGCAAGAGTGCCCAAATAACCATACCGGTCTAGGAAGCAAAGGAGGTACAAGATGGTCACGGCAGGCACCAATTGCCAGTCGAGCTTCCTGCGAACAGCCGTCTCCTCTGCCACAGTCCAGGTGGGTGAATCGGAGGAGCCTTGGCTCTTCGTCTCGAGCGCGACCGCCTCGGGGTGATCGAGGTCGCTTTTCTCGTCTATGCTTCGTATCGGTGCCATGGTGTCTGTCCTTCTTGCGAACAGTCCTTGTGCGGGTAGCTGACGAAGTGAGGGATAAGTTAAAAGAGGGCGCCGAGAACGCGAGAAAACTGGCCTGGGGTTCCCAACTTTATCTTACAAGGTGATCTGCAAGCAGTTTTTAAAAGAAAAGAAAATGCGCCTGGGAAAAGTTCGGGGCTCTATCCACATGGGGGGGTTCCCAGTAGCCTGGAGGAGAGAAGGGGGTCCAGACCCTGGTTATGAGTTTTCGGCAAATTACCTGGGTAGTAAGAGGACTTGATGAAATCAACACCATCTACTCTTGGTGGCTTCGCCTAGACGGATATTCTACATAGCACTAGACTTGGCAAAATGCGTCGGTCAAGGGTGCCTTGGATGATGCTTGCTTACGGACGCTACCCCGCGAAATAGCTGGTAGCATAGGGCTTGGCTCTGTCTCGTTTTCAGATCTTTCTCCGCAAATCTTCGGCAAGAAAAATCATGGTGGTGAAACTAGTTTCATCGTGCAACTAATACTTAGTCATACATACATATGTAGTCAATGAAGTATTACCTGATCATTTGTAGTTGTGGCTGATCACGGTGGTATAAGAATAACCGGACTTTGCATTGTATTTTGACTGCCAGCAAGGGAATTGGATATCTTGCCATGCTGTGTCTGTCGTGGTTGGGTGGTGACCCAGCTTCGAACACACCGCGTCGGTTGTAAGACTTGGCAATGCTGCCCGTTGTCAAGTGGTGGTGGGGGGGAGGGGGGTTGGTACACGACACCCCCGAGTTGTCTGTCATTGCTATTATCCATAGATAGATGGTCAATGGCGACACGGGACGCATAGGCATAGGACTGCTTAGTACAGGCTGTAAGCATATTATGTGGATATCGAAGCATCCATTACCGAGAAAGCTCCAAGAATAAAGTGAAAGAGCATATCGCCAATAATTACTTATATAGTGTGTGTTCACTGTGTTGCCGTTGTTGTAATAGGGTAATTGATTTTGTAAACCTTGTTTTGTAAGCTCGTTAGGGCGATAAGAAACCTCCCGTTCTGCTTCTACTACTAGTAGTGTAGTACACCCCACCTTTTACCCCAAGGTGGGTAAAACAACTTAAAGCATGGAGATGGAATCCCATTGGAGTCTTGGAATTGTTCAAGGTTAATCGCAGCAAGCAGTTTCTACAGACTACAGCTGCAGCCGTGCTACCTTAAGCCCGTTAGGGCCTAGACTGGATTAGCTGCAGCACTACACAACATAATAACTACTATAACTAACGCCACAGGAGCCACAACATCCATTCGTTGAAGATTGTATTAACATTTGAAGCTCCAGGTTTTTGGGGGCGTTCATTTTTTTTGGCCATTTTTCCGGTCGTGGGGCCGGCATCTTGGAATCCAATAAGCTTCTTCGAATTCCCCATGGACTCTTTTCCAATCAGCGTCGAGTATTTGACTTTTACCGGTTTGACGCTAGAGATGGAAATACAGTAAGCCAAGCTCGGCCGATACTACAATCCCCTACATGCCTAACCTACATGTAGGTATGTACAATACAATATATGTAGTATTACCTACTTACCGGTACTTACTTGTTACGAAGTTGCATCACGACATGGGAAGATTCAAGGTCCAAGCCATCGAACTCGGTGAAATAGAGCATGATAACCATGTAGATGTTTATTAATATCTGCCTCTTACCTTCCTACCTACAAAAGACGGCCCGTTATCTTCTTGCTTGGCTGCATAGGAATAGGCATGATAGGTAAAGTCAAGCCTATCCAACTTCAACTTTACTTACTCCTCACTCCATACTCCAAGAAAAAAACCCTTTCTTTAGTTTAGTACCTCCTACTTTCTAGAGGGTGTCGTGTTGTAAAACGTTATATACGCGTAAGCTGCCCGGCGCATATCGATCGAAGCGATGCGACTCCGGCCGGTATCCATAGAAGGGTGGGATCCATAATTATGTAAATGAGAGGAAGCGGTGGGTTTCTACCAAAGTTTGTAACCTACACTACCTATGCATGTATGGACTTACATTAAGTTACATACCTTGGTTCTGGTATGTATGTAAGTCAGTATGCTACCTAGGGTAGATTATGTATGTAAGTTTCGATGTAAGTGTGAATTAACTCCCCTAGTACCTAGCCAGGTAGGTACCTAGATGGGATGTGTGCATCAATGTTTTGCGGCTGCATAATCTTTGCGTGCGACGTTAATCTAGACCTCCTACCTACTTCAACCTTCGTCCTTGGTGGAAGAATTCTGGAAAGAAGGCGACCGCGGCAAAAAAGGCAACGGGTTGAACCCTTCCTGCATCGATATTAATAAAAATTTAATAAATTAAGCGCGCAACTTTCTTTTATTTTCTCTTCTCTTCTTTTTCTTTTTCCAACAACGTCGGTAGTAGAATTTGAAGCTTTATATAGGTAAGGTAGATGTCGCGACTCCGAAGCATAACTTTTTGCCACCCATACCCATGGAAAGGAAGGAGTCGCTTGGGCCGTTCGATGCGTATTAACGACCGCAGAGTCAAATAAAGCGGCAAAGATAGAAAGAGTGAGAAAGCGAATCCCTAGTAAAGTCCGATGATATATTGCCTACCTACACCAGCTGCCATCTCTTTGGATAAAGCGTTTGCCTATCTATTTTATTCGACGTTTATTTGACGAACTCGACTGAAGCTGTGCCAGTTGTTGGAAGGAAACAAGAATAATGTCTTTGGATAGTTATCGATGAGCCAATAGTAGCGGTCAACCACCTCCTTGGACATTGATCGGAGATCTCGGAGTGTCAACCTAACGCTAAACAAAGCTATCGACTTTGGGGCCTTTAAGCTTAAGCTCAAGCCAACTTGAATTCGATATCGCATGTTAGTGACAATCAGGTGAACTCGTCGCAACGTCTCCTCATCATCGACAATCGAGTCTTCTTCACTTCGGGTTTTGTTCTTACAATATCATATCGCATTTCAAGACGAGAATGAATCTTCAAAGTATTTTATACCGCGATGAAAGCATTAATTGGATTAAACCTCAGCTCTGTATGGAATATAAGGTCGCCATATCGCATTTCAAGACGAGAATGAATCTTCAAAGTATTTTATACCGCGATGAAAGCATTAATTGGATTAAACCTCAGCTCTGTATGGAATATAAGGTCGCCATACAGAGGAGAAGAGTCATATCTCATATCTCATTTTATCTTCCAACCGCTCTGTAACTCCTTTTTAAAACCCCCTTCCCCTTCCCTTTCCCCTTTCCATTCCATTTTCTCTCTCCTGCTTTTTTTGCAAAAAAAAAAAAAATCCTCCTCAACCCTCAACCCTCACCATTAAAGCAGAAAATACCGCCCCAATTTTTTTTTGTTGTACCGTTATCCATCCAGACATATCCATTCCATCATCTAAAATTATAGACATTACAGTAGAGTGTAATCGTTCTGTCTAGCCGAAGAAGAAAAACGGCGCGAGATGATTTATTCCATCAATAAATGGAAACTTCCCAAGCGCTGTAATCCGCATCTCATTACAGCTCCCCGTTCTAGAGCTCAAAAGACTTTATTACCATTACCCTCCCTTGTTGTTTTAGCGAACCGTTGTCTATACCTTAACCTTGAGCTTTGCGCCAGTGACCCAATACCTCGCCACACCTAGGGTGATCGCCGCGAGAACGGTGACGAGGCCGGCCCACACCTGGGCCCAGACATAGGACCCACCCGAGAAATCAATAATCGCACCCGCTGTTGGTGGGCCAGCAACCGTTGCGAAGGCGATGATGGTGCAGCACATGCCAAACCTGACCCCCATCTTCGAAGGGTCCGTGGTTAAACTGGCTAGGGCGGTGCTGAACGAGCCTTGAGTCGCGTTGTTGGTGACCCCAAACACGATCGCGAAGGCATACATGGTAGACGGTGTCTTGATGGCGATCCAGGCAAAGAAAGTAATGGCTAGGGTGATGGCCGACAGAATGTAAGTGTTGAGGGGGCCAAGGTAGGTGTCGGCGATGTAGCCAATGATAGGTCGAGTAGGAACTCCCACTGCGTTCATGATGAGTAGTAGGGAGACAGCAGAGGTAGGGCTGAAGGAGGCAACAGTGATAGCGTATGTGTTTACCTGTGCATACAGTTGTTAGCAAAAAAGATAGATGGATATGTAGGCCCCTTAAAGCTATGGTATTTTGCTTGAGGGTGGTAAGTGCATAGTTTACTTACATAAAAGTAGCCGAAATAGAGGGCCCAAAAGAACAGGAAAGTCCCCGCGATGAAGATCACGTAGGGGGGCTCCTTGAAGGCAGGCCACTCCACAACGGGACCAGCTTTGCGGGGAACCAGACGTGGCTTGAGCAGGACATTCATGATGAGAACCATGGACAGAGCCACGAAGCCGGCACACCGAACGGCCCAGGGAAACCCAATGATGGGGATAAGGTACTGGACAGTCGCTGGGAATATGATACTCCCTGTCCCCGTTCCAGCTGTGGCTAGTGACAAGGCGAAGGCGCGCCTCTTGTTGAAGTATGAGGAGATGATGGTGATGGTAGGCATGAACATCAAGCCCAGACCAATACCAGTGCAGACACCCTGTGCTAGGAAAATCTGCCAGTACTGTGTGGCTAGGCTTGTCATGAAGGTGCCTACCAGAGCGATGAAGGAGCCACCCATAACGGTCTCTCGTGCGTATCCCGCATCAGCGAGACGTCCAGCCACGGTGCAGATGAGGTTGTTCAGGAAGACCTGGACGGAGCCGATCCAAGAGATTTGCGCTGCGGGGAGTTTGAGGGTCTCAGTATAATACAACTGATATATGCCAAAAGCTGCACCGTAGCCGCAAGCCATCGCATTGATGAAATGGCAAGCCACTACCTGGCGCCAGGCGACTGAACCACCATCGGGGTAGTCAAGATCCTCATCGTCGCTCGCCGGGCTTGGTACGACATCCTCACTATGGGGGAGCGATACCTCGCTGTGGGCTAGATGAGAAACTGTGACCGTATGTTGGGGTTTTTTGTGGCTCTCAGTAACAACCATGATTGGCAAAGAGGGAAGGATGTTGGCGGGTTGAGATGCCTTTGAAGTGTGAAGTGCACTGATAGTGTAGAAGAGATGAGAGACGATGGTAATATGATCATCGCCATGCTAGCCATCACGATGCGGCCTCTCATATATTCATCGGACCCTCGAGGGCCTCAAAACTCGAACGGAACATATTACACATCAAAAACATCACGATATTGCCACGATGTCGCAATCGAGCTAAAAACAAGGCCCCAGCGTCCGTTAACGGCTGCGCGGACTTGTCATGGAATTTCCATGTGGAGAAAAGCGCATAGGGGCGATGGTCTGGCCGCAGTTTGCTGACACTACGGCAACTGTGCCATCCCCAAAACATATCCCATGCCTATCCCATGTCTATCCCATGCCTATCCCATGCGTATTCCTCGAGGAGGTTGGCAGATCTTCACACGCATGGTAGCGAACCGGAAGCTTTCGCGTTGACACGGAGTTCGTCGAGACCTCAACGTGACGATAACGAAGCAGAATTGCACAATATCACGAGGTGTGTCATGGCTAACACTTCATTACCGATAACGCACCAGACTGGAGAAGAACAACGGTGAGGGCAACGTCTGGGCTACGCTTTACCATCTTTTCCACTCCACTTTGTCATCTCGATAGTGTCTGGGTTGGAGCATTTTTCAGTCGAGACTGGGCATCAATTCCTTTAGCCCTTTTTCCATGTTACCCTCACTTTGACCCTCCTCCGCCTCCGACTCCCCTCTCTTGCAGGGGGAAAGGGAAAAAAGAGAGGGAAAAAATACATAGATGTACGTAGTAGGTATCGTGATATGGGTCATCGGTCACGTCTACTGGAAACCGGGAACGAGGGAAGGGGAATGGGAAAAGGGAGGGGGAGGGGAGGAGCCAAAAAAAGAAAAGATAAAAAAAAAAGGTAAAAAGAAAGGAAGGGGTGGAGAATGGGAGAATGATTTTTAGCTGAAAGTGGGCGACGGTGAGGAACTTGGGTGTGTGAAGGGAAAGAACTGGTAACTTGAGTCACCACTTGGCCCCGAGCCGCTTTTCTGATCTGGCGCCAAGGCGGTTACCATGCCAGGGGAAACCAGAGGCTAGTACCGTATTAGGTTTGGCGCATCACCGATCTAGTTTAACTCAACGTCACAAGTCCCGGGGAAGGATATTGACTGGCGGTAACTGCCGGATGCGCCGCCAATGATCGTCTCCAATTTGTTGCTTTTAGCTTATTATTTTTAGTTTTCAATCGACGCCGCTTTAGTTGACGTTTGATGGTTTTAACAGCGACATGTGGGTTTTAAACTTCCAAGGTTGTTAGAAACTGCACATGTGCAAGGTAGAGCTAGCTGCTTACTACCTAGTTGGTACCTAGGTTACAGGTAGGTAAGGTATGTATACATCAATTTGTATAGCTTCCAAGCTTGTTAGGTTTCAACCCCATCCCAACATTGAACTTTCTCAACTAAAGTCCTCCAACTACCTGCTTCCTTTCATCTTTTTTCTTTCTCTTTTTATCAACTTCTTCAACTTCTTCTTCTTCTTCTTCTTCTTCTTTCTCTTTTTTTAGACCCGTACCACTAACGTCTCATCCATGGTCCATTTTTATAACTAAAAAAAAAACATTTTTCCAACAACCCGGTATGGGTTGGGTACCTCATGATTTTGAAGACTCGAAAGTTCTAGCCTGACTCCATATGTCCATGTGTGGTGCTGTCGATAATATCTGGATATCTTTTCCTCGTGTAACCCTAGTTGATCTACCCCGTATATGTCTTAGACGGGGCGGCTCTACCCGACAGACGGATGATAATTCTCTCGGCAACATAAAAATCCTATATATCCATATAATCCATATATACCAACATACCGACATGAGGCACATACAACCTACATACAACCTACATACATACATACTCACATCTATACTTACATACGTACATATCACATACTTGATATCCATCACACACATGAGTATTTATTAGACAATTCAAGATCGTCATGTCGTCACACACTACCTACTACTAGTGCCTACCTCTTACCTACCTAGTTAATACCATCTATCTTGTAGGTTTATCACCTAGTAGGGTACGTAGGTACGTATAAGTAGGCTTATAGAATACTAGGTATTAGGGTAGCACACTAGGTATGCCAAGTAGATGGGAAGAGACAGTTATAAGCATCGTTTATATTTGCAGGCTAGGGTTCTTTCATGATACCTAACATTCATCCTCGCCCAGGTAGCGATAGATAAGAGTTAAAGGAAAAGAGGAAACACAATGCGAAAAGCTTCAAAACAACTATCGACCGTCCAGAAATATAGGAGAAGCAGGACAACCCATTTTCAACACAATTTCCCACTCCGTATGGGTGTAGGTTCCTTGCCCAGCCTTTCGTACGCCCTATTAGAAATTGACGGTCGAGCATCTGTGCCATGTATACCTCACCCTCCAGCATGCAGTCCCCTGTGTGACACTCCGGTATTTTCTTTCTAGAGAAAAAAAAAGTGTGTCCTTGCTGTCGCCCCGTCTTCTTGCCTCTTGCCTCTGGAACAGACTTGAGATGTTTCCAAAGCTTGCTTTGTGTTTTGTTGTGTCGAAGCCAATGACTTGGCCAACCTTGTATCTGATAGCAAAAGCAGGCGACGTTGTGGATTGACAAGCAAAGTACGATCCAACGCCCTTTTCAGATAAACCCTTTCGCAAGATAATCATTCCCGGCATACCATTTCTTGGTGTGGAAAAAAAGAAAAAGGAGTGTAACGGCCTCGCGGCCCATATTAAGTACCTTGTTTTCCATGCGCCTCACCCGATTCCAGGAGGAATGAAACTCCGACGTCAGGAAACAAAGACAGCGCTCTTCCGCCCAAACTTCCCCTTACAATCGCATCGCATCGCTTCGCTTTCGCGCTAAGCGGGAAACACACGTACACACCATATCGCCACGAATCCATGTTATAAGTGCGAACTGCTGGCTTCAAAGATACAAACACGCCTAGCTGGCAAGCTAGGTTTGGCGTCGATGAAGCCAACAGATTCGACTCTCCACCCTCAAAGTAGATGCAATTCAGAAAGGTAGCGTAACATCTGCTGCTAGCATACCATAACTCATCTCGCCTGACACGTATTGCAGAGTTTTGACGTCTTGGTAGGTGCCCGTTTGTATATCAGGTCCCCTACCGCTTGCGCTTCTTGTGCTTGTCGCCTGCTAGCGCAGGAACCGCAATAGGAGCAGCGGGTAGGAGAGTAGGGGGGCCAGCAACATCTGCTGCTGTCTTGATGGGAACGCCCATGTGGCGGCCGTAGCGCCCCTTTCTGCCGTTGCCCTCATCTTCGCTGATGCATTGATCGGCGCTGAGACCGGCATCACGGCAACGACCACAAGGCCGTTGACGGTCACAGCCTTTCTTGCTCTTGCGGCATCGCTGACAGCGGGGCTTGGTAGATAAGTCCGGTTGGTCATCCTCACCCGGCTGCCCGGGGAGTGCGGTGGCTGAAGCAATAGAAGGCTTACGTGAATGGGTCGGTAGAGAGGCAGGCGACATTGGGCCAGCAGTGGCGGCAATGGCAGTGTTAACTTTCTTCGTCTTGGTAGTTTTGGGAGCCTTGAAAGGCTTAGACTTGACGGGCTTTGCACCTGGTGCCTGCGGCTTTCCAGCTTGTTGGGGCTTAGGTTTGGTGTCATTGGATTTCAGTCCTGCAAGAGGACCATCGTCGGCGCCGTCCTCGTAATCAGCGTCATCGCCGCTAGCATCAGCGCTGTCGCGCGACGGTATAAAGTGGTTGTGCGTTGCCTGATAGACCTTGCGATTGTTACCAGACGCGTCAAGCTTCTGCCGACGCGATGGTGGCAAGTCATTCTCGCTTTCACTGTCGGCGTCGCTCGTGGCACCGGTAGACGAAGCGACATCAGCTCTACCGCTGAAGGTATCATCTAACGTCGAGGCAGACGTTCTGCCGTGTGAAATGTTGGACATTTCACCCAGTCTCATAAGCTGGATGGCGACATCTTTGTCCTCCTCAGAGACACAACTTCCAATAGTTGGGTCAGGGGTAGGTAATATACCAGCACTATTGCCAGGATAACCAGTGCTGCCACGATGGCGTCTGGCGTCGCTAATTGGCGTCGCAAACATGCCAGCTTGGCCGTACCCATTGCTGTAGCTCTGGGGAGATTGGAGGGGTCGAGGGTTTGTAAAGGCGTTCTGCCCAGGGTGCGCAAATGGGAAAGATGGTCGCTGGTGCTCAACACGACGCACAGGCGAGACCGACGGGTTAGAAGTCGCAGCTGGCATCTGAGGCGGCGCAAAGAGTGGTAGTTCCTGTAATCAAAGACGGTTAGACCAAGACCTTTCTCGACGTGCTTTTCGGCATGCTTTGTTTGGGGTAGACTTACCGAGCTTTCAAATTTGGCGCGTTTACGGCGACCACCTTCTACAATGTTCTCGACGCTGATGTCGGTGTTGCCAATCTGTTCCTTTGCTTTGCTAGACACAGAAGCAGAAGCGCCGTCTCCACTGCTATATCCATTGAGGCTATCGCTGTGGTTGTCGTAGTTTGCTGCACGGTTCTTGATAGAGCGTGAACGACCTTTCTTCCCAGCTGTTGGGTTCGTGCTAGCAGACGCGCTACGTCGGCCGCGACCTCTGTTGGGAGAAGGACTACGTCTTCGAGAAGTTCTTGACGTGGGCCGTGAAATATGGTGGCCTAGTTGTTGGCCCGCGTATTCAATCGGCGCAGGTTGAAAATTGTTCGGCACAAATACACCTGCTGGTGGAGGGGACTCTTCAATGACTCTCACATAGACGACCATATTGTTACTGAAATTCTCATATCTTGCAATGAGGGTGTTGCGTCGATCGTCCTCGAAACTGACACCCTTACCCCCATGATAGAGGCCATAAAAGTTCTTCACAGTCGAGATTATTGATTCGGTGTCATCATGAGGGTAAATCTGAACACGCAGTGGGAGTCGTGCGCGATATTGGGGAGATTCGGGGAAGAGAAGTTCGAATTGAACATGTTTCGGGGTTATGGGTTGTCGGGGGGAGGCACTGCCACTATTGGATCCGGCAGAAGCGGATTGGTAAACGTCAATGGGTGAAGCAGACGCCATTCCGCCTGCCTCACGGATCGCTTCCGTGTAGAGAGGGAGAGTGTCGATGACGGAGGGACAGCTGATGCTCAAAGTGGAGAAAAGCGCTCAACTACCGTTCGGGATGCGGTTTGGTTTTGCTGGGAGGAAAAAGAAAAAGGAGATTCCGTCGCCAGCAGACTCGATGACTCCAAAAGGTAGTCAATGCTTTTATTTGATTTTATTTCTTGCAAGTTCCCGCCTTTTAGATCCTAGAGTACCTAGAACGGACGGTCCTACCAGACCAGGATATACGTCGGGGCAAATTGGCTTGGTGGAAGCGGTCAGGGTCGATCGCAAAGAATTTACGGGAGGAGTTGGGAGTAGGTAAAAACAATTCTTCTCGATTAGAGAGAGAATCTTAAGACATGTTAGTGAATATCTTATAGATACGAATAGAAATGCGTGGTAGAGAATCACAAGTGGTACGGTACGGTTGGGTAACCCGGTCACGGAACTAGCACTTGCTGAGCAGTGATTTTCTTTGGATTTCCTTGGTGATGTCGGAGGAGGTCGAAAGTGAGGGACGAATACGAAAGGTAGATTGGATAGATAGGGGTCCAAATGAAGCAAATACGTGATCGCATTAGGTACCAATGCTGAAATAACTTACTATTTAGAAGAATGGATGGCGTGGTTGCGCTTATAGATGCTTTTCAATTCGAGCTGGAGATGTATGAGTATAACCCCCGATCGACCTACGGCACCAAAGGGAGTCAGTGTCTAGCAATGGGAAATACGAGCTAGGACGGTGGAAAGCGGTTACAATAATTGATGGAATGGATGTAGAGATGGATTAAGAAGCTTACCAAGGAAGATGGAAATATGTTGGATGAGAGTTGTTCGAGAAATGGAAGTTGGTGTAAAGAGGAGGTGGAAGAGTTTAGTAGAGTAGTATGTATTTTAGTATGTAGTAGGTAGAGTAGGTAGAGCAAGGTAGAGGTAGAGTAGAGAGAGTTGAGGTTTTGCAGAGAGTGAGTCTCCAGAAAAAATGGCTTCCAAGGTTTCCCACACAAGTTGTAAAGCAACCACTAAAAGCACTAAAAGGGAAGTACATCCAGTCCCCGTCCAGCGCAGTACCTGCCTAACGATCAGAGGGGAACCAGTACTCGGGGGGCATGTAAACCAGGGCCACCCAGGCCATGACCAGCGCACCAGCACACCCGCACCCACACCAATTACCAGTCTACATGACCACTAATGTACCTAGCTAGCGGGTGCTAGTAGGCTGTTTTAGTGATCCATAGATGCACAAAACCGACAACGTACCACTGAAGAGCCAGAAAAGAACGGGTCTAAAGTTACAAGTACAGTTCCGTACCATCCAATCCATCCCATCCGATCCATCCCCTCCCAACCCAATCTTGTTAAACATTTGAATGTTTACAAGTTTGTATTTTAACCAGTTTTATTAGAAGAAGTCCTGGAGGATAAGTATGTGTTTGAAGATTGAAAAGGAAGAAGAAAGGGGAAAAAAAAAAAGAATAGAAGGGGAAGATTAGGTATGTCTGGTTATAGATGATCATACATGTTGTTATTATATTCATATTCAGAAATTGGAAAATACTATTGATGATGTAGATAGTTACCAGTACATACATACATCTACCTGCATGGATACTACTATGTATACTTACAGTATGTAATATTGGATGGATGGATGGATACAACAAGTACCTAACCTACATACATATACACCAGACAGTGGCAGACCAGACAGGACAGTGACAGACCAGACACTTCCATCTAACCTACATAGTTACATACTAACCATACTAACCAGTCCTACTAATCAGAGGTTGAACAGTTACAAAAGTCAAAAAAGGCACATGCAGCTTAGCGTGATGTCTCTGAAGTCCGTAATGTCTCTGGCATTCCTCCACGTTGACTACATATGTATCATACTTAATCTACATATACATTAGCTAGTACACCCACTGTCACCCAGTCGGTTTGTCAAGTTACAAGATCGGCAACGAAATGCGACTAGCACGAGACTGACATCGCCCAGAATTGACAGGGACAGCAAGCATCGCACAAGCTACAATTTGGGTTTGCAACTTGGGAGAAGTTTGCTTATTTTATGTAAAATGTATTATACAATAGTTATTAGGTATAGTTAATACATTATACCTATGTATCATACATACTTGGCTGATCATAATGTTGGTCCAAGTTGAACCTTTTTGCGACTTGGGAATTCTCCCCCTTTAATGTAATACACCTAAATCTGTAGCAGCTTTCCGCCGATTCTGCATACTTGGAGATATTGAAGTCGCAAACATGAAGAGATACATAATACAACACTTGAGGGCCGAGACAAGCACGCACGATACAAGTACGTTAGTTATGTGTACATACCTTTCATACATACATACATAGTACGGACTTGCGCAGGGCCAAGTACTTTAGCCACGTACTTCGTACATACTACATACATATTATGTACACACACATATGTACATACCTACATGTATACGATGTGTGTAGGATTATGGAATGGATGGCGATTCGCACATATTGCCCGACAGCAATACATGGATCTCCGCGTACGTAGTGTGGGATACTTGCATAGCAAATTCGACGGTGCGCTTGTGTTGCGCGTTGCGTCAAGCATTGCCTTCGAATGAAGCTGCTTCACATCAATAACTACGATGTAGTAGGTAGACCGTAACAGTAGATATGTAATAGATATTAGCTAGGTATGTATGAAGTATGTAGGAGATCTAATCGATCGTGCTAAGATCCCATAGAGATGAGCGCAAACAAATTTGTTAGATGTCTATTACCTAGGGGCTAGTATACATTGTATTGTACAATATAATACACTATATGTATGTAGTTAATATACATCTGTATCCCCTTGACTTTGCGCATTGCGACGTCAAGCTTGTATGTAAGAATGGCCTATCTTGACATCCCGTGTATTGCTCCAGACAGCCAGAGCCATACATTTATTGCGCGCTTCCGGCAGGTCAAGATACAGATACATTAATAGACAATAACTTATCCAGGTGCTACTTGGCGGCACGTAATTAACTATGTATGTGGCATGTGCGGCACCTAGGTAGGTTACGGCATCACCCGGCCTTTCTCTTTCAAGATTCAGGCACATACTGTAGTTATATAACTACACACACATAACTACACGCTCGCAACTTGCCTACACTGCATAGTACTCAAAGTCACACTAGGCGCATTCGTGCGATTCTTCTTGTTCCAGGGGAAGTTGGCCAAAAAGGTTGTACTGGTGCATATTCAAGCTTTCCATGATGCATGCTGAAGAATGCGCTCTTTTTGCGACGTCCCCTTGACGCTGAATACTACTTAAAAGCTATGCGCCGCCGTTGCTCGAGGCGTTGCCGATCCGAATCAACGCTGAGCTGAGGCTCGAGCTTTGCAAAAGAAGCCATTGGCGCTTTGCGCATCACCTGAGCACTTCATCATACCTCTACAACACCTATTTTCCTGGGGCGCATTGCATATCGCATCTCACTTACCTAATTTACTCACTTGGAAGCATTGCGCAAAAGAAAGAATAAGTAAACCTGTCTTGCCTTTACATCGCATAGCATAGGTAGTTAACTGTATCCTTCACAAAAGGGTCATCGACGAGGGGATCTGAAGTGAGCGAACAATCAGGTGCCATTTGGTCCTCGGTATTCCGTACCAGCTCCGTGCGGTTCGTGGTCGCAAACGAAGCTCATCGTACCTATTGTATGCGAGTTGAGGTGAGCAAAGCGGGCAAGTAGACAACCTATCCAGCCAATGGCACGTCATCTTAGGTGCGCCAGTTTGTCAGAAAGGCAGGGATTCGAGTACTCAGGTGTGCCCAGCAAAATTGGGTAGGGTACGTACGCAGCAGATAAACAATCAAGGACCACTCGGAGAGGTCCCTCAGCGCATCTAGAGGATACCTGAGGGTCTCTGGATAGTGGTGTGAGTGGGCACGGGAGAATCTAGAATTTGCAATTCACAAAACTGATGGACGGATGTACAGTAGAGAGCGGGCAAACGTGGCGAAGGGGCCTTGATGGCCCGTCATCTCGTCATTAGGTACAGTAGGTAGTTACTAGGCATGTAGGTAGTAGGGCCTGCCCGGCTTGGTAGGGGGCCTGGGGCAGGTAGGTAGGTACTAGTTAGCCTTACATAACTTCATGTATGTACCTACTACCTACGTATGTACGTAGTAGCAGAAAAGTTGAACGTCCAGGCCGGGCAGGCCCCCTTGCTCCAGATGGAAGAAGAAAAGCAAAAAGAAGAAGTGGGATCTGACCCCATGTTTGGTCTTATGTTTTATGTTTAAACCACATCGACATGGATACGCCGTCTCGGTCATAGGAATCGTGTAATATTTAAGAACGTGAGACGGAAGGGGAACATGTGAAGCTGTCTGCTACCTTCAGTATACTACATATATGTATGTGTATGTAGTAGCTCTTATTCATCTTTATTATCATCTTACTGATTATCATCCTACTGATTATCATCTTACTGGTTATTATCTTACTGATGCCATTGTACCCGACTAGGAAGCGAGTGACACACTGTTTTAGTGGTAGGGTTGGACAAATACCCAGTATCCACTACAGAATGCCAGTTTTCGCGATAGGCGCAAAAGGATAAGGAAAAAGGGCACACATAATAAGAAAAAAAAACATTGAAGAAAAGGCGCAGTTAGCTACCTATTACATCTCCAAGTAGGTAACCTTGAACCATGTACGTTAAATTCTCACGAGATACGGGAACACGGACACGGGATATGGGACACAAAAAAAAAGAAGAGATCGCATTGGGAAATCATTGGGAAAAGCATTAGAACTGGAGTTGGATGGCGACTTCATGTTGGTTTTGGTTTGTATGCGCTGGCGACGAGTTTCATCCACATGGATCGAATCAGAACCCTGGGAAGACGACCAGCTTCTGACAACCCAGATCCTTTCAACCAAGAACTGAGCCGATAGATAAAAAGGTATACATAGTAGGTTTAGTTCGAATGCTCTTCTTGCGCAGCCAAGCGCGGCCTGCCTTTGGGCGCACTTTGGCACTTTGCGGATCGCCCGACAACTTGTTTCTCCACGCGCCAGCGCCGGAGCTCACTGGTTGGCTAATGACAACAGAAAAACATCCACGACTTCTTTAGACCCTTCACTCGCCTATTCGAGTCACTTCAAAACAAACAAACGAGGATCTAGCCAAGGTCGCGGCCATCCTCTTACCTACTATGTACCTACCATAGTTTCAGAACATTCCTGCTCTTTCTCAAGTTTCTCTCTCTCTTTCTTGTGCGCGACATCAGAAAGCTCCAGTTTCTCGGTTCCTAGTCTTCGGTACAACATATTACCAAAATAACCAAAGGAACAAATCCATACATCCATACATCCCATACTTATGTATGAGAGCAGGTCATGTTGCGAACATTGCAAGTCAGCGCATCACAAGTACATACTTAACTTACTTGCCTACAACTTGCCTACT
Source organism: Hypoxylon fragiforme (assembly GCF_022984875.1). Taxonomy (NCBI): domain Eukaryota; kingdom Fungi; phylum Ascomycota; class Sordariomycetes; order Xylariales; family Hypoxylaceae; genus Hypoxylon; species Hypoxylon fragiforme. The sequence continues at coordinate 2,395,149 of NW_026054760.1, forward strand.
TACTTACCTACCTACTAACCTAGGTAGTTACCCTTGTATTGTACACTTGATAACTCCATAGTTAGTACATCCCGTGGACCCAGGCATTCTTTATCTTGACCGCTTAGATCGAACCACGAAAACGTCCAATAGTCTTACTCCCTTACAAGCATTATGGCCTAATTTTCTTTCGGTCTGTTGAGACTATCGTGGCGCTGATCTACACACCGCACCTAACGAGATCCCGTCTGCAGTCTTTTTCCTCTTTTTCTTTCTTTCTTCTCTTCCCTAAAACCCGTCTAGACCATCGCTAGCGACTCTGACCCTAACATTGGGGAAACGTTCCGCTGATGCGCGCAGGTGAACAATGAATAAAAAAAACCCCTCCAAAACCATAGGCACCAAACAAGATCGACATTAGAAGTTCGTCATTCATATCACGACCGAAACTGCGACAACTTTATTAGCCAAGCGGAAAAGCGAGCAATTTCTGCTAACCTCCGCATGTTGCCACGATAATTTGGGCTGTCTCGTCTCGCCTCACCAATTAGATAAATTACGAGCTTTCTATGGTTAATTAGGTAATAAAAGAACACGGAGCCATCATTGGGAGACATTATGTGCTGCTAATACTAATCTAGGTACCTGCCTACTCTCATCCTACTACCAACTCGTGTGATATGTAGTTCCCGACGTCGATCCTAAATCCTTTTCCCTTTCGCACGCCTAATACTTTTTGACTTGTTTATCATGGCCTGAGGTTTTCGTCTGATCCCGTATTGCCGTCGGTGCTAGTCATCGCAGCGCATCGCATCGTTACAGCCCAGAACGTTTCCAGCTTATTTTTTCTGGTCATTGTTCTTGGTCTTAGGGTTAGACGTCGCATCCAATGAAACATATGCGATTTCGCTGCGGCTATCATCTTATGCTGCTGCGACGCGGGTTTGGGAGGGCAACAGCATGATGCGCATGCATGTCACATCATTTAAGTCAAGCGACGTGAGATGTCCATCTTCAACATTACCTACCTACCTACCTACCTACCTACCTAGTAGATACATACATCGTAGACATCAACATTGAATACTTAGTCAGTCCATGTGTGACCTACTTTATCTGTTTAGTGTATGTAGATACATAGTAGGATATATACCTCCCTACCTATGTAACATACCTATAGACACCACAATGAAGCATCTCTATACGGAGATCTCTAAATGCCTAGGTAGCTACCTGCCTAACATTTCAATTTTATTCCAATGCTATCAATTATTGCAAAGATAGCCCCAAATGGTGCCACCATATGGTTTAGGATTTTCTGTCGTCTCATACCGGATAAGCTAGCCAGTTAGCAATCCGCGCGCCAGGAAGACCTTGAATGAGAGGGAGGGGTTCTATCCAACCAAACTCGCATGTGAGTTGTCGTATTCCGACACTCTCGTTCCAGACCTCAACGTTAAAGGAATTTTAGGATCGCGCACATATCTTATAAGCGACCCCCTTGCTTATAATAATCCATAAAAAATTACTTGCTGCTATGAGTGAGTGCTATTCTACATACCAAATAACTAGTAGATCTTGACAACACAGTAGTAGGTTAATACATGTAACTATATATGTAGGCACCTACCAGTCCTACCTACCTACCTACATGTAGTTACTTTCAAGCTGCCCTTACCCACCCATCCTATTTGCGTCACCGGATGGTGTAGTCGTGGGGAGTTGGGTATAGATATATTACTTAGGGCAGTAATAAGGGCTAAACAATAGGAATAATATGTCGCATAAGAAATAATAAGCCATTTGAGGTATTAAAACCCCATATAACCCCTATGGGGAGTGTGGTAGCGCCGATAGATCGTCGTCGACACATGTTGAGATGCAACCGCTTTAGGCCACTTAAGACATCACGTGACTTCGAGTTATGGTCGTGACTTGGAACAGAATATTAACGCGCCCGGCGCACAAAAATTAACTCCGACAATTCGTAGCGAACGCGATGCGAATAAAGGTAAAATCAATTAGGATATATATAATTTAGGTAAATGATATGTCAATGAGAAAATGTGAAAATAAAAAAAAGTTATGTGATTAGAGTTATCGTCGGCGTTATCAAATCTGGCGAGATTCATCTCGCTTGTGGGAGACGCGATCTTAAATTGAGCCCTACGTCATCGCTCTGATAATGACGCATTGACCACTAAAACGCCCAAATTCAATCCGTTGCCCTGTGAGCGGCGCTAGTCCGTTTTAAGACTCGCGATGCATCAATTCATTATTATGTACATATGTAGTTAGTTAGTACATGTGGGTAATAGAGTTCGGAATATTAGTTACACCGCGATAATCTTGAACCCTGGCGCCGGCCTGCCTGAGGGGAGCATTGCACAGTGCAGTGCGGCCAACAGGGGGGTACAACACTACAATGCCCCATAATACAGCGTTATGAAGCCACAACGCCGCAGTTTGGAACCTGAGAAAACGATTGGAACCTGAAGGAGCTTGAACGGATCCACGAAACTCGAGCTAGGATCCATGCTTGCCATACATTAAGTCTGGTACGTACTCCTTATGTATGTGAGCACTTATTGCCTGACTGGGCAACAAGCTGGAATTAAGACAGGGATAACGAGATTTATTCCTTCGCGATTTGTTTATTTTGATTCTTCTCTCCACAGTTGCCCGCCATACGTACTGTACACCCTTAGGCCATTCTCCAAAGATAGCACCTTAGCTACATCCTAAAGTGCATACATATCATAGACAAACTATTATGTGGACTATGTAGCCACATACCTACTAGTTACATGGTACTGTACATTGATCATTTTCTGGGAGTTGAACCTTGACGCCTGGGGGGATTGGAGAATTTGAACGTCAACATCAACAATCGTCGTCCGGCGCTTTACCTTGTCCTTCAACTTCAACACCTCTCACCACTCACCTAACCTCACAACACAACCCTCACTCCACATTCCTTCCACATTCCACATTACAGATCCCTCCAACTAACTTGTCATCTTCTCCTTTGATCGTTTCTTCATTCACGTCGAGATTGTCTAAGAACCCTTCTTGTTTTCCCCATTGTTACTACCAAGGATTACGGGCTTTGTTTTCTTCGGAGACCTGACCCATAAACCCGTCAACACAGTCATTCATCACCAGCCCTAAGATCTGTATTCCTTTCCGTTGTCAACTTCTACATCTTGATGGACCGGCTGGAGCTTGGACATCTTTTCTGAACGGGTATCCGTTCATCATTCCCCCCCACCCACATTCTACTCGAATCAGAAGAAGGTAAAAAACCAAAAATACCCAGAAAACTTCTTCCTCACATCCACACCCCAGGACCCAGGACTTTCTTTCCTGGTCATCTACAAACTTTATCGAAGAGACGTCCTTCGCAGTGGTCAAGACCGTTGGATTTTCTTTCCGTTGTGTTCTATCAGTCAGTGGCGCGAACGGTTACTGCTCTGTTTCTTGATCCCAAGAACTGAACACGACGACCCTGGGTGTTTATTTTGTCAACATATGCACCACTAGACGATTAGTCTTGACCTTGTCGTTCTCATAATTGGTTACTATTCGTCCCCGGTCATCGTAAGGTTAAGCCTGATAGAGAACAACATCCACCAATTCCAGGACGAAAAGGTATGTACACGCACCCTACCCTTGACTTCCATCGACCTTGAACCAGCCTAGTCTAGTAGCAGCAATTGCTAGGTAGCCTTGGCTGGTTTAATTACTTTTATATGCACTACACCTTTCTACTTACATCGTACATCACCCTACCTCTAAGCTAGGTACCCAAAGTCACTCACTCACTCCTACAACTTCAACTACTGCTACCACTACCACTACAGCATTCCACCTATCAACACCTGATTCATGTTCAAGTCACTAACTAGACCACCAACTAGATCATCAAGGTATTCTATTCTCGGTGTACGACTTGTATCGAGGTTTCTTGAAACGTTCATCACTTTGATCAGCTTCCTCTCTGATCCCCTCGCTGCGGTCTTGGACCAAAGCATTTTAATACCCCCTCTTCTGTCGCGTTTCTTGATCGCACTTCAAAAATATCAATTCCACACGATATTTTACATGATGGACGCCAGGGTGAGTTTTCATTTTTTTCCTATTATCTTACAATTTCTACCTGGATTCCCATTTACACTGTTCCTCCCTCTCTACAAAGTTGAACCGAACTTTTACCCCAAGGTTGGGCTTATATGAAGCTATCAGAGCTTCACGTCGTAACCGACCACTTAACCTAAAAAAAATTGTCTATTGTCTTTAGTCTACCTCATCCAATCTCTTCTCTTCCATTCTCAATGCTAATCTTTTCATTCACCAGCCTTTCCGTTCTGCCTATGGCATGACCAACCGAGGCAATGAGAATCTTGCTCCAGCTGCCAATAAAACACAGAACCCACCGCAAAAGTCTGCCAGCAGCCTTCTGAACTCTATGCCAACCATTGGCGGCCCTTCGAAGTTTGGAACCAAATTCGACCCGTCGAACGAGTTTATTGTCCGAGCGAAGCCTACAGGTGCCGTTGGCATGGATCAAGAGAACAGAAACTATGGCAATCCCAAGGAGGCCTTCCTACAGCCTGCCCAGCGACCTCCCAAATCACTCGTTCCCTCTTCTTCGACGCAACATCTTAGGCCTTTGATCGCTGAAGCAAAGCCCAAGTCTTTGTTTCAACCTCAGCCTATCTCGAAGCAGTACCCAGTGAAGCGAGGCGCTCCCATTGTTGTCTACAACGACAACCCGCCCCCGAAGGAGAATCTGAACTGCCAAAAGAGTACTCAGAGTACTCAGAGTAATGCGAGTCGAGCCTCTACTACGTCCAGGTACAGTGTTCATCCG